>NC_073304.1:209888499-211385999 GCF_027595985.1 Sorex araneus
TTCTGTTCATTTCTTCGCCCCATTTTTTGATGGGGTTGGATGTTTTCTTCTTGTAGAGTTCAACCAGTGCTTTATATACCATTGATATCAACCCCTTATCTGATGGGTATTGTGTAAATATCCTTTCCCAATCTGTGGATAGTCTTTGTATTCTGGTCACTGTATCTCTTGCGGTGCAGAAGCTTTTTAGTTTAATGTAGTCCCATTTGTTGATCTCTGTTTTTACTAGATTGCTTAGTTCCGTGTCACCTTTGAAGATACCTTTATCTTCAATATCGTGGAGGGTTTCGCCGACCTTGTCTTCAATGTACCTTATGGTTTGTGGTCTAATGTTGAGGTCTTTAATCCATTTTGATCTGACTTTTGTGCATGGTGTCAGGTCAAGGTCTAAACCCATTTTTTTGCATGTGGTTGTCCAGTTGTGCCAGCACCATTTGTTAAAGAGGCTTTCCTTGCTCCACTTCACATCTCTTGCTCCCTTATCAAAGATTAGATGGTCATACATTTGGGGTTGTGTGTAGGGATATTCCACCCTGTTCCATTGGTCTACGGCTCTGCCTTTGTTCCAGTACCATGCTGTTTTAATTGTTACTGCTTTGTAGTAAAGTTTGAGGTTGGGGATGGTGATGCCTCCCATCATCTTTTTCCCAAGAATTGTTTTAGCTATCCTTGGACGTTTGTTATTCCATATGAATTTTAGGATTGCTTGATCCATTTCTTTGAAGAATGTCATGGGTATACTTATAGGGATCGCATTGAATCTGTATAATGCTTTAGGGAGTATTGCCATTTTGACAACATTGATTCTCCCTATCCACGAGCAGGGTATATGTTTCCATTTCCTCATGTCCTCTTTGATTTCATGGAGTAGCGTTATGTAGTTTTCTTTGTAAAGGTCTTTTACTTCCTTGGTTAAGCTGATTCCGAGGTACCTGATTTTCTGGGGCACGATTGTGAATGGGATTGCTTTTTTCATGTCCCTTTCCTCTGCCTCATTGTTTGCATATATGAAGGCCATGGATTTTTGGGTATTGATTTTGTAGCCTGCAACTTTACTGTATAAGTCTATTGTTTCTAAGAGTTTCTTAGTAGAGGTTTTAGGCTTCTCTAGATATAGTATCATGTCGTCTGCAAATAGTGAGAGTTTGATTTCTTCCCTTCCTATCTGGATGCCCTTAATCTCTTTTTCTTGTCTAATAGCTATCGCAAGTACTTCCAGTACTATATTGAAGAGGAGTGGTGAGAGTGGGCATCCTTGTCTTGTGCCTGATCTCAGAGGAAAGGCCCTTAGTTTTTCCCCGTTGAGGATAATGCTTGCCGTAGGCTTGTGATAGATGGCTTCGACTATCTTGAGGAAAGTTCCTCCAAACCCCATTTTGGCGAGGGTTTTCATCATGAAAGGATGTTGGATCTTGTCAAATGCTTTCTCTGCATCTATTGATATGATCATATGGTTTTTATCTTTACTTTTGTTGATATGCTGGATTATGTTGATTGATTTCCGAATGTTAAACCATCCTTGCATCCCTGGGATGAATCCCACTTGGTCGTGATGTATGATCTTTTTGATGAGTTGTTGGATCCTATTTGCTAGTATTTTGTTGAGGATCTTCGCATCGGTGTTCATCAGGGAAATTGGTCTGTAATTTTCTTTCTTAGTGGTGTCTTTGTTTGCTTTTGGTATTAGGGAGATATGTGCTTCATAGAAACTGTTTGGGAGAGTTCCTGTTTTTTCAATTTCCTGGAAAAGTTTGAGGAAAACAGGCAATAGGTCTTCTTTAAATGTTTGGAAGAATTCGCCAGTGAAACCATCTGGGCCTGGGCTTTTGTTTTTGGGGAGGTTTTTGATTACCGTTTCAATTTCCTTAACATTGATGGGTCTATTCAGGTATTCCAGGTCTTCTTTCTTCAGTGTTGGGAGATTATAGGAATCAAGGAATCCATCCATTTCTTTTAGGTTCTCCTTTTTTGTGGCGTAAAGACTTTCAAAGTAGTCTCTAATGATCTTTTGAATCTCACTGGTTTCTGTTATGATGTCCCCCTTTTCATTTCTGATTCGATTTATTAGAGTTTTCTCTCTTTCTTTCTTTGTGAGACTTGCTAGCGGTTTATCAATCTTATTTATTTTCTCAAAGAACCAACTCTTTGTTTCATTGATCTTTCGGATTGTTTTTTTGGTTTCGATGTCATTAATTTCTGCTCTAATTTTTATTATTTCTTTCCTTCGGTCTGGTTTGGGGTCCTTTCTCTGGTCCTTTTCTAGGGTCTTGAGTCGTGAAGTCAAGCTATCTATGTGGATCCTTTCTTCCTTCCTGAGGAATGCTTGGAGAGCTATAAATTTTCCCCTTAACACGGCTTTAGCTGCGTCCCATAGGTTTTGGTAGCTCGTGTCTTCATTCTCATTTGTTTCTAAGTATCTTTTGATTTCTTCCTTGATTTCCTTCTTGACCCACTCATTGTTCAACATGGAATTGTTTAATTTCCAGGTGTTTGATTTGATTTTCCGTATTTGTGGGTGGTTAGCTTCTATCTTCAGCGCATCGTGGTCTGAAAAGATGGTTGATACAATTTCTATTTTTCCGATTCTATTGAGGTATGTTCTGGGGCCCAGTACATGGTCTATTTTTGAAAATGTTCCATGTGCACTGGAAAAGAATGTGTATTCTTTCTTTTTGGGGTGTAAGGCCCTGTATAGGTCTATTAGGCCTCTCTCTTCAATTTCTTCATTCAGAGTCAGTGTTTCCTTGTTGAGTTTTGTTCTTGTGGATCTATCTAGAGGTGATAAGGCCATATTGAAGTCTCCGACTACAATTGTGCTGTTAGTGATGTCCTCTTTGAAGTCTGTTAGGAGTCGTTTTAAATATTTAGCCGGTCGTTTGTTAGGAGCATATACGTTTAAGAGTGTGATTTCTTCCTGTTGTACATATCCCTTGATAAACAGAAAATGACCTTCGCTGTCCCTTTTGATCTTTTTCATCCTGAAATCTATGTTGTCGGATACCAGGATGGCCACTCCAGCTTTTTTAAGGGGGTTGTTTGCTTGGAGGATTGTTTTCCATCCTTTGACTTTGAGTCTATGTTTACTCTGTTTGTTCAGGTGTGTTTCTTGCAGGCAACAGAATGTTGGGTTTAATTTCCGGATCCATTTAGCCACTCTGTGTCTTTTGATAGGTGCATTTAGGCCATTGACATTGAGAGAGATTATTGTGATGTGGTTTTGTGTCATCTTTCTGTGGGATTTGTTGTTCTTATGGGGCTCCTCCTTGTCTTACAGTAGCCCCTTTAGACCTTCTTTCAAGATTGGTTTTGAGTCTATGAAGTTCCTGAGCTGTTGTTTATCCGAGAAATAGTGTATGGTTCCTTCGAGTTTGAGTGAGAGTTTAGCTGGATAAAGTATTCTTGGTGAGGCATTCATTTCGTTGAGTTTTTTCACTATGTCCCACCATTGTCTTCGGGCTCGGAGGGTTTCTTCTGACAGATCGGCCGTAAATCTGAGGGGTGCTCCTTTGTATGTGATTTCCCTCTTTGACCTTGCTACTTGTAGAATTGTGTCTCTATCTACAGCATCCGCCATTCTGACTATGATATGCCTTGGAGTCTTTTTATTTGGGTCTCTTTTTGCTGGCACTCTTCGGACTTCTTGTATCTGGACGCCTGCCTTCTCCAGCTCTGGGAATTTCTTAGTGATGATGTCTTTGACTATGTTTTTTTCATTGGGGTTACTTCCCTGTGGTTCTGGTACTCCAATGATTCTTATGTTGTTCCTCTTGAAGTCATCCCCCAGGGCTCTGATTCGCTCTATAGCCATTTTGAGGTCTTTGGCCATTATTTGTTGCTGTCTGTAAGCTTTCTGCAGCTCATCCTCAAGCTCGCTGATTCTGTCTTCGGCTGTAGTCATTCTGCTGTTGAGGGCATCTAGTGAGATTTTTATTTCATCTACCGATTGCTTTATTTGTGAGACTTCGGTTTGAAGGTTTGAAATTTCTGCTCTCATTTCTGCTCTCATTTCTTCCTGTATTTTCTTGGTAGACCGTTCCAGCGCTTGATTCATCTCCTCCCTTAATTTATTGGATGTCTGTTCCATAGTTGCTTGGAGTAGGTCGACTCTCCTCCATATTTCCTCTCTGAATTGTTTATCTGAGAGGTCGTAGATGTTGGGAGACTCTTTTGAGGTTTCTAGTATCTTTTCTTCTCCCTCTCTTGGTGGAGGGGATTTTCGCTGTTTCTTCATATTGTCACGGAAGTGCAGAGTTGGAACCTTGTAGTTATTTATTCCTCTTCCTTTTTGTGGGAAGAAGGGGCTCCGATTGTGCTAAACTTCCCTTATTCACTGATAGCTTTTATACTGTCAGCCTAAGCTAATGGCTATTTTGCGTAAATGTTTGAGCTCGCAAAAGTGAGTTTTCAAAGGAATACACAGTACGAATTGAGCTGAGGTAGCAAAGAATAACTGCGGCCGCGTTAGCGTTGGCCGCTCTGAGAGGAGGCCACGCCCACTTTAGACCACGCCCACTAAGACACAGATAGAATGAATTCTATCAATTGTGGCCAAAGGAGAAGGCATGGAATGGTAAAAAAAAAAATAACTGCAGCCGCGTTAGCGGCCGCCGCTCCGGAAAGAGGCCACGCCCACTTTTTAGGCCACGCCCCCTGAGATGAGGACACGCCCCTAAGCAGCAGAGTGGGGATTGGTCAGGATCGGATGGCGGCGGCGGAAAGGTGCCAGGCAGGGGCTTCAGGAGAAGCCCCGAGCCGCGGCGGGCAGGGGGCGGGGAGGGGGGCTTCTCCGCGCTGAGGCAGGCTCTCCAAGGGATTGCCTGTTTACCTGCAGGATGGAGATTGGTCAGGATCCGACGGCGGCGGCCGAAAGGTGCCAGGCAGGGGCTTCAGGAGAAGCCCCGAGCCGCGGTGGGCAGGGGGCGGGGAGGGGGGCCATATTTCTACTGTTTTATCTACAAAAAAAAAGAAATGCTTTATAAACACTATTGGGTTCAAACCTGATATGGTGCTAAAATAATTGTCAGAATAGAACTTGAAGGACTAGAAAAATGAGGAATAAGGAAAGATGTAACAAAGGAGTTGCACCTGTTGTTGATGAGTTAACAAGAGCCTGACTCTGATCTGAAAGCAGGAATAAGAGCGATTTGTCATAAAGCAAAGCATAGAGCCATGAAAATCATATTGAGGAAGAGAATCAGTATTGGGTTTAAAATGTACTCTCAGGTACTGGAAAGATAGTGTAGCAGGTAAGGCAGTTGCCTTGCATTTGGCCACCTTAGAACTGGTCCTTGGCACCTCATCTGGTGTCCTGAGCCCCAGCAGGAGTGATCCCTGAGTGCAAAGCCAGGAGTAAGGCCTGAACTCAGATACTATGTGAAATGCCAATTATTGTTAATAATTACTATTCTTAATGTTTATAAGACGTAACTATATAGTATAATAGATATGTGATAATAGTAATTTTTCTAATATTTAAATACAATGGTTTACAAAGTTATTAATAATGCAATAGTTCTGAGCATTTAATATTCTAGGACCAATCCTACTGCTAATGTGACTTCCTCTCCATCATTGCCTCCAATTTCCCACTGAATCCCCAAGCCTTACCCCAAGCATGCAGAAAATGATTTATTTTATACTGTTTGTTACAACAAAATAGTGAATGAAATTGTCAAAAAATAGTTCAGGGGCAAGAGAAGTTAGTACAGTGAGTAGAGTGTTTACCTCACACATGCATGGACTCTTCAGCTCATTGAAAGTGATTCCTGAACGTAGTTCCAGGAAAAAATCACAAAGACCACTGGATGTGCCCTTGCCCCTCAAAAAAAAACCCGCCAAAAATAGTTCAGTAAAAATATTGCAAAAATTCTTATATCAACGGTGTTATTAAGGTCATTGAATGAGGCTGAAGTGATAGTACAGCAGGCAGGGCGTTTTCCTTGGACGTGGCCGATTTAGGTTTGATTCCCAGAATCCCATATGGTTCCCTGAGCACTGCCAGGAGTGATTCCTGAGTGCAAAGCCAAGAGTAACCCCTGAGCATTGCCGGGTGTGACCCAAAAAGCAAAAAGCAAAAAAATCAAAAAGTCATTGAAGATTTGCTGGGCTGTTTGTTGCTAGTTGAGCCTTCTGTGTTATTGTTTTTGTTTATTGGGCTTAGTAGGCTACTATGCTACTTTCCCATCTAATTTGCTGTGCTCTAGTGGGCTATCAGTATTGTGAAATTTGGAAGTGTCACATGACTGCAGATATGGTCCCATGCTCCTGAAGCGACAGGATCTGTAGAGCTGGAATAACTCAAAGCCCACCCCTCTCCTAAGAGCCTGTAGTTTTAAAGCTAAAGATAAGTGTGCCTGTAAATTTTATTGGCTTGGTGTCTCTTTACATGGTAGAGGCTGTGGGCATTATTTGAAGGTTCTAAGAGCTGTTCTCACATTTTTTCTGGAAGTGTCGGGCCATCTTTGGTGATATTTTGAAGGCCATTTAAACCACATTTAAAAGATCCATGTGGTTTCAGGGATGCCCCCGAAATCTCCTCCACATCCAGCATGCACTTCAGCACTTTTTAGCCATATTACCAGCCCAAGAAATAATGTTTATATGTTATAGATTCTTGGTTATCTTTCTACCTCACATCATTTTAAAAACTTTTATTCTTTGTATTCAATACATATGAGTAAGTACCTGCTGTTTATTAGAGGTTTACTGGCATTGTGCTATCATCCTTCGTGCACTTTTAATAGTCTTGGCTATAAACAAGTCACATGTTTGAACAAAGATAATACAGCAGGACAAAAGATGCTGTTCATGTCAGCTATTTAATTATTTGTGAAAGCAGATTTTAGTTTTCTCCAATTTGTTTTTTCTCTTGAGGGCCACACTCAATGATGCTTAGGGGTTACTCTTGGCTCTATATTCAGGAATTACTTCTTGTGGCGCTCAGGGGACAGATGGACAGATTGAAGCCAGGGCTGCCTGCATTCGAAGCAAATGTCCTACCAGATATACTCTTGCTCTGGTCACCTTCTTTCCAAAATTTAACTGAGTTCAGCAACCAAACTTTTGTGGAACTGTTGGGATTTTTCACATCAAGCATCCAATGTTCTACAAGCAGAAATAATTTTACTTCTTATTTCTGCACATATTTGCTTCTTGTTTCTTCTTTCTGACTCATTGTCCTGGCTAGAATTTCCAGTTTTATGTTGAGCAACAATGGAGATAGTTGAGCATCCTTGTATCCTTGTTTTGTTTCAGAACTTTTCACCACTGTGAGTTTGTTATACAAAAATTTCACTTCTCTCAAGGCACTTGCCCTCTATATTTATTTTATTGAGTGTTTTCATCATGAAAGTATGTAACACTTTTTTAGATGTTTTTCTGTTGCTATTGAAATAACCAGGTGATTTTATCCTTCATTTTATTATTATGGTATATTGTTTTTATTGACTTATAGGTGAGGAGCCATCCTTTCATCCCTGGAATAAAGGGTCCTTGATCATGACATATGATATTTTAAATGTACTGTTAAATTTTGTTTGAGAGTATTTTGTTGAAAGTATTTGTATCCATGCTCAACACACTTACAGAGGTCATCTTTTCTGGCTTTCCTAGTTTCTGACTGAGGGGGGATCACAGCCAGTTTCAATAGGGGTTAAAAGTTAGACTTTTTGGCTAGCATCTTTAAATTAGGTTGTCACAACACTTTCACGGAAAATATGGGATTTGAGTGATGCTGTCCTCAGCTCCTTTTGTTCTGAGAAACACAGAGATTGCATTAACTGGGGGTGTGGGAATATTTCAGAGCTTTTCAAGTGCTCACACCCATTAGAACTATTTCTTTGCTTCTGTCTCATGGAACCCACAAACAATAAGCTCCAGTGGTATCCAGAGACAAATGATCTGTAAATCCTATCCTCAGATGGCACCTCCAGTAGCTGGGGCAGTAGGTATGTTCCAAGCTTGTTTTAAGGGACCAGAAGAAGAAACCAGGAAAGTTTCTGACAGTTTCCCTAGCTCTCAGGAGAACTGTATCCAGTTCCTAGTTGCACGCTACATTAGATAGAATTTGGCTCCTTGGGAAGTATGTTGAAAAGTATGCAAAGAAAGGCAAAGATATGGGAGATTTTTATCAAATTTCTCAAGGTGATAATAGCCATGGCTAGTGCTTAATTATCTGTTCTCTACAAGGAACTATTTCTCTGTCTGGTAGAATTTACACATATAGCCCTGATGGCTTTCAACCATAGATGTCTTGGGCATCTATCATTGAGGTGGGTCAATAAAAAGTCAAAGTCTAGACGTGGGTCCAAATCTTACTCTTCAGGGAAAAGTTAAGGCTTAAGCAGTTCTTATCTATTACATGACATCGTGCCACGGATGGAGCTTGTATAAGAGAGTGCCTTACCTTTCCTGCTTCTTTCCTTGTTGTCACTTTCTCATTCACCTGATAAGCAGGAATTCCATGTATACATTGTGGATTTCTTTCAGAGGGAATTACTCTGCATATAGCCTTGTATTGAAGGCATCTGCAAGAATGGGATAGTTCAGAAGCCTCCCAGGTAATGTTATTTGACTCTGAGTTTGTACTTTCTTGAAGGAACATTGAGATGCAGATACTTATTCTGTTTCTTGAAGGTTCAAAGTATGTCAGAGATTACATACTCAAAATAGGTATTTTGAGCAGGTAATGTATGAGTGACAGTTGTTTGAATCTGTCATTCATTACGTTTTCTACATAAATGTATTATATGGTAAATATAATAGTCACCTATCAATTGAAGTGTGTTCTTTATATATATCTGTATATATTTTTATCTTTCTATCTTTCACTAACTTAAGGTAAGGGTTTTCATGATTGCTTTCAATATTTTGAACCCCAAATGTACTGTATTAGACATTGTATATATTATCCAATACCTTGCAGTAGAGATACTTCTCCCCAAATAACCAAGGTCTGAAATTGTGATGGTGCTGCGGCCAACTGAAGAAAAAAAAGCTGAACTGAGAAGGGTCATAAATTCTGTGCTGAAAATTGAAAATCATTCTTGTAGGCATTGACTGCATTGACAATTCTTATCCAAGTGGGACAAAAACCTTTATTAAAGAAAGCAGAAAACAGAATCCTTCGTTTTATGAATTTCCTACTTTATTGAGTTTAAGGATATATTAGATCAATATACAAAGCTTTGCTTTTTAGTTTTTAATAACTCAGTGTTAAAATGCCTAAATCTGCTCTAGTTTTTTTTAATTTATATCAAATCTAGAGTGGCTGGCTTGTACTAAAGTATTGGTGTACAAATACGATATTAATTTTCTACACAAAGCCAATACAGCTGACGAGGAATCACAAGTCAAAACTAGATTCCAGTTAGTAGCAAAGGTGCATATGAAAAGCTTCACTTTTGAGATCATATCCAAGGTGTACTGTTAAGGACACCCTTTGCTCATGTTAAAGCACACTGGTGATAATTTGCTACAGTATGCTAGTTCTATCATGTGTTCTTAGGGTGCATATATGTAACAGAACTAAAACACATCTGTGAAGGGTCCATCATAGTTCTCTGGGCCAGAAAAGAATTTTAGCAGCATATATGAGCATCATTTTGTTTTTTAAAAAGCCAAAGGTGGTATTCTAGAAAAAATTATACGCATAATTTTTTCTTTTTTAAAAATTAATTTTATTTTTATAAAGTTGTATATGATGATATATTACATTCAATATTCCAACACCAATCCCACCACCACTGCACCTTCCCACCACCATTACTTCCAATTTTCTCAAACCTGCCCCAACAGCGGGTCCTAATTAAATTATTTTATATTGCTTGTTAAAACCCTGAATGAACAATTTGAGGCTCTTCCTCTTCCTGGAGCGAGCAGATATCATTGGGCTAAACTAGCACACAACAGGGACAAATGGAGACGCTACTGGCGCCCACTTGAGCAAATTGAAGATCAACGGGAAGACAAGAGATACAAGTGAAGTGATATTGCTTGTTATGGATAATTTACTAAACATGATAAAAAATTATTTTCTCCGAAGAAAGTCTGTGAAGATTGTTGTATCTCATTCTGGACCCATTAAGCCCTTATAGTCTTATACTATTTGTGCTTTATATTATTTGCAACTGTATTTTTAAATTATATTTTCAAATATATTTTCAAACATATATTTTCAAATATAATGAAGTTTATTAGTATTTGGGAAAAATTGGGGCATGCCCAATATCTCTCAAGGGTTATTCCTAGCTCTGTGCTTGGCAATGACCCCTGACCATGCTCAGAAAACTTAGGTGATGCTACAGTTTGAACTAGGTTTGAGGATACTGCTGCTGCTTGCAAAGCAAGTGCCTTTCTTCCTGTACTATCTTTCCAGGCACATAATTATTACTTGGAGAGTATAATCCTCACAACTATTTAGTACCCACATTTCTAATACAGATACTATATTTAGTATCTTTGTTACATTTGGCCATTCTAAGTATGATGCAGAAATTCAACTCCACCCTTGCCTAGAACACCTTATATTATTTGGGGAAATTTTTTATTATGAAGAAACTAATTTTACACTTTAAAGGGATACACAGAAAACCCACGCTAGGGGTTATCTTTGAAAATGGGAAATATATGGCATGACTGATTGTGATACACAAAAGATACTTGTTTTGCTTATAATGTTTTAATTTTAAAATATATTTCTTTTTATCTCACTAAAGTCAATTTTATGTAGATAATTTATTCTGTTAAGTGATATTATTCTTTAAATAAGTAATATCACTCTTCACTAATTTCCTATAGTTTATATGCTTAAAAAGACAAGTCACTACGCTCATTTTAAGGAATCACTCTTTAGAATATACAAAAGAAAGTTATATTTTCCCGGGATCATCTTTTTTAGGGGTAATATTTTCTTTTTATCTAACTATTCTTTACATTTTTAATTCTTCACATTTATTATAACAAATATTTTCTAAGTAAGAAAACATTGTTTTGGGAGGATAGACATAGGAATAAAAATGTTATAGTAAATACTATATAACTTGTTACAGAAAATCTGACAAAAGATAAAGTTTGAAGATCAAGGCAGCTATCTGCCTAAGAGCATCAAAGAAGGCTTTTTCTAGAAGGTGACATTTACAAAAATTGATGAACTGAGACAAAAGCAATGGAAACTGGGAGAGAAACATATGGAATAAAAGACTCAAAGATGGCTCCAAGATTGATCTGGCAGAATTTTGTGATTGACTAAACATTGAGAAGAGATTGAGATTCAGAAGAGGAAGGGATTACAGGTAGATAGTAGCATGATCTATATCTTAATTTGAGCAGCTTGGATGAATATTTTAACTAATTTCAATCTGAGTGAAAATAAAACATATTGTGGCCAAAGTTTCGAAAATAAATGAGTAAATAAAACACTCCTTGCCTTCGAGCTCTGCAGTTCTCACTTCTATAGACAGGAGGGAATATTTTTATATAGATTTTTAAAAAGATTATTCAAGTCAATTGGCATAGAAGTAATATAATAAACTTCAGAATTTTGCAAAGTTTTTATGTACATGTATCTATGAAATTATCACAATCAAGGTAATAAACAGAAATTATTTTAATCACTTGACATTCCACTATTTCCTGCTTACTCATTCCCAGCCTCCCTCAATCTTTGATTTATTTTCAATATACATTAGTATTTATTTGCAGAAAATTAATATAATATTCTCTTTATTTGGCAGCCTCCACTCTTAATAATTATCTTAAAATTCATCGCCATCTCTACATAAATTTATACTTCAGACTTTCTTATTAAATATTATGTTAGTATATGAATATATTTTAATTTCTAAACCTGTTAACCCTTTTTTGGGGGGAAGGGCACACTTGGTAGTGCTTAGTGTGTACTCCTAGATCTGTGCTCAGGGATAATTCTGTCTTGATGCTAGGAGATTGCTCTTGATGCACAGGGAAACATGTGAGCTACTGGGGATTGATACCAGGTCCATCATGTAATTGCCTTAACAGGGATATGATTCCCTGTTAGATATTTTAATAAGCATTGTATTGGTCTTAAGTTTGAACATTAAACATGTAGAGGGCCCTAAGACTGAATGTGCTTGCTGGGCAACCAACTGCAAGGTCCTGAGTTTTAACCCTGGTGCTGCTACATGCACTAAGATAATTAGGGTGGTTCGTCTTTTTGTGATTCTCAGTGAGACAGGTTAGTGCCTTAAAGCTATCACCTGCACTCGGATCCAACATGAGGCCCTGAGCTTAGCCATGGATGCCAAGGTGATCTTGATCACTCCATCATCTGAGTCCCCAGCAAATAAATAATACCAAATAGCATATGTTAACAATCAACACTCCTTATTTTTTATTCAATGTAGTCATTGGCCATTGATTTTAATAATTTTTTGAATTTATTTAACAGATAATGTAACTTTCCTTAAACTTCCATTTTGGAATTGGTATCTATCATTGCTCATAGCATAATTTACATTCACATCATTTCTATAAGAATAATGATGGTGGCAATGAAATTATAACTTTATTTTAAATTCTTCAAAGCAATCTGTCAACATTAGAATTCATAAACTATTTTAAAGCAGACAAGAGATTTCTTATAATTAGCAAATATATTTGAGTTAGAACTCCCATCTTTCTGATGTTTACTCTTTTCATTTCTGTTTTAAAAACCTAGGCTATAATTTGTCATAAATCTTCCAAGTGAAAATACAGGCATCAGTGCTATACAGATCTTTTTTGAACTTTCTTTAAAATTAGATTTCAAGTTTTATTGGAGGAAGTGTGTTTGAGTAAATGGGACTCCTTATTACATAGGTGAATTATCTGTGAATTTAAACATCATAAAACAATTACAGCAGATATTAAAAGTAGTAAAACAGGCAAGCTGTTCTACTCGTTTTGGTAAGTAGTTGCAAAATCAAGGAAGAGGCACTAAGAACATAGAAATAGAGAATAATGATAAGGGCTTTACATAAACAGAGTTGTTAAAAATAATCAAAAATTAATTAACAAAAATAACTCTTCAAATTAAAACTTTCTGTTGAACTGGGAAAATGTTCTCAAAACCAAAAATATTTTCTCTTTTTAACTATATTTTTATTATAGTACAGACAATATATTTACAATAACATTAATATTTGTGGTTTTGTTTTGCAAAATTGCTTCACCACCCCCAAAAATGTCCAAGGGCCTCTATCGCTGCCTATTCATCACTTCTAGTTTGCCTTTCTTTCACTTAGAAGCTTCAATCCCCAGTGCTTGGTATTTTGTTTTATATGAAAACATCAGGGGGTTTTCGTCATTCGATGCTATTATCTTGTTTTCTCTATATGCTACAAATGAGTGAGAACACCTTGATTTGTCTTTCTCCTTCTAATAAATGCTTCTTAGATTGATGACCTCTTATTTCATCCAATTTCAGCAAATTAGCTCAGTGGGTAGTCTGTCTATGTGGGTAGTCAGCCATGTGCAAGGCAAACGCCATGTGCAAGTGCGTTTGCCTTGCACATGGCTGACCTGGGTTCAATTTCTACATCCCTCTCAGAGCTAGACAAGCAAGCTACTGAGAGTATCTCGCCCGCACAGCAGCGCCTGGCAAGCTACCTATGGCATATCTGATATGCCAAAAACAGTAACAACAAGTCTCACAATGGAGATGTTACTGGTGCCCGCTCAAGCAAATTGATGAACAATGGGACGACAGTGCTACAGTGCTACAGTGCATCATTTCTTATAGCTGTGAAATATCCCATTGTGTATATATGCTATGATTTCTTTACCTGTTATCTATCATTAGAGATTTGCTTTATTCATTTAAAGCACCATGATTTACAAAGTTATACAGAGTTGAGTTTTAGACACACAACCTTGCAGCACTAATCTCCCCACCATCAACTTTCTACCACCAATATTACCAGGTTCCCTCCCATAGCTCCTCCCACAACTCCAGTCTGCCCTCTAGACAGGCACCATTATCAATTCAGTTGTTAAAGTTTGGGTCTTGTGATTTCCATTGTTGTTGAGTCTGGTTTGAATATTTGACTCTATTATTCCTTAGCTCCACCTTTGTACCTGACTCTCTTAACCTGTCCCCCCATTTCTTCCCATATGTGTCTTCTTCCCCTCCCCTCTACTCTTTCTTTCCTTATCTTCCCTGTATTCTGGGGCCAAGGTTGATTTGGGAATCCCCCCTTTAAATATTGCATTCCCTCATTCAGTTATTCTAAATGCCACATATAAGTAGCATCATCCTCTATTTATCCTTCTTCTGGATTACTTCACTTAACATTATCTCTTCCATAAGCCCTGAGCTCCATCAGTCTGCCCTTTCCCCTCCCCCCAAAAAAAAGAATAAATTGAACACTGAAATAAAAAATGAAATATAAGAAGTATATATAATGTGACATATGTATAGAGGACTTTTCAGTAAAAGTTTCTTGAAATCATTTTTCTTAGAATTTATAGAGATGATATTTTAAGGAGTGTTTTCTCCATAAATCCGCTTTTCAGGTCATGTACAAGAAATTTATGTAAAGTTTAAGGGTTGTAATATTATTTGTTTATAAAGTGTTTTATGCTCATTTCTATGTAAATTCAGCAAAGTGAAAAATACATAAAATAAAAGTGTCATGTAGTCCACAGGCTAGTTATGGATTCAAATAAATTAGTTTCTTGAAGGTCTATGGACTGTCTATCCAACCCAGAGTCTGTTCATGCATAAAACTAAAAAATCAAGATGCTTCAAAGATTTGGATGTCTAGTGTTTGTTGAGCCTGAGTTTATGTGGATCTGGTAGGAAAAACTGGTGTGTATCCGTGTAAAACATCCCCATTTTAAGGATGGAGAGATTTGTTTAGAATAATTTGCATTTATTTTGAATGCTTACTAATTTCACGAGATAATTGCAATTTTACTTTTGTTTAGGTCGAAAGTTACTTTTCTTATTCTTGTATGAATGAAGGCTTCCTTCTGAGAAGAGTCATTCTCTAGCTTCTGACCCCTGGGTTCCCACTTAATGTAAAGGTTGACAAGACTAAATCTCTTAAAAAGAAACAGAAGAAGGAAACTTCATGAAATTCAATATTGTGAATTCAGTCTGGAACTTGAGAGAATAATTTGACAAGGTCTTTGGAAAGATTACCCTGTTAACATTTGAAAAAAGAAATGGTCCTGAATTTTCCAATTCTATTCATAACAGATCCAGAGGGTGACACGCAAGCTAGAGTGAAAGCTTGCTCTCTGACCATCAGCATTCTAAAGGCTTTCTCAGCTGCCCTACAGAGCTTGTCACCTTGTGACAGATTTTCATTATGAAGTGAACAATAAGTGCTATCAATAGCAAAAGATAAGAAAAATTAGAAGACACAACAAAGTTAACAGTCTTTGCATGTTAATATCTTTTCCTGATATGGCATTGTATTTACAAAATGCTTCTCTATATAATTTTCCCGTTGTACTTAAGACACAGCAGTGAATAGTCTCTAAAAGGAGTCTCATCTTTTAACACTAACTAAAATGAAAGTTACTTTGTTTAGGTGAGGAATTTTTCAAGTTCTACTCTCTCTTCTTTATTTTGATTCACATTGGCATAAACCAGACGATGTGTCAATAAGAAGACATCATGAATTGTAGGTTAAAAGGAAACTTGATTTAGTTTGAACAACTTATAAGGAGCCAGATATTCAGATGCTTATGTGTATAGGAAGAATTCTAAAAATGATCTGCAAAATTTCTTGAATTATTTTTTTGTTCAGCAAGTGGAATAAATGGCTAGCTAGTTGGAAAAATCAATTGATATTCTTGCTTTGATTTGTGTTCCTATCTCTATTGCGTGGCTTTTTATTTAGATGATCTCTCTTCTGTGACTATTGCACTGATCTCTTTAGACCAAGACATTACCACAACTTCTTATAGAAACATCTTTTCTCTCTTGCCTTCTGGATCCAGCTCAGGGTTTCTAATGTCATTCAATTGAGACATGAACATTTTCTTTTACTTTTCTGAGTACAGCATCTAGTAATCACCCAGAAAATGTGTCTAGTCAGAAGAAAAACATAAGAAACTAAACTAGTTTGGCAAGAATGGAAGTCTGATGAACCAGGAGAGGCAGGCAATATAGGATATTTCAGTTCAGGTTGTGAAGATTAGAAGGATGAACATTGAGAAATGGTCCATTTGAGTAGATCTAAGAAAATGCAAGATTATTGACCGATCAAGTACTTAAAATCAGGTCATAGTGGGAGAAAGTATATTTTGCATTGAAGTTAAAAACACATCAGTATGTAATCAAGTTAAAGTATATCAAATTCACACAGGTTATAAGTGTACAATTTATCATAGCATGTTCTACTGCATTTCTGATCCCCAATTCTGATTTTTCATAGGCTTACTTTAAATCATATATTTAGATTACATTAAAACATTAAACTTTCCTATTTATGGATAAAATTTCCCATCCCATTTATAGTAAATTTCTTTCCATTTAATTTTGCGTAGGTCTTACATTTCATAAAGGCAATAACAATAACACAACAGCATCTCTTTTTAGAAGTATAGAATACAAAGTTATTATATGGCGACAAGCTTTGGGCTAGAAGAATTCTGTTACCTAAGAAACAATGTGTGTAAAATAAACACATGAGAGATTAATAAGTTTAAATTATAAATTCTTGTTGGTACTGGAGATATAGTTAAGAAATGTCAAGGAACTTGCCTGACATGTGATTGTGGTCATAGCTCTTATTGGAATCTTGGCACCATACTTGATCCCCTGGCATGCTCTCTGAGGACTGTCATACGTGCTGGCCCTTAACTTTTTCCAAAAAAGGAAGGAAGAAAAAAAAAACTTTTTGAGGGCATATATTTCTTTTCAAAACTTTATTGAATATCCCCTGTAGAAGCATTTTTGTCAAACCTGACATAACTCCCAATCTTTCCATTTAGATCAACTTCTCAAATAATCTTTATGTGACATGAAAGAAGAGATCAAGAATATCCTTTCCTTGTTTTGCCTATTTCTTCTTTTCCTGGTTGTAAAGATTTTCTTGTTACTAACTGCATCGCCTGCTTGATTTGGTGTTATGTTAATAAATATATGTTATAGAGCGTGCTGTAAGTATAAAATATGTAATTGGTGCTATAAAAGAGTTATCTTGCAGGTTTATTCTGGACTATTTATGGAATCACATGCTACACTACAAAGAAAATTGGGTTTTGTATTTTAAATTACCTAGAATATAACTTATGGCTCCAGATCTTTGTATTCTTTTATAACGTGTTTAAAATACAGGCAATGCAGGGACTGTTAAGAGTCAATATAGCTTATCCAATTTATACCCCCAGCCTTCACTGAATGTGCCATTTTGACTAACTTACTTTACTGGGGACTGGCCCTGGGTGAACAGGTCCAAAGTAGGGACACAGCAAGGATTAAGAAAAGTCAGAAGCAAGTGGGAAAAAGCATGAGGTCAGTGGGATAACAGCTTCATGTAGACTGAGAACCCTGTCTTCCACATACCATATTTATTGCTTAGAATCAGTAGTCATCAGGAAAAGATCAACATTCGTGGGAAAATGGCTAACTACCTTAATCTGTCTGGGCTAGACTTTTACAAGTTGAGAGCCTTAGTATTTCAGGACAAGCATCTTTGTAATGGGCTTTCTCAAATGGAGATTCTTCCAGGAGTGGAAGCAAAGAGAGAGCAGTTATAGGACCCATTTTAGACCTGCTTCCAGTCATCTGGATTGAAAGGTCCCATAAGCTATCCATTCTGTCTCTCTCCTTTATCTACCTAGATCCCAACAAACAATATCTAAAATTCAATTTTTAATCAATACTTTGGGGGTTATAATCATTCCACCCACATAGGAATTGTTTTAAGGCCTAAATGAGATAGTACATGCTAAAAGCATAAGAGAAACCTTTCTAGCATTGACTAAGGTTAGTAATTTTTGTTAAATTTAGAATTATAATAGCACTGTAGCACTGTTGTCCCATTGTTCATTGATTTGTTCTAGTGGGCACCTGTAACATCTCCATTGTGAGACTCGTTGTCACTGTTTTTAGCATATCGAATACCCCACAGAAAACTTGCCAGGCTCTGCCGTGTGGACGGGATACTTTCAGTAGCTTGCCGGGCTCTCCTAGAGGGACGGAGGAAACAAACCAGGTTGGCTTTGTGCAAGGCAAATGCCCTATCTGCTGTGTTATTGCTCCAGTCCAGAATTATAATAATTGTCTAGAAAAGCTATTTTAAGAAGTAAGCATGGGGGCCGGAGCGATAGCACAGTGGGTAATTCCTGAGTGCAAAGCCAGGAGTAACCCCTGAGCATCGCTGGGTGTGACCCAAAAAGCAAAAAAAAAAAAAAAAAGAAGTAAGCATGGAAATATATATAAAAACAAAGTTTGGATAATGGCATATTAATGTTTCTTTTTAACAGGTTTTTCCCTCCCTATTTCCGATACTCACACACAGACACACACACACATTCACACACAGATATATAGCTATATACAGCTAACTAACCTAGAAGAGGAATTTACTCCCTTAGTGAAATTCTTTTGGAGGAGTAGCATATGGATATAGCAGCAAGTTTTTTTTTTTTGCTTTGTCTTCATAATAAAAACATAAAGTGTTACTGTAAGCAAACACTTGCTGAAATTCATGGCAGAAAATTTTGTTTCTATATTTGTTGCCTGTTATTTTTTTTCTATCAACTTATATAAAAGAGTGTTACTCATGGCATAGGAATGTATCTTCTCTGGAGGATAATTACAAAAACATGACCCACCAGTTGATCTGGAAACTTTAGTGCATCTTATGGCCACTTCCCTAGACAAAGCATCTAAGTTCCCTTGGTTATTAAAAAATGCCACTACCAATGTGGAGTACTCTGCCTTTTGCTCCAGTCTCTTTGCCCTCCATGTACAGTGGCAGATAACTGGGTTGTAGCACTACCTAATATTTGTGTTTATATCAACTTTCTGATAACCACTCTAAATCTCTTAAATGGTTACAGGGAATACTAAGGAGAATGGGCTTCTTGTGCTTTAAACAACCCACTGCCAAAAACATGATCCATCAGGAAAGTTCTCATGTGGTCCTCCAAAGATTGTTGAGAATCATTTTCCTGAAGTTAACCAAAAGGTCAGAGTCTATCATCAGTGCTCATTTTTGTATTGCATAGCATGAGGAATAGTTATATACAAGCACTCAAAATATAGATCTCTTCAAAAGCAAGCTGAAAAATTATCAGACAGGGAAGATGGTTCAGAGGTTAAGGCATATGCCTTACATCCACCCTATTCCATTTCAATCCTAATATGGACCACAGGGTCCTCTGATTACTTCTGGGCTTAGCTCCAAAAGCTCTCAAGTAACCAAAAAGCATGGCCAGGGTGGCCTGAATAGTTCAGGTAGTCCTAGTACCACAGAGACCAGAATAGCATTGCAGCTTCCTCAGGCCCTTGCATGGAATCATCTGTCCTGGTTGATTATCATAGCCTGGAGGGAACCCCTGGCCTCTGAATACCACTTGGGAGCCCCTGCCCAAATAAAATTAGTATCATGCTATCTACCAAACAGGAAAGAAAGTTGAAGCTTCTGTATTGCAGGACTAAGAAGATAGCTTAGTGGAAGACATGCCTTGCATGTGCAGGGTTCTGAGTTCAGTCCTTATTTTGCATGTGCACCACCTTGTTTTGCATTGGTGCTAGTGATTATAGTCCTGGTCACTTCTGAATTCTAAATATTATTGCAGGAGTCTAGCAGAGAACGGCCAAGACTGGCACTTCCGGGAGCGGCAGCCAGTGTTCTGAATATAGTTGGGAAGCCCAATGCATCCCCACCCTGAATTTTAAAATAATATTCATACCATGCCTGACATTAATAATTTGAACCAGACTTTAGATGTAAAGTTTGAGTTTAGAAACCTGTTAATTGGTTTTCAAAGCTTATCTTGGGAGAGCATTGTGAAGTCACCTCTCAGGTGCATATCAGATCATTAAGGGATTTCTAGTATTGATCCAAGAGTCTAAACAACTCATGTGATAACACCAGCTAAAATGTTTTATTCTCCCCCATATGCCCTTCCTATTGCACACATGTGCACATGTATAATTTGCATTTGTGAAATAATAGTTCATAAGGTCTTAATCATTTATGTACCACTTACTTTTCTAACTGCCACCAGGGTTCTGACTAATAGACTTGGCTCAGTTGATAATTACAACAGAACAAGAATGTTATTAATTAAACAGCCATCATAACATAATCATTAATAATTGGTTAACTGTGTGGGTTTTAGTGTCAGACAAATCAGTGATCATGATCCCCATTAACAATTGTGTCACCTTGCGTAATTTATTCAACTTGTCAGAGCTTTATATTTCTTATAAACTGAGAATAATAATGACTTGCATAAGGTTGTTATAAAATTTAGATAATATTTTTTGTTAAATTCTCAGTAAACAGTTTTACTACAGTAGACTTCAGAGCCATGCAAAGTCAGTTCTACTAAAAATATATTAATTTAATAAGCTAAAGCATTGTAAAGTGTTATCTGTATCTATGAGATAGGTCTGAATGCCTTAATTTCCCATAATTCTGGAAATTTGAATTTCTAAGTTCAAATGGGTAATATCTATTTAAGTAAACCAGAGGAGGCTAAATTCTGAATATGATTTATAACTATCAGAATACACACATGTATTTATTTATTCCTGGTGATTCATTTTTATAAGGAAAATATAACTTAACCCTGTATACTGAAAATGTTTAGGAGAAATTAGGGGAAATGAGTATCTTTAGTAAACATACTGTGGTTTCTCACTCCCACTTCAGCGTGAAAGTAAGGACTCATAGAGAGTCTAGCATACAAAATGTTTAAGATAAACCTGAATTTATGTTACAATGATCAGGATGTCAAACTACTCTAATTGTACTTCCCCCCCCCCCCCGCTGCTTTTGGGTCATACAGTATTCAAGGATTTTTTCTGGCTCTCAATTCAGGGATCACTCCTGGTAGTGCTTGAAAAATCATAAGGGATGCTGAAGGTCAATCCCAGGTTGTCGTCACGCAAAGCAAGCACCCTACCAGCTCTGCTATTTCTTCACTCCCAGGTCTGATTATATTAAGACTATTGTAACATTACCATTTTACCTCAACTACAATTTTGAAAATAAAATGAAAGGATTCATGAAAATCTACTGATTCACAATGGGACAAATTGAACACCAATAAACATAGTAGATCTAAAGAATTAAATGTATAGTTTCATTTGTTTTTAAATTAGCAAACAATGTGAACATATCGAGCACTTCTGTGTTATTTTAGTCATCCTCTAGGAAATCGGATAGTGGACAAGACATTTTTTATGTAGAATAATTTTAGCTAATGAAAGAATTCATGGGATTAGAATATTGCCTCTTTACCACGTGAATAAATACACGGATCTGGGTATCTGCTAGCAATGAATGCTGGTATCATACACTTAAAAATAGAGATGATGGTTATGCAGACCTACTGATAAAGGAATTATACCACTAGCAATAAAGTACCCTTCTCGTTCCACCCCCAAGAGCAATCAATCAATCAATCTTAAATTTAATCAGACTCTAGATTAAATTTCACCAGACTCTAGGTGCAATTTGTAAATAAAATAAAGACCCTTGTAGAATAATACCATAGGTCCTTAGGGATGTATTAAGCAAGACTCAGACTGTGGGAAATTGAAACAACCTGACTTCTTCAACAAGGTTTTATATGTAGAGAGAGAAGACTCAGAATTTGTAGACTAAGACTTAATAGGTATATTAACCAGTCAAAATAGATAGACCTTATTTGGATTACAAACTTAAGCCCCCAAATGAAGGAATGGGGCCAGTATATAATAACCTTAGTAGGGAGTTGATAATATAGACATTTGTAGTCAATAGTCATTTTGGCAATATTAAAATATTGAAATTATTATATGTGATAAAATTAGATTTTTAGGGAATTAGATTTTAGAATCCATATTAGAATATAAATAGATAAAGATATGAGAATATAATCTCTATAAAGTTGGAATGTGTGTTTAGTTATTTTCACTTGTTTCTTTCATTTACTTTTAAATTTTTGTGGTGCCAGAGTTCAAATCCAGGCTTCGTACCTGCAATGCATGTCCCCTACCATTAAACACCATCTTTAGCCCCTAAATTTAATTTTAAAGTGATAGACAAAAATTATTGTTGAGATTTTTTTTTAAAAAGTGGAACTAGATTTCAAATCATGTGACTATAATTAAAATAAGTTGACATTTCTGCCTTAAACTTTCTCAGCTTAAACTGGACAACAAACTCTCCTATTGGAACATAGGAGCTCTGCATTTGAAGTACATAGAATGTGACTGGTTCATTTGAATATTGGCATTAAATTTAAACCACACACAATATATGCATATATGTATAAATCATATTACCAAGTAATACAGATTGATCAATATGAGTGAAGCACACATGACTATTTTCCCACTCATTTGGTTACAATGCAAAAATATGTATAATAGTACTGTGGATCATATCCATTTTCTTTACCTTTTATAAATAAAACTGCTGTGGCATATCTTCCTCTATCAAAAGCCCCACAATAGCAAGCTTAGACCTACTATGAACTTACATAGACATCCATTGCTTTATTTAGTTTTAGTAGGATATGCTTTGGTCAAGTATGAGGTTGAAAGATTAGGAAATATTTTGTGCTCTGTGGTGCTCATGGCTCACTCTTAGCTGTTGTCAGGGATCACTCCCTGCAGTGTTCAGGGGACCTTATGTGGTAGCCAGAATCCAACCAGGCTTGGCCAAATACAAGGCAAACCGCCTTAAACTCTGCACTATCTTCCACATATATGGTTCTTAATAAAGAAAAAGCATTTCACCTCACTCTGTTTTCTTTCTGATTTTGACCAATGTTGAGGAAAAATAGCATTTTTAAACTGTTATCGTCACTTAGATTCTAAAAGTACTAGGAAGATGTGATCCAAATTTGAGATTTTTGTTTTTGTGCCACAATCAGTGGGACTTAGGCATAAGTTCCTACTCACTACTCCAGAATAATTCCTCTAAGTACTTGGGGGGCCATACCGTTTTGGAGATCAAACCTAGGTCTTTATCATGTAGTATGTACTCTTCAGTCTGTTGAGTTCCAGTCCCTAATAGCACTTTACTTTCCTCACTTTACTTGGCTACAATATTTTAACATCACAGAAGTAGAGATACACTTATTTTTACAGTAAGTCATTACTTTTTTCACTCATGATGGCACAAAATGTTAATTAGGTATTTTTTAAAAAATTGTTCTCTTTCTAAATTTGGAGAGTTCTTAGATAGAAAATTAAATCATTCAAATAATGTTTATCAGAAGTCAATGTATTTTACCTGTGACTGGATTATACTTAAATTCATGTGGTCTTTTTTTGGGGGGCAAAATAATAAAAGAGAAGGCATACTTGTAGAATTATTTTTATGTGTCAAACCCTTTGTACATTATCATTGAGCTGTCAGAGCTGTTTGGTGTTGTGAATAGCATTATTTGGAAACAATATTTGAGAGATCATTATCATTGAAACTAATAGATTTATTAAACATAGATTAATATTGGTGGATTAAGATTTATACTGATTTGTCTGATCCCCTTGCCTATGTAAACTCTTTACTAATATAAATTATATCTACTCTAGTCTTGCAAATCAATAAGTCTGTGAAGTCTTTCATACATTTCCTATCCATAGCCCAACTCAAGAACACCTGAGTTGTGTGTCATAGGAAATTTACCCAAAGAGAAGTTGAATATGAATTTATACCTAGATTATTTGTAGGCACATTAGACTATCATATCATCTTTTCTGAAGTATTTTTCAAGATCAAAAATACAAAGAAGATTAGGAAAATGTGTAGATGACCCTTTTTGAAAAAAAGGAAATGAGTATACTGGCTTTTAAAAGTCAACTCTGTTGTGAATGAATTTTTTGGAAATAAAATCTTTCAGAGACATCTATTTAAAATATGTGAATCTAAAAAATACCGGACTGGGCTGGAGCGATAGCACAGCGGGTAGGGCGTTTGCCTTGCACGCGGCCGATCCGGGTTCGAATCCCAGCATCCCATATGGTCCCCTGAGCACCGCCAGGGGTGATTCCTGAGTGAAGAGCCAGGAGTAGCCCCTGTGCATCGCCAGGTGTGACCCAAAAACCAAAAAAATAAATAAATAAATAAATAAAATAAAAAATACCGGACTTATTCATATCATAGTCAACTGTATCATTTAAATGCATTTCTCTAGCTAAACATTTTATCTTTTCTTAATTTAAATAACTATTACCTTGCTTTCAAGTAAGTATGAAATGCATTTGTTAAATTAAGCAGGACTTTCTATGGAAGATAAAATGGTTTGGGACACTATCTTTTGGAAGTAATGCTGATTGTTAGGAAGGTGACTCTTTAATAATTTAAAATAGGATATTTCTATGAAATATATAAAGGTCTTATCCATATTTATTTTTGGTTTTTGTCCATTTTTCTATGGCACCATTTGGAAATGCAATATGATTGCATTTGGTATGACACCATTTGGTATGCTCACCACTTTAGTATTGCTAGACATAGAAATATCCTAGTTTCCTTTTAACTTGTACTTAACAGTAACATTGTTAGTTGCCAATGTTTCTGAGTGAAAATATAAATAACATTGTTAGTTGTGAATGTTTCTGAGTGAAAATATATATAGTTCATACTGCAATGAAAGAAATATTCTAAATTAAATCTGGGTTTCCTGGGGCTGTATGTTATTGTTATCATTTCTGCATACAACTTTAAAAACTTTGTGTGTGTATTTCTTTTCTTAGGCATTATTCTTTATATATGTCCAAAGATTTTATCTTCCTGAACAGAACAATCCCACATCAGGGTTCAAATAAGATAACACCTGCTGTGAAGTTTCCTAATGAATGATTTGTAATCTCAAGCGTCTATTAACATCTTTAGAAAAGCTTCTATACCTCCATCTGTGGATTGAGCTGTGGTTCAAGTAGAATTGTAAGAAATGCCTTACCATTGTGATAGGAAACAATGTCTAAAAACTGGAGAATAAGCCAGTCCTAAAGGTTACTTACTTAATTTTAAGTGGGGATTAATTCTTCAAAAGGATTATTTGCTCAATAGAATGGATCGGTTTAACTTCAATTAAAGATACGATTATCTGTAGAAAATGGTATCTTATTTTCAAAGCACGCACCTTTCCTCACAGAGCTGATCTATGCGAGGATCACACCATAATAACTTCTGAAGGTCAGTGCCATCACAGTCACATTTAAAGAATGCCATCTTCTACAGAGACGGGAATTCAGGTAATGTGATTCATTGGGAAGATGAAGCTCTTATACCCATATCTGCACTTTGGCGCTGCAGAGAAAATCAGTATCACAAACATCCTCAGTACTGCTTGTCTTACCTCTTACAGGAAATTAAGTCATTTATTTTAGGTAGCTTATGTTTGGATTCCTCTTAGGCGACAGACTTTCTTGTTATATACCTACCTTGGATAGCGTGTTTAATTGCAGACTCAAAAGTACTGAGAGCATGATCGGTAGTAAGATGACTCGAAACAAAGTATTAAGATGTTGACAGACATAGTAAGGGATAGAAAAACAACAAAAAAAGCAGACTTGAATATGTGATAAGTGAGGTGGGAAGAGATAAAATGGTAATAAATGGCTGAAGCTAATGAAAAATCTTAGTTAAGGAACATAGACATGCAGTACATATACTGACATTTTCAGGGCAGGTGTGCTTTCTTGGTTAGGGGCTTGGCAAGTAAATCTTTCTATCTGAACCATTTTTTAGTAAAATTTACTACACCATACTATTTTGAAACAGTGCTAGTTAAGTGGATAACCATAGGAGTTATTGCCAGGAGGTTGATACAAAAATGAAAAGAATTAGTTACATAAATGCCACATTTTCCCTCATTCCTGTAGTAAGTATATGTAGAATTGTTTGCCAAGCATTTTTTCTAAGTTCTGGAGACATAGAACTGAATAAAAAAGGCACTATCTGCTCTTTAAAATGACCTTATAGTCTAGTAGAAAGAAAATAAAAGGATAAACATATTGGTTATTTGATACTGCTGTGAATACAAATAAAATGGCATTGGTAATTGGAGATGGAAAGTACACTTTTATGTAATGTAGACAGAGAAGGTGAATTCTGAGCAAAAATATAAAAGGAACTCCACTAATGTTTGAGAAACATTTCAGTAAAAAATAGTACAAGAATCTCTGTGACTGAGACAAATATTGATCTAGGAAAAACCAATCAGTGTAATTGGCATGGAGGGAGTGGAATTAATTTAGAGCAATGGTGAGCCCAGAATATGAGCCCAGGTAGGGCTTCCCAGGTCATTATAAGAGCTCGAGCTTCTCCTTTGAGTGAAATGGGATACTGTCAGAAGGATGTTATACGGGAAATGTCATATTCTCATTGTTCCACAGACAAACGATTTTTTATTTCCTCCCTTGAAGTTTGTTCTTTCTGCTTTCCCTAACCCTAGACTCTATCGCTATATCCTCTAGCACAGAGCTTCTTTCTTCAGCCATGTCTAATTTTACTAACGAGCCCATCGCAGACGATCTTCACTGACGTTCAAGAAGTTATTATGTCCAGCATTTCTTTTTTGGTTAGCTTTAAAATTTCCATTTCTCTGTTTATATTTCCCATCTGTTTCTGAATGCTGCCTACTTCATGCCTTAGGTATTTTTGCATATTTATTCAAAATTATATTAGATTTCAGTCTGATCATTTCAACCTCTATGACATGTCTGAATGCTTGATCTAATCATTCAAATTATGGTTGTCTGTTTACCTTTTGGCATGCCTCGATATTATTTGTAGACAGGCATGATAACTGGCTAAGAAGAACCACCATACTAAGACCTTTACTACAAGGAAGGGAGTGGAGGGGAGGGGAAGTGTTCAAGAACTCAGTCTTTTTATGAGCTTAATGCTTCTGCAGTATAGACTTGTAAATGGTTTATTCATTTTTCTCTCATCCTCTTCAGTGAGTTCAGAAGTCTAGAATGAATAGTAGCACTGTAGCACTGTAGCACTATAGTGTTCATTGATTTGCTCGAGCGGGCACCAGTAACATCTCCATTGTGAGACTTGTTATTTGTTTTGGCATATCTAATATGCCATGGGTAGCTTGCCAGGCTCTGCTGTGCGGGTGGGATACTCTCGGAAACTTGCTGGGCTCTCTGAGAGGGACAGAGGAATCAAACCCAGGTCGGCCATGTACAAGGCAAAGGCCTTACCCACTGTGCTATCGCACATATACTATGTATATGAATCAAGTAATTTACACCTTTTGTATAAAGTACTTAATATTATGTAATCTTTAATAAATGTTTAAATTATTTATATAATGTTTAAAAATATAAGAAAGGAAATGATGTTAAAGGGGATAAGTGGTTCTGAAATATTTCATTGAATGTCTAATATTTTCTTTTATTTTGAAATAATTTAGATTCACAAAAATGGCAAAAACTATTTCAAATTGTTTCATTGGGCTTTTCACCAAACCTGTAATATACATACAATCGTATAATTAAAAAACTGGTGACGTAGTATTAATTAGACAATGTGAATTAACTTTTAAACCTTACTCAATTTTGCATTTGCCTTATAATGTACTCTATCCAGGTCTAGGTTTCAAGTCTACATTATCATATACAGATGTCATCATTCCTTGGTTTTCTCCGATCCTGTCATTTTCTCAGTATTTTACTGTATTCCATTCATCTAAAGAGGTTATTGTTAGGTGTGGGTATATTTGGGTATATTCAGTTTTTCATCAAGATAAATTCAGTTTATGTATTTTTGTCATGTACAACAGAAATGCTATTTTTCAGTGCATCTTCGGGGGAGGGAAATGATAATTTTCTATATGTGAGTACTAAATTTTTGGCTGATGTGCTGTCTACTGCATTCTTCCTATTTAAGATAACTAATTTTCCATGTTTAATAAGTACGTATGGATATATCTTGTGACTATGTAGATACAATATTTCACATCAAAATTTTCTTCTAATCTTAGCACCATTTGCAATGCCTGGCTTCAACTATTTTGATTTTTTTTCCCCTTGGTTACATTATGAAGTGAGATCATGCATGTGTTTCTAATAGACTGGATAGAAGTGAGAAGTAATTCTAGGTGACACCCTAAGATCACCCTCGATTTGCATTCTAAAAAGTAGCAAGTTTGATTAATCAAGTGATATATTTAAGAAGTTTGATAAGGGTTGAGAATGATTCTTATAAATAGAATCTGGTTGTATAATCTTTAAGATAATTTAGGTATTTCAGCGGAAATATGGAGTAGAATTGGATAAATCTATAGTTAAGGAAGAGGAATTATCAATAGAGATTAATTTGGATGTATGGATATTCAGATGTTTTAAGCTGTGAACATATATAAGATCTAAGGGATAATAAGAAAGAAAATTCAATTATAGAACCTTGAGGTAAACTCTGCTTAAGTGATTAAATAAATATGCAGATAGGAAAGTGAGGATGAGAAATTGTCAACATTTTTTTAATTTATTTTTTTTATTAGTGAATCACCATGAGGGTAGTTACAGATTTACATATTTCCATGCTTGTGTTTCAGTCATACAATGTTGAGTGCCAGCCCTCCACCAATGCCCATTCTCCACAACTGATGATCCCAGTATCCCTTCCACCTTCCCACTCCGTCTCCCCCAACCTACCCTGACTCTGTGGCAGGGCATTCCCTTTTGTTCTCTCTCTCCTTTTGGGTGTTGTGATTTGCAACAGAGGTATAGAGTGGCCATTGCATTCAATCTATAGTCTAGTTTCAGCACGCATCTCCCATCCCGAGCAGGTCCTCCAACCACACTTTACTTGGTGGTCCCTTCTCTATCTGAGTTGCCTTTTCCCCCAGCATGGGAGGCCGGCTTCTAAGCCATGGAGCAAACCTCCTGGTATTTATTTCTACTATTCTTGGGTGTTAGTTTCCCATTGTGTTATTTTATATTCAAAAGATGAGTGCAATCTTTCTATGTCTGTCTCTCTCTTTCTGACTCATTTCACTTAGCACGAAACTTTCCAGGTTGATCCACTTATATGCAAAGTTCATGACTTCATCTTTTATAAAGGCTGCATAGTATTCCATTTGTGTAGATGTACCAAAGTTTCTTTAACCAGACATCTGTTCATGAGAACTCTGTTTTTTTTTTCCAGATTCTGACTATTATAAACAGTGCTTCGATGAACATACAAGTGCAGATGTCATTTTGACCATACTTTATTGCCTCTCCGTGATATATTCCCAGAAGTAGTATTGCTGCGTCAAATGGAGCTCAATTTATAATTTTTTGAGAAGTGTCCATATTGTTTTCCAAAAGGGCTGAACCAGTTGACTTTACCATCAGCAGTGTAGGAGGGTCCCTTTCTCCCCACATCCACGCCAACACTGGTTGCTTTTGTTCTTTTGGATGTGTGCCAGTCTCTGTGGTGTGAGATGGTATCTCATGGTTGTTTTGATCTGCATCTCCCTGATGATTAGTGATGAAGAGCAGTTTTTTTATGTGCCTTTTGGCTATTTCTATTTCTTCCTTGAGAAATTTTCTGTTCATTTCTTTGCCCCATTTTCTTATGGGGTTGGATGTTTTCTTCTTATAGAGTTCAACCAGTGTTTTATATACCCTTGATATCAACCCCTTATCAGATGGTGAATATTTTTTCCCATTCTGTAGATTGTCTTTTTATTCTGGTCACTGTATCTTTTGCGATGCAGAAGCTTCTTAGTTTAATATAGTCCCATTTGTTTATCTCTGTTTCCATTTGGTTGATAAGTTGCGTGTCATCTTTGAAGATACCTTTAGCTTCAATACCGTGGAGGGTTTTGCCGACCTTGTCTTCGATGTACTTTATGGATTGTGGTCTGATGTTGAGGTCTTTAATCCATTTTGATCTGACTTTCATGCAAGTCGAGGTCCAAGCCCATTCTTTTGCATGTGGTTGTCCAGTTATGCTAGCACCATTTGTTATAGAGGCTTTACTTGATCCACTTCACATTTCTTGCTCCCTTATCAAAGATTAGATGGTCATACATTTGGGGTTGTGTGTAGGGATATTCCACCCTGTTCCATTGGTCTGCAGCTCTGTCTTTGTCCTGTACCATGCAGTTTTAATTGTTACTGCTTTGTAGTAAATTTTAAGGTTGGGGAGAGTGATGGCTCCCATCGTCTTTTCCCCAAGAATTGCTTTAGCTATTTGTGGACATTTGTTGTTTCATATGAATTTCAGTATTGCTTGATACATTTCTTTAAAGAATTTCATGGGTATTCTTATAGGGATCACATTGAATCTGTATAATGCTTTGGGGAGTATTGTCATTTTGACAATGTTCATTCTCCCTATCCATGAGCAGGGGATATGTTTCCATTTCCTCATGTCCTCTTTTATTTCATGGAGTAGCGTTTTATAGTTTTCTATGTAGGGATACTTTACTTCCTAGGTTAAGCTAATTCTGAGGTACCTGATTTTCTGGGACACAATTGTGAACAGGATTGCTTTTCTCATGTCACTTTCCTCTGTCTCATTATTTGCGTACAGGAAGGCCATGGATTTTTGGGTACTGATTTTATAGCCTACGGCTTTACTGTACTAGTCTATTTTTTCTAAGAGTTTCTCGATAGAGGCTTTAGGATTCTCTCTATATAGTATCATATCATCTGCAAATAATGAGAGTTTAATTTCTTCCTTTCCTATCTCAATGCCCTTAATATCTTTTCCTTGCCTAGCCACTATTGCAAGTACTTCCAGTACTATATAGAACAGAAGTGGTGAGAGTGGGCATCCTTTTCTTGTCCCTGATCTTAGAGGAAAGGCCCTTAGCTTTTCCCGTTGAGGACAATGCTTGCCATAGGTTTGTGGTAGATGGCTTTGACTATCTTGAGAAAGTTCCTCCAAAACCCATTTTGGTGAGAGTTTTCATCATGAACAGATGTTGGATCTTGTCAAATGCTTCCTCTGCATCTATTGATATGATCATACGGTTTTTTATCGTTACTTTTGTTGATATGATGGATTATGTTGATTGATTTCCGAATGTTAAACCATCCTTGCATCCCCGGGATGAATCCCACTTAGTCGTAATGTATGATCTTTTTGATAAGTTGTTGGATTCTATTTGCTAATATTTTGTTGAGGATCTTCGCATCAGTGGTCTTCAGGGATATTGGTCTATACTTTTCTTTGTTATTGGTGTCTTTGTTTGTTTTTGGTATTAGGGATATATGTGCCTCACAGAAACTGGGAGAGTTTCTGTTTCTTCAGTTTCCTGGAAAAGCTTGAGAAGAACTGGCAAACGATCCTCTTTAAATGTTTGGAAGAATTTGCTAGCAAATCCGTCTGCACCTGGGCTTTTGTTTTTGGGAAGATATTTGGTTACAGTTTCAATTTCCTTGCTATAATGGGGTCTATAATGGGTCTATTCAGATATTCTATGTCTTCTTGGTTCATTTTTGGGAGATTGTAGGAATCAAGGAATTTATCCATTTCTTTTAGGTTCTCTTTTTTCGTGACATACAGACTTTCAAAGTAGTCTCTGACGATATTTTGAATTACATTGGCTTCTGTTGTGATGTCCCCTTTTTCATTTCTGATCTGGTTTATTATGATTCTCTCTCTCTCTTTCTTTGTGAGTCTTTCTAGTGGTTTAACAATCTTATTTACTTTCTCAAAGAACCAGCTCTTGGTTTCATGGACCTATCGGATTGGTTTTTGGGTTTCCATGTCGTTAATTTCTGCTCTAAGTTGTATTATTTTTTTCCTTTGGTCTGGTTTGGGTTTCTTTTGCTGGTCCTTTTCTAAGATCTTGAGCTCGAAGTCAAGCTATCTATGTAGGCCCTTTCTTCCTTCCTGAGGAATGCTTGAAGAGCTATAAATTTTCCCCTTAGTACGGCTTTAGCTGAGTCCCATAGGTTCTGGTAGCTCGTGTTCATTCTCGTTTATTTTGAGGTATCTCTTGATTTCTTTCTTGATTTCCTTCCTGACTCACTCATTGTTCAACATTGAGTTGTTTAATTTTCAGGTGTTTGATTTGGTTCTCCACATCTGTGTGTAATTAGCTTCCATCTTCAGCGCATTGTGGTCTGAAAAGATAGTTGATACAATTTCTGTATTATCAATTCTATTGAGGTATGCTTTGTGACCCAGCACATGGTCTATTTTGGAGAATGTTCCGTGTGTACTAGAAAAGAATGTGTATTCTTTCTTTTTGGGGTGTAAAGCCCTGTAAAGGTCTATTAGCCATCTCTTTTCCATTTCTTCCTTCAGAGTCAGTGTTTCCTTGCTGAGTTTGTTCTTGTTGATTTATCCAGAGGTGATAAGGCGGTTTTGAAGTCTTCAATGACTATTGTGTTGCTAGTGGTGTCCTCTTTGAAGTCTGTTAGGAGTTGTTTTAAATATTTAGCTGGTCACTCATTAGGTGCATATACATTTAAGAGTGTGATTTCTTCCTGTTGTACATATCCCTTGATAAATAAAAAATGACTTTCACTGTCCCTTCTAATCTTTTTCAAACTGAAATATATGCTGTCAGATACTGGTATGGCCACCCCAGCTTTTTTGAGGGAGATGTTTGCTTTCAGGATTGTTTTCCATCCTTTGACTTTGAGTCTGTGTTTGCTCTGACAGTTCAGGTGTGTTTCTTGTCGGCAGCAGAATGTTGGGTTTAGTTTCCGAATCCATTTTGCCACTCTGTGTCTCTTGATTGGTGCATTTTAGACCATTGACATTGAGAGAGATTATTGTCATGGGGTTTCGTGCCATCTTTCTGTAAGGTTTGTTTTTCCTTGTCTTACAGTAGCCCCTTTAGTCCTTCTTTTAAGTTTGGTTTTGAGTTAGTCCAAAATTGTCAAAATTTAAGATTGTAGGTAAACATCTTAACTAGTATTGGAATTTTTTAAAAAACGATTGCAGATTTGAGTCAAACTTTATAGACCTTATTTGATCTTAGCCCTTTGTGAATATTACCTAAATTTATCGCTAGGACTAGAGCGATAGCACAGTGGGTAGGGCATTTGACTTTCATGCAGCCAACCCGGGTTTGATTCCTCTGACCCTCTTGGAGAGCTAACAAGAGTATCCCGCCCGCACGGCAGAGCCTGGCAAGCAACCTATGGTGTATTCACTATGCCAAAAACAGTAACATCAAGTCTCATAATGGAGACGTTACTGGTGCCTACTCAGTACACCAGTACAAAAAAAAGGTTAATTTTCTAAAAATTAAACAGTGTTTTTTGCCTCCACACGTCATGTAATTTAAGAATCTTGGGAACATTACTTGCTGTTGAACTCATAGGGAGTTTCATTGACTTGTCACTATGAAAATTTCACAGAATCTACTAGTAGGGAAAGGGGGGTTTCAGACATGTTAATTATATAAACTCATATAAATCTCATAATGTGATTAGGTGCTGTTGATTATATTAAAACTTACCATCTTTATTTAGCATCAACTCAAATGTTTTAATTTAGCTTGTAAGGTGAAAAGACTCGACAATATCATATTAAATAATATAATATAATAATAAGTATTATTAATAATATTTAACATTAATATTAAACAATAACAACATTTTGTTTATATTTTATTTATGTTTTATATTTGTATTATTTGTATTTTATTAAATAAATAATTGATAATATTTAATATATCATAATAAATATTAATATTAAACTTAAACACAAAAGTGTTTATGTCTGTAATTGTTTTTTTTTGTTTGTTTGTTTGGGTTGAGCAGTGGCCCTTAACAAAAGAAAAACTTAAGGCTTTATGTGAATTAGTTACATAACAGTTTGAATTCGGACATATTGTTTTCAACTGTAGTCCCTGGAATTCATCTGTATTTGTTATCAAGAAAAAGACTGGTAAATGGCGAATGTTAACTGATCTAAGAAAAGTTAATGACTGCATTTTTTTTTAAATTTTTTATTGTGGAAAGTTACAAAGTTACAAAGTTTTCAGGTTTAAATCTCAGTTATACAATGCTCGAATGCCCATCCCTTCACCAGTGCTCATATTCCACCAAGAATCCCAGTATAGCTCCACCCCGCCCCCTCACACCCAAACCCCCCCACGCCCCTAGCCCCCCCACCCTAAGCCCCCCCCCGCCTGTGTAACTAATAAATTTCACTTTACTTTCACTTTGATTGCATACAATATGTCAACAAAACTCACTATTATTGTTTGGAGAGTCTCTCCCCTAAAGTCAGACCTGCTGAAAAGGAAGCATTAGATAATTTGTTTTCCATTGCTGAGGATGAAGAGGAATGAGGTCGAGTGACCACACTTAGCGGCCTCTCAGTTTTGGGTTTCTGTAATTTAGTATTTTAGTAACTAAGTCCAGAGAGATATCTGCCAGAAGTTTCATTGTTGCCAACTTGTACTTCACAGTTACATTATATTCCACATATGATTGTATCTCACGATGTTTCATTAAACAATTAAAAAAAAAAACAGGGAAGTGAAGCATTTGGGCTCTGGAGCAAATTCAGGAATGCCTCCTTAGCCCCTAAGTCAGGAGCGAACCGTGCCCATGGAGAAGGGAGTGCTGCTATGACAAGTTATTTTTGTGGGCCCTTTCTTTTTACCTGATGAACACTTGCAGAAATATAAACTTTCCTTTTGACTCTACTTTTTATGTGTGTTACACAAGTTCTGGTAGCTCATGTCCTCATTCTTGTTTGTTTCCAGGAATCTTTTGGTTTTTTTTTCTTTGATTTCCTCCCTAACCCTCTGGTTGTTCAGTAGTGAGATGTTTAATTTCCAGGTGTTTGATTTGATTCTTCCTTTCTGCATGTGATTAACTTCTATTTTCAATGCATCATGTTTTGAAAAGATAGCCGCTGCCATTTCTATCTTTTTGATTTTATGGTGGTCGAGCATGTTGTCTCTCTTGAAGAATCTCCTCTATGGAGGTTCTGATATGGGGAGCCCCTTTGAAAATGTATCTTACGGGCTATACAGAGGGAGTATAACTGGAAGCCATTGCCACCACCACCATTGGGAAAACTATGCCCACCTCTGTTCTAGTCTGGGGACAGGGCATTAGCAGAATTCCTTGAGTTCAAATAACTGTGCAGTCACTACCTAGGAATGCTCACTTCAGATTGTTGGGGTCTGTGCTGCCACTATTGCCAATGCCACTGGGAAAACCATACCCTGAGACTGTGGTTCTGATGTGCAGCACTATCATTCTTTAACACCACTGATGTACCTGAATCCCATTGAGCCCTGGTCCTGTTGCTTCTCGTCTATCTCTTCTTCCCTTCTCCTTCACTCTATTTCTTACATTCTCCTCTTTATACTCTGGATGTGAAGATGATCCATGCACCCCCTCTTTAAACTATTGCATTTTGTCTTCCAATTACTCTAAATTCCCCATGAAAATAATGTCATCCTGTGTTTGTCTTTCTTCTTGATTGCTTTATTTAACACATCTTCCAGTTTCATCCATATTGCAGCGAATTTCAGGTTTTCATCATTCCCTACAGCTGCATGGTATTCCATTGTGTATATATACTACATCTTCATGATATATTGATTTGTTGTTGGACATACTTTGCCAGTTTTTAAAATCTATTTTCAGTTGTTTGGAATATACTATGTGATTAAGTATTTTCTGGTGAATAACTATAATGCCACCGAATTAAATGGAATCAAATATTAAAGGGTATTAGGAACTGCACTAAAAATCACATGAATATCGTTTGTCATTATTGGTCTGTATAAGGTATATCAGAGATGCTGGAAAAAAGATGGTCGATACTAAGCCATTATTTTTACCACATATTTTCCTGACTGGGATATCAAATTTTTGGTATAATTGTGGCAGTATCATGTAGTTATTTAAGTAATTCAACACAGAAAACAGTCAATGAAAAGGAAATGTTGCTCTGAATTCTATGTGATATATTTGAAAAAATAATATGGATGAATTTTACTTTTTTATTATATCTCAGATATACAAAAGATGGACAACTATTACAAAGAATTTCCATAGACCTTTCACCAAAATTACCCAAATATTTTACTTTTTCTCTCTTTTGGACCACACCCAGTGGGGCTCAGGGTTACTCCTGACTCTGTACTCAGAATTTACTCCTGGCTTTGTGTTCAGGTAGAACTACTCGAAAGAGTCAGGGGAATTTGTGGTGTGTAAAAGATCAAATCCAGGTAAGTCACATGCAAGGTAAATTTTCTACTGACTGTACTACTTCGTCAGCCCCCAAATGACCCAAATATTTTACTGTAAATTATTTTTTGCAAATGAAATGTTCCTTTAACTCTAAATATGCCTATATATGTAGACCAACCACAGCACAATGACCAAAATCAGAAACTAGCATTAACAGAGTGCTACTGTTACAAACTTAAGATGATCCAACTGTCCTGCCAGTATTCCTTAGAAGCAAGTTTATTTTTTCAGTTCCAGAATCTATTGAAGTTTCCTAATCTTATTTGGCCTACTACCCATTTTACAGAAAATATCACTTGGTTTTCCCCTGCGAAATTTACTTTTTTCAAACAAACATAAAGTGGTCTTCAAATGTACCCATCTATTACTGTCCCCATCATTCCTGCAGACCCAGTATTACCTAATTCAGGAAATACTGACAGGTTGTACTTTTTATTTAGTTGTTAAGTGCCTGTAGTCTCCTCCCTTAATTTAATATTTGTCTTTAATAAGACAAATCAATAAATATTTGTCTTTCACTAGCTTGTTATTTTTTTAAGTGTAAACCAGTTATGGGGTATTATGAGCCTCAATTTGGCTTGTGTAAAGCTTTTTTTGTGTGTGTGACTAGATCATAAAGTCTCTTCCTCAGAGACACCTCAGGTCTAGAAATTGAACTAGAGATGATGACTTTTTACTGAGCAACTGACATTGGCATTATGCCCTGCTATTCTTGGTTTGTTTTAATATATTCCTCCTATCAGTCTATAATACTCCCAAGGATACCATGTTCTGTGCCATACAGTTCTATAGGTTAGACCTATCTTTCTCAATTTTTATCTGTCTGTTGCCCTGTCCAACTTGTTTCTTTAAAGTTAGTTTCCTGATTTAACATGCAACTGTAGGTTAGTTTTATGCCAGTTTCCTATTTACGTGATTTTCACTTGTAACCCCATGGAATAGTCTGGGGACCCACAGAGGTCATGTGACCTCCAGTTGAAAAAAGTTGGGTTAGACCTTCCTGCAGCTTTTCTTGTCCATGATATTCAGGTCCACTTTGATTTTGAGAATTGAATGCCACCACAGTATTAAGTAATTTCCTGGCATCCTATCATAACTGTACTCATTAAAGAACACACTTTTTAACATAAATTCCTACTACTGATATGTCATACATTGTCAAATCTTAGAAATGATGCTAATATCTTTTCCCTCAGTACATTCCTTATTACCTTTGTAGATAGAATGAAAAGTACTCTCACCCCTCCTATGAAACATAGTTAGTTGATGTGTGTCTCAAAATTGAAGCAACATTAGTTTATAATATTTTAAGTTTCATGTGCACAGTCTTTATAAATCAATGTCTGTGTTTTCCATTATGGTCAGTACCAAATTCTAATTCACCATACTAGATTTATTTTAAAATCATATTTTGGGAACCCTTTAATCTTTTTCTTCATGATTTGTTATAGCATTTCTGGTATTAATATTTCTGCTTGGAAGCTATTTCCAAGCTCCCAAGAACCATTCCAGCAGCATATTAGAATCTTCTCAGATCCTTGCCAAGGTATTAAATACCACGTCACTGTAGTTTCCTGTCCCCCACCCCCATTAACAAATCTCTGCCAACCAATTATATATTTTAACCTCCTTGATCCTGCACTCTCAGAACTCACTTTTAAACATAATCTCTTGTTTCCTCACATCATATTAGTCAGGTCTTGAGGCTCCTGTGGTTATATTCACTTTTATCCCTTAGCAGAGCCAAGTAATCCTAAGATTTGATCCTAGTTATGAGTCTAATAGCCAGGAGGGGAGGAGGGGATATCCCGAAGCACACAAGCATTACGATCTATGTCTCCTGTTTCATTTGGAACATCTATCTGGTAGTTTAGCAAGGGACAAAGGCTTTATCTAGCAACAAAAATGAATGTCACTTTCACAGACAGACAGTAAAGAGTAATGAGGAGATTCAAGTGTAAGTGCTTCTTCCATTATTATTCCCATTCTAGTATCAAAACCCTAACCCTTTCCTGTCAGGGTCCTGACCTTGGCATAGGAAAATAAGATAGTAATTCGGCATTCTTTAACCTCTGTCGCCGTAATAGAACTTTGAAAATTGGTTAAATAATGACATGATGTACTCAGTATTCAGCTTTGTCTGCCCTCCCCCCACCCCAACTATAGGAAACGGGATTTTTATGAGAGAGCAAGAGTGCCTTATCATCTTAACGCTGTACTTCACACTATAGACTAATAGAGATGAACTTATTATCTGTACATTAAATGAATCCATAGTACATTAGAATCTGTCTTTTAAAAGGGGGTATATGACCCCATGGAGAATCTATAACTAAGTGTGCAGGACACAGAAAGTTGAGTGACAGTAAAATGTTTCTGAATGAACAGTGACCGAATCAATTTAGAATTTACCATGCAATGGATCTGCAGTGTTTCTAGACATGCTCTCCCCTATTGCACTTCTCACAGAAAAGGAGTCAAAAATGCAAAAATTTTAAGAATCTGCTGTGCCAGCACAAGTGCTACAATTCTTGAACTTGTTTTTATGCTTCCTAAATGCAAGGGGCATTTCCAAGTGGCACAGTCTCTTCTAATCTTTTCCAGACTTTTGTATTTTTTTTTGGCCAGAGGCGAAATTTTAAAAATCACATTATTATAGCATGGACTGGAGCGATAGCATAGCTGGTAGGGCATTTGCCTTGCACACGGCTGACCTGGGTTCAATTCTTTCGTCCCTCTTGGAGAGCCCAGCAAGGTACCAAGAGTATCCCACCCACACAGCAAAGCCTGGCAAGCTACATTTGGCATATTCGATATGCCAAAAGCAGTAACAACAATTGTGTCTCACAATGGAGACGTTACTGGTGCCCGTTCGATGAACAACAAGACGATAATGTTACAGTGCTACTACCGCATGCCATAGCCATCAATTCTTCACCTACCCCTCGTGATTGGCTTCTTACAAGAGATTCAACTCCTCTTTAGAGGCTTCAGTTCAGTCCAGGTACCAAATGTCAAGATTCTTAGAAGCAGAACCCGAGCTAGGGATTCCTGTGCAACTGGTCTTTTGAGAAACTGCTTTGAAGAAAAGGAAGTGAAAGATGCAGAATAGAACACAGAAGGTGAAAGCTGAGAATCCCTATGGACCCAGCTGGAAGGAATCTTCAATATATAGGCGTGTTAGAATACTATTTATTGAAGCCAGGAGCCCCAAGTACTGCCAGGAGAGATCCTGAATGCAGCGCCTGGACTAAGCCCTGGATATTGCAGGGTGTGACCTAAAAGCCAATTTGAAGGGACTGATGATCCCTTCAAATTGTTTGCATCTGAAGTAACAAAGGAGGAACCATTGACTCCCTGGTCAGAGGTTGTGTTAGTGTGAAAGCGGGTTTTCCTGCACTGGTCGATTCTCGAGAACTGTAGAAAAGACTTGGTACAAAACTCCGCAGATGAAAAGTTAGAGTTCATTATACAAATATAGGTACAAGGGTCCAGATCCCTCCCCAGATGTCCAGGCCTCTCTTTTACCTGTGAAAGAGGTCCGCAGTCCTCTCCCTGAGGCTGCCTGGTCTCCTGAATGACTTCTCTGTCCTGCCCCACTCAGGCTGCTTGCCTCTTGTGAATGAAATTCCTGTCCTGTCGCTCACTGCCCTGTCCATAAATGACTCCCCTGTCTTGTCCCTGCTGGGTTTTCTCTCTTTCTCATCCACTTTCCTTATCTCTAGCCACAGCCATGTGCATAAAAGATTAGAGTGAATTTTAATTACTATATATACATCTGCTATATACATTGGAGAGATGTAGCTGTGAAGGACTGGCCCAGGAATTCCAGGACAGACCACAGGAATCTATTTAGCTTTCTTAAGATTCTTTTTATAGGAACCTGCATTGTAAAATAACTTGTCTATCTGTCCCTGAGCAAGAAATTTGGAACCGGGCACCCTGGGCCGCAAAAAGGGTGGTGGTCAGACCAGATAACCAGATGCATATCACAAGGCCCATATCACAAGACCCATATCACAAGACCCAGGACTGCCCCCAGAACCGGGACATTCCTGAATATTGGTACGAATGCTGATCTCTAAAACCATAGGCTAAACAGTGATGTCCTTTTAAATAAATTGGTTAAGAAGTTTGCAATATTACAAATCTATTGGCTATGAAATGCGCGGGCTCTGCTGTAACGGCCGGGGAAGGCCTATATAAGATCTCCTTTGGAGAAGCTCGGGGTCTTGCCCAACCGGCTGGACCTGCGTGTCCGTGTAGGCGGCTGGACCCTGGCTAGCCAGTCTTACAATAAACCCTGCTTGCTGTTTGTAGTCTCTGGACTCTGTCCCTAAGGGAGATTTCGATCCGCGCCCTAACACTAGCAAAGATGAATGAAGTAGTTTTGTGGTGTTTCTTGACTTTTTAAGTAGTTCAGCAAATACTGAGGACAATGGGGAGCAGGGAAGTTCTGGGAAGGTTATCAGAGAAGGAACTGTAAAATAAAGGTATGCAGATTTAAGTTCTTCCTTCTTTAATAGATAAGGAGATAAAAGAAGTTTTTATGGTAACAAAGAAAAACTTAAGGAGTCAGCTCCTTTGTGTCTTCCTTGGGAATTAGCCTTCTCTGGAAGCTTTATTTTGTGATGCCATATTTTTGTTGCTTTCTGGAGATAATACTAAACTCTGACTCAAAATAATCTTATAATTATCAATCACTGGAGCATAGGTATTATCCTAATAATCAGATTACAGAAATTAAGAACAACTTAATTTTTCAACAACAACTACTTTTCAGCCTTCAAATTGCCAGCAGAATTAGAACTCTGTGGGAACAGAGATTTTTTATTATATTCATCATTAATTAAGAAAAAAAAACCCTTTTTTATAGAAGAAAATCATCAGTCCATTTAAAATGTTTTAGAAGAACATAAATATTGGAAGATAAATTGAATATTAAGGTCAAAAATTTAAAATTCAAACTAATATTTGCATTAAAATATTTGAACAAAAAGGTATACAAAAAGTAAATCCATACATAGATGTTTAAAGCAACCATACTCAAATATGAACTTCAGTATTTAAATGTGAACTTTTGATCAATTTTCTCTTATGATTTAAAATCTCTGGGCAAGATTTTTTCAGAGAAGTTACTTCATCAGGGTAAATGCAAACAGAATGTTATAATCCCAGGAAGCTACAAAATGTCTTTAATTCTTTCAAGATTTTAAGGGACTACAGAGCAATGATATTTATATTTTACCCAGGAATGTTTCTCTGCTCTGCTCAGAATCAGTTAGACTTCACTTCGAGTATCATGACCTCCTCGACCCTGCTATTTGTCTAGTGGAGACTGCCTGACAACCATCATATGGCTTTTAATCAAAACTATTTTTAACCAGTGAGATCCTAATAATACAGTATGAAAGACTACAGATTTATCTAGTCTTCTACCCAATCCCACAAGTATTTTAAGAAAGGCCAACTATGTTTTAGTCAGTGTCAAAATATTATGAAAACTTTGAGGCAAAATAGATTACGCAATGTTGTTTTAATGAATGCTAAATTTGTTGTTTTGATTGCCTTTCGCTCAACTGGGCTATCTTACAAACCTGAAAGGGCAGGGACAAACCTGAAGATTTTTATGGTGGAGATGAAGAGAATCTCTAACAGAATGGGTCATCACAATGGTTATAATTTATTGACTGTTGACTGTTAACCAACATTCTTATTCTAACATTTCATACTCAGCTGAATAACCTTTAACATTGATTCAATAACTAGTGAGTTCAACAATATGTTTGACATATGTTCACATTTTATTATGAAACGTTTTTTATGGCCTGTAGGAAATATTACCACCAATGTCCTAGGTGCTATGTCTGTAATCTCTTATACTAAGAACAACTTAGAAACTAGTAATTATGAATTATTATGTAATTATGAGTAATTATGAAGAACTACCTATCACTTGATTTTTTAAAAAGTCCACGATAGAAAGTGTCTATACATAAGATAGAGAAAACTCAAAATGACAATAGGTATATATTTAATATCAGAATATATCCTGATATTTAAAAATTAGTATGCTTTGCTTTAAAATATCTATAATGGGTGTCAGTTTTATATTGCACATGTGAAGTTTTCAATTATTATTTCAGTTATTTTGTTATTGTTGTTTTTGTTTTACTTAGAAACTTACGAGGTAGAGAAGTAATTATATCTGAATATAAATGAGCAAAATTGTTGCAATTGTATAATGTAGGAGTTTTCCTCCTACCCACACAAAGGAATGTTTTATAAAATGATGTTCTCTTTAAGACAACACAATTCATGTTGAAAACAAAAGTCTTCGCAATTAAATTTCTTAATGGGAAGTTATTAATTACCAGATAACTTTTAAACCAACAATGAGAATTAAAGTTGTAACCATTGAAATAAATTCTGTGAATTAATTGCAGAGCCATTTATCTATGTGAAATAACAGAAATATATGCCAAAATCAAATGATGCCTGAATCTTCATCAAGGGTAACAGAGTGAATTTAATGCAAAGGATTTTACTACATCATCAGCCTGTCCACTTTGCCAAATGTTTAATACTAGAAATTTTTCCAAAGAGTGATTACAGCTGTGTTTCAAATTTAGATTTCTTTTTCCAGACAGTTAACTATCCAAATTGCCTTTAATTTAATGACCTGCCAATGTCTGGATATTACATTTGTTCTTCTTTTAAAGGAGTGAGGGTACTTTTATATATACTCATTTTCATTTTATTTTATAATTCTGCATGAAAAGATTTAAGCAAAGATTTGCCTGGAGATAAGCTTAATCAGAATACTTTAAAAATTTTATTTGGCAAAGTGTATTTTTTTTGATCTGCAATATTGATATCTCTTCCCATTGAATAACTCTTTAAGTAATCTCTAAGTAATATCTTTTTACACTAAAGAAAATCCAAATTGTCATATGATCAACTGGATATTTGATTAAAATGTTTAATCATTTTCTCTTAGGTGTCTTAAATTGGGTTTCAAGACTAAAGATTCTGTGTTATCACTAATAGGCCATAAATTATGTAATTAGAAAAATTTTCTAAGATATTTTCTCCTATCACTACCATTTCAAATTTTTGATGAAAATAGATGCATACTGGCAATTATAGATATGGAAAGAAAAATGTTACATATCATGTGTTAAAAGTGTTACATGACATCTTCTTGAGAGCAGAGGGTAAAGAAGAAAGGTTTAGGAGTCAACTGTTATCAGATGTTTGTTTTTCTGGAACTTTTTCTAGATAACATGAAAAATTGTCAGAATGAGAAGGGGATGTTTATTCCTTCAATTTCAAATATCTGAAGAAAAATTTTGATTATATTTTCTATTTGCCAAGGACAAGGAATTTACTCATTCTGCCATATAGTCATACTGAATAATTAATCTTGAGAGAGTAGAATGGGATACTTTGTCTTTAAAAAAAATCCTTTTTTTGTGTGTGTGTCATTCTCTCTTCAAGTTATTCTTTGAAGAAATATCTGTCTTTGATGAAAGATGATTTTTTAAAAATCTTTTATGTAATTGAAAAGTGTTAATGTGAAAAGATCTGATCATTATTAATTATCAGGAGAATGCAAATCAAAACCACAGTAAGATACCATTTTATACTTAGGAGAATGATGTATATCAAAAGGAACAAGTTTGGGAAAGAGAATAAAAGAACTCTAGTGCACATTTTAGAGGGTGATATAAGTTTGGAAAACCATTTTGGAAACAAGTATGCATCTTCACGAAACTGAAAGTAGGGACTGAAGAGATAGCATAGAGGGAAGCACTTGCCTTACATGCAGTCAATTCCAGTTTGATCCATGGCACTTCAGTTATATCCCTGGTATCACATATAGCCCTCTAAACATCACCACGAGTAATACTAAATGTAGATCCAGGAGTAATCCCTGAGAACTCCCACATTTGGCACAGACCAGCTCCTTCTTGCACACCCCTCACCCCCCCACATCAAAAAAGGCAGCTAAAAGTAGAGCTGGCATATGACCCAGCAATTTAGCTTTTGGTTGTATTCCCAATGAAAATATTAATATAAAATGTTCTAATTACCTAAATGTTTCTTGCCATATTATTTACATTAGCTAAAATAAGACATGATGTGCTCATCAATGAAGCACAATGTCTGATAATTAGATAAAGGTATAGTATATTTACACAATGAAATTTACTTTTGGCACAAAAAAGTGAGTAGTTTAAGGAAATTGTATGAGGCAAAATGAGTGAGAAGGAAAGAAACAATATTGGTCGATTTTAAATTGTACAGATAGCACAGTGGGTAGAGAGTTTCCCTTGCAAGCGGCCGACCTGGGTTTGAGTCCTTTATCCCTCTTGGAGAGACTGGCAAGCTACCGAGAGTATCCCGCCCACACGGCAGACCCTGGCAAGCTACCCGTGGCATATTCAATATGCCAAAAACAGTAACAAGTCTCACAGTGGAGACGATACTGGTGCCTGCTTGAGCAAATTGATGAACAACCGGACAACAGTGCTACAGTGCAGTGCTATTCAAAATCACCCACATATCTAGCTTGATTAACAAGCTAAGTGAAATCCAAATGCAAATTGATAATAGTCAAGGGAAAAACAAGAGAAAAATAATTAAACCTATTAGGATTGGAAAAGGTGATAGCACTACAGATTCTCTAAGTAGAATAATTCTGGAAAAATATAAACAACTTTATGTCCCTAAATTTGAAAAAGGGATGGGAAAGGCCCTCGAAAAATACACAAGAATTGAGTATATTCTACTAACTGAAACAAACGGGAGAGAACAATGACAAAAATTGAGTGGTATAACTTATAGACTTAAAAAAAATAGTCTTAAACTTGAAGCTTAGAACAGTAACTTCAGGAAATGGGTGTTTGTATATGTTTGAGGACTCATAAGATATTAGCCAAAGAGTAGTAACTTCCATTAAAAAATGATTGAGTATTAAGGGTCTAAAAAGTATTATTATTAGAGTTAATCATATTATATTATATGACATTTTCTTAGATCATAACTGTTGCAAGAAATTTATGTACAGTGGATAGAAATGAGGTGGCAGCCTCAAGAGGGGAGTCTACTGCCTTGCCTTCCTTTGCAGTTGGTCACCCAGGGATTACCTGGGAGATTTAGGACTGATAAGTCCATCACAAGCACCTACACAATTCAGACCCTGTGAATCATCAGCTCCACAGAGCAGCTGTCAAACTACCTGATTTCTACTGGATTTTAATGACATGGGAGGTAATCTTCCTACCTGAGAAATTTCTTTGGGGAGCTGTGGACTCAGGCTAAAGCAAGGCATTGCTCTTGGTAGGAAAAGAAAAATCAGTCCTAACCTCTACCTGATCAATCACATGCCTTCACAGAATGGAGTTTCAAGAAGGAGATTAATCGGGAAGTAAGATTAGTTTATTTTGGGTGTGTACTTAAGGGAGAACATGGGCATGTCCAGAGGGGGATAAACTGAATGTGTGTCTCAAGCAAGGCTGCAGGTGAATCCCCAAGATCGAGAATACAGGCCATAAAGTAAATAAAAGGAGGCACAAATTTCAGACAGAAATGAAAGCCATCCCCAGAACAGGGAAATGTGCAACTTTTCCTCTCCCAGGTTAATTTTTATGCAGTTTCTGAAACTGCCCCTTCTGGTCAAAATCTATGTTCTAGGGCTAAGTGGAGAACTTGAAACTGTTGGTAGCCTTCTTTAATATTCTTAACATGGCCTTTGTTCCTGCAACTCTGCAGAAGATTTGCTCTTGGAGGCATGATCCAGTCAGTGCTCTGGGCCTAGAATTCTGCATCTCAAAGACTGTCAAGGCTCCTCTAGTGGGTCCTGTATTTAGAAAGCCTTCTTGCCTCTTGGGCTGGTTTTTGAATTTCAGACTGTCTTTTCCCAGTAAACATTATCAGCACCAATTCCCATCTGTCTACCTGCAACATTAAGCGTTCTCACACACATACTACGAGATTATGCATCACTCTATCACTATATCACTGTTGCCCTGTTGTTCATCTATTTGCTCGAGCAGGCGCCAGTAATGTCTCCATTTGTCCCTGTCGCATTCAGGGTCAGGGGAATGAGGCCCATTATTGTTACTGTTTTTAGCATATCAAATACACCATGGGTAGCTTGCCAGACTCTGCTGGTACAAGATTCTGCATCTCTCTCTTCTAGGAGCTTTGTTTTATAGACTCTGGATCTTGACCGTTGATGAGATTACATGGGGGTGTGGGGGGAGTTTGTGGGTCTGACTACTGCCAAACTACTGGAAAACTGGGGATCTGGATAGAGGAGGCCCATTTGCAATTCTAGCAGCCTTGGAGTTCTCAGCCACGGGTCCCACATACCTGGGTTCCTCTGCCAGTTCCTTCATTGGTGAGGCTCATCTGAGCATGTGGAGAGTAGCCTTGAGCATGGCTATGGCTGGGTTCTGAAGGTTTTGGCTGCCTGGGCTCTGTTTTGGGCAGGCAGGGAAACTCAACCTGCCCCCATCCAAGGGGGCCCCGGTGATGAAAATTATGCATATATTGATCAATATATTGATTTCATTAATATATTAATTATGTACACATTAATTAACTGAGAATCCTTACAAAATTTAAAGAATTGAATACTTTAAGTTCATTACAGAATTTTCAATTACACTTCAATAAAACTGGAAACAAAAGTAATAGATGACTTGAGGAAACATATTTGACATTGAATTAATGCCTAAAATCCTACCTAGTATGGAAAAACTCTGAATCCAGAGACATTGGTAGTGAATTCTTGATAGTAATGTTGGTTTTAGAGAGATGGGTGTATGGCAATGCTCTTACATAGTCAACTTATTTTTTGATTTTTGCTTTTTGGGTCACACCTGGCGATGTGTAGGAGTTACTCCTGGCTTTTGCACTCAGGAATTACCACCTGGCGGTGCTCAGGGGACCATATTGGATGCTGGGAATCGAATCTGGGTTGGCCGAGTGCAAGGCAAACACCCTACTCACTGTGCTATTGCTCCAGCCCCATATAGTCAACTTTCAATATGTGCCATTTGTGTACTCCAGTTATGTTTTAACAATGTTACTGACATGAGAATTAAACTCCATTTTCTCACCCCCTGACTGCAGAGATCTGTTGTGGAATGAACATCAATTAAGCATCCTCAGGCTGCTCTGTCAAAAAAAGAAAACCAAGAAAGTGATTTTCCTCCTAGGTAATACTCATTCTTATATTCAGTAATATGTTTATATCATTCATGTTTACTAATTTTCCAATATTGAATGAATGAATTTTCTAATTTTGAATGAAATGAGTGAATAAATAAAAATTTAGTATATATGTATAAAATGGTGACTAAAAGTCCATTTAGTCTTTTGTATATAGATATATATACATCTATATATAAATATCATGAAATAAATATATTTCATGATATTTATATATAGATGTATATATATGTGTATATATACATATATACTAATAAAGGACTGAGGAAACATGATCATCTTCAGCTATTATCTGGATAAAAATTATCCTTTCCTCTTTAATATTGCTCTAGTATTGTAGCTGACTTATGTCAAATGGGTGAAGAGAGGAATCTACTACTTCCCTTTCTACTCACCCAGGTCACCTGATAGGAGGCTCTCGGAAAGTCCAGGACTGATAAAGGTCCGCAGTAAATCCCTGTATGGAGAAGTCCTCATGTCTCACCAGCCTCACAAGGCAGCCATCAAGCTGTACCTAAAGCTCACTTGTTCTGCATAGTGTGGAAAATGATCCCTGCCGCCACATTTCTCAGGATCTATGGACTCATGTTGGAGTGAGAAACTGCTCTTTGCAGGAAAGGAAAGATAAGTCTTAAATTCTTACCCAGACTTTTGAGGCCAATCACCATTCCCTAACAGTAAATGACTTCAAGAGAAGATAAAATAATGAAGTAAATAGTTTTATTTATAGAAATTATGAGGAAGAATGGACTGGAGTGATAGCACAGTGGGTAGGGCATTTGCCTTGCACATGGCCGACCCGGGTTTGAATCCCAGCATCTCATATGGTTCCCTGAGCACCGCCAGGAGTAATTCCTGAGTGCAGAGCCAGGAGTAACCCCTGTGCATCACCAGGTGTGACCAAAAAAAAGAAAAAAAAAGAGACATGTTTTGAAACTTTGCTAGTTTGCCTTCATGTCCTTATCACCATCCTTTGCTCCTATTGGAGTTTCCCTGCAGGTTGAGGGGGCGGGGGATCCCACCTTCTCTGGGCTTGTGCTGATGCAAGTTAAAGTTTTATCTGACTTAGGTCCTGTATCCCAAGGGAGGTCCAGAAATAATGCCTTTACTTGCTTAAGGCTACCGCCAGAGTAATTTCTTCAAATTCCATCTTGGTTTTATTATGTTCTAAAAACTCATTGCCAGGGAGGCCCCGTATTTACCTGCTTACTCACTAGGATTTTAGATTTTATTTTTCTTTTGTTGTTGTGGTTGGTTTTTTTGGGGGAGCCACACCCAGAAGTATTCAGGTCATACCCAGGCTTTATACTGAGGTATCACTCCTCCTGGGCCTTGGGGTATATGGGGTATAAGGGATGAACCCTGGGTCAGCTAGGTGCAAAGCAAAACACCCTACCCGCTATACTATTTTTCCAGCCCCATGGATTTTAGATTTTCACACTAACATATTTTCTAATGTCCACATACCCATGGCTTATATTTAATATGGAAAGCTCTATTCCTTTGCTTTGGGTTGAGTCATTTTGAATAATCCGTACAAGTTTGTGTCTTAGTTGTTACAGAAAAACAAATACTCATTTGGAGTTCCCTTGTCAAATACTTCGGTTCTCTAGGGTTTACATGAGAATAAAACGAAGAAGTGTTTAAAAAAACAGTTTATTTTGAATTGTGGCTGACTTTTCTTGTGACTCTGGCATAAGGATCATGACTTAGAGATTTTAGTGTGTCTAGTAATGTTATGAATGGATTTTCAGGAAAAAAAAATATATGTAACAATGTAATAGCAAGAAACAATTGTAGTTTCAATTCTAGAGGATGTACACTGATAAAAAAGTCTATAGTGGGTATATAATATCTCAAAAAATATTTACTGAGCAATTGTATGTGCTATAACTCATGCTGTTATGAAGATGGATAAGTGACAGTTTTTCTACTGCTCTTCAAGACTGAAAATGCATTGGGGTTCAAATGACTGATTCTCTGCAGTTGAATGGCAAAGTGGAAACAGTACCAGTTTTGGATTGAGATGACCTGAGTTCAAGCTCAATGAGCCAAACATATTTCTCTTTCAGAAAATGTACATTCCTGTAAGAGTGATACTCAAAATTCCTACTAAATTGTGACAGAATTGCAGAATTTTCACCTTTCTTTTTCAGGGAAAGAAAAATGAAAACTAGTCTAGAGTAACAAGGAATCACAGAGAGATGGGACTATCATCATTGTATCACTGTCATCCTGTTGTTCATTGATTTGCTCGAACGGGCACCACTTATGTCTTTATTTGTCCCCGTCACATGCTAGTGTAGCCTGATGGCGTCTGCTTGCTCCAGGAACACAAAGAGATGCTATTCGTGTTTTTGTTACTGTTTTTGGCATATCAAATATGTCACTGGTAGCTTGCCAGGCTCTGCCGTGTGGGGAAAAATAAAATTAAAATTAAAAAATAAAAATAAAGAGGTCACACAGCCTAGAGTGTAGAGTAACAAAGAATCACAGAGAGATGGGGCTATCATAGGTATCAAAACTCCAGTCGGCCAGTGGCATTAGATTTTTATAATATACTTCAACTCAACCCATTTCAGTATGTCAGAACACAATTCAAAATAGGGTGGAATGACTGTGTTGTTTGGGCAATAAGAGATGAGAGAAAGGTTTCTATTTTTTTATGTAAGGAAAAGACATTGATAAATCAAGTATGATGACTGAATTTTTATTTTATTACATATTTTTAACTGAAATATATTCAATACTAAAACAGATTTGCAGCGAAAAATTCTCATCTAAACTTTAAACTTGTTTTACTTTTTCCATATCATTCAGAGTTGATTAACACAGAACAGAACAAGTATCTTGAATGCATAACTTTAATGTTTACCTCTTTCAGAAAACAAAGTGTTTTATGTACTCAGTAAAGATTTCTGTCTTATTGACCTTTTAAGCCTGTTCTTTAACAAGGTACTCAGCAGAGTTGAAACTCAGTAAATATATTAATAAATGATTGGTAAAATGAATAAGTGGTTATTATAATGTGAGTAAAACTTGGAAATTTTATTCTGCCACAGTAGCTGTTTTAAAAGTGCTAAACAAGTGACAGGAATAAAGCCAAATGCACTTTAAAATCAGGTATTTTAGTTGGTATTTTGAGATACAAAAACCTACATAAACATAAATGGGTGAAAAGAAGAAATATTCTTAAAGTCTTAGCTGTAATTCTGCCAAAGAGCACTTTGCATGTGTAAGGGCTATATGTTTGATCATCTCTACCAAAAATTTAAAATATTAGTTCTGATCTTGAGAATAAAATGATTGAAAAGCATAGTGACTAGAACTGAATTGATAGAATTGAAATGAGTGGGTCTTGAGGACCCATAGATTTCAAATATTTGTTTCCATAATATCAAATTCCATAAGTAATCCTTAGTCTTCTAATGTTCCTGACTTAGATACATTGCTTAAGTTGAGAGAAAACATTTTATTCACTTTCAGATTAAATCTTATTATTCAGAGTAAGTCATATATATGATCAAAGGATAAATCATTTTAAAAGGCTTATAATAAATCATAACAATTCCCAGTGCCACCTCACAACCTTTCTTTCCAAAACTAATTGATTTTTTTGTGTTTAATTTTTCTACTTCTTGTTGTATTTACCCTATCTTATTTTATGTAATGTGTTTATATTGCAACTTTTTGACATCAATTTTAGATATTACAAACTTGACATTATCCAGAACTTAGAGTCTGAAAATGTGGATAAACATTTATCTTATTTTCCTAACTCCTTCAGGAATATCTTTGTTTTGTTTTTCCAATACACTTTTCTTCCAGTATACTTACCTTTTAGCTCTAATGAGGTATCCAAAACCAGTGTTTATAATATATGACTATTATTTTTCTGTTAATCTAAAAACTATGCTGTAAAAGTCTTGTCTTTCTCTGTTAAAATTTCTTACAATATTTTTATTTGACTTTTTTATAGTTATCTATTGTTTTCCTCCAGTGTTCCACAGCATTATCTTATATCTATTGATTATTTTCTTTTACAAAAAAAATAAATGGCTTGGAGATTTGTTTTTTTTTTAGAAACTGCTCTTAACCTAAACTGAGTTTTATATAATCCATATTATAGTTAATATAGTTCTTTTATTATTCTACCAGTTGTCTAATATTTGTATCTTCATACTTTATAGGGGAGTGGTCTTTAAGAATCATGTCTTGTAAAGGGAGGAAAGCCATAGGGCACTTACCTTGCATGTGTGAAGTTTTGGGTTCAATCCCTATACCTTAATTAAATAAAAATTAAAATAATTTAAAGGTGCAAATTAAAGGTGTGAGATGGAAAATATTTTAAAACTAGTTAAGTTACTGGAAAAATTATATTTACCTGGAAACTAAGAATGGAAAAGCTGAGTAAGCTGCAACAAACTAGTAGATGCAGAGTAGAAATTGTAACTTCTCTCTTGGCCCAGAACTTCCTAAATAATCTTAAAACATAATTTTGCTAAGTATGTTGAAAAAATAAACAACAACTATTCTCTGTCTAGTTCAAAGCATGGACGTTCTAGTTTCTTTCATGACTTAGTACTTGTTTTCTCCATTGCAAATCATAGTCAGTTCTCAAGGGATTCTCTGACAAATACGACTTGTATGTTTATTTTATATATATTTTCTCAATACACCACATTTCCAAAGATGTTAATAATAGAATTCTTTCAGGCATACAATGTTGCATCACCAGTGAGACCCCAGTGTCCCCAGACCTCTGCTATACCCCAGCCTGCCTCCTTGGCAAGAATATAACAAATTTATTTCATATCACATGCCCAAACAAAACTTAAAGACATCGCAAATGGAATTATCAGAAGATAAAGTTTAAAAACGTCAATTTATAATGCTTAATTGTCATGAGTTTAGCACTGCAGCACTGAAGCACTGTTGTCCCATTGTTCATCAATTTGCTCGAGTGGGTACCAGTAATGTCTCCATTGTGAGACTTGTGGTTACTGTTTTTGGCATACCAAATACCCCACGGGTAGTTTGCTAGGCTCTGTCGTGCAGGTGGGATACTCTCGATAGCTTGCTGGGCTCTCCAAGAAGGACGGAGGAATCAAACCCAGGTCAGCCGCATGCAAGGCAAACACTCTACCTGCTGTGCTATTGCTCCAACCACTATGATTTTAACCTATGTAAATAAGGACATTCAAATCAATGCACTATACCATCTCCTCTCATTTACATAACTGTTTTCAACTCTGGCATCTAAAACATGTTGCATTATATTTTATTCTGTACTTCATACTTTATTGCAGTAGTCATATCTTTCTTTGTCATAACTAAGGCTGATATTTTGTTTTTGTTTTTTGCTCCCCTTGGCAGGCATATAACAAACTTATTTCATGTTATTTAATTCAAAAAAACCTAAAAAGAATGGCAAATAGAATTATTAGAAAATAAGTAAATGTAAATTTGTGATAATTAATTCTATGTTTTAAACCTTTCTTAATCTATTAGAGGACAACCATATACAACATTAGTACCATATTCAATACCATGTGATGAGAACTCCTGTCCTTTAAAGAAGGTCTTTTAATGCTTCTTGAAAAACTGGTTTCAAGGCTATGAATTCCCTGAGTTGTTTATCCATGGTGCTCTGTAGAGTTCTTTAAAATCAGAATGATAGTCTAGCTGGATAGATATTCTTGATTAGCGGTACAGTTCATTTAAGTTTTGCACTATATCTTTCTATATTCTTCTGACTTGCAGAGTCTCATTTGATAGACACATCTTCTGGGTTTTCCTTTGTAAGTTTCATTTTGATCTTGCAGCTCTTAATACTCTATCTTTAGACTTTATCATTTTGAGCATAATGTGTCTTGGAGTTTACCCAGCTGGATCTATTTTCACTGGGATCCTTGGGCCTCTTGGAACCTGGTGCCTGCAATACTCAACTCTTAGAAGTCCTTATCAATTATTTACCTATTTTTCTTCATATTTGCCTTCTTGTTCTGCAGAAACTCTAGTGATTCTTATATTTTTTTCCACTTGAACTCATCCCATGGTTCTCTAGTGTCTTATTCATTTCTTTTCAGACCATTCTCCACTTTCCGCTGTTTCCAGAACTTCCTCCTTATCATCCTGGAACTCCTCAACCTTTTGTTCAGCTTCTATTATTCTGTTGTTCAGAACTTCTATTAACTTTTTTTATATTGCCTACCATGTTCTTCATTTCAGTCAGATCTGAATATAATAGATTTTTCATCTTGACTCACGCTTTCTTGTGCTTTGCTGACTACTGGTGCTATTGTTTCTTTGAACTCACATGCAGCTCACTTCTGGATGGTATTACTGAGTCAATTCTGAATGGGAGGCAGGTGGCCTCCACCCTGCATAGGTCCCAGCAGCCTCCACACCTGAGCGGTATCATATCAAATGCCCAAACTGCAGATCCTTCCTGACCTGCTTGCTGCTCCATCATCCCAGGCAAAGAAGACAGAAGGCAACCTCTAGCTAATCCCTCACTACCATCCCTAAGGGTTAACAGCAAAAACATACCTCCAGTACAAAATCACTACAAAAACAATGGGAAAACCACATAGAAATCCACCAAGCTCAGTAAGCGAAAACAATACCACCAAGGACATAAACAACAGCAGTATATCCTCAGTGTCTTTAATGACAATGTGATGAGGATGTTCAGTGAGCTCAAATACTATTTTCATAATGTTAAGCAGCACTTTTCCTCTTTCCCAGAGTTGCAGCATGGCAATTTAACCTCAGTTGAATGGTTTGTGCATTTCAGGAAATGCCGTAGCTGTTTCTGCAGTCAAACATGCTTAACCATTGCTGAACTGAAATTCCAATTAACTTTATGTTGGGGGCTTTTGGTATTTCTTCATAGGATACTATGGATATTACGCATGTGGCTTTCTGAGCCAATCACCATTAATAGTCATGGGTTGGCTTCTCTAGTGCCTGCATACCATAAACATCATTATAGTCATGAATAACATTGCCAGAAAGGTTACAAACAGCTGTGTAACAATTACAACCTCCAATTAAAGTGTAGCTCCAGATGTTCCATACTCAAAACTAAAGCCCTGCAAGGTGGTTGCTGCATGGAGTTGATTAAAGTTGTCAGTTTTAGCATATCTCATGAGTACTTACAACAGGCAACCATAAATTCTGAAGTATTAGCAATCTGAATGCCTAAGAAAATTGAAATCATAACCCAGAAAAGAGGGCATAACGGTAGCCTCAAATGGAACCATCCTTCCCTACAGCCAAAGAAGATAACCAAAACACAGAAGCAGTTGGAACAATCTTTCAAATCTTTTGATATGGTTCAAAATCAACAAAAACAGAAATAGTAACTTGCTAACTTTTACCATTATTTAGGTAAAAAAAATTGATATGAATATGGAATGCCACAAGTAGTATCAGAGCCTCAAATAGACTTTAGAGTAATAAAAATATTCAGAAGATATCTTTAATTTTTGGTATTGAAATGATACTGAGAGTACTCTGAATAATGCTACAAATCACAATCCCTATTATGAACAGGGAGTTTGATATAACAATGACATTTACTAAAGTGTAATTTTAATTCTTTATAGAGGTTACATAGTCACTAATTAATTTGGCAGTTGGTGGGCAGGCGTTGGACCACACCTGGGGGTGTTCAGGGCTTATGCTTATATAAGCTCTGTGTTCAGGGATCATACCAGATATGTATGTGATTCTGTGGATTGAACCAGGTTTGGCTAGGTACTTGGCAAGCTCCTTAACTCTTGTACTATCTCTTTGGCCTTACATTGATTCGGTTTTTTTTTTGTTTGTTTGTTTGATTTGTTTTTTTTTAAATAGAATGTGTATTTGTTTTATGGCTGAATTTAATATTTGCTCTAGCTAGGCAAGAGAATGTTCATTCTGTAGCTCAAAGGTGGCAGGCTTTGCTTTGGCAACGTCTACCCTCATCTGTTGCTGTGAAGTCTTGGATCCCTCCTCTCTCCTCTCACCTTTTCTGCCATAATCATTTATTAAATGATTTAGATTTGGCTTACATCCATTGCTGTGTTGCAGGATTGGAAAATTCTAGATGTTATAGGTGTGTGAGTAACTAATGTAAGGTTAATATTTCTTCTGTTTTGATTTTGAAAAGGATTAATACTTTGCCTTTCTAGGAATAAGGATGTTAACTAGGAATAACGCTAAGAACAAGGTTTGATTAACACATGGTCGTATATAAATTAGTTTTTAAAAATTTTTCTTACTACCATGAGGGCATATTATGTAATAATAAATACACATTTTGTTACTGCTTCTTAAAGACATTTGGCATGCTAACACAGTTCTGTGTTTTTCTGTCTCTGTCTCTCTCTCTGTCTCTGTTTCTGTCTCTCTGTTTGGTGGGGGGGGGTGAGTCTAAAATAAACTATAAATAATAGGGTTGCCTGTTTGTATACAGGATTTTCTTTTCAACTGGTCTTATCTGAAGCTATTGAGGGGAACTGTTATAGTAGCTGTGGCAAGTAATGACACTCAATGGGTCTGTGTCATTATAAGGGTACAGTTTTCTGAGATGATTCCTTGATCCTATGAGATCACACACTATCCCGCTTTTCCTCAGCACCATGAACCAAAGTGCTCCCTCCTTGCACTCCTCTCCACCCTCTGCTTCCTCACCCCACTCACACACATACGAACTGGGACAGGGATGTGACCCTAGATGAATGCTGAGATGCCAAAACAACAAAACAAAAATAAAAGAATGTTTTCTGAAAGCTGACTGCCAATTTCTGGGAAAAATGAATGTAAATTTTTCTATTTGTTCTTCAGCAGTTACTTAAAATATTTTGCCTGATAAATCTCTCCTCCTCCCCAAGTTGGAATTCTTTATTTCAAGGTCCTAAGATCTCTGCATGATAACTCAAGAAATTGGGAGGGTCTCAGAATGAATAAACACACCGATAATCTTTTCCTGCTGCATTTAAATTCTGTATACCAGGCAAAGTGATTAGCACGCCCCTAAGGTTCCAAATAAACAGATCCAAGATAAAGAAATTTGTCCATTCATTCTAAGGCCTTGCTAGTCTTCCTGCTCTTTCGGTAAACAGCAAAAATCTTTCACAGTGTCCTAACTCTCAGAAAGTGTTAAAACCTGCAACATTTCTGGTTACTTTTTTTTCTCTCCTGAGCCTTCCAAAATTACTGTGTTGGTTCTCTGATGCTGCTGTAAAAATTACCACAGGTTTGCCACAAGTGCAAATTATTATCCTACAATTGTGCAGTTTAGATACCTGATCCAGGTCTCATTGGCCCAAAATTAATTTGTTGGCAGCTGCTTTCTTTTCTGAATATGGGCATACTTCTTTACTTTGCCCTACCATTCCAAATTTTAGAAACATACATTTCTTTGCCTGGTCTCCTGTTATCATCCTCAAAACCTTTTATATCAGAGCACTTCAGCATTACATTTTGTCGTCCTTTTTGTGATTTATTAGGTTCAGCCAGGTAATCCAGGTTAATCTAACCATTTTAAGGTCAGTTGGTTATCAACCTTAAGTAGATTTCCAGATTGAATTCATTTTTGTTACACATTGTAGCATTTAAATTCTGGAGATTAGGATATGGTCATTATTAATAATCTGTTCTTTTTACTACATGTCCTGTCTCTTCCCTGCCTCTTTCCCATGTCCTGGATCCACATATTTCTACTGCTTGCATGTAACTGAATTAGTATATTTATAACTTGCACTATCGCTCCAGCTGGAGCGATAGCACAGTGGGTAGGGCATTTGCCTTACACTCGGCCAAACCAGGTTCGATTCCTCCACCCTTCTCAGAGAGCCTGGCAAGCTACCGAGAGTATCTTGCCAGCACGGCAGAGCCTGGCAAGCTACCTGTGACATATTTGATATGCAAAAACAGTAACAACAAATCTCACAATGGAGACGTTACTGGTGCCCGCTCGAACAAATCTATGAGCAACGGGATGACAGTTATAACTTGCACTAAACTTGTGACCTTCCAAAAAAAACTTTTCATTTTTTTTTATTATGGCATGAATCTTTTAACTATTTAACTTAAAAAAAAGAACTTTTTTTTTCTTTTTGGGTCATACTGGTGATGCATAGGGGATACTCCTGGCTCTGCACTGAGGGATTACTCCTGGCAGTGCCCAGGGGACCATATGGGATACTGGGAATTGAACCCGGGTTGGCTGCGTGCAAGGCAAACACCCTACCAGCTGTGCTATCACTCCAGCCCTCTTTTAGCTATTTAGGCTTAAGTTTTCAGAATCATGGTGCAGCAATTTTTTCTCTATTCTCTACTTAAAACAATTGTGAAATCATCTTTGCCTACTTGTAGTGTTTATGAACCTGTTTATTTTAAGCACAGTTTCTGGAATAAGGATATGATTTTAAAGGATAGCTCAACATATTTGAATAAAATATGTTGAGTTACTTACCAGTCTCTCCTGCCCTCTCCAAACTGTAGTCTATCCTATAACTGCATCCAGGTTGAAAAGTAGACAATTTATTTTATGCTGTTCTCTCATTTTCCTTCTCAAAAGTCTTTAATGACATCCCCTTAGTATGAAATTCACATTTTTTTTTGGAATACTGTCACCATAGCTTTATTTAGATTCAAGTTCAGTAAAAGGATTTTTTTTTTTAATAATGTAGGCATAGCACTGTAGCACTGTCCTCCCCATTGTTCTTCAAGTTGCTTGAGCGGGCACCATTAACATCTCCATTGTGAGACTTTTTGTTACTGTTTTTGGCACATTGAATATGCCATGGGTAGCTTGCCAGGCTCTGCCGTGCAGATGGGATACTCTCGGTATCTTGCTGGGCTGCTATTTATTCAGTCATTGATTAAACTGATTGAATTTGGCATGAACTCCACATTACATTTTTTTAAATTCTATTCTGAATGTTAACTTAATTTTATTATTTTATTATTATTTTTTCACCTTTCTCTTGATTCACCGTGAGATGCAGCTACAAAGCTTTCATATTTGAGCTTTGGTCATATAATTATCAAACACCCATCACTTTCCACCACCAGGAGCCCCAGTATTCCCCCACCCTTTGCAACCCTTCACCTTCTTGTGTGGCAGACAATTTTCCCCATTCTCTCTCTCTCTCTCTCTCTCTCTATTTTGGTTATTTCAATATTCGCTATTTCAACGCCAGTCTCACTACCACTCAAACCTGCTGAAAAGGCAATAACAGACGATTTATTTTGTATTGCTTGTTATGGATAGAATATAGTGTCCAGGGAATTCTGTGTCATTATCTTCCGGGAGCTTTAGTTTATAGTCTCTGGGTTTTAGCCATTGATGAGATTTCATGGCCCCAGGGCCAGTTTGTGGGTGTGACTGCCAAGCTACTGGAAAACTGGGAACCTGCGGGGAGGTGGCCCAGTCCCGATCCAAATGGACTTGGAGATCTTAGTCAGGGGTTCCCACACGTCTGCGTTTTCCTGCTGGTCTGCTCTCTGGTGAGGTTCATCTCGTTTTGGGTGAGGCTCATGCCCTCTTGGGTGAGGCACATTCGAGCATGTCGAGAATGGCCTTGGGCATGGAGGAGGTTGGGTTCTGGAGGTTTTTGGCTGCCAGCATTTTGCTTGGGGCAGGGAGGGAAACTCAACCCACCCCCCTCCGAGTAGGTGCCCTGGTGAAGACAGCGTGGCACGGGTTCAGAGCATTCTGTGGTGCTTTCTTCTGAGAGCTTTTGTTTATAGTCTCTGGGCCTTGGCCATTGATGAGATAACATGTTGTCAGGGACAGTTTGTGGGTGTGACTGCCAAGCTACTGAAAAACTGGGGACCTGGGGGGAGGAGGCCGAGTTCTGATTCAAGCGAGCCTGGGGCTCTCAGTCATGGGTTCCCACCTACCTCTGCACTACAGGCCCTAATTGCATCTTTTGATCTTTTTCAAGATGTATGGGTCTCTGAAATAAGGCCAATAAATGAGCTTATACAGCGGAGCCAGAGGTGGTTTGTGGGTGTGTCTCCCACATACCTAACTTTTGGCCATTTAATTCTAGGTAAACTTGGCCCAAAATTGTTGGGGTCTGGCCAAAGGCACAGCAGCAATTTTGAAATATCTGGAAGTCTGAAGGCATCATCAAGCTGCTGATGCACTTGCCCCACAGGTATAGGTTTACCTGCTGGCAGCTCCATATCCCCTCAGGAATCTACTCTCTTCCTTGCTTTTCACATCAATGAACCATATTTGTGCTCTCATTTATTTTTGAACTTTTTTGCAATACAGTTGGTGGTGCTCACCTGGTTCTGTGTTCTGGGGTCACTCATAAACACTTAAGGAACCATAATTTCATGGTCACACTTCAAAGTACCTACTCACTTAAGCACTGTAAAGTGCATTTTAAAGGTGCTTGTCTTGCACTGTGCTGATCTAGCATCACATACAGTCCTCTGAACTTGCCTGACCTAGGGTGATCCCTGAGCACTGCTGTGTTTACCCCCAAAACAAAACAACAACAATATTTTGTCCAGAGTAGTGGGGAACAAAGCCGATTTAACTACTGTAGAAATTGACTCTGTAATATATAAATTGTGTCTGTTTGGGCTAATTTATATTTTTTTACCCATGGAAATGGTATGATTCATCAATATATTTCTGTTTTGGTTGGTATATATTTTTACACATGGAAATAGCATTATGCATGAATATTTTATTGCTTTTAATTTAAAAAATGACTTGTTTATAATGCCATGCCCATGAAGGCTCCACAATTTTGACATGATCAACACAGTAAAGACAGAAATTCCCTTGATTAAGAAATCAAGTTAGTTTTGAACATTTTATTGTGAAGACTGAAGTGAAAAATACAAGGATAAAAGGCTATAGTATAAACAGAACTTGGTGGTGCCCATTGACTGTCTCATTGCGCAGTATAGTTTGCATTATAAAGCAAATTTCATAGATTTGTTTAAAATTACTGTAATATGAAAAAACACTTGTCATTTCCTTATCTTTGTTAGTCTCACTCTCTCAGGAATCATATCAAAATGGGCAATTTTGAATACTGCTTGAAATTTGAAATTTGAATCAATATAACCAAAGCTAGATCTAAAAAGGAATAATTGCCCACTTAACTATTCCCACATTCTAAAGCACATCCAGAGTACTTTTTAAATTATTAAAGTATCTTTAGCTTTGTTCTTATATTGTAAAATTCTAACTCCTTGACACAAACCACAGAATATATAATTATAACGGCCACAACCTTCCCCTAAACTGCATGCTCCATTAATTTCGCTAATGCTGTCCGCAGTTCAGTCACACATAACTTATTTCTGGTTTAGCTCTCTACATGTCTTTGTACACCTGAATGGTTCTTTCTACTCAGGAAATTTCTCCTTGCCCTTTTATCTATTAGCGAAAGACTATTTCATGTATATCATAGACTATGGAAATACCGTCAGATTGTGAGATATAATGCGTTTCTCTGTAATTGGAGAGAGAGAGAACAGGGGCTAATGTACTTGTTTTGCATGTGACCAACTCTGATTCTGCCCCCAGCACCACATATGAAGCACTGTCAGGAGTGACCGTTGAGCACAGATCCAGGAGTAGCCCCTGAGCACCACTGATTGTGGCCCCAAAACAAAAATAAATAAAAGCAACAAGGATGTTTTTTCTATTTATTCCTTACTAGCATGTGTTTTATCATTAAAGCTATTTTTCCATGTAATAATTGTATGTCAACTTGTCCGTGTTTGGTACTATGCAAAGAAATCCTTCATTGAGGATCAGGATTATAACTGTTTATATGCGGCAGGTCCCGTGGCATAATTGTTCACATATTAATGCATTATTAGAAAGTTTACTTTGTAGTTGGTGGCCTATTAGAAATATGAAGGCCATCATATGCAGCTTCAGTGGATTGTGTCATCTCCAGGGGGGAAATAAAATCAAAGCACAGTGAAGAATGGAAAAGAGAATTTTCCTGATAAATAGGTGGAGGCAATATATGGCAGCATAGAAAAATATATTTTTGTATACATGTATTCAGGGCTATAGCAAAATAGCACAGTGGGTAGGGTGTTTGCCTTGCATGTGGCCGACCTGGGTTCGATTTCTAAGTCCCTCTCGGAGAACCCGGCAATCTACTAAGAGTATCCCGCTGGCACAGTAGAGCCTGGCAAGCTATCCATGGCATATGCCCAAAACAGTAACAAGTCTCATAATGGAAACAATACTGGTGCCCGCTCGAGCAAATCGATGAACAATGGGACGACAGTGCTACAGTGCTACATGTATTCAAGGCTTACATAAAAACACTAGCACCCAGTGGCCATGCAACTTCAGACAACATTCTCAGTTTTGGGATGCCTTTATTTTCTCATCTGTAAATGGGTAAAGTAGAAATTCTGCAATGATCTGATATTTTCTTTGCTAATACCTGAAGTAGTCTTCAAAGGAGTCTTACAGGAGGCAGCAGAATATAAAGTCCAGGAGTACTCACTTTGAGTTATACTAGGAATCAATGCTATTTGTATCTCTATACACTTTTCATACATGATTCAATCTGAACATATTTCCACCTGGATAATCACTTCATTTTCCTTACTAGTTAAATGTGATTATTATATGTGAAATACCAAGTACAGCAATTGACATATGAAAATAATTGGAACCTCAAAATATTTCAATGTTAGCAAAATATATGAGAAACATGAGAATCTGGCATTAGTGGTCTTTGGAAGACACTAGATTTGTATATTTCCATTATGGGGACCAAAAAAGGCAGTAGGAAAAGGCAATATTCATTTTTCCTGTGCTTCAAAAAGGCAACTTAAAAATAAACTAAACTGATTGGAATTTATAAACATGGAAACAATATATAGCAGTTCAGCTCTGCAACATTTGACAGAAAAGCCATTCATTTTTATTGAAAGTGTCTGAATATTTCACCCAGAAGTCACTTTAAAACTCTGTCATTACAATTAGTTATCTCTAGAGGAAAAATATTATCAGAATATGATTAGACCCAATCAGTATAGGTGCCAAGCACTTGGAACATATTAAAAATGACATTTCACTTATTTTAGAGCACAAATGTTTGTCTTCTGACATTTCTAAAATGTGAGCATTCAAAGGAAGTCTTTGAAACAGCATTTCAAGATGGAAAGTTAATGATAAAGGGCAAGCTAGAAACAGGCTACTTGATGTAAGAAAACCATGTTTTAACAATTACTTTTCAATGTCTCAAACAGTGACTCGCACCTTACTAAAAATTCATTTTCATATACGAGTTATTCTATCTGAATCATGCAGAAGACAGTGAATAAAATTCTTCAATACCTGGAATAATTTTTAAATGGATGTAGTTACTACTACCAGATCTATAATTCACTAAAAGAGTCCAGTTTATAGTTCAATAAAAAGTTCAGTCAAAAGTAAAGAACATATCTGTTATAGACCAGATTTTAGGAAAAGAAGATTGAACAAGATACAGTTTATTGTGATTGTTTCATGTATCTTCCCACTGAACTGTGATAGTGACATGAAGAAAATATAGCACTGTAAAAGGGGCCTTGGAGAGGAATATTAAATGTGTAACAGTATTTATTATGTGTAACAGTAATTTTATAATGTATATAGTCCCTAAAACTTGTTGATAGCCTTCTAATAGTACCTTCCATGTTGTACCTGAGGTATTCCACTAGCCTGTCTAACTTGCCCATGTTTAGGTTGAAGTATTGACTCTCAGTTCCAGAAACATGAAAATGGTAGCTGATATGCCTTCCTTTTTATGCAGAAATCATATACTGCAGTGTATTATGTGCATCCCAAAGACTCCCAATGAAATTGAGTTGTATTGTCCATAGTGGGGAGGTCTTCATTGATAATTTTTTCTCACCTTCTCTTCTTATGCTTCATCCACTTCCTCGACCATTTCTTCTGAGATCAGCTCCTAAGTAAACTACTTGTACTCAAATCATTTTCTAAGATCTTAAGGGAACTTAAGATAAACCTGCTGGTAAAGAAAAAAATATTACAAGGAAAGTATGCCTAGAAGACAAGAGGTAAGAGAAAATAAAGTACAATTGAGAAACTTTAAATGTCACTGAAGTTACAGAGTACTAAAGAAAATAAGTGAGATTTGAACCAGAGTGGGACCATACATTGAGATTCAAAAATTTGTGTAAAGTAGTTTTGGTGTCTTATTAAAAGATTCAGGGAAATGATGGTTTCTGTATTGGGGGAGTTTAATTACTATCAACATGAAGTTGGATTTATTATAGCCTAGAGACTAGAGTTGATAATAACTTGTATCACTTGTCATCCCATTGATCATTGATTTGTTTGAGCTGGCACCAGTAACATCTCTATTCGTCCCTGTCAAGTGCTACTGTAGCCCAATGGCATCTGCTCGCTCCAGGAACACAAAGAGCCTCAAACCATTCATTCAGGGTTTTGACAAAGAAGTCTGACCATTGCGTAGGTGGGCAGCCATGAGGTCCCGTGGAATCCAGTCAGTAACAGCTCTAGTCCAGCGGTCCTCTCTAAATCACATTATGTGCCTCGCCCATCTGATTATTGATGCCTTGGCAAAAAATAAAAGTGTCCTCGATTCTTGATTGTCGACAGAAGTCAGAACTCCAGATTCTTTCTCTCACTTAGGTGAAACGTGATAAGCATAGCTCCCCAAATAGCATTCTCATCCTGTTTTCATAGGGCCCAGGTCTCTGAGGCGTATGTTAGTGAAGGAAGAACAGTGGAGTCAAATAGATGTGCCTGGAGCCAGAGGTTTTTCGTCCTCTTAACCACTTCTTCAACACTCTTGCAGACCTTCCTTTCCTACTGTGCAGTTCAGGTGCAAGGTCATTTGTCATGTTGAGTTCTTGACCTAGGTACACATAACTGCTGCATGTGGAGATGTTCATTTCATTGAAGGCAAATCAAACATTAGGAAGTAGTCCGTTTATCATGAACATTATCTTCGTGAGATTCAGCTGCAGTCTGATCTTTCCACACTTATGGTCGAAGTTGGCCTGCATGTGTGCTGCTTGGCTGATATTTGGTGTTATGAGAATGATGTCATCAGTGAAGCAGATGTGATGTAGTTGCCAACCATCTATCTTTACTCCCATTCCTTCCCATTCCAGTCATCGCATGGTGTTCTCAAGGGTGGCACTGAAGAGTTTCGGTGAAATGGTGTTGCCCTGCTGAACCCCTCTCTTTACATTGATGTTCACTTCTTTGTAGAATGGTGAGATCCTGCTAGTGAATCTGTAATGCAGCTTATGGATGATCCTGATGTACTGAATTTGAACTCCCTGTTTGTCTAGGGCTTCGATGACTGCTTCAGTCTCAACAGAATCAAAGGCCTTCTTTAAATCAATGAACATTAGACAGAATGGCATCTTGAACTCTCACGAAACCTCAATGAGCTTGGTCACCATATGGATATGGTTGATAGTACTGAATACTTTTCAGAACCCAGATTGCTCGCATAATTGTCCTTCGTCTGGAGGTCTGCCAATCCTATTCAGACTGACTCGAGTGAATAACTTGTAGATGACGGACAACAGGCAGATTGGGAAATAGTTTCCAATATCATGGATGACTCCCTTCTGTACAACAGGACAGTCCTGCTGGTTTTCCATTGGGATAGAACCTTGCATTCAGACATGTAGCGTGGTAAGAGCCGAGCCAGTGTATTGATGAGTACTGGTGGCAGATTCTTCAGGTATTCAGGTTTGACCTTGTCTGGACTGGGGGCTGTATGGGTCTTTATCGATGAAATTCTGTGTCCGATTCTGGAAGGGAGAATGCTGGGAATGACATATCTTTCCTGCGGAATTTAGTATGTGGGCAGATAGATGTGGCTATCAAAGAGAACTGAGTAGAAGTCATGGATAACCTTTTCTATTGCCCTTCTGGAAGATGTGATAGATTCATCAGGATGTCAGAGGGCAGTCATCTTGGTCTTATAGTTGGCGAAGGACAGGTGGGTGTTGCGAATTCTTTCCTGGCTTCTGCTGCATCGCCCACCACTGGTGCTCTTCTCTCGTTGAGGTCTTTCTTTATCACTTCTCTGCACAGATTTGTGAGCTCGGACGTCAGCTTGTGATTTCCTGAGGCTCATGCCAGACCACGTTTGCAAATGAGCTCAAGAGTTTCTGAAGACAGGTGACTTTTTGTGGCCTTCTCTCTCTCTTCATTCCTCGCACAGTCATGGAAGTGCTGAACCAGTAGATCATATTCCTGTCGAAGTTGTCAACGACAGCATCTTCCCATATTGCTGCAATAGTGCCAAAGAGCTCCCAGTTGGTGATCATTCTGGGAGCTCTCTTCTTAAACTTGGTAGCCCTTTCTCCCCACTTTGTGAAGTAGAATTTCGCACGAAGGAGATGGTGGTCTGATTCTGTTTGGAATTTTAGCCACATCAGTCAGACAAAATCATCGATTGAATCTGATGTGGTCAGTTTCGTTGTGGAACTGTCCACCGGGCAACTTCCCTATCCAATGTTTAGATTCAGCCTTCTGGAACTGCATGTTACCATGGATGGTCTTGGTCAACATAATGAACTCACACAGTCTCTCACCCTGTTTGTTTCATTCTAGACTGTGGGTCCTGAAGTGTCGTTTTTCAGGTGATGTTCTCAGTCCTATCTTGGCGTCAAAATAACCGGCAATGACCTTGTAGAAGGTGTGGTCTTCTTTAAAGAACTTTTCCAGCTCCAAGTAGAACTTCTCAATTTCTTCTTTGTTATATTTGGATTTTGGTGTGTAGACAACAAAGATAGAAACTGTATCAAAAAGTTATTTAAAAGTAAGTGTCTGATTCTGTTTGGTCAGCACTTGAATGAATCAGTGCTCATGGCCAAATTTGTGTTGACAAGTACACCAACACCACTGACTCCTCTACTCGACACCACTGACTCCTCTACTCTCGCATGTTCCAAGGAACAATTCTCCAGTGTCAAAAACGGCATGATGTGTCCTATGCCTTCTCGTCTCGGTCAATCCACCGATGTTATTCTTAATCTTCTGTGCTTGCGCCACCAGGTCCTAGATGGATGCTTCCGATGCCAGCATACATGCATTAAAGGTGCAAACAGTCATTTTAGTCCTTCTTTGTTTTAGCAGCCTAGTTTGGCCTTGAGATTTTATTAGCTTCTCCTTGTTCATTCTTCTTAACACTGTTGTATTGGGGGCTCTTCCAGGGTCAAGGGAATGAGGCCCATTGTTGTTACTGTTTTTGGCATATCGAGTACACCACAGTTAGCTTGCCAGGCTCTGCCATGTGGGTGGAATACTCTCGGTAGTTTGCCGGGCTCTCTGAGAGGGATGGAGGCTTTTAGGGTGGCCTCTAATCACCATTATAGGTGTTCTGATAGTTCACACCATATTTGAACCCCATCAAATATGGTGCAGTATTTATGGAAAATGCGTAGGAAGTGTTTATGATGTGTCATGTGGCCATGTCAAATGCTTCTTGTTTGGAAAGTGGCTTGGAGTGTTGTAGCAGTTGGATAGTGGAGGTTGGCCAATGAGGAATTTATCTGGCACTGGTAGGAAGGGTTTTATGGGTGTGACCCCTGAGTTGTAAGACCCCTGAGATTGGTGGAAGCAGTCAGAGGATCTCTGTTCCCAGATCCTGTTGAGCCTAGAGTTCAAAGTCACAAAGTTCCATATTATCTGGTTCTGTGGGACTTCACTTCACTACGACATGACTGCACAACACATCATAAACACCTCCTACCCATTTTCCATAAATATCGCACCATATTTGATGGGGTTCAAATATGGTGTGAACCATCGGAACACCTATAATGGCGATTAGAGGCTTAGCCCGAGCATCCACAAAGTGACCAACATCTGCTACCCAACTGCTGCCATGCTCCAGGCACTTTCTGGAGTTGATAATGATAAGCAATAAAGAAATAAAAGTTGTAGACAACATATTCTGACCTATAACTAGGTACAGGACCATCTTGTACAAATTCAGGGAAAAACAACTTAAAATTATATTTTAAGAAAAATTACATTTTTTAAATTTATGAGAATGATATTACTTTCACTGTACCGCTGTTATCCCGTTGCTCATCAATTTGCTCGAGTGGGCACCAGTAATGTCTCTATTGTGAGACTTGTTGTTACTATTTTTGGCATATTGAATATGCCACGGGTAGCTTGCCAGGCTCTGCCCTGCAGGCGGGATACTGTTGGTAGTTTTTCGGGCTGTTAGAGAGGGACAGAGGAATCAAACTCGGGTCAGCCATGTGCAAGGCAAACACCCTAGCCCCCGTGCTTTTACTTATACTGAGAATGATAAAAGTTGTCCTTTTTTCTATTACAAAATGAATAGTGACCCATTGATTACTCAGCTACTCACTGCCTATGTTGTTTCCCCCTTCCCTCCTTCCTATCTTTGTTGTTGTTGAGTTTGAAGTGATCAGGATTCCACATCAGAATGACACATCATAAGTATGTGTGTATGGTGGTATGTAGGAGGTGCCAAATATTGAACTCTAGACCTTATGCTGGCAAACCAGTTTCTATACCACTGAGCTATACCCAGGCCTCTGGCTATATCTATTTAATGCAAAGATAGGGAATGAGGATCAATTTCTGAAAGTAGGAAAAGTGAAGTTAAGTTGTATGTGTGATGAATCTAACATGCCCATAGAGATTTTAGTAGCTGAATTGATCTGGTTCTCACGATATTCATTTCAGCTAAAATATATTCATAAATCATCAGTAAGCTTACTGAAGGCAGTGTGGTAATGAGATCATGAAGAGTAAGCACAGTGAGAAGAGAACTTATAAGAGAATCCTACGTGGGGTTTGCATTTTGGTTTTGTACCATAACTCTCCATTCTCTTCTGGCATTGTGTTTGCATTTGTATTAATGCTCTTCTCAGTGAATTGGGTTTAATTTATAGAAATATGCATATTTAGTATTTTAATTTTAGCATTTATTTTAGTATTATTATTTGTTTTAGTATTTTTAAAGCACTTTATTTTCCAGGCATTTACAAAATACTTCATATAGTTACCCTTTTATTTTGTTTGTTTGGGAGCTCCTCCCAGCAGTGTTTAGGGCTTGTTCCTAGATGTGCATTCAGGGATCACTCTTGAGCACTCTTGGACAGACTCAGGGGACCATTTGTGTTGCCAGGGACTGAGACTGGGTCTGCTGCATGCAAGGTAAAAGCATCACATGCTATACTATATATTCAGCTTCTTAATATATTTTTTCTAACCAGTGAGATGGTAAATAATTAGTGAAAGCAAACCATAATTAAAGTGAAATGAGTTTCTTCAAGATTACATTCATTCTAGTTAGTGAGTGATAGATATGGAATATGAACTCAGTCTGACTCTATGGTCTAAGAGGTAGAGAGGAAACAGGATAGCTTTAGGCAGCACCTAGGTCAGCTGAGAGTTGTGAGAAGAAATATTTGAATGTACTTAAATACATTTTTGTGTTATATTATGTGGTAAAACGTAGCGGAGAATCTTTGAAGAGACTGAGCAAAACTGCCTTTTACAAGTCCACAAAATAGGTATGATGAGCTGGTAGTTAATACTTGAATAGGGGAACATTCCATGGTTATAGAAGAAATGGACAGAATAATTTTCAATGTGATGGGAGGAAATGGAAATATATATATAACAAATATAAATATATTATATATATATCAACAATTCAGAGAAAGGACATTTACTCTGTTGGGAGTAGAGAACAACTCAGGAATAAAGTAGATATATTTTGTAGTTTCTATGGTAAATGGGAAAGAAGAATAACTAAATAAAACACAGGGAAGTTGTAACAGATTACAGCCTCTAGGGAAGCTGAGAGCCATCAATTTAAATGCCATTAATCTGAGTGGGTGCTATTTTTATATCATGCTTAGCATCCTGGTACAGAGAAAGCAGACAGATGGAAACTTTATCATGTGTTTGTTTTGTTTTGATGGGGTAGGGTGAAGAAAGACAAATAAAGATTACTGAGGCTCTTAACTAGAAATAGAATCTCAGATGTACTAAGAAAGAAATTCAATCATGAGGAAAAGAGGACAAAAATGGATGAATAGATGTTCTTGGGATTCTAAAAAAGTCATGTCACTGAAGATCTGGGAGTAGCTTGGTAAAAAAAAAAAAAACAGAAATGAACTTAAGTGCCTAGGTGTCCTAATTCATTACTTAAGAGTTAGAATAAACTTTAAGCAACAGCAGAATCCAGAGAGTAGCCATGATAGTAGTTTTTCAAACCTGAAGGTGAAAGGAAACTTTTGAAGAGAAGCACATGAAAGAACAGAAGATCAGGATGTTAAATCATGAGATGAATATTCTTGTCTCTTAAGATACAGATAACACAGAGGGTAAAGAAGTAGCCTCCAACTTAGGTGATAGTTTTTTTTCCAATAAGTGAGAGTTATAGGACAAGGGGATATGGTTAGTTGTAAGGAATATGCTCCTGTATAATAAAATGGAGCTTCAAAAGAGCCTGGGATTTTACATTTGACAAAAATCTTGAGATATGTAGGATGATACCTATATTGACAACTTAAAAAGAATCTGAGCAAAGCCTATAAAGGACTGCTTTCAGACATTGGAATATAGGTATAGGTTCTATAGAGCTGTGATTCCAGTGATAAGGAACACACACAAGGACATCCCTATAGTTTTATTGTTTTCTGCATGGCTGGTGCTCTGGACCTTTTGGCAGGGAGGGGAGGCGCTGTAGAGCAGAACATTTTTCTGACTAGATAGAGATGAGAAATTAGGGTGATCAAAAACGCTAGATAATGGGGCTGGAGCGTTAGAACAGTGGGTAGGGCATTTGCCTTGCATATGGCCGACCCGGGTTCGATTCCCAGCATCCTATATGGTCTCCTGAGCACCACCAGGAGTAATTCCTGAGTGCAGGGGAATAACCCCTGTGCATCACCGGGTGTGACCCAAAAAGAAAAAAAAATATGTTATTGGGCTGGCTACCAATAAGAAATAGTAGCACAAAGAAGAGCATCCAGAAATCCCTGTGGAATTTTCTAGATCATCCCCATCACAAAGGAAATATTAACTGTTGGTGCTCCTGGTGATTCTCTATGTGTTTTGTGCATGTAAGAGATAATGAGATGTGAGATTAACCAAAAGTCTTAAGTGAAATAATTAAGACCTAAAACATCAGAATTTTAACAATTCTGAAAAATAAGATTCAAAAAATAAATCTTATGGACTAATTTATTTTCTAAAATTATAAAAATATAATAGTTGTTTAAAGGAGAAAATACAGTGTCAACAACATAGCACACACAATCTGCATGATAGCATAAAACTAGATTTGGTGAAGTAAGAAAATATTCAAATCAAGATGAAAAATCTATAGCACTATATTTCAAGATCACAGGAACTTTTTTTTATTATGGCAGGATTTAAGAAAACTGTTTTAAGATTAATATTTATATAAAATATAAGCATAATAAGTAAATATATTAGGTTTGTTAATAAATGTAAAATACTGACCAGTAAAATATATTTTTGGATAAAAATATTAGTGAATGTACTTAATAGAAACCAAGGAAGAAAAGATGATTAAATTTGGAGAACTTGAACTCAATGACTGTATAATAGAAATTATCCAAAACAAAGCACAGAAAGAGAAATGACTGAAAGAATATCAATGATTAAATATTATAGTGTGTATACATATATGTTAAGTTAGAGAATAAACAGAGATTGGAATGGAAAAATATTTTAAAAAATTGAAAGAAAAAAATGTAAGCTTGATGAGGAATATTAGCCAACAAAACAAAACAAAAATATTAGCAAAATCAAGTGTGTGCAGACATAAATACCCTGCACTTAGTTCTTTAGCTTAAAACCAAAAGTAAAGTGAAAAAGAGAATTGAACGCAGCAGAAAAAAAACAGACAAATCAAGAATGACCACCAGCGGCACATCAGAATGTAAATCATTTAATGGATAATTTTTATAATTAAAGAAGAAATATTCTCAAACTAGATTTCTACATGTAGTAATAATGTGTGGAACTAATATTTGACTTTGACAACCATGTGAATGAGAATGAATTCAGTGGTCTAATACAATCAAGGGAATAAAAAAATATTAAAAGGTGTCCTTGATATTGGACAAAAGTGAGTTGCAAAAGGGAATGAGAACCTGAAAACTGGTAAATACGTGGTTCAGTATAAAATCCATTTTGCTTACTTGCCTTAGTAAAAGGAAACAGGTAATAACATAGCAATTGATTTAATACATTTCCATGTCTAGTCTTTTATATAGGACAAAAGATGACTCTGTGGTATTAACTAAAATATACTGTTAGACTATTCACAAATTATATGTATATTTGTAAATATTGTTAGTAGATACTGTTAGTTTATACTAACAAAAAGTTTATATTAACAAAAAAAGCTTTATACTAACAAAAAGAATAAGCTATTAATTTATACTATTTAAACTAACAAAAAGTTGATTGAGATTAAAAAGAGTCCTGTACAGATGCATATAATAAAACTGAAGGCAAGAAAAAAAGGAAAATTAAAATAAGAAGAGATGAAACAAATAGAAAACTTTTATGCAATTGTCCTAGTGTCAACACCATTTATAATAAATATACATAGATAAAACTCTTAAAATGTAGGGATAATTAAACTATTTAACAAAGACAGTTTCATGCTATTTCACAATAAAAACAGTCATTATGTATAATACAAAATTAGGATAAATAAATAGAAAAAATTAAGCACGTAGGCTGAAGTGCCTATTAATGTTAAAGTAGACATCCAATAACAATTTTCAGATAAACATTTTATAAAGTTAGAACAATTTATCAGGTTGAAAAAAGCTAAATGTCTATACTTAGTAAATAACCTTCCAAGCACAGGAAGTGAAAGCTGACAATGCTAAAAGAATAAAATTTTAGCTGAAAATTATGACTTTTGAAATAAAAACTAAAAATTAAAAGTAGGGGCTAGAGCAATGGTAGCACTGTAGCACTGTTGTCCCCTTGTTCATCAATTTGATTGAGCAGGCACCAGTAATGTGTCCATTGTGAGACTTGTTACTATTTTTGGCATATCTAATTCTCCACAGGTAGCTTGCCAGGCTCTGCCACCAGGGCGGGATACTCTCAGTAGCTTGCAGGGCTCTCTGAGAGGGACAGAGGAATCAAACCCAGGTGGGCCACGTGCAAGGCAAATGCCCTACCCGCTGTGCTATTGCTCCAGTCCAGAGAGCAATGGTACAGGGATTAAAGCACTTGCCTAGAATTACATTGACCTTGGGTGAATCCTTGGCACTGCATATAATCCCCTCAGCACTACCAGAAATAATCCCTGAGCACTGAACCAGGAATAGCTCTGGGAACTGCCAGGTTTGAAATACCCCCTCTACCCCTAAAATGAGTATAAGATATTTAAAACTATTCCATTAACTATTGAATATTTATGGAACACAGTTATAGAATTCCAGTGTACATGGGACATTCATTAAGATAGACTCTAGGTAGAAGTACAAAAGACTTGAAAGCATTTCAGGTGGCAATTTTAGGGCGAACCAAGTTTCAGATTTAAAAAAAAAATGTGATTGAGGGGCTGGAGAGATAGCACAGCGGGTAGGGCGTTTGCCTTGCACGCGGCCGACCCAGGTTCAAATCCCAGCATCCCATATGGTCCCCTGAGCACCGCCAGGGGTAATTCCTGAGTGCAGAGCCAGGAGTAACCCCTGTGCGTTGCCAGGTGTGACCCAAAAAGCAAAAAAAAAAAATGTGATTGAGCTAATATTGTAGGAATATAATATTTTGTTATGCTTTATTTTAAACAAACTTTCTATATATTACTGAATATATTAATAGAAGGCAGAATAGCAGGAAAATGGGTCTGGGAAAAACTGGAATAATATAATACAGATTACAGATGGCATAGGATACCTGATAAAGAGCTAGAGAGATGGTACAGGGATTAAAACACTTGACTTATAGGCAGCTGACCTTGGTTCAGTTCTTGACAGAACATATGGCCCCTCTAAGAACCCCAGGTGTTATTCCCGAGCACAAAGTTAGGAGTAACCCCTGAGAACTGACTAATATGGTCCCCAAACTAACAAATATATAATTAAAATACCTGAGGAGCCAATTTGTTGAGCAGTGATCATGGTGAATTATGAGTCATAGAAAGAATTTGAAGACTGACTTGATTATCTGTTGTGAAATTAAAATCAAGATTCAGATATTGGTGGTCACACCCTACCTGACACCCATTAACCTCTTTCTGCTCCTAAAGCTTTTGCAGACACCTCTGATTTTCATCATTACATGTAGCTGCTACTCCTACTTCTCTCTCTTACCTCAAACCTTTCTGATATCTGAGTCTTAGTTCTGGTCGCCTATTCATTTTAAAATTTGGTCAATACATCAGTTTTTACTAACAAAACATTGCTAGTGTTCAGCACTATATCCATAATTAATACATTTATATTATATATAATTTTTTGCTTTTTGGGTCACACCCGGTAATGCGCAGGGGTTATTCCTGGCTCTGTACTCAGGAATTACCCCGGCAGTGCTCAGGGGACCATATGGGATGCTGGGAATTGAACCCGGGTCGGCCGTGTGCAAGGCAAACGCCTTATCTGCTGTGCTATTGCTCCAACCCCTTAATACATTTATAGATTAGCTCACATTCAACTTATTCATATCGTATAAACTGTAGCACTACACTGCACTGTCGTCCCAATTTGTTCAAGTGGGCACCAGTAATGTCTCCATTGTGAGACTTGTTGTTACTGATTTTGGCATATCGAATACGCCACGAGTAGTTTGCAAGTCTCTGCCGTGAGGGCAAGATACTCTCGGTAGCTTTGCCAGGCAAAGGAATCGAACCAGGGTCAGCTGTGTGCAAGGCAAACTCCCTACCTGCTGTGCCAGTTCCAATCTATGTGATTATATTTATAAAAGCATTTAAAACAGTATTTAGCTAATAGTTTATACCATGCTAACTAGTTTAACATAGTGTAAACTACACACTAAATACTGTTTTAAATCCTTTTAGAAATATGATCACATAAGAGAGAAGTTAAATCGCTCTCATTCTATAATGTAGGAAACCAAGGCAGAAAAAGTTCAATAGATTTAAAATAGTAATATTGAAAGAGATCAAGAAGTTCACAATTTAGGTATGATTGGTCTTTTTCATTTCCTTGTCCCTCATATTTAATCTGTCAGAAAGTTTATATTTTCTGCTTTAAAGTATTTGAGCTGATTCTATTTCTTGCCTTTTTCAGGGTTGTTTTTTGTTACTTCTACTTCTTAAACAAGCTAGTGAAAAGCATCATCCTAGCTGGTCTCTCTGCTTTATTTTTTTAAGTATAGGGGCCAAACCTGGTGGTATTCAGAGGTCACGTGTAGTTTTGTAGCCATGCAGTGCTGGGGATTGAACTTTGGGCCTCACATAGACTAAGCAAGTGTTCTATTATTTGAAATATTTTTTTCAGACATTGTAGCTTTATTCAATATTCATTAAACAGATATATATTTAAAACATAATTATGTTTATAACTCACTCTCCCTAGGGTGTGGTGTTGGAAGCGTGGTATGCATGTTTTTTTTTTTTTTTTTTGCTTTTTGGGTCACACCCGTCAATGCACAGGGGTTACTCCTGGCTCCTCTGAACTCAGGAATTACTCCTGGCCGTGCTCAGGGGACCATATGGGATGCTGGGATTTGAACCCGGGTTGGCCGCTTGCAAGGCAAACGCCCTACCCGCTGTGCTATCTCTCCAGCCCAAGCGTGGTATGCATGAAACCCTATCATCAACTATATTGTAATTGCAGTACCTCAAAAAAAAAAATTTAGAAATACTTTTTAAAAAAAATTTTTTAAATTTTATTGAATCACCGTGAGATAGTTACAAGCTTTCATGTGACAATCTCACAATTATCAAACACCCATCCCTCCACCAGTGCACATTCCCCACCACCAATATCCCGGGTATACCCTCCCTTTACCACCCTCCCCCTGCCTCCATGGCAGACAGTATTCCCCATACTCTCTTTGTACTTTTGGTCATTAATGGCCTGCAACACAGACACTGAGAGGTCATAATGTTTGGTTTATTATCTACTTTCGGCATATATCTCCCATCCAAACTGGTTCCTCCAGCCATCATTTTCTTAGTGATCCCTTCTCTATTCCATCTGCCTTCTCTTCTCCACGCATGATGCAGTCTTCCAGCTATGGGACATTCCTCCTGGCCTTTGTATCTACTTTCCTTGGGTGTCAGCCTCATGTGGTGTTATTCTATACTCCACAAATGAGTGTAGTCCTTCTATGTCTGTCCCTCTCTTTCTGACTCATTGCATTTAGCATGATACTCTCCATGTCTATCCATTTATAATCAAATTCATGACTTCATATCTCCTAACAGCTGCATAGTATTCCATTGTGTAGATGCACCAAAGTTTCTTTTTTTTTTAAATTTATTTTATTGAATCACCAAGTGGAAAGTTACAAAGTTCTCAGGTTTATATCTCCGTTATACAATGTTCAAACACCCATCCCTTCACCAGTGCCCATATTCCACCACCAATAAAAACAAAAACAAAACAAAAACAAAAGCAAAAACAAAAAAAAACAGTATACATCCCACCCTCACCCCCCAACCCCCCCCCCCGTGCGTGAGTGATAATTTCACTTCCTTTTCTCTTTACCTTGATTACATTCCAGATTTCAACACACAACTCACTATTGTTAGAGTTTCAAAACAGACTCACTATTTTTGTTGGAATTTATCCCCCAAGAATACAGCTCTTTTAACAAGGAAATATTTGATAATAAGTTTTCCACTGATGAGAATGAAGAGATAAAATGTCGCGCGGCCGCTACAGCGGCCGCGCGGTTTACAGTTGGAAAATGAATCATTTCCCTTCCTGGACCAGCATATAGCAAAAGCTTAGTTCACAGTCTCCATACATGGGTGCAAGCACTTGCTGGAACCCCAAATCCTAAAGCTGTCTCTGGTTCCCGCTCGTTCCACATCCACCGGCTGTGCAGAGGCATGGGCACCCGGGCCGAAACCCGGCTGGAGCCGAGCACCAGCCCAGGCGGGGACTGCCCCGGTATCCCGCAGCTGTTTCCGCAACAAAGTTTCTTTAACCAGTCATCTGTTTTAGGGCACTCGGGTTGTTTCCAGATTTTGGCTATTGTGAACAGTGCTGCAATGAATATATAGGTACAAGTGTCATTTCTACTGTGCTTTTTTGCATCCTTGGGATATATTCTCAGAAGTGATATTGCGGGGTCATATGGAAGCTCAATTTCTAGTTTTTGAAGGAATGCCCATATTGTTTTCCAAAAAGGCTGGACCAGTCAGCATTCCCACCAACAGTGAAGGAGCATCCCTTTTTCCCCACATCCATGCCAGCACTGGTTGCTTTTGTTCTTTTTAATGTATGCTAATATCTCTGGTGTGAGATGATATCTCATTTTTGTTTTGATTTGCATCTCCCTGATGATTAGTGATGTGGAGAATTTTTTCATGTGCCTTTTGGCCATTTGTATTTCTTTTATGAGGAAACTTCTGTTCATTTCTTCTCTCCATTTTTGGAAGGGTTTGGGTTTTTTTTTTCTATACAATTCTACTAGTGTCTTGTTATCAGATAAGTATTGGGTAAATTTTCTTTCCCATTCTGTGGGCTCTTTCTGTATTTTGATCACTGTTTCTTTTGAAGTACAGAAGCTTCTTAGTTTGATGTAGTCCCATTTGTTTATATTTGCTTCCACTTGCATGGTCAGTGTTGTCTCATCCTTAAAGATGCTTTTAGCTTCAATGTCATGGAGAATTCTGCCTACATTTTCTCCTATGAACCTTATAGATTCATGTCTGATATTGATCAGATCAGATCAGAATGTCCCATAGCTGGAAGACTGCATCATCAAGATCAATCACTTTGATCTGATTTTTGTACCTGGCATTAGACAGAGAAAACCCTAATAAACCAAATTAGAAATGAAAATGGGGACATTACAACAGAAATTACAGAAATTCAAAGGATCCTTAGAGATTACTTTGAGAATCTTTATGCCACGAAACACAAAAACCTTGAGGAAATGGATAATTCCTAGACTCCTATAGCATCCCAAGGCTCAACCAAGAAAACCTGGAATACTGAATAGACCTATCACCATTAAGGAAATTGAAACAGTAATAAAAAGTCCTTCCAAGCACATCCTGGCCCAGATGGATTTACTAGTGAATTCTTCGAAACTTTTAAAGAGGACTTACTTCCAATACTCTTTAAGCTTTTCTAGGAAATTGAAGTACAAAAAACACTTCCAAACAGTTTCTATGAAGTCAGTATCATCCTGATACCAAAAACAGACAAAGATACCACAAAGAAAGAGAATTACAGACTGATATCCCTGATGAACACAGACGCAAAGATCCTCAACAAAATATTAGCAAATAGAATCCAACGACACATCAAAAAGATCATACACCATGACCAAGTAGGATTCATCCCAGGGATGCAAAGATGGTTTTAAAAAATACTTTTCTAGATTACTCCTGCACTGAGAATAAAAGCACCTCATTATTGTAGCCTAATCGATTTCAACACTGTACAATATTTCTATCTCATTATCACCATTTACGTTTTATCTATGTAAATGGTGATAATGTGTGTGTGTGTGTGTGTGTGTGTGTGTGTGTGTGTGTGTGTGTGTGTATTTGAGCTATACCTGGCTTTACTTGGGACTTACTCCTGGCTCTCCACTCAGGTATCACTTCTGGAAAACTCAGGGGATCACATAGGATGCCAGGGACTGAACCCAGGGTAGCTGTGTTTAAAGTGTGCAAAGTGCCTTATCCACTGTACTATCCTTCTGACCCCATTTCCCATTTTTCTCTTTTGTGCTTTCATTTCATAAACCTGCACACATGTATGTATTTAAAAGGACTTTATATCTGCTGGTTTCTCCTGTCTGGGAAGGCCCTCTGCCTGAACATTCACATACTTGATTCAAATCTTATTTTTCACAATAATCCAGAAGCTATTTTCTTTCAAACTTCACTGAGAATATTTCCTTTTAATACTCTAAACATAATCTCTGGTTATGATTAATAAAAAACTATTAATTATTTATTTTTTATCACTTTCACCTATTATAATTTAATCTCCTGGGGACAAGACCTTTTTATTTTTATTTTATCTCTCTCTCTCTCTCTCTCTCTCTCTCTCTTTCTTTCTCTCTCTCTCCCCCCAGCCCTTAGCATAGTGTTAGTGAATACACAATAAATATTTGTCAAATTGTAAGGTGAGTGACTGTTCTTCCTAGAAGAACCCTAGAAAAGTCAATAAAAGCAAAATCTTTCATGTTACATTGGGAGAACTTTCTAATAGAAGTTGTTTGGGTAAAACATCATTCATTATCAATAAAAGTTGCTTTCAAAGTAATGAAAGAGGTAAAATGATACACTCATAAGAAGACTAAGAAATTGATACATGCCAAAAAAATGGATCAGTTACTCAACTTAGGAGTAGAAATTTTGTAGATCAGCTGAGAATTTTCGTAAGGTAGTTTATCTTTTGGCAAATTTCTTGAATTCAGAAGACTCTTAAGAATGATTTTCATTGTATTGTTTAAATAGTGAGCTCACACTTCCTTATGTACTTGCACACATGTATGTTTGTATGTTTGTATAATTTATCTGCATCTGTGGGAGAGATTGTAAAGAAACTAATTTATTTTGAATTATTTATACCCTCCTTGCTCCATGTAGATTATAGTTGGGTGAAAATCACGGTACTCAAATGTTTTAAGGGACTCTTTGGTTGGTGGAATTTTCAAGAACCAAAATAGAGACTAGAGGACAAATAAAAATAACCCACAAAGCAAATAAGAGGAAAGAGTTGAAGGAACTGAGGTATTTTGAAAAATTTAAAGTGTCATCATGAAACATTCATGTTGGCAACAGAATGTCTGAGATGTATATAAACTTTCCCCTACCTCAGTCTTAGGTAATTAATTTTGTATAGTCTAAGGTATATCTTCTTAAATTGGGGGTGCAATCCCATAGCTTTATAATAATCTTTAAATGACTTTCCCTAGATTGACTATCAGTAAGTGTTTGATTTCTGTACCCATTTAATATACCTGTACACTTTTCAAGTGGAAAGGAATTGGGAGTGGGTACACTGGTGATGGTACACTGGTGATGGGTGCTGTATTGGAATTATGTGAGGAGAAAACATCATTAACTGCATTGTAAATTACAGAATCTCAAAAAGAACAAAAGCCAAACAAACAAAATTAGTTTTATTTTAAAACAACCTTGAATTAATCATTTTATAGTTAGCAAAGATGAATTAATCTATATACCTAAAGTGAATAGGCTGGAGTGATAGCACAGTGGTAGGGCGTTCACCTTGCACGCAGCTAACCCGTTTTCTATTTCTTCGCTCCTCTCGGAGAGCCCAGCAAGCTTCCGAGAGTATCTCGCCTGCATGGCAGAGCCTGGCAAGCTACCTGTGGGGTATTCGATATGCCAAAAACAGTAACAATAAGTCTCACAGTGAGAGACGTTACTGATGCCCACTCAAGCAAATCGATGAGCAACGGGATGAGAGTGACAGTGACCTAAAAGGAATTATTTTACATATCTTCTAACAGCTTCATATAACTTAGTTTAGTTTATTTTCAAAAATATTGAAATCATTGAAAATCTCTATTACCTAGTAAAAGTCCCTCACTTACAAGATAAAAAGAAATGTTATCCAGAGAAGTATATAATTTACCAAAATCACACATCTAATCACTATAATATTCTGCTGTGGGTAATAAAAGGACAAAGTTAAGAATATGTATAAGAGAGTTGAAAAGCATTTGAATATGCTATGCTTCTTTAATAATGCAAAAAACCTTTACTGTTTTTCATTTATTAAACACTTTTTGCATATTATTTGATTGTGTTCTTATCTGTAAGTTAGTAAGGGAAAATTAATATCTTTATTAAGTATTAAATACAGGATTAGAAGGATCATCTAGATATTATATGGAAGAACCTGGAATAGACAGTATCATTTGCTTGCCTTTCAGTTCAGGATTCTTTGTTCAAATGAAGATAAATAAGATATCTTTATCAACAATGAAAGTTGTATCTTTATTTAAATGCAAAAATGCATCTGTAAATTTTGTAGCAAATCCTTTTGTAAGGATTCAAATGTTTCTAAAAATCTAATGTTTGGTGTTTGGACATGGAGATAATTGATTAAATTATCCCTTTTCAACTAGGATTTGTGGTTTCTTATTATTTTCAGTGTATAGTGTACAATAGAAAGTTAGAAAAACTTTTATCTGTGGGAGGAAAGTTCATACTTCTTTATAGAGGCTCCTGCTTGGCCTTTAGTTCTGCTTCAGATGTTCTGTGTCTGCTTTGATGAGTATGTTGCATCTGTTCTGTCCTTGATTCTAAGTTGATGTCATGAATGAGTGAAGCAAAACAATTTTTTTCAAAATAAAAACAAAACCTATCCACTAAGAATTTTTTTTAAACATCTTAATGGTTGCTGATCCCATCTCTGACAACATCTGGTCATTCCAATTTTCATTCTGTATGCTTTTAATCCACTTAATATATTAAATACATTGTCTTAAAATGAAGTCAAAATAGTAGAAGAGATGATTAATTATTTCAATATAAAAAAGTCAAGTATATCATTTTGTGTGTTTTTAATAAATAAAATCACACAGGATCCTATTTTTTTTTTTTGTAGTGGCAGAATGCTTCAATTTGGCATGCACTTAAAAGTTTAAGGACAAACTACCAAGGGATAAAATACAAGAGAAATAGCTTTCATTATCAAGAAGTTTGTTTTCTCATTAAAGAAATGAGATTAGCATTTAAGGGTGATGACATATACCGTAACACTGTAATGAATAGATACTGTCCAGTGTTTAGGAAAACCTGTAGCAGACAATTTCCTTGAAAACAATATGGATATAAGTATATTGCACTGGGGCCAAAATATTCTTACTTATTACAATAAGAAATATATGAACGGGGCTGGAGCGATAGCACAGCGGGTAGGGCATTTGCCTTGCACGCGGCCGACCCGGGTTCAAATCCCAGCATCCCATATGGTCCCCTGAGCACCGCCAGGAGTAATTCCTGAGTGCAGAGCCAGGAGTAACCCCTGTGCATCGCCAGGTGTGACCCAAAAACCAAAAAAAAAAGAAAAAAAAAAGAAATATATGAACATAAATTAATACTTGTTCTAAGCTTTGAAGTTTAGAAAATCTTATTGACAGTATTTAAATGAAAATTTACCCTGTCTAGAATTTCAATAGTAGGAGAAGTAAAAAGGATCTTTTAAATATTTACAATTTAAGTTTTATCCAAAATTAATGGAGATATAAAAAGTTTTATCAAGAATATAATGTTCTAAAAGCACCACTAATCCCTCTTTTCACAAAGAGTAATAGAGAATATTTTCAGCTCTACTCTTGAGTTTGAGGAGTCTGTAATCTGGGCTAGACCCTATGGCTTGCTTTCTCCATAGGGGTCATCAGCTAATTTGAAGTAAGCAGATTATTTGTAGAGTTCTTGCATACTTGACTTTGCCCTTTCTGGCTGTTAGGAATCCCTCTTTTACCATAAGAACAAGCTAGAGGTAGCCTATTGGAAGATGACAGAAAGGCCACTCTAGTTATGCCAACAAACTTAAATGAAGCTAGAGAGAGAAATATGACCATCCCAGAATGCCAAGACAAACAAGCTGACTTCTGACAGAATAAACACCCTCTATTTCTACTATTTTTTTCAATTAGAAATTATTATTTTTGTTGTTGTTGGGTTTCCTTATTTTTACCCATGTTGTAACTTTCAATAGTTAAACTTTTTATAAAATGAATTACTATAAGATACACAATTTCAAAGTTGTTTCTGATTGGTTTTTAGTCATATTGTAGGGAGGTGGGGAGGGAAACTGGGTATACTGGTGGTGGGAAATATTTCATAACTTAGGCAGAAGGTAAAAACTCTTCTGCAGAGCTCGGGCTCCGGCCGAGTTTCGACCCGGGTGTCCATGCCTTTGCACAGCCGGTGGATGTGGAATGAGCAGGAACCAGAGACAGCTTTAGGATTTGGGGTTCCAGCAAGTGCTTGCAACCATGTATGGAGACTGTGAACTAAGCTTTTGCTACATGCTGTTCCAGGAAGGGAAATGATTCACTTTCCAACTTAAATCTCCGTGGACTTAATTACTATAATACAGAAATTGTAAACCGCGCCACGCGACTTTTTATCTCTTCATTCTCATCAGCGGAAAACTTATTATCAAACATTTCCTTGTCAATAGAGCTGTATTCTTGGGGGATAAATTCCAACAAAAATAGTGAGTCTGTTTTGAAACTCCAATAACAATAGTGAGTTGTGTGTTGAAATCTGGAATGTTATCAAGGTAAAGAGAAAAGGAAGTGAAATTATCAGTCACGCACGGGGGGGGGGGGCGGGTTTGGGGGGTGAGGGGTGGGATGTATACTGGTTTTTTTTGTTTTTGTTTTTGTTTTTATTCATGGTGGAATATGGGCACTGGTGAAGGGATGGGTGTTTGAGCATTGTATGACTGAGATATAAGCCTGAGAACTTTGTAATTTTCCACTTGGTGATTCAATAAAATAAATTTAAAATAAATAAATTAAAAAAAAACTCTTCTGCAATCTTATATGTGTTATTTCTTCTCATTGGTCTCTCCTTGCTCATTAAATATAGATTCTGAAGAATGAAAATAATTTACATTTTTAATATTTTACAGATTTTTTTTAGTGCCTGGTATAGAGCAGTTATGCAATAAATTCTTGCTGAGCAAAAATTTTAGGTCATATCCATCATCTCAGAAGGTAACAAAAGATGTTCATAATTTAGGTACCTCAAAATTAGCTTCAAATCTTATCATATAGATGCTTTCCCCAGGGTCACTTAGTAGGATGTACATCCTGCAGTAAATCTCCTTGATACCTGCCATTGTTTTTTTAGTAGTAATCTTGATTCTTTAACCAAGTTGAATTCAGTACTCTCTATTGGCTAAACTATCTTATACTTTTCAAGGCCCATACGTGCACTGATAGAAATTATGTATTACCTTTCGTGTGCATTGAAATTGCATAAATATTAGTAATATATTTTCTTAATTTATGTTTTTGTTCCATACCCATTTTTAATAGTTTTCCAAAACACCGTGTGAATGGCAACATGTTGAGCTTCATTTCTTATTATAATTAACCTTTCAACACAAACAAGAAAACATCACAGCAACAGAATACCAAAGAGAAATCTATCTTGTTTAATTTTATTGAAATTTGTTTTCTACTCTTGTACTTTTTTCAATGAGGAGCTCATTTTTGACTCAATTATCTACTCTTAGAGTAAGTCAGAAAATAGCCCTAAAATTATATTTCTCCTTGAAGAACATGAAGAAAATATAAACTAATAATATGAAAAAAGGGGCCAGAGGGCACAGTGGACAGAATGTAAAGTCTTGCATGCCACTGACCCAGGATCAATTTCCTGCACCCCATATTTCCATAACTCTACATAGTCATAGCAATTTTTTCTACTCAGAAGGAGATTATTGCCTAGAGACAGCATTGATTCCACTTCAGTTGTATGGAAAGCATCTAAGTGTCTTGTGTTTTATATCTAGCTACCAAGTTACCTAAAGTACATTTGATTTACAGCAATTTCAACTATTGTGCTTATTATCATTGAACTTAAGAAATTTATATTCTCTTGCTTTTCACATGCACTATCTGGCAACTTTTAAAACAGCCTAGTGGTATGTCATTGACAGAGTCAAACCACAGTAAAATTTACATGCCCTTAATTGCTTCAAACTGCATAAAAGATACACGTTTCAATGCTTTTTGGTGCTCAGACTAATAAAATTCTTATTAAATTTAAGCAAAAGCTAGACAACTGTTATTCTAACAGATTTAAGGCCAGAGGTACATTGTCTAAACTTTTCCATGGACTAACACTAGGGATAAACATTACTGTCTAAAACTTTAAATATTCTGAATACTTGTCAACAAAACATTGATCTAAGATAAGAGAATTGTCTATATTCACCAGATAAGTGGTATCATGAGTTATATGACAGTATATTTACATTTCATTAACAAGAAGAGTCTGTAAAGAGTAGACTAAGAGATGAATCTATTCACATACTAAAGGATCAATGGGTAAATCTTAGAAAAGATATGACTGCTTTTAATCATGTCCTCTTACCTACCAATTTTACAAGAAAGTCAAAAACTTCCTCATTAGAAGGGTTAACTCAGACAACTGAAATAATGTTCAGATAACGGTCACCTTATAGCCACTGCATAACATAGGAGATTTGAGATAATATCCTAAGTGAAATCATGTCTGCTCAGAAAGACAATACGCATAGTTCCATTTATATGAATTGTATAAATAGTCATATTCATAGAACCATAGTGGTGGTTGCTAGGAGATGGGACTAGCAGGAGAGGGAAAATTATTTTTAAAGACATTTTAAATGCATAACTTCCAAAGTGTTGTTTGATAAATTCTTTTGCATGTCTTTCCATCAAAACTCTTTGCAAAACTTGTAGAGTTTCTAATAGGGGTGCCAATATCTGCAATGTATTATACAACCCACATGCTGTGGTCAGTGTCAATATCAAATACATGATAAATACTAAAGAGTTACTGGGGTCTTAAGGCAGAGGTTTATTTACCTTATATTAAAAATGTCATTAATTTGTCACTGTCACTGTCATCCCATTGTTCATCGATTTGCTGAAGCGGGCACCAGTAACGTCTCCATTGTGAGACTTGTTACTGTTTTTGGCATGTAGAATAATGGGTAGCTTGTCAGGCTCTGCCGTGCAGGCAAGATACTCTCAGTAGCTTGCCGGGCTCTCCGAGAGGGGCAGAGGAATCGAACCCGGGTCAGCCATGTGCAAGGCAAATGCCCTACCCACTGCTCTATGGCTCCAGTCTGTCATTAATCTATTCACTATAAAACTGTACCACTGTCATCCCGTTGTTCATCGATTTGCTTGAGCAGGCACCAGTAACATCTCCATTTGTCCCAGTCCTGAGATTTTAGCAGCCTTTCCTTACTTTCCTAATGATTGGAAGCTCTTTCAGGGTCAGGGGAATGAGACACATTATTGTTACTGTATTTGGCATACCGAATATGCCATGGTGAGCTTATCAGGCTTTCTGTGTGGGTGGGATACTTTCGGCAGCTTGCTGGGCTCTCTGAGAGGGACGGAAATTGTATATCAGAGAATACAAGCAAATATGTTAAAACCAAACACGTGTGTGCTGCTTTAGGCACATCAGTGGGCTAGACTGCGTATGGGAGTTTTGTTTTATATACAGTCTCTTTGTTCTATATAATATATAATCATATATTTATATATAATTATATGTTTTATATATAAATATATGGCTATATTTATATATAATTATATATAATAATAATAATGTTGAAATAACTAATGGGTTCGCGGGAAGCAAAATCAAAAGCCCTAACAGGATGGAAGGGAAGAAAGTCAGGATAAAACATTGGGTGCCCCTGCCCCTCAGTGAAACTCCCTTCAAAGCGTTTCCAACGTGGGACTCCAGAGCCAGCCAAGAGTTTAAGCTGAAGCAGGAGCCTTGCAGATGGCAGAGCCCAGCTGAGCCCTGGCATCACGGGCTCATCATCATTAGGGGTCACTCCAGAGCACTGGGCCAGGAAGAGCCACCCCGAGGGTGCTAAACACGGGCCCCTACAAACCAAAATTTTGCGTGGCCCTTTGGATAAGGCCCTGAGGGCTCTGCTCCTGCCGACTTCCACAACCGCATCTGTCCCCCATTTTTTTTTCTTTTTGGGTCACACCCTGCTATGTTCAGGGCTGACTCCTGGCTCTGCACTCAGAAATCACCCCTGGCGGTGCTCAGGAGACCCCATGGGGCGCCAGGAATCAAACCAGGGTTGGCCGAGTGCCAGGCAAACACCCTCCCCACTGTGCTATCGCTCCAGCCCCTCCATTGCATTTTAATATCAAGTTTAGCATTTATGGTGGCTCAGTTTGAAATGTGTCACTACTATGTGATTTGAAAATTACATACGCAGGTGACATCTGAAACTCTCCAGAGCCCAAACACACACAGGGAACTTAAAATAAAAAAAAAGCATTGAGGCAGTGGCTATTCATTCAAGAAAAACTTTTGAGTATATGTTCTGTCCTGTATTTAGTGGTGTATCTTCATACTTAAACACCCAGCTGTGTCTTGGGATTTGTCTCTTCACTGTTCCAATGAATCTCTCTCCACAGGCAAATAGGCAGCAGAAGCTTCTGCCTTTGGGAGAATCTGGCCGGGAATAATATTGGTTTGCCTGGATATTATTCTAGTTTTAACATTGGAAGGCCCAGGCCACAGGAAGCTACAATGTGCTGAGTAACCCAGGAATGTTCTCTGTAACAGGAATTGCTGAGCAGAAATTTGTTGTTGTTGTTGTTGTTGTTGTTATGGTGCAGATTGGAATATGGGAGATGATACTTTCTGGTTTGTTTTAGTTTTGTTTGGGGTGGTCACACCTGGAGGTACTCAGGGATCACTCCTGATGGGCTTGGGAAACCATAGGGGGTGCCATGGATTGAATCTGGGCAAGCCAAGTGCATGGCAAGCACCCTACCTGCTGTACTAGTACTCCAACCCAGATGGTATTTTCTGGACAAGATTATGAATAAGTACACTGGGACCCTATTGCCCTCAATGATAGATGTATTCTTAAAGATAAGGCTGACATATTTCAAAGTTTAAAATATCTGCATAACAACATCATACACAAAGTCAATAGTAAATGTCAGCCATGAAAAAATATATTTGTAATTAGTTCTAAAGGATTGCATGTGTGAATTTGTAAACACAATACATAGTGCGTAGTTTCCTGAATAATTGGGAAATCAAGAACAGAAAAGGAATGTTAAATACATGAACTTACTGCTCTGAGAAGTTGTATGAATAAAATATGTGGGTTGCTTTTGATGAGAAGGTTATATCTGGGCATTAGGACTTCTCTAATGCGAGAACGTCTGAGCTCACCAGAAGATATCTGGTGAAAATTTCTGAAGTAGAGTAAGATAAAGTAAGAAGGAGAGAAGTCATGGGAGATGCATAATCTAAGGCCTATAAATATGCACAATATACAGTTCTCCTGTGTATTTACAAAATAAATTACGATCGGGTCTCGCAGCTGCGATTCTCTCTCTTTCTCTGCTTGCATTTGGTAGTCTCGCATCGCTTCCCCCTTGCAGGGGAGGTTGATGGCAAAGGGAGGACGAAAGAGGGAATGAGCGCCGGCCAGGCTGGTTGGTGTCAGTTGCAGTTTATTTCATTCCCATCTTCATTCTCCTTTGATTCTCCTCCTGCTTCTTCCTCCCCCATGCTACTTCATTCTCCTTCTGGATCCCACTTCAATCTCCTTCTGGCTCTCACTTCGTTCTCCCCCAACACCCCAGCTCACACTTACAACCTAGTTAAATCATAAGGGGTTGGGGTAATAATTACATGTAGGAGTGGTCATACAATCAACAGAGGTAAAGTTCTTCCCTCAGGGGAAGCTTCTTCTAGGACAGATTCTCATTCAGCACTAGGACCCACCAAGAGCAGAATCCCATGGGTGTGTTTCTCCTCTCCTTGTCCAACAAACATGTAAACATTCATAATATTAGTCATTTTGTATGAACATAGTAGGAGATATATTAAGCTCATAGAATTGCTCTCCTGGGACCATTTTGATCTCGGGCTACAATGCTCAGGCCAGATTAGTCTTTCCTATCCCTAGCAGGGTCCTAGTCTTGTCATTACTTTTGGATCATGACAGCATTTCTCCATGACCATGCTCTCAATTTATAGTTGAGTATCACGGTGCTTTGGCCTGGCCTATTTCGATGCCAGGGTAGCTCACAGCTTGCCCTGGGTCCATTCAGTCCCTCATCGAGACTCTGCTTTGGGTGCTAGGAACTAAGGGCAACTGAGGCTTAAGTCAAGAAAGCAGATGCCCGGGAGGGAGTATTATTCAGAGTCAATTAACTCCAAAGTTACAAAGCATAACATTAACTGTCTTCCTGTGTCTATACAAAAAGGACGAAAATTTAAAGTAAACTATGCAAAAGGACATAAGAGAAGGAGAAAAGCAATATTTAATTCACAAATATAAAATCATAGATTTCTGAGGAATTTGATCTTACAAGTTAATAGAGTCTGATTAAGGAAAAAAGGTGATAGACCAGTTGCAGATGAAAATATAGAGAAGTTACAGATAATCACACAAAGGAATGGGAGTGACTTGGGAGCACTGTGATGGGTGTAATCCGATAAACCTAAGCTACCCATGGCAAGGGAGGAAGGACAAACCATTATTATGGACACATGCAGCTATGTTCAGGGTTTATTCCAGCCTCTGTGCTTAGGGATCACTCTTAGCAGTCCAGGGCATTATATGCAGTGTTGAGGATCCAACCTGGGTTAACTGCAAGCATGATAAGCATCTAAACCATTGTACAAGATTTTTAAAGCTCTAACCAAGGAAGTAGGATATTATTTGAGACATTTTAGCAAAAGAGTCACCAATATCATTAGGCCATCTGGGTTTGCTAATATATTGGCATGTACAGCTAAAAGTTAGGCTGTTTTCCCCCAGAGACTCCTGCTTCCCTGTCCTTCCTGTCAAATGAATTTTAATTTTCCATGAAAAGCACAGCTGGGTAGGAAAAGTGTTTCCCAAAGGAGCCAATATCACACTGGTAAGGGAACACTGGAATGATCCAGGGCAGCAACAGTATCTTTGGGTACAATTGGGGGATGTTTTCTATTAGTTTACCTAGAGAAAATAAATATCTGGGAAGAGGGTAGTGAGTGTTTTTTTTTTTTTTAAATCCTGAAATGTGGATGTACACCACATATATTTGGAAACCTTCACTGTAAAGCTTTACTCAACTGGGAAAAGATCTGTATGCTAAAGGAGCAGAAATACTCCAAGGATTAGGAAGGTAAGGGAAAGAACCTATAGTCAGAAAGATACTACTCTAGAGTTTAATTAAACTGGAGAGATCTTCCGGTCATCATGTTCGCAAACTCTATGACCTACACTACAGGTTAAGCTCTTCATATTCAGCTCTGCTAAAGAATAGAAGGTTCTAAAATGGCACCAATGTTCCTACTCGTTGAGTGCTTCAATTTTCTTTCTAGGTCCTACATAAATCATCCTACATAAAGCAGGACGTCTTCTCGGGCTCACTGTAAAATTCTCATGTAATAGTTTTACTCTTTTTAAAAATGCTTTTGTTTTGTGACTCTTCCTAATAAGACCATCAACTCTCAGTGAGGACTCGAGAGGAACTTGGAACCCGCTCTTTCTTTGATACTTAAAATGATACTAGCCCTTCAGATTTAAGCAATACATGCTTTTTGTTTTTCCTGTATCTTTTTGCTTTGTAATAAACAGATGGGCAAGTAAATCAGGGTGGGATAAAGACGAGAAAAAGCAGATAGGAAATTCTTAAAGCTATTGGTTATAAATCAATGCAGTGATAAGATTATGAGTGACAACCCAGAGAAAAATTCAAACTTCTGAACTACAACAGCCGTTGCTTTTGTTTTGAAATCAGTGGGCCCCACAAGTGACTTCTGTGAGGTGGAGCGTGATCATTTTCTCCCAACCCTCCTCTGCCACCCCGGGACTGTCTGAGAAGGCTGCAAGCCTGTGGTTGAGCCCCTGTGCAGCATGGGCCAGAGTTCCACCAGCTCGGCCTGGTGACCGGCAAGTCACACTGACATCTGCTTGGTCTTCTCAGCACAGGAGTTAGTCACCACCACCAGTCCTACACAAGCCTTACAGTCAGCTCAACAATCTGGCAACTCATTATAGTTCAAGTATTGGGGCTTCATATCAAAATTAATAAGATTAAAACAGTAAATAAAGTAAAATTCTATCACACAAATTATCTTACAAAATCTGACATCTGGAATTTTATTTTATTATTAATTTTTTGAGTCATATCCACTGACGCTCTGCATCATTATTCCTGGCTCTGCACTCAGAAATTACTCCTCCTGGGGAACCATATGGGATGCCGGGGATTGGACCTGGGTTGGCCTTGTACAAGGCAAATGCCCTACCCGCTGTACTCTGTATTACTCTGGCCCAACATCTGACATTTTAATGGATGGCAGGTGTCAGCTAAGGCATGGGAGTTTTATATGTAGGCTTTAAAAAGTCGTGATAGTAAAGTGTCTCTTATTGGTAAAGCTTCTTTCCATAAATCCATCATACTTTGCCGCCATTCTAATAATAAAACTGAATTGTAATATATCAATAATTATCAAGTAACCATAGTAAAGAGAAATAAGGAGGACTTCTATGTTATTTATTTATTTATTTATTTATTTATTTATTTATTTATTTTTGCTTTTTGGGTCACACCCGGCGATGCACAGGGGTCACTCCTGGCTCTGCACTCAGGAATCACCCCTGGCGGTGCTCAGGGGACCATATGGGATGCTGGGATTCGAACCCGGGTCGGCCGCGTGCAAGGCAAACGCCCTACCCGCTGTGCTATCGCTCCAGCCCCTATGTTATTTATTTTTAATCTTGGATATTTTCAATTACAATTGGTATATAGCATTATATATTTTAAGACAATAATTTTGTACCTCTATATGGGTGTAAGAACCATCACACCCCCTACAAATATCCTGGAATCATATCACTAAAAAAAAAATGACTCTTCTACCTATTTATATTTACTTCTTCCATTTTGCCTATGTTAAATCCCAGTTTATATAAAGTCTTTTACCTATTTTTAATCAGTTCATTTGTGTATTGTTCATATTCTATACAATGGGTAAAATCATCAAATAATTGTCTTTTACTTTCTTAGTTTATTTAGCATTATCTTCTCAAGTGGCCATTTTGTCCCAAAGGACACAACTTCATCACTTTTAATGGCAAGTTAATATTCCACTGATATATAATTATTGCTGTTGTGTTATTATATACCAATCCCGAATATTAAAGTTTAATTGGATAGGCTTAGATGTAAATGAGATGATTGGGAGAAATATAGTTTATATTAATATTCTGGTTTGTGTTAATGATGATCTGCTCAGTATTTGGATAGAAGACTGAGGCTTCTGAAAGAAAACCTGACTTTGGTTTCAAATCATGAGCATATACTATATCATGTAATAATCAATCAGTAGTGGATAGATCCTAAGTTTAGATATCAAATAGTATGGAGGCTACCCAACTACTTCTGTGCATGTGTCTTGGTTTTCCTTAATGACCTCAAGTTAGAAATTATATAAAAATTGTCATTGTTGATTCTATAAAAAGAGGCAAAGCAGAGTAGTCATGCCATCTTACTCAATTATTTTTGCTATCAAGGAAAGAGTGTTTATGGAAATTTGCAGAACATTTGTCAATCTTTCATTCAGCAGGAATGCAGTAAGGTACATATGGTAGAAATATGTGATACACATGTAAAAAACAAGGTTTATGAGTAGCCTAGAATTAGTTACTATCTTTTACTTTAATCTTGCAGAAACTGTACAGACATACCTTCATTGATCATATTGAAATAAATTGATTCTATTTTTAAATAAAAGAAAGATAAGGGATAAAATTTATTATATAAGTTAGGAAGCATGTAGTAGAAATACCAAATGATTAACAAATGAGTTGATAGGTATGGATATACCTGTCTTAATATAAGTTTACTTAAAACTTCAGAGTCTAATTATTGACCAGCATAGCAATAGTAGTTAACTATTCTGTGACCACAAATATCAGTGAAATTTTACTAGTCATATTCACACAGATAAATACTGTTCAGATTTCAAAATATGAAAAGTCTCCTCAGGTAATTGTAATTAAAATCCTTTGTTAAGAGCTAGTTGGACCTGGGGATGGGAGGCAAACATAGTTATGCCATCTTCCCCAATTATTTTTACTATGGGGGAAGAAAAGTTTATAGGAAATTGGAACACTAACAGGATGGGTTGGAATGAAAACATTAGAGTCCTGAAACTCTATTATTAACAGCTTTGTAAGCCATAGTGACTAACTAAAAAATAAAATAAAATAAAATAAAATCTAAATTAAAAAAACAATTAATTTAGATGACAGTGGGTTGACTTTCCCTTCCTGGCCCAGCAGACCCCTCTACGGCCGAGCACCTTCAGAACCCAGCCACAGCCATGCTCAAGCCCCTCTTCATGCGTTCAGATGAGTCTCATGCATGAAGAAACCAGCAGAGGAACCCAGGTGTGTGGGACCTGGGGCCCAGATCTCTAAGCCTGCTCAGATCGGGACTGGGCCTCTTCCGCCCAGATCCCCCATTTTCCAGTAGCTAGGCGGTCACACCCAGAAACTGCCCCGGAGTCATGTAATCCAACCAATGGCCAACATCCAGAGATTATAAAACCAAGCTCCCAGACATTTTATAGCCTAATTCTCCCCTTTGGAGAACCTGACAAGCTATCGAGAGTTTCCTGACTGCATGGGAAAGCCTGGCAAGGTCCCCGTGGTGTATTCATATGCCCAAACCAGTAACAATGACGGGTATCGTTCCCTAACCCTCAAAGAGCCTCCATACGGCACTGTTAGAAGGACGAGTAAAGAGAGGCTTCTAAAATCTCAGGGCTAGGACAAATGAAGACAGTACCGAGACCGCTCGAGAAAAATTGATGATCAACGGGATGATGATGATGATGAAGATGATGGTGATGACAGTGATAAAGGAAGAGAAAACACGAGTTCCAGCTGTATTCAGTAGATTTTAATTGTGCATGATTTTTTTTCATCTATTCTGAAGTCAGTACTAAGAGTTGCTCTTGCAATTTAACCTGTAACCTTATTTAGCTTATCTCAAACTTCTTTCAGGGTACTTAATCATATGGATTATTGTACATAATAATAGATAAAATTATTTCCCATACTACTGTATATTGCAAGGCATGAGTTAGGAATTGGAGGAGGAAATTCACTGTATCACTGTATCACTGTCATCCTGTTGCTCATCTATTTGCTCGAGCAGGCACCAGTAACGTCTCCTTTGTTAGACTTGTTACTGTTTTTGGCTTAGCAAATACACTAAGGGTGGCTTGCCAGGCTCTGCCGTGCGGGCAAGATACTCTTGGTAGCTTGCCAGGCTCTCTGAGAGGGGCGGTGGAATCAAACCCGGGTTGGTCACATGCAAAGCGAATGCCCTATCTGCTGTGCTATCGCTCCAGCCCTGGAGGAAGAAATTAAGAATCATAATTGATGGGACTAGAGAAATAACTCAACAGGCTAATTCCATGCTTTGCAAGCAAGAGTCATGACTTTAATCTTGGTACCATCATGCATGACTTCCAAGTACAGAGCTCAGAATTCTTCATGAGCACTACTGGGTATGGTCCCCAAATAAGCAAAAATTATTTGATATGATTTTTGAATTCAAGGATCTCTTTAACCAAAAAGGGTGTAGTAGTAGTAGTAATAGTAATAGTAGTAGTAGTGGTAGTAATGTAGATTTCAGATTCTAAATTAGATGTAATAATTTGTAAATTTTTATTTTACCCTTGTTATAATCTTTTGTTTATTATGAAAAAGCAACACATCTTCCCATGATGAGAACATCTTATCATGATCACACTAATCTTGCTTTATTTTTTACACATTCAGATGAATTTATCCTTGTTTTATAGAATGCTTAATAACTTAGATTTACAAATGTGCTATTTAGATACATATTTGTCATGACCAAGTAAATTAATCCACTTCAGCAGAAGACAGAATAATGAAACTAATTTTGGTTATTGAAGTTTCATGGCTAAATATTAAAGAAATATAAAGATTTAATTCAATTGATTTGCTGCTATTTGGATATTTTGTTTTCCCATAAATAAGCAATTTTAATTAGCATTCTGCCTTTATCCATAAACTTAGATTTTTAAAAATAACTCTAATTTCACTAAGAGTTCAAGCTGATAAATGTTCCAATTACTTTATACACATTCATTGTACAAGCTATAAAGAACAAATCATTATTTGCTATATTGAAGAAAAATATTTTTCAATGACTCAGTTGCAAGACAAAGTCTTTTTTTTTTGGCTCAGTAACAAATAAATTTGAATGGTTAACATGTAAAACCTCTGGAAATGAAGTGCAATATATAGTGGGTACACAGTACAAAAATGGTAATTTCTCCTTTTTCCTTCTCTTCCACCTCCTTCCCCTCTCCCACCTCTTTCATTCTCCTCAGCTTTCCTTCTCTTTCTTCCCCCTTTTCCCTAATCTCATCTTCCTCCTTTCCCTTATCCGAGTATTTCCTTTCCTTTATCTAAGTATTTAGTGTAGTAACTGGTATTTTTGGAATATATTTTAAGCTTATGTTCACTCTAAGACATCTTGGTTTCCATCTAAAAGTCAAACCTGCTTCTGTCATAGTAGGAACCAGAGACAGAGGTAGACAAATGAAAGAAAAGCCAATTTGAGCTGTAGGAAATTATTATAACACGCAAAATTGGACAATTTTTATTGTACAGTTAAATGACAAGTCTACTAGTAATAAAAATACCTGAAATAGAACAAAGTGTAGCAGTTATTTATTTCAGTTATACATTCTCACGTTTTCAGCCCAAAATTTATTTTTGTAAGATGCATTAAGTGAATAGCGCTGCTTTTCACTGCTGCCAGTTTAAAACAAACAAAACAACCTTAAAGCTGACTTCTATGATGATACACTTTTTTTTTTTCCAAAATGAGAACTCCAGAGGTGGTCCCAAAGTTGATTAAAAACTCCAATGATGCTGCTTTTATGTTTTTCCTTCTATTGAGTCCACATTTTAAACTTGGCTTCTGTCCTCAAGTTTCCACAGGATCAGTTCTGGAATAAAATCTTCCAGAGCCAAACTAAAAATAAATAAATAAATAAAACAGTTTCCTAACATATTTATCAGAAGGAAAGTAAATTGTTCTTGGACTTTATAGACACTGGTGTGAATTCTTTATCATTTAGAAGTTTGAGTATAATATTCTTGAGGAGACTTGAGGGGTTGTTTGGAGTTTCTAAAATGGGGTTTGGGATAAGAATGAAAGATTGGTAATGACTCAAGGGAGAGGTCACCCAGTATTGCAATCTAAGTCCTTTTGATTTTGCCCTATAGGGCTTATTTTTAATTAAGGCATTCATTGTATCCTTTATTAAAAAGTGATTAAGGCAGAATATAGAAAATTAAGATAAGGAAAGAGAAAATCTTCTTCACCCACCATGGCTCCCATCACTAGAGAAAGTCCCTCTAGTGGTTTGGTTTATGTAATCTTTACTACACAACTTTGTGTGAAAGCCATTTATCAGATAATGGATCTGAAATCCAAGCTTGTTATGTGTCCTGCTTATAAGAATCACCACTTAAAAATTAATTTCTGACAAGGAACACATTGTAAAAAAAAATTAAATTCAGGTTTCTTTTGGGCTACACCCACTGGTGGTGCTCCGTAACTCCTGACTGTTTATATGGGTACTCTTATAGGTGCTGAGGGCACCATGTGGCACCAGGGTTAGCAGATTACAAGACAAGCCATTTACATTTTATACCATCTCTCCTTCCAGTAATAAAATAAAATTTTACTTGTTACAATATTAAAATTATTCAAATATCTCTTTATCATAAGTATGAATAAACGAGTCCTTTAACTTTTCATTTAACATTTATTTTCACATAAAGTATCAGTAAAAAAGGCACAATGAGTTGCTATTTCCAAATATCCATTTCCAAATACTATCCCACATGATTGGCATAGTATTTTCCTATATATTTAGCTCTTTGTCAATTTAAACACATGTAAAATAAGCTTGGTTAAAACTATTTTAATTTCATATCTGCCTAAAGAATATGTCTCTTTGAATATGTGTTCTCCAAAAAAAGATAAATGAGTGTCAACTCCATGACTTGAGAAAATTTAAAAAGAAAATACTTGCTTCAGTGTTTTAGAAGTATATTCCTGTCATAAGCATGACATTTGGTAGATTTGAAATAACTGTAGCACTGTTGTCCTGTTGTTCATCGATTTGCTCAAGAGGGCACCAGTAACGTCTCCATTGTGAGACTTGTTGCTACTGTTTTTGGCATATCGAATACGCCATGGGTATCTTGCAAGGCTCTGCCATGTGGGTGGAATACTCTCGGTAGCTTGCCGGGGTCTCTGAGAGAAACAGAGGAATTGAACCTGAGTTGGGCGTGTGCAAGGCAAACACCTGACCCTCTGTGCTATTGCTCCAGTCCATTTGAAATAACAAATTGTATTTATGTGTTCCTATTTTATAACTTTACTATAGTGATTGGGAAATCATTAGGTCAAGTAATTTGTTTCCATGATCTTTAATTGAAATTCAGTCTTTCTCTAATTCTGCATGTCAATTGAAGACAAGTTGTTGGACTTAGAATATGATTTGCACATACTAATGAACAGAGTTCTGACTTTTCAAAAATTATTTTGTTTTTTAGGTAACTGACAGTTTCATTTGGATAAATCTTGGTTGCAGTCTACAATTTGGTGAATAAAGTGGGGGATATTTACACTGTTTTACTCTTCCTAACAAATAGGAAAAAATTACAGAAAATAATGTAAAATTTAGCATTACTTAATATCCAGTCTATGAAGTTCCTGAGTTTATATGAAAAATTATGCATTATTCCTTCAAATCTGAATGAGTGTCTGGCTGGTTAAAGTATTCTGGGTGAGACATTTATTTCATTGATTTTTCTCACTATATCCCACCAGTGTCTTCAAGCCCAGAAGGTTTCATTTGATAAGTCTGCTGTGAATCTTAAGGATGCTCCTTTATAAGGAGTTTTCTTCTTTGATCTTGCTGCTTTCAGTATTTTACATTTAACTGTGGATTTTGTCATTCTGATTAGGATGTGTCTTGAGATATTTTTATTTGGATTCCTTTTAACTAGTACCCTTCAGGTCTCCTGGATTTGGGTGCATGCACTTCTCAGCTCTGGAACTTCTCAACAATGATGCGTTGACAGTTGCTCCTCCACCAGGTTTTCTTCTTGCCCCTCTGGTATACCAAGGAGTCTTATGTTGTTCCTCTTGACTTCATCTGATGTTCTCTTATCATCAGTTGGTTTATTTTAAGGCTCTTTGCCATCATCTGCTGCAGTCTGGAGGTTCTCTGCAGCTCCTGTTGGAGCTCACTGATTCTGTCCTCAGAAGCTGTCATTCCACTGTTGAGTTCTTCCAGAGGGTTTTTCATTGCACTCACTCAGGTTTTCAGCTGTCATTTCTTCTCATATTTTTGTTTATATTTCCCACATCTCTCATATTCTTCTGTAATTTATTGACAGGGTTTTCCATTGTTTCTTTGAGCCCCTTGTGCATCCTTAACAGTTCTGTATCACTTATCAGAGAGTTTAAATAGCTCATTATTACTGGTTAGGTCAACTGGATTAGTTTCTTAACTCAATAAGCCTGGTGGGTTTCTTTGTTGCTTTACCATTTGTAATCTTTTTGGTTTTGTGTTGTTTCCTGTGTGTTTATGTTCTGTTAGGACCCTATGTTAGAATATCTTTGTACATGTAGGATGAGTTATGGAGTAGTATAGAAATGCTCTTCACTGTGGGTTCCACAGTGAGGGGTACCTATTAGAGGAGAATATCTCCCCAGGGTCCAAAAGCCTACCCTGACGCCACCATGCTGCTGGGCTGCAACTCTGTGCTTCCCAACTCCAGTCCCCTCACTCTTTTATCTAAATATCCACAAAAACAGAAACTATCTTATATTTGTAACCTTTTGAAGTGTCTCAGTTTTGTTCTTCCAATACTCTAGATAAACACAAAAAATTATAAATGAAAATTAGGACCAGTAATATTAACTTGTACTTAAGTTCTCATAACTCATGAAAATTTGAAACCATAATGATGGATTACTCTCTTAGGCATAACCATGAGTGATTCTAATATTGAGAGAGGCATACTATTTTTATGTTTAGTTTTGAACTTAAATATATATAAATGGATAAACACACAGTTGAATTGGACTTAAAAAAGACCAAAAAAGCATATTAAAGTGATGTATATTTTATACTTAGGTAAAAATATATAAATTAAGCATACTTGTGAGTCTAGAAACGATTATATTGTCCAATTATTTTGGAGGATGAGTTAAAGTCCTATGTCTTTTTTCCTAGTAAGAATTTTTACACTGTTCTTGAAGTTAATCAACTAGAGATAGAAAAGAATCTCTAGTCTTCCACTCTGTCTGCCCATCTACTCAGTCATTATCTATTCACTTATTTTAAAGCAATTTGTAAATAAATGCATTTGCTGTGTTACCTACTGCTTCATTCCTAAATCCTTAATTTATTTTAATCTGTTAGGGCATAGAGCAACATTTCACTGACTTGTAAATAGGAACTAATTCAGCTTCTTTGCAGGAAAAAATTCTCCAAAGGGATACTAGAATAGCATTATCACCTTTGATTCACTCATGTGTAGGTAGAGAGGTAAAGTAATTAGAGTTCAATCTTTCCTATAGCACTAGATGCACTGCTACACATTTGTTCTTGTTGAATTATTTATATCAAAAATAAGAATGGACTTGAGTGTGTTTGTGTTATATTCTGTTACTATACCCCATATTCCACATCCAAGTGCTCCTCTAGCCAAAATGGAAATTTTTTATGAGATCAGTTTATGAGATCAGTTGGCTACCAGTGCAAACTTCTTTTATGGCAAGTATCCACTTACCTGATAATATGGATTGTCTAATGTAGGTAAAATTTTCTTAATGATCTCTCTGAGATTAGTTGCCCTGAGTAGACAAAAGATGTAGAATGTGAAGGGAAACATAATTTTGTTCAAGTGTTTATATCCTATGTTTGTCCTTATGAGTTCTAGCTCCCCCAACACACACACACACACACACACACACACACACACACACACACATGCACACACACACACATACGTTCCCCCAACACTTTAGAAGAGTAATTTGGAGAGAAAGAAATTTGAGAGATGAGTTCAATGCTAGCTTATCAGCTTTTGGGGGGGATTGGGGGAAGGTTCCCAAGCATTGTTTTAGATTTCCAGGGGCCTCCTTCCTATGATTCTTGGCCAACGGGAATGGGTAGTTCAGTGCAAGGCTTGAGGATGTGGTGCTGCTCTTGTCCTGTGGAAAGGCCTCTCCCGGATCCACTAGTGCTAGGGCTGCAACCAGTGATGCTCAAGGGTTCATGTGTATGAAGGATTCAACTGGAGAGTCAGCTGTGTGCAAGGCATGCACTTAACCCTGCACTATATTTCAGCTGATCCCTTGCACCTAGCTCAGGTACTATACCCACCCTCCCAACACCTTGAAACTTGGTTCTGAACTGAATGTGAGGGTCTCAAAATTTTCACAAGAATGAATGGGTTCTTAGTTACAACAACTGAAAATTGAAAATTTATAGCATAGCACAGCGGTAGGGCATTTGCCTTGCACGCAGCTGACCCGGGTTTGATTCATCTGCCCCTCTCAGAGAGGTTGGCAAGCTACCAAGAGTATCTTGCCCACACAGCAGAGCCTGGCAAGCTACCCATGCCATATCTGATGCCAAACACAGTAACAACAAATCTCACAATGGAGACATTACTGGTGCCCGCTCAAACCAATCGATGAGCAACGAGATGACAGTGACAGTGAATGAATCCAAAGTGATTTGGAAGCACTTTCCCATGTTGGATTTATTGGGCAAAAAGTGCTCATGAGTGGAACATGTTTAATATGACCTATATAGATAAATACAAGATAGTATTCCTCAAGACTTTGTCCTGGCACTAACAACAGCATCACTAAAATCCTATTATATCAGAATTTTTGATCCACGTTTCTGAGGAAGAACTAGAACTTTGTCACTTAATCGGATGTTACAGTTGATAAGCTCAGTTTTAAAAATCACTGATATAGGCTGCTCTATTTAGATCAAAAATCTTGACTTTTCTCATATAGTCTTCCATAAATAACAACAAAACTAGGTATTGAAATCGGGAAGGGAAATATTAGAAATATAAAGGCAGAGAATGCATGCATCTTTATTTTAACTGCAAATTTTAAAATTGAATCAATTTAACCAGCTTGCATCTTTTATCTTTTATATGTTGTCAGACCATCTATCCCATTTTTTCATTTGGAAAACATACTCTATTAGGACATAAAGAATAAATCATAATTTTAGAATTTTTGTTAATTATTTAAGGATTTAAAATTAGAGATGAGTATAAAATGCTATTTGTGCCTTCAGGGAGTTTTTTTTCTGTTTTTCAGTCATTGGCATACATAATAGTGGATTTCTACTTAATAAATCCAGAATTTCAGAGAAAATTGGGCTTTATATTTATAAATTCAAAACTATAATTATAATTTTATACTATAAGGTAAAGGCAAAAGTATTGCCACATGAATAACCCACTGGTGATTAAACTTATAATGTTCAATTCAATAAGAACTACTTTAAAAGCTGATGGGAACATAAAGAGATTGCTTTATTTGGATAACTTGCTTATAACACAGTAATCCTTTCAGACATATGCTACCCTACTACCTAATACAATCAGATGAAATTTATTATCCATATAATCACCCTCTTTTTTGCCATAAATATTACACAAACAAATGTGCAGAAAATAAATGAGGAGATTTTTAAATAATATTTTATGAAAGGTTTTGGGGAGGACAGTCAAAGTATTATGTTGTTTTATAAGATGTGAAAATTCATATTTAAAATTTTCTGCATAAGTCCACTGAAATAAAAAAATGCATATTTCTATAAATCTCATGTTGAAATAAATTTTGACATTACTAAAGTGAACAAGACTGTCAAATTTGATCATGTACCCTTACACAAATTTCTTATACTAATGGGAGAGTTAAGTTTATGTTTCTGCAAAATTCTTGAGATTTCCCCATAACCCAAAGTTCCATGTGACCAGAGAAATATATTAATGTATTAGATAACTGAAAACAGACAAAGTTTAATTTGCAAAAATTCCCCCATATATATAATGCATGCTTAAAGGTGATTTTTATTTTGCAATTAAAATTTTTATTTTTATGCATTTTTAATTGTTCATATAGTTAAGCAGAGAGTCTCTTGCCTGCATGCCTGGCTGTCTTCCCTGGGGCCCCTTGGAGGGGATGGGCTCCAGCTTCCCTCCCCACCCCAAGCAGAGCTCCCAGCGGCCAAAGACCACTGGAACCTAGCTGCAGCCATGCTGGAGGCTCCTCTCTACATGTTCGGACAGGCCTCATGCATGAAGGTACCGGCAGAGGAACCCAGGTGTGTGTAATCCCATCAATGGTCAACATCCAGAGACTTAAAAGCAAGCTCTCAGAAGCTTGCTGCAGAGCAATATCTTTGGCCTCCTTCTCCCTCTAGGAGAAACTGGCAATCTTTTGAGAGTTTCCTGCCCACATGGGACAGCCTTGCAAGCTCTCCAGGGTGTATTCATATGCAAAATCCAGTAACAAGCTGGATCTCATTCCCCTGACCCTGAAGAGCCCCCAGTGCTACATAATTAGGAGGGCCAAGTTGAAAGAGACTCCTAAGATCTTAGGGAAAGGACGAAATGAGATGTTACTGAGCCCACCTGAGAAATCGGTGATTAACGGGATATTTTGATTGTGATTGTAATTTAATTATTCATGGCTGTTAAAGGATTATCATTATTTTTTAAACTAAAAGGAATCATCATCTTACACTAAAAAGTAAAATAAATAATGTAAAATAAATAATGTGTTAAGAGTGAGAACTGCACATGACCATGTTCCATGCTAAACTTAATACATCCAGACAATATAAGTTCATAAGTCCATAAATTGACGTGCCAATTGCTGCTGTAGTTTGTATTATAATTACCCCAGCTGAGCTGCTGGAATGGATAGGATATTTGCTTTGCATGCTCCTGAGTCTGGTTTGACTCTGGTATCCCATGCAGTCCCTGTGCACCACCAAGAGTAATTCATGAGTGCAGAGCCAGGAGTAAATCTTGAGCATCACCAGGTGTGACCCAAAAAGCCTCCCAAAAATTACCCTAACTGTATTTATTATCATCAAAGGTTATCATTATTGAACCAGAAATCTTGTTCTGTGGTTGAACAAAGCGTGTAAACCCTGCATCTGCAAAATAGACCAACAAATATTATTATTCATGCAAAATTTTAAAAGGCCAAAGGGGAAAAGTAAGAAACAGGGTGAGTCTGGTAATTTAGGAGAATGGTTTGTGACAGGGCAGGAAGAAAATATTCACATATTTGATAGATGCTAAGAGGAGAGAAGTGTGATTCCAAGCTTCCGTGACTGTTGGAGATCAATTGATTCAGCCTTCACAAATAGAAATGAGGAAGGAAATGAACAAGAGTAAGTATTGTCCCAGAAAAGACTTGATGCTGAGTATAAAATAAGGGGAGAAGCTGCTCACACTCATCGTGCAGGGGGTTCACTCTAAGCACAGAGAGCCGTGACTTCTGTCATAGTGTATAGAGATAGTGTCTTCCTTGCCACATCTCTAGTGTGTGTGTAGTCATGCCATGACATCAGTGACATGTTTCATTCACATGCTAAATCTCTAGCCCTGGACATGAGTTTTAGTATTAATATAAAGGGTATAGTCCCTAGGGGGAGTGAGCTCTTGGATTTATGTCGGTTAAATCTGGCAGTCATGTCTCATCTGTGGAGTTCTCCATTCTAACCCCTCACCAACATCCTCCTTTCCCAGTGACATGTTTCATTCACATGCTTAATCTCTAGCCCTCGATATAACTTCAATATTAAAATAAAAGCTATAAATCCTTATGGGGTGGGTGAGCTCTTGGATTTATGTTGGTTAAATCTGGTGTAGTCATATTTCTTCTGTGGCATTCTCCATTCTGTTCGTCCACCAGCATCCTCCAATTCCCCTCCCCCACCCCACCCCCAACCAAACACACACATACATGTGCTGATATTTGCTGCTCAGAGATGCAGTGCTTTGGTCTTTCTGGTGTCAGTGGAGTGAGTGCCAAAAGAGGACAGGGCTGATAAAGTCTACACATTCTCGTGCTTGGTGTGGACACTAAACTCCTGTCAGCTTCACTGTGGCAACCATTCAGATACACCTGCACCCACTTACCTGCATAGCTTGGGAGTGGATCCTGCCCACCTTCGTTTTGAGAAGCTGAGGCTCTCAAACCGAAATGAGCTTATGCTTCTTGTAGGAAAAAGAGAAGTCAGCCTAAACCTTCATTCAAGCTAGTTTTTTTTTTCACAGAAAAGTTTCAGGAGAGAATAGTGAAGCGAAATTGTTTCATGTTACTACATGGTAGGGGCAGAATCTACCAAAGAGTGCTCAGGGGCCTGGGACCAGTATCAGTAAAACTCGGCCAACAGAGTCTGCTGTTCAGTAAGGTTTGAGGACAGTGTCCAGGAAGTTTCAGAATCAATGAGAATCTGGAGGTTTTGTGGTTTTTAGAATCCAACTGAGTTGGGCACATACATGGCATGTACCCTAATCTTTGCGTTCTTCCTCTAGCCCTTAGAATTGTTTTATAAAATGAAAAATGAGGCCTATTCAAGAAAGGACACAGGCTTCTCCAGAAAAATGAGATACTTGTAAAGAAAAAAAAAGCACACAGTAAATCATAGTCATGGGCAACTCAAGAATGAACTTCTGGTTTTGTGAATTTGGTTCTGTCAGGTATTTTCTAAGTGGTCTTAGTTTGAATCCTCTGTGCAAACACGAATTACTACTGGGAAAGCACTGCTAATTCTGGTGTTCTCTTTGGTCTCTGAATCTTTGAGTCGTTTCCTGAGGCATTCTAGCCTTTGGATTTTGAGTTGGTATCTCAAGTTTGGAGCTGGTGGCAAGATAATGACTTTTCAGGTTATATTTTGCCTCCAAAGATTTTTTAATTTTATGGCATCCTGAAAATTCTTGCCAGTTAGAGATGGAGAACTGGGGATGGAGTAGGTGGAGAGGACTACTTTTAATGGGGTAAACACAATAATAAGTGGGGTGAAATTCAATATCCTGCCCTTGAGTTCACCTTCAACTAACAGGTTTTGGGTATAAAGGTCCTCCAAGTCACCAGGGGGTACATGATAATTTACAGTATATATTTTTTTCTTTGAATCCCATGAGAGACACACAGTTACAAAGCTGTTCATAGTTGAGTTTAAGTTCTACAATGTTCCAAGACCTATCCCTCCACCAGCATGGCACTTTTGTCTCATTTCCTACGACTAATGTCTCAAGTTTCCCTCCCACCTTCTCCTTGTCCCCCAGTCTGTCTGTCTGCTTGTCTGTCTGTGTCTCTAGGCAGACACTTTTCTTCTCTCTCTCTCTCTCTCTCTTTCTCTCTCTCTCTCTCTTTTACGCTCTCCTCTTTATACAGATACTGAGAGATTATCACGTTTGCTCCGTTTGTTCCTTTACCTATTTCAGCACACAGTTCTTGTCCAGAGTGATCATTTCCAAAGATCTTTGTCATAGTAGTCCCTTCTGTATTGCAACAGCTTTTTCCCCCAGCACTTGAGGCAGGCTTCTAACCGTAGGCCAATCCTACTATCCTGTATTTCTACTGTTCTTGGGTATTAGTCTCATATTATGCTTTTTTTTTAAATATCCCACAGATGAGTACAATCATTCTATGTCTGCCACTCTCTTTATGATTATATCACTCAGCATGAAATACACTCCCCGTCCATCCATTTATAAGCAAATTTCATACCTTCAGTTTTTCTAACAGCCGCATAGTATTCCATTGTAAAGTTGTACTGTCATTTTTTAAGCCAGATGTCTGATGGTTCTGCTTTTTTCGGTATTGTCCTCATTTCTTCTCTAATAGCTTATTTTTTATTGACATTTCTTCTATTGTTTCTTTGAGGTCTTTATACCACTGTGACCTTTGCAGTTTGGAGTTGTTTCCTATGTGTTTTTGTGTGATTAGGAGCCTATGTTCAAATGCCTTTGTATGTTTGTGATGAGTTATGGAGTTGTGAAGAAATGTGTGGCTGTGGAGTGAAGCTGAGGTGCCACACTCTTTGTAGCCTGGGTTTACTATTACCAGTAGAGGAAAATGCCTTTCCTGGGTGCAAGAGCTGGTTCGATGCCATGCCAAGTGACTAGCCAGCCCCTCTCTTCGTGGCTGGGTTTCACTTGTACATTTGCAGTGTATTTTCACTTCTAATTAATTTCATCATCATTTCCCAACTTTGCTTTGAAAATGTAATGGAAATATGTGTCAACTGATAGGTATTTTTAAAAATCTACCCACATGGTAAACCACCATTTTACAGGCATCCAGAAGTTTTCAGCTTCATTAGTACAGGTATATATAAAAAAATGATTTACTATTTTCATATTCCATCTTCAATTCTCATTAGTATAAATTAGGTGGGGGGAGGAAGAACAAAGGAGAAAAATTAGGACATTTAAAGTTTCTATAATCTTGTTCTAAAACAGACTAGAACTTACAGCAAATTTAAACTTCTTTTAATACAGTCAACCTACTCCCAAGGAAAATATTTTGAGGCAAAAACCTTCGATTTCTTCTTTCTCTCTCTTATTTGTTTCTGGGCTATATCTGACTGTGCTCAGGGATTACTCCTATCTCTGCTCTCAGGAATCACTCCTGACAGGACCTGCGGGACAGTGTGGGGTACTGGGAATCAATCCAGGTTGTCTCATGTAAGGCAAGCACCTCACCTGCTCTACTGTCTCTCCAGCCCCAGAGTATCTTTTATTTTTTATTTTTATTTTTTTGCTTTTTGGGTCACACCTGGAGATGCTCAGGGGTTACTCCTGGCTCTACACTCAGGAATCACTCCTGGTGGTGCTCGGGGGACCATATGGGATGCTGGGAATCGAACCCGGGTTGCACATGTGCAAGGCAAACACCATACCCACTGTACTATCGCTCTAGCCCATATTGTGGTATTTTTTAAGGTAGAATTTTTCATGTTAACGCAATGTTCAGACATTAACTCATGAATACATTGTCAAACACTTAGTGAAAATGTCATTGTGTTGTAATTTACTAGGTTGATCATATGCAAAATTCACTGCCTTTGAATAACTTTTATATATTCTTTTATAATCATGGTTTGAAATGAAGGAAAACAGTATTCTGGCACTTACCTATAATATTAATCTGATTCTTTTCTTGGCTTTGTACCTTGATTTCTTTTCTTTTTCTTTCATTTTATGATGATATATATGCAATGTCCTCGAGGTTACTCATTCAAGTAACTGATTTTGCTTCTTCCATTTTGTTTCCAAGTCTCACTAATACAATTTTTAGTTCAGCTCTTTCATTCTTTCATTTCTTTCTGGATGACTTTTTCTTTCTTTGTTTTTTTCTGCTAAACTTTACCCAAGCTTTTTAGTGGTTTCTTCCACTGATTTCTTCATTTCACTTAACATTGAACTGTTGCATTGATATATTCCTTGGGCATGTCAGAAAGTTCTCATGTGGTTGAGAACCTTCCTGGGCTTTTGTTCCATTCAGTGATATAGCTGAATTCCTTATTCAGTCAGCTTATCTAACGAGTTTCAGAATGGGCTGAAACATTATGATTTGCCTTTTTTTTTCTTTTTGGGTCACACCCGGTGATGCACAGGGGTTACTCCTGGCTCTGCACTCAGGAATCACTCCTGGCGGTGCTTGGGGGACCATATGGGATGCTCGGAATCGAACCTGGGTCAGCTGCGTGCAAGGCAAATGCCCTACCCGCTGTGCTATCCCTCCAGCCCCAAGAGACATTATGGTTTGCAAAATAATTATCAGTCTTGAGGAATCTCATGATTCTGTTGATATGGGTGAGGCTAACTTCTTCCTCTGAGTAGCCCCCCAACTGCTGATTGCAATAATAAAGACAATGCTCCTGACAGCTGTGAGGCTCTTTTCCACTCTGTGTGAGGTCACACAGCTCAGCCTCTTTCGGAACCTGTGTGCTTGACACACCTCTGCCTCTGCCCTACCTTTCAGTGCCTTAAAAGTGACTGCAGTCTGTTCCTGGCCAACCAGAAGTCACAGACATGGGCCCTCCCTGCAGCTATTGTTGGCCTTGCAGGCCATTCTATTTCCCGAGTGGATAATCAGAGTCACTGAATTTTCCTGTAGGAAGTCAGGTTGGATTCCACACTCCGTGCACTCTTCTCTGCAGACACCACTTGTGAGAGAGTTGGGGATGGGCATCGTTTCATTCAATCATCTTGAACTTTCTCTCAAACCTCATTCCTTTGAGAGTTTCAGGTATACACCATTGCTTCAGGCCTCCAAATGCTGAGTTCTCCAGAAGAAAGTCTTGCCTAACAAAGACTTGGTTAAAATTTATCCTAAAGGAAAAGTAGTAGGGTACCCCTTACAAGCCACAAAAACGTATTTGTAAATCACAATGACAACTTAGCTATCAAATACCTCTGGGTTGATTTATTTGAGCAACAAAACTGAAACACCTTTTGTTTACTCAGAAGGTCAAGTTTAGATGTAAAAGAAGTTCAGTTAGAAAAAGCTCTTTATTATAGGAATATTAAAAGAGTAATTTTTGATTTTTTGATAATAAGGAAATTTCAAAGGTGAAATTTATGGTAGTACAGTAGAAGTGGTGAATGGAGCACATTTTTGGAAATTCCCGTAGAAACTTTGAGCCTCATTGTTCTGTTAATGGAGTAATACTTTCAAAGTTCTGTAAAGTGATAAAGGCTAGTTTGTGTTTTGAGCATCATAGACAGCAATATATATATACATATACATACATACATATATGTATATATATACATATATATATAAAAGGAGCCCCAAATAAACATGCTCCCTTTCTGCTTAGGAGAAAATGAGACCATCACTAGTACAGTTATGACTGCTCAGTTTTAGATTACAATACCAATCTCTTATTTGCTACTGTTTTTAACTAAGAAATTGCTGGCATATTCCTGCTATGCATTTTGTCATCTTAAAAACAGTAACTTCCTTTTTTTGTATCCTGTAAAATTTTATAAATCTATTTTTATTCACATGCATAAGCTTTAAGTTTCTGTTTATAATCTATAAAGATTCAAACCCTTGCCTGTAGTTTTCCCAACTTTCTGAAAGTAGTGTCTCTGATAAGATATGGTAGGTTGTTTTTAGTATGTGAAAATGCTGAAATAATTTTACAAATAAATAGTGTACTCATACCCCTAATAACCTATAAATCATCCTAAATAAGAATATTCCATGTTGAATGGAGAGACAACTGTTTCCTTTTCAAATTTAATTTATTTTTGCCATCTTCTTTCTCTCTTTTTAAAACTGCTTTACACAAGCTTTATCTCACTAGGTATGCAAGGTAAAGCATGAATGAGATGCTTTTAATGCCACAAGATACAAATTTAAGGAGATTTATATATGAGGAAAGTTTCATGGAAATGGTTGCCATCGCCCAATCAAATTATTCCTCTGAGCTCACTAAAATGATTACAACTGTATAGAAATAAAAAAAATAAAAAAGAAAATGTTCAAGAGGTAAAGGGTTTCGGGCTTTCTATTTGTCTTCTGTAATTAAAGCATTTCTGTTGAAGACAAGGTCATTCTAAAGAAACAATATTGCGCAGAGTAGAAAATAGGTGAATTAGTATAATTCCTTCAAATTAAACATACATGCACTATGCTCAATTTCTTAGAAAAGTATATTTAGAAATTATTCTGAATGTCAGTCACATGTTTTAAGATACTCCGGCTATTCAATGATTTTTTACAAAGTGTTTGATTCCTGCTAAATTCCTTTATTTGTTTATATTCCCTTGACTTCATCTCTCCATTTGGATGACTATCTAATAAGCAGTATAGTGTACACTGTAGCACTGTAATCCCATTGTTCATCGATTTGCTCGAACACACACTAGTAAGATCTCCATTGTGAGGCTTGTTACTGTTTTTGGCATATCGAATACTCCATGGGTAGCTTGCCAGGCTCTACCGTGTGAGCAGGATACTCTGGGTAGCTTGCCAGGCTCTCTGAGAGGGATGGAGGAATCGAACCTGGGTTGGCTGCATGCAAGGCAAACGTCCTACCTGCTATGCTATTGCTCCAGTCCAACACAAATTTAAAAATTGATTAATGGTATTAGATGCTAGACAAGGTGCTGATTATAGAAATATGAAGGAGGGATGATTTATACCCCAGAAAAGGTTAAAGTGGAAAGATAGATACAGAGCATCCATAAAATTAAGAAATAGTAATGGTTTCAGGAAGGCTTAGACGAGGAAGGGGCATTCAATAGGAGAGGTGGTACAAGGTTCAGTGTTCATCTAGATAGGTCAGACTTTCTTCTAACTTTGGTGGTCAATAAAAGCTGTTGTTATCAGTGTTCAGCATTGTGGTTCATGAACCCTGACATTCTTTGTATTAAATGAGTTCACAGTGCTGCCCAAAGTAAATAGAAAGTAACCATTTGCAACACTATTTTTTCATTCTCCTATCAAAGAGAGTGGGATGAAGGATGGCCACCCAACGCAATAAGTTCATGCTGGATCCTCTGATTCTATGAACAATACTAACTTATATGACATATGACATGGCTAAATAAACTTTTGAGAGAAAAGTTTCTCATTTAGAATTACTTAAGTGGACCCTAAATACAATCATATGTAGTTCTATATGAGAGAGAGGGAGGGGGAGGAAAGGGAGGAAGAGATAGGGAGGGAGGGATCTTTTGAAGAAAAAAAAACATCAATGTGAAGGAGCAGACCTTGGAGTGATTCATGAGCTGAGGGAAACCTGTAGCCATTAGAAGCTGACCAGAGGCAAGAATTAAAATTTCTCTAGAGCTAGGTATCGGTTTAGAGGGCCCAGGAAGTGAATAGCAGAATGGAACATGGCTCTACCTATAATTTCATTTGGTATAGAAATTTGAAGCAATACATATCTGTTGTTTATCCTATTTGTAATTCGTTACAGCAACTCTGGAAAATGGATTCACTTAACCAGAGCTGTTGGAATATTAAGAGGGGGAAAGTCACCAAACTGAAAGAGAAGAGGTCCTTTTCTTGCCTTAGTCAGATATGATTCCTAATTACTTAATGTGAGAAACTATTTTTGTATGTCATAAAGACTTTGACCATTAGCAAATGGAAGGAGTTTAGATTTTTAGGGGTCACTTTTTTGCTAGTGATTTGATGGCAGAGGTTAAATTTGTGTTTTGTCACTGTTTCTAAATTCTGTTTATTTGACACATTCAGTTTCTTCCCTAACTCCTATTTTCTGGCTATTTCTACACATATTCTTTATTTAGCTCACAATCTCTTACATTCTTAATAGAAGAGACTGGTCTAACACAGAAAAATTTTTTATCTTTCTTTTTTAACCAGAATGTTTATAAGGCAATGCCTGAATCAAACCAATAGGCTAAAACAATAGTTCAGCAATAGGGTTCTTGCATTGTTCACGGGTGACCCAGATTTGATCCAGAAAGTGCACAAGGCAAGAGTCTTAACTTCTGCATTATCTCTCTGACCCCATATATTAATTTTGTTGTTGTTGTTGTTGTTGTTTGGTAGGGGACCAGCCTGTCTGTGCTCAGAGCTTATTCCTGCTTTGTGCTCAGGAATTAACTTCTGGAGGTTGTACTGGGGCTCAAAACTTGGGCTTAAAACATGCAATATAAGAATATTACCCATTATATTTTCTCAGGCCCTCTAATTATATTTTTTTGCATTTTCATTTTTATTGAGATATCTATAATTTATGATAATGTTAATGATGATTTCTTGTGTATATGATTTCAATACCACACCTATCAACGGTGTGCCCACTTACTTCTCCCAAGTCCCCATGGCCTCTTTTTTTTTTCAAACTCCCCACTCTTCAAAATTCAGTGTGTGGATCAAATCTCCTGTTGTGTTATCTTTGACCCTTTGTCATTAACCTGTGTCTTTAAGTCCCATCTAAGAGGAAGATTATTCTGTATTTATTACTTTCCTTCTTACTGGCTTCATTCGTCACAATATCCTCTAGGCCCATCCATGTCATGGCAAATTTCCTGGTATTAAGAACTCTAGATTGATGAAATAAGGCACAGTCCTAGGTGAAAGTAAAAGTTGTTTTATAAATATCAGTAACCCAGTATGACTGAGAATTTGCTATATGTGCAAGACAGGTAATAAACGGGAGTTAGTCTTATTAGCAATCGTATAGCCATAGAAGACTTTAAAGCCATGAGGTTCTCAGATCTTATTTGATATTTGAAACTTTGCTCTATAGAAGTATCAAGTAAACTATTTTCATAATTATAATTATTTATGGTGATATTTTAAGATCAACTTTTACCAGTAGATTATAAATCTCATCCTATATTTTTGTTCCTACATCCCTGTTGGGTTCTAAGCTTTTTAAGAAGTAACATTGATTTTTCCTTTCTCCAGTTACAGGGAGCTTAAGTTTGTTGAGTAACACCCATTGTAGTGCTCCTGAGGGATACCCAAGTCCATCTGGGAACTCCTAATCCTCTCCTTCATGCTCTTCTTTCCCTATCTGTTAATCACAAATATCTCTAAATCAGACTTTGTTACCTGGAGGTCAAATGTGATGGCTCTGAATTTTGTATTTGTAAGTGAAATATTGCTTTTCTCCTTCCTTTATATCCTTTTCATAGTTTATTTTAGAGCAATATCCTCTCTTTATGTATAGACACAGTAAGACAGTTAATGCTATGCTTTTGTAACATGGGAATTAATTGACTCCAGATATTATTTACTCCCGGGCATCCATTATATTTACTTAAGTCTCAGTTGCCCTTACGTTGACATTAGCTCCTAACACTCAAAAAAGTTGGTCCCACTGAGGGACTTGAATGACCCAAGGCAAGTCATAAGCTACTCTAGATTCAAGAATGGACAGCCTAAATATCAAAAGACGTATGATAAAATAAGAGCACAGTCATGGAACCGAAGTCTGTCATGACTCCCAAAGAAGTAACTGAATAAGGACCCAGTTGGGGTTAGGAAAAACTAATGTGGCCCAAGGACTGTAGGCTGAGATATATAGTGAGATGTCCCCAGAAGGAGCCACACTTTAAGCTTAATATATCTTATTGTGTCCATACAAAGTGACTAGAAATATTCACTGTATCACTGTCATCCCATTGCTCATTGATTTGCTTGAGTGGGAAACAGTAACGTCTCCATTGTGAGACTTCTTGTTACTGTTTTTGGCATATTGAATACGCCAAGGGTAGCTTGTCAGGCTCTGTCGGGTGAGGGAGATACTCTTGATAGCTTGCTGGGCTCTCTGAGAGGGACGGAGGAATAAAACCGAGGTCGGCTATGTGCAAGGCAAATGCCCTACCCACACTACTAGAAATATTATTAAGAAGTAATTTTAATATGATTGTTTAAATGGATTACTAGCAAAGGAAAGGACAAAGCAATACATCCTTAGATGGAATTCTGCCCTTGGGCTGATATCCTAGTAGGAACTCAGAGTGCTGAAGCCCCTAAATATGATTCTGTCCTTGTGTGGGTCTCCTAGAAGAACTTCCCCTGAAGGACGGGCTTTACATCTGTTCCTTCTTTACCATAATTACACATAAGCTCAACCACACATAAGTTCAACTATCCTCCAACCCTTTATAATTTCTCTATAACTAATGCTGTGAGACTTGAATAAATGGCCACTGATTACAAATCAGCCTGGTGGCCCCTGTTCCTTTGTTCCAGAGCCCGTGACTGCACCCGAACACACCAGGGGACCCTCAGTCAATTCAGGCCAGCAACTCAGAAAAACAACACAGCCCAATTTATTGTCTAATGCTTAACAGAGGCACAAAAATTTGCTCATTTTATGAAAAGAGGGGAAGAGCCTATAAAAATGAGTGGGGAAGAGAATATAAAAAGAAATTGATTCGAATGTTGTTTGATAACTACATTAAAAATAGGGCATTGATGTGTTAAGCTAGAGAATTGTTCTCCAGAATTCTGAAATATAAAACTGGAATATTCTTTCGTGACTGTCTGTGACAGTCATATTCCCTTTGAAGTCCTGAAGTTCTTCGTATTTATGGCTTACTTAATCTCCTACTTACTTTATCTCCTACTTAAGACTAAGTTCCTTAAGAGCAATGGCCTTGTACTATATCAAAACTTTAATGCAGCAAACACAACAGGGACAGACACTTCATTTTCCTTTTAGAGTGAATAAGTCAGAGAATAGATGGACTCTAAACACTAGCATATGAATGTAGACTGTGGGAGGGGCCACCTACAATATGACTGAATTTTAAGATTTTAACTTCATAACAATTAAGTGCAATGCAATATCCTTTTAGTAACAGAAGGAACAAGATTTTGCACAGATTTTTTCATTACTTCCACTAAATAAGCTTATTATTATTATTATTATTATTATCATTATTATTATTTGATAGGGTATGCTTTAGGTGGGCAAGTTTTTGAATTATGGTCAAAAAGAGATACTCCAGTGTAAAAGACATATGGTGGGTATTCCAATTTTTGGAAACAAATTTCTATCTTTACAGTCTAAAGTGTGAGGCATCCCTAAATTCAGTTTCCATTAACAAAATATAAGGAACAGATGTTCATCGAGATTTGTCCATATGGCCATATGTGATTCATTTGCACAACTCTACATTTTTCACATTCACAACCAACATCTGAGGCATGCCACTGTTTTTATGTGGAGCCTCTTAATCCTCTTGATAATTTTAACAAATTATCCTATAGAAATAATCCAAGGGCAGATATCCATTCTCCATGTCATCTAGGTGCAGATCTACAAAGTTAGAAGGAAACTGCTAAAGATGGACGTGCTATGTGGGGACTTAATATGTGATTCTTGTTGCCAGGGCAACAACTCCCTTTGTTTCCATTCAAAGCTGCAGCTTTATTTGAAGCCTGGTTCTCAGGTACACTGGCAGCAGTTACCATATCAGAAAGAAAAGGAAGCAGCCAGACTTTGAGGAAACATTTTTTAAAAATTACATCTATGACCTCAGTGATCCTTCTTTTTCAAAACAGTTTCTTCACAGGGAAAACTTAAATTTACTTTGCCTCCAAATAGGTTTATAGCATAAAGGTGAGAAAAAAAAAATGTTTTCAAAGCCTATGCATGTAACTTTTCTCACATTACTAAATAATATCAATTTATTATGACAGTTACAAGACAATTTTGAACCTTTCTCAAACTTCAAGATAGTGCTTGTAGATCTTAAAAATAATGTAAATTTTAAATTTGGAAAAGATTAATTTAAAGGAAATTAAATCCAATGAATTGACTACAGGGAATATAAAATAATATAGGCAGAAAGGTGCTTCAGTGTAGTAGACATCCAGTTGAGAAGTGGCAAGCCATAACACACAGTATGAAGAAGAGTGTTCCAGTAATATCTGTCAGTAATATCTGTCCAGTAATACTTGTTATTTCCCATTAACACCTGCAAAGAAGATTTGACTATTGGTACTATTTTTCCTTTTATTTATATTTTTTTATTATTTTACTATATACAAAAATCATAACCATGGATACAATTCTAGATTGTATTAGATAACAAAACTGACTAGATAATAAAACTCAAATATTAAAATTAATAAGTACAAAATCAGTTTTTACATGAAAATTGTTATATCTGCTCAGTTGAGCTTTCCACGCTATTGTTTTTGTTTGTTGAGTTTAGTTGACTTCTATGCCATTTTCCCACCTAATTAGGTGTGCTCTTATTGGAGTTTCAGTATTGAGGGATTAGGAGGTGTCTCACAGTTCAGGAGACTTCGGGAACTGTGGTCTGGGACGTTGACATAGTGGTGGATTTGGGCAGTGAGTGTGGCTTCCAGGGCTTCTGGCAGGATCGGGGGGAGGCTCTCGTCTCAACTCCAAAAACCACCAGAGTTCTCAGCCTGGGCACCAAGATACCCGAAATTATTTGTAGTTTGGCATCTCTGCAGAGAATATTTATGAGGCAGTGGAATTTAGTTCTTGATACGGCTGTAGCAGTGGGACATGGGTGCAGCTGCCAGGACTTTGGTAGGACGGGTGCTTGGTCTGCCTGCCTCCCTAGAGAACCGCAGAGTTTTCAGCTCCAGGAGCTGGTGTTTCCTTATTTTAACTTCCTGAAGTGTGTTGCCTCAGAGATTTAGTCGGGAATTGGTAGATCGGGGCCAGTGGGTGAGTCAACATGGTGGCACCTATTTTTCCTTTTCTTAATCTTAGACTAAATTGTGTTATGTGGGCTCTTTATAGTGTATTTATTGTCATGTAATATATGTACATTCAAACACACAAAACTATACACGTATACTCAAACAAACATTAAGGTGATCAGTTATATTTGATGTAGGCTGGAGCGATAGCACAGTGGGTAGGGTGTTTGCCTTGCATACAGCTGAAGTGGGTTCGATTCCTTGGTCCTGGTCAAGCTACCAAGAGTATCCTGCCCACATGGCAAAGCCTGACATGCTACCCGTGGTGTATTTGATATGCCAAAAACAGTAACAAGAAGTCTCACAATTGAGATGTTACTGATGCCCGCTAGAGCAAATCAATGAGCAAGGGATGACATGATACAGTGATACAGTTATATTTGATAAATGACAACTGAACTGGGGCTGGAGAGATAGCACAGTGGGTAAGGCGTTTGCCTTGCACTTGGCTGACCCGGGTTCGATTCCCAGCATCCCATATGGTCCCCCGAGCACCGCCAGGAGTAATTCCTTAGTGCATGAGCCAGGAGTAACACCTGTGCATTGCATGGTGTGTCCCGAAAAGAAAAAAAAATGACAACTGAACTATTTTTATACTGTTTACCATGTGACAGATGCTAAATAAAAACTTATATATTGACTCATTTAGATATCTCACAATCATATAATTTGAGGTAGTCAGAATTATAAACTTTAAGGAAGCAGACGCATATAAATTAACTATATCAAGTTCATAAAACTACTAAAAAAGTAAAACTAGGTCTCCAATTCAATTTAGTTCTGGTGTATATTCTTTAAAGATTATTGTACTTATCAACGTCAAATAACTTTCTTTTTAAAGTTAAATAATTGTCCTCATAAAATTTTCCATTCTTTTGACCTACCTAATACTTTATAAATCTCTAATATTGAGAAGTACTTAATGCCAAGTTTCTCAAACCTATGAACACTATTTTTCAGACTCTTATGAGAAATATAGAATGAATATTGAGAAATTATGAACATGATCTCTCATGTCACTTTTATTACATAATAATCGAGAATCCAGAAAATGTAGCCTTTTCAATGCTCTTCCAAAGCTCACCTTTTATTGTAATGTTTAATAACTTTAAAGAATATTTAATTAAATTAATATTTAATTTAATATTAATGATTTATAGCGATCTTACTAGTTTATTAAATTTTACTTTCAGATATTACTTTGTAACTTCTATTATCTAGAACATTTTTATTGTTTTTGTTGAAATTCAGGGAACAAAGTCCAGTGCTTCACAGGTACAAGGCATGTACTCTATTGATAACCTAGAGCCCTGAGCCTATATTAGTAGCACTGTCCTCTCTTGTTCATCATCGATTTGCTCCAGCAGGCACCAGTAACGTTTTCATTATGAGACTTGTTCTTGCTATTTTTAGCATATTGAATATACCAGGGGTAGCTTGCCAGGCTCTGCCGTGCAGGCGAGATACTCTCCGTAGCTTGCCGAGCTCTACGAGAGGGACAGAGGAATCGAACCTGGGCCAGTCTCATTCAGAGCAAATGCCCTACCAGCTGTGCTATTGCTCCAGTCTTATCCCTGACCCTAAACTTTTTAAATTTTAATTTTTTAAATTTTGGGATAATGACTTAATCTTTTTGGGTGTTTATGTCTTCAACATGGAGGACAATGAATTTATCCAGATTATCTCTAAAAGTTTCAGACACATTGGATTCTGCTACATTTGGGCCCGAGAGATAAGACAGCAGGTAAGGTGCTTGCATTGTATGTGGCCAACCTGGCACATACGGTCTCCTCAGCATTTGGGCCCGAGAGATAAGACAGCAGGTAAGGTGCTTGCATTGTATGTGGCCAACCTGGCACATATGGTCTCCTCAGCACCCCAAGATTGACTCCTGAGTGGAAAGCCAGGAGTTACCTTTGAGCATCAGCAGATGTGACCCCCCACACCCCCCCCAAAATAGGTTTTGCAATGCTCTCAAAACCTGACTCTTCTAACTCTTCCTCTTTCCAAAATTCCAATGGACCCTTCCAGGAGAGTTTCTTATTGTAGCTAAAACAATTCTTAATCATAAAAAATTGTGAATTTAAATTTTTAAATACTTATTTAAAAGTTGGTAAAAGTAATTTACCAACTTATTTTTGTTTGAAATGTGATTTTTCCCCCCAACTTTGTTTATTAAATTTTAACAATCTTGTTGGGGGGAAAATGTAGGTTTCTGCTAATGAATTGAGCAGATATCTAATATCTTATATACCTTTTGAATTGAGTAAATTAATAGTTGGATACTTGATAATTTGAAATATGAAATTGATAAAAATGGTGCTGTGTATCAATGTTTGTTCAACTATATATTTATACTGGGAATATAAATATTCTGAAAATATTTACATTTATATTCTCACCCTGGAAATACGTGGTTGTAGTTCTGTAGAATAAATAATTTCAGTGTACATCAGCTTGGCCAACCCGGGTTCAATTCCTCCATTCCTCTTGGAGAGCCCGGGAAGCTACTGAGAGTATCCCACTGGCACTGCAGAGCCTGGCAAGCTACCCGTGGTGTATTTGATATGCCAAAAACAGTAACAAGAAGTCTCCCAATGGAGACGTTACTAGTGCCCGCTAGAGCAAATTGATGAGCAACGGGACCACAGTACTACAGTACTACAGTGCTATTTTCGATAACAATCTGGCAGTGCTCAAGGATCAATCCTGATGTTACTTGCTGGGGGGAGTGATATGTGATGCCAGGATTCACCACATGCAAGTCAAGCACCCTCCTATCTGTTGTATAATCTTTCCTGTCCTTAACCCCAATTTTTCAAGTTCATACAAGTCAAATAAAAATAATCTAATTTCAAGTGAATTTAAAAAAAGAAATGATATAATCTTGTTGTCTGTAAAAAAATATATATTTGGTTTAATTCCTGGCACTCTATGTGGTCCCCCACTGCCAGGAGTGATTCCTGAGCCCAGAGCCAGAAATATGCTCTGAGCACAGTTGGGTGTATATAGAGTATAGGAATTAAGACAATTGCCTTGCTTGCAACGGAGCCACTTCTATTCCCAGCACCACACACAGAACTTTGAATACCACCAGGGGTCTTACCTGAGAACAGATTCAGTAATACCCCCGAGCATTGCTGTCATCCCTAAAGAGAATGTACATATATATGGGTTGTGTGAATATATATGTACATAAATGTATTACAGACCATAATACATTTTTCTTAATTACATTTATTTCTGCAGTTGCAACAAGCAAATGAGGATGACCATTGGAATATGCTAATACGTTTTAAAATTTAACTCTTTAGTAAAAAATGTTTATTATCTTGAGATTTTGGTAGACGTCATCTCCAGGAATTAGACTAGTTTATGAAATATTTTGATATCTATATATCTATATATCAATGTTTCAACTACTTATGTATGTATAGGTAATTTATTCAGGTATGTTTCTTTTTCTAAGATCATCCCTAAGAATCAGAACATAAAAGAGTTATATTACATATTTATTTGACCTATGTTAATGTATTATATTCATTTTTATATACTTAGAGTCAGTTAAAGACTGGTAATATATGTCCCTATGTTTTTTATCAAATAGCTATTGATTTTAGTTTTGAGCTGTATACTCTAAAGATTTTCATAGTTGGTTCTTTCTATTACTAATTGATCATTTTTCTATTTCTTATTTAGACTGTAAACACCTCCATTTATCACTATCAATACTTGATGAAAATGAATACACTCTCTTCATAAAATAGTATGTACACATCAGTGTGTGTGCATCAAGAGCACCGTCACTGGGGCTGGATATATAGTACAGTGGGTAGAGCACTTACATGCAGCTGACCTGGGTTTGGTCTTTGGTATCTCATGTGCTCCCTCAAGCCCTGCCAGGAAACCAGGTGTGGTCCCCAAACATAAAACAATAGAAAAAGTTAGCATATTCATTGTAATAATCTACTTAAATAAGAGTTGTGAAATTACTTAGAGAAATTATACCCGCTTAGACTCTACACAGTGTAGTTTATCTGTGAATTATGCCCATAAGCTTATTATAATCTTATTTAAATGAGAGATAATTTAACAAGAACTAGGTTAAGCTTTACTCCTTTCAGTGATTGTGGCTTTAGTCCTTTCAGTGATTATGACAAAAATTTATAGTTTCAGGACAAGAGACAAGGACCAGCCAAAACTTTTGTTTTTTACAAATATTTTTCATTTCACGTAAATTGCCAAGTAGCATTTAGATATTACTCAAATGAAATAAGCTTGAATTTCTTTGAAATATATGGTTGATGTTAAAGCTCAAATTATAAGGATCATTTTGTGATGAATTATGACATAAGGAGATCTTCTCAGCACAGCTAAGCTCTCCACAGGTAAATGACAAACTGTTTCAGGGTTGGGGTGTGAATTAAATGCCATAACCGATTTATTACTTTCACAGAACAGAAGTCATAGGGCAAGTATGTCATCAGATTATAACCCCTAATTAAATTGCATTAGGTTCAATAATTATATGAAGCTAAAAATTTCTTAATTTAGAACACTATCAAGCAATTTTCTCTTTGTTGTCAAAACACAAGCTTGGAAAGCAAAGCAGCATAAATGTCAAAGAGGCTTTGAACAAGGGATTTAACATTTTTTCTCCTTTAAAGTGATTTTTTTTGGTATGTACAGACCTTGTCATTTTTTTATTAACTCAAGGAAGAGAAAATTGTCTCATTAGTCCATAGTCCTGTCCTACATTGATTGATTTGAAGATTAAAATCCTGAGCATGTCAACTTCAATGCAACAAACAATGGGAAAAATCCAGCCTAATCAAGATAAAAATATGCATATTTAAAAAATTTAAAAATTTAAAAATATTTAATTTTTTCTCTCAATTATTTAACTGTCCAATAAAGGCAATCAACATATGGTTTTATTTTCAGTACACATAAGATGAAATTTTTATTATGCTGAAACATTTGGCCTTTCCGTTACAAAAGACAAATTTACTGAGTTTCTCTTAGACATCAAATATGTCTACAGTCTCTACATATTTTCTCTATTCTTCTTATTATTTATAGACATGTAAGATTAAGGGAAAGAGGCTGATATTAGAAAGTTCAGTTAAAGAACAATTTTTATATGTGCATATGACAAGCTGGATTCTGGGAATGTGGTCAATGGCAAAATACTAGTTTTGCATGCATGAGACTGCCTTGCACCCCAACTTAGATGTGATATCTGGCATGGCTCTTTCAATTTACATTGTGACAGGTGTGCAATGCAATGGGAACATCAATACTAAGTGTGTGACTCCTGGATCTCACAAAAAAATAAAGGAAAGGGAAAAAACCGCACGGGACAATTGCACAAGGTATTATTGTCAGTGTGAAAATGCTCTTGAAACATTTCTTACTCCTAAATAATTGTCGTTATCCTATAATATGTTTCTGTATCACTGTCAGTGTCATCAATGTAATCACGTTGATCATCAATTTGCTCGAACAGGCTCAAATAACGTCTCTATTCGTCCTAGCCCTGAGATTTTAGCAGCCTCATCGTGCAGGCAGGATGCTCTCGATACCTTGCCAAGTTCTCTGAAAGGGAGAACTAGGCTATAAGAGATTCGGGAGCATTGTTTTATAGTCTCTGGATCTTAGCTGTTGATGGGATTACACGGCACCAGGGGCGATTTGTGGGTGTGGCTGCCATGCTACTGTAAAATGGGGGTCTGGGTGGAAGAGGCCCAGACCCAATCTGAGCAGGCTTGGAGATCTCAGCCCCGGGTCCCGCACACCTGGGTTCCTTTGCCAGTTCCTTCATGCCATAAGGCTCATCGAACATGTGGAGAGGGGCCTTGAGCATGGCTGGGGCTGGGTTCCGGAGGTCTGTGGCTGCAGGGGCTCTGTTCGGCTGAGAGAGAAAAACTCAACCTGCCTCTCTCTGAGGGGTCCCAGTAAAGACAGGCAGGCGCGGGGGCAAGAAACTCTTATTAAATGAAATTCATAATCTGGCACTGTATTATAGTAAAAATAAATTTCCAATTTTAAAATGAGCTGGGAGTTTTGTGTACTGAGGAAGATGAGGATGCCATGCATCATACTCAGGGCCTCGTATATGCAAAGCATACACTCTACAACATTCCCAGCCTCAGAATCGGTTAAATATTAGAACTAAATGTCAACTAACAGAATGTCACATGACCAGAGAGATAATGAAAAAGATCTAGTACAGATTTTGAGTAACTCTAGATGTATCTCAAAACAAACAAACAAAACATGTTGCCATTAATGACCATGTAGTTCAATATCAAAATGTCCTCTAATTGTAGCTTATTAAAGAACTTATTGCTCAATTTTCTAATCCATTCTGCCACTCTGTCTTTAAATTGGTGCGTTTCGCCAATTCACATTGATAGAAATTATTACCATCGTGTTTTGTCCCATTTTTCTGCTGAAATCTGGTTTATTTGAAGGGCCTGTCTTTTCTTTCACCACCCTATTCAATATAGGAAGTCCTGGCCATAGCAGTTAGACAAGAGAAAGATATCAAAGGCATACAGATAGGAAAGGAAGAGGTCAAGTTATCACTATTTGCAGATGATATGATACTATTCTTAGAAAATCCTAAAGACTCTACAGAAAAGCTCCTAGAAACAATATGTCGATATAGTAAAGTGGCAGGCTACAAAATCAACACCCAAAAGTCCATGGCCTTCTTGCATACAAATAATGAAAGAGAAGAAAGAGACACTAAAAAAATCCTGTTCACAATAGTACCTCAGAAAATCAAGTACCACATGGGAGGGGGTTCTTGGTGGGGAAACAGGGGCACTGGTGAAGGGATGGGGGTTTGATCATTATATGACTGAGAGTTAAACCTTAAAGCTTTGTAACTTTTGTCACAGTGATTCAATAAAATAAAATTTAAAAAAAAAAGAAAAAATTTTTTAAAAAAGAAAAAAATAAAGTACCTTGGAATCCACTTAATCAAATAGGTGAAGGACCTATACAAGGAAAAATTATAAAACACTACTTCAAGAAATAAAAGAGGACACTAGGAAATGGAGACACATCTTCTGCTCATGGAATGGGAGAACTAACATTATCAAAATGGCAATACTGCCCAAAGCACTGTACAAATTTAATACAGTCCCTATTAGGATACCCATAACATTTTTCAAAGAAATAGACAAAACATTCCTGAAATTCATATGGAAAAAAAAACATAAAAAGCTAAAGCAATTCTTGGGAAAAAAGAGATGGGTGGCGTCACCTTCCCCAACTTCAAACTCTACTATAAAGCAGTAGTAATTAAAACAGAATGTTATTGTGATAAAAAAAAAAGACCTACAGACCAATGGATCAGAGTTGAATATCCTGTCACAGACCCCCAAATATATGGCCACTTAATCTTTGACAACGGAGCAAGAAATGTGAAGTGGAACAAGGAAAGCCTCTTCAACAAGTGGTGCTGGGAAAACTGGATAGCTACCTGCAAAAAAAAAAAAAAAAAAGAACACTGACCTCTGTCTAATGCCAGTAACAAAAGTCAAATAAAAGTGGATTAAAGACCTCAACATCAAACTTGAATCTATAATGTACATAGAAGAAAAATTAGGCAGAACTCTCCATGATATTGAAGCTAAAAGCATCTTTAAGGATGAAGCAGCACTGACCATGCAAGTGGAAGCAAACGTAAACAAATGGGACTACATCAAACTAAGAAGCTTCTGCACTTCAAAAGAAACAGTGATCAAAATACAGAAAGAGCCCACAGAATGGGAAAGAATATTTACCCAATACCCATCTGATAAGGGATTAATATCCAGGATATACAAGACACTAGTGGAATTGTATAAGAAAAAAACCTCCAACCCCATAAAAAAATGGGGAGACAAAATGAACAGGTTTCCTAAAAAAAGAAATACAAATGGCCAAAAGGCACATAAAAGAAATGTTCCATAAAGCTTATCATCAGGGAGATGCAAACCAAAGCAACAATGAGATATCATCTCACACCACAGAGACTGGCACACATTTAAAAGAACAAAAGCAAGCAATGCTGTCGTGGATGTGGGCAGGGGGGAAGGACGCTCCTTCAATGTTGGTGGGAATGCCAACTGGTCCAGCCTTTCTGGAAAACAATATGGATAGTCCTTCAAAAACTAGAAATTGAGCTTCCATAGGACCTCGCAATACCACTTCTGGGAATATAACTCGAGGATGCAAAAAAAGCACAGTAGAAATGATATCTGTACCTATATATTCATCACAGCACTATTCACAGCACACCACTGAGTGCCATAAACAGATGACTGGTTAAAGAAACTTTGGTACATCTACACAATGGAATACCATGCAGTTATCAGGAGAGATGAAGTAATGAAATTTGCTTATACATGGATAAACATGGAAAGTATCATTCTAAGTGAAATAAGTCAGAAAGAGAGGGACATACATAGGACTGCACTCATTTGTGGAGTATAGAATAACATCACATGAGGATGACACCCAAGGACAGTAGATACAAGGGCCAGGGTAAGACTGTAAGACTGCTTCACGAGCTGAGGGGAGAAGGTAGATGGAATAGAGAAGGAATCACTAAGAAAATGATGACTGGAGAAATCAGTCAGAACGGGAGATGCATGCTGAAAGTAGAAAATGGACCAAACATGATGATCTCTCAGTGTCTGTGTTGCAGGCCATAATAATTCAAAGTAGAGTGTAAGAGGAATATTGTATGTTATGGAGGTGGGGGTGGGTGGGAAAGGGAGGTATACAGGGGTTATTGATATTCCATTTGCTCTCAACAGAATGAACATCTCCGAATGCAGCAGCTATGTGTATAAGAATCAGAAATGCTGTCTCATTTGTCCATGTGTCAAAAATCAGATGTACTGGGCACGTAATGAGATTCAGAGTTGACCGCTGGACTAGAGCTGTTACCGACTGGATTCCATGGCATGTCAAAGGACCATGTGGCCGCCCACCAACATGGTCAGACTTTTTTGTCAAAATCCTGAATGAACGGTTTGAGGTCATTCCTGTTCCTGGAACGAGCAGATATCATTGGGCTACACTAGCACGTGACAGGGACAAATGGAGACCTTACTGGTGCCTGCTTGAGCAAATCAAAGATCAATGGGATATCAAGTGGTCAAGTGATCAAGTGATTGGGGGAGAGGGGATGTGCACTGGTGGAGGGATGGGTGTTTGATGATTGTGTGATTGTAACCCAAACATAAAAGCTTATAACTATCTCACAGTGTTTCAATAAAAATTTAAAAAATAAAAATAATGAGCTTTTGCTGACAATTAAGATATATAGATTCTCAGATTTTCATTCAGCTATATTAACCAGTAATCTCTACAAAAGTTAAATTTGCCATGACTGATTTGTTGACATTTTCACTTAGGAACTCATTAAGCTTATCATCACTTTAATAAAGTCAAGTTTTAAGTGATACAAGATTGGATTTCTAGTTTAGTGTCAATTGACTTCACACCAAAGATATTTGGACCTCGATGTGATCAATTAAGATCTTTCAGGTTTTTTTATAACTTTTCTTTCATTAATCCACAGTAATATCACATCTAAAGCATGCCTTTATAATAGGATTAGACATTGAATATATGCTATGTGCAGTACTTTTTCTAACCTAAGAAGTATATTTAAAAAAATAGACAATTATCTTTTCTAGAAATTGTTTGAAATATGATATCATAATAGTTTCCTTCTCAAATTTTTTCTTTTGTTTTTGATGTATGGTGGGGCAATTGATTATTGTGTTCAGGGCTTATTCTGACTCTGTCATTAGGGATCATTCCTACAGTGCTCAGGGGACTACTCTATGAGTGCAGGAGATCAAACAGGGTTAGCCATGGTGCAAGGAAAACCCTTAATCCTGCACTTTCACTCCAGTCCTAGTGCCGTTTCTAACTATTCTATTGTCAGAATCTTGCAGCCCTATTAGAAGTTAATTTTTGTTTAAGAAACTTTGGCTAAACTATCATGACACCATTATTTCATCCCTGTTATAAAATTTTATTTATAACTTTGCTCAAAAATTTAAAAGCAACTAAGTGAATTAAAGAGTTGTTACACAATACAAAATTTCACTGAGTTCTTTTTTTATATAGATGTGAGCAAAAGGAGTGTCAGAAAACCATATAAACATGCTGCCTCTTGCTTTTGTCTAAATTAAAACTCACCCCATAAATGAGTTAAAAATTTAGTAAGAACTGTGATTTACTGTGAGTGGAATGATTTGAGAGGAAAGTGAAAAAGGATCTTGACAAAATTATCACTTGACTATCAATTGGGGAGTGTAAAGTGTCTCTTCTGTTGACCTCTCTAAGAAGCAGGATGTCACATCACAGTGATTGTTGAGAAACACCAGCTCTTATTTTAAGCATCTTTAACAGAAGAAATTATGACTCAGCAGTAGTGTTGAATCAAAAGATTCAACACTGGTAATTCCTTTAAGCTTCTGAGTCTGCATGTGATACCAGTTTAATTAATTTATCCTGTTTAGGTGATATGTAATAGTTAATTTTCCTTTATACATCCCGAGTCTTTCAATCCATGTATTGAAAGTAGATTAACTCTGTAATAAGATTATGATTTTCTTATTTTTTGTGGCTCCAATATTGAATTGGTTTTTATGGTATTGTTTTTTTCATAAAATACACCAATGATCCATTTGTTGTTTTTATGCTTGACTTTTTTTCTCAAACTCTCATGATTTTTATCTCTTCACTTACTTGCCTTCATATTTTTCAAATGTTTCTGAAGTGTTGACCTTTCTCTTAGTCTGCTCAAATCTTTGTACTTTAGAATGTCATTTGGAAGAGCTGAAGGGATACATCAATGGGTAGCCTTGAAGTATTTTTTCCTTGCATGCAGCCAACCTAGTGTCTATCTCCTGCAGCACATATGGACCCCCAAGCTTGGCAGGAATAATCTGGGCACAGAATCAGGAGAAAGCCCAAAGCACGACTGGATGTGGCTCAAAACCCATAAAGTAAAAATAAAATAGAATGCCATTTTAAATTCTAAGATGGCACTTTTTGTTTTCCCACATTTATATTTTACTTTGCCCACTATTTTTGAACTCCCTTTTCTCTGGCCACTCCATGTTTTCTATTTCTTGTGTTTAATTAAGGTTTTGTTTTTTTTTTTTTAAGAGAAAAGGGAAAGATGCTGTGTAATTACTTTATTAATCTCCTGTGGCATCCAGTATTTTAAATACAGACTTTCACACTTTTAAAAATGACTCATATATTTCCCTCTATTATGCTAATGAATGTGATCCCGGGTGGTGCCATGGGTTCATAGTGGCTACAGAAGCTTCTGGAATCTACTTCAGCATTGTCTCTAATTCTAATAGCAAGGAACTGGGCAGATGGCAGTAGTGGGTGGTGTTGATAGAATAAATATGCTTGACTGTGGGGATTGACTGCAGGTACCCACATGACAACAGGAGTAAACTGCAAGTACTGGTAGGTGTTTGGACCAGTGGCAGGATCATGACTAATTATGGCTGCACAAATAGCTGCAGAAGATAGAGGCTGTGGCATACACTTGTGTAGTTGTAAGAGCTAACTGAAGGCATCTAGGGTGGTTAAGGTCTGTGGCAGTGAATAGGACTGGAGCCCCAATTCTTAAGTAACTACGCATGGCTACCAAGCACACATGAACACAGATGACTAGTTAAAGTTGTATGCATAGTAATATAAATTAGTGATAGACACTGGGGTTTGTAGCAAACAAGTATACTGCTGCAGGGGACAGATACAGGCTTCTTGAGTGGTCAATACCAGAGATTAGTAGTTCCCACAGACGTTCATAGTTTAGAGGTATGGAAACCTGTTACTGTTCACTGTTTAATTGTAGGGCTAACTGCCAATGTGAGAGAGTGGAGGTTAATGATAGACACCTGGGATAGCCTTATGCTCTTGTATAGATGCAAAGGCCAAAGTTTGCTAATGTTGTAGATTTCAAATTTCATGAAAACACTGGCTGAAGTAGCTTTGTTAGGGATGTTGGGGAGGAATCTAGGCAGCTAGAGTCTATAAACTTGAAAACCTATGGGCACTTCCGTGTTGAAATCTACAAGGGATCTACAGAGTTGTATTGATTTCCTTAGTTTCTGAACTGCTAGAGTCCTCTAAGAAAGGTGTACTAGGATGCACCATGTTGTAGCAGTACACAAGTACTGCAGAGATCCTTACCAACAACATAGATTGTTTGGAATAAAACTTTCTTCTGTTGCATAGCAACTTTACTGGTAGCTTCTGCCAATTTCAAGATATCTTCCTAAACTTTGGTGAAACTGAAGTCTTTTGTGCAGAACTTTAGGAAGTTCAGGAAGCTGGCTGCTCGCCCCGTTTTCCTTCTCGTGCTGAGGAAATTTCCATTTTGGCACTGAGCCGTGCTTGCTGGAGAGTGGGATGATGTAGACAAAAGAGGATGGCCTTCCATGCCTTACAGTGCAGCTAACCTGTAAGTGTTTTACTCTACTGTGTTGCTAAAACTTTTTAAGTGGAATCCTGACATCCCACAGAACTGTTTTTTTTCTTAATAGATGTTAATTGCTGTCTTTTTTAGGGGGACAAAAAGATAATGGCTAGGATCTCTGAGTCACCATCTTGGTGATATCAATCTTGCATTATGAATAGACAGAATCTAGAATATAGTGGAGAAAAACAATTTTAAAGGTGTAAAGAGTGAGGAAACTGAGGATTATATTGGAATCCTAGGTAGGCTTTTCTCAGGTCAGTAATCGAACCCGAGATGCCACTTCCCCCGCACCTGCGCCTCAGGTGTCTCCTAGGACCCTGAGCCAATCCACTTCCCTGAAAAACATCCCATTCACTCCTGAGCAACCCTCCAGAGCTGCTCCCGGTTTTCTCTCTTTCCCAGGTTTCTGCCCCCCACCTGGCACCCGACCCACATCATGGTAGTGGGAGTGGCCTCCACAGAAGTGGGTGTGGCCTATTTGGGGGCAGGTTATTTTCCCTTTTCCTGGCACTCAGAAATCACATCTTCATTTCCATCACCTACTTCTGCGGAGATTATTCTGGCCATTTAAAATACATTAGGACAATAGTCCACTAGCATATTCCAATTGCACCATAAAACTAGCATCAAGTCCAATATGAAATAAAACACATCCTCTGAAGCTTCACTAGAGATCTCACCTAAGCTGCTGAGGAGCCCCTGAGAGGAAGAGGGGAATTCTGATTGTGAACTGGAAGGTTCCACCACCACACTACTACAAAAACATGAAGAAACAACGAAAATCCCCACCACAAGGAGAAGATGATGAAAAGGGTCTGGGCACCTCAACAAGCATTACCCACAAATATGATCTCTCCCATAAAGAATTCAGAGATGAACTATTGAAGATGTTCAATGCACTCAAAGAAATGGCTCAACAGATATCCAGGAAATTAAAGGAGGGCATGAAAGAAACAATGGGACAGACAGCCAAGAAAATTTAGGAAGAAATGAGAGCAGAAATAAAAAAGTTACAAAATGAAGAGTCACAGATCAAGATTCTGTAGATGAAATTAAAAACTCAGAGGGTGCCCTCAATAGTAGAATGACTGCAGCCAAAGACAGAATCAGTGAGCTTGAAGATGAGCTACAGGAAGCTTAAAGGCAACAATAAGCAGTGGGAAAAGACATCAAAATAGCTCTTAGGTGAATCAGAGACCTAGGGGATGATTTCAAGAGGAGCAAAATTAGAATCATCGGAGTACCAGAAGGACATGGAGTCAACTCCAATGAAAAACCACAGTTAAAAGTATCATTGCTGAAAAGTTCCCAGAGCTGGAGAATGCAGGCATCCATATCCAAGGAGCCCAAAGAGTGCTAGCTAAAAGAGACCCTAGTATAAAGACTCTAGGACATATCATAGTCAGAATGTTGGATGCCACAGATAGAGACACAATACTGAAAACAGCAAGGTAAAAGAAGGAAATCACATATAAAAGAGCACCCCTTAGATTTACAGCAGACCCATCAGAGGAAACCCTCCAAGCCCGAAGACAATGGGGGTATAGTGGAAAAACTCAATGAAATGAATGCTTCACCAAGAATACTTTATCTGGTTAAACTCTCACTCAAATTTGAAAGAATGATACACTATTTCATGGATAAACGACAGCTCAGGAACTTCATAGACTCAAAACCAAATTTAAAAGAAGGACTAAAGAGGGTACTGTAAGACAAGGAAAAAACCTACAAACACAACAAACCCATACAGAAAGATGGCACAAAACCCATGAAAATAATCTCCCTCAATGTCAATGGCCTATATGCACTAATTAAGAGACACAGAGTGGCAAAATGGATTCGGAAACTAAACCCATCATTCTGCTGCCCACAAGAAACACATCTGAACAATCAGAGCAAACACAGACTCAAAGTGAAAGAATAGAAAACAATCCTGCAATCAAACAACCCCCTCAAAAAAGCTGGGTTGGCCATACTAGTATTGGACACATAGATTTCAGGTTGGAAAAGATTAGAAAGGACAGTGAAGGCCAAGTTTTACTAGTCAAAGGATATGTACAGCAGGAAGAAATCACACTCCTAAATGTGTGCGTACCTAAGGAGGGATCAGCTAAATACTTAAAACAATTACTAACAGATGTTAACAAGGATATTGCTAACAACACAATAGTAGTTAGAGACTTCAACACTGCCTTATCACCTCTAAATAGATCTACAAGATTAAAACTCAGCAAGGAAACAATGTCTTTGAAGGAAGAAATAGGAGAGTGCTAATAGATCTATACATGGCTTTGCATCCCAAAAAGAAAGAATACGCATTTGTTTTTCCCGGTGCACACGAAACATTTTCTAAAATAGACTATGTGCTGAGTCACAAAACATACCTCAATAGAATCAGGAAGACAGAAATTGTACCAACTACAGACCACAATGTACTGAAGATAGAAGTCAACCATGCACAGACTGTTTGTGGGAATTCTGACTGGCTCAGCCCTTTTGGAAAATAGTATGGATGCTTCTCAAAAAATTAGAAATCAAGCTCCCATTTGACCCAGCAATACCACTTCTGGGAATATATCATGGTGATACAGAAAAGTATAGTAGAAATGACATCTGCACTTATTATGTTCATTGTAGCACTGTTGCGTGAACGTTCATGCAATCGGAGGCGCTGAGATAGGAACGCGGAAGAAATGCATTGATTGGAGGACTAAGGCTCGCTCTGGCTCTTAGCAAAGGCAGAGGGCCTCGTGGACCTCCTTTTATTGATCATGGTACCTCTAAAGGGCGCAATATAGTGAGGTCACCAAAGGCATCAAAAAAATGTTACAGGGAGAACATTGAGACAATGGAAACATATTGTTTCCTTGTATGGGTAGGCCTATAGCCTCGGGAAAAGAATACAGAACTGAGAAGGGAAAGATACAAAACCGAAACTGAAACCTTCTACAGGCACCTGGATTTACATCCCAAAGACAAAGCTGGGCCTGCACCTGAAATCTACAATTTACAATATCAAAGGTCAGGCCTGGCTAACGCCATCTGCATGTCAAAGACCAGCCAGGCTTCTGTGAGAGAAGGAAAACTGCCCTTTTTAGTATGCTGAAATTATTTTTCTGAAGGCAGCTTGAAGGAGGAAAATGTTCAGCTTCATCCAGACCAGTCAGGACACATGAGAAGTCTCCCCCATTTTCATGGGTCCCTATTTTCCTGTCCGTAGCACGGTACAGTATACATGGGCTCGCCCTGATAGCTCAGTCCAGCCCCAACATAGCACTGTTTACAATAGACAGAATCTGGAAAAAACCCAAGTGCCTGGGAACAGATGAGTAGCTAAAGAAACTTTAGTACATCTACACAATGGAATACTATGCAGCTGTTATAAAAGATGAAGTCATGAAATTTGCATATAGGTGCAGCAGCATGGAAAGTATCATGTTAAGTGAAATGAGTCAGAAAGAGAGGGACAGACATAGAAAGATTGCACTCATTTGTGGAATGTAAAGTAACAGAATGGGAAACTAACACCCAAGAACAGCAGAGGTAAGTACCAGGAGGATTACTCTATAGCTTAGAAGCCAACCTTGCATGCTGGGGAAAAGGCAGCTCAGATAGAGAAAGGGCCACCAAGAAAGAGTGCTAGGAGAGCCCGCTAGGGTTAGGAGAGGAGGGCTGAAAGTAGATTATAGACCGAACATGATGGCCACTTACTACCTCTACTGCAAAACACAACACCCAAAAGGAGAGAGAGAGCAAAATAGAATGCCCTGCCACAGAGGCGGGGTGGAGGTGTGGGGGAGGGGAAAAGTGTGGGGATGGTGGGAGGGATGCAAGAACATGTGGTGGTACAAAATGGGCACTGGTGGAGGGATGGGTACTTGATCATTGTATGACTGAAACTCAAGCACGAAAGTTTGTAAGTCTGTAATGGTACCCCCACGCTGATTTACTAGTAAAAATATAAAAAAAAAAAGAATCCTAGGTATATCTGAAATGAAGCATTCTGACACCCCCTACCCCCAAGAAAAAACCCCACAACACTTAAATATGAGAATTAACTATCAAGTTGTTCATTGTTTGATGAATTAATAGATGAGGTCTTATTTTTGAAAGATCATTTTCAAAATTAAAACTAAATGAGGTTTTATTTTTCTACAGTATGTGCCTGTTCTGATTTGCCAAGTTTGGCAGAATGGCTTAGAAGCCAACCTTGCATGCTTTATAAATATTTTGTGCTTTTCTTCTGAAAACTATTAGAATTTCATTTTTCTTAGAATTCAGGAATTCTATCCAGATATGTAGACAGAGGGTTTTTGGGGAGAGGAACACCCACAACTATGCTCAAGGCTTTGACTCTGCACTCAGAGATTATTCCTGGCAATGCGGGGGGAACGTGCGGGATGCTGAGAATCTGATCCAGATCTGCTGCATGGAAGACAAACATCCTACCTGCTGTAGATAAAATTTTACCCCCCTTCCCAGACCTACCTGTTATTTGGTGTACTCTCAAAACTCTAAATTGATCAATAGAATGGAGAAATTATATTATATTTGTTTAAATTTTTTGCCCACATGATATTGCTTTTAAATCCTCTACAGTATATTGTGTTAGATTTTCTTAAAATGTACAAAGATATCTGACTTTTCCTTATCTGTTTTACTTTGCGGAATGGAGCTATAACACAGCGGGTAGGGCCTTTGTCTTGCATGCAGCCGACTCGGGTTCCATTCCTCTGTCCCTCTCGGAGAGCCTGGCAAGCTACCAAGAGTATCCTGTCCACAAGGCAGAGCCTGGCAAACTACCTATGGTGTATTTGATATGCCAAAAAGAATAACAACAATGTCTCTCCCTATAGACATGTTACTGGTGCCTGCTCGAGCAAATTGATGAACAATGGGACAGCAGTTCTACAGTGATGCAGTGCTATTTTACTTTGCATTTATGGTTTATTCTTTGAGTTATTTCTTTCACATGGCTATAAGTGTTTGTGTGTGTGTGTGTGTGTGTGTGTGTGTGTGTGTGTATTTCCAGAAGTCAATTTTATGTTCTACAAGGAGCCTGTTCCTTTCATTTTTTCTCTCTTTTGTTTTTCCTTCTTTTGTATTCTCTAACTGCTATTGTTTTTAAGGAGTTTTTTCTTTCCGAATATGTTTGCTTCTTTTCTCTATTAATAAGTATTGATTCACTTGAGTCTACTTATCAGAAAATTTTGACAGTAGTCTATAATGAATGGAGAATGAAGAATTTCCAATTACCTTTTATTGGTGCTATAGTAAAGGTAAAAAACCAGGGTGAGAATCCTTGCCCCTTGGTCTCCTTAGAGTCTCTGTGGTATATTAAATTATTATCTATTCTTCCTCCTTTCCTATACAAGAGTAATTTATCGCTAACAGCTCTTTGCCTTCTGACTTTATATTTGCCTCCAAAATATTTAACAGGAGGTGTATTTTTATTTATTTGTTTTTTTTGTTTTGTTTTGTTTTGTTTTGTTTGCTTTTTGGGTCACACCTGGCGATGCACCAGGGGTTATTCCTGGCTCTGCACTCAGGAATTACTCCTGGCGGTGCTCAGGGGACCATAGGGGATGCTGGAAATCGAACTTGGGTCGGCCGTGTGCAAGGCAAACACCCTACTCGCTGTGCTATCACTCCAGCAGGAGGTGTATTTTTAATAACCCAAATAATACTTATTAGTGATGTCATGGTCACCATATCATATTCCACTGGACTAGCTGATGTTGTAAATGATGGAGCTGTGAGATCCTAGAAGACAGAAACATTGCTAATTACATCTCCTGTCTCTGTATCAAGTTGTTGAGTTAATGTGACTCATGTAGATCCTGTCTACAGGTTAGAAGTTTTGAATTGTTCCTCCCATTGGACTTATCAGGAGCTCTGGTCATTTCCTAGAGCAGTACTATTCAATAGGTAGACCAACAGATTTGGTCACTAACTGATGTGCCAGCCACTGATTGATTAATGAAATTTTCAATATTTTAAATACGCACTCCTCCATCTTTATATATCTGTGGACTGGCATTTATCCTATACATCAGTCCTTAGAATTTTAGTTATAACCTAGACCAGCCGAGTCCTGGTGAATGGACTGGTGGTTGAAAACCATTTGGAAAAATTGTATTAAATGTAAATAGCCACACATGATTACCATATTCCTAATACAGTTCCAGAGCATGCTTTTCAATTCATTATCCCAGCAGCCGACCCGGGTTCGATTCCTCCGCCCCTCTCAGAGAGCCCAGCAAGCTGCCGATAGTATCTCGCCCACACGGCAGAGCCTGGCAAGCTACTCGTGGTGTATTCGATATGCCCAAAACAGTGACAATAAATCTCACAATGGAGACGTTACTGGTGCCCGCTCAAGCAACTCAATGAGCAATGGGATGACAGTGACAGTGACAGATCCCAGTTTCTTAGATGAGAAAAAAATGTCTGGAGATATCCCTGGGTTGACACAGGCACATGTCATAGTTGAAACTTTTTTGGCAATCTCTATTTCTTAAACCCAGATTCAAATGTGAAATAATTTCACATAAATATTGCTAGTAATAACCTTTTTATCTTTACCAACTTTATTCACTATTTGAAATAGTAACAGACATGGAGGACTTTCTGTGTTCTACAGCCTTGTCTCAAAAGCTTTGCTGTTCACCTCTATTTCTGCCTTGATTAAGATCCTGGCAAAGAACTAATCTGCTCTCTGTCCTTGGCAGCATCCAATTCTGTCAGTGTTGTTCAGAGAGGCATTATTACTTCTTCCTGGCAGGGAAGGCTTGGTAGTTGTCTGCTGAGATCAGGCCTTGCCAATACTTTGCCTCTCTTGGTAGCTACATAGATTTCTGAACATTCTGTAAATTTTTGAACATTCCATTTAGGAGCAGTGGAGGATTTGGCTCATGCAATTGAATAGACATGATTTTCTGGTGTCAGTTGGTCTAGGATCACAGGCTATCATCTGAAAAATGAGCAAAATGATTCTGCTTTGCCCCTTTCTACTTCCAATAGTACTACCTTAATTTCCTGATCCTCCAAGACAGTATAAGAAGTCGACAGATTCCAACCTCTAATATTTTCAGTACTATATTCTATAAGCTGCCTTGCACGCAGCTGACCCAGGTTCGATTCCTCCGCCCCTCTCGGAGAACCCAGCAAGCTATCAAGAGTATCTAGCCCGCACAGCAGAGCCTTGCAAGCTACCTGTGGCGTATTCGATATGCCAAAACCAGTAACAGCAAGTCTCTCAATGGAGACATTACTGGAGACCACTCGAGCAAACTGATGAGCAACGGGGTGACAGTGACAGTGATAGTGATATCCTATAATCTTTAACTATAATAAACACAATATCTGGGTCATCAAAATAATAATAAATTTAATGTAATGACTGAATTATCCCATAGGGGTGTATCACTTTCAGTACGCTTTTTTTTTTTTTCAGATTTTAGGTTGTACACACCTGGCTCTGTGCTCAAGTATCACTCCTAATAGTGTTAAAGGAATCATATGAGGTGCCAGGGATTGATCGGGGGCCAGATGTGTACAAGGCTAGTGCTTTACCTCCTGTATTATATTTCCATCCCTGAATACTTCATTTTTACATGTAGTAGTTTTAAATAGTAGCTGGAATTTATTTTTGTCATTGAAATAAAGTGAACACTTGTAGTAATCTAAGAAAATACTTATTTATTGTTTCAGAGAAATAAAGCTCATGAGAGGTTGGGGCTAATTGAATCAAAGTCTGGAAGCAAACAGGTCATTGTATTTATTCTTTATCTCTGCTTCTCTAGACTTGTCATCCTTAATTGTTGTTGTTCTGTGTCACTGTGCCGCAGTGACCTGGGTCCCCTACTTACTGTTTCTCTTATTCGGCTGTCCATTCTGTTTGTCTTATTCACTAATTGTAATTTTTTTGTTAAAAACAAATCCCTTTCTTTTGTTGATATTGTTGTGGTTACCAGGGACCATATACATGCTTGCTTTGATTGAGAATTGCAAGGACAGTTGATTTGGATGCTTCACACAGTTACTTCACTGAAAATCACGAACTGCATTCCTGCCAGGATTGCACTCTAGAGAATAGGGGACACTGATAATTAAATTTGTGGTCTTCTTGAAATGGGAAGATTAATATGCACTTCTTGAGGTCTTCTTCTGCTGGCAATTTAGGTTCTTCAGTCATTGAACTAGATAGTGTTTGGAACCACTTATAAATCCATATTTTCTATAACTATCTATTTCACATCACCTCATATCTAGTAGGGATATCATGTCACATTCATATATCTGAAACATGTCCCAATATATATTATCCAGTTGTCTCCATTTCACTAACACAACTGTTAATTGCTCAGGCCAGTCAACTAGAGAATATTTAATGCCATTTTTCCCTTCATGCAAACTTGTAACACACCAATATTTAGGATATTTCTAGGCTATTTTCTTAAACTGAATATAACCTATTTTTACCTATTTACCTTTAACATTCTAAGTTAGTAAGCCTTTCTCATCTTTCACTTGGACAATACCCTAGCCACCAAACCAATTTCTTTGCTTTCGTTGTGGCCCTTTAAACATTCCTGGCCCAAAAGTCTTGCTGATCTATTCAAACTAAAAATAAGATCATGCAACTTCCTCTCTCAGAACACTTTAATGACTTCATATTGAACATAAATAAACTCTTATTCTCTCACTCTTGTCTGTGAGGTTTGAATGACCTGATTCTAAACAACTTCTCTGACCTCCCATCTAACATATACCACTTATTCATTGGCTTATGTATCTCCAGCTGCGTGGTCCTTACTCATTTACTAACATGCCAACTCATACCAGTTTTCAGGAAGAAGTGACTTTTCCCATTTTTAGATTATCACCCAGACTTTTCTTCGAATTTGTTTCCTTCACCAAGGATTTTGTTCAAATATGATATCATATCCCTATGGGGTCTTACCTTATCTTAAATAGGCGCCAATTTCCAATCTCTTCCCTTACTCTAGACATTTTCAATGCACGGAGACTGTTTTCCTGAGTTTCCACTCAAACCTCCTCCTGTTCCCTCTGGTTAGGAACAGCCTTGGCTCTCTTACAGGATGTGCTGTTCAACCATAAGTGCTGTTATGTATTGTTTGTCATTATATGAATGGATTTGGGAAGCATGCTGTTTTAGCCTGCCCTATTTCTTTCTTAGTGCACTCATTAGTATAAGTGACTCAGCCAAATGAAATTATATCGGTTAGGCAAATGAGATTATATTATGTATTTATGCATTTACTTGTCTGTTGTCTGCCTTCTCTGGTGGCATTTGAGCTCTAAAATGATAGAGACCTGTCTGTTTTCTATATCTCTATAGTTAAAATGATAATTACTTTTTGTTTTAATATAGTTTTATTAGGTTTAATTTGTGCACAGTGAAATTTACCCTCTGGTGTATAGTTTTGACAAATACATAGTGATAACAAATACCACAATAAATTTATAAAAGAGATTGTAGTCATATACTCTCTACCTCAAACGAAATGAATCTTTTTGTTTCCATAGCTTTACCTTTTCCAGACATTTACCATTTTCTATGACACATATAATCAATGCCCAAATTGAGGTAAAAATAATAGAAACTTATTAGCTTACAATTCTGGGAATCTGAACTCCAAAATAGGTCATCAAATTTGTTTCCTTCCTGTCGATTCTAGAAGAAAATATGGTCCCTTGGTCTTTCTGTTTCTATCACCAATCTACATTTCTCAGCTCAGGCTCTGTCATCTTCTAGGCTTCTTCTTTCATCTCCGTAATTTTGCTGTTTTTCTTACATTGGACCAACCCAAACAGTAACAAGGAAATCTCCCCATTTCAAGATCTCATTTTATTCACAGTTGAAAATTTTCTTTGGCTATGCAAGATAAGTAGATTCAAAGGTCATAGACATCTCTCTCTCTCTCACTCTCTCTCTCTCTGTATGTGTCTGTCTGTGTGTCTGTCTGTGTGTCTGTATGTGTGTGTTTATGTGTGTGTATTGGGGCATACTATTTACCTTACCACGCTCTCAGCATTTAAGCTATAGAGCTATGTAAAAATGTATGATAGAGACTTATGTAAATGTTAGGCAAGAAGTAAACTTAGACCTCTGATGGAAGGAAGTCATACATGGGACCCAATAATATCTTGTCTCCTTGTACTTGAGTTCTTTGGATAGTGACAGAGAGAATCTAAGTAGAGTTTAGTTGAAAAAATAATAATAATGTTGAAAATTGAAGGGAGTTGATGCCTCTTAAGTTTTTCTTTTTGAAGTCTTCTTGTGTTTCTTATCTAATTTCTTTCAAATATTTCTTTTTATCTGTTAATATCCCTTTGCCTAATTACATGTGTTTCTCTCTAGACCTGTCTTCAGTTTCTTAACATTCTTATTCATTGTAGACTACTTTGGAACAAAGTACATATTTTAGTATATGTTGTAATATAGTATAAAGGACTGTTTTGTGTTCTTAAAATTCAAAGCAACACAGTGAAGGCATTATTTCTTTTAACGTTTAGCTCTGTTGTAGCTTTTTCACCTTAGGTATATAATCCTTGATAGGAAAGAAAAAAAACAGAGAACTTCCTTGTAAAAAGATTTCATCTATATATACAAGACCAATCTAGTTTCAACAATTTAATTTTTGCCAGTTTAATAAAATCAATTTCATGAGGCCAGGTTGTGTTTAATGTACTGTATGTAAATCCTCACATAAATACAGACTAGAATTAATATCAAATGCAAGATTTAAAAATATAAAACTTATTAACTAAATTTATTCTGCAGGCAATTAAAATATAAGGCTCTTTAAGGATTTGCCAATTGCTTCAATTATCCTGTTTCTTTGTAGTATGCCTGAAATGACTGTGACTTTTGTAGCACTATTACCAGGTTCCCATAAAAAGAAGTGACTTTGAATTATCCTTTCTTCAGCAAATTTCCTACCTAAGCAAGAAGTGCCACTTAGAAATCATTCACAAACCCTGTAGCTGTCAATTGCTTTTTTGCCAATGGAAATTTTTATTAACATACTCAATTTCCTGTGAATCTTTTTTTTCCCTATTAAAAAAGTTACCGTTCCCAACTCTGGGAGAGAGAGCAAAGTAGAATGCATACCTTGCACATGCAAGGCCCTGAATTCAATCTCAGGCACCACATAATCTCCAGTACTACCAAGGTATAACCCTGATGGCCTGTACAGGTCGGGGTATTGCCAGGAATAATCATATGACTCCTGAGCCGGGAAGTTCTTCCCCCAAAATAGTTACCATTCCCTTACCACCTATATCAATGGTTTAACTATATACTCTGGAGCCTGGGAGTAGATGCCGGATCCATACCTTATGAACTTTTAGAGCTCAGCAAGTCTTTTAAATCCAGTCTTCCTCAGAATACCAGAAAATAGATACATAACGAAGTGGCTATAGGAATTACATGACTCACATTCGCAAGGAATTTATATTATGTTTCATGCAGTCCTACCAGGCTATAATTTATTTCCAGTTGAATAGAAAACAAGAATCAATGGTGTTAAATGCTATTAATTACCAGTAAATTTTGAATTGACACTGAAGACATTCTGTCCTTTCATTTTTCCTGTGAAGTATTGCTGCCTCTTCAATGATAATATGTGTACTTAATGGTAAATCTTTCCTTTATGCTCAGACAAGACAGAAAGATGTGACTTCTCACACCTTTCTTAGTACCCCTTAGTGCTCACAGGGCAATAGATATGGCTTCTTAAGCTCCTACACTCTTGGCTAAGCTTCCGAACTACAGGTGGGGAGAGTATAGAGCAGCTGTTTTGACAGTCTGGTAAGAGAATCAATGACATATGCCAAGACTGGGGTACAAGCAGTCTTTTTGGTTGCTGGTATTCATACCCATCTGCTGTAAATGGCACTTTGCCTAATCATAATGAAGGAATGAACCGAAAAGGATTTTCTGAAACTTTGTTTTTCTCAAAATGTGACCATCTGCCAGAGGCCTGGAGGTAACTAATTTATAGACCCTATATACAAAGTCATCCTGAATTTTTATTTCACTGAAATGTGTGATTGAGTATTTCTGAAGTATACATCAATTAATTTTTAGATGTTTCAAAATATTCCTTTAAGGGGAAATACAAGGGCTTAATATAATTAAATTCTAATAGACTAAGTATGTGCATTTATTATCTTATTTTAGCTTGATATTTTACTTTTGGAGTCTTTTGTTTTGCTTTGGGACAGCAGCCTGCATTTGTCAAGGCATATTCCTTGTTCTGTGCTCAGGAATCACCCTTGGTGGTGTTTGGGGACCGTATGTGGTGCTGGGAATTCAACCAGTGTCAGTCACGTGCAAGCAAGTACCTTAATATATGTACTATAGTTCTGACTCTGACAATAATTTTAAGAGTTGGGTACAAATATCTTTCCTCAAGGATAAGGAAAGAGTTTCAAGAGTTCATTAATTTGGTTAGTTTCATCATACAGAGAGTAAGAGGGGCACTTGGCTTGGCATAAAAGCTGTTATGAGCCTTCTGAGTACATCGAGTAATTTAGCCACAGTGTCGCCAACTACATCCACATTGAACCATAATAAGTTTTCCAATGTCTTGTTTCTCATTTCTGTAGTTTTCCTCAAGCTCAGTCTCTGAGACGGCTTACTAATATTTATAACTAACATAGTGATTAGATTACTACATAAAAGCTGTTCTGACTAAAATAGCTTTGGTCAAAGTGAACGGGAGTGAAAGAACTAACTACTTATATACCATAAGACATCTTTGAAGTTTATGGAAGTTTTCCAATGTTAAACATTTAGATTGTGCTTTGATATCAGCATGTTGAGAAGTAATGAGAAATAATGTGTGTGTGCCTGTAAGGTAGATTTTTTTTCAAATGAGACAAAGACAAAAATCTATATTTTCTCATATAGCACTGTAGCACTGTCATCCCATTGTTCATTGATTTGCTTGAGAGGGCACCAGTAACATCTCCATTGTGAGACTTGTTACTGTTTTTGGCATATCAAATACGCCACGGGTAGCTTGACAGGCTCTGCCCTGCAGGCAAGATACTCTTGGTAGCTTGCTGGGCTCTCCAAGAGAGACGGAGGAATTGAATCTGGGTCGGCTGCATGCAAGGCAAATATCCTATGGGTTGTGCTGTTGCTCCAGTCCTATTATCTCATATACTAATTACTAATTAAAATATTTTATTAATATTAATTAAAGAACTGTGATTTATAAAGTTATTGATAGTTGAGTTTTAAGCATATAATATTTCAGCACCAATCCCACCACTAGTGTCTAATTGTATTCATAAGAAAGAACAATGGGTAAGAGCAAATGTGAAGAATACTTTGTGTGGCTAGAATAACTAAAAAAATTCTGTAAGGAAGACAGCCACTGCTGAAACTAGAGAACTGTCACTGTTCATTATTTCCAGTACCAGAAGATATTTAAATTCAAATGAACTGAAATTAAATACAATTTTAAACTCATTTCTCAGCAAGACTAGTCATATTTTATATGCTTAATACCCATGTATTGGATAGGATAGATGTAGAATATTTCACACTCTGCCAAAGTTATATTGGACAGTGCTACTGTAGACTGCCAGACTGTTTAAATATTATAAAGTGAGTACATCAGATTTTTGAGGGGGACTAATATCAAAGCAGTGTATCCTTCTCAGTACAAAAATAGAAACATTACTTAGAGATTAATCTGCCTTAAAATTTTCAAGGGTACTTTTGTTCTATTTTTACTGATACAAGTTAAAAATAAAAATACAGAAAGTGTGTTTTGTACTGTTTTCCTCTTTCTCGGTTAGCTGAATTAAACTAAAAGGATAAAAATATGAGTAATATATTGAAAGACTGATTTATTTCCTAAAGATGCATGTTTACTTGTCAGTTCCTTTAAACCTAGAAGTCAATAGAATCCAACTAAACCTTAGTTTGTTCTGCTATAACAAATTCAAATAGACTGGCCACCTGAGACACTTATTGTTAACACCTTTGAGGGCTGGGAAATCTAAAATCATTGGGCAGGTGCTTTTGTTTTAGCATTTGGTAAGGAATCATATCCCAGTTTAGACATGGCTCTTGTATCTTCATTTGACAAAGAGGGAAAATAAGCAAATGATGTGATGCCTTTTTTATATAAGGGCACTTACCCATGGTGAGGGCTTCACTTCCACCTCTTAAAAGTCCATTTTAAGATTTCATCCAATTAGAAATTAGGGTTTTAATCTTGAATTTTTGGAGGAATAAATATTCAATCTATGGCAAATGGATAACTGCACAGAAAATCTATAGGAATTTGTAGAATAGTTCTGAAATTATTTCTAATGAATTTTCATGGGATTATTATGATACTGTGCACTAAGTTTTTCTGGTTGCTGGTTTTGAGTTCTATATTTTGACTGGTACTTTTGCACTGCATGGGGGTTTTGATTTAGCAATTGGACTTGGAAAATTTAATGTTATTTGGTTCTAAACTGAGTTTCTATAATCAAGAAGAGGCTTACTTCCCTAAGTCCAGTGAATCCACTATAGGATGTGCCCATTTTATCCACCCTTCTAAATTACTTTATTTATAGCAAATAAATAGGATGCACAACTCAATCTGCATGTCTAGGAAGAAAAAAAGAACAAATGACTTACTTGGGGGAGAAAATTGAATGCCTAACGGAAGTACAGTGAGATTATGGATCTAACCAACAATGATTAAATGAGCCTTACTGGGTAAAAGAACATTATGTTAGTCATAAAACATAGCAATATCTCTGAATTCCTTTGATAGTAGTTCAAAGCTTCTCTTTTCCCTTCACCTGTCTGGACACAACACTTCTAAATTAGACAATTTAGACTTCAAGATTTAGCTCCAAGACTCCTTAAATTTTATGTGAAAAAAAAAAGGTCCAAAGAAATTTTATGTGACTAGGAATTGTGCATTAGCATTTTGATTGTGCAAATACAAATAGGAAAGGCATCTCATGTGCAGTCAGTTTAGGTTGGTATTTCTGAGGATGATTTCTCTCAAGGTCATTTTTACATCACTTTAACTAAACACTGTGCTTTACAACTTTGTTCATGATGAGCTGTAATGGTATTCAATATTCCTACGCAATCCCACCACCACCATCAACTTGCCTCCACCATAGTCTCCCATTTTCCCCCCTATCCCTCAAGCCTACCCTTGTAACTGACCCAAAATAATTTATTTTATATTGATTATTATTACTAAATGGCTAAAGAATGGTAAAATATTTCCATAGAAAAAAATGATGAAAATTGTTGTATCTCCCCACGGGGACATTAAGTCCTTGTCTGAGGGTTTTCTAAGCTATTGTTGTAAGTTAAGCTTTATGTGTTAATGTTTTTGTTAGTTGAGATTGGTTGCTTCTACATTACATTCCCATGCAATATGGCATGCTACTACTGGGATGTCATTATTGTAGAGTTTGGAGATACCATGCGGTTACAGATGTGGCTATTTGCTCAAGAAAATCCAGAATACTTAAGAGGGCAGTTTGGACAGAAGCATGTAGGTGACTTTTGTGTTTGAGTGCATCTTCCAGGGTGCACGCTACTTTTGGTAGGGCAGGAACCTGGTCTGATCCCTGCTGAGATTGCCTTGAATGTCTCAGCTGGAACCGTGTATCCAAAAAATTTTTGCAGCTAGCTTATCTCTTTTGAGATTTATGAGTCTCTGGAATAGAGCTTGTAGTTGAACTTACATTGCAGTAGAGGTGAGATGCAGAAGTGGCTGTCAGGGCTTCCACAAGTGGGTGGGTTTTGCCTGTCCTGAATCTGAGAAGGTCTGGAGTTTTCAGCCAAAAAAATCCACATGTACCTGAAATATTCTGCAGATTGGGATCTCTCTGGAGCTCAGTTCTGAGGCGGAAGAGTCTGGCCAGAGGCATTGCAGCAGCTTTTCTTTGAATTCTATTTCCGAGATTAGTTGAATATTAAAGTGTACATTTTTAGGAGTAATGAATCTAATAAAGAAGCTAGAATTCAAAATTACCTTGGTGCAGAAGTGAGAGCAATGAGGACTCCGGTGACAAGACCTCTTTATTACCATTAGGTATAGTCTCCACACCTAAATAGCAATCATTCAGAAGCTGCAGACAGACACACAGTGCTAGACTTCTGAAGTCTGCTTTTCATTACACCTATTAAGAATCTCCTTTGTGGGGCCCGAGCGATAGTACAGCAGGAGGGTGTTTGCCTTGCACGGGGCCAACCCGGATTTGATCCCCGGAATCCCATATGGCCGCCCCAGCACCGCTAGGAGTAATTCCTGAGTGCAGAGCCAGGAGTAACCCCTGTGCATCGCTGGGTGTGACCCAAAAAGCAAAAACAAAACAAAACAAAAACTCCTTTGTACTGATCATTTTCCTTAAGCATTTGTGTTTAATGGTCTTTAAAGATATGTGTACCATCACAGCCCCAAATGACTGTTGAATAATGGTTAAAAAAAAAAAAACAGCTAATAGAAAACTACAAAGCCTTGGTTATAATTTTTAAATTTTTTTTCCTAAAAATATTCTGGGAATGTGTAATAAAAGAACCCAGAAAAGATCAGACTTTCAGACTTCTGGGTAAGCTACCTTAGTATTTATTTGTGGCTATTATTTCTTCTTTTATAAGAAAATAGCATAGCTAAGCCCAACTAATGTGGCAAAAGGTAGACTAATAAAAAAATTAAATAATCAATTGAATTTGAAAACTTCTTTCTCAGGTAATATTTACTATAGTGGCTTTGAATTAAAACTCAAATGTATATTCAAATGTAGTCCGTACCTTATTCTATAAGGAAATACAGGAACAGACAGAGTAACTTAACGATTTGTATGTCTTTTAAACTCTTTTACTCTTTTAAATAAGATTGGTATTGCCTTGGCCTTGAGCCTACTCTAACTTCAGCAAGAATGATTAGAGACCAATGAAACAATATTTGTTTATGAAAGCAATGTTGGAGAGCTACATGAATAACTCACAGGCGAGGCAGCTCCAGAGTCACAATCAGTTGCAAGGGTGATTTACTATTTCTGCAAAGTGTTCTAACTGCATTAATCTTTGCTTAGAACTGTGTCACTGCAGAAAGTGACACAAGATATAAGTGGCTTCGGTGAGACACCAGAATAGAGTACTGTCAGACAACTTGCAGAAGCTACAATGAATCATCCTGCTACTTATTTTGAGCAGCCCCACAAATTCAGGGAAGGAATGTAAGAGACAATTCAGTGCCTCCGTAGAAGGCCTTGTACTCATTTAGACATTTTTTGCTTATTCTTGCAGAAAATAAAGATAATAGGAAAGAAGGAGTTGAATGCCTTGGTGATCTGGTGCATCTAAGAGCCACTGCATCTCCCACTCATAGGGCACCACTCTTACTAAGCTGGGCAATGTGGAATTATAAAAGATGATGTCACTATCGGCATGACAAACTGCACCCCAACATGCCATATCCTTGATATTTATCTTGTTTTGCCATCTTCTTGTATTTCACAAGTATTTCTGGTCTTTTTCTATTTCCATGGACATGTACGTATCCATGTGTGGAAAATGGGAAAAGCCTTACCAAGAGATGACAAAAATACAAAAGAAACAGTTCTGACATGGCTTGGATCTCTTATTCCTTACCCCATCTCTCTTGATGACAGTAAGGGTGTATTGTTGAAGGAGTTGGAATGGAATTCATAACTTAACAAATATGGGGTAGACTGTAGTGGGAGAAGGAGCAGCTTATAAACCAGAGCCAATGAGACAGGAGATGCATACCACTGTAAGATTCTTCAAATTTGCAACTAGTAATAGTTTGGGCATCTAGTAATAGGTTCCACTCTAATGGAGAGTCTCCCCTCTTCATCAATCCCATGCAATCCCTACATAGGAAAAACATGAGTACAAAATAAGCTTGCCAGTGGAAAAAATTGCTGGTTACTTACTGTGCAGTTTGGGTTTGCAAATCATTGCTATTTTCATTTGCTTTCTAAATTGCAATAATGCTGATTTATTAAGGCACATGATTTACAGAGTTGTTTGTAATAGGGTCAGGTATTTGGTGTCACATTCAACACCAAATCTACATTATCATCTCCACCGATGTTCCCAGATTCCCTTTGGTGACCCAACTTGCCTCCTTAATGAGCCCATTTTTAAGCTGGTTATTGTATTTTGGATCTTATACTTGCAGTGTTGTTGGCTTTGTGGTTTCAATATAGACATATAATACACCCCTACACCACCAATGTGCCTAGGGCTCAAGTCCCTATCCCTGTTACCTTCCATCCACCTATTCTTTCTCTCATTGATTTCTTTCCTTCTCTATCCTTCTCACTTCTTTAATCTATGGTCAAGAGTAATCTAGATACCCCCATTATGCCTTCTCTTACCCTGTTACTCTATATACGACAGATAAGTGAAATTACCCAGTATTTGTCCTTCTGAGTTGTTTCACTGACCATATATTCTCCATTTCTTATCTCAGAGCTTCGTGTGTAAGCAATCGAGCTATATTCTCTGCTTCACAAATTGCTGCAGGGTTGAATTTAAGCTATTTGCCAGGACTGCAGTCATCTTAAGACTTGAGTGAGAAAGGAGTCATTTCTCTGCTTATTAATATTATTGTTGGCAGTTGGCCAGGATCTACTATGCGTGCTCCTCTCTAGGATAGCTCCTGTTAAGGCAGTGGTTATATCAAACATATATCCTGAGAAGAACTAGCAATAGGGGAAAAAAAGAGAGTGAAAGCAGGATGCAAATCAATGCTTTTACAGCTTAGTTTCAGAAGTGACACTTTCATCCTCTTGCTATATTCTATTAAATAGAGGTAACTCACAATGTCCAGCCTGTATTCAAGGGGAGAAGATTACATCAGCTCCTGGATACTACTTATATGCCAAATGTATACAGATTGCACTGGGAGCCATGTCAGAAGTTGAGGGTATCATGAAGTGTTTCATGGTCACAGAGCTGTATCATTTCATTATAAGTTCCTGCAGGTATGAAGCTGATATATTTTTATTTCCACTACCTGTCTCCAAGTTTATCTCTCAGATGTTTTCAAACTTAGTGTGGGTGGCAGTATTTTTACCTTTTCTTCTTCCACTTCTTTTCTTCTTATGCACAATAATAAACATTCTTAGCTTTTCAAGATTCAATCTCAATTGTTTGCCATTAAGAAAGCGTTTTAATACTATAAAAGTCAATATTGATACATGCCAATCTATGTAGTTATTACCTAAATATGAAGGAAGATTTGTTTCTTTTTCTTTGAACCTCAGTTGAGAAACACTTAGACTGCAGAAAGGCATTATATTAGTAAATTAAAATCCTAACCCAACCTCTGAAGGCAGAAGTCAAGGCACACTCTTATTGTAGCTACTATTTGTTTTTGTTTTGGGGCCACACTCACTAGTGCTCTGGACTTACTCCTGTTTCTGCACTCAGGGAACACTTCTGATGATGCTCAGGGAACCATATGGGGTGCCAAGGATCGAACCTGGGTGGACCATTAGCAAAGCAAATGACCGACCAGCTATAATATTTTTCTCATTTTTATAGATTTTTGTTTGCTTTTGGTTTCAGGCCACACCGGATTGGGCTCAGCATTTAATCCAGGCTCTGAACTCAGGGATCATTCAGGCTCAGGGAACCATAGGGGATGCTAGCGACTGATCCCAAGTTTGGCCAAGTGCAAGCCAAACACCCTACCCACTGTACTATCACTCCAACCCGATAGCTATACTTTAAAAAAGATAATCCCTTATTCACAAGATTTGGGATATAATTTACATATAAAATGTGAACATTATATAAATTTAAGGTATAAATACAGCTTGATTCATTTTAGATACTGTAAAACAGTTACTACAATCAGGTAATTTAACACATTTGTAATCTTAGAGAGTGATCTTTTATACATGTATTTTGATAATTTTTAGGATCTACTCAGCATTTTATTAACATGATACAGGAGTAACTGTAGTTACCATGATGTCCACTTGATCCTTAGAACTTACTCATCTTATTACTGGAACTTTGTTCCTTTTGATGAACATCTTCTCATTTTTCATACCTCTCGGTCATCGACTATTTCAGTGAGAATTTAATTTTCTTTTTAAATGAGATCATAGTTTGTCTTTCCCTTATTTCACTTCTTCATCTCTTTCTATCTGCAATATAACGTTACTCTTTTAGGATGAAAGTCTTTTTTTGGCATGCCCTCTGACTTACCTCCATATAGTAGGGGTTTTATAGTCTAGAGAAATGTTTCAGCTCTTGTGGGGTGAGCAGTTGTGCTTTCAAACTAATCACACCCATTTGGGAAGTGAGTGGGGGGGCAGGTATAAATAGGTTGTACTTAATGAGTAAAATTGGGTAGGGATATTTGGGCCACTCATGGCTCTGCTCAGGGCACACTTCTAGTTCTGTGCTTCTAGCTCTGTGCTTATGAAACATTCCTGGTGGGTTTGAGGGCACCATACGGGCAGCTTGGTCCTGAATCTGATTTTGGCACATGCAAAACAGATGAATCCACTGTTTCATCTCTCTGACCCCTAAGATACTTTTTGCTTTTAAAATTATTTCTCTGCATTCCACCTACACAGAGAAAGAGAGTGTCTTATTAGGTGAAATATACTCAGATCTTAAGAATCATTTGAAACACTTCACTGTATTGTGGCAGTTTTGATTTCTCTTCTGCTCAAATTGGAGCTAACTTGAGTAATGAATAATCTCATTAGCTTGTTAATATGTGATCCTCTTATTCCCATGAATGTATGTTAGTCTTGATTTAGACATTCAATTCAGCATTTCAGTACTAATGGATGAAGTAAGTGTGTGAGATTGCTGATTTCTCATACCATATTAGCAGATAATTTAAAGTAAATCAGATAAATAAATAGTAAAATTAGAGAACAGGAAAGAATAGGAGAAAAATGATTCATAGTGGGGAAATATAAAATAAATTATAGGTAATATTAAACAAATTTGTAAGATAAAATGAAATACTCATCTGCTGATGAGACTATATTTTGTTAAATTATAGTGATAAATATAGACAAAATTTATGTTGTCAAAGAAACTATAATTGAACATTTTTCTGGAAAATTGATTAGATCAATATCCAGCAAAATGAAATAAAAAGTTCTATTTCTAAATATCACAAATAATTTTTTAGTGCATTTTTATCAACCCTTTGAAGAACTGTTTTTTTTTCTTTTTGGGTCACACCTGGCAATGCACAGGGGTTACTCCTGGTTTTGCACTCAGGAATTACTCCTGGCGGTGCTCAGGGGACCATATGGGATGCTGAGGATCGAACCCGGGTCGGCTGCGTGCAAGGCAAACGCCCTACCTGCTGTGCTATCGCTCCAGCCCCCCAAGAAGGAACTGTTGTTTTATTATAAAAAGAATTACAGGGCATAGAGCAGAAAAATCACCCCAAATTTTTGTTTATTTTTGTCTCGATCTTAATCATTCAGAGTTAGAATACATGTGGGAATAAAAACGAAAGAAGGAGGATTCCAAATTGGCATAATCTACAAAACTATATAGAGAAACATTTATAATTGTACACCTACCTACCTACCAGTGACTAAAATAGAATAAGAGGACTTTATGATTCTAGCTAAGAATAAGTGTTTATTCTAATAATTTTTATTGTAATCTAGTATAAAAATAATATGCAGCTGTACGAGTAAATTCATTATTTCCCAATGAATTTATAAATGAAAATGTATGCATTTAATTTAGTGTGGTTAGTTACCCTACATGAAGAAGAAAAGTTGTCATTAGTCAATGGTGCATTTAACAATAGTGGACATCTTAGAATATAATAAAAATGGCAGCACAAATGGGAGTCAAAGAGAAAGTTCAAAAGCAGTTTTGAAAAAAATTAAAAATCTTACAACTATAAGTGAAGTTAAACTTCAAATAAAAATGTTTCTTTAAAGGGATGCTTGAGGGATTGATTTAAACCTCACTAACTGGGTATAACAACTTCAATTAGGAATGAATGGCATAGACTATAAGGCTATCGAAGGCTAGGGCTGATGCCTACGGGAACCTGTGAGTTAAAGAACCAGAAGGAACATTCATATATGAAACTAAATCAACATTAGTAAGGGTAATTTTGTATGTAAAAGAAATATCTGCAATGTTAAATGAAGAAATACTAGAATGAATGTATTTATATAACATATATGAAAAATTATGAGATTACAGGGCTGGTGAAATTGTACAACAGGTAAGGCACATATTGAACTGACCCAAGTTCAATATCAAGCACTGCATATGTTTCCTTGAACACTGCCGGTGGTGATTCCTGAACTTAGAACCAAGAGTAACACCTCAGCACTGCCAGGTAATGACTTATCCTCACCTGCACCCATCGAAAAATATAATATTGGCAATGGAAGATATTATAACTATGATATTTTAGATTAGTGTCTTGATGTGAATACTTTTAAAAAATTATGCTATAGGAAATATATTTCAGCCATGACTTTTCTCTCCCTTGAGCACCAAATATTGTTCAAAGATTTTTTTTTTACCTTCAAAAGAAAAAGATTTAGGGCAGGGTAATTTTTTATTTCGTTAGTTTATGTGCAAAACTGTTTGGGTTTTTAGATACCCAGATATTAGACAAAAATTTTTTTGGGTCAGGGGGCCCTTCCAATCAGTGCTCTGGGGTTTCATGGAGCCACTGTTGGTGATACTCAGCTAACTGGTGGTTCTGTACTTGCAAACTTCCAGGGTTACACCCAGCTGTGCTCAGAGGCCTCCAAAGATAACCCAGTGATGCTCAGGAGGCATCAGTGTCAGAAATCAAACTTGAATGGGCACATGAAAGGCACAGACAAATTGTTGAGGGAGGTTTTAGATGAGAAGCGCATTTCAGTTGATAGCTTTGATTAAAGCAAATGTATTTCAGAATATGAGGGGATTTTGCACAATGACTAATATACACTGGAAACAATAATTCTCCAAGAGACTGCCTTTATACATTATTTGCAACATCTAATATTTAGAAGAAAATGTGGATGCTCAAACTGTGGAACATTGGTTCTCTGGTCCTTAGCATGCTGGCCCATTGTGCATATTTTGGTCTTACTAACACCCCTAACTCATGTCAACCAATTCTTCTTATTGTGTTCTCTGGATAACACTAAATAATATAAAAAAATAAGCAAACAAAAATTATTTATGAATGTGAGAAGCTTGGACATGAGAAACAAGAGTGAATGCTTTCTCTGAATATTTTCTAATTAAAGGTAATGAAGGTGTAAGAGCTGAAGGTAGTAGGATAAGTTATCACATACTTTTTCTGCTCAGTATAACTTGGGAGGTTTTATAAAACAATGCAGCAGTACTAAAAGTCTAAGTCTTACGGTTGTTGATACGAAACAACTTTTAAGACATGATATGTAAAGGAATGAAGTAATCAAATAATAAAACAAACCTGAACAAAAATAATAAATTAGGACATGTTATCCATATTAGGTTGATACCTATATTCTGAATGTCAAAAAAAGTGGCAGGAGAATTACACACAATAACTTAAGGCACTGGTAAGCATTGAAAAGAGAGAGGGAGGATGAGAAAAGGGAATGAGGTTTTGATTTTACTTAGTATTTCATTTATTTTGGAACAGGGAAATGTGAAAAGCAAATATCACAAATCAATACATTTCACTGACCAATCATTGTCACTGCATTGTTACACAGTTTGTGTATTTTGGCCACATTGCTTTGGCCATTTGTTTTTCCCCCTACTACATTTCTTTATATTCCATTTATGAGAGGGATTATTCCGTGTCTGTCCTCTTCTTCTAATTAATGTCACTCCATATGATAATTTTCAGATCTATCTAATGTAGAGAAAATTATGATTTCTTTCTTTCTTTTATTTTTTAATAGCAGGGAGGTATTCTATTGTGTGTATATACCACACTTTGTCTCTATACAGTCATGTGTTCTTGGATACATAGGTTGTTTCTAGATTTTGGCTATTATGAGTAGTGCTACAATGAACATAGGGACTCAAATATCTTCTTGGAACATAGTTTGGGTCTGCCTCAGTAGATCCAAGAGGTAGAATTGCTGAGCTGTATGGAAGTTTAATTATTAAGTAATACCAATATAGTCATTATAGTACAGCTTCACATAATGGTCACAACCTACATTTTGCCCCCCCTCCCACAAATCACATAATATCTACAATGATTATGCAATGAAGTGCAGCATTAAAATCTCTTAACCAAAGGAAGATGCATAAATGATCATGGCATTTAGAAGCTATAGGAGACTATTGACTTATCACATATGGATGATCAGTGGAGAATTTAGCAGAAACCTTTTGTACCAGAAAATTATAAGATTAAAGTCACGATCACTAAATCCCGTTAATCACCGATTTCTCGATTTCTCGATTCAGTAACCTCTCATTTCATCCTTTCCCTGAGATCTTAGAAGTCTATCTCGACTGGGCCCTCCCAACGATGAGGATACTATTCAGTTGTAAGGATAGGTAAAATGGAATGGAATACTATTCAGTTGTAAGGATAGGTAAAATCTTGCAGTTCATTGCAACTTGGATGGAACTTGTATCTATCATGAAAACTGGAGTGAGTCAAAAAGGATACGAATCAAAACTAGATGATCTTACTGATATGCAGCATATGGAGAAAGAAAGAAAGAAAGAAAGAAAGAAAGAAAGAAAGAAAGAAAGAAAGAAAGAAAGAAAGAAAGAAAGAAAGAAAGAAAGAAAGAAAAAAAGAAAGAAAGAAAGAAAGAAAGAAAGAAAGAAAGAAAGAAAGAAAGAAAGAAAGAAAGAAAGAAAGAAAGAAAGAAAGAAAGAAAGAAAGAAAGAAAGAAAGAAAGAAAAAAAGAAAGAAAGGGAATATATAGGCTATTAGATGTGATGAGGCCACATTGTGGTCCTGCGCTTCCTGGAGCTTGGTTTTATAGTCTCTGGATCTTGGCCGCTGATGGGATTACACGGCACTGGGGGCAGTTTGTGGGTGTGGCTGCAAAGCTAATGAAAAATGGAGGATCTGGATGGAGAAGGCCCAGTCCCCATCTAAGCAGGCTTAGAGATATCAGCCCCGGGTCCCACACACCTGGGTTCCTCTGCCAGTTCCTTCATGTGTGAGGCAATAACACAGTGGTTAAGATAAATATGTAGGCATTATATATTATTATTACTGCAACAGTAAATGAAAATTAACAATTAACAATTCTATTAAAGTTAAAGGACAAATTTTAAAAATATAACACAGTTATATTGACCTTTACAAAATAATTTTTTGTAAATTATGACATTGAAATGAGGGTACAGAGTTAAAAGTGTAGAATTTTTGTATGTAGTTGGTCTTAAATTGTTAATAGATTAAAATAGACTTTTGTAACTGGACTGGAGCAATAGCACAGTGGGTAGGGTATTTGCCTTGCATGTGGCTGACCCGAGTTCAATTCCTCCATCCCTGTTGGAGAGCCTGGCAAGCTACAGAGTATCCCGCCCACACAACAGAGCCTGGCAAGCTACCTGTGGTGTACTCAATATGCCAAAAACAGTAACAACAAGTCTCACAGTGGAGATGTTACTGGTGCCCACTTGAGCAAATCGATGAACAACAGGACTAGAGTGCTACAGTGCTTTGTACCTGTATGATGTTTTTTATGAGTTCTCTGGTTATTAATAAATTTTGTTTTTCTTTAATGTTTTCCATGTGTTTTATAGAGTTCTCACACATATGATCACTGGAAAAAATTTAAATCTTCCAAATCAAAGACATTTGTTGCTAAGCATGAGAAAAATTTTAAATGTCAAAATATATGTAAAAAATGCATGAATATGATGTTATCTATGCAATAAGATTTGTTTACTCTATAATTGGTTATAGAAATTATGGGTATATCAAAGAAATAAATTAAAGTACACCAAGAAAAGATTTTACAAACCAAATTTTTATTTTCCTGGCACTTACAATCTATGGAGAAAAATTGACCATAAAATTTAAATACTTTGACATTAAGGACTGTACATAGTAATGCTGGTGTCTTCTTTAGACTTAAGGCTTCTGAATGTGAGAGAGAATGGGACGCAATAACACTAGAAAACATCACTCAAACTCATAAGAATGTTGATATGACATTTTAAATCCCTTCATGGTCTGAAGTAAATTTAAGAAATTAAATCCATGGGAAATGATTAACTGTTGGAAGATAAACTTGACTTTGGGTAACAGTTGTATTTTTGCTAAAGAGGTCAGTGATTAAGATGAGGAATCTGTCTTTGAATACTGATTCCTTGAGAAGACTATTGTGGTGATGGTGATGATGATGATTGATGATGATGATGATGACAACTTCAGCAATACTAAAAACTATTACTATTACTACACATGTCCCAGTCACAGAATCTGGGCTTAAATCATTACTGCATGGATTTTGTCATGTAATATCTCCATCAAACCTGATTTAGATGTGGTTACACTTGTCCTTAATTTGTTGCAGATAAAAATAAACTTTAAGGAATCCAATGTAGCTATAGCACTGTAGCATTGTCATCCTGTTCTTCATCAATTTGCTCAAGCAGGTACCAATAATGTCTCCATTGTGAGACTTGTTGTTACCATTTTTGGTATATAAAATATGCCATGGGTAGCTCGCCAGGCTCTGCCATGAGGGCTGGATACCCTCTTGGTAGCTTGCTGGGCTCTCCAAGAGGGACGGAGGAATCGAACCTGGGTCGGCCACGTGCAAGGTAAAGGCTCTACCCGCTGTGCTATCGATCCAGTCCATGCTCTAGTCCAATGTAGCTATAGTGAATAAATGAGAAACAAATTACCAAAACAGAGTGCAAAGGTTAATAAAGGTGTAAAGGAAATGAATTGTATAGTGCATTAAGACTCTGTGAATTTGAGAAACAAATTACCAAAACAGAGTGCAAAGGTTAATAAAGGTGTGAAGGAAATGAATTGTATAGTGCATTAGGCTCTGTGGATTTGAATTCTCAGCTTATCCTTTAGTTGGGAAGCCCTGCAACTGGTGCTGCTTGAGGCTAATCCTGGCTCCTTGCTAATTGGTTGGTCCTAACAGTGTTGGGTGATCTTGTAGAGCTGGGGATTTCCTGGGGCTTCTGCTGGCAAAGGATGCACTCCAGCCCCTTAAATTATCTCTCCAGCTATTGCTTAGACTTTTTTTTTTTAATTTGAAAGAACTGTGATTTACCAAGTCCTACATAGTTGGGCTTAGGTATACATTTGGCTACGGTTTTAAGGACAGGCTTTAAGGAACAATAATAGGAAGAGAACAGTGGGACCTTCCTGTAGGTAATAACTGTGAGAGATGAGGAATAAATGGGTGGAGTGTGGGAAAATTATAGATATTTTCAAAATAGATATGACAAATTTTTGTTGTTGAGCCAGTTATTGAATTTAAGCGTAAGTTTTGGTTAAGAGCACAGAGGTAAATTGGCATTGCCTCACATAATTGTCAAAGGTACTTATCACTGTTGATAGTTTTGATTACAGAGCTCAATGTAGTTTGTGTCAGGTTTATTCTCTGCAAAATTACTTTTTCTTCATTGTAAAGTTACTCTTTCTTTCTCCTCCCTTCTCTACTTTGAAAGAAAGCTGTTAAATTCAGCTTTAAGAAGGAGTGGAGAACTCCTTAAGAAAAGAGTGCATATATCCATTATTTAGAATGTTCCAGCATAGGATATTTGTATATTGTCCCTAATTTACATGCATTATTAGCTCATCAATATTAAATTTGTTCTCTGGGTTATGATCTAATTCTATCTTTTTTTGTTCAGAATAATATCTCCTCTGAAAGATCCCCACCACAGTGACTTTTTTTTAAGTACACTCTTGCTTTCTGACATTCTAAGATGCCTCAAACTCATGCTGCTATTTCTTGCCCCAGTTTTAGAACCAGTCATATCTTAAGAAGTTGTGATTTTTTTAATTAGAAAATAGTGTTAGATGCCAAAATCTGGACACTATGCAATCTCATTGCTATGAGGTGATTATCTGTTGTTGACCTTGCACCAGATACAGCAACAAGATTTTTACATTTATATTAATAAGCAGACTAGAGCGATAGCACAGCAGGTAGGGCGTTTACCTTGCCAACCTGGGTTTTATTCCTCCATCCCTCTCAGACAGCCCAGCAAGCTACCGAGAGTATCTCGCCTGCACGGCAGAGCCTGGCAAGCTTCCCATGGTGTATTCTATGTGCCAAACACAGTAACAACAAGTGTCACAATGGAGACATTACTGATGCCTGCTTGAGTAAATCAATGAACAATGGGACAACAGTGCTACAGTGCTAGATATTAATAAGCACGCCCATAGATATATTTTAAATAATTCCATAGGTGACTTTTTTATTTAGAGCAAGTAATGATAGTTTACTTCCACTTCATATTTATCTCTTTCACAACTACTTGCCTGTGCATTTTGAGATTCAGCATCAAAATAACAGATTAGAGTATTACAGAGATTCTAAAAGCAGCTTTCACAATTGTGAAAGATCAAACCCCATACCAAAGATCAATTCTCGCAAGTGACCACCCACCATCCAATTCTCTATATCTATATCTGTCTCTACATAAATTAAATATGTATATTCATGCTCTTTATAAAAAAAACCCACAGGAACACCTGAAATTGAAAAGTCTGTACTTATAACTGATTATAGTAAGGGAAATTATATACTCTGGAGAAACTATGGAGTATCTTAGAAAGAAAGTAACAGTAAGACCTATTATAGGATTTGGAATTTGAAAGAACAGTTTGCGATAATATCTAAGGAAGGTTTGTCCTAAATTGGACGTTATTAATAAACAGTGGTGATTCTATGATAGTTTTTAAGAAAGTCCTTGCATTGGTACAAGACAGAAAAACTGTTGTTTCTTTGGTAAATAAGTAAATTTCACTCAGTGATGGGATGTTTGGCATTTTGCATTACACAGTGCCTTGTTTGAAGTTCCACAGAATTTTTCATGTCCAAAAACAAACTAATATGATTTAATTATTAGATCAGTTTGTAGCAAATATTTGGGACTTGAGAAACATGAGATCAATTTTAAGATATGATTGCTTGAGAGGGAGCTAGGGCACTTGCTTCTTGCATGCAGTCTACCTGGGTTCAAAACTTGATCCCTGGCACTTTTTGTGGTCTATGAGTCCTGCCAGTCTCAAAGCACAGAATCAAAAATTCCTAAGCACTTCCAGGTATCCCCCAACCACTCCCCCCACCCTAACACACAAAAGAACAAGAAAGATTTACATAAGCCTTCTAACCTATCAAGATTTATTCTCTTTAATTGAATCTTGACAATATAATGTGAAAAAGAGTCTGAAAACTCCTGAACATTATAATCAACTTTCTTGAGTCCTTGGAATTTTCTTGATAAAGGAAAAAAAACTAGTTCCATTATTACATTCAGGAATATTCCATGAGCAACAATTTAAAGCAAGAAGTATCATACAACTCTGGTCCAAAATACAGCAGTCCATGACCAGGATTATTTAGGTACCTAAAAATGTCTCCTAGGCAGGCACATATTATGCCCCACTAGCATGCCCCATTCTATCACAGAGTCAGTATAATGAAAATATTTGTTCCATTGTTTATTGTGATAGAAGGACAACCCAAAGCATTCAGAATGTTCATTCTTGTAATCCAAAAGTCTTATGATAACCTGTTGGGATCTAAACTATATTGCATTAAATTTTATTTTGTACTTGAACCTTATTTCTGTAATTATCTTATCTTCCCTGTCATAAATGCGGCTTCTTTTTTTCAAGTACAAAGTAAAATTCAATGCAATATATTTTAGATGCCAGTATTGAAAACTTAGTTATGTACATGAGAATAATCAGCATACTATATTGTATTAAATGATCTAAATTTCCTATTTACATAGGTTAAATCATATCTAAATTAATCACTAACTAATTTACTTGTTGATTTATCTTCTGGTAATTCCATTTCTTTAAGTGTTGTTGAAGAAAGCAACATCAAATAGATTTGTTGCCTGTCAAGTAGTTAGGCTGGGAGATGGTAGGGCCCCTAGGGACACTGGTAGTGGGATTGGTGTTGCAAGATTTTATGCCTAAAGCAATTCCATTATGGACAATTTTGTAAATCACATGTCTTAACTAAATATATTTATACTATGTTATATATGCCTATAAACATATGTATATATTTAAAGGTAGCAATCAAATAAAAAAAAGACAAAATACATACTGGGTACCTTCTGGCAGTTTCATTTCCACCTAAAGAGAAAGTTTCTGAGTATCTTTAATTATTTCGAAACCAGGAAGGAAATTAGATTTACTTGCGGAGAGAGTACCGGTTAGCACAAATGGCTGCTATTATTATTTCCTATGGCTACCCTGTCATTTTCCTCTCCCTGACATACTGTGTGAGCTGAGAAGAATCACTTTATGTCTCTGCTCTTTTGTTTTTCTTCTCTCTAAAATGAAGGAGCTGGATTCCTTTATCTCTCATCTTCCCCGATTCTAATTTTTTGTGTACGTTTTTCGAATGCAGCAATTTATCAAGTCTGAAAAGAAGTAAGTATTCTAGAAATCATATATGGAAATTTTAAGTGCAATTGAGGTTAAATCAAAATCTCATTTAGTGCCATTCTGAAATCTTTGGCTGGAAAATGAAAATGCCCATATTCGTAAGGAGCGTTTATAACTCCTAGTTAAGCCTCTAACACGTAGACATTCTCAGAATGCCTCTCAAGCAACACTGCAGTGGCCCAGGTAATTCCCATCACTGCAGAATTCAAGTGGCACATCATCCTCAGACATTGTAGGGAACCACAGGCGCAGTTAGCTGAGAGCTGGTTGGGAGGGGGTGTGGCTTCTTGAAATCTACTTGGTATTTTTTTTCTCTCCTTGAAGGAAATAGAAAAATGGAGTAGGAAGTAGGAAGAAATTATTATTATTTTTAATTCCTAGTGTTTTGTTCCTAAGCGATGCATGTGTCTATTTTATTGAAAAATCAGAATATACTTAAAAATCAAAAATACATTCTAATTAATCTAGCACTACCATATTTAAGTGTATATTCTTACACAATAAAAACAGACATTGATGCATATAAACATATACTTTTGATAAAATACATACTACAGGAGCTTTATAACTGCTTATAAATCTTTTCTCAAGATTTATTGCAACTCTTTTGCTACATCAATGAATATACAATTTATATCATATTTTCAATGTCTGCTTTGCATTCAATCACACAAGTATTTGTGGAGCTTTGGGTTCATATTCATTCCTGACTGTGAGATCTCAGACACATTTATTAACCTTTATATGTCTCAGTCATTTCATCTGCTAAAATAGGAATAACATCTCTCAAGAAAAATTGTGGTGAAGATTAAATGAGTTCTTGTCAAGTAGGTGTACTTTTCAAATTGGTGTTAAAGAAAAGGTTAGGAGAAAACAGTAATTCTATTGCTTATACTAAGATAAAATAAACAAATAAATCTAGTCATGTGTAAAAATGTTTAATTATACTTTAGTTGTTTATATTGCATTGTACAATTATTTAGAACTTTTATTATTCCAATGTTTTAAAGTAGTGAGTACTTACCTTGCTTATAGAAGATTATTTTAAATACTCCTTTGTTGAAAAGTAATTCACATACCATGGAAATCATCCATTCAATTCACTGCCCGTTAAGCATATTTAAGTATTCCAATTATGGAATCACCATAATTGCTGTTATAAAATTTTCATTATCCTAAAAATCCTCTGTGTTCTTACCCCATTGTCCCCATCACCCTTAAGTGATTAACAACTGAGAATCTACTTTCTGTCTCAATATATTCCTTGTTATGGATATCTCTGTATAACCAGAATCCTACAATATGTGAACCAGAAAATCTTTTGCATGTTGACCACAAACCAAAACAGAGATGGACAGAATATGTTTTCATAGCATTACCTTGAGATTACTAATACTGCTATATAGTCAGCATTCAGTAAATATTTCCCGGCATGTATTAAAGAGGAGAAACTTTGAAATGTGCCTGTCAAGGTGCAAAGGGGTGGGTTTAGCGGGGATTAGGGGTATGGAAACACTGGTGGAGAGAAATTAACACTCATCGTGGAACGAGTGTTAGAATTGTTTATGCCTAAGACTCAACTGTCAATTACTTTGTAAATCGTGACTCTTTAATCAAATAACACTTGTATCACTTGTAGCCCGTTGATCTTCGGTTTGCTTGAGCGGGTGCCAGTAACATCTCTATTTGTCCCTGCCGTGAGCTAGTGTAGCACAATGATACCTGCTCACTCCAGGAACAGGAAGAGCCTCAAATCGTTCATTCAGAGATTTGATGAAGAAATCTGACCATCTAGTTGGTGGGCGGCCACGAGGTCTTCTGACGTCCCGTGGAATCCAGTCGATAATAGCTCTTGTCCAGTGGTCCTCTCTGAATCGCATTACATGACAGGCCCATCTGATTTTTGACGCCTTGGCAAACGAGACAGCGTCCCTGATTTTTGACCGTTGACTGAGGTCAGAACTCCGGATTCCTTCTCTCACTTGAGTGAGACATGATATTCCCAGCATAGCTCTTTCGATTCCTCTTAGGGATACCCTAATAGCGTTCTCATCCTGTTTGGTAGGGCCCAGGTCTCTGAGGCATATGTTAGTGCAGGAAGAATGGTGGAATCGAAAAGATGTGCCTGGAGTCGGAGGTTCTTTGTTCTCTTAACCACCTCTTCAACGCTCTTGAATGCATTCCACACTAGTCTCTTCCTCCTGCGCAGTTCTGGCACCAAGTCATTCCTCATGTTGATTTCTCAACCCACGTACACATAGCTGCTGCATTCGAAGATGTTCATTCCATTGAGAGCAAATGGAGCTTCAGGGAGCAGTTCGTTTTTCATGAACATCGTCTTGTTGAGATTCAGCTGCAATCCGACCTTTCCACACTCGTGACTCGAAGTCGGTCAGCATTTGTGCCACTTGGCTAATGTTTGGTGTTATGAGAACGATGTCTCCAGCGAAGCGGAGGTGGTGTAATTGCCGACTGTCTATCTTCACTCCCATTCCTTCCCATTCCAGTCATCGCATGATGTTCTCAAGGGCGGCACTAAAGAGTTTCGATAAAATGATATCACCTTGCCGCACCCCTCTCTTTACATCAATGATCACTTCCTTGTAGCATGGTGAGATCCTGGTGGTGAATCCACAACACAGCTCAAGGAGGATTTTGGTATACTGAGTTTGAATGCCCTGTTTGGCCTGTTTGGCCAGGGCTTCGATGACTGCTTCAGTCTCAACAGAATCGAAGGCCTTCTTTTAATTGATGAACGTTAGACAGAGCGGCATCTTGAACTCTCGCGAAACTTTAATGAGTCTGGTCACTGTGTGGATATGGTCTATTGTGCTGAATCCCCTTTGGAACCCGGCTTGCTCGCATGGTTGTCCTTCATCTAGTGTTCTGCCTATTCTATTCAGGATGACACGAGTGAACAACTTGTAGACGACAGACAGCAGGCAGATTGGGCGATAGTTGCCGATATCGTGGATGTCTTCCTTCTTGTACAACAGAACGGTCCTACTGGTTTTCCACTGGGACAGAACCTTGCATTCAGACAGGTAGTGTGTGAAGAGTCGGGCCAGTGTGTTGATGAGTACTGGCGGCAGATTCTTCCGGTGTTCACTTCTGACCTTGTCCGGACCAGGTGCTGTTTGCTTCTTTACCAGAGAAATGGCGTGTCGGATTTCAGAAGGTAGAACATTGGGAATGACATATCTATCCTGTGGAATTTGGTATGTGGGCAGGTGGACATGGCTGTCAAAGAGGTCTGAGTAGAAGTCGTGAATAATAAAAGTAGTGAAAGAAAGCCAGAATCACATCAAATAACAAATCATTTAAAATTACGCTTCTTTAAAAACTTAATAGGAGAGTGACAAGAAAAAAGAGGGACTAGGGATGCGATTGATCTGGTAGAGCCTATATCTTACCTGAGTTTGTCACAGAAGGCCCTGGGCACTGCCTGGCTCCTGCTATGTGTGAACTCCCACCCCAACAATAAGAAACAAAAATAATGTAAACTATGTTTAAGAGGAATATCTAATTAGATCTTAAAGATTTAAAAAGTATGCCTCTCAGAGAGCCCAGCAAGCTACCAAGAGTATCCTGCCTGCAAGGAAAAGCTTGGCAAGCTCTCAGTGGCATGCTTGATATGCCAAATACAGTAACAATAACAGATCTCATCCCCTGACCCTGAAAAGATCCTCCAATCTTTGGGGAAAATGAGTAAAGAAAGGCTGCCAAAATCTCAGGGCTGGGATGAATGGAGATGTTATTGGTGCCTGCTCGAATAAATCGATGAACAATGGGATGACAGGATACAGTGATACAGTGATCCTAACTAACACCTTCCAGTCACACGGTGTCCCATTTTCATGAAGAAGTATTCTTTTCAGAAAAGCATTCTGTTTCTTAAAAGTTGGTCAACCTGATATATATAAAGCTTTGACAGGCAAAAGAATATGCAACATATGAATTTTTTATGAGAAACCTCGTGGACACATGTGAACCAGCAAGCAAATTACCCAGAAAGAAACAAGTATTATTCTTTCTATATATGAAAATGAAATATATAGAAATTATTCTTTTTATATATGGTATATATTATGGCTGGACACGTAATGCGATTTGGAGATGACCGCTAAACTAGAGCTGTTACCAATTGGATTCCAAGGGATGACAAAAGAATGCCTGGCTGCCCACCTACGAGATGGTCGGACTTCTTTGTTAAGACCCTGAATGAACAGTTTGATGCTCTTCGTGTTCCTGGAGCAAGCAGATGCCATTGGACTACACTAGCATGTGACAGGGATGAGTGGAGATGTTACTGGCGCCCGCTCAAGCAAATCAATGAGCAACGGGATTACAGGTGATACAGGTGATACATGGTAAAGGGCTGTCTTCCCCTAGTGACAGTGTAATTATTAGAATTAATGGCATTCCATATGATTGTTTCTTTCTATGGTTTGGTACCTAGTGTTATCAACAAATTTAAGACAATTAGAATCTTTAACTCTAGTATGCTGGTAATCACCTCTGAGATGATAAACTTTATTAATAATTCACTATATCAGACCTTCTCAATGATGATTGCAAATATATATATGCACATATATAGAGAGATATACATATACACCCACACATATATATATCCTATATATAATCAAATGTTTTTTTTCTAGAATGTATTGTCCTTGAGTGTAGCATTGCATTCTTTTTTCTTCTTAACTGGAAATGTTTTGAATTTTGGCAACTGTGGTTGTCATAGTATAGTTGATATTCAAAAATATTTTTGTTTTTTGGGGTATGTAGGTTGGGGCTACGTACCAAGGTGTTAGTATTTATACGGCAGGGTAGATGTATGTGACATTGAAATATACATGTGACATTGAAATATACATCTACTGGAATCTCCTCAGTGAAATCAGAGAACAGGCAAGTTAGGTCTTGTCTCTAATCCTCCCTAGTATTCCAAACTAAAAAGCTATTATTTTATATTAACACTTATTCAACTAACATCCATTAAGTACATAGGATGTGTGGCATTTTTATATGTAGTACATAAGTACTCAATGGTTCTTACACATTCCTTTAAAAGTACAAACATGTCACACTATCTAAAATAATGTTTTAATGATTATCCTTGATAATTTCATAAGCAATTTGGGTTTTCTACTCAAAGACCCATATCACATTTTTATTATTCACTGAGGTTCTTAAATTTTGTATAAGAATAGTGTCATTACATTAATATAATGTCACCATCTCTTCCTTGCATACTGATAGGTAATTGTTGGGCTGTCCTCCTTGGACACCTCCTACTCCACCATTATCACCCTGTTCTATACCCTGGACACCTGATCTCTGTGAGCTATATCAATGAGCTACTCTAACCTCTGACATTTGATTAGACTTGATCAACTGAAAAGCAAGAGAATGTAAAAAGACAAAAGAGCATGACACAACCTTGAAAACTCTATAGATTTGTCTACGCTGCTTATGTCCCTTTAATTAAGGAGATCCTATCAGCGATGCTGTACACACAGCCATTTCTGAATATGGATTTTTATAACCATTCATTCTCCTTGTCTGTTAGGGGCTAAGATTAGTGATACTCCCTCTTGGTTTCACTCACTCCTGGAACTTCATTACTCCTGTGAAAACATTTTATTAACCTTTCCTTAAATTACTCAATCTAAGCATGTCATCTATTTTATGGCAGCATTGTGACTGATAGGGCAATTCATATGGCTCTAGACTCCATTAACTTTCATAGCGCACCCAGAAGTAGATCAAAGGCTGTAGAACATACAGAATTGTCTGTAATTCCTAGGTTGTGACCTCTGCTATATTATTTAATCATTTAAAACTCACATTTCTCTGTTAAAGTGATATAATAATGGATTCAAACAGTTTTGTTATGGTTGCAAAATTGGGGGGGTGGTGATTTTAGATTTTAAAAATCATCTGTAGATTGATACTTGTTTATGCTGTGTGATAGGTTTTTATGAGTCCATCATTACTATTCTTTACTATTCTCCCTACTTTGTACATCTTGATTTTTTATATATATATTAAATAGGAGGCAAAGTACTCTTTTTATAAAGAATACAACTGAAGACACTCTAAGAGCTTAGATGAATTATAGAAAAGTTGTCAATACAAAGCTTTAGTTTAGTCTATATGGTCATATATATATGAAACTCAAGTTGATGTTTCTGATTGAATTTACCCATTAGCAAGCACAATAGTTGAGGATTTTGCTGAATATTATTTGGTGTCAATAAAATGAACAAACCATGGCAAGCTTTTCTCACTATCTGGCACAATGCTTCATTTAAGTAGCATGAATAACCTGATTCACACTATTGTCAGGGACTTACATAATTATTTCAGTTCCATAATATAAAATTCTCATGTTCCATGTCTTGCAGATTCTCTAGCATAAATTATTTGTCTTTGATTCTAGGAGTTGGACAGATGGACTCTAAGCCTGGTCATCTGAGTGTGTGTTCTTCGGAAAGGAGCCCCACCTGAACTCCCAGTTCTGTCATTTTTCTGCATGTAATTTCCTGTAAAATCTATGCACGCTGAAGGATGTGTGTTTGTGGGTTCTGCATGAGACTCTCACAGCCCGCATTCAGTACTCTTGAGCTGCTGTGTATGGACTGCATAGGGACAGCTGTTGACCTTGGGCAGGTGAAGCAAGAACGAGGACCATGCTGGTTGCTGATTAGTTGCTGTTTATTTAATCTCCCCGTCTCTCCCATCTCACACACTCTTCCTTCCTCAGCCCTCATTCCTCAAGTCCAACTCTCCGGATTCTGCCTCTCCCCAACTCCTCTCTCTACCCCTTGCCCCACAGCCCACTCTACACCCAGTCTGGTAGCAAAGTCAACATAAGGAAGCCCTTCCTGACTTTCCCATAGGCTCAAGGGTGGAAACACCAACTAGAGGTGTTCCAAAGCCCTTCCTGACTGCCCATCAGGTTCAAGGGAAGAAGCACCACCTGGGGGTATTCCTTTTCTCCTAACATCTTAATTGACACCTTAATATTAGTTATTGTATGGTCACAGTAAGAGATACATTTGAGGCTTGTAGGGCAGCTCTCCTGGGAAGATCTTCCCACAGATTCAGACTACAGTGCTCAGGCCAGGTTAATCTTTCCTAACCCTAGCAGGGTCTGCGTCTAGTTATTGCTTTTTGTATCATAACAGCATTTGTCCATGACCAAACTCTTAACTTATAGTTAGGCATTATGGCACTTTGGCCAGGCCCATTTCGATGCCAGGGTAGCACATAGGTCACTGCTTGCTCTGGGTCCATCCAGTCCCTCGTTGGGTGCTAGAGGTGCTAGGAAGTTAGGGCAACTGAGGCTTAAGTCAAGAGAACAAATGCCAAGGAGGTAAATATCATTGAGAGTCAATTAACTCTCATGTTACAAAAGCATAGCATTTACTGTCTTCCTCTGCCCATACAAAAGGGACATTGCTCTGAATTAACTATGTAAAATACTTAAGGAGAAGAGAAAAACAATATTTACAAGGGAACAGAGCACAAGAAAGAAGTTAAAATAAACAGAGAGGAATGGAGCACTGTGATGACCCAATAGACCTAATCTTCTTGTGGCAAGGCAGAAAGGACAAACCCATGCTATCCTACAATTTCCTCTGATCTTTTCCTGCTAGCCATTTTCACTAAGAAATTCCCATGTTATAGATAAGATATTCTAAGTATCACTTCAAAAATTTCAGCTAGTTAAAAAGGGTAAAAGAGCCCCCACACAAAGCACTTCATCTGCCTTAGGTTTCAATGCATGATAACATTACAAATAAAATTAATTACTTGGTTAATCAGTAATAGAAGACCAGGTGCTTTATACTACAAATTCTATTTAGCTTTGAAGTAACTAAATTTGTCATCATCAGTTGATCTAATTGATAATATGTGATAATAATGATGATAATAGTTGAGTAACAGCAATACTGAAAACCAGCATTTATTAAAGGTGGGTTCATGTTTTGGGTGCTTTAATAATTTTTTCTGTTATCAAAATGTTGGCAAATAAAAAAATGGGTATCCTGGAATAGTTTCAATGACATGATAAGGAAAACAACTGCTTACATTTTGTCAATTATATGTATGAGTCTCAAGATAGCCATTTTCACCACAAATTACAGTATGAAAAATTAAGCAGAGAAATTTCTCATGGGCTACAAATGATGGCTTTTTATTTATACTCTACTTGCTCATCCATGCAATGATATTTTAAATTGAAGTCCTTCATATTGTTATTAACATCATTATAATTATACCATTATTGATAATATTACTATAAAACCATTTTATTATGAGTGATTCCTTCAGATAAAATGATATTCTAGCATAGCAGAATAATAGCTCAATCTAATGACTTTAGAACATAATTTTTGTTACTATGCTTCATTAAAATGTCAAGAATATCCTGAATACAGTGACCTCATTTGTTCCATGAGATTTAAAAATTGACACCTCTCTGTTAAGTTTGTATAAAATGAAAAAGATCAGGGGGCTGGAGCAATAGCACAGCGGGTAGGGCATTTGCCTTGCACGCGGCCAACCCGGGTTTGAATCCCAGCATCCCATATGGTCCCCCAAGCACCGCCAGGAGTAATTCCTGAGTGCATGAACCAGGAGTGACCCCTGTGCATCGCTGGGTGTGACCCCCCCCAAAAAAAAACCAAAAAAAAAAAAAGAAAAAGATCAGATCATCTATGTATGGGAAGGATTCACTCTTTTCTCCACCCACTCCCACTCCCTTTTGACAAAATAATGCTGATACAAAGTGATGTACTAAAATAAGTGAAATTTATAAATAATAATTCAGACCAAGACCTATTTCACGATGTTATTTTGGTTTTGTTTGTATGACATAGGGAGTGCCCTTTGCTTCATCCAAGACATTTGACCATCAAGAACCACAGTCTGGTGACCTGGTATTCAATTCAGGAGACATAGCTGTATTATTTAATTTACAAGTTTGATTTTTGAGTGCCTATGCATAACATAGGCTCTATTCAATTAATTATATCTCATACAATTATTTTTATCTGACCCTTGATATGATTTACTGTTTCTGTGAGCCCTAGTTTGCTTCTAGTACAAAGTATTTAACAGTTGTTGGGATTTAAGAATTTTGGTTCTGGCAGTAGTGACATATATTTTCACCATTTTTATGTCTACACTAACGTTCTAAATCCCTTTTGTTTTCCTCTTTTGACTTTATTTAAAATAACTCAAATAAGGCTTGCATGCTCCATATCATGATATTACTTTTGATTTTATATAGCGACATCTGCGTTTATGTGATAAATATTCACATAACTTATGCTTTAGGCTGAGACATCTTAGAATACATAATCTTCAGATGAACCTTTATCTGTCACCTTTGCCATTGTTTGTTAAATAAGCCGTGCTTCATCATTTGTACGTTTCAGACTCTCTTAGAACAGGTAGATATCTTTACCAAAGCAGCTGATTTACCAAAACATTGAGGTTAGTGCTTCAGTTTACTTGCATTCATCTCCAGGAACTATTGTTCAAAGCAGCTCATGTTTATCTGGGCTCCTTCTCTCCTCTGTTCTGTCTCTTGTCTCCACTCTTCTCCCTCTTCTCTCACTTATATTCACGCATATATTATTTATTTCCACAAAGAGTCTGATTACTCCACCTACGTATTGTCAGGCTATTCAGCACTATGCCTATAAAATCCATTTTTCCTATCTCAATATCTTCAAAGTTCTGTTTGCCGATGTTTACATAAATACTATTTACATTTTTAAAAAATATTTTTAAATTTTTTTCCTTTAGAAACTACATTTTGGGGGCGGGGGGCAGAGAAATAGTACAGGGGCAAAGGCACTCACCTTAAATGCAGCCAACCTCAGTTAGATTCCAGATATAACATGGTTCCATAAGCACTCCTCAGTGCGACCCTGCAGGTCTCCAAGCACTGCCAGATGTGGCCACGGAGGACCCAAAGCACCTCCAGAGGGACCTGGGGAATCTCAAGCCCCGCAGAGTCCCAACATCACTGTGTCTTCAGTCCTTAGTTTTATGTTACAACCCAGATGTCTAAGAATCACCAGGAGGGGCTCCCTGGCCTCCTGCATACTATTTGAGGAAGTTGGAGAGAGCTCAAGTGGCAGAACGTTCACCTTGGCATTACTAGGGTGGCTGTGGTGGCCTTGAATACCTCACCCCAGGCCCAGATGACTAAACTGTCAAGATTACACTGGCCAGGGAGCCCCTCCTGGTGATTCTTAAGACATCTGGGTTGTAACATAAAAATAAGGACTGAACACAGAGTGCTGCTTGGACTCTGCAGTGCTCGAGATTCCCCAGGTCACTCTGGAGGTGCTTTGGGTCCTCCGTGGCCACATCTGGAAGTGCATGGAGACCTGCAGGGTTGCACTGAGGAGTGCTTATGCAACCATGTGGGAACTGGAATCTAACTGGGGTTGGCTGCATTTAAGGTGAGTGCCTTTGCCCCTGTACTATTTCTCTGCCCCTCCCCCAAAATAATGTAATTTCTAAAGGCAAAATTTTAAAAAGACTTAAAAAAACCTTTTTTAAAGATAAACCTTGTTTGAAACCACTTACATATCTTTCACCTAACTTAGATTATCATCTGCTGAACATAAACCCTTGTACTTATCACCCTGGCTCTGTAATGAGCAGTGTCCATGGTATAACCTCTCTGAGAACTATTTCTCTGCGTTCATGTATGGCTTTAGCAATGCATAGATTCTTACTAGCTTCATTTGGCTCTTTCTGATTATCATATAATTTAAGTCATTCTGTATTATTTGTGCTTTGATTTTTAAATATTGTTTGCGAGATGTAGTGGTGTTAAATCATTATCATGGTGCAGTCATTAACATTGCTATATAGTATCGCATTTTATAACACATCACATTTATTAAATATATTTTTGTTAGGCATTTCAGTGTTTAAATCTTAACATATTGCAGATGATGTTTATATTAACAAACATTCTCTTTCCAGTCCATTTTACAAGAATATCTTTCAGGCTTATCTAGAAAAGGAATTGTACTCAAAGGTATATTCATGCTTCAGTTTATCTACATTGTAAATACATGGATTTTACTAAACTCTTCTTCAAAGCTAATTAAAAGCAGACATTAAAATATTTTTGTTGGGCCAGGGATGGCGTAGAAGGTAGAGTGTTTCTTTGCATAAAGTCAACCTTTATTCAAATGCCCAGCACCCCATATGGAGTGTTCAGGGATCACTCACCCTAGCACCACTTTGGGATTACTTCTTGCTCTGTGCTCAGGGATCACTGCTGAGTGTGGTTCCTCCAAACAACAACAACAACAAAAACAATAATGATGATTTGCCAATCTGATCAATTATAAAAGGGTAATGAATGGGCATTTCAATTTGCATTTTGCTGAGTATTTAGTAGGAGGCATATCTAAGATCACTTATTCAGCAGGGAAATCTCTTCCTGGTAACTTTGGCAACAAATGTCCTGCTTTGTGGTTTGGATCTTTTCTTCCTTCTTTATAATTCTCACTCGTATTCTAAGTGCTCCATGAGTCCTGAAAACAGAATGCAGGTTTTCATCCTCACTGTATCCTTGGTAGTTTCTAACATAGGGTGTCACAATGGTAGGTCATTGTTTATTCTCTGATGAGTAGATTAATAAATGTCTGAAGAGACGAGCTGCATGGAGAATTATAGAGTGTTAACATAACAGAAGGGAAAGTAAGAAAGCTTGGTGTTGAATTCTGATTCTGATTCTGGGAATGTGCTCAACCTGAACCAATGACTTTCTGCTCAGCAAATTGACTAAAATTGATCAATGAATGTCCCTTCTGTTAAAAAAAATACACAGGAATCACGTGCTTTAGGAGTAGTATATTACTGGAGATTCAACTCATGGCTCTATCGCTTGAGCTATCTCCCTGGCCCCTTCTTGTTACTCTCAGTAATGGAGACTAATTTCAATATTTCTATCCCTGATTAGATAGTCTCAAGCATAGATGGGAACAAATAGCAGCATTTGTTTAGGAGTTGAATGGAGAAAATAATTTAATTAATTTCTTTTTTTTTCACAATTCAGAGCAGCATGAAAATAAAAAGAAGAGGTAAATGATCTTGAGGGAGGAAGCATTAGGGTAGACTTTTCTCTAAGCAGAAAATGATGAAAAACTCCCAAAGCTTTTCATAAAAGGAAACAGTCAATGTTCATATTTTAGAACCTAATTGGGGGAGAAATACTACAAATGTATGAGATGAACCTAAAAATACATAGTAGACACAGGATATGTTGAAGTAAATAAATAAGAACATGAGTATGAATACACAGAAAAATAATTAGGTAAAGCAATGGCAATGCCAGGAATAGATCTACATAATTCTAGCAGCATTTTAAGGAGAAATGTAAACTCAAGTCTCTAGTGCCTTGTTAAACCAATGTCAGTAAAACATAAGCTTCAGTAAATGAGCTACGTGTTCTGCTAGTGATGAAATCATTGAAAACACTCAGAAAGCAGTTAACATTTAGAAATCTGGATTTCAATGTAAACATGTATGCTTTAAAATATTCCACATAAGTATTTGCAAAATGATTTCAGAGTAGTTACATTTATAGCTCTGGTCTCATAATTTACATGTTCCTTTCCGTTAAAAAAAAGTCTCTTGATGTGCAAATGTAAATAGCAAATTAGAAGCAGAGGTTTACCCAAACAAACCATTTCAAGACATATGTAAAAATAGTTTGTGGAGGTTAATCACTTCCCTGTCTAAAATGCTCCAAGGATTCTTTCATAACTTGCAGAATGTCTGAGTACTTTAATGTTAGCATAAACTACCTCCAAGACATTTTATTCTTCAACCAATTCTTCAAAAAATTTGCCTATTATGCTTTTGTAGTAATAGACTTTATAGTTCTCACTGCATCACTGTAACCCAATCCAGCTTGCTTTATTTAGCTCTTACTTCGTTTTCAGGAATAAATGTTGTATTTTCATGAAATGTACCTAACACATCCAAATTTAGCTAACAATACACTTCAACTAACTCCACACACTGTGATCTTCCTACTTGATGCATTACACTTTAAGTAACTATTTTCTTAAGTTTCTATGTTCATCAAGGTAACCTACTGTCAAATAAAAATATAATCTGAAATTTCTCAACCTGACACACAATAGGCACATTATAAATGTTTAGCCAAGTATTGAGTCATTCCTAATTCATAAATGTTAAATGTTTCCTTCATCAATATGAAAAGACTAGCTTTAAAATTCAGCACTTTCATACTGACAATTTCAGGGAGACTTCAGTACTGGTATAGGAAAGGGACTCATAAGAAAGGCAAGATGAGTAAGACCCTATAGAGTTCATTGCCAAGGCAAAATCACTTAGTGTGCTCAAGAAAACCACCAATACAAATTTGTGCGGAGTTAGGCTCCTTAATACGGGAACTGAAAAACCTCCCCTAAACATCCATATTCGTAGTGTAGGCATGTGGTTTTTTGACAGACAGTAAATAGGGAGAGAATAAGAATTACCATGAATATATGTTCTGTATCTGCTGAAGATGACAGAATATTTGGTTGGAAGAACATTTTGTATTTTAGAATATTAAAGGAGCTGTGATAGGAAATTATGGGTTCTTTCATGAGTAAATAAGGATGCAAAGCAAGAGAAATCAAGCTGAGACTGCCAATAAAATATGAACCGAGGTCAGTCCACTTTGCCAGTTAAGAAAATTTAAACTTTGCCTATTATACTTCCAGGGGTCATTCAGCTTGATAGTTTTTATTTCATAAAATACACTAACAAAAATGTTCTAGTTGGAGCTCAACAATTCTATTAGATATAGCACTATAACATTGTCGTAGCACTGTCGTCCCATTGTTTATAGATTTGTTCAAGCGGGCACCAGTAACATCTCCATTGTGAGACATTGTGTCACTGTTTTGGGCATATCGAATATGCCACGGATAGCTTGCCAAGCTCTACCGTGTGGGTGGGATAATCTTAGTGTAGCTTGCTGGGCTTTCCAGAGGGACGGAGGAATCAAACCTGAGTCAGTCGTATGCAAGGCAAACACCCTATCCGCTGTGCTATTGCTCCAGTCCCTTAACTCTTTAAAAAAATAATTAAATTTATTTTTGTTGTTTGTTTTGTGGCTATACTACAAACCCCAATTACATTTCCTCTCTTTGGGGGGATGTGGGGAGTGGGACACATCTGGGCTCATGAATTATACCTGGTGCTATGTGCTAGGTCCACACCTGACAATGCTTGGGAGAGGGGGCATAGGCAGTGCCAAGATTTGAACCATTTTGCAGAAACAGCTACATGCAAACTAAGCCCTCTAAACTCTATATTCTTTCTGTGTCCCTAACCGGGATCAGCTGCGTGCATGACAAGCACCCTACCAGCTGTATTATCGTTCCAGCCCTGAGAATTTTTTTTAAAAAATAGTGCATTCTATATACTTTTGGATGATACTTTTTATGGTTGTACAGAATTGATGTAATTCAGCTCATATTTTATTCTCCATTCTATTCAAAGTTATTTTTTGGTGTTTACTTAAACTTCAATTTTTTTTTGTGCATTTCACAGTCACTTTTATAAAGTGGTAAAGGGAAACATATATTTTCTACTTTCAAACAGGTTTTATTTTTTTACCCTTCATTTGCAAAAACTGTCCAAACCCCAAGTTCACACTTTCGAGGTGTAATTTTTGGTTTAAACTATTTTAAAAAATTCAAAGATAAAATTAGTTGACCATTCTATACTTCTACCAAACAATTCTGGTATGTGAATGAAAAAGATGAGGAAGTTCTCATGCAAGAAAAATATGAATTAATTTAAATCTTGATTACATATACAGTGTTTCTGATATTCTAATATTAACAAAATTCATAAGTTTAAAGGTATATGCTCCTCTACACTTTTATCTTAAAAATTTCTCTCTAAAAGTAAAATCATACTGTTGTGGCTCATCAAATTTGCCAATGAAAAACTTAAAAAAAATTACTCTTAGGGGGGCTGGAGCAACAGCACAGCGGGTAGGGCATTTGCCTTGCACGCAGCCGACCCGGGTTCGATTCTCAGCATCCCATATTGTCCCCTGAGCACTTCCAGGGGTAATTCATGAGTGCATAGCCAGGAATAATAATAATCCCTGTGCATCGCCGGGTGTGACCCAAAAAGCAAAAAATAAAACCAAAAAACAAAAAACAATTACTCCTAGGGTAATTGGTCACAATAGTGCCTCTTTGCTTTAGGTATACAAAGATACTTAAGTTCTCCACTATCAAAATGTCAAAACCTTCCACCATAATATTTATGTCACTGTCCCTAATGTCCCCTGACTAGTGACCTCAGTTCAATAGGCATAGTCCATGGGTTTGTTTTCATTATCAACTACCTATTCTCTTGCTTTATTTCATTATACGTTATATATGAGTAAGGCCATCTGGAATTTAGTTTTTTCAGAGGGTGGGGTTTGGCCTACACCTGGCAATGCTCAGGAATTACTCCTGTCAGTGCTCGGAGACCAGATGGGATGCAAGGGACCAAACCCAGGTAGATGTGTTCAAGGAAAGTGCCCAGACTGCTGTACATTGCTCTGACTCTGGCATTTGTTCTTCTATCTCAGACTAATTTCGTTTCACATAACAGTCTCTAGTTCCATCTAAGTTGTGGTAGGCATTTATCTTTTCTCACAGCTGGATAGTGAATATGATTCTATCACAATTTAAAAAAAAATTAAGGAGTTTTATTTGTTAGCTTTTAGAGTGCTTGATAAAATATTAACCCTTTGGTGTTTGTTTAACACATTTTGTCCTAATCAATGGGAAACTTTATTTTAGGCCTCATTTCTTATACACAACAAAACTTTTTTTTAGGTTTATATAGTTCTTCTTTTTTCTGCTTCTGTTTTCTTTGCCAGTGAGGCTGTGTTATTAAAGATTCCTCTGAAGTCCAGGTCTTATAGAATACTGCCCCTGTTTTCCTCAATGCATTTTAGACACAGCTTTTTAAAAATTTTCTTTTAGTTTTGTAAAGTTATTCACAATGATTATTACATTCAATATTCCAGCACCAGTTCCACCACTATTACAGCTTCCACCACCATTATTTCTAATTTTCCCAACCACCACCAAAACCTGCCTCTGTAGTGGCCTTAAATAATTTATTTTGTATTGCTTGCTATGAGTAATTTGCTAAAAATTGACCAAAAAATTCTTAGAAGAAAGTGTGTGAAGATTGTTATATCTCACCATGGGATGATTAAACCCTTGTATAAGAAATTACTAACATGTTGTTACAGGATAATCATTGTGTGTTAATATTTTCTTAATCAAGATCGGTTGCTTTATACTTTACATCCCATCCAATGTGGTGTGCTACTTTTTTGATATATCAGTGGTCTAGAGTATGAGATATCATGTGACTGTGAATATGCTCTAGGAATTCTAAAGTTGCTAATGAGGTGATACAGCTGGAGTTAAATTTTTAACTGGATGGTGACTTTGGGGTCCAGAAGCATCTCTGCAGCTTGTTGATCTCTTTCAAGATTTATTTGTGAGTCTTTGGATCATGACTGGTTAATTAGCTTATTATGGTGCTAACTGCAGTACATAGACATGACTTCCAGGATCCTGAAAGAACAGAGGTATAGGGGAGGTTGCCCAATCCAACCTCATGAGATCCTGGAGATAACGTTCACAAAACCTGCATACCTGAGTTTTACAACAGATTCATTTCTGAATTAGTCTTGTTGCTAACTTGTGGATTCTGGACGTAAACATGACTGTGATTGGATTATGGAGGATTTTAGCTGCTGGGGCTCTCTTTGGGTGGGTGGTAGGCTTACTCGCTCCCCTCCTTGGTACCCTAGATGAGACTCAGTCTGACACAGGGTCTGGAGGCATTTCTGCCTGTATCACAATTTCTTTGTCCGTCCATCATCGAAGATTTGGGTTGTTTCTAGACCTTGGCTATTATGTAAAGCACTGCAATGAACATAGGTATGAATAAATTTTTTGAGTTAAGTGTTACTTTTTTAGTTTTAAAGATATATGACTAAAAATCATTGAATATATGAAAATTATAGATTTTATGTTTGATAATTCTGTACTATATTTAATAGAAGGTGATGCACTTAACGTTCCAATTGGTAGTGAATGAGGGTTCTATTTCTGTGCATTCTCACCAACGCTGGTTCTTAATCTTTTTGATATCATCTATTCTCATCACTGTGGAATAATTTCTGATTATTGTTTTGATTTTCATTTCTCGGGAACTAAGAGATTATGAACACTTTTGACCAAGTGGAAATCTTTGAGGAAAATGTTTGTATTAATCTTCTCTCCCAATTTTTTGTTTTTTGATGGAAATATTTGTCTTGTTGTTGAATTTTGGAATGCTTATTTACCTTTGATATTTGCACTTTGTCACAGATGTAATGTGCAAATATTTTCTCTTATCTAGCATTGCTTTTTTTATTTTAACTATAACTCCTTTAATGGTGCTGAAACATCTTGTTTTAATGTAGCGCTAATGGTTTACCTTTGCTTTTCTTTGCCAATGACATATCATTAAAGGTATCTTTGAGGTTAATATATCAAGCAGAATTCCGCGTATATTTTCCTGCAGTTTAAGGATTGGGGTCTAATAATGAGTTCTTTATTTTTTTAATTAGCTTTTTCTGCATGATGTGAGATAAAAGTCTAATTTCATATTTTTATATGTGATTATCCAGCTTTATCAACACCATATGTTGAGGTTTTCCTTCTCCCATTTAACACACAAAGATCCTTTACATTAATCACACTAATTATCTGTCTATATAATTGAGTCTTTATTTCTAGGATTTCAATTCTATCTAACTGGCCTATGTCTTCTTTTTTCTAGTAACATAGTTTTTAATTGCTATAGTTTTGTAGTATAGTTTAAAGCTAGGGCATGAAATGACTTCCAGCTTTGTTTACTTTGTTGTTTGTTTTGGGATCACACCTGACTTATTCCTGTCTCTGCACTCAGGAATTTCTCCAGGCAGGTTTGGGGGAATATATGGGATTCTGAGGATCTAACCTAGGTCAGTCACATGCAAAGCAAGTGCCCTACCCACTGTACTATCACACCAGCCCAGACTCCCATTTTATTCTCATAATTGCTTTGATTATTTTGGGAGCTTTGTGGTGCCTTACAAATTTTAGTATTATTTATACTGTGTTTTTAAAGAATTTCATTGGATGGCCAGAGAAATAATACAGAGAGTAAGGAGCTTGCCTTACACAAGACTGACCTAGTTTCAATTCAAGCCCTCCATTTCAGTCTCCCTAGTTCCATCAAGAATAATTGCAAAGTGTTGAGCTGAGAATAAGCCCTGGACACCTTTGGGTGTGATTTAATCCCCTTGTGCCCCCATGAACAAGAATAATTGACTGAAATTTTTATAAAATACATGTGTGTATGTGTGTATGCTTCATGTTGAATGGTCATTTTAATAATGCCAGTTCTTCCAATCCATAAATATATATTTCTCTATTTCCTTGTGTCCTTTTAAATTTTTTAAATATTGACAAAGCATTCAATGTATGTATTTCTTCACTTAAGTTGATTCTTAGGTACTTTATGTTTTGGGAAACAATTTTAAATATAATTTTTAATTTTTTTCTTTTCTAGTTGGTAGTCTGCATATAGAAATGCAACTGGTTTTTATATATTGATTTTTAGCTTGCCCTACAGTGTATTTGTTAATTTTTTCCTAACAGTTTTTGTTATCTTAGCTTTGGTCTTCTGTATATTATCATGTCATCTTCAAATTCTGACAGCTGCAGTGAAGCCCTTAAATTTTCTGATTTGGGCATTTTCCTGTTAAATTGTGTTGAGTGACTATAGACAAAATGATCACTGGTTTGTCTAGCAAGAAAAAATTAAAAGTATGAACTACATCAAATCATTTTAGACACATGGTGTAATAAAATTCTATAATTTAGAAAATCCCTAACTTGAGGAAGTATATATACTATTTTTGATGATAGGCTAGAAAATAGATAACTTATAGTCCCCTGCAAATAGAAAATTTATAATTTTCTATGTCAACTGTCATCATTTGTGCTGACTAGCTGCAATTATGATTAAGAAAAAAATTATGAATCTAGACTTGTGAATTAACTGAAATGTTTTTAAGGTACTTGGAATATATGAGAGAATTCAATGAATCACTAATACTATTCAAGATGGAAAATAAACCTATCTCTCTTTCCTCTCCCAAGAATAATGCCTCTGGATATATATTAATGCATCAAGTTGCATAAACATGACAAAGTTATTATAATTATTTTCTTACTTATCTTCTAACTCTTCCTTTATGAATATATTACACCACAGTAATTCTATTTAATAGTAGCCTAGCAACAACATGCTGAGAGGAAGCTGTTATATTTTACTCAAGATTGAAAGCTTTCCAATAGATAGATTGTGTAAGTCTCCCTTTCTCCATGAACTAGATGATCTCAAGGAAAAAAATATCTCACCTACAGTCTTGCTCTTTAAGCCCATACTTTCCCTTGGACACATACTTCACTTGCTTTTCTCTGTTTTTCTGCTCACTTCCACTCTGATGAAGCCTGTGTTGTCTCTTGAGCACACACTTCTCTATTTCTCTCCCCTCACGTGTCTCTAAATAAGTTTTAATAAAAACTCTTCCTGCTTTTCTGTAAAAAAAAAAGAACGAAAGAAAGTAACTCACAACCATCTCAAAAAGTTGAGCTAATTACAGAAAAGCTCCCGATTTCTTTGATATTTATTAATAATTTTTAAATAGGTGTGATAAGGTCCCTTTCAAAATTACTCAATGATGAGCAATTCTCATAGACTATGCTTTTGTTTATATATTTACATATAAATGTGAGATGAAAAACTAGTGTCTAGATATTGGTTGCTTTCACTCCTTTTGACTCAGATTCTTAAAGATATGACCTGTGGAAAAGTTATAATTCTTAAAATTTGGCATATTAATGGTTGAATTCTGTGACTGCATGAGAATATATATATAGTTAGTGTCTTCCTTTACAGAGACCATTTGTTAAAACAAATGGTGAATAATTCCTGGGTTTATTTTAAGTTGGAACAATTTATTTTTATTATAAAATACGTAGGGCTGGAGCAATAGGGTGTTTGCAGACCCGGGTTCAATTCCTCCACCCCTCTGGGAGAACCCGGCACGCTATCAAGAGTATCTTGCCCACACGGCAGAGCCTGGCAAGCTACCCGGGGCATATTCGATATGCCAAAAACAGTAACAACAAGTCTCACAATGGAGACGTAACTGGTGTCCGCTCGAGTAAATCGATGAGCAGCGGGATGACAGTGACAGTGACAGTGATAAAATACGTGCTAAGAATATAAATTGTTATTGATGTTATGAATCATTTTTTCTTTTGTGACTTTATTTTAGAATATATATGTCATTCTTCCTGATATATTTGTATTGCTTTCTTTTCTCATAAGATAAACATAACTTGATATTATCTTTTTTTTTCTTTTTTGAAATAAACAGAATTTATTTAGAGGTTTCTGAGGGAAGGAGGAAGGGATAAGTGGGAGAGAGAATAGTAAGAATAACACGCTCAAGAGAGAATGCGGGCTTCTCCAAGGGTGGAGAGCTCTACACACATCTTAGCACTGGATACGAAAGCATGAAAGTACACATCTCAAGGGGGGAGATGCGGGCGACACATGTGCTCGGGCACCACATGTATTCGGCCACGTGGGCACAAGCAGCGCATGGGCTCAGGCAGCAAATGCACTGATATCACCTTTTAAGTAGAGTGTCCTAGACAGGAAATAATATCCAAAGAAACTCAGTTATTAGTATCCATATCGGGTATGCAAATGAAAAAATATTTACACAGATTTTTTCTATGGAATTAAAGAGACTTTATGCTTGTTATCTACTGATAATACAGAATTGTACAAAGTTTCAGTATTATATATTTAAAAAGTCCTGATTTCTGAGGTTTGTATTTACTTTTGTGGCCACACCCACCATTGTTCAGGGATCAAACCCAAGTACCCAAGTCTGTCACATGCAAAGCACCTTGGTTGAGGTACATACTAAGCCTCTGGTTCCTTATTTCTGAGATTTAACTGGGACAATACTAGAATTAAGCCCTATTAGTACCACAGTGAATTCAATAAACATACAATTGTATAGCATGTCAATATAAGCATGCATCCATGTGCTTTAAATGTTTATTTATTGCAGAATTTTTTGTGTTGTTATTGTATATTGGCATATATGCCAAATCAATGAGCAACGGGATGACAGTGATTACAGTGATTGTATATTATCATGAGTATTAGTCTTGACAATCCTGAGCTTCAAGAGAATTAAATATTTTATGTGGGTTATTTGAAACAATATAAACAGTTAAATTTAGTTTATGTTAGGAAAGCAAAATAAATTCACATATAGGTTAAGACATGTCTTCATTGAAGGATTTTGATTATGAACATGTTTGTTCTCAAGGTAGACATTGTTTATAACAGTCAATAACAACATCTGGGATTTTGGTCACTTTCTTTTTTCTTTGTTATTGAAAGAACTGGAGAGACAGAGATGGATCTCAATTTTTCATCTATGAAGTTTTGAAATTACATAAACTACATCATTCCAAATTTGCAAATTAAGTTAATGACCCTTATCTGGTAGGGGGGGAGAAATACACACACACATTGTACATGAAGAAAATAAACACATATAAAGAATTAAAAGGCATATAAAATTATAAAGGAAAAGATAAAACTAAACATAAGATACTCATGGCATATTCATTATGCCAAAAACAGTAACAATTATGGGTCTCATTCCCCTGACCCTGAGTGCTACAGGGATGAATGAAAACGTTACTGGCACCTGCTCGAGCAAATCCATGAGCAATGGGATGACAGTGATACAGTGATAGGTACACATGACTTTGTACATGGGAAATCCAAAGGAATGTATTTTTTAAAACTCCCTAAAGCTTAGTGATATTATTATTATTCTTTTTTTTGCTTTTTGGGTCACACCCATCAATGCACAGGGGTCACTCCTGGCTCTGCACTCAGGATTTATTCCTGGCAGTGCTCAGGGGACCATATGGGATGCTGGGAATCGAACCCGGGTCGGCCGCGTTCAAGGCAAATGCCCTACCTGCTGTGCTATCACTCCAGCCCCACTTAGTGATATTATTAAGGTAGAGGACAAAAAAAAAAAATCCCACATCAGTTCACTGTATTTCTATAGGTAGAAATTTAAAAGAAAAAAAAAAACACCTAAACTAATTCCACAAAATTAAATACCACAGAACTCCAGTGATAGTCCAATGCTTAAAGCACTTGCCTTGTCCAAGGTCAATCTAGGTTCAGTCCCCAGAAGGTCCCCTGAGCACTGCCAGGCTAGGAGTGATCCCTGGCCTGAAGGAAGTTCTTAGTACTACTGGGTGTGGCTCCCTGCCCAAAATAAAACAAAACTTCAGCATTAGATCACACTGTCATTGTGACTGTCATCTCGTTGCTCATTGATTTGTTCTAGCAGGTACCAGTAACGTCTCTCAGCATGAGATTTATTGTTACTGTTTTTGGCATATCCAATATGCCACGGTAGCTTGCCAGGCTCTGCCGTGTGGGCACAATACTCTCAGTAGCTTGCCGGGCTCTCCATGAGGGGCGGAGGAATCGAACCCGGGTCGGCCGCATGAAAGGCGAATGCCCTACCACTTGTGCTAACTATTAAATAATTTGTATGATAAAAAATAAAACTAAAAAACCCTACATAGTGACACAGTGTTTAAATAGATTACACTAAAAATTGTAGAAGTCAGTTCTTAAAATTGGTCCGTAATTTAACACAGTTATAACCCAAATTCCAGATTATGGATTTCTTTGTATCTAGGTTATATCAAAATTTATATTGAAAGGCAAAGGATCTGGCAGCAGCCAAATAATTTTCAAAAAACTAAGAGAAATGTCACTACCGAATTTTGTCTTCTTATCCACTACAACAAAGAACTGTAGTATAGCCAATGATATGGGTATATATTAATGGAAAATAATAGATGGTTCAGACTATGGGTAGATTGACTGATATGATATAAACAACTGATTTGTGACAAAATTTCAAGTACAAATTAATAAGGGTTAGTTTGTAACCAATAGCACTGAAGCAATTGATCATTCATGTGTTTAAAAACATATGCCCCTGCTGTCTTCAATGGGGCCCCTCAGAGGGAGTGGGTGATTTTCACTCCCTGCCCTGAGCAGAGCGCCAGCAGCCGAAGACCTCCAGAACTCAGCCACAATCATGCTCAAGGCCCCTGTCCATACCTTTGGATGAGCCTCATGAATGAAGGTACTGGCAGAGGAACCCAGGTGTGCGGGACCCAGGGCTGAGATCTCCAAGCCTGCTCCGATCAGGACTGGACCTCTCCCGCCCAGGTCCCCCATTTTCCAGTAGCTAGGTGGTCACACCCAGAAACTGCCCCTGGTGCCATGTAATCCCATCAATGACCAACATCCAGAGACTATAAAACCAAGCTCCCAGACATTTTATAGCCTAATTCTCCCCTGTGGAGAACCTGGCAAGCTACCGAGAGTTTCCTGCCCGCATGGGAGAGCCTGGCAAGGTCCCTGTGGCATATTCATATGCCCAAACCAGTAACAATGATAAGCCTTGTTCCCTGAGTCTGAAAGAGCCTCCAGTGTGGCACTGTTGGGAAGGACAAGTAAAGAAAGGCTTCTAAAATCTCAGGGCTAGGACAAATGGAGACAATCTGAGACCACTTGAGAAAATCGATGATCAATGGGATGATGATGATGATGATGATGATGATGATGATGATGATGATGATGATGATGATGTTTAAAAATATTCAAACTAGGGCTGGAGCGATAGCACAGCGGGTAGGGCTTTTGCCTTGACGTGGCCGACCCGAGTTCGAATCCCAGCATCCCATATGGTCCCCTGAGCACCGCCAGGGGTAATTCCTGAGTGCAGAGCCAGGAGTAACCCTTGTGCATCGCCAGGTGTGACCCAAAAAGAAAAAAAAATATTCAAACTAAACTTCAAAACTAAAAATATATTAACCTATAACCTTAAAAAACAATTAAAATGGATTGCAAATGTTAAACATAGGCTTTAAAAACCTAGAAAATAATAGAATTTTAATTTTGTTAATGGTAGCAAGACAAGTTTTTAGATTGCCATTGGAAGTACCAAAAGTATCTGATGATATAACAACATTTTTAAAAAAATGTGATATATTGGGGCTGGAGAGATAGCACAGCGGGTAGGGCGTTTGCCTTGCACGCGGCCGACCCGGGTTCAAATCCCAGCATCCCATATGGTCCCCTGAGCACAGCCAGGGGTAATTCCTGAGTGCAGAGCCAGGAGTAACCCCTGTGCATCGCCAGGTGTGACCCAAAAAGCAAAAAAAAAAAAAAAAATGTGGTATATGAAGACAATTAGATGTTTTCTTCTTTTTTTTTTTTTTTTTTTTTTGCTTTTGGGTCACACCTGGAGATGCACAGGGGTTACTCCTGGCTCTGCACTCAGGAATTTCCCCTGGCGGTGCTCAGGGGACCATATGGGATGCTGGGATTCGAACCCGGGTCGGCCGCATGCAAGGCAAACGCCCTACCCGCTGTGCTATTGCTCCAGCCCGACAATTAGATGTTTTCAGTCATTATAAAAGGAAACATTTTCATTTGTGAGGACATAGAGGACCTTGATAACAGGGAAAGTAAAAAAGCTCAGAAGAGGACAAATATTGCATGGTTTAAGTTAAATGTGAGGTATAAGGAAAGAAATGTAAGCTACAAAAAATTCTAGATAAAATGAACAGATTGATTGCCTGAGACAGCGAGTGGATGTAGGTGTGCAAAATGGGTGAAAGGAAAAAGAGTAACTTACACCGAGTATTGGAAATGTGATGTATAGCATGGTGACTATCTTAAAAATTGTGTTTCATATTTTTAATGTACAGAGAAAATATCTCATTTTAAAACTTTCCATAACAAGAAAAGAATGTCACTACAGTGACATACTACCTAGCTAGACTTATAGTGATATTTTCTCAATATATATCAATTTCAAATCTATCTTACACATTATTATATACTCTGAAAAACAATGTTTCCTATAAGTTATAAATACTATGAATATGTATTTTCATAAAAACGTACATACTCATAAAATGTAAAACTCAACAGAAATGAAGCAAATTGAAAGATAATAAAGGCTTTAAGCAAAACTTTTAATATAGAAAAAATGAGAGAAACAAGCACACACACAAAGTCCAGTGTTGTTCACCTTTATGAAATTACAAACTAAAAGAAGTATTTAAAACCATTGCATTGCCTATTTGATTTCCAAAATTAAACATATGTGAATGTAAGTTCTACTTAGATGTGGAACAACAGCCTCTCTTTGGCATTGTAGTGAGAATACAACATTGTACAGTTACTCTGTAAAATAATTAGAAGGCTTATTATAAATTTAAACGTATGCCATAATAAAATCCATAAATTTAACTTCAAGGCATTTGTCTTAGAAGAATGCAAATTATCCTCATACAGAACTCTGCATATGAATACTTAGAATTGCTTTATTTACATGGCTCAAACTGGAAAGAACTTAGTGTTCTTCAGTAAATGAATGAATAAATATATTGTCATAACTCCATTAGAATATAATTCAGCTCTCAAAAAGGCAACTATTGATATGCGCAATGAGTTGGATTAATCTTGATGGTAGTACCTTAAGATGTCGAGTGAATGAAGTCAGTCTTAAAAGACTAACCGGGGGGTATACTTCCATCACATAACATTAGCAAGATGACAAACTAATGGAAGGTGAACATGTTTTGAGAGCCAGGCCTCAGGAAGAGACAGGATTACAAAAAGATAACTTTAAAGACATTTTTATTCTAATCATGATTACATATATCAATGCATATTTTAAAATTCATCAAACTGTACATGAAAAGTTATATAACATTTAAAAACCAAATTTAAGAAAAATCAATCACCAACATTCATGGTATTAATTTTATTTCTAAGACAGTGTCTTTGCTTGATTTCCACAAATATATGCAAAATTCCTACCACTAAAAATCATATCAAAACTAGCAAAATAACTTTGAAAGCATAAGAGGAATAACAAAGTACTTATAGATTGACAAAGATGAATTTAAAATGAAGTGACCAAATTAAATAGTAGAATTCTATAATTGTGGTATGTATAATATACAATCTTTAAAAATATTCTTCCCGTGGGTATATTATTACTAAACTTGGTTCCATGTACATACTTAACCTTTTCTTTCATGTAGATATTTTGATTAATAAGTTCTTATTCCAGAACTGTATTCATAAATTACTTTTGAAACATTTCTTTGAGTTTTACTGACTTCACATATGCAGAGTAACACTTGAATTTTAATGTACTCTCTAGAGTAACCAAAAGCACTTAATGAATACTCTGGTTTGTGTAATAAGATATTGCTATTCACACCTCGGGATTCCAGAGTACATACATATTGAATAGGAATGAATATTTATGCTTATTCCTATAATTATTCTAAAGCATAGAGAAAGCTATGAAGCTATCATCTGATTATTGACCTAACAAGATCCAGCTCTAAATGTATCTACTTTACAGATTTCAGGGCAATGACTTAATTTTCAAAGATGCAATTTACAAACTTTTCACATACCTGATACAACTAAGACCAAACACTACTTAAGAGGGTATACAAATTCTATATTTGAAGTTCTTCGAAATCATGCATAACTGTTAGCCTCAAGCTTTATCTCTTTTGTTCCTCCAGCTGAAAGTTTACTGGATTATCTCTTCTTGAGGTGGTCATTTTAAAGAAGTTTACTTGAATCTTTCAGAGAAAACGTGCCTCTTTGATATTTAAAAAAAAAGTCAAAATCACTATATTTTTACAAGGAGTATACTTAACAACAACAACAAAAAAGGTTAGAGTATTCCATCCAAACTGTTTTCTTTTTTGTTTCTTTTAACTGAACAAAGAACTACTGTACCAAATGATTCAGTCTTTTACAAATAAATAGACCACCACCATCCCTCCCCCATAAAAAGGCCTGTACTAAATCAAGTTCTGAGAAAGTTACTGGGATATAAAGTTACTGGTATGCAATAGTGTTAGTGTTGAACTGTGTATGTCCTTCCCAACACAATCCTAACCCATCCACACAACTCCACAGATTGTTACTAGATTTGGTGCTAGGGTTTTAAAGAGGTAAACATGTCAAAATGTGATGATAGCAGTCCATTATCCATATGATAGGTATCTTATAAAATCAGAAAAAAAACCCACAGAGATTTATAAAGAGAATATCCAGTAAAAATGCAGAGAAACGGCAGGCATACACAAGCCAAGCAGGAAGTCCTTAGAGAAACCAACCCTGAAGTCACTGAGAGCTTCAAAATCCAAAGGAGGAAGGGCACAAGGGGAGGGATAGAACAATTTTGTTGTTTAAGCTACTCAATCTGTGCTATTTCACGTTAAGCCTAGAAAACAAAAATAAAAGTTAAAAAAAATGCATACAAATCAAGTAAGGGACAGAAGAAAAGACAGGATGTCAGCAATAATTAACATATATTCCATCAAACGTACAATAAAATAGAAGTTACTGGATTTTTTTTAAGAACATGCAGGCAACATTGTATGTTGAAAATTATAAAGTCTGATTGGACAGTTGGCTAAATTAAAGAAATATTTCATGTAGTGAAAGTCCTGTCGGTTGTTTGTCCCTCTGAAATAATAGAGAGAATACCTATATAATCCTAAATGAATTCACTGAGTGGGAAAGTAAAGATTGCAATTGAGAACTATATCTAACCTCGTGTTTATAACTTTTGATAAACTTCTAGGGGAGAGCTTCTGTATTTGTCCACTAAGTTTATTTTTTAGGATTTATTTAGAGGAGGACTATTTTCATCCTCTATTTCGTTTTTGTTTTACTTTTGGACCACATTCAACTGTGCTCGGGGCTCATTTCAGGCTTTGTGCTCAAGGATAACTTGTGCTGGGTTTGGAGGACCGGATGGAGTGACAGATCCGCTGTACGCAAGGCAAGTACCCAACCTCTGTACTCCAGCTCATCCTCTTGTGTAAGTGTTGTCTGGACTTACCTAAAACTACGCGTTAGAAAGATAGTAAAAATGACTGGATGAAGGCAGTATAGTGATAAGACACTTGCCCGGTAGGCAGCCAATCCAAGTTTAATCCCTGGCAGTGCCTATATTTTCCTGAAAACCACCAGGAGTAAGCCCTAAGCGCAGAACTGAGTCATCCCTGAGCATTGATGAGAGTGGTCCCGAAAAAAAATCAAAAACAAGAAGATTGGATGAAGAGATTTCAAGTGTTTTTGGACTAAGTATTCTAAAACTCCGTGAACGTTTTTGCCTTTCCATTATATATTGCTTTGAACTATGAATACACGTTTGCAGTAACACAGTTTAAAAACAGAACATATAACAGAACATACTTATAACAGAGAGCCCTTAAAAGCACAGGTTAATTGTGTGTATACTTGTATTTTGATTTGGTTATTGACGTGCAAATGTCTACTGATCATTTACTAGATGCTAACTTTCTGCTAGCATGCTGAGATGGGAGATTAAAATTGTCATTTCTTCCTTGGTTATGTTATGAGAGGGGTGATTTGTTTTGTGGTGTCTCAGTCCTTATTTTCCTGAAAAAGAAGATTTCACTCAGGAAACCCAAGACAAGACAGTCACAGATTGTGGCAGGAAAAAGAAGGGCTGGAGAGAAAGTGGAGAGGCTCAAGTGCATGATTTGCAGACAGCACATGTCTCCAAGCACTGCTGGGTGCAGCCCTAGAGATCCCTGTGCACCAACTGGGTGGTTCAATTAATTCCCAGCACTATGGGGCTGAACAGCAATGCATCCTCAGCTTAAACATGGAACCATCAACGTGGTTGACTTCTTAGTAGGTACTCACTGTGAGTAGTACCCTGGGCCTCTTGAGCACAGCTTAAAAGATCCAAAAACAGGAGGGAAAAAAAAAAAAAAGGAAAGAGAATAAGGACTCTGGGAAGCATTAGTAGCAGGATGGACCAGGAAATGAATATTCACCCCCAGAATGCACTGTGTTTTACCTAACCCTTTCCTTTGTTCTCAATTTTTGGGAATTCCCAGGATTTTCCTGCTGCTGTATTGCTTCCTATAGGCGATTGTGTTGGCATCAGATGGTCTGGTTTCCAGCAAGTAGTTCCATCTGCCTCTCAGGAACATTATATCTGTAAGAATCTAGTGTTTGGGCATTCTTAGGCTTGAGATGTTACACCTCACGGTGCTCTTCCCCAACTGTATCAGCATTGTTAAGGACCCTGGAAAATGGCCTCTGATCACCAACACATACACACCTTCCTCATACACATTTATCTACTGCTTGAGTCCTTACTGTATCAGCTACTAGCATCTAGAGAGGGAGCCAGACTTCGAGAAGCCCCATAAATATGCAGTTACAAATTATGTTTACTATAGTGTAATGTATATGTTAATATATAATTACAAATTATGGTGTATGTTTAGAAAGAAACTCAGTGCAGAGGTTAAAACGTACTTAATGAAAGGGTAGTCCATTGAAGTGGAACATTTTAATTCTAAAGAAATGAGAATAAATTAGCTATGTGAAATGGGGGCAAAAATCATTGCTGGCACAAGGAATTGCAAATTCAAAGACTTTGAAATGGGAATGATTGTGTATTCTAGGAACTAGAAAGCAGCTGGAGTGGGGGGGATAAATAATGGCCCTAGATGAAGTCAGCAAGATAAACATGAAACATATTTTGGTTTCTAAAATATGGTAGGGAGTTAGATTTAATTTAATGTGTAGTGGGATGCCAATGATACGGTGTTTCTTGAATTAAATAAGAGTTGGCTCAATGATTGGCTTAGAATTCAAATTTCTTCTTTAATAAAACTGCTTTGATAGTGTGTTTTCCTTTATATTCTAAAATTAACTACAGGTGCATTATTAATTTAATTACCTGTGGCTGAAGTTCATTCAAGCTCCTATATATTTTATTCATTCAATTTCATTTAAGGACTTTAGAGCAATATTCAGTATTACAAGGGAAGAGAAAACACTTTCCTTTCCAAAGAAATACCTTTCGTAGTAGAAGAATAAGAGTAAAAATTGGGAGGGTGAGGTAATGAGTAACCTCTATCATACTAAACCTCCTAGTTTAAAATATGTGAACTTTACCGTAGGACAAGGTTTAATAAAAGTGAACTCTATTTTGGTTTCCTTACCATCCAGGTAAAGAAAACTTCTTTTAACAAGTAAAATTAATGCCCCCAAAAGAATGAATCCATTGTGCTGAGGCTCCCTTTTGAAGTTTCAACAGTGGCATAATTAAAGTAGGATTTCTGTAGGTGCATGTGGAGAAAGAGGAACAAATCAGCTGATATGAAAGGAAGTATCTTATAAAAAAAACAGAAAGTATTAAGATTAAGGTTATTTAAGAAGCACAAACCTTTCCTGCATATAGAGAGGTTGACTTCTTTGAGCTTTTGAAATTATCTTTCAAAGGCCAGGGGAAGACATTAATAAAAGAAAAATGTAGGATGAAGAATAAGAATACTTTCTTGATATGAATTTTTTTTAAAACAACCTTGGAAACTCCGGCACATAAAACAATGAAATTTCTTATCATTTAAGACATTAAAAATGGACTGATACAGAATCATAACCCCTAGTTATTTTATAGACTGAAAATTATATAAATTTTACAGATTGATCGTCCTAGAGACATATCTAATTATGGTTATAAAGTATCTATAATTATAAATGTAATAAATTCATTCACTTATCATCCCAAAATTTGAAAAAAGCTAGAATGATATAAATTTGCTCAGAATTTCTACCACCCACAAAACAATAACAGATGGCAATCTAGTATTCCTCCAGACCCTAGTCTAATGTTGATTTGCTTCTTGAGAGTGTGTTGCATCTTCAATTCAGTCTTCTGCCTTCATCTCCAGTCACCCAAACCCTCCTACTAATAAAAATCCTGTGGAACAGGGTTAGAAAATTCTACCAAGGTCCATTTAGCACATGCATAGCCATCTGATTAAAAGAACTGTGATTATGAGACTCCCAACCTGACAAAAATTTTAATATATTTACATCTTAATATATTTTACCATGATATAATTATATGTATAATACTATTTAATGCATTTAATATATTTTTATAGAGGAAATACGATTCTGTATATTCTTAAAATCTAGAGATAACCACTTTAAATGTCTCTATACAGTGAAAATTTTAGAATGCCGTTAATGAGTGCCTTAATATTATGTTTTCATTTTTAGTTTATTGCTTAAGTAAACACATCAGATACTGAATAGGGAAGGTTTCTAACTAAATTACTTTGTCAGATGTAGCTGGAAATTTTATCTTCATTGACACAGTTCAGTGCTATGTAAAGTATTACAGTTTTACACCGACAGAATGACAGAATAACAGATGGAAAATCTATTAGCGAGAACATCAGAGACCAAACTATTCATGCCAGTGGTGCCAATCCTTCAGTCAAATCAATGCAAAGGAAAATAGAAATTCAAATGTTTTTCTCACTCAGAATTCTAGGGGTCAGATATATAGGAGATTAATATTCAGAAGTGGAGAGGAGGGACTGGAATATATTCCAGCAACCTAATTGGAGTTGCAGTTCAGTTACTGCTATTACTGCATGAAATCATTCTGTATAAGGTGCCTACCCCCATAGGAAGTATGGTAGAATAAATGAAGTATGGTAGACATGATCAGACAGAACTTTATGACATTTCCTTATTTGCTAACTGGATCACTCTAAACATTGACCCAGTTAATGGTCAATCTTTTAAGTTAGGAAGCTACAAGTTTAGAATTTTGACTACAATGTAACTTCTGTTTAATAGATGATTTTATAATTTTTTATAAAATGTTGAGGATCTTTTGAAAGTCACTGAACCTATTCTTATAAGACCATGCAACATGAAATGATCTTAATATTGCTATTATTTTTAGTGAAATACAAATGACTATGCTAATATACCTACATATATATAAAATGGCCTGATGATTCTTTATCACTGCAAATGAGAAAATTTTCATTAAAGGCATTTAGACTTGCACTAACAAAGCTAAAGTCATTCTAAAAGGGATTGAGGATTCTTACCATATTAGTAAAACACTTAAGAGAACAGATGTTTTTCCTTGTATAAATAATATTTATTGTTCTTGTGATAGGAAATACTGGATATTTTTTGTTTGAATTAGCAAATAAAGGATTTTGAAAATATGTACAGTTTATGTGGCTAAAAATTTAAGAAAACTGAGATTGACTAGTCTATTCTGAATGTTTTCATTACTTGTATTTCAAGGAGGAACTAAACTGCAGATGACCTGTTACTACTGAGTTTAGGGCCTGTCAAAAGATGGATTTCAATTTTACCCAGGGACCTCTTTTATGGTAGATCTACTCTTGACATATTGTATAGGCTTCAGTGAAACAGAGTTTAAAAGTATTTATTTCAGTGCATAAAAAACTTTGCACACTCAAGATTTGGAATCTGATAGCAGAAATACAATAGGATCCTTCTCTGGCAGTGATTCTTGCACATCTAAGTACCATCTTATCTGGTCTGTTAACATTTTTCTTAGAGCCTCAGAGACTCCTACCAACATATTTATTAAACTTGTCTTATGCAGAATGTTAACATTTCTGTAAATATTCACCATCTGTTGTACCATCTAATTGCAAATGTGGGAAGAACATAATTCATGATTTTATCATAATAAATTTGGGTAAGTGATTTAAATGCACTCAGATATATTTTTCAAAAGCCACGTAGACTTCCCAGTCATTTCCATCCATTCTAGAAAATGTTGGAAGGCTGTCCTTTCCCAGTACTCCACCACAAAGTGGTTTTCCTGAAAAAAATTTCTCCTTTTCCAAGTGTGCTAGACTGCCTTCAAGTGTAATAGACAGTAAAGAGACTGAATCCAAACCATTAGGTTAAACCCAAGCTGCCTCCTCAGAAATATGAATAATTAAAATCCCTTACATACATATTTATCCCTCTCTGCTTGTCAGTTACTCATCAATGGATACTACTCTAAACATATCTGTCTACCACTCAAATACATTTTATGACCTCCAGCCACTTTACTTCAATCACTAAGATTTATACCGCACACTTAAAAATATATAAAATATTCCTTGTTATTGTTATCAGAGGGCCGGAGCTATAGCACAGCAGGCAAGGTGTTTGCCTTGCATGCAGCTAATCTGGGTTTGAGTCCTCTGTCCCTCTTGGAGAGCCCGGTAAGCTACGGAGAGTATCCCGCCCACACGGCCGAGCCTGGCAAGCTAGCCATGGCAGTATTCAATATACTAAAAACAGTAACAAGTCTCACAATGGAGACGTTAGTGGTGCCCGCTCGAGCAAATCAATGAACAACAAGATGACAGTCATGATGACAGAGATTGTTATCAGAAAATATACTGTAGATCAATTGTCAAAATCTCTCATAGTTCTACTATGAAATCACTATCACTATCACTATCATCCCGTTGTTTGTCGATTTACTCGAGCGGGCACCAGGAATGTCTCTATTCCTCCCAACCCTGAGATTTTAGAAGCCTCTTTTTATTCATCTTTCCCAATGATTGGAGGCTCTTTCAGGGTCAGTGGAATCAGACCTTTGTTACTGTTTTTGGCATATCAAATACACCATGGGTAGCTTGCCAGGCTCTATCTAGGATAAGACTACATATTTTTAGCATTAAGCTGTTTGTGATTGGAGGCAGGATGGTGCCAACACCGCCCGAACCCCTGGCGCTCTCCTGAACCCGGCTCACCATCTTGCCTTAGACAACGCTCAGCTCAGCACTCCAGGCATGGAACTCTACGCGTAATCCCTGCTGGAACTCTATGTGGGATTCCTGATGGACATCGCCAGCTGTTTTGTAAGATTTGGACAGAATGGCATCAGTGGGGCATGAAGAAACTGCGGCGACAGCTGCAGCATCACACCTGTCCGGGCTGGGTTGAATCACAGTGGCATTGGACATGTAAATCACATTTCTTGCATTTCTTCTATACTTAATATGCATCTAATTTTAATAAGTAGGATATATATGTATATATACATATATACATATATATATGTATTTTTAAGGGAAGGATTTCCATGAAGTGAACTATTTATAAAAAGTAGGCATATGGCCTAAGCTTTTAAATGAAAATTTAGCCATAGAGTAAAGCTACTAATCCTTTTGGAATCTACCACAGTACTCCAGAGTCAGGTTCTTCTGTTGTCTTAAATTTATAGAGCAGTCCGCTTTAGTGGACTTCAAGCTTGGTGATCTGATGTCACAGATGAATCTACAACACGACCATCTCATCTTGTGACATTCCACTCAGGCAGCATGCCTTGAGTTCCTTTTTTTCTGAATTCTACTCAAACTTTTTTTTTCAATATCACAGAAGTAATGACACTTAAGTGATCATTCTCTCTTTCTCCTTTTAAACCACAGAGAAAAATAGACTGGAAGTGAAATTGTGTCTTCCTGTCAGTATACTATTCTCAGAAATCCTCAGGTGCTAGTATAGGAGTAATTTACAGGATAGATAAGAGCAGATGTTTGTTGAGTTAATTACATTAGTGAAACAGGATGAATTCAAGTTGAATGAATTAAAATATCTGTGTTGAGAAGAGAAAACTTAAGTTATCCTTGTGAACACTTTATTTTACTTCTCTTTTATTGATAAAAGACAAAGCACAGTCAGTTCACTTAGTTAAAATGTATAAAGACTCACCTGTTGAAAGATAAAACAGTGTTGGCATAGATGTAGGAGAAAGGGCACCCTCATTCACTCCTGGTGGCAGTGGAAAATATTGTTATTTGGCTTTTTGGAAAATAATATGGATTTTTAAAAAAACACTAAAATTTAAGTTTCCATATGTCCCAGTAATTCCACTTCTTGGTACTAACCCAAAGACCCCAACTCTCTACTCATTTTAGCACTACTCACAGTAACCAAATCTAGAAACAACGTAAGTGTTCCAAAACATGATTCGATGAAAAGAAAACTATGGCACATATACACAATAAAATACTAACTTGTTGTGAACAAAGATGAAATGATGCAAATTGCTGCTATGTGGATGGATCTAGTGTTGCACTAAGTGTAGTTAGGAAGAAGGAGAGTGATGGGCACAGAATGATCTCTATCATACATTGGGATATCAAAAAAATAGAGATATAGCTAATAATGAAAGCCAACAGAAACTGAGAATTGGTCTTCAGTAAGAAACTTTCTTAAGGAGGCAAAGTAGGGGAGTAGGATGAGCACAGGGTGGGATTTGGGAAAGGGAGACACTGTGACAGTGGTGGAGGGAGGTGGTCATCAAGGGGAAGGTGTGATGCTGGGTTCTGAAAACTGTGCTATGCATGGAACCCTATCACTAACAGCATGGTAAATCAGTGCCTCAAATAAAATAAAATACAATAAAAACAAAATCATCTGTTGAAACAGTCTTGAAGAAATGTTAGAGGAAAGAAGTGCTTTTAAAAAGGTTGGTAGATTTCTCGACAGTTATCTACTTTCATTTGGGAGGACATTCCGATGGCTTTCTGTGGGTGTGATGCCCTGCTCTACCCAAAAATCACTGCACAAAGGTAACAGTCATTAAAGTTGTCTATAATTCTGTTGCACTTTGAACAGACCTTTGGTTTCCAAGAAATGGGGTTTACAGACTTAACTGAATTTTTTCTCAATTTTTCACATCTTTCCATTTGGAAGCATGACCTCTCTGTTGACTTACCTAGGTATTTTTAGACAAATTTAAATAACCTGAAGGATCTTTTTATGAAGCAGATTTTTTAAATCTATATATCTACTGGAGAGGAGAAATGAGTATAAAACCTTTATACAAATCTCTGGGCATTCAAATCTATGTGTAGTTTATTATAGTTGTAATGTATGAATATAAAATCTAGTTAACCTGGACAATTATTTTTCCAATTTTACATCATTACATTTCATTTAAATATGCATGCTATAATATTCATGCTTTCAAAGACAGTAATCATTGGAATGACCAATTAAACCTTGGGCCTTTAATTCTGAATTCCATAAACGTGCATCAACTGGTCAGTGTTCACTGAACCGAATGCTTCTTAGTGAACTCTCCTCACAGTAAAAAATAATCATTCTTTATAGTGTTCCTGCATTGATTCCAGTATCCAACACTTATTCAACCTGTGAGTTTGTTACGGAGTTACACAGTGATGGAGGTTTTATCCTCTTAGTTTTTGACCTAGAATATGATGATTATAATCAGAGTTCTCTCTCTTTTTAAAAGTAAATCGTTAATATTATTCAAGTGACTCAATAAGACATTAAAAACATAAACAAATAAACAAAATATTTGGGCATTTTCTCTGAATTTTTTAGGTAGCTAGAAAAGTTTTGGTTTTACTATTTGTGCTACAAAATATCTTTTGAATTATGGACATTTAATTTTCCTTTTGTACGAGTACCATAAACAAAGTAATAACTAGAATATTAAGTTTAGGACAAATGCTTTATTATTACATTTAAAGAAATGAACTTTATTCCAAAAATAGGAGAAGATCCATAGATTGCACCTCAGTTAAAGACTTTGTAACCTTCCTCTTCCCATTTGTTCCTCAATTCTTCAGTGATATCCATTTTCACTGAAAATATGCAGTGTTTTCTGATTATAGGTAAAACCATACCCCCAAACAGTACTTACTTCCTTAGACACAAACACAGAATGAAGATGTGAGTGGTGGTGGCGGTGACAGTGAAGAAACATACAAAAGGCAGAAGTTTGACACACGTTTGCAGTTTGTTCTCTGAATCTAACAAAAACCCCACTGAAATCTCAAACTAATGTAAAAATTTAAATTATCAAAGACTTCCATTATTATTTAAGCAAAGAATAATTCCTTTAAAAACAAAAGTTTTAGTGTCTTATATGATTATTTTTAGGTATTCTACAAACAGATTCAAAATGAACAAGAGGGAAAATATTAAATAGGAACTAGCAGTTATAGAGAAGTGCCAATGGAAAAAGACTTTAGGTCACTCTAAGGATATTTCCTACCATTTATCACTGAGGAAGTATTTAAAAACTATTTTATAAATAGTCATATGTTTATATTTGGGAGTTCATGTCCAAGTCAGTGCTTAAAGTCAAGTATTGTGGTGTTCAGGGACCACAGATGGTGACAGAAATTTAACTTGGGTCTTCCACACATGCTCCAGTTCTTTGAGACATCTCCTTTCACCAACATATTCTTATAATTTTGGAGTAAGTTATGCCTTTCTTCTCAACTGTGAGTTCATTATTGTTTCATTTTTGCATAAAGTTCTCATTTAAACCAAAACAAACAGAAACATTGTATTGAATGGTTATTGAACATTCTTAATATTAATATTAGAATGAAAATTTTATTGGACAACCAGATAATTATTATATAGTAAATGGACTTCTAGATATTTGGATAGGTAGAGAGATATATAATTTTCTCTAATAAGTTAACTTTATATCTATGTTGGCTATCTACTATCCTGAAAACCCTAGTCTTATGGTCTTCATCATCATCATCATCCCGTTGATTCTCGAATTTCTCGAGCGGTGTCAGTAACGTCTCCATTCATCCTAGCCCTGAGATTTTAGAAGCCTCTCTTTACTCGTCCTCCCCAACGATGCTGTATTGGAGGCTCTTTCAGGGTCACGGGAATGAGACCCAGCTTGTTACTGATGGTATGTCAAAGATAAATGTGACAGCACCAGCAATTATTCTTCAATTACAAAGAATAGAGTTGAAAAATAATGAGTGTGCCACACATACACAAGTATTGTTTTAGAAGCTTTTGGTAGCATAGTAGCATGAGTTATAGTAATGTATGAGTTATAGTCAAGCATTTTTTTGCAACCATGTATCGAAATCCTAGTCTTGGCCTAGCAAGATAGTTTAGCAGTTAAGGTAGTTTTATTCCATGTGGCTCTCCTGGGTTAGTTCTCCGATATCACAGGGTCTCTGGGCACTACTGAAAATAATCCCTGAACATAGAGCTAGAAAAACGCATTGAGGACAGCTAGGTGTGCCCTAACATCAAAAGTAAATATAAAAAGTGCTGGTCTGAGAATTTGACTTGATATTGTTTTATTTTTTTTTATTTTTTAAAAAATTTTTATTAAATCACCACGTGGAAAGTTACAAAGTTCTCAGGTTTATATGTCAGTTATACAATATTCAAACACCCATCCCTTCACCAGTGCCCATATTCCACCACCAGAAACCCCAGTATACCCCCCGCCCCCACCCCCTACCCCCTACTGTATAACTAATGAATTTCACTTCATTTTTTTCTTTACCTTGATTACATTCCATAATTCAACACAAAACTCACTATAGTTGACATAACTCTCTCTCTCTCTTTTTTTTTTTCTTTTTCCTTTTCCCTTTTTTTTTTTTCTTTTTCCCCCTCATCCCCCTTCCTGCGCCTCATAGTATGGTGTACTCCACGCCGCATCGGCCAGCGAGGGGCTTTTGCTTAGTTCACAGTCCAGAGGTGGCTGCTACATTAAAAACCTTCAATATTTCAACAAAAACTTACTGTTATTATTTGGAGTTCCCCCCCCCCCAGTCAGACCTGTTCAAAAGGAACCGTTTCACATTGCTGACAATTATAAATGTTAAGTCGGTTTTGGATTTCTGTATAAAGTCCAGGGAAAATTCTGCCAGAAATTACATAGCCCAGCTCACAGTCCCAGTGCATTGCTGTAAGAAGTCTCTGAATTCAGTCTTTAGGCGCAGAGGGTCCGATTCACGCTCAGCGGCTCCGGATTTATCTGGGCCGAGGGCATGCCGGTTACGCCCCCTTCCCATGAGTTCCTGGGAGCCCCCAAAGTAAAATCCGAATACCTGTGGGTTTGGAGTCACAGATGATGGCGCCTGCCACATGGGTGCCGCCAGCCCGCTGCTTTCCGTGCAGGAAGACAGGGTGGGGAGGAAAAAAAATCCACCCCCGGCAGCACAGAGTTGTAGCCCAGTTTGGTGTCCCAGTGCATCGCTCTCGGATACTGCGCTGGATGCCCGAATGTGTTACATCTTTGGAATCAAAGTCTTTAGGCGCAGAGGGTCCAACTTGATATTGTTTTAATGATGTCGGCACTCAAGGCTCGCTCCTGGCTCTGTGCTCAGGGATGACTCATAGCGGGCTCAGGGCACACATGGGGTCCTGGCCATTGAACTTGGGTCAGTCACATGAAAGGCAAGTACTCTATCCACTGTATTATCGCTCCAGTCCCACTGATGTCTTTTTATTCATAGAGAAGTTTGTAATATATGCAGTGAAATATATTAATCTTTTTTCTGTGCTTACTGTGCAGCATTTAGAAATGCTGCTTTATCCAATGCCAATATTCTTCTGTATTTTGTGCTAAAAGTTTTAAGCATATAATGATTACTTCTGACTTTCAAAATTATTGTTATAATATTAAATCTTCATATCTTCATTTCTATTGTAATAAGGGTATTTTAAAATAAAATTTATATTAATTGACCACTGGTTTGCAATACTATATACATTTAGACAATAAATTTATACTTCAATATGTGTATATACAACACTGCAGCTACCACTCAAGTCCTTTTCCAATTACCATCAAATTGATCTCCTCTATCTATTCCTCCTATTCCCTGTCTCTTTAAATAACCACTGAATTTTTCTCAGAGTCTAAGTTATTTGTATTCTGTTAATTTTATTGATTTTCTTAAATTCTACCAGAAAACTATTAATAGTTATCCTTCACTTTCTGGCATATTTCACTTAGCATAATGGCCTTAAGGGCCATCATACTATAAAAGGCCAGCTTCATTTTGTCAATATCTTAGCAGATTCCACTGAGTATATATTTTGTAAATTCTTTATCCATTTATGGAAATTTAAATTGTTTTCATGCTTGGCTATTGTAAATAATGCTATCATGAATATAGAGTACAAAGAAATTTTGAGTTATTTTTTCATTTTTGGATAAGTGCTTTGGAGTAGAAGTCTTGCACCATGTGTTTATTTTTGTTTTTAGTTTTTTAATTGATCTCCTTGTTTTCCATACAGGATATATCAATTTATATTTCCATTAACAGTATATGAGAATTTCTTATTCTGTCTATACCATGGCCACACTTGTTTCTAGTCTTTTATATATAGGTGATTCTCACAGGTATGAGGTGGTTTATTATTTGGGAAATTGTATCTGCTCAAAAAATAAGTGATATTGAACATTTGTTGTCCTTAAAGAAAAAGTCTGTTTAGATCCTCAGCCTATTTATTTAATTAGGTTGCTTTTTTATTGAATGTTATAGATGCTTATATGCTTTGAATATTTACATTTTGGTGGTCATATGATGTACAAATATCTTTTTTTCAGGGACCAAACCAGGATTGACTATGTTTACTGTCTTTTCCCTAGAGAGTAATAAAGCTGTATTTCAGAGGGGATTTAGAGTAGAAGTGTTCTGGTAAAAGAATTTAATCTTTCTTGTAGTCATTGCTCCCATTTGTACATATGCAACAGTTAGAATTCTTTGGACTTCTTTTTTTTTTTAATCTTTGAGTGATCTTATACAGAAATTCTACAGGGTGTGTAAGAATCCTATGATTGCCTTTCCTACCATCTCTTGCTAGTGTAAGCTTCTCTTTTCTATTAATATACCAGCCACCCACACAAAATTTTTCTTATAGCTGTCCCTGCATCCTTCCAATTAAGGCAGCCTTGAGTTTTCTTTCGTTCAGGTAGTTGTCTCCTCCTCAATATTAGATCAGTTCACACTCATTATCTCAGCTCTCTGAAGAGTTCAAGAGGGCACATTACTGTTTTAGTTTTTTAAATTATTTTAGTATTTTGATTTGTTTGGGGAAAATATTCTTTCCAAGTTTTATATCCCCATTAAAGAATTAAAGAGAGCTAATTTTAAATCACAAATGGTGTTCTCATGTTTATGTTTCCAAAGAAGAAATGTGGTTGATAAATCTTAAGTCACAAAAACAAGTATTAATTTTAGAAAAGTTGGATTCTCGTTGACTTCTCATTGCCAGCAGATGCTAATCAGACCCAAGAAATAAACTATTTTTTTCTCTTAATGGCTGGTGTAGTAATGTTTTATATGATTTACAGGCAGATTTTTTAAAACAAGGATATAAAGGGAAAACATTTGGACAAGATTAGGGATACAGTCCTAAACTAGAGAATTACCAGTATTAAGGGAGATGGGTTTTTCCTTTTCTCTGGACTCATACTTTAGGAGATCCTCCAATAATCTGGAACTTATCTGTCTTTCTTCCCCTTTCCCTAAAGAAATTATTTACTAAATTCAGCCATGATCCTCAATAACTGTAAAAGAAAATTTTATTGTTTTTCTTTTGTCAGGTATTCTAGGTCATATGCTATTTTCCTTCTAAGACCCCACTGTGTGATCACAAAATAAATAAGTGAGCAGGTTGGGCAGTGGCAGTGTGGTTTCTCTCACCCATTGTATGCGTTTGGTGGCCACGAGCCGCTTCCCCACACCGGCCTGTGCTGCCACTGCCAACGGATGAATGAAGGAGGGAAAAAGGCCACCAGGCGGGTTGGAGATATGTTGCTATTTATTCCATTATCACCATGCACCTGTTCCAGTCTCCCTAAGCACCCCATCGCAGTTTTACCCTGCCTCATTCCCATCTCCTCCTGTCCCCCATGCTAGTCTCTCCATGCTCTCTGTCTCACAACCTTGATCTCATGCCCAACCTCCAAACATTGGGGGTAGACCTATACCCAGGTGTAGTAGCACAATCAACACAGGAAAGTCCTTCCTTCAGAGGGAAGTCTTCTAAGATAAGACAAAAGTCTGCAGCAGTTAGGAGATCTGCCCAAGGGTAAAGTAACACTTAGCATTGTGTTTCTTCTTTCCTTAGTGCAACAACCATTTAAACATTCATCTTAATTCTGCTTCTTAATCATATTAGTCATTTTATATGGACACAGTAAGAGATACATTAAGCTTGTAGAGTGGCTCTTCTGGGGATATCTCACTATAGATCTTACACTACAAGTGCTCGGGCCAGATTAGTCTTTCCTAACCCTAGCAGGGTCCTAATCCAGTTGTTACTCTTTGGATCATGACAGAATTTTCCCATGATCATGCTCTTAACTTAGAGTTAAGTATTATGGCACTTGGCCTGGCCTGTTTTGATGCCAGGATAGCTCACAGCTTGCCTTAGGTCCATCTAGTCCCTCATTGGGACCCTGCTTTTGGGGTGCTAGGAACTAAGGACAACTGATGCTTATGTCGAGAAAACAGATGCCCAGGAGTGAATATTATTTGGAGTCCATTAACTCCTAAGTTACAAAAGCATAGCATTAGCTATCTTCCTGTGTCTATACAAAAAGGACATTGCTGTGAAGTAAACTATGCAAAAGAACATAAAAGAAGAATAAAAGCAATATTCACTTACAAATATAAAACCCAGAGTCCTTAGAAGGATATGACCTTACCAGTCAACAGAGTCTGATTTGGGGATAAAGGTGATTGATTGCTTGGAGAAGCAGAGCACAGAAAAGAGGTTAAAGATAAACACAGGAATGGGAATGACCCGGGAGCACTGTGATGGATGTAACCCAATAAACCTAAGCTCCCTCCAGCCAGGGAGAGACGGCAAACCAATTTCATCCTATACCCCATTAATAATTTTTAATAATAAAAAGCATGGGATTTTTATAGAAAGTTTTTACTAACTTGAGGAAGGTTCGTTTCACCCCTACTTTATTGATTTTTTTTTAACATAAATGGATATTGGGCCATGTCAAAAGATTTCTCTACATAAATTGTTATGATCATGTGATTTTTCTTTCCTTTTATTCATATGATGTATTATCTTAACTGATTTGTTTATATTGAACCATGCTGGCATCCCTAGGTGAATCCCACTTGATCATGGTATATGATGCTTTTGATGTGCTATTGATTTTGGTTTGCTAAGATATTGTTAAGGATTTTTGCATTGATATTTATCAAGGAAATTATTCTAAAAATTTCTTTTTTTGTAATATCTGTTAGTTTGAGATATTAGTGTAATATTAGCTTCATAGAAGGTGCTAGGAAGGATTCCTGTTTCTTCAATATTTTGGAAATGCTTAAGGATCAACAACAGTAAATTTTCTGTTTTAAATCATTGTCTTTTTTTACCAGTAAGTTTTGATAAAATTTAACTATAAACTCATCTGGGCCAAAATTTCTATTCTTGGGGAGATTCTTAATGCTTTCAATTTCCTTGCTTGAGATTGGCATATTTAGGCTGTCTACTTCCTCCTTGGTCAGTTATGGAAAATTATATGCTTCTAGGAATCAATCCATTTATTCTAGTTATTCTGATTAACAGTGGAGTTGTTAATAGTAAGTTCTCATGATAACTTGCATTTCTGGATTTCTTGTTATTTCTCCCCTTTTGTTTCTGATCCAATTTATGCAAGAGAGTCTCTTGCCCGCTCACCTGGCTATCTTCCCTGGGGCCCCTCTGAGGGGATGGGCTCCAGCTTCCCTCCCCACCCCAAACAGAGCTCCTGGCGGCTGAAGACCACCTGAACCTAGCTATAGCCATGCTCGAGGTCCCTCTCCAAACGTTTGGACAGGCCTCACGCATGAAAGTACCAGCAGAGGAACCCAGGTGTGTGTAATTCAATCAACGGTCAGCACCCAGAGACTTAAAAGCAAGCTCCCAGATATCTTGTAGCCTGCTTCTCCCTCTGAAAGAAACTGGCAAGCTTCTGAGAGTTTCCTGCCCACATGGGACAGCCTTGCAAGCTTCCCATGGTGTATTCATATGCTAAATCCAGTAACAAGCTGGATCTCAATCCCCTGACCCTGAAAGAGCCTCCAGTGTGACATCTTTGAGAGGGCCGAGCTGAGAGAGACTTCTAAGATCTCAGGGAAAGGACGAATGGAGAGGTTACTGAGCCTGCTCGAGAAATCAACGATTTACGGGGATTTCGTGATTTGTTCGTGACTTTAACTTATTTTGCTTATAAGTCTAGCCAATGTTTGGCCTATCTCGTTTGTTCCTTTGAAAAATCAGCTCCTGGTTTCATTGATTCTTTTTGTTTCACTTTCTTGGTTTCTACATTGTTGATTTTTGCTCTGCCTTTTATTATTTATTATATTCTAGTTTTGGATTCATTTGTTTTTGGTTCTCCAGACATTAAGGTGTGTTTTTAAGGTATTTATTTTATCTTTTTATTCTTTTTTATGTAAACCTGTAATTTTAATAGTTTTTTTCTAAGTACTGCTTTTGCTGTGTCCCATAGGTTTTGGTAATTTGCTTTTCATTATCGTAGTTTCTAGGAATTATTTTATTTCTTTGTCGCGCGCCGCTTCGTCCAGCGAAGAAACACGCAACTCGGAGATCCTTTTGGCTGCGATTTATTCAGGAACTTTCTCATGCGTTAGAGAAGAAATCAGGAACGGGGACGTGGAGTAAGGAGGAAAAGGGGACGCATGAGGGAGAACCGACCAGCCAGGTGACTTCCCCCCTTATATACTTCTCCCTGCCTGTTTGCCCTCAAGTGTCTGCAGCTGATAAACCAGCCATAACTTGTGAGCGTGACAAGACATCCTGATTCCCCATCAGGTGTTGTTCACGAAGCATGGTGCAACCAACAAGAAACAGGTGTTCACGAAGCAGGTTCCATGGAGGCTCTCCACAGTTCCCCCTTTTTGTTTTAGAACAGCAAGTCTGTGTAGCGACCTCGGCCCCCTTGGCCTTACCCGTCATTGGGAGCCCTCTCGCTTGTAGGTCCCTGTCTTAGGTTGGTCCAAGGGTCAGGTGGGTATAATGCACCCTTTCAAACTCCTCAACTACAGGAGGTCCCCTGCAGTTAAGGGTTCTCAGCTGCACAATACCTTTGCTACATCCAGCTAGACTTGATTGTTCTCAGCGAGATTATTGATTCAAAGTTGCAAGCCAAAGCTTGGGGGATTGCTGTGCCTCCAGGGCCGGGATATCTGCAAATATCACGCCCTTGTAAATAGTTGTACTTGCTGCATATTATATAGACACCAGGCAAAAACCCAAAGCAGCGAGAAGTAATAAGGATAGAAGTACTCCCACCTCCACCCACTCTTTGATAAAATAGAGGGGACTTCTACTCAGGTCTATATTAAGGTGGGAATGGAAGGGATTAGAGCAGGCCAAGTTGTAGCAATGGCCCAAAAAGCTGCTTCTTCAGCTCGTATCATCACAGGAACCAGGCTGAGCAGGAGCACCAGTTTCCACCTCTTGGTCTACTGGAGGTGCGGTCTTTCGTGTCAGGCGTTCAGGAATCCACACTGGTTCTGCCCTGTCCTGTGGAAAAACACAAACAGAACCCCTGGCCCAGGTTAACACGGGGTCTGGGCCGTGCCATTCACCAGAAAGGATATCTTTCCATTTAACATATCCTTGGCACACAGGAATCTTTGAAGAATGTCTGTCTGCAGAGGAGGTGCCCTTATCATCAATGATCAAAAAATTTAGAGTAAAAAGTGCAATAGAGATTCTTTCTCGAGGGGGCCGTCCCAGGCCAACTCCCCCTTTTTGTTTTATTAGGCATGCTTTAAGGGTGGAATGAGCACGCTCAACGATGCCCTGTCCTTGTGGGTTATATGGGAGGCCATGAGATAAAGAGACTCCCATCTGGGCACAAAATGCGGTGAATTTAGCAGAGGTGTATGCCGGACCATTATCTGTTTTCAGTTGGGCTGGAATTCCCCAGGCTGCCCATGCTTCAAGGCAATGAGAGATAACATTTGCGGACCGCTCCCCAGAAAGGGGAGTGGCATGAATGATACCGGAGCACGTGTCCACAGATACATGGAGATATTTGAGCCTGCCAAATTCCGAGAAATGTGTAACATCCATTTGCCAAATGCGCAAAGGCACAAGACCACGAGGGTTTATGCCCATGGAGGGGGCAGGAAGAAAAGGGACACAGTGTGGACAATGTAAAACAATTGCCCGAGCTTCGGCTCGAGGGATTTGAAATCTATGTTGAAGGGTCCGAGAAGAAACATGGAAACGGTCATGAAAATTTTTTGCTAATTGTAAAGGAGACTGAATAACAAAACAAGATGGTCTAGTGAGTGCATCAACATAAGCATTGCCTTCTGCTAAGGGACCCGGAAGGCCTGTATGAGAGCGGATATGTGTGACAAAAAATGGTTTTTCACGGGTCCAAAGAATTTGCTGTAAAGCAGATAACAAAGAGGCTATCGAGCTGGAGGCCTTTATTGGTCCTGCCACCTCAAGTGAGCAAAGAGCATTTACAACATATCGTGAATCAGAGATCAAATTGAAAGCAAAGGGGCAATGCTCAAACACTGTCAAGACAATGCGGAGTTCCACAACTTGAGGAGATGTAGTTGGAAATTGCATACGAATAGGATCTTGACCCTCTATCATATAAGCCCCCCAGCCTGTACTTGAACCATCAGTATAAATGTTTGGAACATCCCGAAGGGGTACATAAGAGGTGACTTTGGGGAAAATTACCGGATGGGTTTTAAAGAAGGTCATTAGTGGATGTTTGGGATAATGATTATCAATAACATTGGGAAAAGAAAATCGGAGAATCGCCCAATCATCATGTAAGTTACACAAAGAAACTATTTGAGTGGAATTATAGGGGGTAATAAGAGTATCTGGAAGTTTTCCAAAGTATTGCAAGCAGTCCTGAATACCAATCATAGCCAAACGGGCTACAGCTGCAGGGTATAATTCCACGGCTTTTGCCGGAGAGACCCTAGGATGAATCCACAGAAGGGGTCCCTCCTGCCATAGGACTGCAGTAGGTTGCCCATATGTTGGAAGCACACAAAGTAAAATAGGAAACTCAGGCTGCACGCGTGTATTGCCAGCAGCAGTAAGAGCTTGCTCAATTTTGCAAAGGGCTTCTCTAGCTTCGGGTGTGATAGTCCGTGAGGAAGAAAGAGAAGGATCACCTTGAAGCATATTGAATAAAGGTTTTAATTCATAGTTAGGTAATTTGAGGTATCCCCTTATCCAATTAATGTCTCCCAACAAACGTTGGAAATCATTAAGTGTGTGTAAGTGGTCAAGCCGAAGCGTAATTTTTTGGGGATGTACTGCTTTGGGGGTTACCTTAGCGCCTAGATATTGGACAACTGTTCCTTTCTGAATTTTTTTCAGGGGCAATAATTAAATTGGCACTTTGTAAGAGCGAGGTTAATTTGAGTAGGGCATTATTAAGAGCGTTTTCGGATTTTGCTGCCAGCAGGATATCATCCATATAATGCACACATTGTACTTTCGGGAAACACTTTCGCAAAGGAGCTATGATGGAACCTACGTATAGCTGGCAAAGAGTGGGACTATTTGTCATCCCTTGTGGGAGGACTACCCACTCATATCGCTTATCTGGTTGCTCATGGTTCTTAGAGGGTAATGTAAATGCAAAACGGGGAATATCCTGTGGATGTAACGGGATAGAGAAAAAGCAATCTTGTATGTCAATGGCAATTACATGCCAATCTTTTGGTAAAGTGGCTAATAAAGGCAGGCCACGTTGTACAGGCCCCATCACGCGCATTTGAGCATTAACAGCTCGAAGATCATGCAACAAACGCCATTTACCGGATTTCTTTCTAACTACGAAAATAGGAGTATTCCAAGGGGATACAGAAGGACGTAAGTGTCCAGCTGACAACTGTTGATTAACTAAGCCTTCAGCTGCATCTAATTTTTCAGAGGACAAAGGCCACTGTGGAACCCACACCGGGTCCTCTGTTAACCATGTTAGGGGGATGATTTCCACAGCGGCCCCTATAATAAATTTTGGTCAGCAGAAACAGCAGTAGGGCGCGAAGAAGTGCAAAGCCTAACTCCCATCTTAGCCAGAACATCTCGTCCCCAAAGGGAAAAGGGCAAATTAAGTATAAAGGGCTGGAAGCTATCCTGGTGTCCCTCGTCATCCTTCCAGGTGAGGTGACGTGCGCTTACTTCTGGGGTACTGAGGTACCCCAGGCCCTGCAACTGCTGAGCAGAAGCCTGTGTGGGCCAGGCAGAAGGCCAATCCTTAGTGGCTATTATGCTACGGTCTGCTCCAGTGTCAAGGAGTCCCATGATCCTTTTTCCTTCTACTATTAATTGCATCATGGGTCTGGTATGCATACCTAATGCAAGAAAAGCTCCCTCAATTTGTTCCTGATTTAAAGCCCTTTTACCATTGCATGTCTGTCCACCCACGGCGGGAAGGAGAATAACCTGGGCAACAGGGTCCCCTGGGCTGATAGCAGTAATCCCACGGGGAGACTCAATCAGGGCTCTCACACTTTCAGAATGGTTGGGATCAATTATACCAGGATATACACACAAGCCTTTCAAAACTGCTTCAGGGGAGCCTATTAGCAATCCTATAACTTCATTCGGTAAAGGGGCTAGTTTCCCTAACTCTAAAATCTGTACTCCCATTCTCGGAGTGAGGACCATGGGATTGACGGCTTGTAGGGTCACAGCGGGGGAGGCCTTAGAGGCTCCCCCGAGTCCCTGGGATGTTGCAGAGATGGCCATTCCTCGGAAACTTGCGCCGCCCCATATATTTGAGGGCCCTGGGGACGTGGGCCCCGTAAGCCGTTTTTTGAATCCCTTCTTATATTGCTTTGAGATATCCTATGGCCGTGGACATCTCTCACTGACCTACACTCACTTGCCCAATGTCTTCCCTTTTTACACTTAGGGCAAAGTCTGGGTCTAGATCCTACAACTTGGTTATTGACAGGACACTGTCTCCTCAGGTGCCCTGTCCTTCCACACGTATAGCAGGTTACAGCGAGTCCCGTAACTTTCTTGGTAATATCCATGACAGCCGCAGCTAAGCCTGTGGCGGTTAGGGGACCCCCTATTTCTCGGCATATTTTCATCCAATACTCCAGTCCCAGACTCTTATAGGGGGCGATAGCCTTGCGACACTCAGCAGTGCATTGTTCAAATACCAACTGCTTTATGAGAGGCATCGCAGTGTCCGAATCTCCAAAGATTTTTCCGGCAGCCTCGACTACACGGGCAACAAATTCGGAAAACGGTTCCAGGGGCCCTTGAACTATTTTAGTAAGGTTGCCTCGGACTTCCCCTCTGTTGGGTAGAGCTTTCCACGCTTTCAATCCTATTTGGTTCACCTGCGTATAAACTTCTGGGGGGTACCCGGTCTGCTGATTGGCGAATCTGCCAAGTCCTAATAACATGTCCCTATCCCAGACTGCTCGTGCCCCTCCTTGGGCTAGATTGGTTGCTGCTTGCTCATTTGCGAATTCCATTAAGAAGGTGCGCCAGTCCAAGTATTGTCCAGGCGTCAACACCGCTCTAGCCACATGTTGCCAATCATTTGGGGTCATACAGTATCTGAATAAGCCTTCTATTTGAGTTATAGTAAATGCGGCGTTGGCTCCATAAGTCTTTACTGATTCTGCCAAGGTCTTAATTATTTTAAAATCTAGGGGCTCATGATATCGCTGTTGATTATTATCTTCAAAAACTGGGTAAGTTAACTGTAGCTCTCGCCTAACTTCTGCCCAGAGCCCGGGTTTTGCAAAAGAAAGTCCGCCTCCCGTTTTGTTAAAGTAAGGGGGCGGATCATCCTTAGAGCCCTTTAGCGGTAAGTATCGGTCACAATCATGTATCGCAGCTTCCTCCTCAATAGGGGGGTCAGAATCCCCGTTAGCCCGTCCCTGCTGAAATTGACGTAGCGAGGGATAAAGAGACGGACGGGTCATGGATGGTTCTTGGGGCCTTCCTTTCTTTTTTGGGGCGCGTCCCTCCATCAACGGGGTTCCCCTAGAGGCCTCGCTTTCCACGTCCGAACCCTCCTCTGGCTCAGAGGCTACAATGCCATGACGGCTGCCTCTGTCCTTCTTTGTGTCTTCTAACACTACTTGTCCTGATCGTACGGCCTTATCGCACTTCTGATCCTTAAAGTAATCATAGAAAGCAAAAATGAAAAGACAAAGGGAAAGACAAACAAACATCCAACCAACAAACGAAACATACACATCCATGGATACCATTGTCCTGACTCACCACAGGAACTTGATCGTCATGACTTCTCGTGAACCTTAGTCCTGACTTACCACAGGAACCTCATCGTCGCGACTTCTCATCCTGACTTACCACAGGAACCGGATCGTCACGATTTCTCGTGAACCTTAGTCCTGAATAAATCGCAGCAAGTTCTGAATCCACCGGAGGTCGGGTTCCCCGTACGGGCCACCAGCTGTTGCGCGCCGCTTCGTCCAGCGAAGAAACATGCAACTCGGAGATCCTTTTGGCTGCGATTTATTCAGGAACTTTCTCATGCGTTAGAGAAGAAATCAGGAACGGGGACGTGGAGTAAGGAGGAAAAGGGGATGCATGAGGGAGAACCGACCAGCCAGGTGACTTCCCCCCTTATATACTTCTCCCTGCCTGTTTGCCCTCAAGTGTCTGCAGCTGATAAACCAGCCATAACTTGTGAGCGTGACAAGACATCCTGATTCCCCATCAGGTGTTATTCACGAAGCATGGTGCAACCAACAAGAAACAGGTGTTCACGAAGCAGGTTCCATGGAGGCTCTCCATATTTCTTGAATTCCTCTTTGATTTAGCTGATATGTAAGCTGCATGCTGTTCGGTTTCCAGATATTACAGTTTCTCCCCACCTTTTTATGTTTAATTTCTATCTCTAGGGCATTTTGATCTGAGAGGATGCTTGGTATGATTTTTATGTATGTGAATTTATGTGTGTTAAACTTCTATCCTAAAATGTGATTTATCCTGAAGAATGTTTGTGTTCTCTAGAGAAAAATGAGAAATAAATTGAGGAAAAACAGTAAACAGTCATGCTATGGATTGGAAGAATGAATCAACATTGTCAAAATTACCACCTTACCCAAACTACTATCTAAATTCAGACAACATTTTTCAAGGACTTAGAATAGTCAATTATAAAGTCTGTAAACCATAAAAGATCCCTTTTTGGCCAAATTATACTGAGACACAAGAAACTGAAATGCTTCTCACTATCTAACTTGAGTCTACACCATAAAGCCATAGTGATAAAAAGAACATGGTACTAGAATAAAGAAAGACCCTGCAACAAAGGAGTCAGAATTGAATACCCAAGAATCAGGGCTGGAGCTATAGTACAGCGGGTAGGGCGTTTGCCTTGCATGTGGCTGACGCAGGTTTGATTCCCAGCATCCCATATAGTCAGCCGAGCACCTCCAAGAGTAATTCTTGAATGCAAGTTCAGCAGTAACCCCTGAGCATTGCCAGATGTGACCCAAAAAACAAAATCAAAAACAAACAAACAGAAAAAGAATATCCAAGAATAAACCTTCACGTATACGGTTACCTAACTTTTTAAAAAGTGCTGAGAGTGTGAAATTAAATAAAAACGACTTTTTCAACAAATTGTGCTGGGTGAATTGGACAACCACATGCAAGAAATTGAAGAGGTATTCATATCTCACATCTTACACAAAAGTCAAAGACTTTGAAATCAGATCTGAATATATAAAGAATATTGAGGAAAATGTATTTAGAATACTCCAAGACTAGACTTCAAATGAATGATATGGTGCCATTGGCTAAGGCCACAGAACCAAAACTAAACAATTGGGATTACATCAAATTTAAAGGTTTCTATATGTAAAAAAAAAAAAAAAACAGGCTATGAAGGCAGGGGGAGGGTGGGAAAGAGGGGGTATACAGGGGATATTGGTGTGGGGAATGTGCACGGGTCAAGAGATGGGTGTTTGATTATTGTGTGATTGTAACCCAAACATGAAAGCTTGCAACTATCTCATAGTAATTCAATAAAATTAAAAAAAGAAAAGAAAAGAAAAGAAGAGAAGAGAAAAGAAAAGAAAAGAAACACAGGCTAAAACTAAAGGAAAACTGAGTTCCAGAAAATATTTATACTCAACACATCAGTTTAGGGATAATATCCATCTATTAAGTATTCACAAAATTCAATTTAAAAAACCTATAAAATGGAGAGACAAAATGAACAGACACTTCTCTGAGGAAGACCAACAGATGGCCCACAGGCACATGAAAAAGTGTTCACCATCACTTATTATTATGGATGTGAAAATCAAGATAAAATGAAATATAATTTTATATAAGTGCTCTCACTTATATAAAAGGCATATAAATCAAAAATAATGGGAATAATCTCTTTTGGTGGGGAAATACAATGAAAAGGAACCCTCATCTACTACTTTGGGTATGCTGTCTGGCACAGCCCCTATGGAAAATACTATAGAGGGTACTTAGTAAACTCAGAATTGAGTCCCCACATGATCCAGCAATTCCATTTTTGGGTATCTATCCTCAGGACAGAAGAAACACTCATTCAAAAGAATGTATGCACACCATTATTAATTGCAGCACTCATTACAATAGCTAAGATTTGGAAACAACCTAGATTTTCAACAACAGATAAATGGTTTGTGATCGTGCAGTGTGTGTGTGTGCGTGTGTGTGCGTGTGTATATACATACATACATATTATATGCAATGGAATACTATACAGATGTAAATAATGATAAAATCATGCAATTCACAGCAACATGGATGGAACTGGAAGACATCATGTTAAATGAAATTAGCCAGATGAAAAAGAAAGACAGACACAGGGTGATATCACTTACATGTAATATTTTAGATAACTGGATTAAAAAAAAGCAATGTTTTAAAGGGAGATGCCCTGACCAAAACTGGCCCCAAAGTATAGATACTGAAATATTTTATGTATAAAATTCAACTATGAATAACTTTGTAAATTGCTATGTTCTAGAAGACCCAATCATATAATGTTTATAAGACATATATTCTTAAAAGTTGCAAAATTTGAAAACAAAATATTTGAAAAATATATTCCCTTCAAGTGTGAATCTTGTGGAAGCTGAATGCAAAATAGGCTTTGCTACAAACCATATTGATGGAAATAAAGAGTAACATTTAATAGTGAATAAAGCCATTTTTAAATATCTCTACTCCTCTTATCAATAGGTATATAAGTACGTAACGTCTCTCAAAATCCTACATTTCATGTATTTAGAATACTATTTTTTGTTTTATATTTCCATTTAATTCATTGTTTCATGTTGGCTGATTTATCACTATTGAGTGATATAAATTTCTCAAAATGACTTTTGTCATACTGTCTTACTGGTGGACTTCTGTATCTGTACTGGTTCAATGGGGTCTCTGATTTCAATGCCACAGACATTCAAACCTTTTTTCTTTTTTTTCCTTTCGTCACTTATAGTGAAGCTTGTTTGGTAACCAGTTTCTCTCTCTCTGTTGCTTAACTATGAATAAGAGCAACTAAATTACACAAATATAATATTTTCCATAAGAATGTACTCACACAAAGTTGCAATATGAAAAAAGTTTGGGATTAAAACTTTTGTGATTGCAAATTTAAAGAGATGAGAATAAGCAAGTGAAGGAGAGGAGGGAAACTAAGGATTTGTCATCTATTTAGGATTAATCTTTCCATTTCTTTCCTTCCATCTCATGACTTAACCTTTTTTGGATATTTACCAAATGCTTATCTTTTGTTACTATTTATCATCTCTTTTCTAATTAGTATTGTCACTTGAAATATAAAATGAGGTTCCACAGTGACAATACAGTAGATAAGATATTTGCTCTGTATGTGGTAGACCTGAGTTTGATTTCCAATACTCCAGATGGCCTCTTGACTCCTTCCAAGAGTGATCCCTGAGTGCAGAGCCTGGAGTAAGCCCTGAGCACTGCTGAGTGTGGTACAAAAAATAAAACAACAGAGTTAAAACCTTACCTTTGTTTAATCACTTATTCAAAGGACAAGGAAAGTTGCAGTAGAAGACAGATTCAAAAGATGATAGGAACTTGGAAGGCAGAGGTTGTAAGAGGGAGCACCCAAGAATTTGTCTCAAGGCCCCACAGTGGAAATAAATAGTGTTCCTATCAAAAAACTGTAAGAGTAGTACAGCATTACTGCAAGTGGAGAGATAGAGCAAAGCTACTTTCTGGGAAAGTAAGGAAATACACTGAATAGATTAACAGGATCTTGTTAGCAGGTCATGTTATGGATGTTAGTCTTTGTTCTTTTAATAAAAGAAAACCATGGAAGCATTTTTGATTAACTTCATCCTAGACTTTCAAAAGTATGGTTTAAATAAGGAACTCTAAAGCAGGTCACCTAATTATCTCTGCATATTCTCTGTATAACTCTGTGAAACTTTTTAGTTCTGTTTCTTTTTAGCTTCCTGTTGCTGCAATAACTAGATATCATTTAGTGTCTTATAGGAATATATTTTATATTGTCAGAAGTAAAAAATGTATCCCATATGCTAAAATCAAAGTGTCAACTTTCTCAAGGGTTTGGAGAAACTCTGTCTTCTCCCCTCCCCCCCGCACCAATGTTGGAAGTTTCATTCCTTAGCCATGATGCATGCCTCCCTTAAAAATCAAACTTCTTTGATTTTTATCTCCTGCTTCTTCATCACATCCACTTTTCTGACTGGTCCTTCCCTTTCCTTTATTGGGAACTTCATTATTACAATGGGCAATTAGGATAATACAATCTAAAAATCTGTGAAGTCTTTTTCCCATATAAAACTACATATGTTTATAGAGTGTAGTGATGAGTACATAGAAATCTTTTTCTACTACTACTCTTTCTTCATTGACTTTCTTACACTTTATATATTTTTTGACTATTGGGTATTTTTCACCTCCTTTAAACTATAAACTACGAAGGCAATGGTTTTTGCAACTGTACTCTGTACTTACTAGCACAATATGCATGTGTGACTCTTAATATATGCTCAGTTATCACAGATTGAATTCATTTTATTTAAATGACTAGTTTCTTGAAGGCAAAATTAATTTAATCTTGAAGCAATGGATACTTTTGTTTGAATAATTTTATAAATCCCTACAGAATGTTATTCAAACACATCAGGATATCTGTAATTATTTTAGTTTTATGCTTACCTACAGTCTAAATTCAACTGATTATATGTAGCAGTATTGATTACCGATTTTGAGGTTTTGTAGTTCTGACTTTGTGCCATGAGCAATAGAACTAATTGCCTAATTATAACTATTAATGAAATATACTGTGTTATAAAGTGGAATTGACTGGAACTATTATTCTGGCTCTGCAGCTAAACCAAGTACTCCATGGTCTGTAAATTGTATAGTTCATTTGTAGGCAATGCAAAAATTGCTAGCTTCCTAGCATAAAATACGTTTTTCTAATGCCAAATACATGATTCAGAGTCACAATATTAAACTGAATATTTGTTGATTTGTTAATTGAAATGTGCCAACCTGAACATTTCTGGAATATATCCTCTATTTATTTTTTAATTAATACTTTTTTACTTAAAAAACAGTGATTTACATATCTTTTATTTCTGACCTTTGTTAAGTGCAGTCATGGAGGTGCTGAACCAGTCGATCATATTCCTTGTCAATGTTGTCAAGGACGTCATCTTCCCACATTGCTGCAATAGTGCCAAAGAGCTCCCAGTTGGTGGTCATTCTGGGAGTTCCCTTCTTAAACTTAAACTTTGCAGACCTTTCTTTCCACTCTGTGAGGTAGAATTTTTCACGAAGGAAATGGTGATTCAATCCTGTTTGGAATCTTGGGACAGCAGCGACATTGATCAGGAAAAACCTTTGATTGAATGTGATGTGGTCAATTTCATTGTGGAGCTGTCCACCGGGAAACTCCCATGTCCAGCGTTTAGATTCAGCCTTCTGGAAATGTGAGTTACCGTGGATGGATGGTTTTGGTCGACATGAGGAACTCTGAAAGTGTCTCATCCTGATCCTTCCATTCTAGGCCATGGGTCCCAATATGGAATTCTACAGGCGACCTTCTCGGTCCCATCTTAGCATTAAAATCACCAACAATGGTCTTGTAGAAGGTGTGGTCTTCTTCATAGAACCTCTCCAGTTCCATATAGAACTTCTCAATTTCTTCTTTATTGTATGTGGATGTTGGTTCATAGACGATGAAGACAGAAACTGCCAGAAGTGAGTCACACCTATTCAAGCGTGATCATCCAATTCAGTTTGTTAGGCATTCAAATGAATCATTGCTTATGGCCAAGTTCGTGTTGACAAGGACACCAAAACCACCGACACCTCTGTTGTTGCATGTTCCAAGGACATGCGACATCGACAAGGATGTTGTCCTTGACAACCTTGACAAGGAATATGATCGACTGGTTCAGCACCTCCATGAATGCATGAAGAATGCTGAGAGTGAGAAAGCCACAAACAGATGCCTGTCTTTGGAAACTCCCGAACTCATTCATCAACATGGTTTGGTGCGAGCCTCACGCAACCATAAGCTAATGTCCGAGCTTGCGCAGCTGTGCAGAGAAGCAATAAAGGAAGACCTCAAAGAGAGAAAAGCAGCAGTACTGGCCGATGTGGCAGAAGCCGGGAAAAGTATTCGCAATGCTTGCCTGTTCTTCACCAACTACAAGACCAAGATAAATGCCCTCTGACGTCCTGATGGATCTATCACATCTTCCAGAAAGGCAATGGAGAAGATTATTCACGACTTCTACTTGGATCTCTTTGACAGCCACGTCCACCTGCCCACATACCAAATTCCGCAGGATGGATATGTCATTCCCAACGTCCTCCCTTCCAAAATCTGACATGCCATTTCACTGGTAAAGACACATACAGCACCCGGTCCAGACAATGTCAGACCCAAACACCTGAAGAATCTGCCACCAGTACTCATCAATACACTGGCTCATCTCTTCACACACTACCTGTCTGAATGCAAGGTTCCGTCCCAGTGGAAAACCAGCAGAATCGTTCTGTTGTACAAGAAGGGAGACAATCAGCAACTATCGCCCAATCTGCCTGCTGTCTATCATCTACAAGTTGTTCACTCGTGTCATCCTGAATAGAATAGGCAGGATATTAGATGAAGGACAACCATGCGAGCAAGCCAGGTTCTGAAAAGGATTCAGCATGATCGACCATATCCACACAGTGACCAAGCTTATTGAGGTTTCACGAGAGTTCAAGATGCTACTCTGTCTAACGTTCATTGACTTATAGAAGGCCTTCTATTCTGTTGAGACTGAAGCAGTCATCAAAGCCCTAGCCAAATAGGGCATTCAAACTCAGTACATCAAGATCCTCTGCGAGCTTTATTATGGATTTACCACCAGGATTTCACTATTCTACAATGAAGTTACTCACTTAAAGAGAGGGGTATGGCAGGGTGATAACATTTCACCGGAACTCTTCAGTGCCACTCTTGAGAACATCATGCGATGATCGGAATGGGAAGGAATGGGAGTGAAGATAGATGGTCAGCAACTACACTACCTCCACTTCGCTGATGACATCATTCTCATAACACCAAACATTAGCGAAGCAGCACAAATGCTGGCCACCTTCGACCGTGAGTGTGGAAAAACCGGGCTGCAGCTGAACCTCAACAAGATCATGCTCATGAAAAATGAACTAGTCCCTGACACTCCTTTTTCTCTCAATGGAACAAACATCTCTGAATGTAGCAGCTATGTGTACTTGTGTCAAGAACTCAACATGAGGAACAACTTGGTGCCAGAACTGTGCAGGAGGAAGAGAGCAGCATGGAACACCTTCAAGAGTGTTGAAGAAGTGGTTAAGAGGATGAAGAATCTTCGACTCCGGGCACATCTTTTCGAATCCACCGTTGTTCCTGCACTAACATATGCCTCAGAGACCTGAGCCCTATGCAAAACAGGATGAGAACGCTATTAGGGTATCCCAAAGAGGAATCGAAAGAGCTATGCTAGGAATATTACATCTCACTCAAGTGAGAGAAGGAATCTGAAGTTCTGACCTCCATCGACCATCAAGAATCAGGGACGCTGTATCATTTGCCAAGACATCAACAATCAGATGGGCCAGACATGTAATGCAATTCAGAGATGACCGCTGGACTAGAGTTGTTACCGTCAAAAGATTGCGTGGCCGCTCACCAATGAGATGGTCAGACTTTTTCGTTAAAACCCTGAATGAATGGTTTGAGGCTCTCCCTGTTCCTGGAGCGAGTAGATATCACTGGGCTACACTAGCACGCAACAGGGACAAATGGAGACATTACTGGTGCCTGGTAAAGCAAATCAAAGATAAATGGGAAGACAAGTGATACAAGTGAACCTTTGTTAAAAGATTCTATTATGTACTTTCTCACCCAAGTGAGAAAAGTCATCATTTCCTTTTCTTCTCAGATCAATATATGATCAGTTCTCTTAGACATCTCTAAGACCATTTCACTTTTGATGTCTCCTGGGATTTTCTTCCTGGTTATATCTTATCAGAGTATTGCAATTATCTATGAACAGACTTCCTGAATCCTTGAGAGGTATTACTACATAACCCACTACATAATGTGGGTTGTTTTATTTTCCCCTTCTTTGTGAAATGTCACTTAGGCAAGAGAACATTTATTGCCTTTTTAGAAGGACACTTTTTAAAAAACCTGAAAAAAATATGTCAGGTCAAATAGAAGTGGATCCTTGCTTGCAGTGTCTTCAACCGATCATAAAGTTCTTGAAAACTGCCTCCTTTCTTTGTAGCTTACTGGCTCTACACAAAGTACAGTAAGGGAACCATCTGGAGTGCTAGGGATCCAACTTCAGTCAGACCTTCGAAAAGGCAAGTGACCTGCCTACTGCAATATCTCTCCAGCCCTCCCTGTATTTCTTTTGCTTCTTTACTTCACCATGTAAAAGGGGTCTCCATGCTCCAGGCTGCTTTCCACACACTGGGGCCGAGCCTCACACATGAGCAAAGTCCCAACGGAACCAGATATTGTGGAACTTTGTGATCCTGGACTCTGGGCTCAATGGGACCCAGGAGCAGAGATCCTAAGCCTGCTTCCTCTGTCTCTGGTGACCTGAGGGTAACACCCATAAGCCACCTCCTACTGGTGCTAGATAATATCCTCACTGGGCACCCTCTAGAATTCACAGCTGCTTCTCCTGGAAAGGAACATAAAATGAGGCCCCCATAACCATGCCACCATACTCCACGCCAGGCTGATTTCACTTGGGACAGCCCAGAGTGGGTTGGGTGAGAGCCCTTCCCACCTCAAGGGACCCAGCACCAGCAGCCGACCTCCACAACCCAACCGCAGCCATGCTCCAGGCCTCTTTCCACATGCTCAGGCCAAGCCACACACATGAGTGAATATATTCCTGGACACATCATCATAGAGGGAATTAAATATTTAAGCCTCTCGGAGAGCTCGGCAAGCTACTGAGAGTATTCCACCTGCACATCAGTCTGGCAAGCTCCCCGTGGCGTATTTGATATGTCAAATACAGTAACAATAACAGGTCTCATTCCCCTGACCCTGAAAAGAGCCTACAATTGTTAGGAAAAATGAGTAAGAAGATGCTGCTAAAATCTCAGGGCTGGGACTTATGGAGATGTTACTGATGCCCGTTCGATTAAATCGATGAACAATGGGATGACAGTGATACTTCACCATGGATGCTTTCCTCAGCATAAATTTAAAGACTTTCTGTATCTCTTAGTGGATGCATATTTTTCCTTGTCATTCTAACTCACTTTTGGTCCTTTTTCAAAAGTCTTCCCAGATTCATACCTTGTAAGCATCCCAAACAGGATTGATCATGAGTTCCTTTTTTGTCAACACTATGTCCTTTAACACAAATCACAAAGTAGTATATTTTGTTTATATTCTCCTTAAAGGTCATTAAAGCGAGGTCTTGTGGTTAGCTCAGTGTTTGGCAAAAAGGGCACGGAATTCAGCAAATATTGCTGAACAAATGGATTTTTAGTTAAGGTCTAGGTTAAGTGGTCTCATTTTGAAGAATGGGCACCAGTATGTAAAGCACAAATTTATTAATAAAATAACCTCTGAAGGATTAGGATGTTTCCTAATGATAATTAAAAGCACCGTAGCACTGTCCCGTGATCATCTATTTGCTCAAGCAAGCACCAGTAACGTGTCCATTGTGAGACTTGGTATTACGTATTTGTCATATCGAATATGCCACGGGTAGCTTGCCAGGCTCTGCTGTGTGGGCAGGATACTCTCGGTAGCTTGCTGGGCTTTCTGAGAGGGATAGATTAATCAAACCCCAGAAAACATAAAAAAATAAATTGATAGATTTTGTCTACATACTAACATAGATATTTTATTTTTTCACTATTTTTTAAATGGAGGATCTATATAAGTATATTGATTGACTCATTGATCATTGTTCATTAGGGGGAAATTAGTTTTGGAATAAAGGGTAGGATCACAGGAATTACTTGAGACTCTGAATTCAGTAATTAATCCTAGAGGGCTCTGTGGACCATACGGGATGCTGAGGATCAAACTTAGAATGGCTCTGTGCAAGGCATTGTATATAGCACTGTATATAATACCCACTTGTACTATAGATCCCACCCCTGGGGGTGGGGGAAATTTATTGAGGTGATGGTTTATATGATTATATATTTATGGAGTTCAATTTCACATTATATTCAAAATAAACAGTACCGTTATCTCTCCGCCTAGGTTCATTGAATCTCTCAGCTCTTTTTTCCTGATCATGCAATCTCTCTCAGTATCTTGAGATATTTCTTGAGTTTAAAGGTTTGTTCTCATTTGGTTTTTTGTATATTCTTCCCTTCCTTTTATGCCACATATGAATGAAAATATCTCATATATTCCTTTCTCTGTTTAGTTTAGCAGGACTCCATTCAGTTCAATCGTAAAATTCAAGATATAATCTTTTTCGATTGCCTGAGTATTATTCCACTGGACATAAACACTGTATCTTCCTTATAAACTCATCTATCACTGGACACCTCAGTTGTTTTATATCTTTGCTATTATAAGTAATGATGAAATGGCCATATGTATAAATAATGGTTTTTATGATCTTTTTGATAGATAAGTTAGATACCTCAGAGTGGGAGAATCTCACATGGCTGAGCCTGGCAAGCTACCTGTGGCATGTTCGATATGCCAAAAACAGTAACAATAATGGGTCTCATTCCCCTGACCCTGAACAGGGCAAGGACAAATGAGACATTACTGGTGCCCACTCGAACAAATCAATGAGTAACAGGACAACAGTGATTCAGTGATACAGTGATACCTCAGAGTGGCATTGATGAATCATATACAGACCTATTTTAACTATTTTGAGACTTCTGTTTTCCATACAGGCTGATCTATTTATTTTCTTACCAATAGTACCGTTCTTTTTGTGTGGATATTGTTTGGTTGGGAAGGGTGTCACATCTGGTCAGTGGCTGAAAATTAACTGATATATAGGTTGAACCCAGGGATTCAAACATTTTACTCAAATACATGGGCAAGACTCCCCCATCTCAGTATAAAGATTCCTTATTCTTAAAAGGCTTCCATTTGTTTTACACATTGAATAAGGTTAATATTTAGGAATATTTCATCAAGACAGAGATAAATTTCTCACCAAGGAAGGATTAAAATTTCTGTTGACTCTATTGTAGATAAATATGTAAAAGACCAATTTCTTTAAAACCAAAACATCCTAAAGTAAGCCTCTTGGGCCAGGGCATACACTCAAGTGGTAGGATAATTGCCTAGCATGTGTAAAGCTCCAGTTAGCTCAAGCAGTCGGTTAATTATCTCGCTTGTGTAAAAACCAGCACAGCATGACCCCTAGGCCTGAACCACCAGACTGAGAATTGGCTCATGGGAAACCAGCGTCACCCCACTCCACAGCACAGTTAGGGGCAACAGTAAGCTTCTTAATTCAAGAAGCTTAAGTTCACTATACTTACACACTCTATTGTAAACTATTGATTCCATGACAGTAATCTTCATCAGAGGGGTAAGTTCTCCTCTTGCCTACAGAGTCAAACACCGCACAAAATGCTTGAAGCATATTATATTTTCCATGGCGGGACCAATTATCTTCTTGTTTTAGTGAATGTAGAGTCATTAGAGCTTTTTGCCTTGTATAATGTATTATCTTGGAATCAAAATAAGTGTTGTACCCTAGTTAGAACAGAAAAGAGAGTATTTGATTTTGTTCATGGAAATGTTCACTTCCCATAGAAAAAAATATCTAGCTTGTTCAAAAACTAAAAAATATAATCAAGTTTGAAAATCCCTTCAGAGAAACATCTCAAACTTTGAAAAGACTTACAGAAACTTACTTTTTGTATGACTAGAATTTGTTTTTATATTAGTATTCAGACTTAATTACAAGTAGAAAAAATATACATTGCTTAAATCATACATTACAATGCAGTACAAGATACATGAGGATAAACAGGTTATTAAGTTTGAATCCAAAAATCTCAGTTGGTGATGTGATGTTGAGCTTATAGTTTAATATACTTATTCACAGTACCACTATAAACTGGTGAGTAATGGTAGAGTTGTTTTAAAATTAAGTGTACATGAAAATTGATTATTATTGTTTTTCTTTTGAGCCATACCTTAATAAGTTAAGGGTTTACTTATAGCAGGACTCATGCCCTATAACTGCACTATCTCTCCAGCCCTATCAAAATAATTTTCAAAGCTTACATATATATAAATAAGAAATTAAGATAATTATTATAAAGCATTCAAAACTATTATAGAGGGGCTGAAACGATAGCACCGGTAGTATGGCATTTGCTTTGCACATAACTGACCCAGGTTCAATTCCCAGCAACCCATATGGTCCCTCCAGCACCACCAGGAGTAATTCCTGAGTGCATAAGCCAGGAGTAACCCCTGTACATTGCCAGGTGTGACAAAAAAGCAAAACAAACAAGCAAACAAATAAACAAACAACCAAACAGACAAAACTATTATAGACCAGGGCTGATGTATAACATACATCATTATTTACTATAATATATTTTAAGAACTAAATGCATAAAGCTATAGTATTGTTAAATTCACTTAAAAGTTATTTTTATTTTGTAATGGGCAATTGTTGGGCAACAGCTAGCGGTGCTCAGAGTTATACATGGGGTTGGACATTCAAGCCAAGATTGACTGCATGCAAGGCAAACACGTTAGCTCATTGGCTCTCTGGCACCTGAAGTTATTTTTTAAATATTTTTAAAAATTTATCATGGCTAATCTCTTTATCATTGGGCTAGAGCTATAACACAGCAGGTAGGGCATTTGCCTTGCACATGGCCGAGTCAGGTTCAATTCCTCTGTCCTTCTCAGAGAGCCCAGCAAGCTACCGAGAGTCTCCTGCCCACACAGCAGAGCCTGGCAAGCTACCCATGGGGTATTCGATATGCCAAAATCAGTAATAACAAGTCTCACAATGGAGACGTTACTGGTGCCCACTCGAGCAAATCGATGAACAACAGGACGATAGTGCTACAGTGCTATCATGGCTAATAATACTATAACATTTCAGGAATGAAGTTTTAGCACTTCTGTGTGTGTTTATGTCTCATTACAGTATCAAACTGTCCCCTCTATGGGATGTCCCACTCCCTTTGGTAATTACTTCATTTTCACAGAGTCTAAGCTATATTTGTTGTAAATCAACAGTTCATATGTTTTGGTTATTTATACTACACGTAAGAATGAAACAATCTGGTAATTGGCTATTGCTTTTTAATAGCATTCTTGGATTCATTTCACTCATATTTTCTCGCCTACACATCACAAATATTGACTTATGATTTTCTTGTGTATGTATGTGTGTGTGTGTGTGTGTTTCTTTGTCTTGCTGGACATCAGGGTGAGACTGGCCTGTTTTATATTTCAGAAGAGTTTGAGAAGATTAGAAATTATTTCATTGTTGAAATAGAAGTAACATTTACTACTAAAGCTATCTGGTACTGAATATGTCCACTTTGCCTTTCTGGTTAGGAGGCACCAGGAAACCGAGTGTTAAGCCAGTTGCTGCTCGCCACCCTGGCTGGTTCCTTCCTGTCCACATCCCAAGAACAGTAACAGCCCAGTGACAAAGCACTTTTTTAAATTAAAGATTGCCATCATGGTCCACAGGTAAGGGGGCTCTGCTAAGTAGAATACTAAGGCCTGTTAGCCCCTCTGGCCTTTCCCTGCCCAACCCTATCCTGAGAAGTAGCATATTTGTTCCTCAAAATTGCCATCCTGCACCCCAGAATGCCTTTCAAAGGGAACATTCAGAAAAAAGGCCACTAGTCACTCTGGCTTGACATTGTCCAGCCCGGGGGTCATGAATGAAAGTGCACAAAGTCAGAGCGTTGTTTGTTCCTGTAGGTCGTCATCTTGCCCCCCAGTTTAGGAGGTCTAATAAAGTGGAGTATTAATCAGGAGGCTGCTAGGAATTCTGGTTTGATTACATCTAGCCCAGGTGTCAAGAATGGAAGCAATATGGCATTAGAGAACTGTTTGTTCTGCAAGATCACCATCTCCCTCACGCCCTCCCCCTTATACACAAAAGTTAGGAAGCTCGAAAGTGGAGTGTTGAGCAAAAAGCTGCTGCTAACCGCCATGGTTTGTCTACACCCAGCCCCAGTCTCCAGGAAGGAAGTAGTATTGTCCTCACATTTCTTCACCTCTTACAATCTCACCATAAGCAGAGACATCCTAACTCTTATCACACAGCAACGCACAAGAAAAATCTCCAGACTTTGCAACTGGAAAGCAGCATAGAATCCATCACACTTTATGACCAAAGAAGAAAGTCATGATGAAGGAATTAGTAATAATTAGCTACATAACTCTCTGGTAAGGATGTTAGGAAGGAAATGTTGAGGATATGGAAGGAGTTCAAAAAAGGAATGAAACAGACTGCCAGAAAAACACAGGAGGACGTGAGAATTGAATTGAGAAAGCTATAAACAGAAATCATAGAACTGAAAAACCTGGTTGGCGAAAAACTCACTGGAAGGCCTCACCAGCAGAGTAACAGCTGCTGAGAACAGATCAGTCAGCTCAAAGGTGAGGTGCATAGAACCTTCAGAGAGCAACAGAAGATGGGAAAAATAGCCTCAATTATGAACAGATGACAGTTAATTTTGGAATTTAAGAACAATAGAAGAATTACAGGGGCCCAGTGGACAGGGAAGGCAACCCTGATGGAGAAACACAATCAAAGATATCACTACTGGGAAGTTCCCAGAGCTGGAGAGTGAATGCACTCAGATATAAAAGGCTCAAAAAGTACCTGCAAGATGAAATTCAAATAAAAACACTTCAAGATACATCCTAATCAGAATGATATAGACTATTTAAAGCAGCAAGATCAAAGAAGGAAGTCATATACAAAGAACTTCCTGTAGATTTACAGTAGGTTTATAAAATGAAACTCTCAAGGCCCAAAGACAGTTTGGTATATATTGAAAATACTCAATGAAATGAATACCTCACTGGGTAATGAATATCCGGCAAGACCTTCAAATTTGAAGGAACAATACACAAGTTCATACATAAATAAAAATTGATGAATTTCATTGGCTCATCTTTACAAGAAATTAAAGTATGACTTTAAGATGAATCCCACAAACATACCAAAGTACTGAAGAAAAATGGCATGAAATTCTATGATAACCTTTCTCAATGTCAGAGGGCTAAACACATCAAATGAGAAACACATAGTGGCAGGATTGATTAGAAAATTAAACCAAACATTCTGATGCCTGCAAAACCACATTTGAATAGTTATCATATACACAGACTCAGAATCAGAGGTTGGAAGGCAATTTTTCAAGCAAACAACCCCCTTAAAAGGCCAGCGTGACCATACTTGTATCAAATGACATAAACTCCAGGATGAAAATGTTTATAACAGAGAAGGATATTTCTTAATGATCAAGGGATATCAGGAAGAACTCACATTCCTAAACATGTAAGAACCTAATGAGGGATCAGCAAAAACAACTAATAGACTTGAGGGAAGGCATTGATAGCCATATAAGAGTTTTTGGAGATTTTAACACTGCTCTGTCACCGCTTGATAGATCAAATAAACTAAACCTCAGTAAGAAAATACTTTATCTGAAGGAAGAAATGGAAAAGAGCTATATATATAATATATATATATACATGATATATATATATATATCATGTATATACTTAGGGTATATACATAAGATAGAAATAGAGAGCATGCTTTTCTGTCATCAAAAAATCTGATTATACATTCTTCTCCAATATACTTGGAAAATTCTCCAAGGCAGACCACATGCTGGGACATGAAACTTATCTCAATAAAGTAAAGAAGATAGAAATCATATCAGCTAGTTCTCAAATCATGATTAACTAAAAAAGGAAATCACAAACAGAAATGGCAAAATGGCAACTCAAACACCTGAACATTAAATAGCTCCATATTGAACCAGTGGGTCGAGAAAGGATCAAAGAAGAAATAAAAAGATTCATTGAAACAAACAAGAATGACAACACTACCTACCAAAACTTGTGGGATACAGTAAAAGCAGTATTAGGAGGAATGTTCATAGTTTTGCAAGCATTCATCAGGAAGGAAGAAAGGGCTCATGTAAATAACTTGATTGCACAATTTAAGAAACTACAAAATGGCCAACAAAAGGAATTAAAAGCAAGAGGAAGGATATAATTAAACTTAGGACAGAAATTCATGAAATTCATGAAATCCCACCCCCCAAAAGAACAATTCAAAATATCAATGAAACCAAGAGCTGATTCTTAAAAAAAAATAAACAAGACTGATCAACTAATATCAAGACTCACAAAGAAGGAGATAGACAAAACCCTAATAAACCAAATCAGAAATGAAAGAGGGAATTTCATAACAGACACCACATAAATTCCATTAAATGAGAGAACCTAGAAGAGATAGATAAATTCTTGGACTCCTATAACCTCCAAGATTGAACCAAATGTCTTGGAATACCTGAACAAATCTGTCATGATCAAGGAAAGTGAAATGGTAGTCAAAAATCTAACGTAAAATAAAATCCCAGGCACCAAATGATTCACTAGTAAGTTGTTTAAAACCTTTAAAGAGGATCTACTGACATTACTTTTCAGGTTCTTTCAGAAAACTGCAGAAACACAACACTCCCAAACAGTTTCTATGAAGCAAATCTCACCATGATACCAAAAGCAAACAGAGAAGCCACAAAAAAAAGATAAGTATCTTGATAAGCACAGCACAAATATCCTTAATAAAATACTCGCAAATAGAATCCAACAACTATCAAAACGATTAAATACCATGACAAATTAGGATTCATCATAGGGATGCAAGGATGGTTTAACATTCACAAGTCACTGTCACTGTCACTGTCATCCCGTTGCTCATCGATTTTTTTGAGCAGGCACCAGTAACGTCTCTCATTGTGAGATTTATTGTTACTGTTTTGACATATGCAATATGCCACGGGTAGCTTGCCAGGCTCTGCCGTGCAGGCGTAATACCCTCGGTAGCTTGCCAGTCTCTCAGAGAGGGGCGGAGGAATCAAACACGAGTCAGCCACGTCAAAAGTGAATACCCTACCACTGTGATATCGCTCCAGCCCAACATTCATAAGTCATTCAAAATAATACACCATATCAACAAAATAAAACACAAAAGCCAGATGATCATATTAGTAGACTAAGAGAAAACATTGGCCAAGATACATACAAATTTATGATAAAAACTCTCACCAAAATGGCAAATAAAGTAACTTTTCTCAGTATAGTCAAACCATTTACCATAAACCCACGTCAAGCATTATTCTCAATGGGGAAAATATAAAAGCCTTTCCTCTAAGATGAGGCATAAGACAAGATTGTCAACTCTCAGCACTACTATTCAGTATAGTACTGGAAGTACTTTGCATAGAAAGTAGGCATGAAAAAGATATCAAGGGCATCTAGATAGAAAAGGAAGAAGTTAAGCTCTGACTACTTGAAGATTGCATGATACTATATTTAGAAAATCCTAAAGATTCTACCAAAAAGCTTGTAGAAACAATAGAGTTGTATAGTAGAGTGGAAGGTCCCAAAATCAATGCCCAAAGGCCATGGCTTTCCTATATGCAAATAATGAATGAGAAGTAAGGAATATTTTTTTTTTAAATTCCCATTAACAATTGTGCCACAGAAAATCAAGTACCTTGGAATCACCTTAACTAAGGAGGTAAATGTCCTATACAAAGAAAAGTACAAAATACTACTTCAAGATAAAGAAGAGGAAATGAAGAAATGGAAACACATACCCTGCTCAAGGATTGGAAGAATAATTTAAGATTTCTTAATTGATATGAAACTACACTGATATACACATATCTTCATAATACTTTTTACTGTGCCTCATTGGATCTGGCTGTCCATACTTAAGTTTTCTCTGTTTTCATTTTTTGTGGTCAATTTCTCTCTTCAGTTGTGAAATCAGAAATATGCTTTACATAATTAAGTCTTTATATGTATATTGAGCTTGTGTTGCATCCTAGCATATGTCATTGAGAATATTCCTTTTACACTTGAGAAGAACTTATTTCTTTTGAGATGATTTTTTTATATCTATAGTCATAGATTTCCTACCCATTTTCCATAATTCCACACCATATTTGATGAAGTTCATATAGTAGGTAAAAAATCATAGAGAGTTATATATATATATATATATATATATATATATATATATCACTATCATTTCGTTGATCGTCGATTTGCTTGAGCAGGCCCAGTAATGTCTCCATTTGTCCTAGCCCTGAGATTTTAGCAGCCTTTACTCGTCCTTCCCAATGGTGCTTCATTAGAGGCTCTTTCATGGTCAGGAGAATGAGACCCATCATTGTTACTATATTTGACATATGAATATGCCACGGGGAGTTTGCCAGACTCTCCTGTGCAGGCAGAAAAACTCTCATTAGCTTGTCAGGTTCTCTGAAAGGGAGAACTAGGTTATAAAATGTCAGCAGAGGAACCCAGGTATGTGGGATCCAGGACTGAGATCTCCAAGCTTGCTCAGATCAGGATTGGGCCTCTTCCCAGATCCCCCATTTTCCAGTAGCTAGGCAGTCACACCCAGAAACTAACCCCTGGTGCTGTGTAATCCAACCAATAGCCAACATCCAGAGACTATAAAGCCAAGCCATCAGAAAAGAGTGGCACAGAGTCTCTTGCTCCCACTCCTCGCTGTCTTCACCAGGGCCCCTAGGAGAGGGGTAGGTTGAGTTTCCCTCCCCACCCCAAGCAGAGCCCCGGCAGCCAAAGACCTCTGGAACCCAGCCACAACCATGCTCAAGGCTCCTCTCCACATGTTTGGACAAGCTTACACACGAAGGAACCTATAGAGACTGAGAAAAGGTCTTCTCACATTCCTTAGAAACAAAGGTTTCTAGCCAGTATGTACTTTCAGATGCCCAATGAAGGCTGAGGAATGAATGAACGCCTTCCTACATTCCCTGCATACATAAGGCTTCTCTCCACTATGAATTTTCATATGCCTAGTGAGGCCTGAGGGCAGAGTGAAGACCTTTCCACATGTCATACATTGATGAGGTTTCTCTCCACTGTTTTGTAAGGTCCCCAGACTGAGAAAAGGCCTTCCCATATTCTGTACAAATAGAAATTTTCTCTCCAGTATGCATTTTCTTATGCTACAAAGAATTGAGGACAGACCGAACACCCTCCCACATTCCTGCTATACAAAAGGTTTCTCTTCAGTATGAAGTGTCCTATCCTGATGAAGTCTGGAGGTTCGAATGGAGGAGACTGATATGTTCACATTCTGCGGTAACAGGCATGCACTGGCTTCTAGGGCCTTCTGTCTCTTGAGTTTCAGGAAGGAGTTCTGGGATGGAATTCCTGGCCTGAGTGCTTCGACTCTGCTCTTTGAGGCCACTTTGTCCTTGTTTGTTTGTTTCCTTGTATGTTGGTTTAGCCACACCCAGAAGTGCTCAATGAGCACCTCTATCTCAGTGCTCAAGGATCACTCCTGTCAGATCTTGGGGACCCTATCACATGCCGTTTATTTAAGACTGACTTCAGTTTCTTTTGTTATTTTGAAGTGGTCATAGGGTCACGCCTAGTGATTCTCCAGGGTTACTTCTGGCTCTGCACTCGACATTGCAGCTGGCAATGACTAGAGAACCAGATGGGACAGTGGGGATTGTCAGTCCCACCCGCTGTCGTGGACCCTCTGTAAAGTAACTCCATGTGCCACTTTGTTTTCTATTGTATTTGATGTTATCCCACAGTGGATGCGTTCAGGGCTTGCTCTTGGCTCTGTGCTCTGGATTCTCCCCTGATGGGCTTTGGGGTCCCCAGAGCTACGTGGCCCTATACGTAGCCTGGCAGCTACAATTACTCTGAGCACCAGGATATATGTTACCCTAATTTTTTCCTTCCTGCTCTGGAGAGCGTCACCTACTCGGTCACAAAGTGTCATGCTGCTATGTGCACATTTTTGGGCAAGTGTCGGTCCCAGGGACACAGAGCAAAGGATTTCTAGGACCTCCAGAGATGTCGGGGGTCAGGACACTTTTCATGGGGTCCATTCCACCTGGCTCTGTGCTGAAGGATCACTTCTGGCAGTGCTCAGGGGCCCATAGGGTGCTGTGGACTAACCTGGTCAGCAGCTTACAAGGCTGGTGCCTTATCCACTGTATTACTGCACCAGCACTGCAACTAAATTTATTATATTGTTGTTTTGTTTCTTTATGATTTGAGGACTACACCTAGCAGTACTCAGATTAGTCCTGAGTACATATTTAGGAGTTTCTCCCTGCAGTGCTCCAGAACCATATGGATGCCAAGGATGAAATCCATATTTGTGTATCAGGCATGCGACTGCCCTGCTATACTACCACACTGGTCACAGGTTCATTTTCTTTACTATTTTACATTTTTGGCATTTCGGTTATATCTGACTATGCTCGGTGGTTGTTCCTGGCTCTGTACTTAGGAATTATTTCTGGAAATGATCAAGGGACCAAATGGATTATCTAGGATTGAACCCAAGTCAGCCATGTGCAAGGCAAACACCCTCCCTGCTGTATTATTGCTCTAGGCCCAAGAAGTTCGTTGCTTTGGGCCTTACCCGGTTAGACATTGCTCCATTTCACTTTGTGGGTTCACTTCTAATGATTCTTGGGAGTCTTCAGCATGACTCAATAGATCTCTGTACCTCTGATAAGTACCAATCTGGGCATACAGAAAATCAAGATTTTGTTAATTCCTTTTCTGTATTTTCCAGGCTTTTATAGGGACACATGGGTGTTGACCTGCATCCTTTTCCTTGTCACTAATCTGGACACTCATTTCTGTGGGGTCAGGCCATTTTGTGGTGACACCTTTTTTTAGTTGCTCAAACCTTTTGAATCACAGTGAAATTCATCCTGGAAAAAAAGCCTATATGTGTGAGAATCCTCAATCCTCAACCTTACTTTGCTTATGAAAACTCATTCTGAAGAGAAGACTTATATATGTCAGGAGTGTGGAATTTATTCAATCCTCAAGACTTAGTGTAATTGGAGAATTTACACTGGAGAGAAAGCATATATTATATATTTGTATTATTTACACACACATACCTCTCAGAGAGCCCGGCAAGCTACCAAGAGTATCCTGTCTGCACGGGCAGAGAGAGCCTGGCAAACTACACGTGGTGTATTTGATATGCCAAAAAAAGTAACCATAGGTCTCACTCCCCTGATCCTGAAAGAGCCTCCAATCATTGGGACAGACGAGTAAGGAGAGGCTGCTACAATTTCAGGGCTGGGAGGAATAGAAACATTACTGGTGCCCGCTCGAGTAAATAGATGAACAACAGGATGACAGTGATGCAGTAATACAGTGATAGTCAAAGATTGACTTAGTAGTCAATATGTATCGCCTGTATCACCCATTGCTCATTGATTTACTCGAGCGGGTGCCAGTAATGTCTCCATTTGTCCCTATTGAGTACTAGTGTAGCCCAGTGGCATCTGCAGACTCCAGGAAAACAAAGAACATCAAACTGTTTTAGCAGCCTCTCCTTACTCCTTCTTCCCAATGCTGCCATATTGGTGGCTCTTTCTGGGTCAGGGGAATGAGGCCCATTATTGTTACTGTTTTTGGCATATTGAATATGCTACAGGGAGCTTGCCAGGCTCTGCCGTACAGGAGGGATACTGTTGGTAGCTTGCTTGGGTCTCTGAGAGGGAGAGAGATTCCTGGAGATTCTGCGTCCTTCTCTTCTGGGAGCTTTGTTTTATAGTCTCTGGATTTTAGCCATTGATGAGATTATATGGCGCTGGGGGCAATTATGAATATGGCTGCCAAGCTACTGGAAAACTGGGGATCTTGGTGGAGGGTCCCCAGTCCCAATCTCAGAGGCCTGGAGATCTCAGTCACGGGTCCCACATACCTTGGTTCCTCTGATGGTTCCTTCATGGGTGAGGCTCATCCAAGCATGTGGAGAGTAGCCTTGGGCATGGCTATGGTTGGGTTCTGGAGGTTTTTGACTGCTGGGACACTGCTTGGGGTGAGAGGGAAACTCAACCCGGCCCCTCTGAGGGGCCCTGGTGAAGAGACTGGCACAGAGGCAGGAAATTCTGAGTCAATCTGTAAATTATTTTAAAATATCGTTTTCTGTTGAGTTCATCTCTTCAGTTATATAAGTGGTATTTTGAGATCCCACTGTACTGTTGGGTTATTTTATATGTATTGATTGTTGTCAGTTAATAAATATTTTATATATATTGTATACTCACCTGAAAGATTAGTTATTAATGAAAAGTAAGTTTTGATTGACCACTTAATTATTATTGGATATATATTGTTCTCTTATAGTTTATTGTTCTTTTGTTTCTTATTGTTATGTAAAATTACTCCTTTAACATTTCTTAAGGTGCAGGTCTGTTAGTTGCAAATTATTAAATTCTATTTGTTTTTGAAGGATTAATTTCTCCATCATATTTGGATAACAATTTTAAAAGATTTGGAACCAGTAGCTGGAATTTTTGATATTTTAGGATTGTTAATAGCTTATTACCCTGCCCCAGTCTACCTAACAGTTTTTGTTGAAAAATCTGCTTAGTTTACTTTTTGTCTAATTTATTTTTCCTCCTTCCAGTGAAAACTCATAGTAAAGATTTTCAGCATTTTTCCCTAACTCTAGTTTTTTTCTCTTCTAACATTTGACAGACCAGTGGAGTTTTATTTTATTTTACTTATTCTTTTATCTGTGAGAGTAAGTCTACTTTTTATGCCTTCCCTGGAAGTTTACGATTTATTTGCTATGTTTATTCAGTCTGATAGGTGCAGAACTCCCTTTCCCCCCTGCATTTGCTTTCATGTTTCATTAAGTTTTGTTCTTTGTTAGTATGTGTTTGGTGGGTCTCATTGATTTTCTTCATAGTAGTGATTTTTAAATTGTCTGTTAGACTCCCCATTACACTTTAAGATTTATTTCTAAGGAGTTTTCTTTCTCATTCAACTGCAGGATTTAAGCGTTTGTTTTTCTATGTGCTTTTTTTTTGTTTTTTGTTTTTGTTTTGGTCTGTAGAGATGTTGCAGTTTTAGATTTGGAGATTTTTTTTTAAGACATCAAATGTAGTGAATTAAGGGTGCCATCTGTCAGTGATTTCTTTTTATTTGTTGCTGTGGGAGAGGAACACCAGCTTGAGCATGAATTTCTAGTGTGAACTGTGAAAAAAAATTCAAGCTCTTTTCTCCTTGACTCAGTCATGAATATCTGTGGCCATATTTGTTAACACATTGACAAAGATACTGCAATTTGCATTAATCCATGGCCATGTGTGAGCCATCACAGGTACATGTTAATCAGAAGATTTCTCTGTGACCTCAGAGAAGGTAAGCATCTTAGTCTATCATATTATGGCAGGTTTTATAATGTTCACGAAAGATTTGATTGTGAAGATTTGTGTTGAGGTTGGAGAGGGGTGTACCCTGCCACATTGAGTCTGCTAGAATTGCTGGAACTTTTATGTATAATCAAAGATCTAAAGCTTGTGTGGCCACAAGGATACCTTTATCCTCTGGAGAGAAGCTCATTGAAGACTAATTGGTCCCATTTTTCTACCCCTTTTACTCCATATACCTCAATGTCACGGCTGTGTTGTCACGTTGAAGAGAAAGGGTGGAAATCCTCTGCCTGCCACAAAATACCTGCTAGGGTTGCAGACAATTTTTATAGACCAATTTTTAAATGCTCACTACAGTATTTTCCTGTTTAGTAGTGGAACTGATTGGGGTTCTTGAAGTCTAATGCTCTTTTACCTGCAATATATGACACCACTTGCCCACAAGAGTCTCTTGCCCGCACGCCTGGCTGTCTTCCCCCGGGACCCTGGGAGGGGATGGGCTCCAGCTTCCCTCCCCACCCCAAGCAGAGCTCCCAGCAGCCGAAGACCACCGGAACCTAGCTGCAGCCATGCTGGAGGCTCATCTCTACACGTTCGGACAGGCCTCCTGCATGAAGGTACCGGCAGAGGAACCCAGGTGTGTGTAATCCCATCAACGGTCAACATCCAGAGACTTAAAAGCAAGCTCTCAGAAGCTTGCGGTTGCGCGATATCTTTGGCCTACTTCTCCCTCTAGGAGAAACTGGCAATCTTCTGAGAGTTTCCTGCCCCCATGGGACAGACTTGCAAGCTTCCCATGGTGTATCCATATGCAAAATCCAGTAACAAGCTGGATCTCATTCCCCTGACCCTGAAGAGCCCCCAGTGCAACATTGTTAGGAGGGCCAAGTCGTAATAGACTTCTAAGATCTCAGGGAAAGGATGAAATGAGATGTTACTGAGCCCGCCCAAGAAATCGGTGATTAATGGGATATTGTGATTGATTGATTGATATGACACCACTATTACACAGTTCTTTTTTGTACTGATGAAAATTCTAGGACCCTGATGTCCCTCTCCTATTTGATTAATATCACTGCTTCAGAAATATAGGTGCTTCTGTTTACAATAGCCAAAATCTGGAAAAAACCTGAGTGCCCCAAAACAGATGACAGGTTAAAGAAAATTTGGTATATCTACACAATGGAGTACTATGCAGCTGTTAGAAAAGATGAAGTCAGGAAATTTGCATATAAGTGGATCAACATGGAAAGTATCATATTGAGTGAAATGAGTCAGAAAGAAAGAGAAGGACATAGAAAGATTGCACTCATATGTGGAATATAAAGTTGCAGAATGGGACTAACACGCAAGAATAGTAGAGATAAGAATCAGGAGGTCTGCCCACAGCTTGGAAACTGGCCTCACATGCTGGGGAAAAGACAGCAGAGATAGAGAAGGGAACACCTAGTAGAGAATGTTTGGAGGACCCACTCGGGTTGAAAGCTGTGTACCAAAAGTAGACTATAGACCAAACATAATGGCCACTCAATACCTATATTGCAAACTACAACATCCAACAGGAGAGAGAACAAAAGGGAATGTCCTGCCGCAGAGGCAGGGTGGGGTGGTGGGGGTGGTGGGAGGGATACTGGGAACATTGGTGCAGGAGAATGGGCACTGGTGGAGGAATGTAAACCAAACACAAACATGAAAGTTCATAAGTATGTAACTGTACCTCACAGTGATTCACTAATAAAAATTTTTTTAAAAAGTGCACTGGTGGAGGGATGGGTGTTTTATTATTGTATGATTATAACCCAAACATGAAAGCTTGTAACTATCTCACAGTGATTCAATAAAATTTATATATATATATATGTGTGTGTGTGTGTGTGTGTGTGTGTGTGTGTGTGTGTGTGTGTGTGTGTGTGTGCTTGGTTTGATCAATCATTCTTTGATGATACACTGATCTGAGTTTTATGAGATTATCCAGTGGCTTCTAGTTCTGTTCTATGTGGATCTTTCCCATAGTATTTTATTCCACTACATCCTATGAGCATTTCTTTAGTTGTCTTAAATACTTTTAAAATTAACTTTCTAATAGCAGATTCTCCTTACTAGTCTACATACAGATGAATAAATAGAGGTAACTGAATGTTGATCCTCTTAAGTATAGCAAAGCTCTTAGTAGTTACACCACTATAAATTAAAAAAGCTTCATTTGGGGATTATATAAAATGCCATACTGGTAATAGAAATATACTAGATTTATGATAACCCATAAGAGTTAAAGAGATATATATGTGGGACATATTTTGATCTGTAAAGAGCTAAAAATTAAATTCTTATACTATACAAGTATATAAACTATGCTAATTTCTGTATAAAATCTAATACCTATGTAGGCTGTAATTTTTATTTTAGTTTGATGTTCAACTGGCAGTTATTCTATTTTCAGCCAGTTTTATATTCAAAGTGTACCAAATAGCTATTAACAGTTGATTAATCCTGTCAATACAAAGCATTTCATAAGCTTTCTCTACAGTGCTATGGGTATGTGATTGAAATACAAGATATACATATGAAGAGTATAAACTCTTCCATGACTCCAGAAAAGGGTTCGTGTCTCTGGTTTTGAATTACAAGTACAGACATAGCTTGGATGTGTGCAGAATGTAAGTACAACACAGGATTTAAGTATATTGAATGTTTATAAATATAATGAAATCTATTTCAGCTGTGCACCTGGCTATCTTCCCCAGGGCCCCTTTGAGGGGATGGGCTCCAGCTTCCCACCCTGCCCCAAGCAGAGCTTCTATGGCTGAAGAACTCCAGATCCTAGCCACAGCCATGCTCAAGGCCCCTCTCCACACGTTCGGATGAGCCTCACGCATGAAGGTACCGGCAGAGGAACCCAAGTGTGTGGGACCCGGGGATGAGACCTCCAAGCTTGCTCAGATCGGGACTGGGCCTCTTCCACCCAGATTCCCCATTTTCCAGTAACTAGGCAGTCACACCCAGGGACTGCCCTCAGCGCTGTGTAATCCCACCAACGGCCAACATCCAGAGACTTAAAACCAAGCTCCTGGAAGACATCTTATAGCCTACCCCTCCCTCTGGGAGAACCTGGCAAAGTACTGAGAGTTTCCTGCCCACATGGGAGAGCCTCACAAACTCCCCATGGTGTATTCATATGCCAATACCAGTAACAATGATGGGTCTCATTCCCCTGACCCTGAAAGAACCTCCAATGTGACATCTTTGGGAAGGACAAGTAAAGAGAGGCTTCTAAAATCTCAGGGCTAGGACGAATGAAGATGTTACTGAGATCACTCGAGAAATTCGACGATCAACGGGATGATGATGATGATGATGATGATGATGATGATGATGATAATGAAATAAGGTAGGCTTTTTAAATTTTATTTCATGATAGATGTCTTAAATAATTTTCTATATGAACAGCTAATCTGTTGAGTGATTTTTATCATATGGATTTAGTTAAATCCATTACTTGTGCTATTCCTTCCCATGTACCACCAGAACTGAGAGCCCAAAGAATACAAACAGCTATATTGAGGCCCCAACTCAGACCTGTCACCATGAAGGAGAATCTTGGTTGATTTTTCACATGTGATTCAAACCTACCATGTTGGTCCCGTCTGCAGCAACTTAAGAAGCAACGGAGACAAGGGCAAGATAAGGGTAGTGGGTACTACTTCTATTGACTTTTGAGAGAGGAAACACAAGTAAGAAAAACAAAGCAAACACTATACCACCCTCTCGACGGGAACTAGAGAAGGTCTTCAATTACTGCAGTATTGAATAAAAATCACAGAAAAAAAAATACCTGAATCACCTTAGCTATGTAAAATGTACCAATATTTCAAGCACTAAAGCACTTAATGAATATGTAATCACAAAAAAATAACGATTTCAGAAGCCAAACATTAATTCATGTAAGAATGTGATCTAAGTGATAGTGAATTCAAAATAGCTGTCATGAATTCAGATAGCTACAAGAAGTTTAAAGAATTATCAATGGACTGTAAATTAAATGTAAATTAATGAAATAATGAATGTAAATTAAGTGGGTAACAATTAATTATACTACTTCATAAAGGTTGAAGTTCTACAAAAAGAACCAAGTTTTTGAGCAAATCCTTATGGAACGAAATCCAAATCGAATGAAAAATGGATTATAAAGTATTAGAAGTAGAAAAATACATGGCAGAGTTAATCTGTGAAGTTAGAATAGGAATCAAAAAATGATAACGATGAAATAAGAGAGAAACAAGATTTTTAAATAATGAAATTAAAAACTACATGGGTGATAAAATATCAGGATAATAGTTGGCCGGGAAGAAGAGTGCTTATTTAAAGAAACGATAGCTGATAAATTCCCAAACATGCAGAAAGGACTGAATATAGTTTGTAAAACTAATAAAATATCTGGGGCTGGAGCAATAACAGAGCAGGTAGGGCTTTGCCTTGCACACTGCCAACTGGGGTTCGATTTGCAGCACCCCACATGGTCCCCTGAGCACCACCAGGAGTAATTCCTGAGTGTAGAGCCAGGAGTAACACCTTTGCATTTCCTGGTGTGACCCAAAAAGCAAAAAAAAAAAAAACTAATAGAATATCTAATTATGTCAACCATAATAGTGTTCACTAGGACGTGTTATAATATTAGCAAAAAAAATAATTTCAGTATAAAAGGAAGATAAAAAAAACTGAGTTACCTACAAAAAAAACCCTAAGTAGACTATCAATAAGATTTTTCAGCATAAACTGTAAGAAAGGAGAGATTTTTTATTTCAATATTTTTACTATGTAATTATGAACCACTAGTGAGGAATATCATATCTAGCGGTTATCTTTCAAATAACAAAGACTTGCCTTCAAGAGACAAGACTAAGATCTGTCTTATATAAAATACTGGTTTTCTTCATAAACAAAAGGTTTAAGTATTCAAAAAATGTAAGTGGAATAATGAGAGGGAAAATAGAATAAAAAGTAATAACTAAAAATAAAGTAAGAACTATTTCAGAATTCAATAAAATAATTACAGTTGTTGGAAGAGAGAAACATGAGACATCTGTGACAACAGAAACATTAGGGTACCTCAATATAATACAATTCATATTTCATAAATTCATAGGTAACATCACTTTATGGTGAAAGGATGAGCTTTTTTCTCTGGATCAGAAATATGATGAGGATGTCTGCTTGTACCGCTATTTCCAATACAACACTGGAAACCCTACCCAGAACAATTAGGTAAATATAAAGAAGTCCCCACTAGGGAAGGAAAATGTAAGGTTGTAACTAGTTGTTTATGATATTACATCTATAGAAAATCTTAATATTCCATTAAAAAATAATCTGTGAGGGATGACCCTGAACTGTTAGACTACATGTCTAAGGCCTTGGGCTCAGTCCCAGCCATGTTCATGCCCTCATCAATAGCGGAAAAAAGTAACAAACACACACACACACACACACACAACAACAACAACAAAACAAAACAAAAACTATAGTAAAGTCATTACCTTAAAAACTCAAACAAGTACTAGAAAGCATTTTTAAAAATTTAATTACATCTAAATACAGACAGTGCAATAAATTGGCAAAGTTGTCCATTATCTTTAGACCATACACAAAAGTTAATTCTAACTAGATTAAAGCTTTGACCTGTAAGAGCTGAAAGGAAAACCTAGGTAGAAAGCTGCCTGATACCAATACCAGCCTTAGAGATGATTTTGCTGATTTCTATTCTGAAGGTGAGATAAGCAAAGATAACAATTACTAAACAAATAAATGCAAAGCAAAGTGTTACTTCAAAGTGAAAGTAGCTATAATAAAGTGAAAAAACAACCAGCTGATTTGGAGTAGATATTTGTCTTTTGGTTTTTGATTTGTTTTATTTTAGTTTTAGCTTTGAGTCTTGCAGTGCTCTGGAGATTGTGAAGTGCCAGTCTGCACACATGCACTTCAGCCCTTTAACCTGTCTCGACTGCCATAGTAGAACATGTAAAGAAGCCATACAATTCAGTAACAATAATAAAAAGCCCAAGTAAAGATGGGCAGAGAACCTAAGAAACATTTCATCAAAGCAGACATTACAGATGGCCAACAGAATCCTGAAAAGATATCCCCTATCATTTGAGTTAGAATAATGCCAAGTAAACTCAAAAGTATCACCTCCCACCTGTTAAATGACTATTGTAAGTGAGAGTTTAAATAATAATTAATAATAATAATAATAATAATAATAAATGGCTAAGAATAGGGAAAAAAGAACCCTCATATACATAGAGTAGGGTAGAAATGTAAACTGATGCAGACACTGTGGAAGATAATATGAATAATCTTCAAGATATTAAGAATAGAAATAACATACTATTAGGATTACATACTTAGGATTACATACTATCCTAAATCACATCCTCATACTAAAACCCAAAAATTACAACTAATCTTAACCCATGTTACGTACTTATCCTAAGAACACAATAACTTAAATAAAAATATTTTTAACTAAGAAGATTTATCCACTGCAATGTCCATTGTAATATTATTTATATCTGCCAAGGTATGGAAACAACTTTACTTCCCATCATTGAATGAGTAGATAGGAATATGATGCATAGAGATACACCACAGATGCATGCAGAAAAATGGAATGCTACACCAAACAAAAATTTGAAATCATTTGAAAAGTTATAGATAAAACTTAAGTATATCATGTTTAGGTTACAAATCAGAAACAATAAGGCAAATATTGTGTGATTTCACTATTTTGTGAAATACAAGTAAATGAATAAAACAGAATTAGCTTAAATACAGAAAAGAGAAAGGCAGTTACCAGAGGAAAGAGGTTTGGGGTGTATATGTATGTTTTAGCCTAGGATAAGATACTGTGTGGTATGATGATAAATAATATCTACAAACATAATCCCTTTTTTGCCCTGAATGTCATTAATGGAATGAGCCCAGTGACATAGTTTATAAAACCATTAATATGAACAATGAAACTTGTACATTAAGAAATCACTGCAAATGTTTTTTTTAAATGCATTGTGCTATCTTTGTGGTGTAAAGGAGTGGTATAGCTAGATATACAAACTTAAACAACTAAAGGAAAAATTGTGCTTATCAAGGTGGCACGAAGATGATGGGAGGATGGGTAAGTGGGAGAGAACCTGGAAACTCTGGTGGATGGAAGAGATGCTGGTGGGATTATTTGTGCTGGAACATAGTGTGTGTAAAATCAAAATAAGAATGACATTGAAAGTCATGGTACTTTAATAAAATAAAATAAAATTTTATGCTATCAATTCTCAAACACTCTTTTGTGTACTACAAAGAAAAAAAACTACCCACTCATTGAAACACTGGCACATATTTAATTGCTCTATAAAATTATTACATATAGGGGCTGAAATTAGCACTACATTTTTATCTAATACAGTCCATGAAGCAGCTTTTGTGCAGTCATTTGCTTAGGGTCGCTCCAAAAAGAAACCAAGGTATTACTTCTAGTTGACTACCACTAAAGCTTTCACAACGTAGCTGTTGTCTTTTGTCATTTCTGCAATGTGAAGATGATTTCTTCTTTTATTTTCCCTGTCACTTTCTCTGAATTAAAAGTATAAATAGATTAAGCTGATTATTGACTCTAATTTATGCTGTGAGAAAAGCTGGAAAAAGTAGCCTATGGATTAAGCTTTGTTTCATACAATTGAACCCCTGAAGCTCTTTTAAGCAAAAAGGGAACTATTAAATCCTAACTCACAAAATTTTTCAGAAGGCCAAAAATAACCACATGGGAGTGCTACATGCTCAGAATATAAATATCAATATATTATAACATTGTGAAATATTATTTTTTGTAAAAATAGTTATTATGGATTGCCATTTACCACTTTTCTCTTTTTGGCCTAGAAACCATATCCTATGTAGCTTGCTCTCCATCTATCTGTAGAGTTACAAACACAATGAAGTTTCAGACCAATGGAGAACCACATATTTGAAAGTAGTCACAAAATTCCCAGTGACATCTTAGTTGTAGGCTCAGTGTTTTATTTTAGGAGGGTTTACACATGGCAGTGCTCAGAAACCAAAGTGCGGTTGGTAGTGTATAAGGCAAATACCTTAACTCCTGTACTGTCTCTCCAGTCACTAGCCTGATAGTGCTTTTGCCTTATGCACCTTGTGTTAATCATCTCTCTTGATAGCATCATTATCTCCTATGATTGATTAATATTCTGTTTTGCTCATCATGGTCCCTTGGCCTACAAAATTCTCTAATGTTGTTTGTAAGAGGTAGTATCAAATGACTGATATGGAAATGAAATTTAAAGTAATTAATAAGTTTGAGAGTGGAAAATCAGTATTCATTGAAAACAAACCTTTGACGACAAAACTGAGATTACTGAGCAGAGGGTTGGGGGCAAGGCTTGATCTACAAAAGCCCTAGAGGTGGAGGTGTCACTTTGGGGTTGGTGGTGCAGAACCTTTTTTTTTTTCCTCCTTGGATCACACTCAGAGATGCACAGGAGTTACTCCTGGCTCTGTACTCAGGAATTACTGCTGGCAGTGCTCGGGGGGGACCATATGGGATGCTGGGAATTGAACCCAGGTTGGCTACGTGCAAAAATGCCATACCCACTGTGCTATTGCTCCAGCCATGGTGGTGCAGAACCTTTTATGCCAAAATATGAAGACTATTTTAAACCAGTAAGAAAAGGAGGAGGAAAATAAGGGATGGCTACTGCTCAGCAGTCTAGTCCTTCCCACTTCATAATAACTATGATCTTGAATAAAGTGACCAAATATTGAGTTGAATCAGACCAGCAATGATTCAAGGTCCTCTGCTAGATTTGGAGAAATGTGGAAATTGACTTGGTTAGAAGATCACAAACAGCCATTGAGTTAGACACATAAAAGATACTGATGAAATTGTGGAAAGATTATGATATCAAAAAACTTGTTTGGATTTGAGGTTATATCACCAAGGAATGTCTAAGTGACTTCTGTAAGTAGACACTCAAGTTGTTTGTCTATGAGTGCAGAGGATTTGCCAAACATGAGTTTCAAAGATCAACAAGGGTGTGGTTCAGATGGTGCACAATTTTAACCTCATTGTGATATTTATGAATTGAAGACCCCCTAAAAGCATTTCCTGAGGAACTGTCTCATGAGTTGTGGAAATTGAAGTGGAGACAGAGAGCTGAAGAAACTATGAGTGTAGGAACTCTGAATAAAAGAGTTTATCAAAGCTTTTGCAAGACTTCAAGCTCCTTAAAAAATTAAAAACAAAATTTTTCAGTGTCATCAATGGATATATATGCTCATGATGTGTTTCCTTTTGGCAAATATTTAATCAAAAATTACAAAACTCGTGAACTGCCACCAATGTGTTCCTTTTAAAAAGCATAACTTTTTAATTAAGTCCTTAAAATTGTAATTCAGAAGAACACATTACTATCGGTGACAGCAGCTCCATGCACATTATTGCCCCTCAAGTCCCTCCAATGAGATGAGATGAGAAGGTTGAAGTCAGCAAGAGGAATAACCCCATCCCAGTATAGAAATTTAGAAAGTATTTTAGTTTATATTCAAGAAAAGTTTATTGAATGGGTATATAAATAGACAATATTTTATGTAGCTATTCAATGAGTGGGGCTGGAGCAATAGCACAGCGTGTAGGTCGTTTGTTTTGCACGTGGCGGACCCAGATTGGATTCCTCCGCCCCTCTTGGAGAGCCCGGCAAGCTACTGAGAGTATCTCGCCCACCCAGCAGAGCCTGGCAAGCTATCCGTGGCATATTCAATATGCCAAAAACAGTAACAATAAGTCTCGCAATGGAGGTTACTGGTGCCTGCTCGAGCAAATTGATGAGCAACGGGATGACAGTGATACAGTGATTCAATGAGTGATTTTAACTATTGCATCAGGGTAAAAAAGAAAACATGCTTAAAAGTTTACAAAGTAAAGGTTATAATAATATATGATTAATTTTTGAAGACAGGAATTTTTAAAAGTAGTTTTATCACACTGCATGTGTTGTTTATAAAGTCTATACTACTGTTACCTAGTTCTTCACATTTCATCCACAAAATGACCCTGAACAGTTCCCACTCCCTATGAGACCTGTTCATGGAAAATGTCCTTTGGTTGTACCAATTTTAAAATTTCTTATGCTGCATTTTGCTGTATTTTTTTTTTGTTTTTTATTAGGGAATCACCGTGAGGTACAGTTACAAACTTATAAACTTCCGTGTTTGCATTTCAGTCATACATTGATCGTTTACCCATCCCTCCACCAGTGCCCATTTTCTTCCATTAATGTTCCCAGTATCCCTCCCACCATCCCTACCCCATCCCCCACCACCACACCCTGCCTCTGAAGCAGGGCATTCCCATTTGTTCTCTCTCATTTTGGGTGTTGAAGTTTACAATAGAGGTATTGAGTGGCCTTCATGTTCGGTCTATTGTCTACTTTCGGCATGCATCTTTCAACCCGAATGTGTCCTCCCAACATCCTGTACTTGGTATTCCCTTCTCTATCTCAGCTGCCTTTTCCTCCAGGATGTGAGGCCAATTACCAAGCTGTGGAGCAGACCTCCTGGTCCTTATTTCCTTGGTGAGTTTTAATCTTCTTGGTCTTTCCAGAGGTGATAGGGCAGTGTTGAAGTCTCCAACTACTATTGTGTTGCTCTAAATGTCCTTCTTAAGGTCTGTTAGCAGTTTTTGTAGGTATTAGCTGGTCCCTCATTGGGTGCGTACATGTTCAGGAGTGTGATTTATTCCTGCTCTACATATCCCTTGATTAATAAGAAATGGCCTTCACTGTCCCTTCTAATATTTTTCAACCTGAAATCTATGTTGTCCGATACAAGTAAGACCACCCCAGGTTTTTTGAAGGAGTTGTTTGCTTGCAGGATTGTTTTCATTCTTTGACTTTGTGTCTGTGTTTGTTCTGGCTGTTCAGATGTTTTTCTTGTAGGCAGAAGAATGTTGGGTTGAGTCTCTGAATCCATTTTGCCATTCTGTGTCTCTTAACTGGTGAATTTAGACCATTGACATTGAGAGAGATTATTGTTATGGGTTTTTGTGCCATCTTTTTGTAAGGATTTGTTATGCTTGTAGGGGTTTTACTTGTCTTTCAATAGACCCTTTAGTACTTCTTTTGGTTTGGTTTTGAGTCTATGAAGTACCTGAGTGTACTATGAAGTCGTTTATCCACAAAATAGTGTATCATTTCTTTGAGTTTGAATGAAAGTTTAGCCGGATAAAGTATTCTTGGTGAAGCGTTCATTTTATTGAGGTTTTTCACTATATTCCCCCATTGTCTTTGGGCTTGGAGTGTTTCCTCTGATAGGTCTGCTGTGAATCTAAGGGGTGCTCCTTTGTATGTGATTTCCTTCTTTGACCTTGCTGCTTGCAGCATTGTATCTCTATCCATGAAGCCCATCATTCTAACTATGATATGTCTTGGAGATTTTTTGTTAGGGTCTCTTTTAGCTGGCACCCTTCAGGCTCCTTGAATCTGGATGTCTTCATTTTCCAGCTCTGGGAACTTTTCGGCAGTGATTTTTCTTTGACTGTGACTTTTTTTATTGGGTTTGCTTCCCTGTCCTTCTGGTACTCCGATGATTCTAATGTTGTTCCTCTTGAAATCATCCCCTAGGACTCTGATTCACCCTAGAGCTATATTTTTTTCTGAATATACACTATTTTATTTGACAAGTATCAGAAACTCTAAGATAGTAAGTTCCCAACAGCAATACAGGCAGCAGTTCTTTTTTGCAAGGATGTAATATATATATTAAAAAAACTGAAATTGATTTAGCTGAATTTTTCAATAGTTAGACTAATTTGTATATTTTGGGTTTTTTAAATTAATTTATTTTATTGAATCACTATTTGGAAAGTTACAAAGCTTTCAGGCTTATGTCTCAGTTATACAATGCTCGAACACCCGTTCCTTCATCAGTGCACATATTCGACCACAAAAAAACCCAACATACCTTCCCCCCACACTCCCCACCCCTGCGTAGCTGATAAATTTCATTTCACTTTCTCTTTACCTTGATTACATTCCATATTTCAATACAAAACTCACTATTGTTGTTGGAGTTTCCCTCCCAAAAACAGGCCTGCTGACAAGGAAGCATTTGATAATTAGTTTTCCATTGCTAAGAATGAAGATACATGAAGTTGTGCGGCCGCAATAGTGGCTGCACAGTTTGGGAGTTCTGGATTTTAGTATTTTAGTAACTAAGTCGAGGGAAATTTATGTTAGAAATTGCATCATTTCCCTTCCTGGGGCAGCATGGGGCTATGGCTTAGTTCACAGTCTAGAGACATTGCTGCAAGCAGCTGCTGGTACCAAAAGTAGCCTAGCTGACCTCTGGATCGTGGTCCATCAACAGCAGAGCAGCCACTGAAATGTGTGGCCACCCGGGTCACATCTCGGCGGAGAGCACGCCGGCACGAGATCGCCTGTGCGTCCCGCTGTTACAAGTTCATACCTGTTTTTTTTTTTCTTCCCACACCACCAAGTTTGTACCTCCTTAATGGTCCTTATAAAATGCCAGACACCACGCCGTTTTTCCCTGAAAAGGGGGGAAAAAATGAGAAAAGAAGACCTTTCCCCTCTTCGGCCAGCATGGGTCCATGGTTTAGTTCATAGTCTAGAGACATTGGTGCAAGCAGCTGCTGGTACCAAAAGTAGTCTAGCTGGCCTCCAGATCGTGGTTGATCAGCAGCAGAGTGGCCACATAAATGTGTGGCCACTCGGGTCACCCCTAGAGTTATTTTGAGATCTCTTCCCATTGTTTGTTGTTGCCTGTTGGCTTCCCGCAGCTCATCTTCAAGCTCACTAATTCTGTCTTCCACTGTAGCCATCTATTGTTGAGGGCACCCAGTGAGGTTTTTATTTCATCTACCGAGTCCTTTAATCATGACATTTCTTTCTGTAGCTTTTTTACTTCTGCTCTCATTTCTTCCTGTATTTTGTTGGCTGTCCATTCCATTGTTTCTTTCAGGTCCTCCTTTAATTTAATGGATACCTGTTCCATCTTTACATTGAGTTCATTGAACATCTTCAGCATTTCATCTCTGAATTCTTTATCAGAGAGCTCAAGTTTGTGGGAAACGCCTACTGAGGCTTCTGGGCTCCTTTCATCGTCCTTTCCTTGTGGTGGGGATTTGCGCTGTTTCTTCATGCTGTTGTAGTAGAATGGAGGAGTGACCTTCAAGTTCACTATCCCTATTCCCTCTTACTGCAAAAAAGGATTCTGGATAGACTAGATCAATAGTGGTCACCTTTGTATTTTCCCCTTCTAGAACATGTCCTTCCTCTCAGATACTCCTCTGATCCTTACTTGAGGCCTCAAGTGACGCTTTCAGAAAATGTGCTCTTTTACATTGGGCTTGTACAGCTGCTTGTATTCATTGGTATTTTGGTAAAATTGGAATAGACTAGCAGCCTATTGGCCTCCTGGCTTTGGGATAGCTAGGATGTTACTCACGGACATAGGTAATGAAGACTGAGATGTAACAACAGCTTGCTGGGTTTGAGGAAAATAACTGTGGCCACATGAGTGGCTGACGGCTCCAAAAGAGGCCACACCCACTCCAGCAGGGGTCATGACCCCTGAAAAATAGGCCACATCCCCTGCAGCACTGTAGTTGGGTCCGAGAGGCTGGCTGGGATGCGGAAAGAGCAGGTCGGGGGACATCACACACCTGGGCCAGAAGAGAAAATGGTTGCAGTGCTGGGAAATGATGTGCCGCCAGCCAAGGCAGCAGTCTGAGGCGGGTGCTGTATCTTTTTGAAATCTAGATATGTTTAACTGCACAACTGTCCTTGTGTCCCTATAACCAGCCCAGCGGTATTCAGTATGGTAATTGTTAACCTATGTGTTTGTAGCCTAGGAGCATTAGGTTAAGTACCATACAGCCTCAGTAGGTAGTACACTAGCCCCTAAAGTTTGTGTAATTATACTCTGGTTTTTACACAATAATGAAATCACATAACTGCACTGCTTAAAATGTCTCTCCATCTGTAAATGACATGACTGTCTATGCTCCCAACACCAAGCTCATAAACATCTCTCACAATTACACATGTACCTTTCACTTCTTAGGCAACCAAGTCTTATGCAAAGCTACAAAACTGGTAGAAGCTAGATTTTATGCTGACTTAGTAGTTCCAAGATAACATTGGGGAATATATATATTAGCTTCCTTCTAAAACTAAAACAACATATAAGCCATTTACAACATCTATGGAGAAAAGAAGCCTACCACATCGGTCATAGATATAGTTAGCATTTTTGTGCTCTTATTTAGAGGTGGATCCTGCTTCTCTTGAGGACAGATGAGATACAGTGTTTCCTGAAGAAAAAAATGACATTTAAAATACTAGCTAGATCCAACATGATCTAAGAGAACCAAGCAACTCAGTAATTAAGATCAATATTTTCATGTCATGTTAAAACTAATGAAAAAAATTCTTACTGTTTTAAGGTAAACATTTGAAATAAAAGATCAGAATCAGTGCCATGTAAATTCTATTGGAGGCGGAGGCATCAGAAAGTCAGTAATACTGATCCAATTTTCAATCTTGGGTTTGAACTGAGAGCTTTGATCATCTCAATCTTTATTATATTTTTTAAATGACTACCAGCAGCACTCTGCTACATATCACCAGCTTGGCCTTTGCAGTGACAAAGAATGTGTTTTTCCTCCAGCATGTATGTGTAGGAATGTATCCCACAGATATATTGCTTGAGTCTTTGCACAATTGGGAACCCAGCCCTTTTACCAGAATGAAAATACGCTGTGTTTCTAGACTAATAGGGTATACAGAAGAAAGGGATTTTCTCCCAGGAGAACTGGGAGAAGTTAAAAGGCATTGTAGGCGGACAATGTGTAATATGACAACTAATGTGTCCGGGTTACTATTAATATTTATGTCCTGACTTTTTCACTTCTAACCTTGCCTCCTAATCTGCATTGCTACATAATGCCTAGGTTTGTCTTTAAAATACAGTTATGGTCATATATTTCTTCAATGAATTCTCATGATTCACAAAACTCTGCATGACCTTATGTCTATCTTGGTTAAATTTCACTCCATATGGGGCTCTACTATGCTCCAAGCCTCCTCCCTTTACACCAACCCCAGGACACAGCCGTCTCTCACATTTTAGGACATTCACACATGCTTCTCACCAGGAATATAGTCTTTCATAAATGTCAACTCCTCAGTTAAAATTTTTCCCTGACCTGCTCCTATAACTATGACTTTTCACTGGAGAGAGAGTACTGGGGGTTGCCTTGCATACTGTGACCCTGGTTTAATCCCCTGCACTGCAAGTAGTGGCTCCTCCCACAGAGCCAGGAACAATCCCTGAGCATCATTATGCTCCCCACCTAGTCTTTATTTTTACCTATTTTTCTATCTGCTTTTTTGTCTGAAATTCCAAACTAATTCCAATGGAGAATTTCACATCCTTAGCGTCCTGACACTCACTTCCCATCCCTCTGCATGGCAGAAAACTTTCAAAGTGCGCCTTATGACCTGAGCACTCCAGGCATGGCTACGTTTTATTCTTTCAGCCTAGAAAAGACCTCCTCGGACAGCAAATCTTCTTGCTGCCACTGGTTCACTTTGGAATTACCCTCTGTGGTTTAGATTAGGCATCACTTCCTCCCCAAAGATTTTTCTCTTCGTCTTAAGATTGTAGGAGGTGTCCTTGTTATGCGTTCTTCTTATAGTTCCCAACTATAATACTATGAAACCATGACTACCTGTATACTTGTCTTGTCCTGCCACTGTATCTCCACTGCCTCAGAGCCTGTGATGAGTAATGATGGGACATGCACACAACTCCCTTGTTCAGCTTGGGTTTTCTAAGACTGGCCTGCACTATATTTTTCTTCTCAGAAAAACCCTCCTTCTCCATCTTTAGCTGCTAAAGGGGGAATAAATTTTCCTATGCCTTACTAGCCCTTCTGCCTAACTCCACAAACTATTATTGGCAGGGATATGTTAGACCTATACAATTGTTCGTCAAGATGAGGATCTGAAAAGAATATTTTGGTGCCAGAATTATAGATAGATTAAAGAGGACAATAATTAATAAAAGGTTCCTGTAAAGGGGAGCTATAAAGTACATTAGGATTACCTCTGCATCTAATCATAAAAGGCAATAGATGCACATATTTCAAACTTTTCTGAAGAATATATTTGTATTCCTAGAAAATATATTAAGAGATTTCTCTTCATTTTGACCACTTTCCAACATGTCTGCTTTTAGATCTTTCAAAGTAACTGAGAACTTAAGATACCATTTCAGGAACATTTCCCTTATCTATATTTCTTAGTGCTATAATTATAACTCTCTTATAAAAGTGTATTTACTGAACTTCAGTATTCATTCTGGATTGTTTCATACATTTTTATTGAAATAATTTGATTAAAGGGCCTATTCAAAATGCCACTTGTATTAATGAAGCTATTAAATATTAATTTGTAAAATATTTTCTAGCATATTGATGTTAAAGTGAGCTTAGTCCTAATAAGTCTAATAAGTTAGGGAGTCTAAATGTAATTTTTGGGATATCAGAAAAAGCAATATTGAATGATTATGTCTCTTACAGTTGGCATGAGAATTGAATGTTTTGCTTTCTTAATTTAAATATGACAAGTTTTAAATAAATCAAAATTATTATAGGACCCTTGGCATGATTTCAGACATAAGACACTCAACTTCCTTCTTAATCAAAAGAACCTACAATAAAGTGCTTGAGTTTCCCCCCACCTTGTAAATTCTGCATTTTATCCTAGGGAGCAATATCTATTTTGCAGTATTGAAACCTTAAACTAGTAAAGTATGTCAGAACTGTACCAGTGTTGTAGAAATACCTTGAAATAAATATATATTCTCAGTAAAAAGCACAATAAAATTTCTATACTTCCCAAAATATTTCCATTTTGACTGTCTCATGCTGGCAAACAGTAAGAAAATCAAGCATCCTATCTTGTACCATTAATCTTACAAATAGACTGTGAGTGAATAGCATGCTATTAGCATTGCTTACTGACAGATACCAAAGTTGGCCAGCCTCATAAATTGCTTCAGTTATCTTTCTAGGGAATTTCTCTTTGTTTTCCCATACCATTTAAGAAACCATACTTTTTAAAAGCTGTAGAAAATCAGATAAAGGATAAACAGAATATTCTCCTCAACTATTATAACTTCTAAAATGTTGAGATAAGATAGGAGGTCATTGCAGTTTTTTCCCCTTCAGCTCTCTGTTTGAGCAATGGGAGTCAATGTTAAATACAGGGAAACCCAGTATGTCAGAAAACTTGAAAATGTTCCTATTATTTTTCATATGCACGGCCTACTTGTGAACCCGATGTTTTTCAACTTGGTCAACCACTTTATAACAGCATCACATCTATAAAAAAAACAGTGATTCAGAGACAGAATGGCAATAATATATCTCTATAATGTTTCCTCCTGGTGAGTTCTATGAGAAGCCAAAAGGAATATATTCCTGATAAAGTGACCCTGCCACTATGGAACTATGGCAGCAGAACTTCTGTGTATACATACACATCATTAAAATTTGCCACAACCCAGCTTTTGACAGAATGATATATTCAATTTCAATGTCATTGCTTTGAAAAAAAAGTGGCAACATGTGCCCCACTGAATGTGAAATTTGGATAATCTTGTCTCTTTTATGAGAATTGGGTATTTTATTTGTCAAATAATTGTAAGCAGAATGGTAAGGAGATTAAATAAGATAATTATGTGTGTCTAATAGTGTTTCTAATGCCAGCTGCCCATGGTGTATTCGATATGCCAAAAACAGTAACATTAGGTCTCAGTCCCCTGGCCCTGAAAAAGCCTCGAATTGCTGGGAAAGATGAGTAAGGAGAGGCTGCTAAAATCTCAGGGGTGAGTGTAATAGAGACGTTACTGGTGCCCGCTCGAGTAAATCAACGAACCACGGGATGACAGGGATGCAGTGATACAGTGATGTGTGTCTTAACCAGAGACTAAAGTAAGATAAAATATGAATCAACAGATTTCATAATTAAATCTTGAAAATATGAACTTCTCAGGTTCTATCCTATGTGTCTTACATACATATAACTCCTTAGCATAAACATAATCATTATACTGTTTTCACAGGCGAAGAAGCAGAAGACGGAAGGGACTAAACACCATACCAAAAGCCGCCTGATTAATTACAAACTCAGAGTTGAACTGGTGCAAACTTGACCATCTGTGCTCCTGCTTTTAAGCACTATATTAGCAAATTACCACCATACTTTATGATGATTTTTTAAAGGTTAGTGTTTTATGTGGAAAGAATGAAGTTTTACAACTCAAAGATTTAGGATGCAAAATGAAGTCATTGTCCCCTCTTTTTAACTGTCAGATTATGAGATACTATTGCTAGAAGAAATACTACCTATCCCTTCATTTCCTATTTCACTTCTCATGGTTAAGTGTCCTAGAAGAGAGCAGCTTTTAGCCACTTTGGATCAGATGCCTGCTTCTACAATGTGCCAGGCATTGAGAAGGAGAAGCTTCCCTTGAAAGAGTCAGCACCTTGATAGCATAAAGTCAGGCCCTTTATAGATAATTTCTAAAAGGAAACCCAGGGATCATTAGAAAGTGGACATGGACACATCAGGTAAATAGAAAAATGCTCAATAATTGTCAAAATATCAAAAATAATTTTCAATCAAATTCACCCACTCTTTCAAATAAAAGTTCACTAACCAACAAGACATGTCAGCTTACAAGTTGTTCACAAGCAGAAGTAGCCAGTGAGTAAAAGAGGGTCAGCGGAAGCATTAAATAAAACTCCTTCAGGATGTATAGTACTGGGCCGAGGACATGGTACAGAATATAAGGTGATCCCAGTTTGATCCTTTCCTCAATATATGGATTAACTCTGAAACACCCGAAGAGTGATCCAAATCCCTTGTCCAACTGCCCCCTAAAAAAAATAAACAAAACCACAAAATTCACAGTGCATTGTAATCAAAATATTAAATATTTTAGTTAAAGAAATGTTTTTAAATGCCAGTTTGTATGGAATATGTGCCACGTGTATTTATAATACATCTGGGCATAAAAGTATTCATAGTTTTGCTAATTTATTTTCAAACACAATTATGTGGTCAGAATGAAAATTTCTAAGAAGTCTGCATAAACTGCTATTATTAGAGAGCAATGTGCATTTAGTCAACTTAACCTGCAGTATCAAAATAAAAAGAGCTGGGGTGAAAAAAGGGGATAATCAGGAGATGTAGCACACATGATTTCTGATGTCACTTCAAGTCTTTAAGAAGATTGTGTTATTTCTAAGTCTAGTCCAAACTTAAAAACAGAAATATAAAGAGTAATAAAAATGTCATGTTGGAAAGATAAATAGCCGAAAGATGACTAGGTAAAAAAGAAATGAAGAAATGGACATGTAGTTAGATATATAGAACAATACAGTGGAAAAGAAAATAACGGCTTGGAAGAATAAATTTAAACATGACAACTTTATAAAATAAGCCACAGAAACATGAGAATCTATGATAGAGTTGCAAGGAATAACACTGTCTCTAGCAGTTCTGCTTGAATTCCCATTACATCGTTTAAGCACCATGGGTCTGAAAATATCAGGCATCTTGCTTTTGCAATGATTCTTTTTTGAGAACACCCTCTAAATGCATGAGAAAGAATATACTCACTTTCCAGGTAATTGTTTTGTTATAGGTTTTCTTTTGGGTGGTTTGCTTTCTATTTGGGTACTTCAATAGGAAGTAGAACACCTTTATTGAATGACTGTAATACTTTCTTTTTCATGCACAGAGACAATCTGTTCTAACCTTTGTGATCAATGACTCACCACTGATTATGCAGTAGTCCTGCCTTAATGGAAGTGTTTGAATAATGGTTGAAAACAAATGATTACTAAGGGCAGCTAGATAACAAGTTCAACAAACTTGTGAAGCCAGAGTGAGGCCACACGCCTTGTTCTAAAGTGGGAAAAGAGAACTCTGAATCAGTTTCCACTAACTGTCAGAAAGAATGATTGGTCTAATTTTTCAAGGCCAGACCAAAAATCCATATTATTATTATAAAATTATATTTCTGTTGGGGAATAATGAAAATTAGCTGTGTATATGTAAGATGACTGGAAGGGGCCAGGGTTATGGTCCCAGTGGTACTCCTCAGTCTGTGTGAAGTCTGACCAATGCCAAGTACGGTCACAATAACAGAATAAAAAATTACTGGTGGGTATGGCAAAAATATCCATGACCCAGACAGACAATTAAAGGACATGGGCAACAGTTAGAGTAAGTAATACATCAAACTTATCACTAGTTATCAAAGATCACAACTAGAGGCTGAAGCATACTGGTATTTATAGGGACAAAGAAAACTGGGGGGAGGGGGGCAAAACTTAGAATACAGCACAAATAAGAAGAGTTATTGGACGAAAGGGTGCACCTAATTGGTGCCTAATAATCTGGATGACCTAAACTTGTCCTAATTACCTCGTTGATCAGACTCTAGAACACAATCATCTCAATTTCATACCCCTGTTTTATTGACCCGTTTACTTTAAACCCAGTGAAGAGGTGATCCTGCAACCCACCTTTGTTAAAATTGTATAAAAAGGAAAAATAAGGTTTCTGCCTTTCTCTGGAATCCTCCTTCAGGAGACCCCTCCCATAATCTGAGTGCGTCCCTGCCCTTTTTTCCCCTTTCATTTAAATAAAATTTTTATCAAATTCAGCCATTTGGACCCTAGTTCCTTGCTTTCAATTTTGACAACTTGAAGACAAGAATATGAGCTCCCATGCCCACAATATCAGCATTTATAAAATATAACCTAGAAAAATAAAATACTACTTAAAATGGTTAAGCAAAAGAGAAAGACAGAGTGGTAAAACTGATTGTAGATGAATTCAGTTTTAAAAAGCAGGCATCTAAGACATAGCATCTCATATACCTATATAATGTTTATATGCATTTATATACGTATATATATATATATATAAAACTTTGTCAACATTGATAGAAACACAATCATTACAGGAATGTTAAACTATTATTCCATGACAAAAACAAAATTTAAAAGGCTATATAAAATTTGAAGGAGATGGTGGTCAGATCCCATTTGGAATTTTGGGACAGCAGCGACATCAGTTAGGCAAAACCTTCGATTGAATATGATGTGGTCAATTTCTCTGTGGAACTGTCCACCGTGAGACTCCCATGTCCAGCGTTTAAATTCGGCCTTCTAGAACTGTGAGTTACCATGGATGGTCTTGGTCAACATGATGAATTCAGATAGTCTCTCACCCTGATCATTCCATTCTAGGCCATGTGTCCCAATGTAGAGTTCTTCGGGTGACCTTCTTGGACCTATCTTGGCATTAAAATCACCAACAATGATCTTGTAGAAGGTGTGGTCTTCTTTATAGAACTTTTCCGGTTCCACGTAGAACCTCTCAATTTCTTCTTCATCGTAGTTGGATGTTGGTGCGTAGACAACGAAGATAGAAAATGCAGGCACTGAGCCACATCTATTCAAGTCTAATCATTCGATTTGGGTTGTTAGGCATTCGAATGAATCAATGCTCATGGCCAAGTTCGTGTTGACAAGGACATCGATACAACCGATGCCTCTATTGTCACATGTTGTGAGGAACAATTCTTCTCCAGTGTCGAAAATGGCATGATGTGATTGATGTCTTCTCATTTCGGTCAGACTTAATGATATCATATTTGATCTTCTGTGCTTGCACCATCAGGTCCTCGATGGATGCTTCTGATGCCAGTGTACGTGCGTTGAAAGTATAGACAATCATTTTAGTCTTTCTTCATTTTGGCAGTCTAGTTTGTCCCTGAGATTTTTTCAGAGGCTCATTGTTGTTACTGTTGTTGGCATATCGAATACACCACAGGTAGCTTGCTAGGCTCTGCCATGCGGGCGGGATACTCTCAGTAGCTTTCTGGGCTCTTCGAGAAAGATGGAGGCTTTTAGGGCGGCCTCCAGTCGCCCTTAGAGGTGTTACCATGGTTCACACCATATTTGAGCCCATCAAATATGGTGCGGGAATAATGGGTATTAATCGTCTTATGGTTTGGCCCAAGTGTCCAGAGAGTGGCCTAGAGCATGGCAGTGGCTGGGTAGTGGAGTAGTGGGGGTCGGCTGGTGAGGGTAGGGTGGGGTGTCTGGGTTTGACCCCCTCCCTCAGATGCCAGAGATTGGAGGAGTCAGACAGAGGATCTTGTTGAACCTGGTTTTGTGGGACTTCACTCATGCGTGAGGTTTAGCCCAAGTGTCTGGAGAGCAGCCTGGAGCATGGTGGTGGCTGGATGTTACACAACCTGTTTGAATGCAAGGTTCTGTCTCAGTGGAAAACCAGTAGGACCGTTCTGTTGTATAAGAATGAAGACATCCACGACATTGGCAACTATGGCCCAATATGCCTGCTGCCTGTCATCTAAAAGTTGTTCACTCGTGTCATCCTGAATAGAATAGGTAGAACACTAGACGAAGGACAACCATGCAAGCAAGCCGGGTTCCGAAGGGGATTCAGCATGATAGACAATATCCACACAGTGATCAAACTCATTGAAGTTTCGCAAGAGTTCAAGATGCTACTCTGTCTAATGTTCATTGACTTAAAGAAGACCATCGATTCTGTTGAGACTGAAGCGATCATCGAAGCTCTAGCCCAAAAGGGCATTCAAACTTAGTATATCAAAATCCTCCGTGAGCTGTATTATGGATTTACCACCAGGGTCTCACCATTCTACAAGGAAGTGATCATTGACTTAAAGAGAGGGGTGTGGCAGGGTGCTACCATTTCACCGAAACTCTTCAGTGCCACCCTCGAGAACATCATGCTATGACTGGAATGGGAAAGAATGGGAGTGAAGATAGATGGTCGGCAATTACAGCACTTCTGCTTCGCTGATGACATAGTTCTCATAACATCAAACATTAGGCAAGCAGCACAAATGCTGGCCAACTTCGACCGCGAGTGTGGAAAGGTCGGATTTCAGCTGAATCTCAACAAGACGATGCTCATGAAAAATGAACTAGTCCCTGACTCTCCATTTGCTCTCAATGGAACAAATATCTCTGAATGTAGCAGCTATGTGTACCTGGGTCGAGAAATCAACATGAGGAATGACTTGGTGCCAGAACTGCACAGGAGGAAGAGAGCAGCGTGGAATGCCTTCAAGAGCATCGAAGAATTGGTTAAGAGGACAAAGAACCTCCGGCTCCGAGCACATCTTTTTGATTACACCATTCTTTTTGCACTAACGTACCTCAGAGACCTGGGCCCTATGCAAACAGGATGAGAATGCTATGCGGGTATCCCAAAGAGGAATTGAAAGAGCTCTGCTAGGAATATCACATCTCACTCAAGTGAGAGAGAAGGAATCTGGAGTTCTGACCTCCATCGACAGTCAAGAATCAGGGACGCTGCCTCATTTGCCAAGGAATCGAAAATCAGATGGGCCGGTCATGAAATGCGATTTAGAGAGGACCGCTGAGCTACAGCTGTTTTTGTTTGGATTCCAGAGGATGTCAAAAGCCCGCCTGTGAGATGGTCAGACTTCTTTGTCAAGACCCGAATGAATGGTTTGAGGCTCTTCTGTTCCTGGAGCGAGCAGACACCATTGGGCTACACTAGTATGTGACAGGGACAAATGGAGACATTACTGGCGCCTGCTCGAGCAAATTGATGAACAATGGGATAACAAGTGATACAAGTGATACTAAAAAGATAAATTGTCTTGTGATCAAGTCTTGATTGAGAGTAGATTATGGAATTGGGAAAATAAAAATTAATGTTTTCATTTTGTTCTAAGAAAATATACCCACAAGGAAAAAAATATTTCCAACAGTCATGTTTTTTTTTTTAATCTGACAGTAAAGTAGCACATCCCTAAACCCTGACATGAAGTAATCATTATTTCATTGATGATATCATAGCATCGTTCACTGAAGTTATATACCAATAAGAAAAAACCAAGTTTTTGAATTTCAGTTTCCTATATTTAAAGTTTCTACTCCTAGCTGGAGGGAGAAGGATTTCAAGAACCCTTGCTGTAAGATATTCTGTGTAAGCATGCAAAGCAGATCTATTCGGGAACTACTACCCATATCTACATTGTAAAAAAATGAAACATGTAAAACTTAGCATTACTTAGAAATGTCAATCTTCAACTCTATTCAGAATAGATTTCTAATAACCACATTTGGTAGGCCATATGACAAACCCAGATTCAATCCTTAACACCACCTCTGCTTCCCTGAGCTCTTCCAGGATGATCTCTGAGTGAAGTGCAAGGAATAAGCCCTGAGCCTTGCTGGGTCTGCCCTGGCAAAAAATAAAACAAAAAACAAAATTGATATTCAAAACCAGGAAGAGAATATAGAGTACAGACTTTGCATGCATGAGGATCCAGGTTCAATCCTTTGCACCTTTTGTCTCCCCAGAGCACTGATGGTGTGGCCCTGGTGGCCCTAGGGTAGCAATCACAAAGGGGAGCAAGCACCTGTCCTGATTGCTGGTCAGATTCTTAGTAGGTCTGGCACTGAAAAGAACTGGAAAACCATTTCTGGTGCCTAAAAGTGATAGAATTGAGTTTCACTGGGATTTTTTTCAAAATCACATGATATATCTGTTACAATGTGATAACATATATCTGTGAAAGCTGATCATATATTTGTGGTAAAGTCTGAATACTCTATAGTTCCAAAATAGATCTGGAATTTTAAATTTTACTGGTAGTTCAGTAACTAAAAATTTAACTTCGTTAATTTTTTTTCTAATTCTGCATAAATTCAGATCTTTAACTATTGGTAAAAATGTGATTTATTGTTTTTTAGTAATTAGTAATGGTAAACTTATGTGAGCAATAGAAATTTACAATTGGTAAACCTTGTAAAAATGTACTTTAGTAAAAAACTTTCTATACTTAAAGTTCTAATAGTATAGTTTGCATATTATAACTATTATTTACCTAGTAATCATAGGTAAACTATTGAACTAAGTTGTTTTCCTACCTTTAAAATGGAGATGTTAGTGTGGTGTTGGAATTACATATATGGGAAACCATCATTAGCAATACTGTAAATCACATTACCTCAATTAAAAATGGAATCTTGAAAAATGTAGTTGATAATATCACTTGAAGTGTTATAAATAGTTATTCTCAACATAAAATGAATGAGTTTTTAAACTCTAAATCTGTAGAGAGCTGCTATGTATTTTGTGGATGCAATCCATGCAGAAAGGTTTTGAAAAATCACAAATGAACACTTTAATGGTCAACAATTTTTTAATTATAAAGGACTTGTTGGTAGGAAGGTTATCTAACACATTAACTAAAAAAAAGAACTATTTTTTTTTTAATGTCAGCCTTGGCATCCACTGGACAAAAGCTAATTGAATATTCATAATCAACTAATTGAATATTCTGGCACAGGTTTGCGCCAATGTCAGCTTCTTCTGACAGGGCGTGAAGTGACAATTCTATCATAAACAGAGCTAGTTTAATAATAAAAAGAATCTTAGTCACTTAGGTTTTTATTTACATTACGTCTCTGGACAAACCAAAGTTCTCACTTCTGGTCAGCTATGTCAGTTATGCAAAGAAAAATATTCTAATTGCAATTGCTATTGAGTACACTTATTTTGTTATTTGATATGTGATCCTGGAAGAAATCATCTGCAAGAGAAGTAATATCTAAAACAATATGAATAAATAAAACATGAAATCTATAAAATAAAATGATGTGTATCTGACCTGAATACTGCATCAACCTTGAGAAAAACAGTTGGAACACAAAGCAAATTGTTCACCAAAGGTCTTGTTAACACATGGAACAATAAAAAAAATATTCGTCTTGTCCTCATTTTCATGTATTTAATTTATACAATTTTTAAAATGTGAGATTTTTCATCATCATCATCTTCATCCCATTGATTGTTGAATTTCTCAAGCAGTCTCAGTAACGTCTCCATTCGTCCTAGCTCTGAGATTTTAGAAGCCTCTCTTTACTCATCTTTCCCAACAATGCTGCATTGGAGGCTCTTTCAGGGTCAGGGGAATGAGATCCAGCATTGTTACTGTTTTTGGCATATTAATACACCATGGGGAGTTGGTGAGGCTGTCCCACGTGGGCAGGAGACTCAGCAGTCAGCCAGATTCTCCCAGAGGGATAACTAGGCTATAAGAACTAGGCTATAAGCGCACTTCTCGGCTGCTCATTTCCGGGAGCTTGTTTTTTTTAAGTCTCTGGGTGTGGGCCGTTGGTGGGATTACACAGTGCTTGGTGAAATTTTTACTATCAAAATTTTCATTGAGACCTGCAAGAATCCAGCCCCAGCAGATGCGCCCGTGGAACGCTGCTAAAAGATGCCCCATGGAAACGTCAGGAGCATGCAGAGGGAATTAGACAGCAGCAACAGGGAAATAAGCGGCCCCTCCCACCAACAGGTACAGCAGCGTGCTGGACATGGCCTTCCAGGAGGTGGCCACTCATGTGGCCACAGTTATTTCCCCCTTTCCCAGCACATTGGACTCAAAGCTCAACCTTCTTTACCTAGTTCTAAGCAGACATCCTGATTATCCCAAACACATTAAGCCATAGACCAGTAGCCTAGTCCAAACAAAGTATACTGGAAAAGCAACCACCAATGACCTTGCTCATCTAGAATCCTTTCTCGAAGCAAGTGGGGAATACTGATAGTGATCTGGAAGGTCTCATCTCCATACGACCATCACAACATGAAGAAAAGCGCAAATCCCCACCATGAGGAGAGGATGAAGAAAAGAGTCCAGAAGCATCAACAGGGGTTACCCACAAACAAGATCTCTCAGAAAAAGAATTCAAGGATGAAATGTTGAAGATGTTCAATGAACTCAAAGAAATGGTGGAACACGCATCCAGCAAAGAAAAGGAGAACATGAAAGAAACAATGGAATGGATGGCCAAGAAAATACAGGAAGAAATGAGAACCAAAATAAAAAAAAAAAACTGAAAACAAAAATGTCACAAATAAAGGTGTCAGTAGATGAAATAAACTCAGTGGGTGTCCTCAACAGTGGAATGACTATAGCTGGAGATAGAATCAGTGAGCATGAAGATGAGCTGCAGAAAGCTTACAGGTAACCATAAACAATGTGAAAAGACCTCAAAATAGCTTTAAAATGAATCAGAGTCCTAGGGGATGAACTCAAGAGGAACAGCATACAAATCATTGGAGTACCAGAAGGACAGGGAGGCAATCCAATGAAAGAGGCACAGTTAAAGATATCATCGCTGAGAAGTTCCCAGAGTTGGAAAATGCAAGCATCCAGATCCAAGGAGGCTGAAGTGTGTCAGCAAAAGAGACCCTAATAAAAACACTCTAAGACATATAATAGAATTATGGATGTCACAGATAGAGACACAATACTACAAGCAGCAAAGTTGAAGAAGGAAATCACATACAAAGGAACACCCCTTAGATTTACAGCAGATCTATCAGAGGAAACCCTCCAAGCCCGAAGACAATGGTCGGGTATAGTGAAAAAATGCAACGAACTGAATGCCTCACCAAGAATACTTTATTCTTGCTAATAAGAATAGAATAAGAATAAGAATAATACTAGAATAATAAGAATAAGAATAATACTAGCTAAACTTTTACTCAAATTCAAAGGAAGCATACACTATTTCATGGACAAACAACAGTTCAGGAACTTCATAGACTCAAAACCAGACTAAAAAGGACTAAAGGGGTTACTGTAAGAAAGAAAAGCCCCTACATGCGCAACAAACCCCTACAGAAAGATGGCACAAAACCCCATTGCAATAATCTCTTTTAATATCAATGGCCTAAATGCACCAATTAAAAGACACAGAGTGGCAAAATGGATTCAGAAACTGAACCCAACATTTTGCTGCTTTCAAGAAACACATCTGAACAGTCAGAGCAAACACAGTCTCAAAGTCAAAGGATGTATAACAATCCTGCAAGCAAACAACTCCCTCAAAAGAGCCGGGGTGGCCATACTAGTATTTAGCAACATAGATTTTGGGTTGAAAAAGATTTGCAGTGATAGCGAAAGGTCATTTTTTATTAACCAAGGGATATGTACAAGCAGGAAGAAATCACACTCCTAAATGCATATGCACTTAATATGCACTTAATATGAAGGGTCAGTTAAACACTTAAAACAACTGCTAACAGTTTTTAAGGAGGACATTGCTAGCAAGATAATAGTAATATCTTGGAGACTTGGAGATTTCAACACCACCTAATCACCTCTAGATAGACCAACAAGATTAAATTCAGCAAGGAAATAGCTTTGAAGGAAGAAATAGAAGAGAGAGGGTTAATAGATCTATACTGAGCTTTACATCCCCAAAAGAAAGAATACACATTTTTCCAGTGCATATGGAAGATTCTCCAAAATAGACCACATGCTGGGTCACAAAACATACCTCAAGAGAATCAGGAAGATAGAAATTGTATCAACTATCTTTTCAGACCACAATGCATTGAAGATAGAAACTTATCGCACACTGATGTGGAAAACCAAATCAAAAACCTGGAAATTAAACAACTCAATATTAAACAATGAGTGGGTCAGGAAGGAAATCAAGGAAGAAATCAAAAGATACCTGGAAACAAATGAGAATGAAGACACGAGTTACTAGAACTTATGGGACGCAGCTAAAGCTGTATTAAGGGGAAAATTTATAGTGCTGCAAGAGTTTCTCAGGAAAAGAAAAAGTGCCCACATCAATAACTTGACTTCACAGCTTAAGATATTAGAAAAGGACCAACAAAATGACCCCAAACCAGGCAAAAAGAAAGAAATAACAAAACTTAGACAGAAATTAACATGAAAACCCAAACGACAATCCGAAAGATCAATAATACCAAGAGATGGTTCTTTGAAAAAATAAACAAGATTGATAAACCACTAGCAAGAATCACAAAGAAAGAGAGACAGCCCTGATAACCCAGATCAGAAATGAAAAGGGCTCATCACAAAAGAACCAAAGAAATTAAAACCATCATTATCAAAGATTACTTTGACAGTCTATATGCCATGAAACAAGAGAACCTAGAAGAAATGGATAAATTCCTGGATTCCTATACTCTCCCAAGTCTGAACCAAGAAGATATGGGATACCTGAATAGGCCTATCACTATCAAGGAAATGGAAAGTGTAATGAAAAGTCTTTCCAAAAACAAAATCCCAGTTTCAGATGGATTCACTAGCAAATTCTTCCAAACATTTAAAGAGGACATATTAGCAGTTCTTCTCAAGCTTTTCCAGGAAATCGAAGAAACAGAAACTCTCCCAAACAGTTTCTATGAGACATATATTCCCTAATACAAAAGCAAACAAAGATACCACTAAAAAAAGAAAAATGCTGATATCCCTGATGAACACGGATGCATAGATTCTCAATAAAATATTAGCAAATAGAATCCAACAACTCACCAAAAAGATCATACACCACGACCAAGTGGGATTCATCCTGGGGATGCAGGGATGGTTTAACATTCGGAAATCAATCAACATAATCCATCATATTAACAAAATAAGAGATAAGAACCATATAATCATATCAATAGATGCAGAGAAAGCATTTGACAAGATCCAGCACCCATTTATGATGAAAACTCTCACAAAAATGGGTATAGAAGGGACTTTGCTCAGAATAGTCAAAGCCATCTATTACAAGTCTACGGAAAGTATTGTCCTCAATGGGGAAAAACTAAGAGCCTTCCCAAATAATGAAATAGAGGAAAGAGACAGGAAAAAATCAATCCCATTCACAATCAGGCCTCAGAAAATGAAGTACCTTGGAATCAGCTTAACTAGGGAGGTAAAGGACCTGTACAAAGAAAACTACAAAATGTTACTTCACGAAATAAAAGAGGACACAGGAAATAGAAACACATCCCCTGCTCATGGTTTGGGAGAATTAACATCGTCAAAATGGCAATACTCCCCAAAGCATTATACAGATTCAATGCAATCCCTATAAGGATATTCTTCAAAGAAATGGATCAAACACTCCTGAAATTCATATGGAATGACAAACCCCCCAAAATTGCTAAAACAATCCTTGGGAAAAAGAAAATGGGAGGCATCACCTTCCCCAACCCAAAACTCTACTACAAAGTGATAATAATTAAAAGCATGGTACTGGAACAAAAGCAGTGTTGCAGATGAATGGAATTGGGTGGAATATCCTGACACACACCCTCAAGTATATGATAATCTAATCTTTGATAAAGGAGCAAGAAATGTAAAGAGAAGCAAGGAAAGCCTCTTTAACAAATGGTGCTGGCAAAACTGGACAGCTACATGCAAAAATATGGGATCAGTCCTCTACCTAACACCCATGCACAAAACTCAGATCAAAATGGATTAAGACCTCAACATCAGACCAGAATCCAAAAGGTACATTGAAGACAAGGTTGGCAAAACCCTCCATGACATTGAAGCTAAAGATATCTTCAAAGATGACACATTACTGACCAAACAAGTGGGAAATAGAGATAAACAAATGGGACTATCTTAAACTAAGAAGCTTCTGCATCTCAAAAGATACTGTGGCCAGAATACAAAACCAATCTACAAAACTGGAAAGGATATTCACCCAATACCCATCTGATAAGGGGCTGATATCAAGGATATACAAGGGACTGGTTGAACTCTACAAGAAGGAAGCATTCAACCCCATCAGACAATGGGGGGAGGAAATGAACAGAAACTTTATCAAAAAAGAAATTTGAACTGCCAAAAGGCACATGAAAAAATGCTGTTTATCACTAATCATCAGGAAGATGCAGATAAAAAAACAATGAGCTATTATCTCACACCACAGAGACTGGCCCACGTCCAAAAGAATAAAAGCCACTGGTGTTGGCTAGGATGTAGGGAGAAAGGGACCCTCCTTCACTGCTGGTGGGAATGCCAACTGGTTCGATCCTTTTGGAAAACAGTATGGACGCTTCTCAAAAAATTAGAAATTGAGCCCCCATTTGACCCAGCAATACTACTCCTGGGAATATATTCCAGAGATGCAAAAAAGTATAGTAGAAATGACATTTGCACTTGTATGTTCATTGCAGCACTGTTTACAATAGCCAGTATCTAGAAAAAAAACTAGAGTGCCCCAGAACAGATAACTGGTAAAAGAGATTTTGGTACATCTAAACAATGGAATACTATGCAGCTATTAGAAAGGATGACATCATAAAATTTCTATATAAGTGGATCAACATGGAGAGTATCATGTTAAGTGAAATGAATCAGAAAGAGAGGGACAAAGAGAAAGATTGAACTCATTCGTGGAATATAAAGAAACAGAATGGGAGACTTACATTCAAAAATAGTAGAGATGTGTACCGGAACATTGTTTCATGGCTTGGAAGCTGGCCTCACAAGCTGTGGGGTAAGGCAGCACAGATAGAGAAGATACCATCAAGTAAAGGGTGCTTGGAGGGCCCACTCCGGATGGGAGAAGCGAGCTGAAAGTAGACTATAAACCGAACATGATAGCCACTCAATACCTATATTGCAAACCACTATACCCAAAAGGGGAGAGAGAGCAAAAGGGAATGCCCTGCCACAGAGGTGAGGTGGGGTGGGGGAGATGAGGTGCGGGTGGTGGGAGGGATACTGGGATCATTGGTGGTAGAAAATGGGCACTAGTGGAGGATGGGTACTTGATCATTGTATGACTGAAACGTGAGCACGAAAGTTTGTAACTCTGTAACTGTACCTCACAGTGATTCATTTAAAGATTAAAAAAATTAAAATAAAATAAATAAATAAATTTTCATTGACCAGACTAAGTACGTTTTAGAGTTCATCATTAGGAGAGGTGATAGTATGTGGACTGTTAAGACTTGTACATTCAAGGAAAAATTTCTATCTTTTTATTTAGTGTGCTGTGTTTTATATTTTTTGTTAAATACCAGAATGTAAAATACTAAAATTACATCTATGTTCACAGAAAATTGCCAAAAACTTGTAGATATTATGACCAACAATTTTTATTTCAAATCATTTGTTTTTTCTATATATGGTTGAGATATTTATATGTTTCTTATTTGTTTCATAGTCACATACATAATTTAGGTAGTATGTAAACATATGTACATATATATGAGTTACATATATATATATCCTAAGTATATGTACTACATGTATTAGTATGGTTTGGAAGATTTTTTTAATGGATACTTAATATTTTATTACATAAATCTACATTTTAATTATTTCTCTTTAAAAGATATTCTTTGCTGGGTAGAGCATCCAGGAACTCATGCCTCCTGCATGGCTTGGGGAACTGAGCTGATTGATGGAGATATGCCCATAGAAATGCAATTGGCATACACCTCACATAACTCAGATAATCCTCAGAAGCCTCCCCACCCCCACTTTCAGGGGATATCTAGCACGGTGTGCCAACATCCAGCTGAAGAGGGAAGAGTTGATGGTGCTAGTGCTGTAGGCGTGACCAGATAGAAGGAGAGAGCCTCTATCCCTAGCTGAGGCTGAGAAACAATGAGTGGAACACCTGTAGTTTGATGGGATCAGGCATAATGAAGAAGTGGAGAAATTCACTAATGGATCATTACAAGCTCTCTCTAATGTCTCTGATGTAGAATTCAAAGTGACAATGATTAGATTGTTCACTGAATTGAAAAAAAACAATAAAAGTTCCCAAGGGAAAAGGAAAATATGAGAAGACTTCAATCAGAAATCACTGAACTGAAGAGCATGGTAGGACTTAAAAAAAAATAAATAACCACACAATAGAGGGAATATGCAGAGATTGACAGAGCCTGAGAAGGAACGAACATATTTCTAGCCATAAATTTTTCCAAAACTGAATCAGGAAGATGTGGAAATCTTGAATTGACCTATTATTATTAACTGGGACAGTAATAAAAAATCTTCCCCAAATAAAATCCTGGCACCAGATGGGTGATTTTCCTGAGGTCTACCAAATCTTCCAGGAGTACCTACTTTTCATCCTTTTCAAGTGCTTCCAGAAAGTGAAAGAAATAGGAATCCTCTCAGTATAAGTGAATTAACATTACCTTGAAAATGAAAGCTGAACAAGTCATTACCAAAAAGACAAACGTTCAAACCAAAATCCCCAATGCACTCAATAATTCCTAGCAAATGTAATGTAACAATACATTAAACACATCATACATCATGATCAATTTAGATTTATCCTAATATTTAAGGATAGTTGAATGTTATATGAGATTAATATACTGATGGATCTCTTGTCTGTTTCATAATCACATCTGTAACATAGGTAGTATATAAACATATGCATACTAAACCACATAATAAAAGAAGTGACAAAAACGTTATCATTTTTATAGATACACAAAAATAATTCAGCAATACCTAATGCCTATTTATGATAAAAACACTCAATAAAATAGGACTAAAGGAACTCACCTCAATATTTTAAATTTATATATGAGAAATCCACAGCTAATACATCCTTAACAGAGAAAAAAACTGAGAACTTTTCCTCTAAAATCAGGTTCAAGATAAGGATGTCCTGAGGCTAGAGCAATAGCACAGCAGGTAGGGTGTTTGCCTTGCACACAGCTGACTCGGGTTCGATTCCCAGCATTCCATATGGTCTCCCAAGCATCATTGCCAGGAGTTATTCCTGAGTGCAGAGCCAGGAGTAATCCCTGAGTATCGCTGGGTGTGACCCAAAAAGCAAAATATATATATATATGGATGTTCAGTTTTACTACTACTATTCGAAATAGTATTGGAAGATCTGGCAAAGCAATTTGGTGAAAAAACTAAAGAAATTCAAAATGGTAAAAAGTCACACTAACACTATTTGATGGTGACAGATTGGACATAGGAAATACTAAAATCTACAAAAAAATGAGTAAGAAGAATAACCTTATACAGTACAGTAACAGGTTACAAAATCGATGCACAGAAATCTGTCACATTCTAATATGTAAACAATAATGTAGGTGAGAAATAATTTTTAAACTATCCTGTTTATAATATCAAAAATGAATGCAAATATCTAGGAATCAATTTATTAATGAAGTAAAAGGTGTATTTAATGAAAGATACAAATCAACTTTAAAGATATAATAGAAAGCACAAGGAAATGAAGAGATATTCATTAAAATTTAAATATTTAAAAATGGTTAAAACATCCAAAATATATGCAGGTAAATTCAATTCCCATTAAAATTCCTGTCACAATATTTTAAGAACATAGAAGCTTCTTTAAAAATTTATATGAAACCATAATACTCCCAGAATACCCAAAGCAATCCTAAGATTAAATATGGGAAGCATTACGTAACCAGACTTTATTCTACAAAGCTACAGTAATTGAGCTTGCATAAAATTGGAACAAAGATTGTAATATAAATGGAATACAATTAAGATTCCAGTTAAAGTCTCAATTGTATGGATCATTAATTTATGATATAGATGCTAGATGGATGAAGTGAAGCAAGTTACAGGTTTTACAATAAATAATGCTGGGGAACTGGATAGCCACATGCAAAGCAATGACATTAGAAACCTGCCTCATGCTGCATACAAAGGTTTGTTCAAAATGGACTACATACCTCAACTTCAAGCCTGTTTCTCTAAAATAAAGTGAGACAAACATGGGCAGGATTCACCACTTTCTTGACCTGATGATATGACTCCACTAGCAGAGGAAATCAAAGCAGAAACAATTGGGACAACATTAAGTGAAATTTTTTTGCACTGTGAAAGAAATGAAGCCTAAGATAAAGTACACCCCACTTACTTATTTCGAGGAAATGTTTGCCTATTATATATCAAAGGGTTTATATTTAGGATAGGTAAAACACCTGAAAACTCAGAATCCAGCAAAACTCCAGCAAGAAATGGGGAGGGCCAGAAAAAAAACAGGGCTGACAGAATACCTGCTTTGTAGGAAGTCAATTTGGATTCAATCCCTGAAATCACATATGGCTTCCCAAGCACTGCCAGGAGTGGTCACTGAGCACAAGAGCAGAGTAAGACCAGAGCAGGACCAGGTGTGCCCCTCCGCCAAATAATGGGGAGAGGAAATAAAATAACGCTTCTTCACAGACATTAGGATGGGATATGATAAGATGTTCATATCTTATTTAGGGAAAGTGAATATCAAAATGACATTGAGATTTCACCTTGCACCAGTGACAATATTCTCTACATTAAAAAGTTTAGAACAGGGGCTAGAACAAAATTACAGTACGTAGCGCCTTTGCTTTGCTCATTGCCAACCTGGGTTCAATTTCTTACATCCAATATAGTCCCCAGAGCATGCCAGGAGTGATTCTTGAGCTCAGAGAAAGGAGTAAGACCTGAGAACTATCAAGTATGATCCAAAATCATACCAAAAAAAGTTTAGAATAAATGTTGTTGGAAATGTAGTAGAAAATGAAGTAACTCTCATTCACTCCTGGTATGACTGTTGTAGAGTTGAGTATCTTTCAAAAATGGTTGGAAGACATCTCAAAAAATTAAAAAACATTCATATGACTCGATGTGGGACCACTACTGTGCATTAACTTTATCAGAAAGCATATATATACACTTGTGTTCACCGCAGCATTGTTTACAGTAGGTAAGATCTGGAAACAATCTACATGTCCAAGAGCAGGTGAAGGGATAAAGAAATTCCTTTTACTGAGGAACAATTTCCTAGAAATGATATTTAGAAATGGATATCTTGGTATAAAAACTAAGAATACTTTAATTTCTGTTTTCTGTTGCACTGTCATCTCATTGTTCATCAATTTGCTCGAGCAGGCACCAGTAACATCTCCATTGTGAGACGTGTTGTTACTGTTTTGGGCATATCCAATACACCACAGGTAGCTTGCCGGGCTCTCCAAGAGGGACGGAGGAATCGAACCCGGGGCAGCGGTGCAAGGCAAATGCCTACCTGCTTTGCTATCACTCCAGTCCTGTTTTCATAGTAGCATTATTAACAATAGCCAAAATATAGAATAAAACAATGCCTATCAACAGATTGCCTGATAAGAAAGCTGTAGTATATATGTATACTCAATAAAATTATATATACATGTAAATATATACATACAGGTATATTTAATAGAATATAACTTAGAATTTAGAAAATATAAGTATTACCTTTTGGATGGAACTTGAGGTGCATAAGCCAAATGAAATGAGTGAAAGATAGTTATTAAATAGTTTCACCCATACACATATAAATTACTAAAGCAAACAAATAGGAAAAAAACAAAAATAACCCCTAGACTCAATGAAAATAGGATGATTATCAAAAGAAAAGGGAAGGGATGGGAGAATAATAATAGGATCTTTTTCTTTGCCATTTTTATTGAGTAATAATGATTTATAATCCTGTTAATAATAGCTTCATGCATAAAACAATTCAGCATAGCCAAAGTGTCTGCTTCTCTCTGCAATGTTCTAGGTACCCCTTCCATCCATTCTTTCCAGATTTCCCAGGAAAGCTCAGTTCTTCAGGCAAACTCTTTAATTATGATGATTTTGGCTAGTGCATTTCCTTATTCATGTTTCTTTATATCCCACAATCTATATTTTATTGTGGAAATGGTGACAACTATGCACATATAGATAAAGCTAAACTCCTAAAATTCTACAAAATTGTAAATCAATGACAAGCCAATAAATTAATTTTTAAAAACTGCATATTTTGAAATGATTTCTAATGTTTCTGGATAGAAGACCTATGCACTTTCTAAGCAAAATTATTTGATACTAAGAAAAGTCACTTAAAACGGATAAAGTCACATAAAAGAGAAACCAATTGTTTAAGACTTATAGGTGGTGGGAATATCAACATTTGGAAAAAAAATTTTCAGAAGTGTCTACTTCCCAAAAAACTAAAAATTAAACTTCCATATGACATATAATTCCACCTCTTGGCATCTACCTCAAGGGCCCAAAAACTATATTCAAAATGATATTTGTATTCCTATGTTCATTGCAGCAATGTTCACAAAAGCCAAAATCTGGAAACAACCCAAATGTCCAAGAATAGATATCTTTGGGGTTGGAGCGATAGCACAGGGGGTAGGGCATTTGCCTTGCACACAGCCAACCCAAGTTCGATTCCCAGCATCCCAGATGGTCCCCTGAGCACCGCCAGGAGTAATTCCTGAGTACAGAGCCAGGAGTAGTACCCCTGTGCATTGCCGGGTGTGACCCAAAAAGCAAAAAAAAAAAAAAAAAAACCAAAACCAAGAACAGATATCTTGTTGAAGAAAATGATTAGACAGCAAAATTTCATTGTATATGTATATGATTGGTAATATATATATGTATAAATGTATATGTAGAGCATTTGCCTTGCACACGGCCAACCCGGGTTCCATTCCTCCATCCCTCTCAAAGAGCCAGGCAAACTACCGAGAGTATCCTGTCCACACGGCAGAGCCTGGCAAGCTACCCGTGGCATCGTGGCATATTCAATATGGCAAAAACAGTAAGAAGAAGTCTCACAATGGAGACGTTACTGGTGTCTGCTCGAGCAAATCAATGAACAATGGGATGACGGGGTTACAGGGGTATATAGAAAACAATTGAAAATGAATTTCAAATATGTAAACAGCTATAGTCAGCTGAGTATTTAGACTGATTTCAGTTGAAATGCTGTCTGATTTCAAGGCTTGATCTTCTCTGACTAGACCACACTGCTTCCCAAATCAATTAGCTCAGTCACCTGCTAACTAATGAATGACTTCATTAGCTGATGTGCTAAGCTTGAGTTGTTGGCAGACAATAGCACAGGGAATCTCTTGATTATGGAGAATCTCCAGAAGCCTTGGTCTGTGGAAACCTGGTACCATTAATGTTCATATAGGTCTACGCACTTGTGTATAAATTTAGGGTTTCTGTGAAAGTCCTGGGGTGTTTCATTCTTATTGCTTCTATGACCTATTTTACAAACTGTGTAAAAAATAAATTGGTATCTTTTCTTTCTCTAGGAAGCACTTGCATTTTAAGAGTCACTACTTCTCCAGTTTCAAGTTACAAAGACATCAACATCTTGGTCTTATATTGAAAATCAAACTATATGAGGATGAATTCATTTAGGCAATTTTTCTAATTGTAAAGTTGAAGATAATAACTAGTATAAAGATGGAAACTTTAATATAAATAGGGTAGTATATTCTTGCTTTCAGTTTTAGTGTTTGGGTCATACCAAGCAATTCTCAGGGCTTACTCCGACTCCTCCATCCCTCTTGGAGAGCCTGGCAAGATACCAAGAGTATCCCACCTGCACAGCAGAGCTTAGCAAGCTATCCATGGCATATTGGATATGCCAAAAACAATAACAACAAGTCTGACAATGGAGACATTACTGGTACCCGCTCAAGAAAATCGATGAGCAACAGGATGACAGTGACAGTGATACAGTGATACTTATCTCCAACATATTCAATCTGCATTTTGAGTAATTAATAAATCTAATGCATTATCCTTATGAGTTTTTCTTAAAATATTTTAAAATGATCACTCAGAGAATTGGAATAAACCTGAATTTATTTTAAGACAATTGAAAGAACCTTTAGGAACAGATTTCATCAATTTGAATATTGTTGAGTATGAATTGAGTAATATTAACATTAATCAATAATAAAGAATACTGAACTTCTTTATTTAATTTTCCCCAAATGAATAATGAATATTCATGTTTACTCTTTTACATACTACTTACAAGTCAGTGTAAAGCAAGTACCAAATACTTAAGGATTGAAGTTAAGAATTATCATCTATAAGTAGAAGTTGAAGCCAGGATAACTCCCCTATCTTTTTCATCATCGTAACTCTTAACTATATTTAATCATATATCAAACTATTAGAATATTAGCTGTGTTTTATCAAATCTTATTCAGTTAATCTGTAGATATGCTACAGTTAATATAATAAAGAAGTATCCTTGACCATTTATGCATCATGTGTATATAAATATACGCTGATCTTAGATTTGTTCGAGCGGGCGCCAGTAACGTCTCCCATTTGTTCCTGTCACTTGCTAGTGTAGCCCAATGATATCTGCTCACTCCAGAAACAGGAAGAGCCTCAAATAGTTCATTCAGAGTTTTGACGAAGAAGTCTGACCATCTCGTTGGTGGGCGGCCACGTGGTCTTTTGACGTCTCGTGGAATCCAGTAAGTAACAGTTCTAGTACAGCGGTCATCTCTGAATGCCATTACATGTCCGGCCCATCTGATTTTTGATGTCTTAAAAAACGAGACAGTGTCCCTGATTCTTGATCGTCGACAGACAACTTCTACTTTACTGTGCTATAATAATATGTAAGATATTATTGAACAATGAAGTTTTGTTTTGTTTCCTAACTGGATCTCAAATGGCATTATGCTTTTGTAGGATTCTTCAGTCCTTTGTTCCTTTTCAGCTATTGGTTTTTGCTGACATATCCACTCTATTTTCGCACAGCAGAGCCTGGCAAGCTGCCCATGGCATATTCTATATGCCAAAAATAGTAACAAGTCTCACAATGAAGACGTTACTGGTGCCCGCTAGAGCAAATTAATGAGCAATGGGATGACAGTGATACAGTGATCTATTCTATTACCTAATTTTCCCATTTGCTTAAGTGAATGCCTCTGTGTTTCCAGAAACATTCTAAAGAACAAAATTTATGGATTTGAATTTTTATTACCTCATTTAAACTATTCAGTAGAAATTTCATTGAGTTCAGTCTTTTTTTAAAATTAATTTATTTTTAATTAGTGAATCACCGTGAGGGTACAGTTACAGATTTATATACTTTTGTGCTCATGCTTCCTTCATACAAAGTTCCGGAACCCATCCCTTCACCAGTGCCCATACTCCACCACCAGTAAACCCAGCATCCCTCCCACCCTTCCCAATCCCATCTCCCCCCACCCCACCCTGCCACTGTGGCAGGGCATTCCCTTCTGTTCTCTCTCTCTCTCTAATTAGCTGTTGTGGTTTGCAATAAAGGTGTTGAGTGGCCACTGTGCTCAGTCTCTAGCCCTCATTCAGCCCGCAACACCCTTTCCCCGAATGGACTTCGACTACATTATAGTTGGTGATCCCTTCTCTGATTTGCCCTTTCCCCAGAATGTGAGCCAGCCCATTGAGTTCAGTCTTACATGTAAAGTATCAATGTAAATGTAAGTGTGCCTTTTATCACATGCTAAATTATAATAAAAAAATTGCACTCTCTACACTGAAAATATTCTTTTTCAGTGAGATAAGGTCAAGAAAGTTTTTTGTTTTGGTTTGTTTTTTTAAAAACAGTGGAACTATTGGCATTCGGCAGCTTTGTTCTTTGTCGTAAGGCGTGTCCTGAGAGTTGTAGAATGTTAGTACCTTTCCTAGCTTATGTCACTAGATTCCAGGAGTAATTACACTGCTTCAATGTAGCAAACAAAATTGTCTCCATACATATCCAATTTTGCCATGGAAGGAGAAAGCAACACCACCCAAACCAACTGAGAAGCACTGAAAAATTCTGGAGTCAACATTTTATAGTTAGGTACCTGTCTAAGCCGCATGCCTTTAAAAGCCAAATAATAGCACATAAAATGCATTAATATAAAAGCTGTTCATAATTTTAGGACTTTAATATATGTTTCAAAAGTTAATCTTTCTATTACATTTCTGCCAATGCACTTGACCTATAGAATGTGGTGGAATTTGGGGCTAGAGTGATAGTACAGAGGATAGGGCATTTCACTTGTACACAGCTGATGTAGGTTTAATCCCCAGCATTCTATATGTTGGGCAGTGCCAGGAGTAATTCCTGAGTGCAGAGCCAGTAGGAACCCCTGAGCATCACAGGGTATGACTTCCTTATGCCCAACAAAAGAATATGGTGGAATTCATAGTGTGTCAGTTATAAGCCTTACATCTCAAGATGACTTGTTTCCTCTTTATCCAAATTTCACTTGAACCTTTGAGTTGGACATATGAACTTATATGAAATTACATATTATTGTATGTAAGAGACAAGGTGTAGAATATTGCAAAATATGTTGCAGTAAGGTTTGGTTAGACAGTCTGAGGCATTTAAGATATGCATGCAAAAGAAATACACGTTTTCTGGGAGGATCACATAACTGTCTCCAGAGTTTTTTGTTGCTATGGCCTGCCGGACAGCAGCCTGTTTAGCCTCCCCTCCTCTCCTTTTTTAATTTATTTCTTTTATTGAATCACCATGTGGAGAGTTACAAAGCTTTCAGGCTTATGTCTCAGTTATATAATGCTCGAACACCTGTCCATTCACCGATGCACATATTCGACCACCAAAAACCCCAACATACCTCTCACCCCCCCCAACTCCCCAATCCCCCACCCCTTCTGCATAGCTGATAAATTTCACTTCACTTTCTCTTTACTTTGATTACATTCCATATTTCAACACAAAACTCACTATTGTTGTTGGAGTTTCCCTCCCCAAAACAGCCCTGCTGACAAGGAAGCATTTGATAATTAGTTTTCCACTGCTGAGAAGAAGAGATATGAAGTCGCGTGACGGCTATTGAGGCTGTGCGGTTTGGGAGTTCTGGATTTTAGTATTTTAGTAACTAAGTCGAGGGAGATTTATGTTAGAAATTGCATCATTTCCCTTCCTGGGGCAGCATGGGGCTATGGCTTAGTTCACAGTCTAGAGATATTGCTGCAAGCAGCTGCTGGTACCAAAAGTAGTCTAGTTGGCCTCCGGATCATGGTCGATCAGCAGCAGAGTGGCCGCACAAATGTGTGGCCACCCGGGTCGCATCTCGGTGCTGTTACAAGTTCATACCTCTTTCCTTTTTTTTTTCTCCTTCCCACGCCACCAAGTTCTTACCTCCTTAATGGTCCTTATAAAATGATGGACGCCACGCCATTTTTCCCTGAAAAGGGAAAAAAAAACGAGAAAGGAAGACTTTTCCCCTCCTTGGCTGGCGTGGGACAGCCCCTTTTTATTAACTAGCTTGATGTTTTAACCAATGATATCCAGCCACATAGACAGAATATGCAAATTAACTTAGTCAACGGAAACAGTAACAAAGTTAGTTTCATAGACCGAACTTAAAGTAACAGTAACAGAAAAACAATGTTCACATCCAAGCCTAGCTAGGCCTGATATTATGGGATGTTGTATACCAATGTAGAAGAAACAAGTCATCCAAACAGAGGGCTCTTGAGACCAACCAGCCTGGAAATGAACTGTCAGTTGTCTGCAAGCTCCTGAGGATGTTCAGCTGAGATCATAAAAGACAAATCAGGGCTGGAGCAATAGCAGAGAGGGTGGGGCTTTTGCCTTGCACGTGGCCAACCGGGGTTCAATCCCCAGTATCCCATATGGTTCCCTGAGTACCGCCAGGAGTAATTCCTGAGTGCAGAGTCAAAAGTAGCCTGTGTGCATCACCAAGTGTGACCCAAAAAGCAAAATAAATAAATAGATGAATAAACAAACAAATAAAAAAAGACAAATCACAGAATTAAAACTATATAAATGCTAATCATTTAAACCACTAAACTTGAAGCTTCTTTATTCTATCTGCTATAAATAATGATGGAATTGATTGACTTGTCTACTTATTTTGATTTTTCAGGTAATCTCTCAAACTGTGAGCAGTCTTATTCCTTTAGTCTTTCTTACCTAATTTAGCAAGCACAGCATAGTGAGGGATCCCATAAGTGACTTTCTAAGGAACAGGATGGAATAATAATATACTTTATTTTTCTTGTTCTTTAATATGATCTTTCTTGAATTATAATAACATTTGATAAATGTCAATAAGAAAAAGTCTTATTTTTTTTTGTTTTTTTTTTTTTGGTCACTCCCGGCGATGCACAGGGATTAATCCTGGCTCTGCACTCAGGAATTACCCCTGGCGGTGCTCAGAGGACCATGTGGGATGCTGGGAATCGAACCTGGGTCGTCTGCGTGCAAGGCAAACGCCCTACCCGCTGTGCTATCCTTCCAGCCCCCAAGAAAAAGTCTTATATTAGCTAACAGTAATACTTACATAGACCTCTTATTTTAGATAAGCAGGGTGGACCATAGTTAAATTCTTAGTTGAGATTATGAGGACACAAAACTTTCTTTCAACAGTGGGCATAAAGGCATTCAAATTATATACCCACTTCCTTAAAGACAATAAATATATACCCTAGGTCTGCTATAAATTCTAAAATTCTGTTACTCCTGCCTTCAGTAGTTTATCCTATGTAATGATGAATATTTAATATAGTTTTGAAATTCAGAATATTTTAAAAGATTGGCATATTATGATATATCTGATCAGAGAAAACACCACAACTAAGTGAACATTGACCAAAATTTTTAAATATTCTGATGTTAATAAAACTTCCTAATAACCAACTTCCAGGTGGTATGGTGTAATTATTTGGTTTAGGTGGAACATGGAACTTATAAATATAAATATAAAAAAAACAAGAGTTTAAAATCAAAGTCATGGTGCATATGCTGCCCGATCCCATGTGCTGCTTGCACCCACGTGGCCAAGCACATGTGATTCCTGAGCACTTGTGTCGCCTGCATCTCCCCTCTTGAGATGTGTACTTTCATGCTTTCATGTCTAGTGCTAGGATGTGTGTAGGGGCTCTCTTCACCCTTGGAGAAGCCAGTGTTCTCTCTTGAGTGCATTACTATCTCTCTCTCACTCTCTCCCCCTCCACACCTTGAAAATCCTCCAAATAAGATCTATTTGTTAAAAAAAAAAAAAACATGGACTTAATGATATTTGTGTGTTATTTAAAATTGGGAAGAGAATATTGTAACATCATTAATCCCTCAAAGAAAAATTATACACCAGCTATCACTATCACTGTATCGCTATTATCCCATTGCTCATTGATTTGCTTGAGTGGGATCCAGTGATGTCTCATTTGTTCCTGTTAGTGTTCAGGGTCAGGGGAATGAGGCCCATTATTGTTACTGTTTTTGGCATATTGTATATGCCACAAGTAGCTTGCCAGGCTCTGCTGTGCAAGATTCTGCATCACTGTCTTCTGGGAATTTTGTTTTATAATCTCTGGATCTTGGCCATTGATGAGATCATAAGGCACCAGGCAGGGTGGAGGGACAGTTTGTGGGTGTGACTGCCAAGCTACTGGAAAACTGAGGATCTGGGTGGAGGAGGCCCAGTCCCTATCCGAGCCTGCTTGGAGTTCCCAGCCACAGGTCCCACATACCTGGGTTCCTCTGTCAGTTCCTTCGTGGGTGAGGCTCGTCTGAGTGTGTGGAGGGTGGCCTTGAGCATGGCTATGGCTGGATTCTGGAGGTTTTCAGCTGCTGGGGCTCTGCTTCAGGCTGGGAGGGAGACTAAACCTACCCCCCTCCAAGGGGACCCTGGTGAAGACAGCCTGGCACGGGGACAGGAGATTTGACTCCCATATGGTACCCCAATCCTTCCAGGAGTGATCCTGGAGCACAGTGACAGGAGTGCTCCAAATCATAACCACCAGCTATCATGAATCACAAATCACGAAATCCCATTAATCACTGATTTCTCGGGTGGGCTCAGTAACATCTCATTTCGTCCTTTCCCTGAGATTTTAGAAGTCTATCTCGACTCAGCCCTCCTAACGATGTTGCTCTGGGGGCTCTTCAGGGTCAGGGGAATGAGATCCAGCTTGTTACTGGATTTTGCATATGAATACACCATGGGGAGCTTGCAAGGCTGTCCCCTGTGGGCAGGAAACTCTCAGAAGATTGCCAGTTTCTCCCAGAGGGAGAAGTAGGCTAAAGATATCACCTACTATAAAGATATAACCACCAGCTATAGGTAGTCAAAGTGTACTTGGTCTCCTTTATTGGGCCTTCACAAGGAGCATGGTCTTCTTGATTGGCCTCTTTATCTCCATGATACTTCTATTTGTAGTATCTCTGAAGATTTCTCTTCTTAAGTAACATCCTATTTCAACTGTTTAATTTCTCTTGGGAGGAGATAGGTTCCTTTAGTTAGAATTAACAACCAGCAGAAAAACACATTTTATTCCCAGCACTAGTTTAGTCATACCACCCATAAATTGATTACTAAGACTTCAATTTTTCTAGACAAAGTCATTTGCAAAGATTTTAAAATTCTAGATTCATGTACCCACTGGGAATTATTTCTAGAAATTTGATTAACACTTCAAGTTCAACACATCTAAACTTGCCCAAATATTCCTCTCCCCTTTTAGTCCTGATTTCTATTTGTTTTTTACTATTGGACACCAGAAACCATGTAAGTAATGCATACTTGTACGCTAATAACCTCCTTATTCTCATTCTCTCTCTCTTCTCTCTCTCTCTCTCAGCTAAGCAGGTTTTATTCAGATGTTTTGGGTTGAAAGGGAGGGAGAGAGAAAGCAAAAACATGCTCAAAAAAGAATGTTGGATTCTTCTGAGTGGAGAAGAAGCCTCAGTACACATCGCATAATTAGATATGAAAGTACACATCCCAAGAGAGGAGATGCAGGCAACACATGTGGCTTGGGCACTACGTGTGCTCAGCAGGAACATGTGAGCACAAGCAGCGCTTGGGCTTAGGCAGCGTGTTGCCTCTTCATTCTCTTTATCTGGTTATTTCCCAAATCTTAGCAATCCTATTGTTTATTTATTTTCCTTATATTTTTATTGGGAAAGATCCAGTGGTTCTCAAGGCTTTCTCCAGTTCCATGCTCAGGGATTACTCCTGGTGGGGAACCATATGTGGTGATGAAGATCAAACAAGAGTCAACTCAATACAAGGGTACAAGCCAAATGCCTTATCCCTAGTACTCTCTCTCTCTCTCACTCTCTCTCTCTCAGCCCATTTATCTCCACCACATTGTTATTGATTCCTTAAAGGCTTTCAGCATCATTGCTTTAATAGCAAAATATCTATCCTTCTGACCAATTTCAGGGTGTTTACTGCATTAACTCCAGTAATCTCTCTAAAATGTACATTTAATCATGGAACTCACTTGTTTAAACATTTCCTTTTTAATAAAGCAAGGTATCAAATGCCTGCAGAGATCAACCAGGTGAAGAATTTAATGAAAAGAGCAGTCGTCCAACTTTAGTCACCTGGAAAGCCCTGGTCTTCCCTAAGGCGGGCAATTACTAAGCTCTAGCCAATTGTCATAGAACAGAAATGTGGGCCCAGTGGAGCCAGATGGTCTCATATTTCAAGAGAAGCCAAAAATTTGTGTGAATTCTCCCAATTTAAAATGATTACTTAGAATTATTTTTTTAATGCTTCTGGCCTAGAATTATAAAATTAAATCATCTTAACATGTTAATAAGAATCTCTATTATCTGGTCCATTTATTCCTGTTTCTTTATTTTCAGTTCAATCCTCACAATTTACATTGTAATGAACCAGTAACATTTGCTGGCACCAGCAAGTTTCTTCAATTCTGTGCTTTCTTGAATGCTCCCATTTCTTCTGTCTGTCTGCTAAACAACTGTATATTTTGTATGCTCAGGTGGGATCAGTTCTCCTGTCTCTTGAGTGCTTACCATTGTTTAGTATGTCTTTGTTATTTATCATGACACTTGCAAACCTGCAACTACAACTTCTGTAGTCTACATTCTAATTCTCCTTTGTTGAGATCTTTGGAGAGAGGAGTTGGGCCTCCTTCTTTTTGGATCCCCAGCTTTCACATGGTTCTTGACACACTGAATAACATCTAGAGATCCAACTGAAGCAAAAGGGGAAGATTCATTCTTATACTGAAACTGAAGATTTAAAAGACATTTCCTTGGGCTGGAGCGATAGCACAGTAGGTATGGCATTGCATTGCATGTAGCCAAGCCAGGTTTGATTCCCAGCATCCCATATGGTCCCCAAGTACTGCTGGGAGTAATTCCTGAGTGCAGAGCCAGGAATAATCCTGAGTATTGCTGGGTATAACCCAAAAAGCAAATAATAATAATAATAACAATAATGAAGAAGAAAGAAGGAGAAGAAGAAGAAGAAGAAGAAGAAGGAGAAGGAGAAGAAGAAGAAGAAGAAGAAGAAGAAGAAGAAGAAGAAGAAGAAGAAGAAGAAGAAGACGAAGAAGAAGAAGAAGAAGAAGAAGAAGAAGAAGAAGAAGAAGAAGAAGAAGAAGAAGAAGAAGAAGAAGAAGAAGAAGAAGAAGAAGAAGAAGAAGAAGAAGAAGAAGAAGAAGAAGAAGAAGAAGAAGAAGAAGAAGAAGAAGAAGAAGAAGAAGAAGAAAGAAAAAGAAAGAAGTGATTTCCACAGAAGCTAATCTGCTGAAAAATTCAAATGAGTTTTGAGTTTTGTCCTGAAACTCTGACAGTCACGACAAACCGCAAAGCTGCCATCCAGTTAAAAATTTCACTCTAGTTGTACCATCCTGTTAAAAAATTCCGGATGATCTACTGCATGCAGCCTCATATTATCTCAAACTCTACAACACTCATAAACTAATGGTGACACACCAGATTGGTTGGGATGCAATGTAGCGGCAACCAGTCTCGATTAACCAAACAAACACTGAAGGTTTAACCTATAACAACGTCTTAGTAATCTTTTTACAAAGACTTATGTATCCATGGTGAAATACAACAATTTTCACTAATTTTCTTCTAAAAATACATTTTTGATCATTCTGTTAGCAAATTATTGATAACAGCAATATAAATAAATCATTGAGGGTCTGCCAGGGAGGCAGGCTACAGGGGTGGTTGGGAATATTGGAGACTATGGTGGAGGGAAGGTGTAATGGAGGTGGGACTGCTGTTGAAAAGTTGAATGCCTGTAACAAATTATCATGATCAACTTCATAAACCACAGTGTTTATATAGAGTAGAGAAAAAATTTATGTACATAAGCCTTACCTATTTCCTGTAAACTCCGCAATATATTAACACAGAATTACTTCAAAAATTTTTATTAATGACAAGCTGAGACATGATTATTACCATACAAGATCAAGTATTTGATAAAATTTAATGTAATATATTTTAGAAAACATATATCCAAATAAGAATAGTCATTTTGTTATGTTGTATTAAATGATTTTAATTTTCTTATTTACATAGGTCAAAATGATGTAGTAATCACAAATTCGCTCTTACTGCTTTACTCTGTGGTCATCTATTTGTCATTTCTTAAAGTTTTGTTATGTGCCTAACGGAGCAGATTGGAATTGGGAGGGAAAATGGGATATTGGTGAAGAGAAGGTCATACGGGTAGTGTTGGAACAAAAAATGCTTGAAACAACTGTGTAATGAACAACTTTGAAAATCATGTTTTTCATAAAAAATAATTTTAAAAACTCATTTCCAAAAAATTTTCTGTGAAACAGTTTTTGGGATCAAAGAAAAACAAAAACATAAATAAGAAAAAAGAAAAGAAAATTCAAAATCTGTGCCAAATTCCACTGAATTTTTGTTTGTGTTGGCAGAAGGAGGACAGGGGGAGTTATACTTGGCAGTGCGGAAGGACCAGTTCCCGCTATGTGCTCAGGGGTCACTGTTGGCTGTGCTTCAGACCCACGCAGAGTCAGGAGTAGTACCTGGGCCTCCAGCATGCAAAGCATCTGCTCTTTGAGCTCTTACTCTGGCCTCAAATTTTATATCGATATTTTATTTTATCAAATCATTAAAAAGTAATTGTAACTACTTCTTTCTTTTGCTATCTGAATCTTTATAAAGCATAAATACAATTGGATCAAGTTATATACCGCATGCAAAATAAAAATGAGTCATGTAGGATGAAATGTAATTGCTTAAGAGGCTTCTAAAAATCTCAGGGCTAGAACAAATGGAGACATTACTGATGTGTTTAGGCTTTTTCATCAACCAATATTACTGAGTGTATAGACCATGTTGCTAGAATATAAGTACCTTGAGAGTAGAACAGAACAAAGAGGACTTTGTTCATGGATAGTTGTACAAACAGAAGAGTGCTACTGTAGCATGTAGGTTTTTAAGAAATGTTTGTTAATAAAGATTACATAAAGAAATATATTCTAATTATAGAAGCAAAATTTCATAAATTAATTGGGTAATGGGAATTTTTGGGTCATACCCAGCATTGCTGAAGGTTTACTCTGGCTCTATGCTCAGGGATTAACCCTTGCAAGGTTCGGGGACCAATATGCAGTGTTGGGGATTAAATAGGGGTTGGCCACTTGCAAGACAAGCTCCTTAAACTCTGAACTTCCTGTCTGTCCCCAAAACTAAGTATTTTAAGGGCGAGAGTGATAGGTAGGTAGTACAGCATATAGGATGTTTGGTTTGCACACAGCCAACCAAGGTTTGATACCACGCATCCTTGGCAAGAGTGATACCCGAGTAGTGAACAAGGAGTAAGCCCTGAGAACTGCAAGGTGTAACCCCCCTCAAAAATCCTAAATATTTTTGACATATATTCCTAATTCTGGACTGGAGTGATAGCAGCAGGTAGGGCATTTGCCTTGCATGCAGCTGACCCGGGTTCAATTCCTCCATCCCCCTCAGAGAGTCGGGCAAGCTATCAAGAGTATACCGCCGGCACTGCAGAGCCTGACAAGCTACCCGTGGCATATTCTATATGCCAAAAACCCGTAACAGCAAGTCTCACAATGGAGATGTTACTGGTGCCCACTCGAGCAAATCTATGAACAAGGGGACGACAGTGCAACAGTGTATCAGACTCCTAATTCTGGACTCCATCTCTTTCTCAAGTTTATATGTGTCATTTAAGGGTCAGGGGTTGAACTCAATAGCAGAGTACCTGCACTTGTATACATAAGACCTGGGTTTCATTCTTGACAGCATCAGTAAAATTATTTTATCCAAACAGCCAAGGATGTGTCAGTGGCAGAGTATATGCTTTCACGCACAAGGTCCTGATTTTGATTCCTAGTACGACCAGACAACAAAAACACATTAGCCCAGAAGCCTCCACCCCACTGAACCTGGTGGGCTCAATCTCTGGGCCCAGCTTACTGGAGCCTTCTCTGGATGGGGCAGGCTGAGTGTCTGCCATGTTGGAGAGCCTGTTAACACCCTCTTCTGTTTGCCTGTTAACAGCCCAGCTGATTTGCATCTCAGAGAGACACCACAACCTCAGAACCTGGTAGACTTGAAAAGCCATGGTGCTGAATCATCCTAATGACACAGCTGCTGGAGAGAGGCAGACAAGTGACATCTCCAAATTTTACAGTACTGACAGCCCAGAAGGATCACAGAAAATTAGATGAGGTAGTTGTGTAGAGGCCCACTAAGTTTAATTAGTGAAAACAACAGAGCAGAAGCCTAGCTAGCTCAGCAAATTCCTGGAAAATCACTTTATGAGATGTATATTGTAAAAAGCAATATGAATTGTTTTGTGCCTGCCAAGGGGGCAAACTAGGGTGGGTATGGGTGGGTGTCTTGGGAAACTTGGTGGAGGGAAGGTCACACTAGTGGTGCAATTGGTGGTGGATATTAAATACCTGAAATGACATAAGAGCTTTATTAAATACAGTGTTGAAATAAGGTTTCTAATGGGAAAAAAATTGAAGTGTGAATTAAAATAACAACAGCAACACATATACTCCTCTCTCTCGCCTCCTCCAATGTATAGTAACATAAAGCCCGATAAAAAACTGAGCTGTGCTGGGCTAGGGAGCACAGTTAGAGGTCATGCCTTCCATGCAGCCAATCTGGTTTCCATCCCCTGTATCTGACATGGTCCGCTGAGCCCAGTCAGAGTGCAGAACGAGGAGTATGCCCTGAGCACCACACAATGTGACCCCAAAACAAAAAAAAAGAAAAAGAAAAGAAATGAAGTTTGTTTATTCAATACAAAAACCAGATGCTGGAAATTTATAACTTTTCCATGAGCATAGATTTGTCTTGGGCAAAACTGAATTCAACTATGCATATTACTTTGTTTATTTCATAAAGCTCAATCTAGCATTGGTTCATTCTTTTCAGTGAAGAATCACTCATACCTGACAACTTTTTTATTGCACAGTATACTAATTCAGTCTTATCATTTAGATTAAATGATAAGCCCAATATTTAATATCTAGTTTGTATATAAAATCTATTATTTACCCTGAAGATTTTTAATTGCAAGCAAAATTATAAAGTAGATTCATAAATAGTTATTTTATATATGCTTAAAATTTCTCTAGACTAGATAGATCAGGTAGAAGCAAACCTCTAAAGTACCAAATTTACACTTTTAATAGTTTTTTTTTTTATTGAATCACTGTGAGATAGACCCTCACAAAACTGTTCATGGTTAGGTTTTAGTCATACAGTATTCTAATGCCCATCCCACACCAGTGTACATTTCTCAGCACCAGTGTCCCAGGTTCCCTCCCATCACCCCCCTTCAGCCTGTCACTATGGTACTCTCTCCTCTCTCTCTCTCTCTCTCTCCTCTCTCGCCTCTCTCCCCCTCTCTTCCCTCTCTCTCCTCTCCCCTCTCCCCTCTCTTTCATCCCCTCTTTCCCCCTCTCCCCTCTCCTCTCACCTTTTTCCTCTCCCTTCTTCCATCTCCCCTCCCCGCCCCCCTTTGGGCATTGTGGTTTGCAATTCAGAAATGCAGATACTAAAAAGTCATCATGTGTATTCCTTTATCTACTTTAACACTCAGTTTTTGTCAAGCATGATCATTTTCAACTATTATTGTCATACTAGTTCCTTCTCTGTCTTACCTACCCTCCACCCCCACACACACACTTCTGATAGATTCCAACCATTGACTAGATTCCAACCATTGACAAATCTTCCTATCCCCTATTTTCCCTGGCCTTGGATATTAGTCTTCTACTATTTTTCTATATACCACAATTTGTATTATACAAATTTATATTTTTTATTTTGATCAGTCATTTATTCCATGCCATTACCAACAGTTCACATTATATTATTAGACTTCTACATATTTGTCACATAATCAATAAAAAACCCATTGGTTTAGCTTGTATTTCTTCTTTCATTAATGAGCTGACATACCTTTTATTATTGCTTGTTAATACCTTAATGTTTAATATCTTATTATAATTTCAACATCTACCTTTGATGCTTTATGTACCTTTAATTTGACTATGTTCTTCATTTTTTAAAATAAAAGCTTTAGGTGTCCATCTAAGTTTTTCCTGCATATATTTTTGTCACTGCACTAATACAACTTATTATCAAATTGCTTTCTTTGCATTGCTGATTTAAGAGGTCATGTTTATCAAATACTAAATTCTCACATATTCATGAATTTGGTTCTTTATTTTTGTACTGCTTATCTGTATTTCTACTTAGAGTCAGAATCATTTGGGGGAAATTACTGTGACTTTCTAGATGGTCTTGATTAGCAAAGGTAAGCAAGAAGAATCATTTCTTAATCATTTTGTAACAAAACTGTTTTGAGTATCTCCACACTTTTTAAAACGATAGTCATACATTTGTAAATCCTAAGGTTTTCTAAATTTTTATGGATAATAAATATGTTGGTGTGGAGTGGGGGAAGTTTAAACTACACCCAGAGGTGTCACAGCCTCATGATTCTGCTCAGAGACTGCTCTTAGCAGTGCTCAGGTACGACCAAACTGGTATTGGCCACAAACAAGGCAAGTGCCATAATCCTGAATTATATCTGCTGGATAAAACAGTTTATAATATGTAACTAATGTGACCTTCAATGGAATATAATTACCTTTCCCATAATTTCTTTGTTCATTTCCAAGACTGCTTATCATTTTTCAATTTAGATGCTTTTGCAATCATGAAATTTTGTATTCATGATTTCTTTTCCAGTTGACTTTAGTCTAGGAAAACTATTTTTTATGTTATCTACAAATCCAACCACTTTACTTAAAATCTTTTTTAGCAGTGCATTTTCAATTTTCATTTTCTCAGTTCAATATATCATGCTGCGATTTCTCACATATTCATCTCCTTTCTGATTCTGATACATATACAAAGACAGTTTGCAGTTATTTCATTTTCTGTAATGTCTATTGATATTGTATAAGTATTGTATAAGTGGAAAATTAAGGTTTTAATAGTTACTGGAAGATAAAATTCTATATTTACAGTTAAGTGTAGAAATACTATACTTGTACTTCTCTTAAGCACTTTTTTCTCACAGTACTGCATAAAATACTAGTGTTCTTTATAGTCTAGTATTCTTGTGTAAAATTCCTTAGCTTTTAAAAGTATTCTAAAAATACTTGTGACTAAAAAACAAAAATACTTGTGACTATTAAAGTGTTCAGTAATCAATTCAAGATACATGAAGGCAATTAATCTGAATAATAGATGAAAAGAAAAATGTCTACCCTTGAGTAGTAGACAAAAAAAATTTTGATTAGTTAATATAGGGTAAATTATGAATTTTCTTTAATACTAAACGCAAAACATGGAATTGACTTTTATGAGGTTAAAGATTATTATATCCAATCTTACACATTAATACTATAACTTAAACACTATCATATTACTTAAACTATAAAAAATGAGCAAAAGTGTTACTGTCCAATGAGGTCGCGACTAATAAAAATCAATGACTTATAAAGTAACTTTGAAAAAAACTTTGTTTAGAACACTAAATTAAAAGACTAAGACAATGAAACACTTTGGTTAATTCTATAGATTTTAAACATTTAATAATCCTGTATTTAATATGAAATACATTTATGCTTTGTAGTTTTTTTATCAAGTCTAGGAAGATTGGTTGTTTAAACTATTTATCGTAATATCATGCTCTCAAGAACTCTCATGATTTTTTTAAAAAAAACCATTAAATACAGTAAGCATTCTTAGTGATCGGGAGGCACAATGCCTCAAGGGATAGCAAGGCACACTTTGAGGAAGCATAGCAAATTGGACTCCTTATCTTAAAATCAATAAAACATATAGAACACTTATCCTCATGAGATCTAGCCCATGAGGAAAATAAAGTTTTTGAACTTCTAAAACTGCAGGGCATTTTTGCATGTGTTCACCTGCATCCAGTAAGATACTCTACAATCCAAAGTTATTAATGTACCCTTTACAAAGGAATCATGAAGCACTCTTTTTCAAAATAACTTAGAAAGTAGGATAAGCTGGGAAAAGTCGGTTACCTAAAAAGACTTTATGTTTATGCTTGTAAATAGGAACTTAGGTTTGTGTGTATAGGGGCGGGATATGTGTATATGTGTATACTGATAAATGTGAGTACTTGTGTATAAAAAAGTGCATACACATATATTCATGTGCGTGTAAGTAGAAGATTAAGCATTATACAGAATTATTTCTTAAAAGAGAATGTCTGGGACCTAATGTTTCACAACTAATCTCTGCAGGGACATCAAGCCAACAAATATTTCAAGTACACTGCTTTTCTGGCTGAAAGCTCTGGGTATTTTTCAGAGTAACGGCAAGCACTCCCCACTTCAGCCACACCGTTCATCAGAAGCCCTCGCATCCACACCCACATCCCACAGCCGCTGCAGTGTAAACTCATAAGCCCGGTTCCACTGATCCTGGAGTTCCTGGAGCGTGAAACCTCCTAATCTCACAATACGGACATCCTGGTAGGACCACACCAAATTAAACGGAAAAGTAACATAGAAGACAGCTAAGCTTAATAAGCAAAAACAATAACACGGAAGGCTGAAGTAGCAACAAACAGCCTAGCAAACTCTCAGACAAGGACTCAATGACCCCATAGTGAGACACAACAACTTTCAAAAGCTTTCTTTTATTGAAACATTTTTTGATAATATCACTAGGCATTTAGACGTAACAAGCAATATAAATTAAATTATGTTGTGGCTGATAAAGGCAGAGGCTTAAAGGGTGGGTAGGAAACTGGGGATAATTGTGGAGTGATATGTATTGGAACATTGCATGCCCATGACTGTATTATGAACAACTTCGTAAACCATGTTGTTTAAATGAAGCAGCAAAAACAAAAAAAAAATAGGGAAAAATGTTCATTACTATGTCTGTTGAGTTAAAAGATAATTTTTTATTAAACATTTTTCTCTGTGAGACATATTTTGAACTTGCAAACTATATCTGTGACCAAAGAATTGTACTTAAATTAGAAAATAAACTCTCAAACTTCAATAGCCAAGAAAGTCAGATCAGAAAAAAAAACGAGAATTGAAATAAATTTCACCAAAGAAAATATACAGATAGGAAATAATGCCATGAAGATGTGTTAAACATTGTTAGCCATTGTGATTCTTGTGTAATATAGAGATTATTGTGTCTCTAGGGATTACATATTATCATATTAAGAAGTCATCGCTATGTGAATTGTTAAAAAATAAAAATGACACTATTCTTCTAATAAAAGCAATTGCTTATAAGCAAAAATAAATGCTTTCAGTGATGGAGGAAAACTGATTCATTCATCCATTTCTGTTGGAAATATAGTGACAGAGACATTCAGGAAAGCACAGTAAACATGCACTTTACAAAGTAAACATGCAACTACTGCATGATTCAGCAATTGATCTCTTGGACACTTTTACAAGCAAAAGGAAAACTTACATTTACATGAAAATGTGCATAAAAATACTTATAATACCTGTACTTGTAATGACTCCAAACTGGAAACAACTCAAATATTTTTCAACTGGTAAATGATTAAACTAACAATGGTCCTACCAAATCATACAATACACTGCAATAACAATGAAGTATTGATGCATGTAAGAATTACGCTGAATGCACTGTCAGAAAACTATATTGTGTTTAAATAAAATCAGTTCTAAAAAGCACATGCAATGTAATCCCATGTATATATATATATGTATACTTTGAAATGACATTTCCAAAATAATGAAATGAAGAGAATAATGGTTGATATGAATGTTGGAGCAGAAAATGGGTAAGGCTATAAAGTGGCATTCTGCAGACTTCTTATTGTTAATATATGCTATCATATCAGTATCAATACTCTGTCTGCAATGCTGAACTATTGTTTGGCAAGATGTTAAAATGTGGGAAACAGGCAAAGCTTATATGGGAATGCATTGCATTAATCTCTAAATGCACAGTTAAAATTATCAGCTAGTAACATGATCCCCTGTACCCTTTCTCAGAAATGCATTTTATATTTGATCTTTGGAAGCATTACATTTTGTAATCTTTGGTCTAGTCATGTGGAATATATATGCATATGTGTATGTGTGTCTCTGTTAGTGCTAATAAATTGAGAATTAAAATGCTTTTATGTCCCTTTGAAGCACACAGAAAGAAGTCCTTGAAGAAAACAAAATTGCTCTAAGATACAATAAGAAAACAACATAGAGAAGTCTATAAAATACAATAATATAGTAATGTTAGAATGAGAATACTATACTTGAAAATTTTCAAGGCTTAATAATCCCTGAATTCATTTGTTGTTGTAATGGCATGTTTATGTTTGAGAAGAGTGTAAAGGATACAGTCACTTAATAAGAATGAAGGGGTGAATAGATTGATCAATCAATAAGTAAAAAGATATGAATGCATATAGTTATCTAGATAGATAACTAATGATATAGATATTCCAGATTGACTGGGTAAAGGCATTTTATTATGAGACGATAGAGGAAATTAAAAGCTTGGATTTATGACTTAAAAGTAGCACTCTGGAGAAATCAGCCCCTTGCTAGAATCAACTTAATATTCTTAAATTCAAATTGTTTATCTTTAAAACTAAAATAATACCAGAGTTAATAATAACTCCTTTATGCTATTATCATGATGGCTAAATAAAATAATCAATGTGCCAGTTAGCACTGTATCTGGAATCTAATACGCACTCATTGAGCATTAGTAGATTTTTAGTAATTACCGATTAGTAGATTTTTAACAGTAATGACTATTACTAATGTCATTGCTATTAACTTAAATGACACAATTTTAATAGTTTAGGTATTTCTTTTTCTTCTCAGTATTCAGGACCAGCAATTAATTACTGCTGTACCCTGAGGTTCTAAGAGTTACCAAGGCAACCCTGATGGTGTTTGAGGGCCATCAGTGATACTTCCAGTGAAGACCACGTGGTACATGGGGTTCTAACTTAGGTCATGGTACATGCCAGGTAATGTGACCATGATTGCTGAGCTTTCTCCCCTGTCTTAATGGATTTTTTTTCATAGAATTATACTTTAGATTTTGGAAGTTCACTTTTATTTGTTCCAAATTTGTGCTAAAGATCAAACATTTTGTTGTTGAACTTTTTAAGTCCAGGGTCTGAAATCCAGAAGCATGCAGTCTAGTACTGAGCTATTCTGATGGCACTGAGAACAAGAATCAGAAAACAGGTCAGCACTGCAAATAGGGGCATTTAAATCCCAGTCCTCTAGTTCAGGGATGTCTCCTTAAACAGTTTCCAGTCATGATTTCTTTCCACCTGGGAAAATTTTAGGAGATCCTGGATAGGTATATAAAATAGCAAAACACGTAAAACTTTCACAGATTATAAATCATAAATTTATTTAATTTTTTTAACATATGCAACTCCATTTGAGTGTCATGACCCACAGAAATTGGGAGATCTGAACTAAGATACAGCTTGCTTATACAATAGTAGCAAGATGATAGAAAGGTACTGAATATCTATCAAATGCGAGATCCTTAATAATTTTATGTTCTTTATCCCTGTAAGTTTTTCTATAATGATGTCGATGATAATAAGAATCACATAACTGGTAAAGACAACTGGATGTGAGAGTTTCCCTAGCATTGTTAAGCTACTTTGTGAGGAAGAGTCTGAGTTTGAATGCAGATATTCATTCCAAAAGTCACACTCTTGACTCTAAATTTGGGTTGTCTAGAGAAAGATATATACTTCCTTCCAATTGCTCACGTCTGGGTGTATACGATACCTTGGGTGAAACATTGATTTCACCAGTTATTGGTCTAGAAGAGTTCCAATAGCATGAGAAATGTAAGATTATAAATCAATGTATCGTACGTTGGGGGAAGGAGAATTTGAAGTTTAATGCATTTTCTCTGAATGGTACTAATAAACTCTCTGATCTATCTATTGAAAACTTAAGTAGTTTGCATTACACCAAAAAATGATCAATTTGCACCTGCCTGTTCTTTTAGCATTCTATATATACTTTTATTTAACTGCATGTAATAACTACCTGTTCAGATATATGTGCCTATATGTGTGAATTCTATTAGAACAGGACCTGTGCCTTTGTCTTAATCCATAACTCAATTCCTCATGCTTAGAAATGTCTTCATTTGTTGAATAAGTAGATAAAATCATCCTTAATACTGTAATATGAATCTAATAAATAGAAACTCTTTTGGAAATTCAAATAGTTATTAAATAAAAAATAAGCAAACTATAGCCCAGTTAGACCTATGCCCATTGTTAGTAGTTTTATTAGCATACTGACTGTCTTGCTCATGTCTTTCATATTGACTACAGCTATTTCAGCAATAAGAAGACACAACTAGAGATAATAGGTTACAGGCTAAAAAATTTACTATGGGACAAAAGTTGAAAAATGTATCTACTCTGGATTAGATATATTTTTTTGTTTAGGGGCAGTAACAGGTGGTGGTTATTATTATTATGTACTGGAAGAGGAACAACTGGAATTAAGAGTGTTCTACTGTAGTCCCAACTAAAAATAGTTGAAAACAGATTTCCATCAGAGATGAATAAAATGTTTTACTTATATTCATCTAATAAATATTTATTCAACATCTACAGTGCTTTAGTTATTACTCCAAGCATCCAATAAATACTTACCAAGTGTCACACACCATCCCTGCTCTCTTATAACATATGCTCATTTAAGTGAAGGAAAATGACACTTAAGGGAAAATTTCCAAAATTAGATTGCAGATTAGAAATATGGGTTGAAGTACTGAAGAGTCTTACTATATTATATATCTTTGCATTCAGGGATCACTCCTACTAGCACCGGGGACTATATGTCATGCTGGGATCGAACCTGGGTTGGCTGCATGTAAGGCAAGTGCTCTGTGATGTGCTGCCGCTGCTGCTGCTGCTTATTATTATTATTACTATTATTATTATTATTATTTACTATTGCTTCAGCTCCCTATGTTATGTATTTCTATCATTTCCTAGCATGCAATGCATTAAAGGGTGTTGTAGTAAATGTGTGTATGCATCCTTTCATTTCATCATAAGAAATCTAAGGATAGTATATCTACCTGTTTGTCATTAAAACTCCATTTAGGGGCTGGATCAATAGTACAGTGGGTAGAGCATTTGAATGGCATGACATATGGTCTCCTGAGCACTGCCAGGAGTAATACATGAGCAGAGAGCAAGGAATAATCCCTGAGCATCTCTAGGTATGGTCCAAAAACCAAGATAAATAAATAAATAAAAATCCAAATGTGGACAATACATAGTAAAATATTTAGTGCAATTAAATAAACTTTTGGAAAACGAGAAAAATCAGTTGTGAAAGAAATCATGGAAAGATTATGATGTACATCATGATTTTTTAAGGCAGTAATGTAGTACAACTAAGTGAAAATACTAAATACTCTCTATACTAGTGTAGAGAATAAAAAAAGACTAAAATCACAAGTCAGAGCCCCTATTTTCTGATTCTAGATAAACACTCTGTCTTAACCATGCATTAACCCAATGAGCAGCAGTCGGAAAAAATGCTTACTTCTAAGTGGATTGGAAACCCTGCTGAATTCTCATTAGCATAAAATTATAGTCATTAAAGTTCCATTACTTATGACACATGGTGGTTAGGGTATATTGGTTACAACTTCCATAATCTTGCCATTGTCTTTACAACCCAGTCAGTACACTGGCCTTAACTACCCTGTGCCAAAATCTTGAGAGGTTTTCCATTGCCTTTGTTAATGAAGGAAAACACAAATCTTAGTAGGAATCACTCAGAAATGTTTAATCCAATACAATTCACAAATTGTATGCACTTCAACACAAAAGTCAACATTATCACAATACACAAATTGTTAAATGAAGACATTTTGTTTTGTCAGATCAGCTGAGTTTTCCTGAACATCAATAAGGTAATAGTTTAATAGTTCTAACCAGGCTTTTTTTTTTGCCAATCAGCATACATTCTGCTCTTGGAATTCACACCATTTTTCTTAATTAATCCTGACCTTTCATCTTGCATTTTATAAGCTTCTTAAGAAGTTAGAAATAAATAATTCAATCCACATATTTTCTGAGAATAGACAAGCTCTTTTACTCTATCCTCAGAGAATAAATTAGATAGCTATTTAGATTAAGCTCATGGAAAATTGGATAAACAATTTTTTTGCAAAAAAATTTTTGCATGAATCACATACACGGAGACTTTCTGCTGCAGAAAGAGACAAAGAAATTTTCTAGAGATTTTGGAGAAAGAGTGGTGAGATGTTGTTTTGTATGTGAAGAGAAAAATATCCTCCATTTCTTAGGATTTGTAAACTTTCTAGTTCATAGTCATGTTTGAAATTTAAATCACAACCAGCGTTCTTCCATGTTTCCTTATAGTGTTCTCTGTAGAGGGAAAAAATGCATATGTCACTAATCCTTGGCATTTCCTTGCTGTATTGCAAAATATCTGACTTCATCATTACAACTCTATGGATGCTTTACTTGACTCTCCAATTTTTTTTTTAGAAGACAGTTAAAGATATCAAACACTCTTAAAATTACCTTTGAATGTTCAGATTTCCTGTTGCCAATAATTGTTTCATGACACTTTACCTTTTCATCTTAATCTCTACTACCTTCGTGTCCATAGTTTCACTTCAAGGAACTAGATTTCAGACAAAACCAAGCCAACACATTACCTCCCCTAATGCCATTTATATACTAGAAATATCTTATACCATGTAATAATGTCTCTCCAGTCTCCTTGCTTCCACAAACTTTTTTATGGTCAAAATAGTCTTCAAGGTCTTGATCGAAAGCTTTCTGTAATCCCTTCAGTAAAAATGTGTTCCTGTCTGCCCGAACATGGATTCCTACATGGCATTTAACCCACACAAACCTATTAAGTGGCCACCCAACACACTTTGGTTAAGTTTATGTTTTACTTTAGACAATTTTAAGCATACTGATCTATGCAGTGTTGACCTAATAACTTACAGGAGTAGTATCATGTTTTCCCAGAGGTGAGAAAGTATCTGTTACATTAGATACATGTAATAAATTCCAGTTGAATAATTAGGAAAATCTCCATGTTGTATGAAAGCTTGTTAGAAAAGAAATAAGAATTGCATATTCCAAACAACTGTTTAATTACTCTATCACTGTCATCCCGTTTCTAATCAATTTGCTCGAGCAGGCACCAGTAACATCTCCACTGTGAGACTTGTTACTGTTTTTGGCATATCGAATATGCCATGGTTAGCAGGCCAGGCTCTGCCATGCGGGCAAGATATATTTTATGTAAGTTTTGATCAAGGAGAACTATTTATTATTTTTAAAATGATAATAATTTTGCTGAATTCTTTAAAGTCAGTAGAGTTATAAATCCCTTATACAATTTTTAGTGAAATGGACTAAATGTTATTAGCTAAAGGTGGTTAAAAATTAATTAAATCTTTTTGGTAACTAAAATTATTAAATTTCCTGTGTTAGGGTTTGAATAAAGATTACAATCTTGACATTTTTACTTAATTTCTAAGAACCAACAGCCAATCATCTTATCAAAAACATATTTCAAATACTAAGGCTAAGGGTGAATGAGAAATAAAATGGAAAACTTAAATAGTGGGTATATGAAAAATAATATATTTTATTACATAAATAATTCATATTTCAACAGTAAACTACTCACTATATTTCCATAGCAAATAAAAAATGGAAGGAAATATTTCATTTCAAATGGTCACATAATTTGGTTAAACTCATGTTTTTGATATTCTGTGACATTTGAGTTTTATAGTTCAACAATTAACCTAGATATTTTCTTTCTTTTTGCTATTAACATTTTCCTTGTGATTTGTTTGCTCAAATAATGTTTTTACTAACTATGTTGCTTGGGAATATAGTTATGTCTTTCTCTATAGTCATCATCATCATCATCATCATCATCATCATTATCCCGTTGATCCTCGAATTTCTTGAGTGGTCTCAGTAACGTCTCCATTCATCCTAGCCCTGAGATTTTAGAAGCCTCTCTTTATTTGTCCTTTCCAATGGTGCCATATTGGTGGCTCTTTCAGTGTCAGGGGAATGAGACCCATCATTGTTATTGATTTTGGCATATGAATATGCCATGGGGAGTTTTCGAGGCTCTCCCATGTGGGCAGGAAACTCTCGGTAGCTTGCCAGGTTCTCCCAGAGGTAGAACTAGGCTCTACGATGTTGTGCACTTCTGGGAGCTTGGTTTTATAGTCTCTGAATGTTGGTTGGCCTTTGGTGGGATTACACGGCGCCGTGGCAGTTTCTGGGTGTGACCGCCTAACTACTGGAGAATGGGGAATCTGGGTGAAAGAGGCCCAGTCCTGATCTGAGCAGGATTGGAGGTCTCATCCCCAGGTCCCAACACACCTGGGTTCCTCTGCCGGTTCCTTCATACATGAGGCTCGTCCGAACATGTGGGGAGGGACCTTGAGCATGGCTGTGGCTAAGCTGTGGAGGTCTTCGGCCGCCAGGAGCTCTACTCGGGATGGGGAGGGAAACTGAAGCCCACCCTCCCCGAGGGGCCCTGGGGAAGACAGCCAGACACGGGGACAAGAGATCCTCTATAGTAAGACATTAAAATTAGTCTTCATGTAAAAACTTTTTGCACACTTATTGTGATTTTAAAAAATTCTATCATTATTTCTTCAAATTTTCCAAATAGCATTTTTACTTTAGAAATGCTATTTGCTCAGAATTATTTGATAGAAAAATGACTTAAATGAATATAAAAATTTATACTTATCTTTATAGAGAAGGAGTTGGGGAACTTTTTGCCATGCCTCTGAGGAGTGAGTGACCTCTGGCAGCGCTCAAGAGATGGTATGCAGTGTCAGGTAAAAAACCGAAGTATTCAGCGTGCATGCAAGGTGAGTACTTAATCCCTGAACCTCTAGCCCTTAATGTTTAACTTAGAATAAAATTTTATTTTTAGATGCAAATGAATCAGAGTCTCTGATCTAAAAATTGTTTTAAAAATATGCCCTCTAGTTTAATTTTCAGTGCTGTGTTCACACCTTAATAGATGGTGCCATTCTTAGTAGTCTCTTCACAAAAGTTTCAAATGAACTCTAAAATGCACTTCTAGCACTGAATTGACACAGCTTCAGCCAAAGAGAATATTTGATGATTTCTAGATTAAAGAAAGTGACACATGTCAGAGCTATGAATGAAGGTGTTTGAATAGAAGAAAGCATTGACCTTATTCCTCTTGACCTTTCATTACAAACATGCATGATAGCCACAGTCACAAAGATTGCTTTTATTTGCTACTTTGTTAACTTAAGGGGCTTGACAGAATCTTTTATGGATAACAAATTATTACTTTATCCTTTGCATAATGCAGGCTAGTCTTGGCTGATGTGTATTTCAAATCTGCATTCTTTCCCAGTTCCCATGTTTGCTGCTTGCTATTTGAAAGGAGTTAAGACTAATAGTTAATTAAGCACCTAGATTCTATCTTTTGGATAACACAAGAGCAATGATTTTCAAAGAGAAAATACTCCCCCTACTTAGGATAAATTGGGCATTCACTGGAAAACTCTTCCACAATTAGGAAGCTCCACTACATTATTTTTGTGGTTAATCGTAGGCACCATGTTCTACTAACTTTTAGTAGGTGGAATCCTACTAAATTCTCTTCAATGCAAGAGTATAATGAAGAATTTTGTCCAAGTTCTATAAGAATTTTAAATGTCTTAATGTAGACCCATGAGTTTTAAAAATGTTTTAATAAATATCTCTTTCCAGAAACTAAGTCACTTTTACATGTAGATGCAGATATGTTTTAATTTTGGATGCATTTTGCATTTCTTAGATAGTCAATAAATTATGAGACTCAAGAGAGGTATATGCCTTATTTAATTTTTAGAAAAGTATGCACTGCACTGAGAAAAGTATAATAAAAATTATTTGCTACTATAGAAAATCATACTGAAAATAATGGATTTTTGAATTTGAGACTATAACTATGTATCTTGAAGGTAATATATCATATTTTATATGCACAAGCTCCACTTCTTTGATCAAAACTTCTAGTTATCTTTAATGTATTAAAGAAAGAAATAAACAGGGGCCAGAGCAATAGTACAGCAGATAGGGCATTTGCTTGGCACATACTCAACAAAGAATTTATCTCTGGCATCCAGTATGGTCCCCTGAACAATGCCAGGAGTAATTTCTGAGTACATAGCCAGGAATACTTCCTAAATATTGCCAGGTGTGGCCCAGCAGTCCCCACCCCAAGAAAAGAAAGAAAGAAAGGAAAGGAACAAATATTATGCCATAATTTTCACTTCTCTTTTATATTGTGGTTAGTGCTTTATATTGATTATATTTAAACTGACATGTTGCTATGCAGTATTATCTAATAATTTTGTTTCCAGGATAAAGGTGGTTCAAAATTGTGATAAGAGAAAATGCAGGGTATCATGAGGATGAATTGTCCCTGCTGAAAATGCTACAAAAAAGTATCCATAGAGGAAACAGTGCGAACACTGTTCTATTTTGGAGGGGGCTACTAAGACCTTCTTTAGGATATCACTAACATGTTGTTAAAGGTTGGATGATGTGAGGTTGCGTATATATTTGCAACTGACATGTATATATATATATATATATATATATATATATATATATATATATATATAGTGTCTTAAGATGTGTCCAGGCTTCGAACCTTGTGACAGCAATCAAAGGGATTTTTCTGATTTAGAGAAACCTATTTGGAATGCCAATGGGCGGAGACCTAGAATACTACCTTTGGTAAAAAAAATCACCCACCACATTTCTGAAGGCACTGGGGAAATGGAAGTTCAGAAGCCTAATTTATTAGTAGAAATCTGAAGCATAAATCTTGCTATAAAATTTTCATGCAAATGAGACTGATTCTACTCTTTTTTCTAATACTTCAATCTTGTTTTATTTGTAGTGAGTGGATTTCTTACTTTCACAGATTTTATATACATAGTCCTGGTATCTGATTCTGGTCAGTCCATTAAAACACCTATTAGCCTATCTCACATTACTAGTGAAAGGAGAATTTATAAAATAGAATTTTTAAGTATTATTTGGGCTGGAGCAATAGCACAGCAGGTAGGGCGTTTGCCTTGCACGCATTCGACCTGGGTTCGATTCTTCTCAGAGAGCCCGGAAAGCTACTGAGAGTATCTCTCCTGCATGGCAAAGCCTGGCAAGCTACCTGTGGTGTGTTCGATATGCCGAAAACAGTAACAAGTCTCACAATGGAGACGTTACCGGTGTTCACTCAAGCAAGTCGATGAGCAATGAAATAATAGTGATACAGTGAAGTATTATTTAAAATACTTTATTAAATATTCTGGCAAACACTTTTAAAGCAAAAACACAGTTGATTTTCCATGCCTAGAACTTAAATAACTTTTAATCTGTGTCCTTAATTAGAGAGAGAAATGTGTCCCAACTATCCAAATACTTCACCTAAAGAGAAAGTTTGAAAGTCAGTTCATGGGAATTCATCCCCCTAGCAAAATATCCCCAAGGATTGGATATGCCCTTAGGTAACAAAGTTTATGTAATGAAATGCGAAGAGTTTTCCAAAATGCACCCAGGGAAGAAGAATATAACAGGAATGAATATAATACACAACAAATATCTGCCTGCTGCAAAAAATGTACGAGGCAGGATAGACTAAGGGTCTTTACGTTATAGGGCACTTAGCTCCCTTGAGTAAGTTAAAAGGTTAGCCTAGTTGGATTAGCACAGGTAGGCAAAAAAATGTAAATGATTACCTTTGTTCTTCTGATGATTGTTGGCCTAAAACAATAAATATGTCCCCTCCCCAACCTGAAACCTTCACAGCCACACTCCAGAAAGCCTTGGGCACCATAATGGCATCATATGGCACCACTAGCCATAACTTGGCTCTCTAACTTCTAACCATTATGAAGACATCACTTTCACTGTCTTGCTCATCCATTTGCTTGAGCAGGCACCAGTAACGTCTCCATTGTGAGACTTGTTGTTACTGTTTTGGGCATATCAAATACACAAGGGGTAGCTTGCCAGGCTCTGCAGTGCAGATATGAAGACATAACTATACATATTTCTTATATTGGGGGCAAATGAGTGTCATTTGTGAAATTATTTCACAGACGGTGTGCTGCCTTAAATCTGTTAATTCAACCGAATAACTTGCTAACAATTTACAGGGTGCCGGCAAGTAACTACTCAAGAAGCAGCAGATTTGGTGTCTCCTGGGCACTGCTTCCAGCTTCTTATTTTCCACCTATAGCTTTGCATGGTAGGAAGTGGGTGAGGGGGATGGATTGCACCCCAGGTAGGAGAGGAAGCTGGCAGGGAGTTCTCTGTTGGGACAGATGCTCAAGCCTGGGTAGGGAGGAGTGAGGGGAGGGGGTGTCAGAGGGGGACAGGTGCTTAGGCCTGAGTTGTTGAAAAAGGTGCTCAGGCCTGTGTGTGGGATCAGGTGTCTGCTCTATTGTGTTGGAACAGATGTTTAGTTCCTGTGATGTGGGGACAGATTCTCAAACTTGTGGCATGGGAATAGGTACTCAGGCCTATGGTGTTGGGACGGGCCTAGGTTTTGATTGCCAGCACTATCTGGTCCTCCAGTGCTCTGACACCACCAGGAGTCACCTCCTGTGCACAAAACTGGGAGCAACTCCTCAGCACTGCCAGGTGTGACCCTCAAACAAAAAGGCGAATGCATAGAAAAAACTGCAAATAGTTGGGGGCCAGAGAGTATAGCAGGCAAGGAGCTTGTTCTGTATGCAGCCAACCAGGAGTCTGAACTCTGGCAGCCCAGATGGTCCCCTGAGCCCCATGGGGATTGACCCTTGAGTGCAGAACCAGGAATAAACTCTGAGGACAGGCAGAGATGACTCAAATAAAAAAAATTTAAAAAGCAAATGGTTGAAGATGGAAATGTGGCTCAAGTTGTAGCACGAAAAATCTTGGTTTGTAGTGAGGTATAAAGTATTAAACAGAAAATAAAATTACAGAGTAATGAGTGATTTGGTGCACTGGGGAACTCAGAGAAAACTTTTTTATCTGATATGTTGAAATCATTTTAGAACATTTTAGGTAAATTTCCCAGGGGGCGGCGGGGGAGACACGATGTGGGAAAGCAGTGGGAGATACTTTCAGGTCTTTTATCCTGTTCCATAAGGACCTATCCTGGATTCCTTGATCTCTCTTGACACTTCTCAATTTCACCACCTAAATAAACCTCAAAGACCTCAATAACAATTTTTTGAAGAGCCTATGAGGAAGTAAGAAACATTCAATTCAGCACAGTGATGTAATACAAGCACAAAAATATTCAAATATATGTATATATTAATATAATTTTAATCTAAAGGAAAGCTTTTAGAGAGCCAGTGGAAAATAAATAAAAAACATTTTGTTATTCCCTAAAATTATCATTGTTAGCTTTATATTTTCAAAGGTTTCTTTTTTTAAAGGTTATAGCTTGTACTTTTACTATCATAGAAACTTATTTAAAAGTATAGTATTTTGGTGGTACAAAGACTGCTTTCAGGGGAAAAGGCTGCAGGTAACAATGGGCTGCATCTAATTTCCCCTTTTCCATTAGGAGTCCCTAGAACTTCTGGTGAACAGGGCATCTCTTAATCTAGTTTGGATCACTGCTCAGAAACTCTTTGAAGTCACATTATGATTTTGGTTTCTAGTGTTTTAGAATGTTTTCTACTAGATCGTATGCTGGAAAGTTCTTAGCATGTCATGTTTAGACATTTTTAAAGGACCATATTTTGCAGTCATTATATTATAGATAAGTGAACGTAAGTTTGTATTCACACCTAACCCACAAGAAACATGTAAAATTGTTCCTTGATTATGCACGTTAAAGCAAATTATATGTAGCAAATATAAAACTCTCATAAAAACATACTTTTGTCCCCCTAAATTATCCAACTGGTTTGTTATTTTAAATTCAGTTAGAAAGAGAATTATTAATTTTTAAATAAAATGTAGACCTGTAATGTTAATGTTGCTTATAAAAAAGAGGAAATGTATTAAACATACTAAAAAGCATAATCTCCTAGTGAGAAATAGTATCCCTCATATTCATTTATAATTACCTCTAATTTTCCTCAGATTTGCTTCCTAATTTTTATTTTATTTTTTTATATTACCTCAAGTTGTAGTTTTCTTTTTTTCTTTTTTTCTTTTTTTTAAATTATTTATTTTTAATTAGTGAATCAACGTGAGGGTACAGTTACAGTTTTATACATTTTTGTGCTCGTGTTTTCCCCATACAAAGTTCAAGAACCCATCCCTTCATCAGTGCCCATTCCCTACCACCAGTAAACCCAGCATCTCTCCCGCCCTCCACAGTCCCATATCCCTCCATCCCACACTGCCACTATGGCAGGGTATTCCCTTTTGATCTCTCTCTCTTTGATTAGGTGTCGTGGTTTGCAATAAAGGTGTTCAGTGGCCATTGTGTTCAGTCTCTAGTCTATATTCAGCACGCATCACCCTTTCCCCGCATGACCTCCAACCACATTTTACTTGGTGTTCCCTTCTCTGAGTTGCCCAGAATGAGAGACCAACCTCCAAGCCATGGGGACACAACCTCCTGGTACTTATTTATACTAATCTTGGGTGTTAGTCATATAGTCTATTATTCTATGCTCCACAGATGAGTGCAGTCTTTCTATGTCTCTCTCTTTCTGACTCATTTCACTTAGCATGATACTTTCCATGCTGATCCACTTATATGCAAACGTCGTGACCTCATTTTTTCTAACAGCTGCGTAGTATTCCATTGTATAGATGTACCAGTGTTTCTTCAACCAGTCATCTGTTCTAGGGCACTCGGGTTTTTTCCAGATTTTGGCTATTGTAAACAGTGCTGCGCTGAACATATAAGTGCAGATGTCATTTCGACTATACTTTTTGGCTTTTCTGGGATATATTCCCAGCAGTGGTATTGCTGGGTCAAATGGGAGCTCAACCTCTAATTTTTTTGAGAATCGTCCATATTGTTTTCCAAAAGGGCTGAACTAGTCGGCATTCCCACAAGCAGTGTAGAAGGGTCCCTTTCTCCCCACATCCTCTCCAACAGAGGTTGCTTTTTTTCTTTTGGATGTGTGCTAGCCTCTGTGGTGTGAGGTGGTATCTCATGGTTGTTTTAATCTGCATATCTCTGATGATTAGTGATGTAGAGCACTTTATCATGTGCCTTTTGGCCATTTGTATATCTTCCTTGGTAAAGTTTCTGTTCAATTCTTCACCCCATTTTTTATGGGGTTGGATGTTTTCTTCTTGTAGAGTTCAACCAGTGATTTATATACCATTGATATCAACCCTTTATCTGATGGGTATTGTGTAAATATTCTTTCCCATTCTGTGGATAGTCTTTGTATTCTGGTCACTGTATCTTTTGCGGTGCAGAAGCTTTTTAGTTTGATGTAGTCCCATTTGTTGATCTCTGTTTTTACTAGATTGCTTAGTTTCGTGTCATCTTTGAAGATACCTTTATCTTCAATATCATGGAGGGTTTTGCCAACCTTGTCTTCAATGAACCTTATGGTTTGTGGCCTGATGTTGAGATCTTTAATCCATTTTGATCTGACTTTTGTGCATGGTGTCAGGTCAAGATCTAAGCCCATTTTTTTGCATGTGGTTGTCCAGTTGTGCCAGCACCATTTGTTAAAGAGGCTGTCCTTGCTCCACTTCACATCTCTTGCTCCCTTATCAAAGATTAGATGTTCATACTTTTGAGGTTGTGTGTGGGGATATTCCACCCTGTTCCATTGGTCTTCTGCTCTGCCTTTGTTCCAGTACCATGCTGTTTTAATTGTTACCGCTTTGTAGTAGAGTTTAAGGTTGGGGAGGGTGATGCCTCCCATCATCTTTTTCCCAAGAATTGTTTTAGCTATCCGTGGGAGTTTATTGTTCCATACAAATTTCAGGATTGCTTGATCCGTTTCTTTGAAGAATGACATAGATATCCTTATAGGGATCACATTGAATCTGTATAATGCTCTGGGGAGTATTGCCATTTTGACAATGTTTATTCTCCCTATCCATGAGCAGGGGATATGTTTCCATTTCCTCATGTCCTCTTTTATTTCATGGAGTAGGGTTTTATAGTTTTCTTTGTATAGGTCCTTTACTTCTTTAGTTAAGCGGATTCTGAGGTATTTGATTTCCTGGGGTACGATTGTGAACGGGATTGCTTTTTTCATGTCCCTTTCCTCTGTCTCATTGTTTGCATATAGGAAGGCCATGGATTTTTGGGTATTGATTTTATAGCCTGCAACTTTACTGTACAGGTCAATTGTTTCTAAGAGTTTCTTACTAGAGCTTTTAGGCTTCTCTAGTTATAGTATCATATCATCTGCGAATAGTGAGAGCTTGATTTCTTCCTTTCTGATCTGAATCCCCTTAATATCTTTTTCTTGCCTGATGGCTATTGCTAATACTTCCAGTACTATATTAAAGAGAAGTGGTGAGAGTGGGCATCCTTGTCTTGTCCCCGATCTTAGGGGAAAGGCCCTTAGTTTTTCTCCATTGATGATAATGCTTGCCATCAGTTCGTGATAGATGGCTTTGACTATCTTGAGGAAAGTTCCTCCAAAACTCATTTTGGTGAGAGTTTTTATCATGAATGGGTGTTGGATCTTGTCAAATGCTTTCTCTGCATTTATTGATATGATCATATGGTTTTTATCTTTACTTTTGTTGATGTGATGGATTATGTTGATTGATTTCTGAATGTTAAACCATCCTTGCATCCCCGGGATGAATCCCACTTGGTCATGGTGTATGATCTTTTTGATGAGTTGTTGGATTCTATTTGCTAGTATTTTGTTGAGGATCTTCGCATCGGTATTCATCAAGGATATTGGTCTATAGTTTTCTTTGTTAGTGGTGTCTTTGTTTGCTTTTGGTATTAGGGAGATATGCGCCTCCTAGAAACTGTTCGGAAAGGTTCCTGTCTTTTCAATTTCCTGGAAAAGCTTGAGGAGAACTGGCAACAAGTCTTCTTTAAATGTTTGGAAGAATTCGCCAGTGAATCCGTCTGGACCTGGGCTTTTGTTTTTGGGGAGACTGTTGATTACAGTTTCGATTTCCTTGATATTTATGGGCCTATTCAGGTTTTTCAAGTCTTCTTGGTTCAGTCTTGGGAGATTGTAGGAATCAAGGAATTCGTCCATTTCTTTTAGGTTCTCTTGTTTCGTGGCATACAGATTTTCAAAGTAGTCTCTGATGATCTTTTGAATCTCCTTGGTTTCTGTTGTGATGTCCCCCTTTTCATTTCTGATTCGGTTTATTAGGGTTTTCTCTCTTTCTTTCTTTGTGAGTCTTGCTAGCGGTTTATCAATCTTGTTTATTTTCTCGAAGAACCAGCTCTTTGTTTCATTAATCTTTCGGATTGTTTTTCGGGTTTCCATATCATTAATTTCTGCTCTAAGTTTTACTATTTCTTTCCTTCGATCTGGTTTGGGTTCCTTTTGCTGGTCCTCTTCTAAGATCTTGAGCTGCAAAGTCAAGCTATCTATATAGGCCCTTTCTTCCTTTCTGAGGAATGCTTACAGAGCTATAAATTTTCCCCTTAACACAGCTTTAGCTGCGTCCCATAGGTTCTGATAGCTTGTGCCTTCATTCTCATTTGTTTCAAGGTATCTCTTGATTTCTTCATTGATTTCCTTCGTGACCCACTCATTGTTCAATAGTGAGTTGTTTAATTTCCAAGTGTTTGATTTGGTTCTCCGCGTCTGTGCATGTTTAACTTCCATGTTCAGTGCATCATGGTCTGAGAAGATAGTTGACACAATTTCTATCTTCCCGATTCTATTAAGGTATAATTTGTGACCCAGAACATGGTCTATATTGGAAAAGGATCCATGTGCGCTGGAAAAGAATGTGTATTCTTTCTTTTTGGGGTGTATAGCCCTGTATAGGTCAATTAGCCCTGTCTCTTCCATTTCTTCCTTCAGAGCCATTGTTTCCTTGCTGAGTGTTGTTCTTGTCGATCTATCCAGAGGTGATAAAGCAGTGTTGAAGTCTCCTACTACTATCGTGGTGCTAGTTATGTCTTCCTTAAATTCTGTTAGGAGTTCTTTTAAGTATTTAGCTGATCGTTCATTAGGTGCGTATATGTTTAATAGTGTGATTTCTTCCTGTTGTACATATCCCTTGATGAATAGGAAATGACCTTCGCTGTCCCTTCTAATCTTTTTCAGCCTGAAGTCTATGTTGTCGGATACTAGTATGGCCACCCCCGCTTTTTTGAGGGAGCTGTTTGCTTGCAGGATTGTTTTCCATCCTTTGATTTTGAGTCTGTGTTTGTTTTGACTATTCAGATGTGTTTCTTGTAGGCAGCAGAAAGTTGGGTTTAGTTTCCGAATCCATTTTGCCACTCTGTGCCTCTTGATTGGTGCATTTAGACCGTTAACATTAAGAGAAATTATTGTCATGGGATTTTGTGCCATTTTTCTGTAGGGTTTGTTGTTCTTATAGGTTATTTTCCTTGTCTTATAGTAGCCCTTTGAGTCCTTCTTTTAAATTTGGTATTGAGTCTATGAAGTTCCTGAGCTGTTGTTTCTCCGTGAAATAGTGTATAGTTCCTTCAAGTTTAATTGAGAGTTTAGCCGGGTAAAGTATTCTTGGTGAGGCATTCATTTCATTGAGTTTTTTCACTATATCCCACCATTGTCTTCGGGCTTGGAAGGTTTCTTCTTGTAGGTCTGCTGTGAATCTAAGGGGTGCTCCTTTGTATATGATCTCCTTCTTTGATCTTGCTGCTTGCAGTATTGTGTCTCTATCCATAGCATCCATCATTCTGACTATGATATGCCTTGGGGATTTTTTATTTGGGTCCCCTTTAGCTGGTACCCTTCGGGCTTCTTGGATCTGGATGCCCATATTTTCTACCTCTGGGAATTTCTTAGCAATGATGTCTTTAATTGTGTTTTTTTCGTTAGGATTGGTCCCCTGTGGTTCTGGTACTCCAATGATTCTTATGTTGTTTCTCCTAAGGTCATCCCCTAGGACTCTAATTCACTCTAGAGCCATTTTGAGATCTTTTGCCATTATTTGTTGTTGCCTATATGCTTTCTGCAACTCATCTTCAAGATCACTGATTCTTTCTTTGGCAGTAGTCATTCTACTGTTAAGGGCTCCTACTGAGTTTTTTATTTCATCTACTGATTCTTTTAGTTGTGTGACTTCTGTTCGTAGCTTTGAAATTTCTGCTCTCATTTCTTCCTGGATTATCTTGGTGGATCGTTCCAATGCTGCATCTATATCCTCCCTTAATTTATTGGATGTTCGCTCCATAGTTTCTTTAAGTTCTTCAACCATCTTCACAATTTCCTCTCTGAATTCTTTATCAGAGAGGAGACTGTATTTCTGGGGAGCCATTGCTGGGGTTGCTAAGACCCTCCCTTCCCAATCTGTTGGTGGTGGGTATTTTCGCTGTTTCTTCATGTTGTTTTGGGTTTTACTGTTAAGCGCTCTCCTTAGCTAGAGAGGACTCTCAAGAGAAAGCGTGGGGCTAAGATCTTTTCACAAAGGACTTTATGTGCAGCTTGGTATGTTCACTGAGAGTTTTTGTAAAATTAGGATAGGCTAGGTCAGTTGACTGTTAACATATAGTGACTAAAATGACGAGGGTATTCCTCCGAGGAATAGATTCTGTCAATTATGGCCAAAGCACAATGCAATGAGTGGGAAAAAAATTTTTGGCCGCGTGAGTGGTCGCGCTCCAGAAGGAGGCCACGCCCCCTGACGTGTGGCCACACCCCTAACACCCTGGTGGGGAGGGAAAGTGAAGGGCGCCGCGGCAGGGTGTGAGATGCAGGAGAGGGGCCCGGGGTCTCCAGACCCCAAGCGCGGGCGTAGGGGAGATCGCTGCGTTCTTTGGCAGGGGGCTGGGTCTCCGACAGAACGTCCTAAGTTACCTGGTCAGGCGGGTAGGGAAAGTCAAGGCCGCCGCCGCAGGAGTGAGATGCGCGAGAGGGACCAGGGGTCTCCAGACCCCAAGCGTGGGCGTGGGGGAGATCGCTGAGTTCTTTGGCCTGCTTCCTAATTTTTAATAAGGAAACTGTTTTACATACAGTTCAAATCCCATGGACCCTTGATTTCATTTACTGTTCTATATTTCCAGAAGCATTCTGAGCTTGGGGTTATTTCTCTGACTTCTATATATTTTGTAATAAAACATATGATGCCTCTATAACAATAGGTTTGTTATAAATGGCTATTGCATGTCATAGGTCACTTAACACATATATTCTAGAATTTGTTTCTTTGAATTATTTACAGTTTGATTAAAATTTATTTATGTCAAATATCATATAGCAATTTCAGCCATTAAATGCTTGTTATTGATTATAACAATAGATACATATGAAAAGTTATGTACTCTATAATATATACTCTATATCAAAATGCTTAATATTTCAATGATGAGGGGCTGGAACAATAGCACAGCAGGTAGGGTGTTTGCCTTGCACGTGACCAACTTGTGTTTGATTACTAGCATGCCATATGGTCCCCTGAGTACCACCAGGGGTAATTCCTGAGTGCAGAGCCAGGAGTAACCCTTGTGCATCCCCAGGTATGACCCACAAAGCAGAAAAGAAAAAAGTTCAATGATGAAGTTCTTAAAAATGTAGCCATGTATATATATATATATATATATATATATATATATATATATATATTTGTGTGTGTGTATGTGTGTGTGTGTTTGTGTGTGTGAACATCTGTAGAATGTTTATCAATTGTAATTCTGGATGGTGGAATAAAATCATCTTAAAGTTTCTAAGATATAGCCAAATTTCTTTGAAAAGGGATTATATTAATTTATATCCCTGCCAACTGTTTGATAGTTTATATTCCTCAAACTCTGATACTGTACAGCTAATATTGTCAGTTTAATTTTTTATTTAATTAAAAGATGAGTCTCTTGCCCACATGCCTGGCTGTCTTCCCTGGGGCCCCTCGGAGGGAATGGGCTCTAGCTTTCCTCCCCACCCTGAGCAGAGCTCCCAGAACCTAGCTACAGCCATGCTCGAGGCCCCTCTGCACACAGTTCAGACGGGCCTCACACATGAAGGTACCGGCAGAGGAACCCAGGTGTGTATAATCCCATCAACGGCCAACATCCAGAGACTTAAAAGCGAGCTTCCAGAAGGAATATCTTATAGCCTACTTATCCCTCTAGGAGAAACTGGCAAGCTTCTGAGAGTTTCCTGCCCACATTGGACAGCCTTGTAAGTTTCCCATGGTGTATTCATATGCTAAAGCCAGTAACAAGCTGGATCTCATTCCCCTGACCCTGAAAGAGCCTCCAGTGCAACATCATTGGGAAGGCAGAGTCGAGAGAGACTTCTAAGATCTCAGGGAAAGAACCAATGGAGAAGTTACTGAGCCCGCTCGAGAAATTGATGATTAATGGGATTCGTGATTTTCGTGAATTAAAAGATGTCTTAGAGAAAAGAGCTAGAAGAAACTAGATGATGCTAAGGTAAGACTCCATTAATACTTTTAAAGAGTAAACTCTAAGATAATAAGGAATTTTTCTAAACTCTAAAGAGAAGTAAGATGACAAGAAAAACTTGCCTTGAAATCTGATTTTTGTTCAGTAATTCACAGATTTTCGTAGCAATTTGTAAGGATAAAAACAAATCCATTGCAATATGCAATCAACATTAAGAATTGTATTTCTGATTTTACCTATTTATTTCTTCCTCTTTTTAGCAGCCTAAACATAAGAAGCGAAATGGGCTGGAGTGATAGTACAGCGAGTAGGCTGCCTTGCATGCAGCCAACCTAGGTTCAATTCCTCCATCCCTCTCAAAGAGCTCGGCAAGCTATTGAGAGTATCATGCCCACATGGCAGAGCCTGACAAGCTATTTGTGGCATATTTGATATGCCAAAAACTGTAATAACAAGTTTCACAATGGAGATGTTACTGGTGCCCGCTCAAGCAAATGGATAAACAATGGATGACAGTGACAGTGACAGTGATTTTTAGCAACCAGATATTCTGGATCTTTTGTTTTTGATTTTGAATAACTTTTATTTTATTTTGTTTTTGAATAAATTTTATTTTATTATTTAAGTAAAATCCAAATTTTCACGATATCATTATATGTTAAAGCTTTATATAACACTATGAAACTAAAAGGTGTTCAAACAATAAGCCATTTTCCAAAATTAATTCTTCATCGATAATGCGAGAGTCTCTTGCCTCCGCACCTGGCTGTCTTCACTGGGGCTTCTCGGAGGGGGTAGATTTCAGTTTCCCTCCCTGCCCTGAGCAGAGCAGATGACCTCCGGAGCCCAGCCACAGCCACGCTCAAGGCCCCTCTCCACATGTTCAGGCGAGCCTCATGCATGAAGGTACTGGCAGAGGAACCCAGATTGTGGGACCAGGGGCTGAGACCTTCAAGCCTGCTCAGATTAGGACTGGGTGTCTTCCGCCCAGATTTCTCATTTTCCAGTAGCTAGGCTGTCACACCCAGGGACTGCCTCCAGTGCCATGTAATCCCACCAACAGCCAACATCCAGAGACTTAAAACCAGGATCTCGGAAGTGACATCTTATAGCCTACTTTTCCCTCTGGGAGAAAATGGCAAACTACCGAGATTTTTCCTGCCCACATGGGAGAGCCTCGAAAACTCCCCATGGTGTATTCATATGTCAAAACCAGTAACAATGTTGGGTCTTATTCCCCTGACCCTGAAGGAGCCTCCAATGCTGCATCCTTGGGAAGACAAATAAAGAGAGGCTTGTAAAATCTCAGGGCTAGGATGAATGGAGACATTACTGAGACTGCTCAAGAAATTTGACGATCAACGGTATGATGATGATGATGAGCAATATAGTAATAGTCAGAGATTTTACAGTACTCCTGCCCCTTAATTGGGAGGTCTGTCAAACACAAAATCAACAAGGAAACATTGATTATAAATAACACATTCGACCTGACAGAACATTCCACCAAAACACAGCAGAATATACTTTCCTTCAAGTGGAACATTGTTCAAACTGAAATCCGAACATGAGCGAATTTGTAACTATATATCTTGGTGAGTAAGTTTTTAAAAAAATAATTAAATTTTCATAATTTTGAATAGCCAGTGGAATTATTTTATCACTGTATCACTGCCATCCTGTTGTTCATCGATTTGTTCGAGTGGACACCAGTAACATCTCATTGTGAGACTTGGGCTGGAGCGATAGTGCAATGGGTAGGGCATTCGCTTTGCACACAGCTGACTTGGGTTCGATTCCTCTGCCCCTCTCGGAGAGCCCAACAAGCTACCAAGAGTATCTCGCGCGAATGGCAGAGCCTGGCAAGCTATCCATGGCATATTCGATATGCCAAAAACAGTAACAAGTCTCACAATAGAATTATTTTATATCTAGATAAATTTCTAGATACCACCATATAGATTTTCTGTTAACACTGTTCCTCTAAAACACTTAGATAATCAAATTTATCTCAATAATTTATGATTTAAAAGTAAAAGACATTAGTTAGGAGAATTTAAAAGAGAAGAAACAATAAATGATGTTAAGAACAGGCAAATTATCACTATTCAAGAGATACATAAAAAGATATTACTTTTGATTTTCTTAAATTTATTTTTATAACACTCAACAATAGATGTCACTGTTTTTCCAAATAAAAATAGCCATCAAATTATTTCATTTTCTTTTTCTTCATAAACAATTCTTGCACTGAACAGATAAGTTGCAGTGTTCTAGTAGAAAAATCTCAAATGGTGCAGCATCTTTTAAATATTAATATCTGCAGTATTTTCTCTAAAACCCAATTAATACATCCAACTCATTTCTTTCTGAATCATTTTAAATATAAGTAATCAAAAACTCATAGTTTTACATTCTTTTACTAGTATTTTAAAAAGTAAGTGTCATTACAAGGAGAGTTAGGATAGGGTTATTTGAATAATAAGGGCTCAGGTCATAAAAAGAAACCTCTCAGAAAATGATTAATAATATCTTAAATCTTTGTAATATTAAGAAAGCTGACTTGATTGACCGGGAATCTATATGAAATGGAAATCAGTGGCAGAGAAGCCAAGAAAAAAAAGAGGTTTTGAAAGTAACACTATTGTATACAGTCTGGGGGATGGTACAGTGATGATGGTGTTCCAAATCATATGGATAGACTCAATACTCAAACGTAGGCCAGAAGTTTTCAAGAAGCTAACATCAGATCACTAAATTGTTAGAAGTTACTAAACTTGCTTCTATAAGGAAGATGTCCTTAGACATACAGTGGGAGTTACTGGAGACTTCCTGATGATCATGCATTTTTGATACTTGAGGCATGTTACAGAAGCAGCATGTATAGGACAAAAAAAAACCTAAAAAATGGAATGTTTCCTTAAGTTCTCCACTGATTAACTGTAATTTATTCTGTTAAAGCCTAGGAAGTACGTGCCTGAGTCTTTAAAAAAATGCTCTGAATGTAACAAGCTGTATGTCCTAATTGTATTTGTAAGGTGGTTTAGGATTTTTGAAGCACCTGCACCATTATTCAGTGTGCACTCTTGGTCCTCAGTCTACTGCAAATTGACAACTGGACCAACAATTATGTTTAAGATGATCTCCCAAAGTTATTGACCTATGGAATTGTTAAAATCTCCAACCTACTCCTGAGTCTTCTCTTTGATTTAATCACCTCTTAAAGAGTAAACCAAAATAAAAAGAACATGGTAAACTACTTACTCTTCTTTGAATCCTCTTCACTGTTGCTTTCTGAACCATTTTTGTGTGTGTGTCTTTTTTTTCTTCTACTTTTGATTTAGTTTTAGCCCCTTCATTGATATTGTCCTATTCCCCTGCCCCTTAAGTTTTTGCTTTCTCAGATTTCTACCTCTGGATATTTTTTCCCCTAAAAAATTTTCTGACTAATTGTGTTATTAAGGTATAGTTGAGTCATCTTCTGAACATTCATCCTTCAACAAGTATTTCTTTTCCTTCACAAGCCAGGGCTGTTTTAAGTGATTGAAAACACAGGAGTCAAGGATAGCAAAGTGTCTTCCCCACTTCATTTCTTGTGAGGAAAAGGACATGTGTAGGACTATATTGAGTTATTGACTGATAGCTACAACATCTCCTTCACTGATTTCTTTCTTCAAACTCATTTTCTTTTACTCTCAGGAGAGGACTGTTACAACATAAATCCAAGGAAAAGAGAAATAGGTCAATATTCTGAATGTTAAAATGGCCTCTTGGATTTAAGAATACAAACAATGGTTTTGAAAGAAAAGGCTTTTGCATGTACAAGAGGGTGAGAATTTACTTTTCTTTCTTTTGAGGGTATGTGTCCTTCAATCTATACTCAGGGGGCCTGGAGTTCCTTCAATAATCTCAGTCCACACATGCAAGGAGAGCCCATAACTCTTCTACTATCTTTCCTTCCAAGTTTTTCGTTTTCTAATTTATGGACTTACGGGATGCATGCCAGAATGTTTATTATGTAAATAATTATTTTCCATCTGATAGGTTCAACTAAGATCCCAAGTGATACTAAGTAGGAAAGGACAAAAAGAGGGGTAGGTGTTTCTGTGTCATCTTCTCCTCGGCCATTTTTGGAATGGTCATAGTAAAATCCTACCATAATTTTAAGATCAAAGGAGATGACCTAAGTTCAGAATCCTAGTTAGATTTTTAGATGCTGATGATTTCTTTACACAAATAAAGCTAATGACTGAATCACAAAGTATTGAACCTAGGGCAGGTACTATTGAAGAGGGAAATGTTTTCCTGTAGGCGTAACAGAAATAAATAAGTGGATGCAAAGTAACAGGAGGAACCATGTCTACAAGACAAATAATTTGTGTTTGCAGATGTGCCACAGAGTTTCTTGCTAAAGTTCAGAAGATAAAGCCAAAACTAAGCAGGAGCTGATATAAAGATGTGGCCGCTTCCTCTGTTCAACTGTTTACCAGTGTTAGCAAATGCAAAAGACTGCATTCACTCTGACAACTTCCCATGTTACTTTCTGCCACTGGACAGAATTATTTCTCAAGACAGAGTAAAACAAATAGACAGTTAACAATTCTATGCTAGCCAGGTGAAATGAATGGGTAATAGAAATATTCCCACATAAGTGTTTACAAAATCTCAGAGATCATGTGAAATGCTGATAATATGAACTGAATAAGACATTTTTCTGTCCTTAAGTCATCTAAGTTTATTAAGAAAGTTAATGGTTGAGGGGCTGGAGTGATAGCACAGCGGGTAGGGCATTTGCCTTGCACGCAGCCGAGCTAGGTTCGAATCCCAGCATCCCATATGTTCCCTGAGCACCGCCAGGGGTGATTCCTGAGTGCATGAGCCAGGAGTGACCCCTGTACACCTCGCTGGGTATGACCCATAAAGAAAAAAGAAAAAGAAAGTTAACGGTTGAGCCAACCCATAGTCTGGTTGGTACTTTCCTTACAGCAAGGAGTACAGTTACTTACTGATTTATGTCAATCATTTTATTTTATTTTATTTTAGGTTTAAGAGATGCCTTATTCATCATCCCACAAAGAATGGATGGTTTTGTGAAGGTTCCCATTCGTCTTTGACTAAATCAGCCATCAAGTTCTATATTCTGATTGCACTTTTGTATCATTATAACATATTTCACATATATTTCTCATTGTACTTATTTTATTATTCAAATTATCTAATTGAAATTATAAAACCCTTAAGGACATGACAATTCTATATTATCATCACTGTCATCGGCGTCTTGTAATAATAGTATAAAGTAATTTTATTTTAACATAATTTTTTTACTTTAATCCCCTCAAATCACACTTTAGGAACAGCATTGTAGTTTTTGATTTACTCAAACATTGTAGTTTTAGATTTATAGAGGATCAAGTCACTTGTCTGAGTCACATTGCTACCTGCTGATGCCAAATCTCTAAACTGAATGTGAAAAAATCTAACTAAACCTGGCATTGTTTGTTCACTTAATTTGTGAGCAATTTCAATATGTAGAACAATCTCAGATAGCGTAATATTAATGATTTACATGTGTTAGTTGGGTCCCAATATAGTCTTCCTTTTGTTGTATTCACAGACTTTAGGATAAATATTAGCCTGAATATGGAATGTTAACTGATACCATGCTACTATTTGTAATTATTTCAGGATAAAACCATTTGTAATTGTTGGTGGGATAATTTCTCCTAAATTTCCCTTCTTGATGATTCTATTCATTTTCTCTGCTACCGTTCAAGAATATTGCTGTAGCTCTAACAGGCTTCATTCATGGATAGGATCACCCCTAACATATAGAAATAGAAAGCTAAAGCTACCTATACCTGTAAATATGTCTCATCTATTATTGATTTGGTCCAACAGCTTCTTTAAACCATTGGGACCACCTATACTTTATCACATTTTAATTTCTGAGAGTACTTTTAGTTAAGATTACAGAGAAAAAGTCTTGCATGGAAAAAATTTACTGTATCACTGTATCCTGTCATCCCGTTGGGGAAAAATTTACATGTAAGTAAAATGATGTTAAGATTTTCAATCAGCTGTCATTCTTTTTAGACAATAGAATTACACAAATGCTTATTAGTGAATGGCTTGCTTTGAATATATTACACATTTTAAAAAATAAATAATTTTGATATTCTCCTTAAGCAGCATAGTCTAGAAACTGTGCTTTTGCTATAAAAGAATTATGTTTTAAATCAGTAGTACAATTGTAAACAAAAAATTATTATTCGATCCACATATTTATCTAGCATCCTGATATCATTTTAGTATGTCTTATAAAATTGTTTATACTGAAATCATGAATAGAATAATAGTGTAAAACGTTGCTATTAATTATCTGAAAGATAATTTAGAATCATATAACCATGAGTTTAGTATTTTAAAAGCAATTTTATTTAAGTGAGTGTTCATGTAGCAACTCAAATAAGTTTGTCCACTACAAGAATGAAGAAAAATTACTTTAATTAGTAGATAAGCACAGATTTTAATTATCATGTCAACTTTTTAGGTGCAAATAGATGTTTCCAAAGTTCTTAAATTATTTATTTTTTCTGACTTAGCAACTCTGACATTCTCTGAGCAATTTTGTTAAAGCATTAATTTACTTCACAGTCCTTTGAAACTTCAGGGCATCTATGTGAACTGTCAGCAATTCTCTCTTAGTGAACTCCAATTAAATTATTTTCTGAGCTTTTTCATGTTTCCCAATCTTACTTTCTGAATTCATATAAAATTTTGTGTTGTGCGTTCTGAGATTATGTCAAGTGCCGTCTATATTCCCAGAAAAAAATAACATCAGTGGAAATACTAACATTAACATTCCGGAAGAATGACAACTCAATAAAACAATTATATAAAGACTAGTACTTAAAAAAGTTTAGGGTTTAACTTATAGATATGAATATAAAGCTAGTGTGAAATGTTTATAACTATACATATAAGAACTATATACCATGCATGTACATGCATGTTTATGTAATCCTTCCAAAAATTTAAAATCTATTGGTGAATTTTTTCTTCCCTTCCCAATTTTCAAACCTCACTAGATAAGCAAAATTTATAGAGATCAAATCTAAGGACAAATACTTATCACTTCTTGTGGCAAATGAAGCATTTAACATTGTTTCTGCATCCACTTTCAAAAACAATAGTAACCATTTTTTACTAATAATGAAATGCTTTTTATCCCTTATTAAGTTTCAACATAGAATAAGACTTTTAATTTGGATAATTTAGATGTATAGTTCTTCTTTTAAATTACATATAAAATGTGTAACACATTATGTTCTTATATCAAGACAGAGTATCATAGTGAAGCTATTTTATCAAGTGCACTTTAAAATTGAATAACAAAATTCCTTAGGAAAGCAGGAAATAACAAAAAGAGCTAACATGATGTAAAGGATCAAAATTACTGAGAGCAAGAGAGATAAAATATAATAGTGATTTCCTAATGCTGGACAGAGGGCGGTTAAGGAGTAATCTTTGAGGGATGCATAACTTCTTTAGGAATGATTAAATATTTTCAAATTTATTTAATCATGTACAAATAAATGCAACTGCAAATACAATAAAATCCAAAGCTATGGAGAAAAATAAAGAGAGCACAAAGAGCACTACACTGGGAAGGTCATTACGTCTACTGCTGCTTTTCCCCCTTGTGGGATTCGCTGATTCTTGGGTCTGAGCTGTGAGCCCAAACAAAGCAGCAGCCAAGTAAATTGCGTTGCAGTCTCACAGGGACACACTTCTCACAGAACTTCAAGATTGAGGTTCAAAACTACTAAAGCCGACAGGGCTTGATTTGGGAAAAAATGGAGAGGCACGGTTTGTGTGTAAATTCCCCTTTCTTCCGGTATTTGCTAATTCTAAAGCTGTGCCTGCATAGCTATATTAAAAATAAATTTAGGAGTGATATGAAGTGGTTTAGAAAATTTTAATTTAGCAGATGGTATCACTGATTGGTAGTTTTGAGAAGCCCATGTTGCATGCAGGAAAATAGGAGGTCCTTGGTAATACATGTTGGAGAAGAGTCTGAAACCTAAACCAGAAAGCATGAGACCTTTGGCACAAAATATCCATTTCAGGAGCCCAGAAAACTATGAAGATGTGGAAGTCCAGGCGCAAGCGTGGATGAACCGGAGAGGTAGCTGGGCCTTCTGGGGAAAAGGGATACAGTGTTAGAACAAAAGCCATAAAATGTTTCAAGTTCTCCTCCTTGGTAACCACCTAAAACTGGAGTTTGGGAAAACTACATATAAACCAACCTGGCAGAGGAATAAACATACATACATGCTCATGTTGCCTACAGCTGCATCCACATCTCCTTTCTTGAGTTCTGCTCTTTTTCACTTGGGATGTGTATTGTCTCTCCCCATTCTGAAGTCCTTGTTCGCTCTTGAGTATGTATATTAATCTACCTTTTTCTTTCCCTCCCTTTATATCCCCAGTAAACTTGTTTTACTTCACCATTCATTTCTTGAAATTCTTTTCTGTCAGGGAAAGGTGATGGACATAAAAAATCTGGGTAAGATTTAGGACTGACTTTTCTTGCGAACAACAATTCCTCGCTACAATCTGAGTTTCCAGTTCCTTGGGAAACAGGGTGACTTCATGTGCATCTCTTGCATCTCAGTGGCTGCCTTGTGAGGCTGAAGGAATACAAGCATCCAGGCTTCTCAGAGGCTTATCACACACTTTCATCAGACCTGAATTTCTAAGGTACTTTCCCATGTGACAATGGGGGGTAAGGAAGGAAGCAGTAGAATTTCTTTCTCAAGGCTAACGCCTCTCTCCTCCCTACTTCACCTAAACCACCTGGGGAACCTTACACTTTTGGTGGTGGGAGTCCTATATACTGCTGGCAGCTGAAAGATTCTAATTTTTATTGTTGCTCTGGGCCACACTCAAAGGCATTCAGGAGCTACTCATGGAGTGTACCTCGGAGGTCTCTTGGTACTTGGATTGAGGTGAGATGAAGGACTCTAAGTTCATCCACAATTTTTATATTATCGCACACTTAGTTTAGTTTTTAAAATTGAAAAGTACAAACCCCCCTGAAATCTGTTAAAAGTCACAGATCATCTAAATGTTACCAAAGAGGAGAGATCTGCTTTTCAGAGTCAAATGGAAATCCTAGAACTGAGAAGCTTGTTATGCGGATTCATACTGTAATAAGCCTCACTGATAGAGATGTTATGCAAATTGGCCTTGTAAGAGTTCTGACTGATCAAGTGGTAGGGGCTACTGACACAACTAAATTATCAATTGAAAGCAAAACTTTAATTTTTAATGGGACTCTAATCAACAGACATGAGATGTTTACCTAAAACTAGATTAACAGGTGTTCCTGGTAATACACCCATGAAAGCTTAACTAAGCAAATATGACATGTCTTTTGAAATCTCATCCTTGATCCTGAAAATTTCTCTAGGTTTTGGTGAATGCCACCTCAGGAAAAACTTAAATAACCCCCCTCTCTACATGAAAGGAATAACTTGGATTCATGCCGGACAGCACCCTAAATCTCCTAAGACCTAAAATACCTTTCCTGTTGATGTAAGGAATAGTATGAAACAAGGGGAACTGGCTAGATTAAGATTAGTAAAAAGAACAAAGTACATGGAATATGACAACCAATATAATATCTTGTCTGCCTCAAGTTTATAGAGAAGATAAAAATTACTTGCTCATAGCAAAAGCTATGAGAGGAAAGATAATTCTTTCCCAATGAAATTTCTTCTTGTGACACCTCCCATACTGTATTGAAGTGTTCCTGCTTGCTTTAATTTTTACAACCAAATTTTTTCTAAGTATAACTGTTTTTCTTTTTCATATCTTGCTTCCAGCCTTTGGTTGCCAGAGACAAGAGCCTACTAAAGTAAGAGCTCCTGCCAAATTTTTTCAATAATTATATTTTTGTAATTTGGATCCCCCAAACATATTGTAGTCATATGTGATTATCTGAAGTATTAAATAAAATCTCTCCCCATGAAAAAGAACTTAACACCTTTGAGTTCCAAACCTCTTTTTACAAAGATTGAAAGGAATAATTTTAAGGAGCCAGTTTCATCAAAGATCAGAGAAATAGAAAAAGATCCATCACTAGATTCAAAAGTATAAAAACTAGGTAAAAGAATATAAGAAAATAACTCTGTATAAAATGTGCTTTATAATATAGCAAAATCACTTGCAATTTATAATTAGAACTCAAGGAGGAAAGACAACAAAATTCAAAGTAAAAAAATTGCTACAATATATAATATAAAATTGTAAAGCAAAAGAAAAATACATACTATTCTTGGAAAATATATATACAAAGTAGAGAAATGATGTGGGACAGAGGGAAACTTCCTTATAAAAGTTATAATTTGACAGATTATCTGTCAATTTGTAATATAGCCTCAAAATATAAATTTGACAACTGTCAGAACCCAGAGGAGAAAAAAACTAAGTTCAGAATTTAGTACTTTTCTTGCTAGTGAATAAAAATCATTAAATATTGTAAAATATTTTAACACTACAAGTTTATCACTTGTATCACTTGTTATCCCATTGCTCATCAATTTGCTTGAGCAGGCACCAGTAATGTCTCCATTCGTCCCCGTCACATGCTAGTGCAGCTCAATGGCATCTGCTCGCTCCAGGAACACGAAGAGTATCAAACCGTTCATTTAGGGTCTTGACAAAGAAGTCTGACCATCTCGTAGGTGCGCAGCCAGGCGATTTTTTATGAGTTATAAAATTATTAATATATAAAAGTATAAAGTAAATGAATATATTTAATATTCCTAAAATCATAGGAATATAGAAATTTTAATAACTCACTGGTAAAATAATAGAATATCTGATTATTCAATATTATCAATATTATTCAATATCTGATTATTTCATTATTTGAGTAATGAAAATGGCTATACGATGCAAATGATCTATACTTTTATTTTTGTTTAGGGGCCTCAGTCACTAAACACATAAACATACATATCTCTGGCTGTGCTTCAGAGACTGTACATAGTTCTGGTGATTAAACCTAGGTCAGGTGTACATAAGGCGAACACTATAGGCACTGCACTATCATTCCAGCCCTTTTCAGACTTTTAAGAAAATTAATAAGTTAAAAAAACATAAAATACGGTGAAAATTTATAACCGAAGTAATTAAGGTCAGAACATTTAGGAGAAGCATAGAAATCAAACACAATAAGAAAAACTGGAATTGCAAACTAGAGAAAATATAGAATAGAAAAAATAAAATGATCAAGATTTTTTTTTAAAAAGACTAATGTAATTTTTAAACATAAGTATACTGTCTACTTTAATATCTTATCATAAATGAAGTACACCAAACACAAAATAAAAATTAGAAATCAATGATGTTAAAGATAATGTCTACACTAGTCTTATTATAATTAATAGTTTATTAAATATAGTGTATGAAAATACTCTATAAATCTAGATAGTATTATATCTAAGTAAACACATTGCATCTATAAAATCTTCCCATAGAGAAGTCTTGGGTAAATTGCCTTATGCAGGCAGCAAGATTGTAGAATGTGTGTACCAGTTTACTCCCTCCCAGCAAACAAATTAATGATAATATATAAAGATAGATATGGCCTTGTTTTGGAGCTTTGAAGTCCAGGCAGGAGGTTGTAAAATCCTAGTAGAGTTCAAGACTGAAGAGATCCTCTTTGAGAACAAAGACCTATGAACTACGGTGACAGGTGTGTCAAATACAGTACCCACTTACATTCTGAAAGAAGTGTCATATCAATGTAAACTTAGCTCCACTTGGCCCTAGTCCTAAAACTACACCATCTGTCACTGATTGTAAACATGCAGAGGAGATAGCTGCAGCTGGACCCTAGGGATAGGTTTGAGAGACATCAAAGAAGAATATTGTCATGAGGTAGAATGAATTGAGATTTGTTAGATAGGACTTATCTTAAATAAGAAATTGATAAACATACATTAATATGTACATTTCTGATCATCAAGACACTAAGAGTGTAACTGGAATTCTACACACTGGAAGATATAGGAAATTCTAAATATTAAAAATCTCCTAGACTACACATAGTATATCAAAGAGAATGGCTGAAAAGCCAGTGCATTTATATATATTAAGCTAGTACATTTATGCATATTTAATATTACTTATCATGAAAAAATAAAATGATGGTGATGCCTTTATATGCACACATAAGGCATAGTTAAAAATATGACAGTGTAAAGTGAAGAATCCTGGCTGGCGGGCACCACAACACCGGAGAATTCTGCAGACCCCAAACCAAGCTGATAACACCAGGGTGCCCCAGATGGAGCAGTTGTAGTCTCCCCACCTTCTCCAGATGGAATCCTGGCGACCATGAGCTTCTACAAACATGGCTCCAGTATGTGGAGACCAGGACTATTTCTCCGAACTTCATAACCGTGTAAGTTTCTTGATATACAAAGTGAGCAATGGAAAATAGATGATTTAATATCTACCCCTAGAAGGCAGGCTTATATGGTGGTGGGAATAGCCAAGCAAAATATAATGCCCAAAAATAAAAAGAAGAAAAATATATATATGACAGTCATCAGCATCAGCATCATCATCAATCATCATCATCATCTCGTTGATCATCAATTTTCTCAAGTGGTCTCAGTAATATCTCCATTTGTCCTAGCCCTGAGATTTTAGAAGCCTCTCTTTACTTGTCCTTCCCAACCGTGCCGCACTGGAGGCTCTTTCAAGGTCAGGGGAATGAGATCCATCATTGTTACTGGTTTTGGCATATGAATACACCACAGGGAGCTTACCAGGCTCTCCCATGCATCCAAGAAACTCTCAGTAGCTTGCCAGGTTCTCCGAGAGGGAGAACTAGGCTATATAAGCCGTCGCTTGCAGGAGCTGGGTTAAAACATCTCTGAATGTTGGCCACTGATGGGATCACACAACACTGGGGAAAGTTTCTGGGTGTGACGGCCTAGCTACTGGAAAATCTTAGTTATCAAAATCTTAGAAGTAGAAGGAGAAAGAAAGAAAAGAGAACCCGCAGAATAGAAAATATTATTTACCCAACACTCTTCTAAGAAGAAGTTAAGATCCAAGCTGTATAAGGCACTGGGAGAACTTAAAAGAAATAAAAACATCTAACCCATGAAAAAATGGGGAGAAGGGATGAACAGAAACTTTCTCATGGAGGGAATATAAAAGGCCAAACGGCACATTGAAAAATGCTCTACATCGCTTCTCTTCAGGGAGGCGCAAATCAATAGAAGAGATATATTCTCATGCCACAGAGACTGGCACACATAAACAAACAAATAACTAGTACTGGCACATAAAGGAGGAAAAAACACTCTCCTTCATTTGGTGGGAGTGTAAACTGGATCAGGCTTTCTGGAAAACAATACGGACAGTCCTCAAAACACTAGAAATTGAGTTTCCATATAACCCAGCAAGACTGCTCCTGGGAATACCCTAGAGGCTCCAAAAAACACAATGCAGAAAAGCCATCTGCACTCTTAGGCTCATTGCAGCACTATTCACAATATCCAGCATCTGGAAACAATCCAAAGTGTCTGAGAACAGGTGACTGAATAAAGGAACTATGGTACATCTACACAGTGAAGTGCTATGCAGCTGTTAGGAAACATGAACTCATGAAATTTGCTTATACATCGATGGACGCAGAGAGTATCATGGTGCGTGAAATCAGTCAAAGAAAAAGGGAAAAACATAGAATGAAAATAATACCAGAGGAAGCAGAAACAAGAGAAATAAGGGACAGGAGAAGTGGTCCATAGTAGGAAGTTTGCCACAAGTTGTATGGGAGTGCAGTAAGGACAGTTAGGACAGAGAAGGAACTACTAGACAATCATACTTTGAAATGATTGCTCTGGACAAGAACTGAGTGCTGAAAGGAGGTAAAGGGATAATCTTTCAGAAATAATATTGTAAACTACATTGCCTATAAGGAGAGGGGCAGAGAAGGGAGGTAGGGAGGAAAGGATATATGACAGTGTAGATAAAATTGGAGGATTGAGGAATTATAAAATGGTGATGGTTATGTAAAATTGATACAAATATTTTAAAAACCTTTTGTCATGTCCCGTTACCTGATGTGTGAGTGTATGATATATATAGGAATTTTATCTCTAACAGATACTACAAGTTGTCTGCATTATATGCAGCCAAACCTGATTTAAATCCCCAGCATCCCATTTGATCCTCCAAGCACTTCCATGAGTGATCCCCAGACACAGAATTCCATTTCTAGGCATACTTAATATATAATGCACCAAATGGCATATATAAGAATATACATGATATAGTTATGAATTTTTTCCAAAATAAAAACTGTTTTATGAATGATAAAGTTTCATAAATTTAATCTATGCCAGTAGAGCAGTATAAAACAAGTTAAAAAGACTGGCTCATAGTTTTGAAAGAAAAATAAATTTAAGAATATTTGATGACCTCATTTACATGAAAAAAAATTTTAAGAGGAAAACTTATCTATGATGTTTACAGTCAGGTATTTCTCACCTTTAATGGAGAATAAGGAGTTAACTGAGGCAAGAACAAGACTTCTGGTACTCTGGCTTTCTATACATTGACATATGTAGTGTTTCACTTTGTAAATACTCATAAAACTATATTAATATTAGTATACTGTTTTAATAAAATACTGAAAATTGTTGATGTTCTAAGTATGCAATTTGTGTGTGTGCATGTGACATAGCTCAGTGGGGCTACAATACTTGTTAAAAATTATAATTATACAATAGATTGTAACCCAAACATGAAAGCTTGTAACTATCTCATGGTGATTCAATAAAATTTAAAATTTTTTTAAAAAAATAAATACACTTAAAAATAAATAAATATACAATAGAATTTAAACTGGAATCCAAGCAAGGTTCTTAATATTTTATTTTGTGAAATTTAGAAATATAAACTTTATTTTTGAAAAAAAAAATTGAGCTAGTGCTAAAGGACAAATTCCAAAATCTTGTTTGATTTAATGATAATATATGACTTCACCTGCCTAGGCAAAGTAGCAGTGGTGAAATAACTTTAGTTGCCATAATATTGAATAAATATTATAGACCAGGTGTTCTTAATAATCTTGATAGATTACACTGATTTAACAAGTGTTAAATTGTTGAGACTTTCAGTCAGATAATTGTTACAGCAGGCTGTCTGGTACACTGTGAATGTTAACAGCATCTGCTAACATTACTTGATAGATTACAAAATCTTACACTGTTAGATTTTGCTAGGACTAGGACATACCTGCCCTATTCAGTGGTATGATTGTGCCACATTTCTACAGTAATAGTGGCCTTTCTTTGCTGAAGAAACAATAACGACAAAAGAGAAGACTTGGCCATGTCTTCCAATGGTAGTATTTGGATGCTAATTTTTGTCACTAACTATCCCAAAATACTATATCCTTACTCTGTAAGTCATTATAATTTATTACTTTCAAAACTTTGAAACTGCTACATTTGAAACCAAAAGACTCCACCCATTTTTAAATAATAGGATTATTATTGAAGGTATATGTGCATTACATTAGTTAATATATTTGTATAGTGCTTAAGACTTCTCTTTTCCCAAAAGATGTATATTGTGATTCCTGAATAAGGACTATTTTCTCTAATTTGATTGAAGGCATTGATATAACTCACATTCTTGTAAGGCTTTTGGGGATGTGTCTTTTCTATTGTTTTGCTTAGTTGTTCCTTACCTTCTTTGATGGGATACAAACTTTAATGTGACTCAAACAGGAACAAATATTGGTTAAAAAAAAACAATCTTAAAGATACCATAGTCTAAAATATTGCACTATGAATATGCAATGCACTTTCACTCTCAGTACTTTTCAACTTGAACTTAATTAAAAATAAAAATGTCTCTTAATTATAGATTCTAACTTTTTTAATTGACGACAACAACAACAAAAACCCTTCCTTCCCTAATTCCCAGTATCATGTCTTAGAAACCATTGAATCTATACAAACAAAGCAAAAGAATAGATTCACAAGTACATATCATTAGATTTACTCCATTGTGTCTCCATTGGTATTGCCCCATGCTAGTTCTTTTAACTCACAGTAGTTTGTCTTCCTAGCCACAAAATTCATGATTTTATCACAGCTATGTTCTTCTATAGCAGTGTTCCTCAAACTCTCAGCACTGTTGAGACTTTCAGTCAGATAATTATTTGTTACAGCAGGCTGTCTGGTACACTGTGAATGTTAACAGCATCTCTAGCCCCCTATGCACTATTCACCATTATCACTGCCTTTCAAAACCCAGGCTTAACAACTTGAATTTTTTTCAGACTTCCCTTAATATTCCTGATATGTAAAAATGTTTTCCATTGAGAAGAGACACCATCTTAGAGAATGAGAACAAAAAATACAGACAAAGAGGACCTTTGGACAAGTATATTTGAAGAGGTGGGCTTTTTGTTGTTTTTCCAGGAGGATTTTTCTCTAAGTAGGTAATTATGACATTTTTCCTTTATGATAGAAAGGTAGCAATACATCCGTTTTGGATCCAATCTCTTTTCACTGACTTCACTCTACTTTACCCTTCTTTTGAAGGCCAGCTTGTAATGACTTCAATTTATTTTGAATCTCGGTCAGAACACCTATTTTTTTATCCAAAATGGACAACAACTGGGCAATCCAAAATTCAACATCAGCATTTACCACATCAGCTTTCTCCTGGATATTTTTTGCTGGCCACTCGCCAGATGTCTTCCATAAAATTGTGGGAACCTGAATCAATGGAGTGGACAATTTTTCTATTTCTTTGTTCTTTTCCTCTCCTTTATTCTGGATACATGCCATTCTAATTAATTCATCTCTTGGAAGGGAGACATCTGACTTTCTGATGTGATTTTGCGTCATCTGTGGAACTTCATGTCCAACTGTATATGGACAACGTTGGTGGGACCTTACACCTAGAGTTAATTCTTTAACTCTGTTGGCATATCTCAAAGTGTTGAGGGTGTTTTCACAAGAGGCCATCCCTGGAGAGATAGTGGCGATCATGCATGTAGAAGAGTTTTGACCAATAAAGGAGTCCCGGAGCACCTGTGTGAGTTTGCTGGCTCTGAAAGGGGTGTGAGACTTGTTCTTACCCAAAGCCCGGATGCATTCTTTGAGTGTGAGAAGACTCTTATTGATCTCTGCCCCTTCTAGCTGCCTGCTTCTGTTGGCTTTGGCAGTATCTGCTCCTCTTTCATTCCCAGCTAAGTCAACAAGAGAAAACTTGCCATGGATTTTCCCTCTGGACTTCAGAATGATCTGGAACACAGCGTGGCTTCTAGAAGAATGAGCGTTGACTGACGTCTGCCCAGAAGTCCGGCAGCTATTGCCTAATTCCACTAGGCTCAGCACATCCTCCACACAATATACCTCCTGCTCCTGTAGCCCAACCACCTGCATTTTCCTATGGCTATCTTCAAGGACCTGCAGTTTCTTCTTGCAGTTCAACAAATCAAACACCTTGCTCCCATAAATCTCAAAAAAGGTCCCATAGACTCTGAAGTCTAGTGTTTTATAAGTTGAAGCTTGGAGCAAAAGAAAGACATCCTGTGCCACCAGGGCATAAATACCTTTTGAAAAATCTTGGTTCCTGCCTGAAAAAACTCCACCCATGGTGTGGGTTTTCCCACTGCCCGTCTGACCATAGGCAAAGCAGGTGGCCATTCCCTGGCGGAAGATGGACTCCACCAGCGGCTGGGCAGTGAACTGGTACACCAACTCATTGGAGGCAGTGTCGTCAAAGGCATGGTCGAAGAAAAAGGTCTGGTTCTCCAGGTAGCGAGTGAGATCCACCTTTCGCTTGGACTCATGCACCATAACCACGTTTTCCGAGAGGATGGTGATGATATCCAGGTCATTCATGCTGGTCTCTCTCTGGTTGAGGGGGCGCTTCCTTACACAGACGCAGATGCGATGGTCCTCCCGGGGCCCCAGGCGAGTCACCTTGTTTTGCTCCAGTTGCCTGCGATACTTTTCAATCATGTACATGATGTGGTGCTTAGGGTTTCTGATGTTGATGTCGAGGACACGCTGGGCTCGGATTTGTAGCTGCTGCATTCTGCGTCTTTCCCGCTGCAGTTTCAGTTTCTCTATTTCCCTTAGGCAGGGAGATTTCTTCTGTTTCATCAGGCAAGGGTTGCTGGGGACCCTCACAGACTCGACCAGGCTGTCCCCTGACTGCTTTTCTTTGACCTGGGGGGTCTTTGCAACCCACTTTGACACCATACGCTGGTCCCCACTGGCCGAAGGGGGCTCTAGAAACGGGGAAGGGAAGGACCTGGACGAATGGGAGTCCTGGGCAGAGATGAGAGTTGGATTCAGCAAGAATATGGTCTCTAGGTCAATCTTCTTACCTTTTGTGACTCCGTTTTCTGTCCATTCGACTATGACCCAGGGTCTTTCTGGTTTGATCTCCGTGACCATAGCCAGGTGGATCCGCCTGTCGCTGCGTTGGATTGCCACCTGGATACCCTTTTGGATGTTCCCCAAGTGCGGAGTCAGTGATGCTCCCAAGGTGTGGGGTTTGGGGAGGACGGGGACACATAACCGGCTGGCCATGGTGAACGGTGGAACATCTGAGTGCTCCCCTCTGGGGCTCTTTTGGTTTGGAGATACAGGACCAGAGCCCGCCACCAGCCTGAAGCCCCCAAAGCACTGATAGGTTGCACTGGCCTTTGTGAGCTGGGTGGACCAGGGCTCAGTCTGTGGCCGCTCACGTCACAAAGGAGGGGTGGGGACAAGCTGAGAGGGGTGGGGCTGGAGCGGTAGCACAGCGGGTAGGGCGTTTGCCTTGCAGACGGCTGAGCCTGGTTCAATTCCCAGCATCCCATATGGACCCTGAGCACCGCCAGGAGTGATTCCTGAGTGCAAAGCCAGGAGAAACCCCTAAAAATCGCCGGGTGTGATCCAAAAAGAAAAAGAAAGAAAAAAGAGAGTATGTAGGGTAAGAGAGTCGGAAGGCCGATTTGGGTGGTGAGGGAAAGGGGTTCATGTTACTGGTAAGCATCAGGAACGCAGGAAGCAGGAGCAGAGAAATTGTTTCTCCGCCAGAGAGAGTGCTGGGACTGTAGTCAAGGAAAGGCTATTAAACTCCACAAGCACTTGTGCCTAAGCTTTAGAAACATTCTTTCCCAAGTGCTCTCTTGACCTGCTACCTGAGAGCTAAGTGCTTTTAGATTGAGAGCCAGTAACATTCCTTTAAAGGTCAACCCTCCAGAAATCAGCAGGAATAAGTGAAGGTAGAAGCTGTTTGCAAATCACAGGCTTAGAAGGACAGGTTCCCAGAAAAAGGTCCTCCAACCTCTCCTCCTCCTTCTTCAAAACTTGTTTAACAGTTACTATTAAATGTTAGTCCTATTTCATGGGTTTTCTCATTACAAAATGAAAATGATTGAATGAAGTGGGTTCATGGGCTAATTTGCTAATATAAACCCAACTTCCTTTTGTGCAACATCAGGATTTGCAAACACAGATGTTTATCATATTCCAAGTGGCCCTGAAAACGATGCTGTGAGTTTTGTGGCACCAAATCCCTGTGCTTTTAGGTTTAGTAATTGCCTTTCCAAACTCCTTTACTATTAAGCTTCTGGTCTCATTTTTCATAATTTAAAGAGAAAAAGACATTTGCTGGACAGAAATAATTCAAGTGTTTTCTCCTCCTCGTCCTAAACTGTCTTTTAGAATTTTTTAAAAGGGCTTGGGAAAAAGACTGCACAGGGATGAAGGTATGTGTATTGCCTGCAGCAAACCCTGGTACAATTCCTGGCTCCATACAGTTCCCCAAGCAACACAGGTGTGCCCCAATGTCTTCCCCCAAATTGTTGAAGGGAGTATTGAATGGTGGGAGATGGTAAAGGAGGTATGGCAATTAGAGCCAAAACTCTATTTTAGGAGTCTGAAGTGATAGTACAGGGCTCAAGGCACCTGGCTTGCACACAGACATCTCTGGTTGGATCCGTGTACCACATTTGGTCTCCCAGCCATGCCCTGCCAGGAGTGATCCCTGGACACAGAGCCGGGAATAAGCTGTCAGCAGCCCTCAGCTGGCTGTGGCATAGCACCTCCTCTAAAGTAAATAAATTAAAATGTAAGAATATGTATTTTAACAAGACTATTTTTTTTCTATAGGATTGTTTGCTTGCGAAAAAAAATCATTTGTCAGATAAATTAACTTGAGGATGAAGATGACACCTTTAGTTTTCTTTCCACCATCTTTACCCCACATATTACATTGTATGTTGGGCTGCACTTGTGATGGTGATTACATTACCTGCATTCAAGGACTATAAATTTATAATTCGAAAGCCTTAACACTGAGAAAGTTGAAATGTCTCTAAATCTTATTTTAGTTTGAAAAGAATGTTGAGTGACTGATGTACTAAAACTGTACTATGGACAATAAATGATAAATTGTTGTGCTTTTAGCATGGAAAGGACAAGTAAAATCTTCAGAATAAATCACTGTCACTGTCATCCTGTTGCTCATAGATTTGCTCGAGTGGGTACCAGTAACGTCTGCACTATGAGACTTGTTACTGTTTTTGGCACATCAAATATGCCACGGGTAGCTTTCCAGGCTCTGCTATGCGGGTGGGATACTCTTGGTAGCTTGCCGGGCTCTCCGAGAGGGGCAGAGGAATTGAACTCGGGTCAGCCATGTGCAAGGCAAAAGCCCTACCTTCTAAGCTATTACTCCATCCCATAGAATAAATAATAGAAGATATTTAGGACTGATAAAATAGGAACAAATAGGATCTTCAACTGTTTGATTCAACACTAATTATTTGTATAGACATTGGTAAGCTTTATATACACGGTCTCTCTATAGCTTACAATTTTCTATGTTCACATATTAAATTATTTTGTGATGCTTTGTCCATAGTTATACATTATTAATGTTCATCAAAATACCACTGTATCACTGTCAGTATCACTGTCATCCCATTGTTCATAGATTTACTCGAGCAGGCTCCAGGAACGTCTCTATTCCTCCCAGCCCTGAGATTTTAGCAGCCTCTCCTTACTCGTCTTTCCCAATGATTGGAAGCTCTTTCAGGGTCAGGGGAATGAAACCTATTGTTAATATATCAATATTGTTAATATACTGTTTACATATATATATATATATATTACTCTCTGATTTATTGTCTACTGTCTGAACTTCATCAAATACAGTATGGGAATTATGGAAAATGGGTAGCAAATATATAATAATGTGTCACTTGGCCAGAAAGCAGCCTGAAGCCAGGCAGGGGTTGGGTAGTAGAGGTTGGCTACAGGGGCTGGGTCCCTTGGGGCGAGAAGAGTTCTCACCCAACCCCTCTGGGGCACCCTGAGTGAAAATAGCCTGGCGCGGAGTCCCTATTAAGATCATCTTAAGAAAAAAAATCCAGGCACAGCATCAGACTGGACACACTGATAAGTGTATAACAATCTGTGTACAAAGCAAAATTTTATGAACCCAGTTTCAAAGACCAACTGTCCGGGGTTTCTTTGCTTTCTGGCTTTTGGCCATTGTCAGGGCTACTCCTGATTCAGTGCTCACATCTGATTCCTGGCAGTGCTCAGGGCCCAGGTGAATCCAGGGATCCAGCTGAGTGGTGCTGCATGCAAGCCTATGCACAGCCCTTGGCGCTCTCTCCCCACCCTAAACCGTCTGAGTTTTTGCGGACAAACAACAAAGAGACAGGACTGTCATTCTGTGTTTATTGAACATTTCATTCAGGCAAACGGAAGTAACATTATGATTCTAACACTGCTCCACACGGGGCTAATACTGAAATAAAAACTGCCCTCAGGTTGCTCTGACAATCATCCTCCCTGCGAGCAACTTTGTAGAAGCATTTGCCCTTGACAAACTCCATCAGGGATTTTTTTAGACTTTTTCTACCCCAAAAGGGAATTCCAAGAGATGAGCAAGTTTTTTTTTTTTTTGGGGGGGGGGTTCAGTGCACATCCAGCAGTGCTCAGGGATTACTCCCAGCTCTTCCCTCAAGAGTCACTCTTGGCCGTGCTTGGGGAACCCTATGAGATGCTGGGGATCGAACCCGGGTCAGCCTCGAGCAAGGCAAGCGCCCTCCCGGCTGTCTTATCACTCCGGTCCCAGGATGAACAAACCCGGTTCATTTGTTCCCTTTTGGAAAAAAGAAACCAGGATAAAGTCATTCAGCCCCGGCTTCTCTGGAGAAGCCTCTGAAGCAGCAGAAGCTTCATCAAAATAAAATCACAGAATGTTATATTTGAGGGCACGTTATAAATTACTTTCTTGTTTGTTTTTGAACCACGCATATTGTTGAATAGGGTTACTCCTGGCTCTACACTAAAGAATCACTTCTGATGGGCTGGGGGAACCATATGGGATGCTAGGGATTGAACCCACGTTGGCCACGTGCAAGACAAGCACCCTACCACTGTACTATCTCTCTGGCTCACATTATTTATTCTTTTGTCCTGTTTCAATTACCCTTTAAACACGTATCCAATCAATTAGACTTTTTAAAAGTTAACATTGGAAACATCAATTTTAAAAGTGTTCCAGGACAATAAATATTCATTTAATGAGCATTCACTAAACACATTTAGTGTGATAATTTTGTTTCTTCTTGAAAAGCATGTATATGAAATATTTTTAAATAAATACATATTTAAAGCTAGAATGATTTTTATATGAAACATTTATACATATAGAAGGACAACAGGTTATTTAGTTCTCCATGACAAAGATTATCATAACCATAATTGTCAATTATGCCTATATTTGATAAAATATTGAAAAGGGCAACTACAGTCGGAATATACATAATAGTGATTGCAGAAAATACAGAAGATCCAGAAATAGAGACAAAGGGTAAAGTCAACTTTTTTTTTTTTGCTTTTTGGGTCACACCCGGCGATGCACAGGGGTCACTCCTGGCTCATGCACTCAGGAATCACCCCTGGCGGTGCTCAGGGGACCATATGGGATGCTGGGAATCGAACCCGGGTCGGCCGCGTGCAAGGCAAACACCCTACCCGCTGTGCTATCACTCCAGCCCCGGGTAAAGTCAACTTTGTAGCAAATAAATGTGCTGTAATAATCACTTTATATCTAATAGTTCTGCCCTGGAGAATTGTTTCTTCTATTTTTTTGTTTTCCCCATCACAGTGAATCTGCCCTTGTTGCTCAGACTCCAAAAATTAGCTCTTTTTTTACTTCCCATTCATATAATTTAAGCATAATGCTTGTCTGTTATTTTACTTTCTTGAAATGGATCTATCCACATAACACCTTATTTATACCATTTCTTTAGTCTGGGCCACCGTGATATATTTTGGCAACAACTTTCTGAATGCTTTCTTCCTCCATGTTTATCTACAATCCGGCCAACTCTGCAATATGTCACCTCATGTTTGTTTTAAATCCACGCGTCTAAGCTACTTTCTACCTTTCTATGAAGTCAATTGCCAATACATTCAGGCCCTGATGCCTTCACCCTTTCTTCAAGTCATTCACATTTAACACTGTCTAACTCTGTTTCAACCCTATGAAATACCACTACAAACTGTGCTACGGCCCCATGGTTAGCACTCATACATTAGAGTTAGGAAGACAGAGTAATAGACTATAATTATTGGTTGAGGTATATAAAAATGAAGTATGTAAATTGCTTAGTGTGGTGTGAATTGCTGAATGTGGTAACCAAGCAGTATAAGGGAGATGTATAAGTAGGAATTTTATGTGGGGGAGGGGATAAATTGTGATCAAGTAATATAAATTAAAAGGTGATAATTTATATTCCTTGACCACATTACCCTCCCCCCGCCCCATCCAGGGCCCAATATTTCCTTCATCCTTATTTTACTTGGCTACTTGATTTGGGTATTATAGGTATTTTATAATTTGTGTGCCACTTTTATTTCATGCCATTTTGTATAAGGCTTCCCTTAGCTTTAAGATTGCATAATTCTCCTATGTATTTCATTATTTAGCTTTATTGGAATGCTATTCTGGATTTTTCACCTGCATGTTTTTTGCAACCCAAAATAAATTTCCTTAACACTGACTGCATTATTTACAATTTTATCTCTAGTGTATCATATAGGTATCACTGAAAAACACTTCTGAATGAACAATAAGTAAACACATACTATAACTAATAATATAGCACTGCTTATTAAGGTTTTGTTTTGTGTCAAACCCTGGGCTACTTTCTCAAGTATCTTTTTCACTTTCTTTCCTTAGACTAATATGCATATATGTCTGTATACCAGTATCTCTCTCTCCACACACACAAACACACACATATACATGTACCCGCATATATTTTTTTCACCTACATATATTTACATACATATGTATGTTTGAAATATATACATTTTGCAGAAATTATGTACAAATTATCTTCATTTGCCTGATAGTGAGAAATTTGATGCTCAGAGAAAGTTATTCCTTGCTGCTAAGCAGTGCCTAGAATTTATACTTGCATGAAAGTCAGAAATCTTGTGTGTTTTGGCCAGACCAAACTGCCTCTGGCTTATATTTGGTAGCTTTAAGTGTTATAGGGAAAAAATTTCTGGCATAAAAAGAAAGGGGAAAAAGTGTAGTATTCTTGACAAGATTTCATGAAGGTGATATTTTACTGGAGTCTTTATTATTCTAAGCCATGAGTCACTATTTTTTATTCACGGAGTTATTATAAATGATAATTTATATCACTTATTCTATTTCTCAGGCTTTGTGGTTCTGAATGCAGTCTGACATTAAAATTCCTCACTGTTCAATCTTTATCATCATCAGATGTTAAGGTTTTTTTTTCTTTGCCTGTAGCTAATGTGCTTTCATATAACCTCTCAGCCTAGTGGAATTCTGGGCAGAACATGGCTGTGGAACTCATACCTTTGGTACTGGAAATATGTTCTTTAATGGGGAACTGTTTTACTCATTTCAGAGAAAAGTAACCTTTATTTCAAGCACAGCCATCTCTCATCTTAAGGTTTGAAGTGAGCCTCCTCATGGAGCTAAGGTTGCCAGACCTCTTCTGTTCTTGCTGAGATTTTGATCTTTTTCCCTTCTGAATTTGTAAACAAAACCTTCTTTCTAGAACTAAAAATTCTAAAAGTAAGTTTCTGGCCAAAGTAAATTTTTTCTTCCAAACTGTAGGGGGGAAATTGGCCAAATTTGAGAGTGTTTGAATTAGAAGAGGCAACTGTGTGCCCAAACCTTAAGAACATGCATGTTCCCTTCACTTATAAGTCTTTTTATATAAGTCACAGATTATGTGGCCGTGAATTGATGTAAGGAAACAACATAATGAACACTTCCCTTGCATTTTATGTAAGAGAATAGTTGCTCACTTTAAGTTGATTAGACTTCATTCATGGTTCAAAATTTATTGCAGTTTATGCATCAAAACATCATTTTTTTAAAAAAATTATTCTATGTCACCATTAATACTAGATCTTTTTTTTCATTAGAAATTCAGTCTCCTTCTAGAGATGGTTTCATAAACTATTTTACCCTATATTTAAGGAAAAAAGACTAGTTTTAGTTTTGACATTCATTCTTTCAGTTATTAAAGAAAATAAGCCACCTCTGATCAAACACTGTCAAAGTACTTCAAAACAAAACTTATAAACCAAAATAATCCTATCTTTTCATCATACTTGTATCATACTATTTAATTTGCAAAATTATGCTACAATTATTGGGACTTCCTTAACACTCGAAATTATGCCAAAACATTGACTCCCCACTTCTTAAGAAACTTTTAATTAGATTTATGCTATTTCATTATCATTATGTCAGCAGATTGTTTAGTTCTTGATATAGGAAGAGAAAAATAAGGCACAGGAAAGTTCAATTATATGATCAAAGTCACACATACTAATCATTATTTGAAAGGGAGTGAGGAGATAGTTTTGTTTAAAATATTATGCCTCTTTTGTAATATGTTTCTCTATTCTGCAGCTAGATATTATTCCCTAAGGAATCAATGCCAATCTTACCTACAACCAAATTATTTAGTAACATTGCTATCATCCCCTAGTAGATGTAAGAATTTCCCAAAACGAACTATTTGAAAAATTTCCAAATTATTTCTAACTGCTGTGTATTGAGCAATAAAAGAAATTGCTTTCTTGTATTTTTCCCCCTTGCGTTTGTGTACCTGCTCACAAAATCATCTCATACATAATGCAAGGTAATAAACTATAGCATGTAATGGCTGCAAAACCTTGCCCATGTGGAAATAGAACTAGAAATCCATTACTGCGGATGTATCCTTCAAATGCAATTCAAGTTTGACAAACATTAAACAATTTGGGCAGGCATTTGCAACCAATGTTTCCTCTGAGTGCTTTTTAGGTGTCTCATCATCATGCTATTATTCTAAAATGCCTACAAGAATTAATGATTTCCTCCAGGTAAATTGCAGTGGTTTGAAATGCCACACAGGAGTCACCATTGCCTATTTGGGGTAAGGAGGGGATATAATGTAGCCCCTATACACAATCTGTTCGTTTAAAAAAAAATACTGATTTCTCTTGAAGTTCCATTTTCTTTGTGACTCCTAAAACTATGTTGCTATTTGATTATAATTTGAAATAAAATTGGTATTTTCTCAAGATAAGTACATTCTCACTTAAGGAAAAAAATGAATTCAACTGATCAGTGTTTCTGTTTCCTTAGGTATGTGAAACAAAATAGTTTATAGCTACCAAAGATTAGAGAGTTCCTTTAGTTACTGTCACTGTCATCCCATTGCTCAAGCGGGCACCAGTAATGTCTCCAGTGTGAGACTTGTAACTGGTAGCTTGCCAGGCTCTGCGGTTCGGAGGAGATACTCTCAGTAGCTTTCCAGGCTCTCCGAGAGGGGCGGAGTAATCGAACCCACGTCAGCCTCATGCAAGGCGAACGCCCTACCCACTTCGCTATTGCTCCAGAATGGAACAAACGATGCAATGTGTTCCTTTAGTAAAGACCACAAAACTAACAAAAATGCCTTCTTCACCCAAATTAGATTTTTATCTTATTCAAAGACTATCTTTGGGAGAATCCTTTGAAATCTTTTCCCGCAATGTTGGAGAGTTTTTTTTAAAGAAACTAAAGGCTACAAAACTTGTGTATTTTAACATTAGAAATGAATATAGATATTCTTTTTGTCACTGTGTTGTGTTGTCAGAAGTGAAGTGTTTTTTTTTCTTTTTTGGGTCACACCTGGCGATGCACAGGGGTTACTCCTGGCTCTGCACTCAGGAATTACTCCTGGCGGTGCTCAGGGGACCATATGGGATGCTGGGAATCGAACCCAGGTCGGCTGCATGCAAGGCAAACGCCCTACCCACTGTGCTATTGCTTCAGCCCCTAGAAGTGAAGTTTTTGACCTGTGAAGAGTAATTCTGTAGAAAAAAGCAAGCAAAGGGCCACTATCTCTCATAGTGTGATATGAGAGAGACCATTTTCTCATATCACACTATCAACTTCTTGAACATATGATCTACTATACTATCCAGTGATAAGTGACCTTCCACACCATACCCCCCTTTTATATGATACTTAACAAAAGTGTATTTCATTTATGTTCCTCCTATTATCTTTGACCATCCCAATAATATTCTGAAAAATTATTTATAGAAAGAAAAATAATTCATTGCTCTGGAGTGTTCTCTCCCAAGTTAGAGTTTGCTAGCTGCTTCTTTGTTTAACATCCTCCGTTGGGCCCTTTATTTCTGTGGTTTGATAATTGGAGAGAGGCTTGGTTGTAGATATAGAGGCTTTGATACAGAAGCTAGATATAGCAGTTGGGTTGCATTCTTATATTTGATCATGACAGAAGGCATCTGATGTCTGTTTTTTTTCTAGGAGGTTGTAATAGGTCCTGTTGGAATATAGCTCTAAATATGTTAGGCCTGACTTTGGTTCGTCCTTGCTCCCCTTGCCCAAGGAGCTTAGGTTTATCAGTCACACCCATCAAAGTGCTCCCGAGTCACTCCCATTCCTTTGTTTATCTGTAACCAATTCTACCAGTTTATCTGCTCTTCCCTTAATCAAACTCTGTTAATTGGTAAGGTCAGAACTTCCTAGGACACTGAATATTATAACATTGCCTTTCTCTCCTCTTTATGCCTTTTGAATAATTTACTTTAAAGCTATGTCTTTTTTGTATAGACACAAGAAGACAATATTATGTTTTTATAACTTAAGACTTAATTGGCCTCTATTCCCTCCTGGGCATCTGCTTTCTCCACTTAAGCCTCAGTTGCCCTCAGTTCCTAGCACCCCAAAGTAGGGTCCCCGACGTGGGACGGGAAGGATCCAGGGCAAGCGGTGAGTTATGTGCTACCCTGGCATCGAGATGGGCCTGGCCAAAGTGCCTAATTCTTAACTATAAGTTAAGAGCTTGATCATAGACAAATGCTGTCATGATCCAATAGTAATTATGAGACTGGGACCCTGCCAGGGATAGGAAAGACTGATCTGGCCTGAGCACTGTAGTCTGAGATTGAGATGGCCCCAGGAGAGCAATTCTATAAGCTTTAATGCATCTCTTATTGTGTCCATACAAAATAATTAATATTATGAATTCTTATATGTTTGCTGGCTGAGGAGAAGAGAAACACATTCATGGGACTCTGCCCTTGGGTGGATCCTCCTGCTGATAGAGAATTAAGTCCTAGGAGAAGCATCCCCTGAGGGAAAAGAACCTTACCCTATTGTTGACCACACCTAGGTGTATGCCCCAACCCCCTCATGCTGTGGAGATTTAACTAGGCTGTAAGAGTGGGTTGGGGGCCAGATCGATGGGAGCCAAATCCACGGGCCAGATCCACGGGGCCAGATCCATGGGGGCCAGATCCACAGATCGAGAGAGAGACCGAGAGCCGGAAGAGAGGCAGAGAGAGAGAGAATGAAGTAGGATGGGGGAGAAAGAAGCAGGAGGAGAATCAGAGGAGAATGGAGATGGACATGAAATAAACCGATCGAGCAACCAGTTTGGCCTTCTTCCTTCCTTCGCCTGCCTCGCCGCCTGCGCGCCCATCCTTTTCTTTTTATTTTTATTTTTATACAAGGTCCTATTATTGTTTAGCAGATAATACAGATAATATCTACACAAAAGTATTTCTCCCTATCTCATACAAAGAATGTATCATTCACTTTATTTGAGTGGAAATGACATACACATCTGTGCCAAGGCATTAAACTTATTTGCACTCTGTTTGCATAGTCTTTTACAAAGTCTTTGCTTTCTGTAATTGAGAATTGTGTGTTTCAAACAGTGACCACTTCTTTCATCATGTTATCAATTATGAAGATAGAAGTGGACTTGAAACCAACTCAGTTTGGAACTCTCATTAGCAAAAGCTAAATAGTATACATATAAGAATGAATAGCAAATTGATGTGTTATCAGTTTGCTTTGTTCTTTTAACTTAATGACTTTGGCAATCATAATGACAATTATCTAGATTTTTTATTTTATTATCACTTGCAAAATGCTGGTGTTATAAATCTGTCATACTTTATTCATGTACTACTGCCAGAATAGTTTCTGAGGAAGTACTAAAATGGTTAATAAATGAAATTATTATTAATAAAGGAAAGTCAGCATAATATTTTTTACTTTTGTCATTTCATTTGCTACTTTTAAGAATAGTGAACTGGTTCTCTAGTTTCCTCCAAAGAAAACTAATGAGATTTTATTTTTCATTAAGCATCATGCACTCATGAATTTGGTCACTATATAAAAGCAAATATTATTTGACGCCACACTACTATTCAAAGATATTAATCCCTTTAATGTTTGAAGTGTCTACTCCTAAGATGTTATGTCATTTAAACCCAACATTTATTAGTATTTTAAACCACACAACTGTTACCCTTTAAATATTTTTTAGTGGAGCTACTTCTCCTTTCTTTAAAATCTAGAAATTACTCCATGCATTGAGGGAGGCAGGAAAATTTTACAATTGAGTAAGTCAAAGGCAGTGGCTTCTAGATATTAGTAAAATCCCAGAATTAGGTGAAACATTTAGGCAAATAGTTCAGACATATGCCATCTAAGATCTTGGGACTTCACAATTCAAAATGTCCTATTAGTAAGGAATCTGTGATATGATGATGACATTCAAGTTAAGTGATCTTAAATGATAAAGGATTAACTGCCTTGAGCATTAGTCCTAATTCAGTATTTATAACTATTCAATTTATTAGCTTTTTAATTAACACTGAAAGCTCTGAAAGTACCTAATTGTATTCCCTTCTAATTATATTAACAAATTATACATATGAAAATTAAAATTACATTTTTCTAATATTCTCTCTAAAATGTGAAAATAGAGTTGATGCTTTCTTAATAAATATTTCTGAACTCATATTTCTAAATAGAAGGGGGAAAAAGTTAATAGTGGTCATTTAAGTATGTTGCATCCAGTTGGGACTATAGAATTAAAACAAACTTTCCACAAGGGTATTAACGATATGCCACATCCATGTATTTAATTCACTGTAATAATAATCTCCTTGAATTATTTAACACTCTTTTTGATAAAGACCTTTATGCTTTTGTTTTGGATGTTATCAAATTAGACTGTGATGTTTATTTTCATTATGATCAACTGAAGAAATCTAATAGTATTAAAATGAAATAAAATTAAGCAAATAAATACAAATTTGAAAAAAGAGAAAGTGCTAGTTATGACTCCCTGAATATCCACCTGAGTTCAACTTTACATTAGTTTGGGATGCATGTATTATATAATCCTAAAACTGATCCATTATATTATTGAAACATCGAGGCATTATTTTATATAAACACTTTTATATATGGTACTTATTATACTTTAAGATATATGCTGTCTGTGCTAGCCAGATTATCCATTGATATTTCACATAATGATCCAAATACTAGATTAACTCCAAAATGTAAGAAGTGGCATAACTTCCTGTGTCAGAACAGTCTGTAGACTAAGAGGAATTGGTTTAACATTTATCTGGACATGAAATGTGAAGTGATAAAAACTATCATGGTTATGATGCTATCTCATTACATCCAGATTTATCATACCCATCATACCCATCCCCATGCCTCAATCTCCATATAATATAGAAAATCTACACTTTTCTCTAGTCGGAAAATTAGATGTCATGTAACTGAGAAGGAATTACTCATTTTATTTTATTTCATTTTACTTGGTTTGGGGTCACACTCAGAAGTGCTCAGGCCTTACTCCTGGTTCTGTGATCAAGGATCAGTCTTGGTGGTTCTCAGAGGACCAGAAGAACCAGGTTTGACAGCATGCATCCAATAGCCCTACTCATTTTATTATCTTTATAGCAACCAAATGATCTAAGTTTTAAAATTAAAAGTATAAATTTTAATTAAAGAAACAAGTTGGGAAGAATATTATTGACACAGCCAATCTAGCATTCTTTTTAATGAACTCTAGCTCTTTTAAGATAAGAAACAAGAAATCAGATATAACAGAAGTCTTAGAATCCTACATGTCCCTTAAAGTGGTCCCTATAACTTCCCTTTCTACGCTAAGGATATAAAATATTTTCAATTTTCTATGTCTACATCATAACATAAAAGACACCCACATTAACATTAGTAGTGCAATATAATAACTACTTTATCATGCCTAAAACTCCACTTGATTATATATGTTATCTGGGTTAAGTTTAATAGCTTCTTTTTTTTTTCCAAATGCTTGGAGTGATTCCAAAATTATTTGAGGAGGATTCAAATAAACAGGGCTGAAATATACAGGTTGGTGGGTCACTCATATGATTTATGCTGATGCACAGCTAGCAGTGTATACTAAGCCAACTCAGTGTTCTGAGATCATGTTTATCTAACATGTTAACATGGTAACTCAAAATCCCCAAGTTTATGAAGGTAGAAACTCCCATTTCTTAAGGATTAGGCCCTGGACATTTTGTTGTTTTTGTTTGGGAGCTACACAGGGCAGTTTCAGAGCCTTCTGGCTCTATACTCTAGCCTTCCCCTCTGTATTATCTCTCCCGCCAGCCCTAGGCCCAGAACTTCTACAATAACATCTTTGTTTCCCTCCATAAACAGATTCTGCATTGAAGGGGATTTGTCCAAAGGAATGGAAGAATGCATGTGTGTGTGTGTGTGTGTGTGTGTGTGTGTGTGTGTGTGTGTGTGTGTGTGTGTTGCTAGCATGTTATGATATGAAATGATGTGAAAATCAAAGGCTATTATGTGCTTTTCCCCAGCCTTAGAAGTGACAATACAGCACTATCTCCAGCAATCTCACTGTCAGGAAATGTACAACCTTGCTTTATGGGCCTGCTAGGCAGCTGGGCCTGAGAAGACAGCCTGAGTGTACCTCAAAGCAAATCAATGAACCACAATAGACTCACAGTCTTGATAAAAAGATAGTTCATGCATAACCTGACAGGGATTTATGCAGACAAATCCCTTATGTCATTTTAGAAAACTCATAGATCCTATATGTTCACAAAAAGACATATGACCCATTTTTTCTCTAGAAGTGGCATCCTTCTTTATTACTAGCAGTTGTGAGAATCTGTTATTTTGCAATTTGATTTTTGTATGATCATAGTTCTTTAAATAACCTAATATTTTGCTTTCTACTTCAGTATTTTGAGAAAAAAAATAACCATTGTTGGTAAAAACAGATATCAACAGAGCCATACATAAAAAAGTGGTACAAAATTGGCTATAAACTTGTATTTAATACTTGAAACCATAAATTACATGGAATAAAATAAATAATATGCTCTTTTAGAATATGCCTTAAGATATAGTTGGGGACTTGACTTCACATTTAAGAAAAAGGAAAGCAAAATAATCTATGGGACTACCTCAAACTACAAAGCTTCTGTACAAGGAAAGAAACATGAATCAAAACTAAAACACGCCTGATGAATGGAAAAATTTATTTGTACATCATACATCAGAAAATGGCTTAATAATAAAATTTAGAAAGAATTCATAAAACCCAACTATATGCAGACAACTTGTTAAAGTGGGCCAAAGATTTGAATTGCCACTTCTCCAACAGCATAAAAATGGCCAAAAAGTACATGAAATGATATTCATAATCTCTTGTACTTAGCGACGTGCAGGTAGAAACAAACAAATAATAAAAAAGGTATTATGGGGCTGGTGTGATAGCACAGCAGGTAGGGCGTTTGCCTTCCACTCAGCTGACCCGGGTTTGATTCCCAGCATCCCATATGGTATCCTAAGCATCACCAGGAGTGATTTCTGAGTGCAGAGCCAGGAGTAACTCCCGAGCATCACCAAATGTGAGCCAAAAAGCAAAAAAAAAAAAAAAGTATTATATTAGAGCTGTGAATAAAAGACTAGTATTCAGAAAGCAAGAAATGATGGAAAGGATCTGAAAGGGAGTAAACAGTTATTTACCATTGGTAGAAATGTAAACTGGTACACCTATTAAGGAAAGCAGTAAAGGAGTTATTTAAAATAAAAATAGGAAGTCTTCGACCTTCCTAATCCTTCATCTGGGTATTTACTCCAAAATAGAAAAGCACTAACTTGACAAGATATAAGGCTTCCTGTGTTTATTCCAACATTACTTCAATAGCAAAGAACTGGAAACAACAAAGTGCCCCGTTAACTGATGAGTAAGATCTATAAATATGTGCAATAGGATGTTGGGGTATTATTTAGGGGCCAGAGAGCAGAAGGTAAAGCACTTGCCTTGCAAGCAGTAGGCTCAGGTTTGATCCCCAACACTGCATATGATCCCATGGGCAAAGAAGGTGTGAACATTGAACAGAGCCAGGAGTATGTCTTAAGCACTCACTGCTGGGTGTGGCCCATAACAAAGGAAGACTCCACTGACTTTCATTGGCTTCTCATCTTATACTAGGGGATAGATAATACACAGAATATATGAAAGTTTATTATATGATGTTAAGAAAAGTGAAGCAAGGAAATGAACTTAGAGTACATAAATGAATATGAGAAGTTGAAAGTGGGGCAGTTGGGTGTATCTTACTAAGAAATACCATGAAACACTTACAGGAAGGATGGGATAGTAAGAGGAAAAAATCCAAAGCAGAGGTTGCTATGTGTACAATGACCGTAAAGTGAGAGCATATCTGTCTAGCTTGTTTGCTAGATTCTAAGACAACACTTTGGATGAGAGGAAGGAAGGACGGGGGGTAGGAAGGAAGGAAGGAAGGAAGGAAGGAAGGAAGGAAGGAAGGAAGGAAGGAAGGAAGGAAGGAAGGAAGGAAGGAAGGAAGGAAGGAAGGAAGGAAGGAAGGAAGGGGGGTAGGAAGGAAGGAAGGAAGGAAGGAAGGAAGGAAGGAAGGAAGGAAGGAAGGAAGGAAGGAAGGAAGGAAGGAAGGAAGGAAGGAAGAAAGGAAGGAAGGAAGGAAGGGAGGGAGGAAGGAAGGAAGGAAGGAAGGAAGGAAGGAAGGAAGGAAGGAAGGAAGGAAGGAAGGAAGGAAGGAAGGGAGGGAGGGAGGGAGGGAGGAAGGAAGGAAGGAAGGAAGGAAGGAAGGAAGGAAGGGAGGGAGGAAGGAAGGAAGGAAGGAAGGAAGGAAGGAAGGAAGGAAGGAAGGAAGGAAGGGGGGTAGGAAGGAAGGAAGGAAGGAAGAAAGGAAGGAAGGAAGAAAGGAAGGAAGGAAGGAAGGAAGGAAGGAAGGAAGGAAGGAAGGAAGGAAGGAAGAAAGGAAGGAAGGAAGGGAGGGAGGGAGGAAGGAAGGAAGGAAGGAAGGAAGGAAGGAAGGAAGGAAGGAAGGAAGGAAGGAAGGAAGGGAGGGAGGGAGGGAGGGAGGGAGGAAGGAAGGAAGGAAGGAAGGAAGGGAGGGAGGGAGGGAGGGAGGGAGGGAGGAAGGAAGGAAGGAAGGAAGGAAGGAAGGAAGGAAGGAAGGAAGGAAGGAAGGAAGGAAGGAAGGATGAACATATGAGCTTGAAAGGGGAGTGTGCAAAGATGGTTGAAAAAGAACATTTCTACAGGAACACCTATGGTTTCAACACAAAATACATACTCACAAAAAATTAATGGGGGTGGGGGCTAGAGAGATAGTACAGTTGGTAGGGGGCTAGCCTTGCATGCAGTAAACCCGAATTTGATCCCTAGCACAGTATACAATTCCCAATTCCCCTAAGCACCTCCAGGAGTGATCTCTAAGCACAGAACCAGGGAGTCCTGAGCACTGTCAGGTGGGGGGTCAAATATAAAAGTAATAATAGTAATAATGATAATTAAATGAAGCACAGCATCATGCAAAGGAGGTCACTGAGAGAATTCAATAGAGAAAGCAGACATCACTGAGATTCAACTTCCTAAAAGACAATTATGAAAATTCATACTGAAGGAACGTTTCCTTTGGATGAAGGTTTGGGGGAGGAGAAAAGTAAAGTCTGAAAGAGAAAAGGAATTGCAAATCTGGTGTATTAAAAGAACACCAATTTAGAACAGGAAGGAGCAAAGGAGTTACAGGACTAGCTATGATAGACAGACATGGGTCATGGCAGCACAAAGGGGGGATGTAATTCTGCTGAACAATTCGGTTTTTCAAAGAATTAATTTCTGTGTTGCATCTTAGAAGCTGCAGCCTCAGGATTTCCTATGTCCAAGGAAGGTGAGCCCCACCCATCACTGCTACTACCAAATGCAAAAAACTTCCCTGAACAGTGTCAGGCCATAAAAACAAACAAACAAAACAAAAGAAACAAAGGAAAAAAACCCTATTGTATTTCCATATGAAAATAATGACCTAGAAGATTAAAGAAAAAGACAACTCTATTTAAAATAGTTTAAAATAACTTAGCTCTGTTAGTATATTTTAGATAAATTCCCAGTTTAAGCTAGTTATAGGAAGTTCTTTCGCCTTTTCAATTTAAGGAGTATTTTAACGGAGACAGTGCTTAGTGAAAACATTCATCCTTATACAGCCTTGGTGTTACATGACTTGTACGTGCCATACTGGACAGATAGAAAGGAGTTAACCAAGTGTGTTATTACCTTCAATCCATTCATTCTCAATGCATGCTAATCCAATAACAAGTTAATTGATTTTGTCATGTCATAAATTGGCATCAATTGCCCTCTTTGCATTCTGCTCTTCAGAGTGAAATTTTCTTTAAATGGATTTCAAATGGTGTTTGTTGGATTTTTATTCATCTTAAGTGCCTGCTAAAATTTCAGCAGTGATCACCTGCCAGGTCATGATAATTTTTCATCATGAAAAAGAAAGACATTTTTATAGAAAATATATTTAAATGATTTTGCAGCATATAAAACTATTCACCACTGAATGCCTGCCTATTGTTGATGGGCTTGTATATCTATGATAAGCCACAGGAATATTCTATTTCTTGCTCCTGTACTATTCTATGACCCTCTCTCCCTATTTTATACTGATTTTGATGTGATAAAGCACATTTAACATATCTGCCCATTAAATAAGACAACAGAAATCTATCAGTATTTTTCCTACCCTTCACGCCTAAAGCATGGCCATAGGAAGTTCTGAAAAATACTTATTGAGTGAAAATATGGATTTATCAGCTATCACAGTTCAATAATGACTACATGCCATCTCAGATTCATCTGATTAAATCAGGTAGATTCTTTGTACAAACAAAATAACCCACTAGTTTCTTACTTCAAAATAAAAATGGAATAGCATCCGCCGCAACTACTGGTACTATATTATCATTGACAATGCCCGCTTATGACTTAGGGTTTTCAAGATAAAAAAGTCCTTTTTAAAATGGAAGGGAACTTTCTACTTTGTGCTTCCTCTGATTTCTCATCCTTTCCAATTTATTCACTGCTTTGTGATTAAAAAAAAAAAAAACAGTGAAAATAACTTCAGAGTAAAACACCAAAGGAGTCAAAAACAGAAAAATCTGAAAGAGAAGTGGAGAGTGGGGTCCAATTCTGTCTGCATTTTCAGAAGTGACGGTCATGAAGTTACAGCACAGTTTATTTATAGTTGAAGAAGAGTTAACAAAAGGCCTCCTGTGATGATGTTGGCTGAGAATTCTTGTTTAAACCAAGTGCTATAAATAAGAGACATTCCCCAAGAAAGATACAAGTGAATTTGTAAAATCTCTGATTATAAGTATATATATATATATATACATATATATATATATAATAAAATAAAAAAAGTTGTGAAATTCTGCTGCCTGATAGCAACTTATTTTGAGGAAAGTTTGCAGTGGAAAAGTAATTGAATCCCAACTTTCTCTGCTTGGGGGCACTGACAGGTCCAAAATATCACATTCATTTGCCTGTAGGCATTCTCATGTAATAAGACTGATGGCCCTCATTCTGTATCTTCACAAAGGATAGAAAGCTGACCATTACTCAGACAAATTTGATTTACTTTCCTTCTTTAGAGATTAAGGCCAGGTTCAATAACTAACCAGTCACTGTATCTTGCCCCATTTTCTCATGCCTAGAAGCTACAAATGACCTAGCTTATCATAACTGATCTTAGTGAGTGTTTCTCTCCGGTTTCTCTCAAATATTCAGACTTGGAAACCCATTGTTTTTGACAGTTTAACAGTTAAGGAATTATATTTTATATGTAACTTATATCTTAGACTTTGAAGGTAATTTACCTACTAGTTCTATTATTTTCTAGAACATTTGAAAGTTTATAACCTTCCCCCCACACACTTTATACAATACTACAAGTAATCAGATTCAGTTTATTTTAATAAATAGTGAAATAACTTTTAGTTGCTTAATTATTCCAAAAACATTAGGGCCACTCAATTCTGAAAAGGCATAAAATATTTCAGACAAAAGCATCATTTCAGAGTTTGTTTAACTAAGCTGCCTATGGATAAATTGGCTTATATATCTCAAATGATTACTTAAACTTATTTCATACATTTTAGTTCATTGTAAGTTTATGTTTTCATCTATGACCTTATTAAATTCACTTGTTATTTGTTTGGGGGCCACACTGGTAGTGTTCAGGGATCACTCCGGTGGATTCAGGGAACCTTATGGGGTGCCACAGGGGATGCAGCCGGGTCAACTATGAATGAGGCCAGGGACTTAATTGATGCATTTCTTCTTCAATCCCTTAAATTAATATTTTACAAACTATATTCCCACAATAAGCAAAGTTTCAACTAAAACCAAAAATGGAGAAGTTTTTAAATTACAGGTCCTCAAGGAAATACATGGCAGGATTCTAAGGTCTACACAGGGAAACGAAGGCAGAAGACAGGCTGATAACAGTTGATTCTTGGGTAGAGAGTTCCTTGGGGCTTCAGGACTATGGTCAAATCAGTTAAAGGCCCCAAACTGTGGGATTTGGAAAAACTCAATGGGAGATCTGGTAGCAGGAAAAATTTCAGGACAGTGGGAAATCTGAGAAATCTATTTCCAGAGCTCACACTTACCGCTGACTCTGGGCTGTTGCCTAAGGCTTCTGCTAGCATGAGGGAGAGTGGTGGTGCTTGAAGACCCCCTAAATTTGCATAACTGAATTAAAAATATGCAAGGCAATTTAGTAAACTCCTAATAACTGCAAATTATAATATTTAATTCCCAGAATACTCTATACATTAAAATACATTTTCCTGGAAATTTTAAATTGCAGGAATTTTTCATTCCATTTATGAAAAAGACTCACCATATAATACAAAAGGGGGAAAAGTGTCACAACTCATTGTTCAACCATTCAGCTGAATCAGTTGTTTTCTACTGACAATATCCAAGTTTATTTGTCAAGCTAGATAAATGTATTTCTATACACCTCCTTGTAATCAACTCCCAACTCAATTCTGAGAGATAGGTAGTTATGATATAAAGTCTTGTTTATCACTGGGCTGATATAAGGTACTAACATTAGGGAATACCAATATTTCTTACCTGGACTGATTTTGCTGTGCTGAGGTGGGATTTTCTGAGACTGTATCTTTTTTTCCTGTTCTTTCGTAAGGTCAGAGGTCTTTATCCTAAATCAGTGCCTCACAAGAAAATTTGTGATGAATGAAAAATAGTTCTCTTCTTTTGAGAATGTGTATAATAATATAAGCATGAGCATGTGGATGTACACATGATGCATTTATGTGCATTTCTGTGTGTGTGTGTGGTAGGTGACCAGTGGAAAGGAATATCTGTTTCCAAATTTCAGGGTAGAACAATCTCCCAGATAAATTGATGCGTGAGTTTTTTTATGATTATTATTACTTAAGTAAAAGGACAAAAGGGAATAAAGGACTTAGAGTATACAAGGCTTAAGCACAAATATTATGAGTCAGCAATCCCATTCTGGTGATTATAATGGTCCCTGAGCATCACCCGGAAACCCCCAAGCAACACCAGGTGTGTGTCTGGAAGCCTCCTGAGCACTACCATAGTGGCTCAGGTAACTCCAAGCACCACAGGGCCCAAGCAGCACCAACTCTTCTGGTCTTCTGGCTACTGCATTGAACTGCACACACAATTGACCGAGAAATTGCTGGAAGGAGTCCTTGGACCTCCTGAGCACCACCTTCCCAATTGCAAAGAAAGACAAAAATTATTCTTACATTCCCTATAAGTAACTCTTATGTTAAGTTTATAGGAAACTGCATATTCTCTAAAAGCTTCATACTGAAATCATCAATATGTAATGTTGAAATATTGTGGCAGACCTTAAATAACCAAATATTAATATGTCACATTTCTTCTAAAGAAAAATGTACAGTCATAGAGTCAAAGATTCTAAGAAGCAGTTCACTCAAGTTGTTCTTAGGACAGTGTAGAAATATTATGAAAACTGAAAATGATGACCCAAGTTTCCTTCTGCCCTCTTCTGCCTTTCACCAGTTATCTGACCTCCAGCATGTTTCTGTTCTTTTATCAATCTGTTTTCTCCTATATCAAATGTGGATTACAAATACTTTGCAAATGAAATAAAGGTTAGATTTGCTCAAAGCAGAATTCTACTTAACACAGACACCTCCATTCCATTCTTGCTTCATCCCTTGATATGCATTCATTTCCAGAATGCACTAAATGCTCAATAGAAAGTATTAGTCCCAAGAGTGGGACAGAGCATCAGCTATGTGGGCAGTATTTTACAACCTGTTTCACTTTATGGTTTTCTGAAAGTTATCACTTTGTGTGACTTCTTGGGATAAATTTTGTCCAGTTCATTCATAGTTGACACTTTCTGTATCGTAGCACATTGATAATTTATTTGGAATATTAGCAGAGTGCTAATAACCTGACTGTCTTTCCCGGGGCCCCTTTGGAAGGGATGAGCTCCAACTTTCCTTCCCGCCCTGAGCAGAGCTCCCGGCGGCCGAAGACCACTGGAACCTAGCCACAGCCATGCTCAAAGCCCCTCTCCACACGTTTGGACAAGCCTCATGCATGAAGGTAACTGGTTGGGAAGAAAAGTTCCCAAGTAGTAAAAACTATGCACGAAGTCCATGGTAAGTCTGTATTGGCTTCTTTGCAATTCAAACGCACCCAGTTTCTCATTTCCTGGTGACTTCTTGAATATTTTTCATTAGACACATGGCAATTAGCATTGCTCTAAAAGAAAAACCCACATACCTTTAAACATCCATTAAGTCAGAGAAATAAATAGTCCAAAGATGTGGCCATAGAAGTCTCTGCCCTTCCACATTCTCAGTTAAACTCACATCTTAACCAAGACATAACTCAGGATAGAACCCATGGAAAAGGTACCGGGAAGTTTGATGCTCTACAACATATGGTTTGTTCACCTCCCACACTGTCCAGTCACCAACTACTTAAATGTGTTTGCCAAAAAGGACTATTGTGGAAGGTTTCATATTTTCTTAATATTTACACTTAGACTATACACTCTTACCACAGGTATTTTCATAAAATTTTTACATTTTTATAACTTTTATATATAGTCTTTTGCCCTCAAACCTGACTATCTTTCCCGGGGCCCCTTCGGAAGGGATGAGCTCCAACTTCCCTTCCCGCCCTGAGCAGAGCTCCCGGCGGCCGAAGACCACTGGAACCTAGCCACAGCCATACTCAAAGCCCCTCTCCACACGTTTGGACAAGCCTCATGCATGAAGGTAGCAGCAGAAGAACTCAGGTGTGTGTAATCCCATCAACGGCTAACATCCAGAGACTCAAAATCAAGCTCACAGAAGCGAGTGGCCACTTTGTGGCCGTGTAATATCTTATAACCTATTTGTCCCTCTGGGAGAAACTAGCAAGCTACTGAGAGTTTCCTGCCCATATGGGACAGTCTCTCAAGCTTCCCATGGTGTATTCATATGCTAAAGCCAGTAACAAGTTGGATCTCATTCCCCTGACCCTGAAAGAGCTTCCAATGTGGCATCATTGGGAAGGCCAAGTGGAGAGAGGCTTCTAAAATCTCAGGGATAGGACGAATGGAGAGGTTACTGAGCCCGCTTGAGAATTCAATGATCAATGGGATTTCGTGATTCGTGATTTCATGATTAGTCTTTTGAACATTATAAGACTATTTCAATGGCTGCTTAAACATTTAGTGTTTGTCCCAAAAGGAGAGAGAACAAAAGGGAATGCCCTGCCTCAGAGGCAGGGTGGGGTGGTTGGGGATGGTGTTGGGGTGGTGAGAGGGATACTAGGATAATTCAAACACAAAAGTTCATAAATTTGTAACTGTACAGTGATTCTCTAATATAAAATTAAAAAAAATTGTGTTTGATAGAAGCTAACAGTTAAGTTGGCTAAGCAGGTGGAATTACCAGCATATTTTGAGAGGGGTAAGAATATGATAAAAAAAATCATTGATGTTGTTTGCTTTAACAGGAAGAGGGGAGTTGATATTCTCCCCAAATTCAGAATTTTATTTAACATAGATAATATAGAAACATCTATCTCATTCTGCCTTATGTCTTGAATCCCAAATTTCTTACTTTTCAGATCCCTAGAAATTCAATTTTTTAGGACTGATAAGCTAGGTTATCATTCTATTGGTGCTTTAATTTCATCATCAGATCAGGATGACAAGGATCAAATGACTGATTAATGACAAAGCCTCCACGAATCTTTCTACCTTCCTAACCCTCCTCCTCTGCCCTTATTATAGGCTATATTGCTATGTATGAGCAACATAAGATTCAATTTATTTTAATGTAGGGAATATTTGAAACCAGAACCAACTTACCTAAGTTCAGAAAACCCTTTTTAAAAAATATGTTTTGTTTTCTGGGCCATGCCTGGTGGTGCTCAGGTCTTAGTCCTGGCTCTGAACTTAGGGATCACTGCTAAAGTGCTCAGGAAATGATATCGGATGCCAGGAATTGAAACCAGATCAGCCCTGTACAAGGCAAATGCCCTTGTAATATCACTGTAATATCACTCTGTGCTAGGAATATATCTTGACTCTAAGATAAACAAGGGTGTTAATCGTCTATTGGGATTTTAAGTACCTAAATATGATTTACTATGGATAATTTGCATTATCAGCTTTGAATTAATAAGGTGAAAACAAGTTGGCCTCATTATATTCTCAAACTATATACTCTTTTAAATGTGCTCTAAGTGCTTGATAGTAAAATTCTAGAACTTAAGATAGTCTGCATTTTTTTAGTGTTGTGAGTATGGGGAAAGGGCTCATTTGACAGAAGAAATTTATGATAATTTATGTTTTTTTGACTTTCTGAAAAGGCAGCACTTTAAGCACCCTGCCAATGCAAATTTATGACATTCATTTGAAGTAGAGAGTTTGCCTTCCTCTGATTTTAGCTTTGATTTGAGTTGATGTTAATTAAATTCCTTCTTTAAGATATATGCTTTTGCCTTGGTGAATCATCGTAGACAAGTTTTGAATAGTCTTTGTGAAACCAACGAACAGTGGCATATCACAGAAATAAAAGCCTGGGCTCTGGAATCAGAAACACTAAATCTGAGCATTAAGTCCTGCTACTTCACTACTGGTTAATGATGTGAAGTGCTGACAGTGAGAGTGAAACATTATAGTTTATTTATTAACACACAACAAAATTACAGACCCTATTGATGTTGGAAAAGATCACTTCCATATGTTCAGATTCTTTATCTGGGAGGCATTTATGTATTCAAATATCATGCTCAGATTATTAGAAATAGCTTGTTAAGTTTATATCTCGGCAATAACAACAACAGAAAATGTTAGCTAGAATTAGTCTAGCATTTAAAAAAGTATCACATACACACAAAAAAAACTCAGTTTAATTTGAAAAATTATTTACTAGGAATGGCAGTAGCACATCAGTGGTGAATGTGACAAGGCTAAATACTTACATACAGAGGTATGAAGATACCCCTGAAATTTATGTAGTATTGTAAGCCTATAGCAAATCAATACATTTTTAATTAAAAGGGAAGGTTATCTTATACTTATATTGAATGTTAGATTCTCATGATACTGTGAATCAGACATTGCATTGTATTATAATAATTCATTTGATTAAATGAGTTAATAAAATAACACAAAAATAAGGTTTTCTTCTTAAAAGTGGGCTTTTTAAAATACATTTATTGATTCACCATGAGATGTAGTTACAAGCTTTCATGTCTGAGTCACAATAACACAATGATCAAACACCTATCCCTCCACCAGTGCACATTCCCCACCACCAATATCCCCAGTATACCCCCACCTTTTCCACCCTCCCACTGCCTCCATGCAGACAATATTCCCCATACTCTCTCTCTACTTTTGGGCTTTATGGTTTGCAATGCAGATACTGAGAGGTTATCATGTTTTGATCTTTATCTACTTTCGGCACATATCTCGCATCCTGACTGAGTCCTCAACTATCATTTTCTTAGTGATCCCTTCTCTATTCCAGCTGTCCTCTCCCCACCTGCTCATGAGGCAGGCTTCCAACTATGGAGCAATCTTCCTGACCATTCTATCTGTCGGTCTCATGTTCTGTTATTTTTATACTCCACAAATGAGTGCAGTCCTTCTATATCTGTCCCTGTCTTTCAGACTCACTTCACATAGCATGATACTCTCCATGTCTATCCAAAAAGTGGGCTTTTTCAAAAGTTAAGATCTCTATGGTTTATGTTTCAGGATTCCATAGATATTTTTAACAAAATTATCAATTTTAGCAAGGTAACAACAGAGGGCAAATGACAACACACTGGGAGAACTGATCCACACAATTGAGTTGGGGGGGCGTTAAAAGAGGGGGGTTTGTGTGGTCTAGAGACTGAACACAGTGGCCACTAAACACCTCTATTGCAAACCACAACACCAAATGAGAGAGAGAGAACAAAGGAAATGCCCTGCCACAGTGGCAGGGTGGGGTGGGGGGAGACGGAATTGGGGAGGGTAGGATGGATGTTGGGTGTACCGGTGGTGGAGAATGGGCAATGGTGAAGGGATGGGTTCTCAAACTTTGTATGGGGGTAACATGAGCACAAAAAATGTATAAATCTGTAACTGTACCCTCATGGTGATTCACTAATTAAAAATAAATAAATTAAAAATAAAAAGAGGGGGGCATGTAGATCCGCGTGACAGGGGTGTGTGTACACCAGTGATGGGTGAAGTGTTGGAATTACGTGCATAAGAAACCATCATTAACAGTACAGTAAATTACAGAACTTCAATCATAAAAGTAAATAAAATAAAATTAAAAATGAACTATTAATCAACAGTATAATTTATTTGTTTGTATATACATTATTAAAAGGAGACAGTATAACCAGATTTCCAAAGAAGTTCTACAGAAATTTGTATAAATAAGATTCACTGTTACAGATTAGTGCTTTGATTGCCTCTTCTAATTGTGTGGGACAAGATGTGGAACATTCAGAAAATGGTTAATTAACTTCTAACTATTATCAGTATCTGAGTTTCTGTGATTAAGACTACAGAACATGCCAATTCTTCTCTAAAGACTTTTGCACCTCATTTTAAAGAGATTAATATGCATGGAAGAGTTTATTTTCCACTTCCACCATCTTCTTTAGAAGTTGCAGTAAGAATGCAAAGTTTATCAAAAAACAATCAGTTCATTAACTTTTCACATCTTTGATCATTGTTATAAGGAACAATTTGGGGGAAGAATGTAGTGGCTGTCACACTGCTTTATTTTTTCTTTTTAGGTCACACCTAGCGATGCACAGGGGTTACTCCTGGCTTTTCACTCAGGAATTACTCCTGGCCGTGTCACACTGCTTTTTAAACTCTTTACTTTACACAGTTCCTATACTGATTCCTCAGGAAATAACTAAAAGAATAGATGCTAAATAAGTCCTTATTTTGTAGTAATTTGATAATTTTTGTGTCAATGTCTTTTCTAGATGGGGATAGATTCAGGATTTATACAATTTAGTACTGAAGTATATCGTTGATAAGAACCAATGCCATTTAAAAAGAACTAAAATAAAATTTTAATGACCTTATGCTATTTACACATATTATAAATATGTGAGCCACTTGAGCAACGGCCATGCTCAGGGCAACTCTCCACACGTTCAGACAAGCCTCACACATGGGAAAGCTGGCAGAGGAAACCAGGTGTGCAGGACCCGGGCCGAGATCTCCAACGCTGCTCAGATCCACCCAGATCACCCATTTTCCAGTAGCTAGGCATCACACCCAGAGACTGTCCCCGTAGTGTAATCCTATCAACAGCCAACATCCAGAGACTATAAAACCAAGCTCCAGGAAGCGCAGGACCACAATGTGGCCACATCACATCTAATAACCTATTTCTCCCTCTTGGAGAACATGACAAGCTACTGAGTGTCTATTGCCCACTTGAGAGAGCCTGGCAATCTCCCAGTAGCGTATTCATGTCCAAAATACAGTAAAAGACATTTACATACCTCTCGGAGAGCCCGGCAAGCTACCGAGACTATCCTGCCCGCACAGCAGAAACCTGGCAAGCTACCCGTGGCGTATCCGATATGCCAAAAACAATAATAATAGGTCTCATTCCCCTGACCATAAAAGAGCCTTCAATTGTTGGGAAAGATGAGTAAGGAGAAGCTGCAAAAATCTCAAAGCTGAATGTAATAGAGACATTACTGGTGCCTGCTCAAGTAAATTGACAAACAATGGGATGACAGTGATACAATGATACACATAATATATAAATAAGTTCTTAGAAACTGTAACTTCAAATTTAAATGAAACAAATTTTTACTATTAACCAAAAATAGAACAATTTTTCTATGGTCTATCATATGTGGACCAAAAAGGTACTTTCCTTGCAAAAAAAATGGTCAGCCCTGGTTTGATCTCCAACACTACATACAGTTCCTTAGCACTTTCAGTAGTGATTAATAAGCACAAAGCCAAGAGTAAGCCCTAAATACCACCAAGTATGGCTCTTAAACCAAAACCAAACAAAATAACCAAAAAGGCCTGGTGAGATAATACAGGACATAAGCCACTTGCCTTGCATTTGATTGTGACCCTAGTTCAAATCACTGCCACTATGTGGTCCCCTGAACAATCTCAGGGATCCTTCTGATCACAGAGCCAGGAATATTCCATGAGCAAAGCTAGGGATAGCCCCCAAACCCAATCTCTCCTTTCTCCCTCCATCGCCTGCCCTTCCAAAGAAAGGAATTAAATTCCTACGGCATATTTCTTGTTACATAAGCATCACTAAGCTACTAGAGACCCCAAATACGTATTGTACTAAATGACCATCTGTATCCACTCATTAATTTTCTAAATTGCATATTGCGATTGAGAATATGGGTGCTCTGAACCTAACTCAGCAGCTCAAGGCAAAAGATGGGTCTTGACTCTGGATAAGACAATTTAGATATGCCCACAAACATAAGTGAACATCATTAGGATGTGGGAAGAAACTAAAGTATCCAAAGACCCAAAAGACAGGAGGAAAAGTTGTAAAATTTACAAAGATATCAGCACAGGCCAGGATTGATGTCTTTTCTCCTAAGTATTATAATGAAATGTCCTTGAATGAAATGAAGCATTTGAGAACATTTTGTACTTTGTTTTCAGCCCACATACAATATTAGAAAGGCACAGTGAAATTTCTAAGAGGCCTTCTCATTTCTATTTGGTTTTGTTCATAATAAAAATTTCATAGAAATATAAAAGATAATCACTTGAAACCCAAGGACTCTAATATGGGTGATATCAATATGCACTGTAGTATTGTCATCCTGTTGTTCATCGATTTGCTCAAGTGGGTACCGTAACATCTCCATTGTGAGACTGTTTTCGGCATATCGAATATGCCATGTGTAGCTTGCTAGGCTCTGCCATGTGGGTGGGATTACTCTCGGTAGCTTGCTGGGCTCTCCGAGAGGGACAGAGGAATCAAACCTCAGGTTGGTCCTGTGCAAGGCAAACACTGTACCCTCTGTGCTATCGCTCCAGTACCTATCTATCTATCTATCTATCTATCTATCTATCTATCTATCTATCTATCTATCTATCAAAAATATTTTATTTTAGGCACAATAGTTTTAAATACTATAAATGGTAGGGGTTCCTGCACAAATCATTCCAGCACTATGTCCTTCACCAGTGCCCTCTTCCCTCCACTATTGTCTTAATATGGGTCCCTCCTATCCTAGAACTGTCCTCATACCCCCAATTTCATAATACTCCATCTGGAGATCAGTTCTCTGTTTTTTTCTGTTTGGAAGTGTGTTATTGCACTACTTTGTTTCTTTATATTACACACACAAAGATAACTCTGTGTCTGCCCCTCTCCTTCTTACTAACTTCACTCAGCAGAATACTCTCTAAATTCTCCCATGTAGCAGAAAATTTCATTATGTTGTGTTGATATATAATATGTATACTGCAAAATTCACCCACTAATGGTGCCATTCTATAGTTTTGGACTGGAGCAATAGCACAGCAGGTAGGACATTTGCCGTTCATGCAGCCGACCGGGGTTCGATTTCTCTGTCCCTATCGGAAAGCCCGGCAAGCTACTGAGAGTGTCCCACCTGCACAGCAGAGCCTGGCAAGATACCTGTGGCATATTTGATTTGCCAAAAACAGTAACAAGTCTCACAATGGAAACGTTACTGGTGCCTGCTCAAGCAAATCGAGGAATAACAGGACAACAGTGCTACAGTGCTATTCTATAGTTTTGTGTATATTTATAAGCTTTCCTGTACTCTCATTCTCCAAGACACACAAACCATGGAACTTTGAGTTTTCCTACTTGGACATTGCATATAACTGAAATCATACCTTTTGTATATGACTTTTTGAATTTGGATTCTTCCCATTATTATAATGTTCTCAAGGTCCAGGCACATTGAAACACTCCATTAACGTTTAAGTAACACATTTTATGTCTCTGAGCCTAGATTCATGCCCTATTTAGAGAAGCTCTTGATAAATGTTGACCTTTGTGTTAGGAAAAACAAAATAGGACACTGTAAGTGTGAATTAATAAAAAGGACATCATTGAACATTCTCCCTGATGCTTAGAGTAGAAAGGTTACTATTGCTGAATATACTATATTATGTGTATCATTTACAGAAGCTGATTTGTCTCTCAGTTTTGTCTCTTCATATTTTTTTACATCCTAAGACTTAACCTAGATTTCCCCTTAAAAGTGTTTCTTGGACAAATGTTGATCATCAATTCATAAAAGCTATATTGATATGCAGAAAATTTATAGTAAAAAGGCTGCCAAAGAGAAGCATTTTGACTCAGCTTATGTACACATTCTCTCAACTCTAAACACACACACACTATAACTTAAAGTTAAACAAGTTCAATGATTCATAAATTAAAATATTTATCTGAATAAAGAGATGTTACTTATAAAAGTTGTTAAAGTTTGATCTTTTTCTAAATTTGGGATGGACACTGAGACTTTATTTCTCCTTTGCTTCCTGTGAGATATGCTATCTTCCTCTATTTAGGGACACAGCTGATTAAAATTTGTTTGTCAACCAGAATATTAAGGAATTTTTGGATCAGATACCTCTGTCTTTAATATTTTTGCCTATCTTTACTTTTGCCTGCTGTCTGTTATTTAACATACTGCAATCTTAGATTTAGGTTCTTAAGAGGAAATCTCTCTTTATCTTCCAAATGCTATATTTGCAACAGATATTTGTCTCAGAGGTGAACAACTCAAATTTGTAATTTCAGAGTCTATTTCATCCAGTTACAACATTTTGGTGTCTGCTGGAGTACTGCATATCTGAAAAGTATTACAAAAGGTCTGAGATAAATAACTGTGGTGTCTTTCCTGTATTTAAACATTTTGACATTTCATTTTGATTCTAATATGCGCCAGTGACAATAAAGTTATCTCAAAGTAAATTCACTTGGTGTAGACTTTCAAAATCACTGTTTTGTGTGTACTTTTAATAACACATGAATTTTTCTTCCTGGGTTATCTTTAGTTTCATTAATTTTCATTAGCAAATGTTGGTCTTGTTTGACTTCTAGGACCTCTGCTATCAAGGAATAGTTCTCAGGCAAATCAAATAAGCAAGTTTTTACAACATTCACTGTCACTATCACTGTCATCCCATTGCTCATCTATTTGCTCAAGCTGGCACCAGTAACGTCTCCATTGTGAGACTTGTTGTTACTGTTTTTGTCATATCGAATACGCCATTGGGAGCTTGCCAGGCTCTGCCATGCAGGCGAGATACTCTCGGTAGCTTGCCAAGCTCTCTGAGAGGGGCAGAGGAATTGAACCCAGGTCGGCCCCGTGCAAGGCAAATGTTTTACCCACTGTGCTATTGCTCCATTATATGTGAACAAATGAATCTTTAATATTATCACATATTTGAAGTATTGTCAAATAAAGTACATATCCATGATTATTTTCAGGAAAAGAAATAATAACTATGTTTTTCAATCAAAATATTCATATAAAAATTCTATTTTTCAGTCTGATACAAAAATGATTAGCTCACGGACATTTTATAGCCTACTTCTCCCCTAGGAGAGCCTGGCAAGCTACCAAGAGTTTCCTGCCCACATGGGAGAGCCTCACATACTCCCCATGGTGTATTCAGATGCCAAAACCAGTAACAATGCTGGGTCTCATTCTTCTGACCCTGAAAGAGCTTCCAATGAGGCATCATTGGGAAGGACGAGTAAAGAGAAGCTTCTAAAATCTCAAGGCTAGGACGAATGGAGACGTTATTGAGACCACTCGAGAAATTCAATGATCAACGAGATGATGATCAATGGCATGATGATGATGATGATGACGATGATGATGATGATGATGACTTTGTATTGGTATGTTCCATGATTCATATAGAATATTTTGGCAATTGTTAGTGGAAACTCATATTGGTAAGGATGGTTCTGTCTGAAAATAGCAGCCCACCATTCCTTCTGGATCTATAAACAGCCAATTTGGGAAAAAGAATAAAATACCAATATAAACAGCTCTTCCCTCATGAGGTCATCAAGACCTGAAGTTCATTCTAGAGAACATGATGCTCTATTCCATAATTAGCAATAACCTGACTTACACGATTTGAATACAAAATAAAATGTATGAAAAGAATTTCAGACACAGAACAACAGGGTAAGAAAGAGAGAACCCTGTGATCAGCAACATTGGTCCCAGGAGTTCACCAAATACTATATATTCTTCATCTAGCTAAGTTAGGACAACATAATTTATAGTTTGAAGAGGTCAGAGCAGCTAGAATTTTAACAAAATCATCCAAAAAATAAATTCTAGAGTTCTCCAACCACAAGAGAGGAATAGAATGACAGAACTCTAAAGAGTTTCCTGTTAAGTGTGAGTAAGAAGGTAAACACATAGAAGGAATAAAACCCAGAGCTCACATAATACTGGGAATCGTTCCTACTTCTATCATTCAGAGTGGACTGAACAGATTCTTAGGACAGACATATTCCTCAGAAGAGTGTTATTTGGTGAAGGGTCAAAAGAGTTGTTATTTTCTCTGAAAAACAAGTCATACTAAGATCTAGCTGATCTGAAATAGTGGAATGTCATGGTGGTGATGGAAGCAGGGATAGAAGTAGATGTAGAAAAGGTCAATAACATTTTTAAAAGGCCAACATCCGGAGTCTGGAGAATAGTACAGTGGGGAGGGTGTTTGCCTTGCACTTGGCCGACCCGGGTTCGATTCCCAGCATCCCATATGGTTTCCTGAGCACTGCCAAGAGTAATTCCTGAGTGTAAATCCAGGAGTATCCCTGTGTATCTCCAGGCTAACATCCTCCACATATAAAATTAATTATGTTTGCATCCAGTTAAAAAAGCTATCTCCCTGGTGTAAGGCAGGGAGATAGCTGAAGTGATAAAGCATATTTCTAGTCTATGGAAAGCCATAGGTTCTATCCATAGCTCTCTCTTGTCCCTGTGACACTTTCTTGTGTGACTGTCTGCTTATAAGAACTATATGTCCAGGTAACCCAGTTCTTAGGCCAAACGCTTCTGGGAGTAGCCATCTTTAAAAACATCACTAGACAAATTGGAAATAGGATGCATAGTTTGAAGAAAATTTGATCACTATAATCCTGTCTAGAAATGACACAAATGATATAATTAACATACCAGGATACTAAATTACTTAAAATTGAGGGGGCTAGAGCAAGTTTACAAATGATAGGGTGTCTGCTTTGCACGTGGTTGACCCAGGTTCAATCTTGGCACCACAGGTGATGTTTCCTGAGCCCCTCCAGGAATTACCCCCGAACACAGAGCCAAAAGATCAAAATCAGAAACATTTGCATTTAAAGAAGTTTTGAAAGACTGAGTTTCATTATGGGATAGGAAAAGCAGATTATTCATTTAAAAATCTTCTCTGGGAAACTTCTGTTAGCTGTCACATTGCTAGCACTCTTTTTTTTTTTTTGGTCATAGGTTTCTATTATACTTAGTATACTATAAACATTAATTCTTGATCCAAACAGACAGCATTTAAAATTCTGACTAAATACTATCTATATATTGTTTACTCATGATATATACGCTGGTCTTGTGCCTTGCTTTGTCTAGCTCTTCATGAAGACTGCCTTTAGTATAATTCAAACATTATGTAATGAGTAGCTGAACATAAAGAGATTGGAAAACACTTTACCCACTTTGTGGGTGGAATTATGTATTAAAAAACTGGCTGTCTATTGTGAGTAACATTATTTAGCCAGGCACATATATAAATCTTGGGTTCTCAATAATATTTCTTTTACCTCAAGATTGAGGCTATGAGGTACTTAGAAACTCTGCTTATCTCACTAGAAGTTCTGACATTAGCACATGTATAACTGAGGTAATGTGGGTTACAACAGTTTCCATATTATTGTTTTATGCTTGCAATCTTACTGCACATATTAATTCTTTACAAAGCAACTAAAGCTGACTCTGAAATTTTATTATTTTAATAATCATACATTTTATCAAGAATACAGGATATTTTAACCTTCAAATGTGATGTTAAAACTAATCTTAATATATTCAAATCAATTTTATTAATGTTAAGTTATTTTAGGTGTCCATCTGTTTATATGTTATATTTTATGGAAAAATATAGCCATCACTAAGTGATAATAAAGATTGTGTTTGTGCTTTTAATTTATTCATTTTAAAACTTTTTTCCACCCATTCTAAATTTATCCATTTATATGACTTCACCGGGGCGCCTTGGAGGGGACGGATTGCATTTCCCTCCCCACCCCAAGCAGAGCTTCGACAGTTGAGGGCCTCCAGAACCCAGCCACGGCCATGCTCGGGGCCACTCTGTACACGTTCTGATGAGCTTCACGCATGGGGGAGCCGGCGGAGGAACCCAGGTGTGAGGGACCCGGGGCCGAGATCTTCAAGGCTACTGGGATCAGGACTGGGCCTCTTCCACCCAGATCCCTCATTTTCCAGTAGCTAGGCAATCACACCCAGAAACAGCCCCCAGCACCGTGTAATCCCATCAACGGCCCAGCATCCAGAGACTATAAAACCAAACTCCTAGAAGTTCACAGTTGCAATGCGGCCGAGTAACATCTGATAGCTTAGTTCTCCCTCTTGGAGAACCTGGCAAGCTACCGAGAATTTACTGCCCACATAGGGGAGAGCCTGGCAAGCTCCCAGCAGCGTATTCATATGCCAAATACAGTAACAATGATGGGTTTCATTCCTCTGACCCTGAAGAGCCTTTAATGCGGCACCATTGGGAAGGATAAGTAAAGAGACTCTGCTAAAATCTCAGGGATAGGATGAATGGAGGCATTATTGGGCCTGCTCGAGCAAATCGATGAACAACGGGATGACAGTGATATAGTGATACAGTGATATAGTTCTCTCTCTTGGAGATCCTGACAATCTACTGAGAATGTATTGCCCACTCGGGAGAGCCTGGCAAGCTCCCTGTGACATGTTCATATCCTAAATATAGTAACAGATATATAAATACCTCACAGATAGCCTGGCAAGCTATGGAGAGTATCCCGCCCTCACTGCAGAGCCTGACAAGCTACCCGTGGCATATTCAATATGCCAAAAACAGTAACAATAGGTCTCATTCCCCTGACCCTGAAAGAGCCTCCAGTCGTTGAGAAAGATGACTAAGGAGAGGCTGCTAAAATCTCAGGACTGAGTGTAATAGAGACATTACTGCTGGCTCGAGTAAATTGACTAAAAACCGGATGACAGTGATACAGTGATATGACTTAGCAAATTTAAATATTTGAGATCAGAGAATAGTATGGCAGGTAGAATATTTGCCTTGCATGCTGTCCCTCCTCCCCATCCCCCGCCCTAGCTTTAATCCCTGGCATCCCACATAGTTCCCCAGAACCTTCAGGAATTTATCCTGAGTGTAGAGCCAGGAGTAACCCAATAACACTGGAAGTGGCCCCATGCACACTTCTCAATTCAAACATTTTAAAACAGTTTAAAGAAGACATTTAAAAAAATAGAATTTTTCTTCCCTACCTTCCAAGATCCAGTTAAAGCAACTTTAACTGCTTTTTTCCTTTTTTTTTTTTGGCTAGTTATGGCTATAGTTTATAAACAATATATTCAGATTACTAAATTTTTTGCATTTAAAAGTTATACATGGTGTATCTTGCTATTTTTTGTAAGAGGAAGAAAATGACATTCTTCTTCTACCTAACCTAGTTTAATGCTAATCTGTGGCTTAATCAATATTTTCACCTAGAAGTTTCGATCCAGAGATAAAATCCACCACAGAATGATCTAAGACTGTAGTTCTTCCTGTGAGCTATTCATTTTCCTTAGAGTTTACAATTGTCCCCTTTTTATTTTTACTATTTTATGAACTTTTAAATAACTTTTATTTAAATTCCTTACCACAATTATACTTAGAAGTCATCTCAACCTAGCCAAATAGATCAATATTCTATTAATTCTCCTTCTTTCCCCTTGGAGTTACCATTTCCTGGATTCCTCTTTTTGCTCAAAACAGGACATTGAGCTCCTATGCAACCACTATCTCGGGTTCCACTTTCAGTATCATTATGGAAATTTTCTGCAAAATATTAGCCTTGGATATTTCTTTATATTATATATAAAATATCTTTCAATGAATAAAGGACCTAGATTTTTCAGTCAGGTATTCTTTAATATTTAAAACCAATCTTCATTCAAACATACTATTTTCTTTCTGTGATGTCCAGGACTTCAATCTTGTAAAGCTTATTAAAGTACACTTTAGTACAACATGTTCAATAAATGTTTTTCAAATGACTAGGTGATCTTTTTGTATCACATGCTGCATGGAAAAGATATTTGTGTTTTGTCTTTAAGCATACACATAAATTAATGACTAGCCACTGGAGAACAGGGTTGCATTCCTGACCCCACATGTCCCCCTTCGCCTACCCCCAGCATTACTAAAACAATGTAAAAAGAGCAAAGATCCTTAGCTCCTAAAATATCAATCCATATTGCCCCAAACCGCATGAGCCCTACCCCACCACACACAGAGAAATCAACCATGGATTCAAGACAACTTCTATGATTTAGGCTTTAAAAAAAATGTAGAATTTATTTGAAATGTAAATCTTAAAGTACTTCTCAAAATGTACAGTTAAAAGTGTTTCAACAGCTGTCTTCCCCACAGGACTCTCAGAACAGACCTATTCAGGAAATACCACAGTCTTGTGTACGCAGTTACCTCAGCTCACCATCACCAATGTGCCCCAGATTTGCGATAGCAAAGCAGGTAGGGCATTTGCCTTGCACGTGGCCAACCTGGGTTTGATTCCTCGGTCCCTCTCAAAGAGCCCAGCAAGCTACCGAGAGTATCCCGCCTGCATGGCAGAGCCTGGCAAGCTCCCTGTGGTGTATTCAATATACAAAAATAATAACAAGTCTCACAATGGAGATGTTACTGGTGCCCGCTCCAGCAAATCGATGAACAACAGGATGACAGTGACAGTGACAGTAACAGTCATATCCATCGACCTTCACTCCCTTTAATCTGGAGTTATGTCTTACTCCAGTAGCAATAATTTGTTATCAAATAAGACTATCTATTGACTTGTTCTGTGCTAATTTTCCATATTCAAGTTGAGGACCTGAGGTCCAAAGAAAAATTCTTGCCCCTCCCCTAAACAAAGCAGCTTCCCATGCTTTAGTACATAGATAAAAGATTATCCTGAGGCAGATAAAACCTCTATAGAAAAAAATTTTCTGAAAAAGCTATCTATATTTGCAGAGTAAACATAAGTCATTTTCTCCCAGTCATCTGAAGCTCAGTTTTCTCTTCTTAAGTCTCCAGGTTTCCATTCATTAGCTCAATAATAAAAATCTTTACTCTCTCTCATTTACTATAAACTTATAGCTACGAAAATTTTCCATATTTATGTAATTGAATTTTTTTGCCCTACTACTAAAAAATATTTGCTAGCTGAAAAGGGCCAAAGGCAACACAACACGAAAATTGATCTACACAATTGAATCTATGTGTGTGTGTGCAGAGGGAGGGGATTGGGATCTTTGGGAAGATAGGTAGGTACACTGGGGGAGGAGTTTGAATTATGTTACAAGAAACCATCATTAATAGTATTGTAAATCACAGAACCTCAATCAATAAAAGTAAATAACTTGCTTGCAGTGTAAAAACATTAGAGACAGCAGGAAATTGATACAGCAGGAGCTGAGGTGTTTAGTGCCAGGTCATTTGAATCTCTGCTCATGGGGCAGGTAGCCAATCAGAATAGATACTGGGTTGGTTGGCAGGTGGGGAGGTTCCAGCAGATAAAAGGAAACCCCTAGCCCCATGTCTCTATCCTTCTCTGAGCACACACTCTCTGGACCCTCTCCTCTCTTCTGAGACCTCTGTGCTTCTGGACAGCGCCCAGTACAGGCAGGCCACTCAGGGCCGGATAAGGGCAGAATACAGACTGGACTCAGACACTCAGGAAAATTCAGGCTCATGAAGGGCCTGGGTACCCAGAAGAGCTCAGATTTAGGCAGGGCTTGGACATCCAGGTAGTGACAAGTTGCTGAGTACAGGAGTCTCACGTGTACACATGTGGCTGTGACCAAAGACTAGAAAGGCCAGGCCAGGACGACAAGAACTTCTGAGTACAGTTGGGAGGTCAAGCAGCAGGTGATAGAGGATAGGGGTCACCCATGTGCATGGGGCCTCAGTTGGAGACCGAGGAAAGCATACATGGGATAGGAGAACAGCAATGGGACAGGATTTGGTCATCAATCACAGGAAATGGGTAGACTGTGTGAGACGAGTCAGGGAAGCATCAGGTACAGGACCAGTGGTATCTTTCATGGTTAAAGGGAAGCCTGGACATCTGGGGAGAGACCCAGGCCCATACACTTTATCTGTACAATAAACTCTAACCTTTAATCTACTGAGTTTTGGTTGCATATCTTTCATACAATTCTCAAGAACCCACTAATGCAGAAAAAAATTCACTTTCCTGCTAACAAAATGTATCCCTCTTTTACCATTCATTCACTTTAGACTTGAAAATGCAAAGCACAGATTGGGGTATAGTACTTCAAAATATATAGTCAATAAAATGTATTGCAAATATACAAAGAAATATTAGGAACTCTTACTGCTAGGTATTGAGGCAAGTCAATTAAAAAGACAAAATAAATAACAGTCACAAAAATGTGAAGATTTTGACAAAGAAGATACTCAGGTGACAAAAACAAAAACCACCATTGCTTAACATCTTGAGTAAATGGAGAGATGAAGATTAAAACCATAGTGAAATATCAGGCTCAAGCGATAGAATAGTGTTTAAGGATGCTTGTCTTGCATGCAGCCAACCAGGATTGATCCCCAGCGTCCCATTGTCCCCTGAGAACCACCAGGAGTAGCTCTGGGTGTGACCGAAAAAAAAATAGAAGAAAATTAGTTTCAAGTTGTCTCCAATGATATCAATACCAAACATACTGAACTGGATTCCATGAGTAGTTCTGTTCTACACTGAGATGGGTATTTAATTTTTCTCTTATACAGCAGAAGGAAGGGAACTTTATCTCCCTAGTTCATTCTGTTGCCCATTCCGTGGTATAGCTATGTGGACATCCTGTTTTCCGCTGTTTAAATAAATATTTAAGTCTAGGGAAGAAGATCAGGAAGAAAACCAACCATTTTCTACAGGAGTGAATGAGTAAAATCTCAGAAAGTACCAGTTATGGATATTGTTATCTCTAAAAACATTGCTCTGTTTCTGAGTATGTACAAGGTGCAATAAAATTATTCATTCACAGATTTTTAGTTAAAGCAGATAACTTATATAGCTCACTCAGATTCTTCTACCTAGTGTGTGGTAGAATTTGACTGATTGAATATAGGTGTAATTATCTGTGAAATCTGCCAATATACCAAAAGTACTTGCTAACCTATATTTCATCAAGTAGTGATCTTACATAATTATAATTATTACATGCAAAGAGAGAGACTTCCTGTGTACTTAAACTTGGTAAATTTTGATAAAATAGATACATTGACTATGATACTCTTGAAATAATATTCTAGGACCAGAGAGATACTGTAACCAGTAAGGTGCTTGCCTTGTAAGTAGTGGATTCAAGTTCAATCCCTGACACCGCATGTCATTCTGTGACCACCACCAAGTGTTATCCTTGAGCACAAAGTCAGGAGTAACCCTTAGCACAGCTCAATGTGGCCCCAAAATACAAAACACAATCACTCTTTTGTTAAGGACATATATGCAGCATAAGACACTAGCATTCTACAGAACATTATTTGGAATTTGTGGCATTAGAACTTGAAACTAAAATAATATTATCATAATTATTGTTATTAAACATATAATTATATTCCTAAAATAGTTTCAATAAGAACATCTCTATTTACTTATTCTAACATGAATGATGTAAATACTCATTTCAGTGTGGTTTTATAATAATATTACAACCATCTATAAACAGTCAGGAGAATTAGGCCAAAATTGACATATAGAATAAAATCTAAATTTCTTAATATTTGCTAATCATTATTCATTAACTCTCTTGATTTCTGTATCAAACAAATAATGAATGCTGTAGATCCTTCTAACTTATTGTTATATAATTGTCAGTTTCAGACACTTCTGAGGATTTACAGGGCCTTCCACTTTTAGTACTTTTTTTTTAAACAAAATTACTTCTCTAGACTCTTGGAAAGGTTCTCTGCAGTAGTTACTTAAGCTGGATTTTCTATTTCCCTCTCAGTAGTTTCCAAGTACTTAGGAATAGTCTTTAACTTATAAAATCCTTTCAAAAAATAGTAAGTTTTAAGAAAGACAGTGGCCTATTGAAACATCTCTGGAGAATACAAATCATATCTAATGTAAAATGTGGTATATTTATAAGCAATAATTTTATCTGACAAAATGATCACATTGGAAGTCCATAAATCATTTTAAATTCTTCTAATTTAAATACTTTGAATCAATTATAACTATTGTTGGTATTTTCTCCCCTCTGGCTTTTGTTTTTCAGTTCTGCGGCCACACCTGGTAGTACTCAGGTCTTCCTTTCACTTTGTGCTCTGGAGTCTCTCCTGGTAGTGCTCAGGGGTCCCTTATATGTTGCTGGAGATCAAACAGATCAAACAGGTTGGCTATGTGTGATGCAAGTGCTCTAATACATGAACTATCTCTCCAGCCCTTCCTACGGATTTTTACCCTCATTTTCTGAGTTCCCTTTCAGTATTATGCTCAACTACTTCAATTATTAATCTAAAATATTTTTCCATAATATTTTTATATTTAAAAAAGCTTCATGCTTCTTGTGACCAGAATGTGAATGACTCAAAATATTTTAATTATTTCCTTTCTGAAACATTATTTTGTTTTTTCTCTGTAACTACCATCATAATAAACACACAATAATAAACACATAAATCTTTCCCCAATATTTTGAACTCTGATAATTCTCTTAATTAGACTACTTGGTCAATGGAATGAACATTTTATAGCACTTCTGTTTATTACTAAGTTGCTCTGAAGAGGTCTGCCAATTTATAGTGCTACTATGTTTAAAGCTCAAATATTTAAGGACACTCTGACTTGTAAAGCAATCCTCAAAGATGAAAGTTTATGAATTTCTGTATTTATAGATTTTATTAGTATTTGTAATAGGAGATAATTAGTATATCAGTAACTAGACCTTGTAAACTTTTGATTCCCTCCAACTCTGTAAAATAAATAACTTCAATTTTTTATTGTTATGTGTTATAGATATGGTAGAAATACTTTGTGTGGGGGTTTACCTACCCATCACCCACTTATTTATGAGAGCTTTCATTCCAAGTCTCATGTGAGTCAATAAAGTTATGCTTATTATAACTATGCCTAGTATACTTTCTCCTCCTAAGCATTTAACATGGGTATAGTAGGAATTGCTCCCTAGCCCCATCAGAATGCCACTGTCAAGACCTTAAACTAGGAAATCCAGAAGACTAACCATTTATCATTTCTGTTGTGAGTAAAAATTTATAAATATGTAAAAAAGTGTGAGAATTATTTGGAAGTCCAAAAAACTGATTAGTGGAAGAGAGGAATTTTAAAATTAAGATATATATATACATATATATATTATATATACATAATATACATATATATATTTTAAAGAAATAGACTGTGAATGGAAAGAGAAAAGATTGCTTTATTTCCCTTTTGGCTTTCTAGTTTCTATATTCAATTCCTATTTTGATGAGTCTATTATGCCTGTCAAGGGTTTTATGACATAGATAAGAGTTTAATAAATTTCCTTCTGCTCAAACAAGCCAGAGGTAGTGTCTATGACTTGTGATTAAATGATTCATTGTTCAGACAAGTAGACAGGAAACTGCTATTGTTGAGCCACACAGTGCTCTACCCACATCTCCCTGCTTCCAGAAGGCCATGGCTAAGTGGTGTATCCTTTCTTCAGGAGCAATTTCTTGAAGCGCAATTTTAATAGTATTCCTTGCTCATCGTAGGATCTGGTTAAGGATGAAATTTCTCTGAAATATTACCAATATTTGGCTTATTCCTGTATTTTTTTTCTGTTTATATTATGCATCCCCCTCCCCCCACAGACGCACACTTTTATTAGTTCCTCCTTGAAGAGAATTTACCTTATAAATTACTTGGACTCAAATTCATGGGGCAGTATCTTTATCTGAGAATGCTCAACTTAAGACAATGGCACACATTTTTGTTGATACATGTACTTCTTTTGAGTTAGGAAAATGTTCATTGAATGACCCATTCTATGCACTGATTCAAATAATCACTGTTGTAGGAGCAGGAAAAACCAGCAAGTTATTTGACTAAATATTAAACTATTAAGAACAAAATTACATAGCATCCTCTATTTTTAAAATTAAAAAATTTACTTGGGAGGCCTTTTATTCAGTGCTCAGGGAACCTGTGGACCACTCCTGAAGATTCTCAGTCAACTGGCTGGAAGGTTCAATGCAAGGTCACAAGAATTTGGTGCTGCTCTAATCCTACAGTACTGGAGATTTCCAGGGCCACCCCAGCATGGTTGGGACTGCCAGAGTCACCACCCAGTGGTTCTTAGGGGTGGGTGTCATAAGGTTCCTAGGCTCCAACTAGGATCAAGTCAATACTTTTAACAGTATTATATGCTATCAGAATCCCTTATCACAAAGATTCATAAATTGGAGGGCAAATAATTGATAGTCCAAAGAACCTGAGTACTTTGAATTCTTAGATCACTTCTCTGGGCTGGAGTGATAGCACAGCTGGTAGGGCATTTGCCTTGCATTCAACTGACCTGAGTTTGATTCCTCCGCCCTTCTCAAAGAGCCCGGCAAGCTACCGAGAGTATCTCGCCCACACAGCAGAGCCTGGCAAGATCCCCATGGCATATTAAATATGCCAAAAACAGTAACAACAAGTTTCAAAATGGAGATATTACAGGTACCCTCTCGAGCAAATCGATGAGCAATGGGATGACAGAGTCAGTGACAAATCATTTCTCTAAGATAGTGTTTCTCAACCTGTAGCATATGGGCCTCCAAATGCCTCCACGCCAGAATACTTCAAGGGATTCATCAGTAAATATTGCACAAATGGGGGTCTCCACACATAATTAGGGGTGACAGAAGGAAAGAAGGTTGGTAGGCGGTCAAGTCAATAATATGATTAAGAAACTCTAAGTCTTGATGAAGATTAAGAAATCTTATTCTGGTCATCAGCCACCGCCCGATCCCACGGCTGCTTCTCCTGGAAGGGAGCATAACATGAGGCCCCATAACCATGCTACCGGACTTCATGCCAGACTGTTTCACACGGGGGTGCCCCAGAGTGGGGCGGATGAGAGTCCTCCTCACCCCAAAGGTCCCAGCTCCAGCAGCCAAAAAAACTCCACAACCCAAACGCTGCCATGCTCAAGGCCACTTCCGAACATGCTCGGTTCAATCCTCACATAGGAGTGAGCATATTACTCGACCATGCAGCTGCGACACATCATAAGGCACTCCCTATCCATTCTCCATAATTACCACACCACATTTGATGGGGTTCAGATAGTAGGCAACAAATCATAGAGGGGAAATATATATACACATAAATATGTATACATATTTTCAGATATATAAACCAAAGCCCACATTACTCAAACTTTAACAACATGTTAGTGATATCCTATAGAATGTTTTGATGGCTCCTGCCAAAATAGAACAATCTTCACACTGTTTCCCATGTGAACACATTTTTAAAACATGTTCAGCTGTTCTTCATAACAGACAATATGAAATAGTGTATTTTGGTTGTATTTTGGGACAGGGATTGAGGCCTGGGATGGAAACATCCGGAGTTTGGTGGTTGGAAGGTGTAATGGTGGTGGAGTGGGTGTTTGAATATTAAATGTAATCAAATATTGTGAACTAACTTATAAAAAAATTAAAAAAGGAAACCTTATTCTTTTTTGCTGAAGATGTTGATTCACAAATAAAGAGCTCATCAGGGAGAAATATGTTTGAAGGTCTCAAGGAATGTGAAGTGATACACAAAAAAGAGAGTATGTTACTTGCCCTCAAGCTTAAAAGATAACAAAGAGAGGAATGTTTTTGAGATTTGTGATATTTATTTATCAATGCTCTCTTACATCCTAAAGAATCTCAAATATTTCTTGAGCATCTTTTTCTTAAAAGACTGCCTGCTGTAGGAAGAGGTTGAAGACATATTCAAGTTTTAATACTACAATTAGACAATGACATTTGCATTTTCTAGGTTTCCTTTCTTTCTCTTCAGTAAACAAGCATAGTTGATTTCAATACAATACCATATTAATCTTGTGCTACTCCTTTCAGCTTCACAAATAATCATTAAGTTTAAACTATGCAGGTACTTAACCAAACCATTGTGCACTATTTCATCCCCACTCTGCTAAAAAAGAAAAAAAATAAATTTTAGAAATTTATTTTCTAAAGAAAAATAAATTTCTCTCTAAAGGGAGAAAATAAATTTTAGAAAAGTCCACATTTCCATAAGATTTCAACTTTCTAGCTGAGTCTTTATTTTCCAGGCTTTAAGACTTATGAATAAAGAGAGCATCATGAAAATACAACTCAAGTTAAAAGTGCCAACCCTTACTCTGAGTAAGAGAATGTGATACTTTAAGTCAAGACCCTATTTTCCCTTCAAGTCTCTCTGCTTTATTCTTTCAACCACAGTTGCAGCCTTCTCAATGCCTTTTCCTCTACTTAATCTCTATTCCACCTCCAAACCATCACTTTGAATTATATCATACCTGGAAATAAATGGCCTCCAGAGAAGATAAGAATCCTCAACATATTTTATGGGTGAACTTACAGGAGGAAAAAATAAAATTTTTTAAAGCTCACAATTTAATGAAAATGAGAAGAAATCATAGTGCAATGCAGTTCTAGGTATGAGCTACATGCAAATTAGGGAACAGCCAAGTTTCAGTGTGCTTTATACTCTGAATGTCTTGAGTGCACTTTGATTTAAAAGTGGCCATTAAAGATTGTACAAAATGTGCAAAATTAATGTGCACTGATTTTCCCCTTGCGTTAATCCTCTTTTTCATGTTACTACTCTCTGCCTTCTTACCTTCATTTACCTGCCTTGTCAACTGCCCTGAGTTCAGAAATAGCAAAGTCAATTTATTTGACCTCATCATGGACAAGTTTAACATGTTAACAGAAACATGACAGACTGTAAAGCAATAGATAGTCTGAAATCATAAAAACAGTGATTTAAAGTTTTATTCTGTGACCTTCTGCTTTTCCCCATACAAGTTAACTTGTTCAGATTATCAAGTTAATTTGTTGGCAGTTTTTGTGAGACAGAAAATAATGCATGTAAAGTGCCTTGCATGATACGTAAAATAAAAAGTGTGAATGCTCACTAATGCTGTAAGTTAATTTTAAAATATATCTCATAATGAAATCTTTGATTATTTCAGTTAAAATATTTGAGAATGGATATAATTTAGAAAATATGCATCGCAAGCATAGTGAGAGAAAGAGTTGAATTTTCTTTTGTATCTCCTCTCAGTTTCTCAGTCAAATTTTAAGTGCTTGATGTGTAAGTCACAAAATATTTTAAATCTTTAAAAGTAATAATGTACAAATATGTTGGTTTTTTAACACTCATAAATTAGAAAAATCCACAAGATTACTAATTGAAAATTCAAATCATTACAAAAAACATATAAACGCAGGTCAGAATGCTCGTACATGGATGAAGGCACTTGCTTTACTCTGGGTATCACTGGTTCAAAAATCTAGCACCACATATATTCCCCCAAGCACCACTAGAAGTTGACCCTGAGCAGCACTAGAAGTGAACCATTAGAAACAAACAACAGCGACAACAAAACATGTTGTTTTGAAGTGTGTGCCAGAAGCCCTGGGTTTGGTCCACAGCACGGCATGATCCCTTGAGCACTGGATCACGAGTAAAACCCTCATTTCTGCTGGATGTGAGCCCCAAAACAAAGGAAATACAATATGAAAAAGAAAACTATGATAGTAAATGGCTAACTCCCTTCTGAAAATGTTTTGCTAATAGGGACGGAGAGGTAGGAAACAAGGGGTCTCAGACTCTGCGTAGTAATCTCGGAGGGTAAAAGCAGCAAAAACACACAGTGAACCTTAGTCAACTGGGATGCCATGTCAGTACCAGGACTGAAGATGCAGTGTTGCTCAGATCCTGCAGTGCTAAGGACCACCAGGACGGTCACCCTTGGCTATGTTCAGGGACATTTAAGTTTACATCAAACAGTGTTACTAGGGGAGCAGCACATGATTTGGGGGATAAAACCAGAGGTCAGGCACACTGGTATCATCTATCCCCTACTAAGGATTTTCTCCTGTATTACAAAGCTACTGAATGTCAGGTATGATAGTTTTTCTTTTTTTCATGAACACAACTTCTCAGATTAATCAGTTAGAATGCTTACTTATGTTTTTATTTAATGAGATGCAGTTCAGCCTTGTGACTAAGATCATATCCTTAGAGATGATAGATCTGAGATGTACTCTCAACTGTGTGACACATATAGCTCTGTGAACGTGAAAGCAACTTAAATTCTCTGAGCCTGAATTTCTTCACCTTTAAAATTTGGATGATATTATTTGTCTCATGATTTTAAATGTGAAGAGTAAATTACATAATTTGATGGTGCATACATATAGTATATAGTTGCATTTTAACATTATACAAAAGTACAAATGTATGAGAAACACTTAGAATTTTAAAAAATATATTTAAGTACAAAGTATATAATTTATTATAACCATAATTATATTTAGAATATTTGCTATTTAATGGAGCTGAGCATATACTCAGTATTTAATAAACAGTAATTCATGCCTCGTACATCAGTAAGCTTTCTAAATATGAGTCTAAATTATGTTTCTCCAGCAAAATACCTCAGAGTCTGGGATTACCTTTACTGTCTTGGGAATGCTTAATAAATATTTTAAAAATTTCCTGTTACTGAAATGCTTAAGTTCCTCAATTTATTTACTTCGAAACTGTGTAGTTGTTTTGGGAAAAAATATCAGGGAGCACAAGGCAAGCACCTTACCTGTTGTAATATATCTCAGGGTTCAGTATAATATTTCAAAAGTAAGCCTATTTTATCAAGATTTCCCAAGCTTAAGAACACAGGATCTCTCTCTTTCCCTCTCTCTCTCTCTCTTCCTCCCTCTCTCTCTCTCTCTCTCTCTCTCTCTCTCTCTCTCTCTCTCTCTCTCTCTCTCTCTCTCTGTTAACTATAATTGAGTAAGAGGACTGCTTGGTGAAACACAGTACCTTTCAAACATGTATACTATTTTTAAAAAATGGCATTGGATATTCCTGAAATAAGGATAACATTAATAGAAAATAGAAACATATCGGACCCTGGTCACTTTACAATTAATACCATGTCAAAAAGATATTTCTTTAGGGCTGGTAGCACTGTAGTCCGGTTGTTCATTGATTTGCTCAAGCAGGCACCAGGAACATCTCCATTGTGAGACTTGTTACTGTTTTTGGCGTATTGAATATGCAATGGGTAGCTTGCCCAGCTCTCTAGAGGGATGAAGGAATTGAACCCGACTCATGTGCAAGGCTAACGCCCTACCTGCTGTGCTATTGCTCCAGCCCAGGGCTGATAAAACAGAAATAAACAAAGAAAACTAAGGAACTTTTGGTCTTCCTCAACATTAGAAATGTATTTGATAACCAGAACATTCTTCTGGACAGGAATTCTTTCAAATTTGCTAAATTTAGAGTCTCAGCTGAAAAAGACTGTTTTTTTTTTTCTCTTTGGGGGAATATATAGTTCCGTGACAACTCATTTTTTTTATCTTCCACCTGCATGCATTATTTATTGTCTTGTAGGTAGAATATAATTTGCTTTTGACTGTGCTTTCAGATTTTTCAGATTATGCTTTCTTCAGGATCTTTCGCCTTGATAGAGATGTTTTGTTTTTAATGGAAGGTAATGATTTATTAGTCATAATAGCTCTGGGAAAGTATTAAGAATAGAATGTATTTCAATAATTTTCAACTAGTTTTTAAACTTTTGCAGATGCCTGATAGTCTTCCTCAGTTTATTGTACTTTTTTTTGTTGGACATTGCCTTTTATTTTAAAGTCTACAGATGTTAATTGAAGTTTACTAGTAATGGTTGGCCACACAATATGTTTTTTTTGTGAATTTGAATACCTGGAGCCCCACCAGTGATTCTCAAAACCTGAGTCATAGGTTCAGTGCTGGGGGTCTCCAGGGACGCACCTGGTGATGCTCAGGTACCATACAGTATTGGGAATCAAACACGGCTGGGTAGGCAACTTTGGTAAGGCAACCCTTACTTGTTCTAGAATGGCTTCGCCGTGGTCCGTTCCCCTGGGCATCACAGAGAGGAGAGCACCCCTGTGTAAGTAGCTAAGGCTGTTCCGCAGGGTGACAGGGAGAGGGGGTTAAGGGGTTCCCATTCGCCCTTCCCTGACCTGCAGTGCCCACATGTCTCGTGCACCTCCAGTGGATCAAAACCTTCAGCCTTTGAGACGTGAAGACCGTGGGTCTGGGTGCACAGCCAGAGGGGCGGAGCCAAGTCAGTGCACGAGCTTGATTCGCCGAGGGTCAGAGGGGTGGGGCCAAGTCTGTGCAAGTCTGATTGGCCAAGTGCCAGAGGGGCGGAGTCAAGTCAGCACCCATGTCTGATTGACCAAGCGTCCTCACACTTTTTCATTCTCATACATATTGTTCTAGAACATTCAGGCCAGACCTCAAGGCCAGAGTCCATAGGGCCTGCCACATGGCTCCCCAGAACAAGGCTGAGACACATGCATGTGGCTGTAGAGTGTCCAGTCCAGCGCTATCGGTGGGGCCTCTGGCAGGTGTCCCCACCTGGGCACAGGACTGGTCACAGCCAAGCTGGACCGAGGTTAGGCCCGCCGTGAACTTCAAGGCTGCGGCAGCCCGGTGGTGCCAGCCTGGAGCAGTGTTGCTGCCAGGACCCAGCCAGGCCTCATTGACCATGGGAGGGAACCTCACCTCACCCAGGCCCGCTGCCCTTTTGGGGATTGCCCCGTGGGGTACAGAAGCATCCCTATAACCGCTGGGTATGGCAGTGCTGGAAGGTCTCAGTGTTTGTAGCGGGGCCCCATGGATACTGGGCTGAGCTGTGGCAGTCCCCACTTGGGGCCCCCTGGGGCCTGGCAAACTTTTTCTGTTTGTTTGTTTTAGTGAATAGGTAGTTCCTTTTATTATTGTTTTCAACTGGATCACTGTGAGGTAGTCTGTGTATATCTATAAATATAGATAGATAGATAGATAGATAGATAGATAGATAGATAGATAGATAGATAGATAGATAGATAGATAGATAGATAGATAGACGTGCGGTGTGGCCACACGGTGTCTTTTATTAGCCTAGTTCTCCCTCTTGGAGAACCTGGCAGGCTACCGAGAGTTTACTGCCTGCACGGCAGAGCCTGGCAAGCTCCCCGTGGCATATTCATATGGCAAATACAGTAACAATGATAGGTCTCATTCCCCTGACCCTGAAGAGTCTCCAATGTGGCACTGTTGGCAAGGACGAGTAAAGAGAGGCTGCTAAAATCTCAGGGCTAGGACGAGTGGAGATGTTACTGGGCCCACTTGAGCAAATCGATGATCACTGGGATGACTGTGCCAGTGACAGTGGATAAAAAAAATGCATCCTTCCTTTGTTTTACATACACACACACACACACACACACACACACACACACACACCTGGGAACTCTCTTAGAGTTATAAGTCTTCTGAAAATTGCAGATAAATACCCATCAAACCACATTTGTATTTTTCTATGATAAATATGTACAAAACATGTACAAAACAATAAGAATTTGTTACATTTCTATAATGCTTATGTATGGGTTTCCCTGTAATACAAAAAAAGAGAACTCATATAAAAACTTTCATAAGCAGAAATGGTCTAAATCAAAGATGTACTTACTACTAATTAATATGGAAAATACTTATAGCATTCTTAGACCCCCAAAAAATCCTACCAAATAACACCTAAGACCCAAGGTACCTCCACCAGAGAGTTAGAGCAGGGATGAGACGGGAAGTGGAAATACTGGGGAAGTAGAATCTGCAGTGTGCAGAGAATCTGCCCTTAACCAGAGCCAAGCTGCCAGCAGCGCACTGGGAATCAGAGTGGTGATGTGGTGGGGTGTTAGGCTGAGTCCTGGGGGAGCCGAGTGCAGGGTTGAGGAAAAGGGTCATTGAGCAAGTTCTCCTAATCCTCTGCCTCTATCAGCTCGGGTCCATCACTGACTGGACACTGTTCTCTGTCTCAGCTGTCTCTATGTGGAAGATGGGAGCTGTGCATCAGCTGATGAGGCAGAGGTGTACAACAGCACATTTGGCTCCTGCGTTTTTCTTTAGCTGGTTATTTGAAGTCCTGAAAACTTCCTACAAATCTGCCTTGAATCTACATCCTTTCAAAATTACCACCTTCTTTTTCTGCAATCATTGTGGCACAATCTTAGAAACAAACAAACAAAAAACCTCACTCAAGTGCTTCCCATCCACTGGCTGGTTGACTTGGCATTCAGGCCTCTCCTTTTGTTTCAATTAGGTCCAGTTTCACTACAAGAATCACATCCTTAGACTTTTCTTAGGCCTTTCCTGTGCTTCGGGGCACATCTTGTTCGTGAATGCACAGAATTCACCAAGATAACCAACCGGTGCTTACAGACGGTGTTTCAATTCTTCAGCAACTTGATGCTGGGTACACGTGGCCACCTGAAGGAGGCTCCATGGACCCACTTGGCCACTCCGTGCTGCTGCCTTTATAGAAGGCTCCTGGAAAACAGATGCTTAGAGCTATTTCTGCTTTTTAGGACTTTCGTTTCCCCTCCCCTTCTTATTCAATCCCATAACTTTAGTTTTAATTTATTTGGTGACAAGAAAAGGCTGGAGCGATAGAACAGCAGGTAGGCATATTAGATATGCCAAAAAAACAGTAACAACGAGTCTCACAATGGAGACATTACTGGTGCCCATTCGAACAAATCAATGAACAACAACAGAAATCAATGAACAACAGACAGTGCTATAGTGCAGTGTTATGCTTTAGAGTAGATACATAAATTATAATAGTATTATTCTTTTGTTAATTTGTGTTAATTTCATACTTATCTAGACCTATAAGTTTTAACCCCTCCCAACTCCCTCCCCCAAACACTCTGTTGCATCCATAAGGAACAATATTTTTCACTTTGTTTTTGGGTTTGGGGACCACATCTAGTGATGCTCAAGTGTGGGGAATAACTTCTGGTAGTGCAAAGAGTAGCATGCAATGCTGAGGATTGAGCCCAGGTCTCCTTCTTACAAAGCAATTATTCAGCACTCTCTGGACCATAAGGAACTAATAACACTGGTAGAAATGTAAAAGTTGTATAGTGGTTAATATAAGATATTAACCACTATTTTTTTTCTTTTTCTACGTTTTGTTTTCCTGTCTTGGGGAATACTTTCATTTTTGATCAAAGTCATCTCTGTGAGTTTTTCCACTGAAAACTGTTTATAATGCTATCAACACTGCTATATGTAGACTATTCTTCCCTGCACTTTTCCCCATAATACTCAGTTGTGTTCTTTTTGATTATTCTATTTGTTTATCTTTGTAAAACTCCCTGTAGTTAAACTCTATGATGGAGTATGAATTTTTACCAATGTGCAGCTAGAACATCAGAATTACTTGCACATAGTTTTTTCTACATACAAGCTTTTTCTAGAATCCACAGATTAGTATCAGTTCATTTTACGTATCATTTTCCTTGCCAGTCTTCACAGATTTAGATAGCTTGTTGATTGATGCTAAAGCATCCCCTACAAGTTTTCCACCATTAATATAAGGTGGCTATCTTTTCTACTTTTACTTTCTTCCTGGAGATCAGGTATGACTTGTTCACCTAGTCCCCTACCATCCATACAAGTACCCAGAAAGTAGCAATAGTGCAAAGCATTTAGTGGGTAATTGACAGGTTGAACTACTAATAGGAGACATAATATTGTTACAGCTGTACCTGAGTGCAGGTGTGATTCTGAAACCCATGCTTTTGTTAATATTAGGCCCTATAGGAGAAAAGCTTTCACTGGCTCAAGGATAATGGAGTGTTTGAAGAAACAAGAAAATAATGGCCAGAGCATAGCATAATTCTTTTCTTTTTTAGTATTATACTAGTGTGTCTGCTAAATAAAGAAACTGTTTATGCTTTTACTGGCCACCTATAAAATGTTCAACATTAACAGAAATATAATTTAACATTGGTGCTGGGTTTTCTTAAAGAGAAATATTAAATTCTTGATGGGGTCACAGATATAGCTTGATTTACTCTCTGACAGAGTCTGATTGCTATATTGGAGAGATGAACCCATCTAGAAAGTCCATTAAGTTTTACATCAGTGGAGTGTCTAAGATAACTTGCTAGTATCTCTTCCATTTGAAAATATTTGACCTAAAGGGGGTATAATTCTCCAGGATTTTGGTAAGATCAAACTCCTAAGATGAATATTGGTTGGGGTTCTCTATCTGAGTGATATAATAGAGTAACTCCATACTCTTAAATTATTTGCTACACCTACATTTTTTAAAACATCTGTCTTCTAATCTATTTGATTTCTGTTTCAGACTACAACTATGACATCCAATAAACTATTGCCTGGACTTCATTGGTACTAAATTAGCATAAGATTTCACTCTCTTACATAGACAGGTCTATGCATTTTGCCTGCAGGAAGCAGTCATAGAAGATAGGCCATCATCCATGTACCCCTTGAATATTTACAGGGGTAAAATCTCTAAGGGAGAATGTTGCAGGGAAAAATAAGGGGGCTCCTGGTAATGAGTTTTAAGAGATAATCAAAGTAAGAAGAGATTGCCCTACTCTGAAAGAGCTCAAAAGCATGAGAAACATATTTCTATGAGATGCGAGTCTTGAGCTTTTTGGAGATGAAGAGAAGAGTGGACCCTTCATTCAAAAGGACCCCTTAGAAATGACAACAAATCCTGTAATTTCTTGAGAGGAGAAATTACAGAAGAATCTACAGGCCTTGATAGGAATATGAAAAGACCATGAAGAGTCCATCAAAGCTGTTCCTGTGACCTTCTAAAGTATGAGAGAACTCCAGACCAAGACAATTTGGAGAAATTATGTATTACCTTCTTCCCAAAACCATTATCTTTTTTTTTCGCTCCAGAGAAGCCAGTGTTCTCTCTTGAATATATACCTCTCCCCTCTTCTCAAGGTAAATTCATTAAATACTAACACTCTGTTTCACTAAAAATAATGATTAGTGATTATACCAAATGACTCTTGATCCAATACATGTTTCTTAAAGTACTTGAAGAACCTCTCTGAGATGTTCCCTTTCCCTAGAGATAAAATAGTTAGGGACAAAAACTATTAATGACTTCAAAGTCTATCAAATTGTGCTTTCTATATCTAAATCTTGTAGGGGAGGGGAACTTCTAATATACTTTCATAATTTATAGGACATGAATGAATGAAACCATATAAATGCCCATTTTAAAATTTAATCTAAGAAAAATTACAGGTAGCTTTATTACTATTCTCCTTTTTAAAATTATAGTTCTGACACTCAGAGTTAAAGAAACAGTAACAGTGACTGCAGCACAAGACTCATACCCAAGTAGAATTCTAAGACTTTTTGTCTTTCCCCAATTAAAACATTCCACCAGAAAACATCCATGTACAAACTACAAATTTAATTTTCTACTTGTATTGCCCTAAAACCTCAGAAACTCATTGCTAAGCATTAACGATCAAGGACACTTATGCAGATTATAAATGATAGGTGAGGAAGGTTAGCAAAATAAACCAGAATACACCTTTTTTATGAATTTCCACTTATTTTCTGATTTAGCTATCCTTTGTATTATTTCATTTAGAAATTGAGCTTGGGATGAAGTTATTATAAGCTCGGTTTCTTCAAGGAGGCCAACCTCGTGTGCATGAGAAGGGTATCCATTGTGTATGACTGTGTTGGAGACAGTAGAAGAGTCGTTGGATGAGGTAATGAGAAGGTGGGAGAATATGGAAACAAGGTATAGAGAAAAATATTTGCAGTATCTCCTAAGTGTTAATCCCAAAAGCTTTTTAAATAGAGGGTGAGAAATGTGTTCTTGGAATGGTAATACAAGACAGGAAAAGAAAACAGAGGAACAAACACATTCCTTCATCCCATCACATCCCCCACTCCCACACCCCTGCATCTTACAGACTTATATTTCAGGAGCCTCCATCCTTATATTTTTAAATGTATATATCCAACTGAGTGCAACTTAAAATAATAAAACTAAACCATAACATTCTATTTAATCACCAAAGGCATACTTCACCTTTATAAATCATGTCATGTCTACTTGCATGCATTTTCATTAATTTCTCCAGGTTTTTCTAATCATAGTATAATTCATCCCCAGCAGTGCAAAAATGCCAATATTAACCACCTTAAGAAAAACTATGAAGTTCTGTGAAAAATTACTGACGACTCTTGATGGGTAAAATAGTCAATGGGATTGTTTATAAAGATTATTCAACTCATATTACCAACCAGTTTTGAAGAAAAATAACTTAATTTGTTGATAGACTTGTGGTACAAAATTCTAATTCACCTGACCTTTGTATGTACAATTTCAAATTCTTTTCTAAAGATAAAAAAATAGATAAAGTGGCTACAAACTGAACAACAGTTTAAAACAAATGAGAATTTGGAAACTAATTGGAGAAAATATAAGAAAAAAAGATTAGAAGCTATTTTCCTTCCTTGCTGGTCACTCAAGCTAATATTTGATCTTGGAATGGTCAAAAACCAATGAATTAATGTGCAATACTTGAGTCATCACATGAATAAAGACTAGGTCAGTCCTGTGCAAGTGGGGTCAGGTACCTATCGCTTTCCCAATGAAGCACCCACATCTAGATCTTGGAAAATTTCCCTGCAGCACAGCAGAAATGCTTTAAAAGTTGATTGCCTTCTGACTGCTTTTGTGATGTATTGTCACTCTCTGCTTCTTTATCACACACCTAACTTTGAATTTAAGCTTTCCTTTTTTTCTACTTTGTCTTTTCAAGGTTTTGCTCACAAACTTTCAATGTCTTCACCTCTTCAAACTCTATCATGGCATCAGTTTAACCATCTCCACTAATGTATTCACCTATTAGGCATCATGCACTTAGCTCCCTACTCTGGACAACATCTTACATATTGATTTAAGATAACCAGAGAGAAGGATGTATTTGTTTTGCAAGCTGTATCTCACTTTTAAAATTCTCTTTCTTTGGTTATTGTGACTACTGTGGGGACTAATTATTCATAACTGAACCCTTTAAGGGATTAAGAGGAAAGAGGTAAGATAAGGACATATCATGATAGTACTAAAAGATTAAGCAGAATAATCCCATATACATTTGGTCTATGCCATTTTTATGACCCTCGCTAACAAATCTCAGTAGACTTGGGCTAAATGATTTGCTTACAAATGTAACAACAGCACTCAGGGGATCTTATGAGGATCGAACCAAGATTGGCTGTGTGCAAGGCAAGCATTTTTCTTGCTATACTATTTTTGGGCTGTCAATAAATAATATTTGTACATATGGGCAAGTTATCAGACAGGCAGTAAACAAATTGGGAAAAATTTTCCCATGAGAGTTGTTGAAAATCCACAACAGCTTGGGGGAAAAGACCACAAAAGGAGGAAAAGTTGGGACTGTGTAAAGTACTATGTAGGTCTCTATTCCTGACTCGAGTTGAATCAATATTTGTCCTAACTAATTGGTCAGAGACGGCAAAGTTAGCAAGTAATGTTTAGCTTGTGACTTAAGATAAATGTTCATTAGGCAAATGAAGGTGTTAAAGGGATGCTGCTTAAGGGTTTCTGCATATTTGTTGGAATGAGAGCCCCTCAAAATGTCTCTTGTGTGCCATTTTTATTCACTTCTCATGGACTTGTTATTGAATCCTTTCCTTAGAAACTCACCCACATTGCTCCCCTTAATGATGAGTGCTTATCTTTTCCAGAATTCTGAAAAAATATCATTTTTCACATTATATGTGCCCCAAATTTTATTTTATTTATTTATTTATTTATTTATTTATTTATTTATTTATTTGCTTTTTGGGTCACACCTGGTGATGCACAAGGGTTACTCCTGGCTCTGCACTCAGGAGTTACCCCTGGCAGTGCTCAGGGGACCATATGGGATGCTGGGATTTGAACCCGGGTCGGCCGCGTGCAAGGCAAATGCCCTACCCGCTGTGCTATCTCTCCAGCCCCCAGCCCCAAATTTTAAATATATTGTAACACCTACTTAGAACCAAAGTCCAGATGTCTGGAAACAAACATTTATCTTTAGTTGTCAAATAGTTTCAAGGTGAAGGAGTAACCAAGACACGGAAAACTCAAACAAAAATGCTTGAACCCAAACATTGAACAGCTTCTAAATATTCTATGAAATTCCAATATCAACTGACTATTACTCAATAAGGTCAGTGACCTCACCCAAGGCTCTCTGACTCATTTCTCAGTATTGGGAACAGTGATGTCATATGACTATAGAATGAAGCCTAAATCTACAAAAGGAGACATCTGCAAATTTTGGAAAACTTTCTGTCAGAATTAGCACAAGAAAATGCAAGAAGGCTTTGGAACATTCCAGGAAGAGATGCTTACAGCACGGATTGCTTTAGGTGAAATAGGAAGCTAACATTATTCAAGGAAGAAGCAGAAGGTTGGTCTGTGCAGCCATGAAAGGATGGTATTCTTTTCCAAAAGTTTTTAAATTTCATCACACATGCTATTATTTTCCGTGACTGGGGAAATCTAGTCAGCTGGTTGAGGGCGATTTGTAGTTTCTATAGCTTTAACATTCGAATATGTGTCACCAAGTATTTTTTTTTTTTGCCTCAAACATTTTGGAGGATTCTGTAGTTTTATACTTTTGCCCTGGTATAAATTTTGTCATATGTTTACATTTTAATTTCTACTAGTATTGTCTTCTCCCTTTAGGTGAAAGGAAATTACACCCCAATCTCTTTAGGAAGGGTTACTTATCATTTTTATTCCCGTATTTCTCTTATCTCTGAAATGAAGTAGTGTGTACAGCTGCCACCAGAAGATTAATTTTGGGGACCTGATAATTCAGTAAATAATTTGATTTCTTTGTAAGATGTGAAAGGTTGTTATGGTCTCAGACCTCCAACATCAGCCAGTCATTTGCTTACTAAGTGGGGTAGATTTTGCAGGAACCCCAACAAGTCCACACCATTGGCTCTGATGGTGAGGCAAGGGGCCCCATCCTTTTTTCTCATGGCTGTGGGGCCATTTTACAGAGTGACAGATCTGTGATAAGGGCCCGAAGCCAGTGACCTTCCTCTTTGATGCCATCAATCATGTGCACTAGAGTTAGGTGGCAGTTCTATTCCACGGGCAGAGTGAGCAGACTCTGCTAATGGATTTTGGCACTGTGCTGTAGCCACCAGAGCCTCTGAATATGACAGCACATTTGAGCCCTGTGAGTTAAAGGGAAAAATCTACCCATGTGAATAACCTAGGTTTTTTTTTCCCCCTCCCCTCGACTGTAAAGAGTTTGCTAATTTCCTAAGCACAAAACAAGTTTAATTAAAGCCAGTGAAGCAGGGGAATGCCACAGTTGAATGCATTTCTATGTAGCTCACATAGTCAGAGCTAGGTAAAATATGAGTTGTGATGATATAAGCTTTGTTTGGTAAACAGTCTTTCTGACTCACTCCAGGCACTTTCCTCAATCCCTGGAGCACCTTAAAGTATTTACTGAGTAGTGCCCCAGTCCTTCCTCCTCCTCGTGGTAGCCACCAGTCTTTCTGATGTGTTAACAACCACACTTGCTGCCAAGAAACAGAAGGCAGAAGCAAAATTCAATAGGGGAAGTGCTTCTGTGCTTGCTGTTGGCACAGCTCTGGGCTACGCTTGTTTCAATAGTCCCCTCCCTCCTGCCAAGTGGAGAGGGGATTTCAGAGACTTGACTGGGGATTCTCATACCTGCTACCATGACTGGACAGTATTATTTCCCCACCTGCAAAAATATTGCTTCTTGTTTTTGTAGTGCTGGTACATCTATAAGAAAAAAATCTTTCTCTCTCTCTCTCTCTCTCTCTCTCTCTCTCTCTCTCTCTCTCTCTCGTCACAAACAGCTGTGTAAAAGGATCACTCATGACAGTGCTCTGAGGACCATGTGTGGTGCCAGAGATCTGGAGCTGCTGCATGCAAGGCAAATGCCTCACCAGCTGGCTCTGAGAAAAGCTTTTTTAATTTTAACTCTTGAAGATAATCGTGAATTTGTTTATTCACATGATTGCATGGAGTAGGCTGGCTTTAAAAAAGAGAAAACAGTAAGGAAAACTTCCATTTATCATTCACATTTTTAATAATCTGTTCTATGCATTCTACCATGAAACTTATCTTCTATTTATTAATAATATTGTGTTTCTAAATAAATTCAGGTTTTTATTCATAACTTGTTATAATTGGATTTGAAAATGTAGCATTTTGCACATATAGACAGTAATTATAAACCAACTCATCCATATATTGATGAATTCAACTTTCAGTAAATATTTTTGCATGTCAACTATGTGGTCAGAGTACTATTCTAGAGACTTGAGATTCAGCAGTTAATAAAGGGCCTCATGTAAGTTACAATCCAATTTGGGGAGATGGATGACAAAATAATGAGTGACATAAAGCATATTAATAGGGAAGTGTGACATAAATTCTGGATTAAACAATATAGTTTATGAGTCTGAGGGGGCAAGGCCTTTTGGAGATAATGGTACATTAATAAAGCCTAACTGAAATGTGGAATAAAGTCACAGAGATATCTGAAGTAAATGTTGTCCTGGCTGAGAGCAAACTCCAGTTCTGAGTCTTATATAGGCAGACTGCAACCAGATATAATCTCTGCAACTTTCATTAAAAATTTCAGACCTGTTTATGGTATCATAGACTGAATTATGATGCAATGAAAAAATCACATGTTGGGGGCTGGAGAGAGTAGGGGCTGAGGCACTTGTCTGGCAAGCCATTGAACCCAGCTGGATACCACCCCAGGTTACTAGTGTATAGTCCAACCAACACTACCGGGAGCATTTTCTGTGCATCATCAGTGGGAATTTCTGAGCACAGGTGTTTTGACTCACCCACAACTCACCCTATAATACTCATATATTGATGTCCTAACACTGTATGTAAAAAATGTGAGTCCAGGGGAATGGAAAGATAATAGAGATAATATAGCAGATAAGGAGCTGCTTTGTGAACAGCCCAGCTCTATTCCATCCCAGACATCCCACATTGACACCTGCACTCCATCAGGAATAATCCCTGAGCACAAAGCCTGTATGGCCTGAATAAGTCCTGAGCAAAGCAGGGAATACACTGTCCCCTCCCACCCAGACCCAAATGTGAAGCCATCCAGGAGCCAAACAGGGCAGTGGTGTTTGTTTTCTTTTGCTTTTGCTGTTGTGTTTGTTTGTTTATTTGTTTGTTTGTTTCTGTAGTGGAAACAATTAAGCTTCAGTCACTTAGCAACAATGGAGTTTATAATAAATTATTGGTGTCTATAATTACTATGTTGGTCTTTAGATCTACTGGTTAAAATTTAGTCTCCTTAAATAACATCTTCCTAATTACCCCACCCTTAGTCTCCGGATACAACTATCATTCTATTCTATGTTCTTATAAATTCAGCCTTTCAGATTCCCCACACAATTGGTATCTAACAACTTACTGTTTTTTAAAGCAAAGATTGTCTAGTAAACATGTATAGAAACAAATTCAGCATGATAAAGAGGTATACAGTTTAACAATCAACAACTTATTAAAAACCCTGTTTCAACTTCACTGTAACTGAATCGAGAACGTCATATATGTTCTGTGTTCCTTTGCTTTTCTATAAAAATGGAGAAATTAGTCTCTCAAATGACACAGTATGTGAAAATATTTTAGAAAAGAGATTGGACCTTAGTCTGTTTTATGATAATTTACTTTGGAGGCACATAGCTAGATTTAGGAATGGTTATACACAAGATGAGTAAGACACACTTGTCTTAGTAGCATGAGAAACAAAAGACCCATAGAGAGCAGTACTGACTGAAACAGACAGAAATTGTAATAGCTCACAATTTTTTTGGGTTACCATGACTGTGTTTTATGGCTGTGGAATTCAAAATCTTGAAATAGATAGACTCATCCAGCCCACACTTTGCCAATTAGATTCTCTCTCTCAAGAATGAAAATATTGAATGGAGATTAGGGATATAAAGTTGTTGGAGATGACTTATTACAGAGCATGACCCTGGAAAAAATGGTTCCTCACTTCCCATTGCTAAGTTTCTCAAAGCTGCCCTGACTCTGGAGCTTCAAGATGCTAATTCAACTTTCTTTGATTCTGTAATTCATCACCATTATCCATTGGATAAGCAAGTTTTTACTTAAGTAATCCAGGACCTATTTCTGATGTTTGTAATTAAATACTATGAAAACACTAAAAGTTTCACATAATAAAGTGAACTTTGCCACAGATCATTTTAAACATGATTTTAAAATTTATTTTTGAACTCCAACTTAATTTTAAATGTAAGCGAGAATCTAATTCACTTGATTCTGCTAAAAGACCCAATTTCTTTACTCTTCAGGCTCTCCCTACTATCATTTTATATGTGAGAATCTTTTGATAGTCTGTTAAATCTGTGAGCAGCAATTGAATTTTAATTTACCAAATCATCCTACAATTATGGTTTTACGAAAACTTTCTGTAATATGTAAATTTTTAAGGATTTTTTCTACTGGTTTTAAAACATTAAAACCTACAATTATTAACATCTTGAACACTAAGAACAAAAATATTTTTACACTGATTTTACAATTCTCTGATTATTTTACTGTCAAGTTTATAAAATACATTAGGCCACAATGTTACCAGGTCTTAGAAACCTGTAATCTCTGCTTTATAAATGATCTTTCTTCTCACTGACTTATTTACACACTATAGTTAGAGTTCCCTCCAAAATATTGAAACAGCACATGTGAAAATAAATGATTTTACTTTATACTCTTTAATGCTATTGATTATTCCATCTTATAAATTAGTGTCCTTTGATTTCAGTCTATTATTACTCATCTATCTTATCACAAAGATAGTTTCTCATAGTTTATTAACACTTTGGATGATGACTATCTCAGTCATAATGACTCCTTACCAACTATCACTTTTAACTTTTCATAAAAATAGAGTTGGTGGAAGTCCTTAGTGCTATACTATGTCAACTCCTCACTGATTGATCAGGGTGGAGAAATGGATGAAAACAAATGGGATCTCTTAGAAATTTAAATAGTGTGATTCTATCCTAACTTATAAACTGGGAACTTAAAATTTTATGAACTACTGAGTTGATTTATGCTGATTAAATCCAGGACTCAGAATTGTTTTGGCTACTACTTATTTTCTTTAAATCCAAGAAAGGTAAAAATAATGTTCATTCACATACAGATACACATACAGAGAAAAGATACTTGAACTGTATAATCCCTGTTAGAGTTAAGTCCTTGTCTTTTTAGATTGTTATTTACTTCATATAAAATTTTTTTCAATTAAAAGGAAAAAAAACCAATGAAGCAAATATGATAAGTTGCCCCACTCTCCTAAAAATGACTCAAAATATATCCAGAGAAAATTTCTGATCCCATTATTCTTACTGAAATATGCTATAATACCCATGAAAAAGAGGCAAGGTAATAGGAGAAAAAAATAGACACGAAGAGCACAGTAGTCTAAATCAGTTGTTATAACTGAAATAACTCAAAGAGAGTTGCTTATTCAACTGTTACCTGCCTCTCATAATTAAGGAAGCTGGGGAATTTGTGATCAAGATGCAGGCAGATCCATTATCGGGTGATGGCGAACGCCCTCACTCTTTATTATTATTATTATTATTATTATTTTATTTTTTATTTTATTGATTCACAATGAGATATAGTCACAAGCTTTCATGTTTGAGTTATAATCAAACAATGATCAAACACTCATCCCTCCACCAGTGCACATTCTCCACCACCAATATCCCCACCTTTCCCATGCTCCCACTGCCTTCATGGCAGACAATATTCCCTGTACTCTCTCTCTATGCTGTTGGGCATTATGGTTTGCAATGCAGATACTAAGAGGTTATCATGTTTGGTCCTTCATATACTTTCGGCACACATCTCCCATCCTCACTGAGTCCTCCAACCACCATTTTCTTAGTGATTCCTTCTTTATTCCAGCTGCCTTCTCCCTGCCCAGACTGCCAACTATGGAACAATATTCTGACCCTTCAATCTACTGTTCATGGGTGCTGGTCTCATGTTATGTTATTTTATACTCCACAAATGACTGCAGTCCTTCCATATCTGTCCCACTCTTTCTGACTCATTTCACTTAGCATGATACTCTCTGTATCTCTCTACTTATAAGCAAATTTCATTACTTCATCTCTCCTAACAGCCTCATAGTATTCTATTGTGTAGATGTGCCAAAGTTTCTTTAACCAGTCATCTGTTCTAGGGCATTTGGGTTGTTTCCACATTATGGCTATTGTGAACAGTGCTGCAATAAACGTATAGGTACATATGTCATTTTAACTGTGCTTTTTGCACCCTTCTGATATATTCCCAGTTTTATTGTGGTATCATATGGAAACTAAATTTCTAGTTTTTGAAGGACTGTCGTATTGTTTTCCAAAAAGGCTGGACCAGTCGACATTCCCATCAATAATGATTATTCCCAACAATAATCTCATTGTTGTTTTGATTTGCATCTCCCTGATGACTAGCAATGTGGAGCATCTTTTCATGTGCCTTTTGGACATTTGTATTTCTTTTTTGAGGAAGCTTCTGTTCGTTTCTTCTCCCCATTTTTTGATAGTGTTGGAAGTTATATTCTTATATAATTCTACTAGTGTCTTTTACATCCTGGATATTAATCCTTTATCAGATGTGTTTTGAGTAAATATTCTTTCTTATTCTGTGAGCTCCCTCTGTATTTTGATCACTGTTTCTTTTGAAGTGAGAAGCTTCTTAGTTTGATGTAGTCCTATTTGTTTGTGTTTGTTTCTACTTGCTTGGTCAGTGGTGTTTTATCCTTAAAGATGCTTTAGATTCAATGTTAAGGAGGGTTCTACCTATATTTTATTCTATATACCTTATGGATTAATGTCTGATATCGAGGTCTTTAATCAACTTTGATCTGACTTTTGTGCCTGGCATTAGATAGAGGTCAGAGTTCATTTTTTTTTCAGGTAGCTATCCAGTTTTTCCAGCACCACTTGTTGAAGAGGATTTCCTTGTTCCACTTCATATTTATTGTACCTTTTTCAAAGACTAAGTGGTCATATATTTGGGACTATGTGACAGAATATTTGATTCTCTTCCATTGGTCTACAGTTCTGTTTCTAGCTCAATACCATGCTGTTTTAATTGTGAGGGCCCCGCCCTGGCCAGCAGGTAGGGCCCTTTGTGGGGCTGAGAAGGGGACTCAGCCGAACAACAGATGCAGAGACAAAAGGAGGAGGAGAAAAAAGAGAGAGAGAGTTTATTCACTGGCAGCTACAGCATTTATACTTGCCTGCTGGGAGGCAGTGGTATGGTATATGTGCCTGGACCCCAGTACAGGTAGTAGTCAATCATAGATCGTGACATGTCCATTTACGGTAAACAATGGCGGAGCAGTAAGGTCAGCAAGGTCAGCAATGGCAGGAAGTTTAAGTAAGCCTCTGTTTGAGAAGAGCCAGGCTCTGTCTTACTTGAACATAAGAGCCAGGATTATAAAATGGCTCCCTACATTTAAGTACTATTGCTTTGTAATGCAGTTTGAAGTTGGGCAAGGTGATGCCACCCATTTTCTTTTTCCCAAGAATTGCTTTAACTATTTGTGGGGGTTTATTGTTCCATGTGAATTTCAAGAGTGTTTGTCTATTTCTTTGAAAAATGTAATGGGTATCCTTATAGGGACCACATTAAACTTGTATAGTGATTTGGGCAGTATTAATATCTTAATAATGTTAATTCTCCCTATCCATAAATAGGGTGTGTCTCCATTGCCTAGAGTCCTCTTTTATTTCTTGAAGTAGTGTTTTGTAATTTTCCTTGTATAGGTCCTTCAACTCGTTGGTCAAGCTTATTCTGAGGTACTTGATTTTTTGAGGTACTATTGTGAACGGGATATTTTTTTAATAATGTAGGAGTACTGCTATTATTCAGCCATTGATTAAGCTGATTGAATTGGGCATGAACTCCACATTACTTTTATTTTATTCTATTCTGGATATTAACCTTATTTTATTATTTTATTATTATTTTTCCTTTTTTGGTGGTTCACCAAGTTATACAGCTACAAAGCTTTCATGTTTAAGCTTCAGTCATATAATCATCAAGCACCCATCTCTTCATCAGTGAGCACCTTCCACCACTAAAAACAGTGTTACTCCCCACCCCACCCCATCTTAACCCTGGCAGACAATTTCCCCCATACTCTCTCTCTACTTTGGTTACATTTGATATTTCGACATCAGTCTCCACCACCCCACCACTCAAACCTGCCAAAAAGGCTACGCTAGATGATTTGTTTTGTATTGCTTGTTATGGATAGAACATAATGTTCAGGAAATTCTGTGCCATTCTCTTTCAGGAGCTTTAGCTTATAGTCTCTGGGTCTTGGCCATTGATGAGATTACATGGCACCAGAGGCAGTTTGTGGGTGTGCCTGCCAAGCTAATGGAAAACTGGGGACCTGGGCGGGAGGAGGCCCAGTCCTGATCCAAGCAGGCTTGGAGATCTCAGTCACAGGTTACCGCATATCTGGGTTTTCCTGCCAGTCCACTCTCTGGTGAGGTTCATCCCGTTTTGGGTGAGGCTCGTGCCCTCTTGGGTGAGGCTCGTTCAAGCATGTGGAGAGTGGCCTTGGACATGGTGGTGGCTGGGGTCTGGAAGTTTTCAGCTGCAAGGGTTCTGCTTAGGGCAGGGAGGGAAACTCAACCTGCTCCCCCTCTGAGGTGCCCTAGTGAAGACAGCCTGGCATAGATCAGGGCTCTCTTCTGGGAGCTTTAGTTTATAGTCTCTGGGTCTTGGCAGTTGATGAGACTATATGGCGCCAGGGACAGTTTACGGGTGTGACTGCCAAGCTACTGGAAAACTGGGGACCTTCAGGGAGGAGACCGAGTCCTGATCCAAGAAAGCCTGGGGCTCTCAGTCACGGGGTCTCACCTACCTCTGCCCTACAGGCCCTAACTGCATCTTTTTATCTCTTTCGAGATTTATGGGTCTCTGAAATAAGGAAATCAAATGAGCTTATATAGCTGAGCTGGGGGTGGTTTGTGGGTGATTCTCCCACATGCCTAACTTTTGGCAGTTTAATTCTTGGTAAACTTAGCCCTAAGTTGTTGGGGTTTGGCCAAAGGCACAGCAGGAATTTGGGGGTATTTGGAAGTCTGAAGGCATCATCAAGCTGCTGATGCACTCACCCCACGGGTAAAGGTTTACCTGCTGGCAGCACCATACCCCCAGGGATTGTCTTTTTTTTAAATGGCTCTTTCTTCTTTTTTGTTATTTGTATATAAAAAGCATGGATTTTTGGGTGTTGATTTTGTAGCCTAACACTTTACTGTACAGAGCTATTGTTTCTGAGAGCTTTTCTGTGGAATCTTTAGGTTTTCTAAGTATCATATCAATTGTCTGCAAATAGTGATAGTGTGACTTCTTCCTTTCCTATCTGTATGCCCTTGATATCTTTTTCTTGCCTAACTACTATGGCCAGTACTTCCAGAACTATATTGAATAGGAGTGGTGAAAGTGGGCAGCCTTGTCTTGTGCCTGATCTTAGAGGAACAGCTTTTACTTTTTCCCCATTGAGAATGATACTTTCCCTGGGCTTGTGATAGATGAACTTCCTCACTCTTAGGTAGCCAGCTTCTTCCTAAGGTGGACCTCACTTGAGAGCCAGCTCTAGTCTCTATTTTTATAAAAGACACTAATTTTATCAAAAGGCGATTTCCCAGTAAAAACACATATACTAAGAACACTAAACTGGGAATTAGGACATGCAAATTTGAGCATGAGAAATTAGGCAGTCAAGGAGGAACAAATAGGCAATCTAACAAATGGGAGTAAGATATTTTTAAGTACAGTTTGGGGTGCATTAGAATATAGAATCATCCGTATTATTAACTGTATTATGCTGATAAAGTTACATTCTTGTTTATATTATATGCCATGCTTCATAGTTTTTAAGTTAAATTTACATTAACAAATCTAGTGCATCATTCCTATTTATACTAAAAGATTTAAACCAGATTTTTAGTTGCAGGTCTGGGTGGTATGTTCAGATGCCAAAGTGTGAAGCTCTTATGGAACTTCAGTGCTGTAAACCAGCTACTTCAATACAAATATATGAATGGATGAAGAAATAGGAAAGAAAGAAATAGTGAAATTAAAAAAGAAAGGAAGAAGGAAGAAAGGAAGGAAGGAGGGAGGGAGGGAGGAAGGAAGGAAGGAAGGAAGGAAGGAAGGAAGGAAGGAAGGAAGGAAGGAAGGAAGGAAGGAAGGAAGGAAGGAAGGAAGGAAGGAAGGAACGGAGGGAGGGAGAAAGGGAGGGAGGGAGAAAGGGAGGGATGGAGGAAGGGAGGAAGGGAGGAAAGGAGGAAGGGAGGAAGGGAGGAAAGTAGGAAGTGAGGGTAGTTCAGTGGGAATAAGTGCTCTCATTTAATTTTGCTATGGTCAAGTATTCAAAATAACTATAAAGACATTTTTAAAAGATGTAAAATTTTATAAACCTAAACCTAGAAAGTCCTATGAACAAAATTTGCTTCAAGAAAAATGATATAAATTCTAAAACAATGGGGGGAGTAGGTGTGTTTTGCTGACATGAGCGGCAATTGAGAGAGAGAGAGAGACAGCTCCGAATAGGATAGTGAGTTTGTTAAAGGTTCAGCTCTGAGAACCCCAAATCAGAAGAGAAAAAGAGTTGGAGTCCCATTTGCTGAAAGGGTCTTTCTTTTATCTTCTAAAGGTGGACTACAATCTCCGCACATTCTTATTAGCGAAACAAGAAATACAGAGGTAATAGGTAAAAGAAAAACAATCAGTACATCATTCCCACATGGTATGGCCTTCAGTGCTCAAAGAAAATCAGACAGTATCAGTATCTCTTGCCCATTTTAGCACGGCCTTTAGGTACCATTCACCCATGCACTTCCATAAATCTGTCAGGCCAAGTGTGCTCCCATCAATCTGGTGGGAGCATCAATCTTAATTCTGTTAATTGGGGTCATAAAAGGAATGCTCTCCCTCCCTTCTTTTTTTTTTTTAACTTAGGGGGTCAATTTCAGTTTCCTAGTCCCCATTACACTTTCTTAGTTTTCATTGCAGTTTCATGATTCTCATTATATACAGCTTACTTGTCATTACAGGAGAAGAGACAACAGTCTTAAAGTTTGGGGAGATGAACACCAGGCAAGAAACTCACGATAATAACAAATAACTGTAACCCTCAGTTAATAATCTGCGAATGTTGAGAGTCTTAATAGAAATTGGAACCACCAGCATCAGGGACCTGGAAAACTGGCCTGTGCTTGAAGACTATGAAGCTGCCCATCTCTTATCCTATGCAGGCAGCCTGAGTCACCTTAACCACTTATTTCAAGACACAAACTTGCACTTTGCATATTCTTGTATACGTAAAAAGGCCTCATTGAATTTAGCAGCTGAATAAAGGACAGCATCTTATGTCCATCAATCCAATGTCTGTCACAAGCCCATTGCTTATCTCACCTCCACTTCTGCCACATATTCTGATGGTGGTTTGTCTTATGTTTTCCAGGATTTACTCATGGCCTTAACAGGGACCTCCCCAAAGGCACTTTGGTTTTTCTGAAACCCATTTAGGAGATGAACTTCTTTACCCTTAAAAAGACCTTTATGCATGTTAAGCAGGATTTTTAAACAATCTACAGCTGAAGGATACATACCTAGGATGTATATCAATTAAGAAAAGAAATTTTTTAAAAAGTGTAGTTAGTGCTTGTCTCAGAAGAGGCTGGGAAGAGGGTTGATATGATTGGAGAACAAGTGCTCTCATCCTGAAGAGCTTCTAAAAGCCCTGTAATGTTCAATCTATTATTCTAGATGATAGTGATATATGACTTGTTGGAGGGCTTGTCTCTTATGCTCGGGAATCCCAGGGATCACTCCCACTGATTCTAGGTCAACTGGCCTGAATATTTCTGTGCTCAAATCAGTGACTTGGTAGATACCCACTGTGTAGAGGAAACCAGGGCCATACCTGGGGATCTGGCCAGGGGCCTCACACAAGCAAAGTCTGTACTCTACCCCTTTGAAGTTTCTCTCCAGCCTCATCTTGTTATTTTGCAGGTCTACAGCTATTGTGGGCTACATTTTGCAATGACAATTTTAAAATAAGCAATATCTGTGTGTGCTATTATGAGAGAATTGTCACGGTTAACTTTCAAATTAAAATTAAAAGCAAAATACAGAAAATGTGTTTAGAATGATGGCTTTGGAAAATAGTTGACATTTATGAGCTTAATATGAATGTGTATCTTTCAATGCGTTATAAAATGATACCAAAACCACTAACCTAATTATTAATATCTAGTGAATTAATGGATTTTTACCGAATACATCTTTGAAAGTTGGATATAAGATTCAAGGTTATGTTATAACTCCTCTCTTTCTTGTTGTTGCTTTTGCCTTTTAGTGTTCGGGCTACATCCCGCTGAGCTCAGGGTTTACTCCTAGCTCTGTGCGCAAGCATCACTTCTGCCGGGAATCAAACCTGAGTCTGCCCCATGCAAGGTAAGTGTCTTACCCACTGTACTATCTTTCTGGACCCTACAAATTCTCCTTTTTATTGTTTATATGAGAAAAAAACTATAGTCAACAAGGATTGAAATAATCCTTAGAAATAAATTCCTATCAGTAGCACGAAAACTAAATTTGTCATGTTCTACACATTCATCCTATTCTTTGCTCCCATCCTTCTCGTCTCAGTTTCCTGTTCATATAGCAACTCGGTTATCTTGCCATCATCTATTATGTTCTCATGGTCAGTCAGCAGCAGTGCAGAGCAGTCTATTATATCCTACTCCTGGGAAGAGTCTATCATTATCAATGATCCTATCTCAGAACCAAAGAGATAGAACAGTGGGTAGGGTGCATGTCTTGCATGGAGCCAATCTGGTTTAGATATGGTTCCCTGAGCTCCACCAGGACCAATCACTGAGTATAGCACCAGAGGTAAATCCTAAGCACAGCCAGGTATGGACTAAACAAACAATAAAAAAAATAAAGTAAATAAAAGATCCTCTCTCCTGTCTACTTCAATGCAATAGTCTTGGCATTTGGACTGTATCTGAAACTGGATGCTACTTTTATCATTTAACTTTTTGTAGGACCTTTGTAAATTCGGAGAAATGCTGTCAATTTAGTAAGTTGTGTAAAATTCTTGCTTTCCAAATATATTCCCTCTCTGCCATCACATTGATAACGAAGAGGAGATCTGAGATCAGAATCACTCATTCTCAGTAAATACTCCAGCAATTTCTTCAAATACTTGTTAGATTTTTCTGTTTCTCCATCTAATAATCTTGTCCCATCTTAATCAGAAATCTTACAGACAAATCATTGTTTTAAGATAACTAAAATTCCAAATCAAAAGCATGCTGTGAAATAATGGGTTTTCTAAAATGGACTTAAGAAATAGAATTGAAATAGATTAAGAAAGTAAGAAATACTGTAAAGTGTTTTAGAATTGTCAAGAAGACTGTGAGCTCTTGATGACATGGGCCTGTTTCAAATCCTGGCACCTCCATTTAATAGCTACCTGACTTTGGAAAGACTGTATAAAACTGCAAGCATATGAGCAGTCTCTTTAGTGTTACCAAGAAATGAAGATTTAAAAATTTTCTTCTCTTTCACCTTTATTATTTATGACTAGTTTTCTCATGATTACAAATGAACTGCTTCACCTCTAAGCACTGCGTAGTATTCTAGGAAGAAAAATAAAATGCAAAATAGTTGAGAGAAAAAAGACTCAGGTGAAGGTGTCAGCATAATCACCCTCCACTTACCTCCTCCACACCCCCAGCTACCTTGCAAAACTTTCCAGAGCTCTCTTGAGTTACATTTTCTTATATCCTACTTGCAAAATCGAGTGACAAGGTATCATTTTTTTAATGGGTCACTTTGGTGCAGGGGGAAGGGGGGAACAGGTTGGTAGAGCTGGCTGTGCTCAGGAATTGCTCCTAGCTCTGCACTCAGAAATCATTCCTGCTGGTGCTTGGGAGACCACATGTGGTGCAGGGTGTTGAACAAGGGTTGGCTGCATGCAAGACAAGTGACTAAACCACTGTACTATCTCTCCAATAGCTAAAAGTAGTATCACTCTACCTGCAAGGAAAACAGAGAAGGCTATTTTCAAAGATTTTCTTATATTGATTTTTGTTACTAAATTGAAGTTTTGATTATAAGAATGAAAGGGATTTGCGTGTTCTACTGTCATAACACCCTTTGCTCTCAATGTCACACATCCCATAAACTGGCATGAAGATAATATTGAAGAAAGTTGCCGAAACTCAATAAGATCACTGCTGATAGTGAGTGAATTGTCTGTACTGAGTAAGCTTTTAGTAAATGCTAGTTATTAGTTTAATATTGTTTGCATTTTAAAATTAGTATGAATCTATCACTGAAGTATGACGAAGGGATTCTGAATTATCAAGGAGGACGGAGGACTCAGTACATTCTGTGTTTATATGGCTATACCTTTGTTCTATGAACCTAGTTTCTAAAAAGTAGAGTTTTCATAACCAATGCAATCAGAGTTTCGTTTTAAATTATAAATAGCAAATGTTTATATCTACAAACTATACATAAGAAAACATTAGGTTAGTATCTTTTAAAAAATGGAATTATAATGATTTATAATAGCCTTAATATATGTTTTGTACAAAAATTGCTTTTGCACCATACTTACCACCAGAGTGCTAGTAACCCTCTACCACAGTCCCTAGATTCCTTCTCTTGTGCCTCTTCTCCTCTACCACTTGACAGACTTGTTTTGTTGCTATAGTATCAAGGTTTGTCATCAGTCATTTATTACCTTAGGTTGTTTCTTTATATATAAATGAGTCAGATGATCTGTTAGTTATTCTTTTTTCAATACACTTCACTTAAGATGATATTCCAGTTCCTTATAAACTGTGGTAAAATTCAATATTCCATGACTTCTTAGGCTAAGTAGCATTCCATTTTGTATATATACTTTAATCCCTCTATCCATCATCTACTGGGCACTTGGGTTGTTACCAGATCCTATTAAAAATAGTGATGCAATGAACATAGGTTTTAATATATCTTTTCGAATCAGTATTTTATACTTTTGGAATGGATGCTAGGAGTAATATTACTGGATTATATAATAACTTTTAAAATTTATTTGAGAACCTGTCATACTTATTTCCATACAGAGTTCACCAATTAATATCCTTACCAATGGTAAATGAGTTACTTTTCACATCTCTGCCAGTATTAGTTGCTTCTGATTGTTCTATATGTTTTGATATAGAACATTCTTATAGGTGTGAGATAAAACTCATTGTCATTTTAATTTTCATTTTTCCCATATGCCAGATGGCCATCTGTGTGTCTTCTTTAGAGAAGTGTCTGTTCAGCTCTCCCCCCATTTTTTATTGATTGAAATTTTCATTGTTGTTGAGTTTTATGAATGCTTTCTTTTATTTGGATATAAGCCTTTGGTCAGATATATGGTTAAGTATTTTCTCCTGTTCAGTAAGGTGACTTTCAATTTTAGCCATATTTTATATTGCAATGCAGACTTGCTTTAGTTTGGTGTAGTGCCATCTATTTGCTTTTCATCTTCTTTGCCAATGAAGTACCATCATTAGAAACACCTCTGAAGTAAATGTCTAACATTGACATCTTAAAATCCATTTGAATTAACTTGTGTATGGTGTGAGATAGTGGTATATGTGGCAAACCATTTTTCCAGCACCATTTGTTGAGGCTTTTTTCTCCTTACTTAATGAACCCAGTTTCTTTGTTGTAAATTAATTGTCTATATATCTGAAGGTTTGCAATGGAGCTCTCAATTCCTTTGGTCTAATAATTTACTTTTATTATAGTACCACATTTTTATTATATAGTAGATTTTTATGCTAAATTCAGGGAAGACAATGAATTAAATCTTGATTTTTATCAGATTGCTTTGGCTATTTGAGGAGTTTTATGGTTCTACAATTTTTAGCGGTATTTGTTCTGTATTCTTGAAGAATGTCATGATAATTTTGATAAATATCATATTGAATTAATACAATGCTTTTGAAATTTTACCAAGGTTAATTGTTCCAATCCATTATTTTTTACCAATATTTTTGTTTGACTTTTCTGTGTCTTCTATTTTTTCTAATAACTTATTTTTTTCAAACAAAGGTCTTTCACCTTCTTTGTTAAGTTGATTAATGGGTGCTTACATTGTTTAAAAAATTTCAAATGGTATTTAAATATTTTTTCCTTTTCTTATACATCAATGCATATAAAAATTCATCTCATAATAGGGCCTCTTTATTAAAAGCAAGCTGATTGGCTGTGAACCACCAGTAGGACCTCTGGACCTCCACAAATAACACTTCTCACCTCTTCGTAGTCTTTTTGTCAGAAATGAATCATTAAATTTAGCCCTATTTAGGAGAATGGCAAGTGTATTTTAAATCCTAGAAAAATAAATGTGAAGAATTTACAGATATATGTTAAAATCACTGACATAATAATTGGTTTGAAGGAGATACTTAAGTCTATTTACTAGTCCCATTTCCCTATGAATCATCCATTAATTTTAGTCTTTAATGGATTTTCTCTGCCATAGTCTCTATTGTAGTGTTCTAAAAGGTTATTTTTTATTTCCTTTATTATTTCTGTATGTATTATTTGGAATTATTCCTTACAAGATATTTGTGCCAACTTTAGAATAATGGATTTCTTGACAAAACATGCTTTGAAACCATTTCTAAATACTTTTTCTTTTCTTCTATGGATGTTCAGAAAGATAATATTACTGAACTTAATTGCTCAAGAATTCTTTTTTATCCTTGAAAAAGGGCTAGAAGTCAATAATTAACCTTATTTTCAGGTTGGTTTATAAATAATTGCCTCACTGAAGGTACACACTTGCCTTTTGATATATTGCTAGTGATATTTCTTATGAGTTTTTTAATAATAATAATAATTTTATCTATATAAATATGAACTCATGATTATATTTTTCCTTTGAGTATAATCCAATATTACCATAAATATATTTTGTTAATTAAATGGTTTGGGGGCACTTGTACAATTTCATCTTGTCTTCTGTGTTTTTGATAAAGTCTATATCATTTTAATTTTAATTACTTATTTTGAGTCACCACTAGATTGTTCAGGTTCTTCTTGTATCTTTTCTGCCATAACTCTAGAATCGTTTGCTCCACCAAATCCTAAAATCCTGATTTTGGAAGCAGAATTTAAAATCCTAGATCGAGGTGTTGGGTATTCTCATTACTCTGAAAGTATCACTGTTTCTGGAATTTTTTTGGTGCATGCATTCATGTTTAATAACCCATGTGCATGCACATATCTTCATTTCATTATGTATCTGCTAATATTAATCTCCAGCTCTATTATGGCTATTATTTTGAACTTCTTTCTTTTATAGTGAGAAAGTTGGCTTTATTATCTATAATCTACCTACTTATTTAATTGCATCAGAATTTTAAATAATTTAATTATTGCTAACGCCGTGAGAACATAGCTCAAGTCTAATTACATAATTTTTATGTAATTACATAAACTTTTATATTGTTTGAAAATATCTAGTCAAACAGTACCTTACAAGGTTATTTAGCTTTCCCAGCTTACATGTTCTAAAAACAAATAAATGCCTTGCTCTTTAACTCTAAAAATTTTCCTCCTTTTGCTACAGGGGGCGGTCTGTTGCTGGGGATCTGACCTAGAGTCTTAATCATGTGAGGCATGCATCCCTCACTGAGCTACATTTCCCCTCTTTTAAAATTCCTCTTTGATCATCGTGAAGGATTTACATTTGCTGGACCCAGATATAGTACAGATTGGTGGAGCCTAAGCCTTTTCCCTCGAGCAAAAAGGTCACAGTTAGAACCGAAATGGTGCGCATTATGGTTTAATTCTATGTGGAAGAGTACATAGAGGTAGAGGTGAGAGGGGGAAGATGGGTTGTGATGTGTTGAGCAGCAGGGGTGGCTAGGACACAATGGAATAAGATGACTCTTTCAGAAGAGAGCCAGCTCACAGGATAGTAGAGGAAGGGAGTTTCCAGGATGAGAAGCACCTTGGAGTCCTATATACAGGAGTCCCCTTGTATTGAACATGTTTTTACGCAATTTGGCTCCTGCCACCTACTAAGCTAACCCTCCCAGTCCTTGTCAACACCTTTCCAAAAAACCCAATCAGCGAGTAGCGCCTTGCTCCAAGGCACTAGACTGGCCACAGTATAGAGGATTGCCCCAAGTCTGTACAGAAGTTTGAATGACTAAATGTCCGTACAGAGGAAAGAACTGTGTATACTAGAGCTTCAGGTTGATCTTGGCAGGAGTGCCTCATTTTGCCAATAAGTTTTTCTGCTTAAAATTAACCTCTTTGGGAAGCCCTCTATGACAAACATATCTGAAGATGACCAGGGATGGTAATTTTCTGAAATACCTATTTTATTTTTCTTTAATACTATTTAAACATGGTTAGTTGGGGAGGAGCCAAGTTGGTGGCACATGAACACCAGTGCTGGGACGAGTCGAGGGTTGGTGGCTCTCAGAACTTTGAGCTGCAGGGCGATGCATAATTTCATGAGCATGAAATTCTGCATAATTTCACAAGGATGCATGCAAGTGTCATTTTTTTTTTTTACAAAAAGCACTTTTCAAGTCCAACCTGGCACCTGGAACTGCTGTGACACCCCAAATTGTCACCATGAGCAGCCAGCTTAGGCAGCTGGGCGGCCCCAGAGACTTGCTGCTGGCCAGACGCCCATGCCAGGCTCCAAAGCTCCAGAACTAAAGCTTCTGCTGCTACTCCCACTGCCCAGCTGCTGCAGAGCTGCCGTGGAGCCCCCAGGTGATCTCAGAAAGAGTGCCTTTACTCCTCGCAGAATGTCTCCAGCCTGAGAACTAAGCCGAGGGCCCGTGCCCGCCCAGGAGGGCAAAGGTACTTCTCTCTCTCCCCGGGGATGAAGGGCGCGGTGACCGCCATATTAGGACGACCACTGATGGGGTTTTCAAGCTTGCAATGATCCAATATCTGAAAGAAATCTCCCTGAACTTAATTGTTAGTGTACAGACATCCAATTTTTCTTCACAATAGGTCTGACTCTAGTGGGGTACTCTTAACAATAATAGTGAGGTGTGTGTGTTGAAATATTGAATGTAACCAAAGTAAACAGAAAGTAAAGTGAAACTTATCAGTTACAAGGCGGGGGGTGGAGGGGCGGGATGGGAGGTGTACTGTGTGTTTTTTTTTCTTTTCTTCTTTGGTGGTGGTATATGGGCACTGGTGAAGGGATGGTTGTTTCAGCATTGTATAACTGAGACTTAAGCCTGAGGGCATTGTAATCTTCCACATGGTGATTTAATAAAATAAAATTTTTATTCAAAAAAAAAAAAGAAAGAGTGCCTTTAAGCCAAAACCAACTTAGCGCCTGCCACAGAGTTCCGGACCAGAGTGAGACCCGTGAAGATCCGTGAGTGTTAAAGGCTGAGGAGCTACCGCAGCTCTCAACACTATGGGCAGTGGGCCCCCACGGCAGCAGAGTTTGGGCATGCATGAATAGTGATTTTCAGATCAAACCTGGCACCGCTGTACAGCAAGGTTCCCGGAGTGTGCTGGGGTCACTCCTGGTTCCCACCATGAGAGGCAGGCTGGGATGTTCCTCGCGACTCCCAGCCATCACTGCTCTGATGGATCAGCCCTCACCACCACTGGTGCTGCCCACAGCATATTATGGAGGAAAATCTCCCTCAGCACCAACTAGCTTAAAGCTGGAGCTGAGGAGGAGTAAGGTGTGCATTCCCTGTCCAGGTTCTTTTGGACTGGTGCCTGCAGCCTGCCCAGAGCACCCAAATTACATACAATTGTTGCGCTGGCCCCTGTCCTGGTCCCTGCTAGGGCCACTGCTACTGATAGTACTAGGGTCAAGAGGGCACAGTGCCACTAGCAGGTCAACCTGGACCCTCTAGACGAGAGCTTCAGCAGCCTAGTGGTGCCCTCGGGCTTCCAAACACCCCAAAGTTGCCACTATCCCTCCAGCCAGACTACAAAAACACGGTTCCAAGAAATTAAACCGCCAAACTTAAATTATGCGGAGCCATACCTACAAACCACCTCTGGCTCTGCCCTACAAGCTCATTTATTGGCCTTTCTCCAGAGACTCATAAATAAATCTCAAAAAAAAGATCAAAAAGATACAGTATAGATTCTTAGACTCGTGCATGCCTGAATATTCCCAAGCACATCAGAGGGGTTCTGGTTAGCCCAGTGCTTGCCCTAACAGAGCCCTCAGCAGCTGCTTGCTTCCCAAATCCAAAATCACCGACGTGTCCCCAGCTGGACCCCACTATCTTGAGACACAGCTCATTAAGAAATTAACCTGCTGAAAATTTTGGTGTGCACATTATGTGACTGAAATCTCCAGGTTTCCTTGATTTCGGGATGAGCTACTTCCCCCCACTTTCCTATACTCAGAGAGGCACTGGTGTCACCCCCGCCAACCAACCCCAGCGCTTCCATGTAAGCTCTTCCACTGGCCTTGCTCCAGAGGCCCATAAATAAATCTCGAAAGAGATTGAAAAAAAAAAAAGAAGCTGCAATAAATCTCAGACCTGTGCATAATTGAACAATTAAGGGCACATAGGGGTGGGGGGGATGGGTTAGCCCAATGCCTGCCCAAACAGAGACCCCTAGCAGCTGCTTGCTACCACAATCCAAAATTGCTCTCATGCCCCAGCCAGACTCCACTATATTGAAACAAACCTCCCTGAGATATTAATCTGCTGAAAAGTTGAGTATGAGTGTTCCATGTAGGTTTCTTTGCTGATCTTAGCTTACACATTCCTTTGCTTATCTTTCTTTGTGCTCTGCTTCCCCAATTGGTCTATCACCTTTTCCCTCTAATCAGACTTTGTTAACTTGTAAGCAAAGTCAGATCCTTCTAAGGACACTTCACTTGTATTCATAAGTGAAATATTGCTTTTCTCCTCCTATGTCCTTTCACACAGCTTACAGTGTCCTCAGTTAAGAGCATAATCATGGATAAATTCTGTCACGATCCAAAAAGTAATGACTAGACTAGGACCCTGCTATGGTTAGGAAAGTCTAATCTGGCCTGAGCAATGTAGTCTGAGATTGATAGCAAGATGCCCCCAGGAGAGTCATCCTATAAGCTTAATGGATCTCTTACTGTGTCCATACAAAATGACTAGTTTTATGAATGTTGGAGAAACACACCTATATATGGGATTTCACTCTTGGGTGGGTCATCTTACTGAATGAGAATCCGTCCTAGAAGAAGCTTCCCCTGAGGGAAGAACTTTACCTCTGTTGATTATATGACCAAACCTACATGTAATTATTATCCCAACCCCTCATGATTTGGGATTTATCTAAGGCTGTAAAGGGACAAGAGGAAGCAAAGGAAGGAGAAGTGTGAAGGAGCAGGATCCAAGAGGAGGATGAGGGGGACACGGAAGGAGGATTCAGAGGAGGAAGAGAATGGAGATGGGAATGGAATAAGCTGCAACTGACACCAACCAGCCTGGCCCTCGTTCCTTCCTTTGTCCACCCATTACCATCTGCTTCCCGGGGTAGGGGAAGCAGCCTGAAACCACTGAACGCAGGTGGTGAGGGAGAGAGAGAGAGAGAGAGAGAGAGAGAGAGAGAGAGAGAGAGAGAGAGAGAAGAGAGAGAGAGCTGCCATGGGCCCTTCGTAATTTATTTTTGAATACACAGAAGTGAGTAGAATTATTTAAATTATCTAATCACAAATTTGGCCACAGAGGCAACAGACATTTTACATGAATATCTCAAATAAATAAAATAAAATTACTAAAAAAACAGTTTTGGGTAAAAAAAGTAACTCTATCAGAGGTAGTTTAAGTGTATTTCTATTTAGATTTTAGAGATTTTATTGCAGTATGTCTTAAAGTAGTCATATTCTAAGTAATTTCCATGAATATGAATATATATATTTCTTTTTATATTTCATATATACACACATATATATAGTAAAGCAACAGCAATTTCTATACTTTAACTTATTGGCTTCAAGAATGCAAATTATTTCCTTATCTATCTTTTCTATCATTTATTTTACTTTTCTAGCATTTCATCACTACCTTCAAGATATATGTGACTCCAGGTAATCATGTGTGATGAATTCATTATCCCCTCAAAGTGCCTGGGTCATGGTATGTTAAGCTGCATAAAGTCCTCACTATCTGAAAGTTTAACATGGAAAAGTGTATCTCTTTTCACACAGAGGTCCACTTCACATCACAGCGACTATCTAGGAACCTGTCTTTCCTATAGCATTCAATAATCCAGGCTTCTTTAGTCCAATAATTTGACAATCTCAGTTTTCCTAGGTGCCTGAAGCAAGAAAGAGATTTTAGAAAATCACTTATAATTTGGCATAGAAGTGGCACATACTTTGCATTTCTTCCAACAGCTGATAGAACTGATTGACCAAACACACTATCTTCCTCAAATAGATGAAGGAAAGTGATACTCTTTGTGCCCAAGAAAAGAGGAAAAATTAACTAGAGTTGAGAACTAGAATTTCATACAGCATTTTTCTCTTCCGCTCTTAGTTTCCTTTTATAGGTCTCATTTCTGTTACAGATTGGGGTGAGCAATGACATTTTTTTCTTCTTTATTCTGTTATCCAAAAGTGTGTTATATATACACTGGGAAACTAAGCTTTAAGAATTACAAAGATGAAGATCTGGTCTGTATTAATCATTAACATGTTTCTATAATCAAGTACTATGTCTGAAGTGTTAAAGTATCAATAGAATGTGCTTAAAGAGTGTTTTTCAATATTTCATACTATTTAATATAAAATACAGACTCAGCTATTTGTTAAATTATTAAGTACTGTGAACTTCTGCTGAAGCTTTCACTTAATGCTTCAAAATAGGCAAAAGAAACAGAAATTGTAAGGATTAAAAAGATCTGTGCTCCTATATTTTGTTTTTATGCTCTTTTTCTTCAAGTGAAGGGTGGCATGAGTTTCTAGTGGTACCTATATTAAGAGTTCAAGATCTACTTTTATCTTTCCCTAGAGATCTGAGAAGATATGTAGGAACCTGATTCTCCCTTCACAGGAAGGAATCAGCATGTTGAAGACAGCAGTTCTGAGACTAATGCTGTGAAGTCAATCTGTTTTCAAATTTAGCTCTTCCTATGTTTTGTACTTCTAGCTCCATTCCTTAGAGCTTCTCTAGTTATCTCAAGTACTCTGAATCTCTAACTATATTTTCTATATAAATTTTAATTTTAATTTATTATAACTTGGCAAAAATTAAATAAGCAGCATTGCAAAATTAAACAATCAAGAATCACACCATTCAAAGGAGAGAACGGCTAGATGCTGTCTTGGTGGTATTTCCATGGTTGATTACATATTCTGTCCTGGTACTTAAAAGGCAGGTCCCTGATTAAGTTTTATGGTGTTCATGAGCCACGATTTATAGATCCCTAGAGGCAATGGTTTACATGAAGATTTAAATAAGAACAGGACAGGTTAAAAATCACTTGTATCACTTGTCATCCTGTTGATCTTCGATTTGCTCGAGTGGGCGCCAGTAACGTCTCCATTTGTCCCTGTCATGTGCGAGTGTAGCCCAATGATATCTGCTTGCTCCAGGAACAGAAAGAGCCTCAAATCGTTTGTTCAGGGTTTTGACAAAGAAGTCTGACCATCTCGTAGGTGGGCAGTCACTCGGTCTTTCGATGTCCCGTGAAATCCAGTCAGTAACAGCTCTAGTCCAGCAATCATCTCTGAATCGAATTACATGTCCGGCCTATCTGATTTTCGACACCTTGGCAAATGAGACAGCGTCCCTGATTCTTGATCGTAGACAGAGATTGGAACTCCAGATTCCTTCTTTCACTTGAGTGGAAATGTGATACTCCAAGCATAGCTCTTTTGATTCCTCTTTGGGATACCCGAATAGCTTTCTCATCCTGTTTTCCTTGAGCCCAGGTCTCTGAGGCCTGTGTTAGCACGGGAAGAATGGTGGAAAAATACAAAGGTTAAAATTACAAAGGCAGATTCAGTTGCATCAAGGGCACCTGTCCCCATCCAGGCCCTGAAAATTCTGCACAATCAGCAACCTTTTTGGGTCACCCCCAGACTGAAGAAGCCCTTTTCAAACCCCACTCCAATCCAAAATTGCACAGATGCATTAGCTTCTACACAACAACACCACCCTTTCATCCTCACCAATTTGAAAGGTTCTTGAGTTTTACATACTTCCTCAAATAAGTCTATTTAAACTCTTCTATACAAACCCAAATATTAGACACTGAACTACATGACCAGTGAATTAACAACCTAAGGGCACAGACACTATTAGACTAATAGATTGTAAAAAAAAAGAGTACTGCTTGCTGAAAAATAACAAATTAGATCAGAACTCAGACATCTGGCTTGTGAAACTCAAATAGCAACACCCACAAATCTTTAGGAGCAATAATGAAGCAAAGGTTTACACCTGCTCTGGCACAAAGGGACTGGAAAATAACTGAGCTCAAAAAGACCCTCAAGCTTTGCCCGTGAGGATCTCAAATCAATGTTCCATACAATAGCCATGGAATTAAAGCAATAGCTGGAAGGAAAATTCAGCCAAATTAAGATGAACTGATCAAGGGTATCAAATAATCCATGCAAATGGAATTGAAGGAGTTAAAAAATATAATAGAATGTCACAGCAAAAGAATTCAACATGCAGAGGACTGTATCAGTGATATTGAAGACAAAATACTAGACATCACAAATAACGAAGAAAAAATAGAAAAAGAATTAAACAAATGGAAGAGAATGTAAAATTCTCAATAGGTAATAGGAAGAGAAATAATCTTTGAGTTATTGGAATACTAGAGGAATAGGGAAAAGCTAGAGGAAAAGGACAGTTGTTCCAAGAAATAATAACTAAAAACCTTCCTGATATCTTGATAGAAGCTTCTGCATAGATTCAAAAGGTCCAAAGAGTCTCAAACAAAATAGACTCAAACAGAAGAATGACAAGACACAAAGTAATCAAAATGGTAAAATCAGAAGGCAAATACTGATTACTAAAAGCAAAAAGAGAGAAGAAAACCTTCAAATATAAGGGAAACAAGAATTACAACAGACCATCCATATGACACATTTCAAGGCAGGACACAGTAAAATTACATATTCAAAGAACTGGCTAAAACACTTTCAGCCTAGTGTCCACTATCCTGCAAAATTATCATTTAGACTTGTGGGAGGGGTAAGAACCTTTTCAGATAAACAAGAGCTGGCAGCGTTTGCAACTAAAACAATCCTGCAAGAATTATTAAAAGCTGCTTATGTATAAAAAAAAGACTCTTGCAAAAACAACTGGAACACACAGACACACATACACACACATACACACCATGAAAATGACAACACAACCCTTTATGTCAATAATCTCTCTGAATGTCAATGGATTAAACTGCCCTATAAAAAGGCATAGAGTTGTTGGATGCATCAAGAAAGAAAATCCATCCATTTGCTGCCTTCATGAAACACACCAAAACTCGCAGGATAAACACAGACTTATAGTAGAACTGTAGCATTGTCGTCCCTTTATTCATTGATTTGCTCGAGCCGGCACCAGTAATGTCTCCACAGTGAGACTTGTTTTTATTGTTTTTGGCAAATTCAATGCACCACGGGTAGCTTGCCAGGCTCTGCCGTACAGGTGGGATACTCTCAGTAGCTTGCCCGGCTCTCTGAGAGGGATGGAGGAATTGATCCTGGGTCGGCTGCATGCAAAACAAACACCCTGCCCACTATGCTATTGCTCCAGTCCCAAACTTATAGTAAAAGGATGAAAAATAATCATACAAGTCAATGGAAGACCGAAAAAAAAAGAGCTGTGACAACCATATCCATACCAGACAAAATTTAATTCAATGTAAAGAAAATGAACAGAGAAAACGATGGACACTACTTATTAGTCAAGGGAACAATAGACCAAGAACTATTTAGCTATCAACAGTTAGGCACCAGATGAAGGCTCGGCAAAGTTCATAAAGCTTCTGCTCACAAACCTAAAGAAATATATTGATGGAAACACAATAGCATTGGGAAACTTCGACACACCCCTTTCAACACTAGACAGATCAACTAGACAGAATATCAGTAGATTCAAGAGCCATAAATGAGGATCTGAAAGAACTGGGATTGTTGGGCATATCCAGGGCTCTACATTCCCCGAAATAAGAATACACATTTTTCTCTAATGCACACAGAACATTCTCTAGGATTGATCAAATATTAGGGTACAACTCAAACATATCTAAACTTACAAATACAGAAATAGTACAAACTACCTTTTCAGACAACAATACCAGGAAACTGGAAATTAACCAGAGAAGGAAGATGGGGAAATTTTTCAACACTTCTAAGATGAACAAAGCACTGCTAAACAATAATTCCGTCAAAGAGAAAATAAAGGAAGAGATTTTAAAAAAAATCCTTTAAACAAATGAAAACGAAGACATAAGCTTCCAGAATCTATGGATATACCAAAAACTGTCCTAAGGGGGAAATTTATAGCAATGCAGGCCTACATTAAGAAAGAAGTAAAAGCACAAATCAACAAGCTAAACACACATCTCAAAATTATGGAGAAGGAAAAACAAACACAAAAAGTAGCAGAAGGGGAAAAATAGTAAAAGCTAGAGCAGAACTCAACAACATAGAAGAAACCAAGAAAGAAACTCAAAGAATCAATAAAACCAGGAGCTGACTCTCCAAAATAAATAAATAAGTAAACAAAACAGATAAACATTTTCCCAACTCACAAGAAAAAAAGAGAAATTGTCAAAATAAATTGAAGCAGAGATAAAAGAGCAGAAATTACAATGGATCCTTCAGAAATTCAAAATATAATGATAGGCTACTAGTGAACTGCTTTATTTATCTTAATTTTTATGACTTATTTACTTTTGGCTTTTTGATCACACTGGCAATGCTCAGGGTTACTCCTGACTCTGTACTTTGGAATTACTCCTGCAGGCACATGGGGGGACAATATGGCATGCTGGGGATCGGACCTGGGTCAACTTGTGCAAAGCGAGTGCCCTATTGCTTTACTATTACTCTGGCCCACTACTGACAATTTCATGCTCTTTAGCTGAAGAGTCAAAAAAATGGACAAGGTTATTAGAGACATGTAATCTTCCAAAGCTGAACGAGGAAGAAGTAGAAAGCCTGAAGAAACCAACTACAATTAAGAAAATAAAATAGGAATTAAGAATTTCCCCCAAAATAAAAGTTCCAGGTTCGGATGGTTCACTAGTGAATTCTATCAAACCTTCAAAGAAGATTTACTGCTGATACTCCTTAAGCTTTTCCAAAATGTTGAAGACACAGAAATCCTTCCTGACACCTTCTATGAAGCTACATTACACTAATACCCAAAGCATACAGAGACACTTCCAGAAAAGAAAATTTCAGACCAATCTCCCTGATGAATATTGATTAAAATAATCTTTAACAAAATCTTAGCTTCCTGAATCTAGTAACATGTCAAAACAGAAAAAAATCATACACCCTGATCAAGTGGGATTCATCACAGGGATACAAGGATGGTTCAACAAACACAAATCTATTCACATGATATACCACATTAAGAGGAGAAAAGATAAAGATCATGGGATAATGTCAATTGATGCAAAGAAAGCCTTTTTTAAGAGCCAACATCCATTCAAGATAAAAAATCTCAAAAAAAAATAGGATTGGAAGGAAATTTTCTCAAGAAAATAAAGTCCATCTATAAAAATCCCACAGCCAGTATCATCCTATGCTGGTGGAAAAAAAGAAACGGTGAAAAACTGAAAGAAGTGCCTTGGAGATCAGGTGCAAGCCACAGGTGTCCACTCTTTCTGCTTCTATTCGGTATAGTACTAGAAGTTCTAGCTACAGCAATCAAGCAAGAAAAGTAAATCAAAGGGATCCAAAAAGGAAAATAAGAACTCAAATTATCACTATCTACAGATTACATAAAGATGTACATAGAAGACCCTAAAGAGTCCAAAAAAAAAGAAACAATAAGTCAATACAGAAAAGTTGTTGGTTAAAATGTCAATTCACAAAAGTCAGTCACAATCTTATATACAAAGAATAAATCAGTGGAGAAAGTGATTAAGAAGTCTATCACATTGAAAAATAGCATATCCAAAATCAGGTAGCTAAGAATCAGTGTAAGAAATGACATGGTAGGTCTGTACCATAATAACTTTAAATTAAGAAAGAGATAGAATACCTTAAGAAATGAAAAAATATTCCATGCTCATAGATTGGAAAAACCATTTTAAAAATTATAATCCTACCTAAGCTATTATATAGATTCAGTGCAATCTCTATCCAAACTCAGATGCCATTCTTCCAGGATCTAGAAATATTAATAATAAAGTTTTATGGATTCACCAAACAACATGAATAGCCAAAGTAATATTTTTAAAAATTGGGATGTATTTCATTACTTAATTTGTAACTGTATTATAAAACTCTAGTGATCAAAACTGCATAGTACTGGAATAAATATAGGCCCTTTTATCAATGAGTCAGAATCAAATGACCTATACAAAATCCCATATATATGGACAGTTAATTTTTTTATAAGGAAGCTAAGGTATGGAAAGATAGCCACTTTAACAATAATGGTGCGCCTATGTCTAGTAAGAAGTTCGCTGGGTGTGAGAAAGTACCTTGTCACTCCATGTCTGTGAAAGTGAGAAAATTTGCTAATTCCAGAGCCCATACATCTTGGAAAGGGATTTACATGGGATTCTATGACCTTCTAGTATTAACTTGGTTATAAATAAAAATATTTTTATTTATTTATGTTCCTATTCTCAATTGAAATTTCATAATTTAGATATGTCAGTAACACTTTGATAGGAAATCAACCTGAATTGACTGGAAACTTTAGATTGCAACCTAGCTCCTGGTTTTCAGTGGAGTTACCCAGGGTAGTGGATTATGACAATATAGGTGTGAAAATTCATAACAGAGAATTAAGGTGAATACTAATAGATAATACAAAGATGCTTTAACAAAAAATCAGATGAAGCTGTGTATAGGCAAAAATTATGAAAATGCTGATAGTTTACCCAATTTGAATCCCAGAGATAAATATTTAAGAATCCCATTTATAAGTGCCTTCAGCTCAATATCATTTTTGAAAAAAAGTCAAATGAAAGAAAATATAGAGTAATCAGCCTTTGTGAGAAAGTATTCAAATTTGTGATTTTTCAGCTTACAGAAATAGCAATATTCATTTTTCTTGAACATTTGGAATTCTTTATAAATAAAAATCCACTTTTGTGCCTTTAAGCATCACAGTTTACTAGTGGTTCAAGATCTGATCATGTTGTTACAAGTAGGAAAATAAATTATCTATGAAAGAATACGTATTAAAACTGAGGAAGTAACTCAAAGTGTGTGTGTGTGTGTGTGTGTGTGTGTGTGTGTGTGTGTGTGTGTGTTGGGGAGCTGGGGACAGTCAACTTGCATGTTTGAGACCCAAATCAAATCCCTGTACTGCATTGGCCCTACAAGTACACTGAGGTGGGAGCCTAAGCTTGAACAATAAGGCTTTTTTGGGGAGTTGTACCCAAAGTCCTAAGCATCACTGAGGCTCTCTCCCACCAAAATTAGAATACTGTGTTGGCTTAGCTATGCATAGTTTAGGAGAAATATCATATGACCAGTTGCCTACAATGGCCAGACAGGTAAATAATAAAGCCCACTATTTGGCATACAAAGAACATTGTGACAGAGAATTGAATATTGTGTCATGATTAACACAAAATGTGAGTAACAGTAGCTTCAGTGTGACATGCTAATAAGGAGTATTGGAGACTACAGTATGTGAATACTATTGAAAGCAAGCAGTTGCTAGTTAGCTATAAAAAAAAAATCACAGGTCATGTTAAATGTTATCTCTGAATTTACTTAAATGGTATCTCTGTAAAATCTGAAGCTTTTAGGAGAAGATATGAGTATAGGTTTTGTATGAAATATTCATGCTTTAAAGATGTTTTAAAACCAGTTTTGCCTTCTAATTTTAAAGAATATGAAGACCAAACCACATCTGTTAATTTATCATATATAACCCATAGCATAAGAAATCTCTGTTGAGGATATTATAATGAGCATGTTTTATATAAGAACCTACTTTAATGGTGTTTTTAAAATTAAACCCATGTGAACTGCATCTTTTAAATGTCTGCTATTCAAGAATAATGATTAAAGTAAGGTCTTACAGTCACTTTGCATTTAATGTTTTCTAATTTTTGAAGTGCGTTCCTACACGTTACCTCACTTGCATCTTTGAGCATCTGTTGAAATACTCATAGCAGTTAAAAATCTATCCTTCTATGTACATGAGACATTTGAAGTTCAAAGGAAAATATCATCTGGCTAGAGAAGTACCAAGAGAAAATAAGAATAAAGTTTTGGGACATTAGTGTCATTCCTTCTCCAAGAGGAATGTATTACTCTGTCTCCAAGACTAAATATTCCATCCTAGTTTCATTTATTAACATTTATTAGTGACTATATTTCAGACACAGTGCAAGGGCAGAGCTAATTTCTGAACGCATTAATATGCTCCCATTTAATAGACAAACCAGAGACAGAGGTGTTAAAACCCCAAAGTCACACATAGAATATTATTGTGTCTGTCCTAGAAAACAGATCTGTATATACTAGTCTATCTATTAATTGGAGTGGACAGCAATTCACAGAAATTACTATTGTTATCCCACAAGAAATATATACAGGAGTGATGGAACTTACTACTTTCTTCATCTGTTACATATTGTTGAACTATGCAGTTGATTAGACCAGTAAGTTATGATTTGATTATGACCAGCTGTGGTGCTTTAACTGCCCATTTCATACACTATGCTCACATCAACAGAAGGTGAAAGATAGAAACTAGGATTTATATTTGACCCTTTTCAGAAAGCTTTCCTCTATTCTGCCCCAGAAATGGCCACCATGTTCATGACACCCCATTCCCAACATTAGACACCTCCCAAGCTAGTATAAATCAGTGAATCATCTGACCCTCATGATTGACTCCAAGGAGGTATTAGATATGGGATATGCCAAACACTATGTTCTTTTTTTTTTTAAGTTGAATCACCATGAGATCAGATACACAGTTATAAGTTGTTCATGATTGGGTTTTAGTCACAGTTAAAGACATCATTGCTGAAAAGTTCCCAGAGCTGGAGAATGCAAGCATTCATAACCAAGAAGTCTGAAGGGTACCAGCTAAAAGAGACCCTAATAGAGACTCTAAGACATATCCTAATCAAAATGAGAAATACCATAGATAGAGATATAATACTAAAAGCAAGCAGCAAGGTCAAAGAAAGAAATTACATAAAAAGGAGCATGCTGGAGATTTACAGCAGACCAATCAAATGAAACCCTTCAGGCCCAAGGAGCAGTAGGTCCTTTTGTTTAGAACTGAAAAGGAAAAAAATATGTAAAAAAGCACTATGCAAATGCAGTTATCAGTGTTGTGTTTGCTTACGCTAAAAGACTATGTGGGTTCATGTCTTGAGACCACCATTGATATCAGTGTTTAATGTATTGTGTGTAAAGAGGAGTAGAAAGTTAAATTTTTATATGTGTGTGTATTAGATAGATATAGATTGTTTTTTGTTTGTTTGTTTGGGGGGCACACAAACAAACAAGTTCTCTTGGTGCTCAGAGCTTACTACTGGCTCTGGCATTCAGAGATCATTTCTGACAGTACTTGGGGGACCTTATAGGGTGCCAGAAATCAACCCAGGGGTGGCTGTATGCAAGGCAAGGACCTTTCCCATTGTAGTCTCTGTCTGGCCCAGAAATAAATGTCATTTTGCTTACTACTTACCAGATAATTTCCCATGTTTACTCTGAAAAGCTCTATTTCATAGATTGGTAATGGATGACCAGAGAGGTTAAAAGAGATTAAACATTAGAGAGATTTGCTTTCTTGAGCTGCACCCATTGTAGCACTTCTAAATTATGACTATGATACAAATGGTATAACTTGGTCTTTGTTGAGAGACATGACTTCCATAAATACTATTTATTTTGGTATTTAAAGTAGTATCTTATATTATTAACTATAAATATCCAAAAATGCTTTTCAACAAAATGTTTGTGGGGTATTTTAGTATATGTTTTCAGTATATGTCAGGATAAAGTAATTAATTCTGTAAACTCTTTACAAGACAGAGATTAAAAGATACTGGGAGCTAGTTGCACAATGACATTTTGGATCTGAAGCTGCAAGACTGATAAAGAACTGGTGGAGTCTCTTCCACACATTAATCTCTTGCTTGTAGTACCCTGGCCTGACTAACAATCTGAGGCAGAAGTAAACTGATAATGCAATCACCGAGCAACTTATAAAAATAGCTCCTTAATGCTTCTCTAGGGTGATTTTGTCCCAGAAAAATTCACGCATAAATAAATTCTTTTGTCTTCACTTGAGATGTGCAGAAACGACATAGTTTAAGCTTAGAGGCTTTCTCTGCAAACCAAATGTTCCATCCAAAGGCAAGAGAAAAGAACTTTTAAGTTAAATGATCTCGGTGTGTTTGATATTGTAATGCCTTCGTAACATGACAGAGGGACTCATTAGCCATAATTCCCTGAGGAGGATACACATGCTCTGTATAGAGACTGTATCAATGCACAAATAATCACACTATATTTCCAATAAATAAAGGGGTTTAGTGCTAGCCCTTTGAGGACCTGATAGCACAGCGATGACACAGAGGGTAGGGCGTTTGACTTGTATGCGGCGGGCCCAGGTTTGATTCCTCCATCCATCTCGGAGAGCCCATAGATCCTGCCTGAACAGCAAAGCCTGGCAAGGTACCCATGGCATATTTGATATGCCAAAAGCGGTAACAACAAGTCTCACAATGGAGACATTACTGGTGCCCGCTAGAGCAAATCGATGAGCTAGTGCTACAGTGCTACAGTACATTATTTCAGTGTCTAGTCAACTAAAAAGCTGACCCATAGTTTTATTGCTCATCAGTTAATATGCTTTACAGTAGCCTCCAGATTTTTAGCCAGGAGAAACTTCACTTAATAGGTTAAATTTTAGTCTCTGATTCTTTATCATTTTCTGTCTCTTGCTTAAGCAGTCAAAGTGAAAATTACATAAGGTTTTCTAGTCGTTTTTTTCCCTCTCATATCAAATGATCTGAAATCAGGTTCATTTGTTACTCTCTCTGAAGTGTTAGTTGTAATTGATAGTTTAAGATCTTAAAATTGAGAACATGACGGAATGCCATTAGCTTCAAAGAATCTACTTTCTCAAATTATTTTGGCCTTAGTAGCAGTGCTTCAGAAACTGTCAAGATGAAAATGGAGTCAGTGTTTTTCTCTCCACTTTATAGGCAGTGCAAAACATATGTTGTCCTGTGATTTACCTAGTGACTTTGACTTTTAGAGGGAAACTGAGAGAACTTCCAAGAGAAGCAGTCATGACCAAAACAGTTGACTAAAATATAAAATTCAACACAAAGTGTATTTTTTTTCTTTTAGGTCACATCTGGTGATGCACAGGGGTTACTCCTGGCTCTGTGTTCAGGAATTACTCCTGGCAGTGTCCAGGGGACCATATGGGATGCTGGGAATTAAACCCAGGTCGGCCGTGTGCAAGGCAAACGCCTTACCCACTGTGCTGTCACTCCAGCCCCACAAAGTGTCTTTTTAAAGGAAGCAAATGGCATACAAGAGTAATGGAAAGCGAGTGTTTTCTAAAATAAAATAAGAGATATAAGAAGGAATTTATCCAACAAAATATTTTATAGGCACACAATGTTTGGCACTAAAACATGTTACTGAGTTAATTTTTTTCAACATCCATGTAGTATAATGTCTCATTCTTTAGATAATAAATATCAGGTCCAAAACAAATCATTTAGTGTAAGATCAGGATAAATATTTTGGATATACTAAGTTCTAGATCCCAAACTTGTTCATTTTACATCTTCCCTGTGTTATCAATACTTTCTTGTTTTCCTTATATACATATGTACATTATATACATACATAGTTGTTCAAAATATACTTTAAAAAATTATAGTAAAAGAGACAATAACTTAGGTAATTTAGTTACTGATCTGCAAGTCATCTTACAAGACTTCATTCCTCTGCCAAATGGTTACTGCTACTGCCATCTTTCAAGACTCCTATTGTATCAGTACTAAGCATTAACTTGCAACTTCCTCGTTATCTGCCCCAAGATATCTTTCCTGCATTTACCTTAACTTTTATTTGTTTGTTTTTCACAGAACTGCTAAGACCCAGCAGAGCCTGGTAGGTGCAGTTGACAGTGTTCGGGATTGTGGTCCTCGAGGCCACCAGGACCATACCAAGTGGTGCTGGTGTTGGGAGTAAAGTGGGCCATGGCATTTGGTACCTAGAATTGAACACAGTAAGTTTAGACATGCTGGTCATGTTCTCTATCACTTACGCAAGGCCCTAGTAGTTAAAATTGTACCTAATGTGAACAATACATTTCCAGTCTACTCCCTCAGCAGAGGTCATTTGGCAGAGATTGAAATGAGAGGATTCAAAAAATCAAAATGAAGATAACCAAATAAAATAAAGTGAGTCTGAGTTTTAGTAGGTTATTTTGTAAAAAACAATTACCTGGCGCTTATTCACCTCCTTAATTTTCTTCAGTTGCTAACATACCTATACCCTGAACAGATTCCTTTTTCCACATCTAGCAGTGCTCAGAGATTACTTTTGGCTCTGTGCACAGGGATCATTCCTGGAAGGGTTCAAGAGACCATATGGGGTGCTGTGGATTGAACCCTGGTCGTGCAAAATATGCACGCTTCTGATTGTAGTTATCTCTCAGGTCTCTGATTAAATTCTTTTACATTTAATTTTGACCTGAAAAAGAAGCAAAGTCCTTCCCTCTACCTTAATATTCTATATCTTGCCTCTCCCAGACATAGCAATTGACATGAAAAGTAAAGTTCTGATCTAGGGCAGATCTATCCATAATGCCCATAGTGTCCTCTGGCCAACAAAATTATTTAAATCCCTGGAAATGAAGCTGAACACCTCTGTGTCTGTAGTTTCAGCTCACCAATTTATTTAGTTAGAGTTATGACTCAGGGAGGCACTAATAACTGTAAACACATGCAAACACCACACACATATATCAATATATCACTGTATCACTGTAATCCCGTTGCTCATCAATTTGCTCAAACGGGCATCAGTAATGTCTCCATTGTGAGACTTGTTGTTACTGTTTCTGGCATATTGAATACGCTGTGTGTAGCTTGCCAGGCTCTACTGTGCAGGCGGGATACTTTCACTAGCTTGCCAGGCTCTCCATGAGGAACAGAGGAATCAAACCCGGGTTGGCCATGTGCAAGGCAAACGCCCTAACCTCTGTGCTATCGCTCCTGTCCATATCAATATATATGTGTGTGTATATATATATATGTATATATGTGTGTGTGTATACATAGAGAGAGAGAGAGGGAAAGAGAGAAAGAGAGAGAAACTGAGGGAGTATTCATATAATAAGAAGCAGATCAATGCGGCGATAACCTCCTAGAAAAATAACAATCTAGCAAAACAATCAGGTCAGGTCATTATTTAGTGTCTAAAGGACCAAAGAAAAGCCAAATATTTCATAAAGGTTTTGGTGGTAGAGTGTTAATGTAGACTTTACTTTCTCATACCAAGGATTGGTACAAAATGATTCTTCCATTAAATAGTGTTAAATTATAAAAGGGGAGTTATATGTCACTAGGTATTCTCTGTCTAGGTAACCTCTGAGAGAGTCTGTATAATCACATCTGGAAGATCATGTAATTTAAAAATTTATCTAATGCCACAATTCTGGTGAATGGTATAGCACAAGTTCTATAAATCCAAAAATTATATAGAAGTAACAATGACATTATATTTTATTAAGAGGGAGAATGTGGAATCAGTAAGAATATTCCATTGTGAAGTCTTCCTCATTCTAGAAGTATCTGAGTGAAATCCTACCTCTTTCCTTTAATCGAAGTACCAATAGCAGTCCAAGCTGTAAGTTGCATTGCCTTGTGGGCATTGGTCTTATATGTGTTTGGGGTACCTTTGCTGACCCTGCTAGGAGATGGCCATATGTAATATATAATTATATTAGAATAACTATGATATATAATAAAATTATTAATAATGATTTAAATGATTATTGTACGAGTAAAATGCAAACATAAAAGTTCATAGTTTGTAACTCTACATCACAGTGATTCTCTAATAAAAAAATTTAAAAAATAATGATTTTAAGAGAAGCAGATGGAATCATGCTAAATATATTACAATAATTACAGAAAAACTGTATGTAAGCATGGAAATAAAATGGGAATTCTCAGGACAGAAAGTAATACATTAGAAAGATGTTAGAACTGAAATAAAATTACTTGGTGGTCCACTAGCAATGGGAAGTGCACAAAGAATCTAAAAGGACTCTCAGGTTTCCGACTTTGATGGGCACAATATAAAGCACTGTAGGAGGGATAAAACAATACTCCCTGAATCTTTGTGCAAAGATTAGACAGTTCATAAAACTCCTGGTCCCTTCAAAGTGGTGTGGTCTCTGTGTCAGCTTCATTAGATCTGATAAAAAAGGCTACACCTGCGAGAGTCTCTAGCTGGGAAAATAGCCAAGATATATTTTACTCTGTATTCTTAAGTAAAACCCAAAGAGACATGAAGCCAAAAGCAATGATGAAAACATGACAAGGCATGATGGATATAGGTTTCTTTCTTTTTACTCTTTAATAGGTCATTTTCCTCTTCTTTCTTCCCCAGCCTTGTCAGTTTTCAAGGAAACATGCAGCAAACACTATTTGATTTGGAGCCATAACAATGAAACAAATTGCAAATATAAGGTATTGATCTCTGTGTGTAATAAAAAGCTCTCTTGTCAGGAAAACTCTGAGGACATTTTGCAAGGTAAACAAGTAATCCAAACTATGTCTCTCTATATTTTCAGTCATTCTATTAAGACTGCTAGGCAAAAATACTACCCTCTTGTGCAGTTTCATTCCAGCTACTAGAACATTTGAGCAATGTGAGTGCCCAGTAGCTTGTAGATGAATCATAAAGCTCATGAATAGGCCCATCTCTGTGAGTTCACTGCATAACAGACACATTATCTGGTTTCTGTAAGAACATTTCCAATTATGTGCATTTTGCATCATAGCATGAAGAGGCTATATAAGGTCAGGACTCTATAACTGAGAGCAGAAGTCTTTAATCAGTATGTAGTCTTCAGCTGGACTCACTCTCAAATATCCTAATTACTTCTTTTTAAAAAAAAAAGACCACCCACATATTCAAATTGTCTACTGGAACCAAACAGCACATGAAAGGGACTATGAGATTAAAAGGGCAAAAATGTGTTAAGTGAATGAAATAGCATTTTGTTGCCTTTTTTCCAGATTAAGTTTATATTTTATACTTTCACTTGGTAATTTATTGTGTATAGTCAAGACATTATAAGAAAAGATGCACTGATTAATAGGTTACTAATAAATCCATTATATATTTAGCACCCATCACTTACTATGCATCTTTCTTGGACTAGTTGTTTGTTTGAGAATAACTAAGGTGACTTTCCCTTATTTCTATGCAGTTTGAGAATGTTTTATGTAATTCACTATTCAAGAATTCCACTGTAGCTGAAAAATTTTAACGTCTTGGAGAATTGTACTAGAATAAATTCTAAGGGGATTTTGAAATAAGCAAACGTGTTGAGAGAGAGAGCTATTTTCAGGAAGTAAGACTTAGAAATAGGTACTGTAAACTAATTCCATTTATTTGAAAACCCAAATCATGTCTTATGCTTGAAATTGATTTAAAGATAGTTGCTGGACATGAGAGGAATTCCTAAGCTTTCATCTTTACACTCTGTTGGCTTTTCTAATAATATATGATAGCCATAGGGAAGACATTTATGGTATTGTAATGTAATTTGTGATTGTGCATTTTATATGCTAAGAATGATAATGGCAGTAAGATAGTTAACTATGTGCTATACATGTTACCTGTAACAATCAGTTGAAATTTCTCAACAACATTCTAAGGCAGGTGTTATTTTCATGCCCAAAAAGAATGTAATTTCATCTTTGTTACATACTCTTGTAAACATATCAGATAGCTTCTATTATTCTCACACTTAAAATAAAACTTTTTGTGCTTCTAGGGAGTGAAGAAACAGGAAATATAGCAGTAAGCAGTAGGTCAGGATTATTTTTTCTTAAAAAGGAAAAGAAAGAGGTGCATCCAATTCTCATATCTCATACTTATATTGGATGATAAGAGGATATATATGGTGTTAATCACAGTTTGAGTTGGAATAAAGTATTAGTATTTATCAAAAGAGACACATAATAAGACCTGGATTATTAACAAGAAAGCAGGATGCTATTCAGAAAGTGGAAACAAAAGCCCCGTGAACACCTGATAACATTTTGTACAATGGTGTGGCCATATTGGAGTCCCATGCACTTAATTACTTTGACTTTATATGAACATCCTGTTTATAGTTCAATAACATTTATAACATTTATCATGCAACTAAAATATCATTTGGCATCAAAATTTAGGACTATTTTAATGAAGGATACAATAATTATTTTAGTCTTTAATTCATTTAATGTATTTACCTCTTTAAAGAGTATACATGACTGTTTTCTTTGTTCTTTTTTTTAATGATCCCCCTAACACTTTATTATAGATTTAAAAAAATCTAAGCACCTGAACTTCTGTATAGAGTACTTTTGTTTAGTTAAACCTGTTATATATTTAGTTAAACATGTTATATATTCCATGTTATATATTTACACTAGTGTCTCAAGAAAGTGTTTCTTTCGCTGTGTGATTCTTCCTGTCTACTGACTTCAAAATATTCTCTTTGGTAAAAATTTAAAGTTATTTACAGATCTTTGAAGTTTGAAGTTTGTTCTGTCTCTCCTCCATATACTCATGCTACTTCAAGCTCAGATATGAAGCCATTTGGATTGCTCTGATATCCAATTCAGGGAAGGGAGAAATGACACATTAGAGGAAAATAAGACTAATAGTCTTGATGAACATTGACACAATAATTTTCTTAATTTTTTTTAGAAAGACAATCAATGGTAACATATTCAAAGAGTAACACACTCTTGAGGGTCTATACGGGACTTAATGTATAACAGTTACTCCTGGCAGTGCTCAAGAACCATGTGATTATGGTAACTAAACTCAGGATTAGGACATATAAAGCATACCCACAAGACATCATGAGCTATCTTCCTGACCTGAAAAACATTTATAACAAAGAATAAAATAAAATTTTAAAGCACATTAAATGAATTATATATTACTATCAAGTGGGATTATTTGTGGAATGCAGGATGGTTCAACATACATAAACAAATAAGTAAATATAATACACATGACAAATAAGGAAAAATATGATTACCAGAACTAATATACATATACACAAGAATGTAGAATGGCATTCTTATACATATATACATATATAGATTTTTATACATATATAGATTCTTATACATATGTACATATGTTGGGGACTGCTCAGGACCCTGAACGAAAGAGGACCCCGAAACCTTTACCCTGGACAAACCGGAAAATTCCATTACCAGCTTTGCTTGACCTGAGGCACAGGTGCCCTTGTGACAAAGGAAATAGCCAAACTCAAGAGGTAAAAGTAGCCCAGGGCAGTTAACTAAGAGACGCCATTAAGCCCCTAAAGTAGAATACCTTCCTCTACCTTGTGCCTTCCTCCTGCCAGATGCTCCTGCCAGATAAACCCTTGCCTTCCTCTCCCCACTATTTCTCAATCTACTCTTGAAGAATGTTGTAAGCCCACCTAATACACCCCAAACCTTTCCTTATTTGGTCTGAGAGGACACTTCCCTGATGATTGACAACTTATGTACCAACCCCCTGCTAAGAAAAGTATAAAACCAGCGTGGCAGTTAATAAAGTTGCCCTTGATCGGCATGTGTCGTCTTGGGCCCCCTGTTTACTAACCTCACTAGTCTTATTTCAGATCGGGACCCTCACAGAATCCACCTAATTAGGAGCGCTTTCCACTGTTGTCTCTCCGCGGGCAGGAGAGATCTCCGGGGGAACGCGCATACATATATAGATCTTATACATATGTAGATCTTTCTACAAGGAAGTGATCATTGATGTAAAGAGACCGGTTTGGCAGGGTGATACGATTTCACCGAAATTCTTCAGTGCCACCCTCTAGAATGTCATGCAACTACTGAAATGGGAAGGAATGAGAGTGAAGATAGATGGTTGGCAACTACACCACCTCCACTTTGCTGATGACACCATTCTAATAACACCAAACATAAACCAAGGAGCACAAATGCTGGCTGACTTTGACCATGAGTGTGGAAAGGTCAGACTGCAGCTGAATCTCATGAAGACAATGTTTATGAGAAACGAACTAGTTCCTGACATTCCATTTGCTCTCAATGGAATGATCATCTCCGAATGCAGCAGTTATGTGTACCTGGGTCGAGAACTCAAAATGAGGAACAACTTGGTGCCAGAACTGCACAGGAGGAAGAGAGCAGTGTGGAATCCCTTCAAGAGCATTGAAAGAAGTTGCGAAGAGAACGAAGAATCTCCGGCTCCAGGCACATCTTTTTGACTCTACCGTTCTTGCACACCTCAGAGACCTGGACCCTACAAAAACAGGATGAAAATGCTATTCTGGTCTCCCAAAAAGAATCGAAAGAACTATGCTTGGAATATCACGTTTCACTCAAGTGAGATATGGAATCCAGAGTTCCAACCTCCATTGACAATCAAGGATCAGGGATGCTGCCTTGTTTGCCAAGGTGTCGAAAATCAGATAGGCCAGACATGTAATGCAATTTGGAGAAGACTGCTGGACTAGAGTAGCTACCAATAAATTCCACGGGACATCAAAAGAAGGCCTAGACACCCACTTTCAAGATGGTTAGATTTCTTCATCAAGACCCTAAATGAACGGTTTGAGGCTCTTTGTGTTCCTGGAATGAGTAGATACCATTGGGCTACACTAGTGCGAGACAGGGGTAAATGGAGACATTACTGGCACCGACTGGAGCAAATCGATAAGCAACGGGATGACAAGTGATACAAGTGATATGTGTAAGAATATAAACTCCTTAAATCAAACATAAAGGACTTGTATCATAATATTGGACTTGACAATGATATTTTAGATGTGATACCAAAATTAGAAATAAAAAATCAGTCAAATTTAAAATTCTCTCATGCATCAAACAGTATAATCATCTCAGTACAAATGCAATAAATAAAATAGGAGAAAATATTTGAATCTAGTATGTTTTATAAGAAGTTAATATAGAGGACCCAAAAAAATTTCTACAACTCCATAACAAAAATCAAATAGCCCAATTAAAATGAAGTCAAATGATTTTAAGAGACATCTGTACACTGAAAACATTTTAAAAGTATATAATCTTCAACATCCTAATCATCAGGAAAATGTAACTCAGAATCACTATGCCAGTCCACAATCAAAAACAAGTTTTTCTGAAACTAGAGAAGTTGAAACCATTATGCATTGTAGACAAGATTGCTTTATAATACTATGTTTGGTGATACTTCTTGGAAGGCATGTAAAAATTCTTAAAAATTATAAATATTACCATATTATCCAGCAATGTAACTTCTAAAAGTTAGTATACACAATTAAATTTATTTATTTATTTGTTTTTGCTTTGGGGGTCACACCTGGCGATGAACAGGGGTTATTCTTGGCTCTGCATGCAGGAATTTTCCCTGGTAGTGCTCAGGGGACCATATGGGATGCTGGGAGTTGAACCTGGGTCGGCTGCGTGCAAGGCAAATGCTCTACCCACTATGCTATTGCTCCAGCCTCTTTACAATTAAATTTAAAATATTGTTATGACATTGATGTGAATGGATATAAAGCACCACTATGTTTATTTCATGGCCTTAGTACCTCATCAAAGATATGGAAAAAACCAAAATGCTCGATTATGGATAAATGGATCAAGAAGTGTGATAGATAAACATAATGGAATACTGTGTAGTTCTACTAAAAGAAAAAATCTTTACAATTTGTCACAATGTGGATGAGCTAGAAGATAAAGTGCTGAGTAGTCAGTCTGAAGGAAAGGGAGAGTAACAGAATGATCTTTCTCATGCATGGGACTTTATGAGTCACAGTAAGGTAGTACCGAAGTGTCAAGGATAACAGAATGGGTGAGTAATGAAGAAAACTGAGCCTTCTGTGACTTGCAAGGTGGGAGAGTGGTTGAAAGGGGTGGACTGGGGATGGATGTGAAGTTGGAATTATGTCACATGAAATCATCATTAACAGTACTGAAACTCAATGCTTCAATCAACAAAGATACCGAAATAAAAATTAAAAGTATACATTTTGAGTAGATGTTCATCCCCATCTCCAAGAAGGACAATTAAAAATTACCAAGAAGTATGTTGTTGGATAACATTGGATTGTCCTTGTTCCTCCTTCAGAGAGCTTAAGGTTTATTGAACCACTCCCACTGAGGCACTCCCAATTCCATCAGGCACTAATAATCTTATATTGCTTTTTTCTTTCCTTTATGTATGTCATTTGCATGGTTTGTTTAGCAATTTTTTTTGTATAAACACAGGAAGACAATTAATACTATGCTTTGTAACATGGAAGTTAATTGACTCTAAAATAATATTTACTCCTGGGCATCCATATTTACTTGACTTCAGCCTCAGTTGCCCTTAGTTCCTAGCACTCTAAGAGCAGAGACTTGACGAGGGACTGGATGGACCCAGGGCAAGCTGTAAGCTACCCTTGCATCGAAATGGGCCAGGACAACTACGATAATACCTAGCTATAAGTTAAGAGCACTGTCATGGAACAAACTTGGTCATTACTTAAAAAGAAGTAACTGAATAAGGACGTTAGGGTCTGGTGTCGATAATTTCCCCCTCTCCAAACCCGCACAAAGGGTTCAGTCAGTAATGTAATACACAGTGGAGTTTATTAAGACAGCTAGCTGGGGTCAAGCTTCTAGGCACACAGGCCCAAGCCAGAACCCAAACAAGGGAAAAGCCACAAATTTTATAGTCAGTGATTACGTCATAGCCTGCATTTATGAATTTTAACAAAAATGTAAGTGAAAATGCAAGTTTCATAATTCATAAGAAAACATACTTTCAAATAGTACAAACAAGCAGTTACATATAGATGATCGAGACATGTTTTCAGAACATTCTGGCAGCTACCTACCCTGCTTGTGTCTGGGTTTCTTCTATAGACAGTGAATAGCGGTTATGAAACTATTTGCCAAGGCCAAGTTTTTAGCACAGTTGTCCTGCCCTCATAGATGGCCATGGGGGAGAAGCAGGGTCTTAAGAAAAACAAAAAGGTGTAAGTAAAACAAAATGTGAAGCATGAACCAGGCATGATGGAGTTGCTCGTGCCCTGCTCCGTGTCCAACAGGACCCTGCTGGGGTTAGGAAAGACTAACCTGGCCTGAGGACTATGGTCTGGAATATATAGCGAGATGTCCCCAGGAAGAGGCCAACTTCAAGCTTAATATATCTCTTACTGTGTTCATATAAAATGACATTGTTAGCAATAGTATAAGAAGTAAATTTACTATGATTGTTTAAATGGATTACTAGCTGAGGAAAGGATAAAGCAATACACCCTGGATGGAATCCTGCCCTTGAGCAGATCTACTAGTAATCTGGAGTGCTGAATCCTCAGATGGCATTTTGTCCTTGAGTTAATAATCCTGAGGGAGAGACTTTACTCCTGTGTTGTTATGATAATGTTCAACCCCACCTCTGTGTATCCCCACCCTTCATGATTTCTATATAACTATGCTGTAAGGGGTAAGAGGGGACTAGAAAGTCAATGACTAGAGGATGATAACGGAGACTTTGGGACTTTGAGGTCTTTGAGGACTAGAAAGTTGATGATTAGGAAGAGGATAAGAACTGAGACTTTAGGACTTTGGGACTTTGAGGACAAGAATACGAGGACTAGGAGGACTAGATAACAACGATGACTAGAAGTAGAGGATTATGAGACTATGACAAGATGAGGAAGAAAATGTAACAGGGTAGAGGACGTTGAGGTCTACAAGGAGACTAGGATGATGGAACTACGATGACTGGGACTATGACCAAAACTCTGACTACAACTGCACTCTAAGGGGAGAGGTTGGAGTATGCTGGGGAGAAGAAAGAAAGAAAGAAAGAAAGAAAGAAAGAAAGAAAGAAAGAAAGAAAGAAAGAAAGAAAGAAAGAAAGAAAGAAAGAAAGAAAGAAAGAAAGAAAGAAAGAAAGAAAGAAAGAAAGAAAGAAAGAAAGAAAGAAAGAAAGAAAGAAAGAAAGAGAAAAGAAGAAAGAAAAAAGGAAAGAAAGAAAGAAAGAGAGAGAAAGAAAGAAAGAAAGAAAGAAAGAAAGAAAGAAAGAAAGAAAGAAAGAAAGAAAGAAAGAAAGAGAGAAAGAAAGAAAGAGAGAAAGAGAGAAAAAGAAAGAAAAAAGGAAAGAAAGAAAGAAAGAAAGAAAGAAAGAAAGAGAGAAAAAGAAAGAAAGAAAGAGAGAAAAAGAAAGAAAGAAAGAAAGAAAGAAAGAAAGAAAGAAAGAAAGAAAGAAAGAAAGAAAGAAAGAAAGAAAGAGAGAAAAAGAAAGAAAAAAGGAAAGAAAGAGAGAAAAGAAATGAAAAAAAAACGAACTACCAACCAGCCAACCGACCTGGGGTCTAGTTCCAGATTCCCCTTTACCCCAGTCCTTAGTCCTTCCTTATGGCCTGGGGAAACGGTTCAGTGGGGGAAACCCCCACTGAACATTGGGGTCCCCCATGTGCCCACATGACCGTGATTTATCTTGGAAACTCACACTTAGCTAGTTGACTGAGTATTGTTAGTAGTGGCCCCCAGAGGTCCCTCAACATTGCTTAGGATGTTTCTCCCACCACCTTTAAAGATAAAGAAACCAATCATAAAAAGATATATGCTAAGTGATTCTAAATATATGAAGTTTGCGGAGAAGAATCATAGTTCTCAGGGTTGAAAAGGAGGAAAGTAAATTATTTAGCAAGTATAATATTTCAGATTTTTTAATTAAAAACCTTATTAAGAACTATTTATGATCATGATGAATATCCCAGGACCCAAGCAGAGATCCTCTGCCTGCTTCCCCCAGTCTCCCTTTGGCCCAGGGGTCATGCCCATGAGCCATCTCCTGTCAGCCCCAGATAATCTCAAACTCAGGGCTGCTTTTCCCAAAAGGGAGCATAAAATGAGACCCCCATAACCACGCCACCAGACTCCGTGCCAGACTGTTTTCACTTGGGGCAGCCCAGAGGGGGGCAGGTGAGAGCCCTGCGTGCCCCAAGGAACCCAGACCTGGCAGCTGACCTTCACAACCCAACCGCTGCCACGCACAGGCCACTTCCTACATGCTCAGGCCAACCTTCATGTACAAGTGAACATATTCCTAAACACATCATAAGACACTCCCTACTCATTTCTCAGGTGTGCAAATTTTCTTTACCCTTAAGATTGTCACATATTTGCATTTGACTCTCAGTACTGTTGTTGATTTTGGAGTGCACTGACGGCTTGTGCTTTCACAAGCAGTCTTGCTTCAGTGCACATTTCACCGGTTCCGACATCCTGTAGTGTGAGTTTGTACACACACTTATAGACACACACATGCACAGAATTAGTCCTATTACATTTTCCAGCTAGTCAACACTGCAGTTTTCCTCTAGGTTAACAGTAAGATATATTGGCGAATATGTGCCCAGCCTTCTTTACTTCACAGTATGTTTCTTAACTGGGAGTTTTGAGCAGCTTGGGAGAAAAAGGCGTGCTTCAGCCTGGTCCTTCTTTGAGTGAAGGATTTGTGCTTTAGTCACACAGTGTTTCCTTGACCCCTAACCTTCTTTCCCTTTCTGCTCTCAAACACACATGCACATCTTACCCTGTAGACTATGGCGCTAATACTATAGGTCTTCTGGGGAGACCAATGCTGTGTGCCATTGTTCTCTCCAGAATTCAGTTATTTTTATTTATTATTTCCTACTTTGTGGCATTTGGCTTTGGTTTGGAGCAAACCCAGTGGTGTTTAGGGATTACACCTGGGTTTGATTCCTCCATCCTTCTTGGACAGCCCAACAAGCTGACAAGAGTATCTTGCCCTCTCAGCAGAGTCTGGCAAGCTACCTGTGGTGTATTTGATATGCCAAAAACAGTAACAACAAGTCTCACAATGGAGATGTTACTGGTGCCCAGTCGAGCAAATCAATGAACAATGGGACAGTGCTACAGTGCTACTCATTTTCCATAATTTACCATGCCATATTTGATTGGAGATAAGATGGTGCTAATGCTACTTGAACCCCTGGCACTCTCCCGAACCCGGCTCACCATCTTGCCTTAGACAATGCATGGCTCATCATGCCAGGCATGGAACTCTACGCATGATCCCTGCTGGAACTCTACACGTGATTCCTGATGGACATTGCCGGCTGTTTTGCAAAATTCAGACAAAATGGTGTTAGCGGGGTATGGAGAAACAATGGCAATGGCCACAGCATTGCCGCCTTCCCCTGCAGGCCCAGTCACAGTGCCAATGGACATAGAGCCTTGGTGGCAGAGCGTGCAGTGGCTATCCACTGTGGGGTGCCCTCACCCAACCACCAGGTGCCTTGGGACTTGGCGCAGGTGTTCAACCTGGCACAGACCCTCCGAGATAGGGTCCTGTTCTGCCAGCTGCTCAACAATCTCTGGGTGCACTCCATCAACCTCAAGGAGATCAACCTAAGGACGCAGATGTCCCAATTGCTGCCCAGAGATGCAGGCAAGTGCATGTTAATCAGTGTGCTGATCATTACAACTTGCCAGTCGACCAAAAGCTTACATTGGATAGACTTTACAGGGAATACCTGTAAAGGCTATTAGAGGCCGCCCCAAAAGCCTCAATTTCTCTTATAGAGCCTGGAAAGCTACTTAGAGTATCCCACCTGCACAACAGAGCTTGTCAAGCTACCTGTGGTGTACTCGATATGCCAAAAACAGTAACAACGATGGTTCTCATTCCCCTTATCCTGAAAGAGCCCCCAGTATGCTATTGGGCTATACTAGCACGCGATAGGGATGAATGGAAATGTTACTGGTGCCCACTTGAGCAAATCAATCAACAGCGGGATGAAAGTGATACAGTGATACAGTGATAAATGTAATTAAACTACTTAACCATATAATCAATAAATGGTTACTATGGTAAATTTTATGTTATTTTTCAGAACAATAAAAAAAACAAAGTCATCAAGATGCTTCCTTTAGGGAGGCCATATGCCATTTTAAATACATGTCTTATAAACTGATATATAAATATAATTTATGATATATGTGCTTAAAGTTGAATCCATATAGATCCCTTCTTCATTTTACAATTGGGCTAATTCCCAATAAACTCTTTTTTGTATTGAAAATATATGGTAAAAATGCATTTAATATTCCTAATCTAATTAAATTCACAGTTTAGCATATGCTACTTTAAATGTATTTTATATTTTATGCTGAATATCTTGTGAGATTTATTGGATATTATATTGAAAGTGAAAATCACTCTGTTCAACATTGACTACAAGTTGTGGTCACTTTTCACACTGCCCAATATCACGTGAGAATATTTGCACACTACTCAAGACTAGGAAAAGACTAAAATTCAAAAGATTGAAGTACAATTGTTACTGAATGGGCATATTTTCCCAACTCTAGTAAAATGAAAATGTTGTTAGTCAAATTATTGTAAATTGTGGAATGCCTAGGCTGTTAATATACAATTAACGGTGCCTTATACATTCATGTAAGAGTATAAACAATGCCAAGATGATGCTGAAATTTCCTACATGTTCCACTTTTCTCAATTCTTTCCTCAAATTTGTATTAAGCTTGATGTACTAAACACAAGGTACTCAAGAGCATTATCCTTTCCCTTCTAATCTATCAAAGTTAATTTCCTCAGCATCTTGACTTTAATTACTTCTCAATGCTTGATATAAAGTTTTCTGCTAAAGAAAAAATTCAAAAATTAGGTTGTTAAAATCTATTCCTCTTTTCAAAAATCCGTCTTTGGTTTTCATTTCTTGCCGAAGTGTAAAGTGACTCCAGAATTCCACAAGCTGTAATTTGACAGACTTCCCAGAAGGACTTTTCTTCTGCAGCAAGCATGTGCCTTTGAGAACCCGAGTGGAGTCTGCCTCTCTTAATCATAGCTGCATTCTGTGATACACTGCATACACAGCACTTGTAACACTCCTTTGCCAGCCATTCATCCCAATTTCAAAGCATATGTGATGGTTAGTAGCAACATTACACTTCCGATTGTAATTCAAGCAGGAACAGGCGAGATATTTACTTGATCATTCCAAATCAACAGAGACCACCAAATCGTGAGGAATCTGAGAAGTATCTCCTTGAATATAGAGGTTTTGAATTTTATTAAGACTGAGGCAAGGGGAAGCATGAAACCAATATTTGTTATCCTGTCCAAAGAAGTAGTTCTTGTAAGAGAATATGATATGTTCATATCACAATAAGAAACTGAAATAAAACAGTCAAACTAGTCAAAATGATATGTTAATAAATCCCAACTTGTCATTAGAGAAGAGAGAGGGTTCCTCAGGGGGAGACTTGTTATTTATTTGAACAAATAATACAGAACTTGGATTTAAAATATATTGCTTTCTTACAAATTGAGAGAAGGCCAAAACCTAGGCCAGAACAGTGAATTCAAGAGATGCTTCTTACTCTCTATCCTTCTGCCAGTGACTTTACCTTTATTAAAAGTTTTACTCAGATTATGCTGTCCTGTTTGTGTATACACACAGTGAGTGGGGTGGTTTGGGGAAAAAACAACTTTGTATAACTCTTTTCCCTTTGGCTCTTTCCAACTAGAAAAATAACTCTTACTACTTTAGGGCATACAACCTAGTATCCAGACATCTATTTAATCCAAATACCTATTAGGCAGTATTTAATTGGTCTACCAGGATGAATAACATTTCTTTCTCTCCTGAAATAGTGTCTGTCATTTTACATGTTTCTCTTGTCATCAAATTTCTTCTTATGCTTAACTCTAAATCTTTTTTTTTTTCTAGATCTGGTACATCTATTTCAAACTGTTTGAAAGGATTTTATTCTTACTGACTTTTGGTGGCAAAGCTCACCCAGTAATGCTCACGAGTTACTCCTGGCTCTGAACCCAGGTGTAATTAGGGTTCAGGATCCCATATGAGATGCCTTGGAATCAAACTAGGGAATCAAAAAACAAGGGTCTTAACCATTGTTCTATCTCTCCAGTCCATCATTTTAAAAGTTTTATTTATTTATTTTTGCCAATTCTTGATCCACTTTTTATCTTCAATATCTTCCTATTTGTCATAATTATTATTATCTTCTAATTAATTTTAAGCTAGAATTTGGTACTCTTTAGATAATCATTTAATGATTAAAATCACCTCATTTGGAATATTTTATCATATTAATTTTACTCTTAATTTTCACCTTTTATCTTAATTTGCACCTTTTAATAATTTTTGCTTTTTTATTTTTCTTGGTATTTTGCTCTCAAATTATTTTTACTTTATAACCTGGTTCATCACAATGTGTGTGATGAACCACCACAATGTGTTTAGATACCATTATGAAATTTCACTGACCTTGCCTGAAAGACTTTCTCTTGCTATTTACATTAATTTTTATTGGTACAGAGAAGAATGCTGAGGAAGAGGTTCTCTCCATCTAAAGCCTCTGATAGATCCATAATCACAATAATCCATCTAATTTCTAGTGGCAGTAATTATACAAAATAGAGAACTAGTTGTTAAGAGGATTGAATTTATAAATTCAGAGTGGGAAGAAAGTTCCCATAAAAACACAGACTGTATGTAGACTCTACATGTAGACTATCACTTGATTTTGTTCTTGTTTTTGTAAATGAAATTTTATAGAACCACAGTATACTAATTTTTCCAGATTTTGTTTGTGACTACTTTCACAAAACACTTGTGTTAAATAGTTGCCATGTTAAGTAATGTCACTGAAATATAAAGCATAAAATATCTGGTTTTATAAAGACGATTACACATCTCTGTTTCAAATAATAACAAATTTCTCTTACTGAGCATTTGACCTGCATTTTCACATATTTATGGAAAGAAGCCTTATAGAACAAAATGGTGAAGCCGAAATACGTAGTTTGCACACCTACATGCATATTGTGATATGAACATGCATATCTGCATTATCAATCAATTGTTATACTGTAAAAGATAGTTTTAAATATATAAGTAATATCTTATTCATAAATTAAAACTGTTGCTTTTTCAAACATTCTACAGTTTTATTTTAGGTTTCATGATCATACCTGGCTCTTTGCTCAAGGCACACACCTGGTACTTTGCATAGAGGCCACTCCTGGTGCTGTCTGGACTCAAACCAGGGTTGTTGCTTCAGTCATATGCTGCATGCACCTTAACCTTTATATTATCTCTCTGGCCCCGTTTTTTCAAATAATTTTTTATTTTGCAAAGATTGAATCATTAAACATAGCAGTTTTTAAGGCGTCTGCTTCTCACACACACAAAGACAACTAGAAGTTACACTGGACTCTCAGATTTTGTAATCTATTTTTAGTTACTGATGTAGAGAAATTATTTACAAATAATAGATATGAATTGTAATATAATCATGTTCAAGAGGTTGTGGGTACAGATGGAAGCAGAAATTGACTTGCCTTTGCAAAGAAGCATACAAGATTCTTATTTGTAAGTACACTATGTCTTCTGAACAAATAAAAAAGAAAGTGACCAACCTTTAAATTAAACACATAAATTCCAAATTGTAGGTAGGAGTATAATTATAACTAATCAGTGACCAAGTTACCAAATAACTTACTTATTATTATAATTACTTAGAAGTTTTATTTTTTTAATAGACACAATCTGGAATATTAGAGAGAAATTTAAAAAAAATAAATGAATAAGTTAAAAATGAATACATTTTATATTTGAACTTCATAATCATAGATTTACATTACACCAGATTAATCTAGATATTTTGTTTTGTTTTTATTTTGGGTTACACTCATCTGTGCTGTTTCTAGTTACATTCATCTGTGTAATTCTAATTGTAATACTAATTCTAATTGTGATATTAAATATTTTGCTTTTATATGATTCTTGTAGAGGGTCAAAAAGATCCATTTGTAAAAAATGCCTCAAACTCTTATTTGACCTACTTATCGATGAAGAAGAAAAATGAAATACATCATCTTAGTTTACAAATGAGTAAAGGTAACGAAAGCATATACATAAAGGTAAAGCAATAGGTCTAAAGTTACAAATAAGAAAAGAACAACAGGGTGAGGACTGTCTTCATGCTCCACTAATCCTCAGTTTAATTGTCTAAAGTGCTTCAGAAACAGGGAGAAAATAAAAGTATGTTGGTGTTAGCTTTTTTCTAACAAAGTCTTTGAGGGTACATGATTGTCCAGTTAGCAGTGCTGTTTTCTCTTGTAACACACACGTTAGTGTTAGCTTTTCATTGTTGTAAACTTAATCCAAATAAGTTTAATAACATAACTTTACAAAGAAGTCCTCTTAAATACTTTCAGATGTACTCCTTATAAAATTTAAATTTCAGAAAATTAGGTAATTTTAATAAAGTTTTCTTCCAATAACTAGAATCAAAGGATGGGGAATAAAAAGTGTCAAAGCATGATAGAGACTTAGATTACTCCTGACCCTAGATAATAGAAATGAGTGTGGTGGGAAGTAAGAAGGGAGGGATGGGATAGAACAGGGTCAGTGGTTAGGATCCTCAGATACATTGGTGGTGTGGAGGTGTAATGTATCTACATACCTAAATCATAGAGCCAACAATACTTAAACTATGAGATCCAAACTACAACTACAAAACTTAAAAATGTGCCATTTAGGAGGCAGACTGGATGTGGGATGACACCTGGGGAATGATACTGGTGAAGGGAAGTTGGCACTGTGGAGGGATTGATGTTGGAACTTTGTACGACTAAAACCTAAAAATGAATAACTGTAAAAATTATGGTACAAAAATAAAAACTAATCAAAATTAAAACAAAGACAATAATTCACCAAGAGTATCCCATCTGCAGGGCAGAGCCTGGCAAGCTACCTGTGGCATATTTGATATGCCAAAAACTGTAACAAGTGTCACAATGGAGACGTTACTGGTGTCAGCTCCAGCAAATCAATGAACAATGGGACAACAGTGCTACAGTGCTACTTTGAATAAAAAATTTCAGTGCCTATTCTAATATAATTTTATTTATCACATATATTTAAATGTCTATTGTTTTTTAGTTTTTATCTTTAATGAGTGACAAAAATAGCATAATAACATTTAATGATTGCTTTTACAATTGCAGAAGAAATAAAGGCAGTTGATAAATGTAGCTAGCTATATGAATTATTCTCTTTACATATTAGTCCTTGCTCTGAATCTATGTTCACTAAAATTAAAAAAAAAAACTAAGAATGGAAATGTTTGGGTCAGAAGAAACCCTAATAATATAGTCTTAATATGTCATAATTTTATTTTTTACATTTGGGGCCACTCAATTCAACTCTAGCCTATTTTTGTTCCCCAAACATTATTTTCTACTCATTTATTATTCAGCTCTCAATTTGACTGGTCTGAATAATCGCACCTCTTTTTCTTTCCTTTTCTTCTTTTTGACTTAGCTTTTTTTTAGGGGTCGGAGCGATAGCACAGTGGGAAAGGCATTTGCCTCGCACGTGACCGGTCTGGGTTCGATTCCTCGATTCCTCCATCCCTCTCAGAGAGCCTGGCAAGCTACTGAGGGTATCCTGCCCATATGGCTGAGCCTGGTAAGCTATTTGTGGCAGATTTTATATGCCAAAAACAGTAACAAGTCTCACAATGGAGAGGTTACTGGTGCCCTGTCAAGCAGGTCGATGAGCAACAGGATGACAGTGATACAGTGATACAGTGACTTAGCTTTGCTATATAATCTTCATCTATAGATTCAGTTTGTACTTATATTTGATATTTTTGGCCCACTTTTAATTTCCAGATTCTGGACATTAGTAAATAACATTGAAGGTGCCTCTTGGTTACCACATACTTTTTTCTTTATTCTCAGGTACAAAATGTGGTTTATGAGTCTTACCTTCTTTCTACTAAGGTGATGCTATACTAATTTGAGGCAAGATAATAAACTAATAACTCAGGTAGAAAAATATTATCTTTCTTGTTTTGTCTTTATATTTCTTTTTAATCTTCATTTTTTTATTAATGGATCCCTGTGAGGTGCAGTTACAGACTTACAAACTTTCATGACTCCTTTTCAGTCGTACAATGCTCAGCACCCACCCTCCACCAGTGCCCATTCTCCACCACCAATGATCCTAGTGTGTCCCCCCCACCCTGTCTTTATATTTCTATTTTTGCCAAATATATAAACTTTTAAATTCAAGTTTTTAAAAATCCATCATTGAAAAGCATTATTTGTATTTCTCAGAAGTGTTCTTTACTTTCAAAACTTTCAATTGTGTTAATATTATAAAACAATTTTATGAATTTAGTACCATTTTATGAAATGAATGACCCTGAGGCTGCTATCATTCAAGTTGTTTCAATTAGTGTGATTTAAAGAGCAATGTCTGATCTGTAAAAATGTGTATACATTTTTGGTTTTAGTATTTATTTACACCGATTTAGGATTATATAATAAATTTACCTCATTATTTAGAAAAATCATGTCCACATACACTATGCATAGTTCATCCTAATTATCAAAGTAAGCTATCAATCTTATTGTAGTCTTTTAAAAACTGAAAATTATGACAATACAATTCTGATTTATTGATTAACTTTTCTCATATTATTTGTAACCATTGTAGGAATTTTCTATGAAATATGAATGCTTTGCTTATGCATAATTTCTTGGAATTATATCATGCATTGAAATTTCTTATTATATTTTATCCTTTTGTTAGCCAAAATTTGCTGAAACATAGAGTTCAAATGAAGTCTCCTAGTTTAAACACTGCACTGAAGTACTCAATACCACCAAATATAATATATTTATGTGACCTCTATGCCAGAATTTGAATATAAAGCTGGTACATATTTCAATCATTAGCAGTTCTTTGTGAATGTAAAGTAACAATTGGATCATTGATCCTTGAGAGATTGATTATAAATCTCATTTTCTCACATTCCTAATTCTCACATCTATGGCATTGCACTGTTTTAAAAGTTTCCCTGAGGACTAACTCCCACTTCTAAATATTTGTTCTACGTAGAGACAATAAAAACAATAGAGATTCAACATGGAAGCGGAGGTTCATAAGCTGGATCTGATGTTCCAGAAAGCTGATTCTGATCGGGATTGCATTCAGTACAAGCTGGAATATGAAATCAAGATTAATCATCCTGATTCTTCAGGCAACAAAAATCTAGTTACACTCAAAGGAATTATCAGCGATAAAGTCTCGATACCAAACTTCGCATGCACGCTTATCAAAGAGATGCTATAGCAGGTAAGGCATTTGTCTTGAGTGGGGACAATGCTACTTTGATCCCTGACATGGCATTTGGTTCCTGAAACACAGCCAGGGGTCACTACCCAGCACAAAGTCAGGAGTAAGCTCGGAGCACATCTGTGGCCTCAGCCAGACCTGACCACCCCATTTAGTTTTTACACACACACACACACATACACACATACACACAAATCTTGTCATTTCAGGCAAATAAGTCAACATTATATTGCATTGTTCTTGTTTGGTTGGTTAGTCAAATGAGCATTCTTTGAAAATTAAATGCTATAAAAAAGTTGAAAAAAAAACAGCAGAGATGCAAACAGAAAAAATGAAAACAATTTTATTTGGTAGATTTAGGGAGGACCATAGCACCAAATAATTTTAATAATGGCATGTAATGATAATGTTTTATATTGCAAAGTAAGATGAATGATGTATGAGTAGAGGAACTAGATTAAATATATCTAGTGATGTTGGATATTTCATAGTAGACAGAAGAGTTTAGCTTCAAGATGTTATACTGATAATAATTATCAATCACTTGTAATATAGCAATGTTACTGTCACTGTCATCCCGTTGTTCATTTATTCGAGCGGGCACCAGTAACATCTCTATTCCTCCCAGCCCTGAGATTTTAGCAGCCTCTCCTTACACGTCTTTCCCAATGATTGGAGGCTCTTTCAGGGTCAGGGGAATGAGACCTATTGTTACTGTTGTTGGCCAATTTAATACACCATGGGTAGCTTGCCAGACCCTCTGAAATATATATACATATATATATGTATACATATTGCTATTGCTATCTATGATTTATTGCCTACTGTCTGAACCCCATCAAATATGGTGTGGTAATTATGGAAAATGGGTAGGAAGTATCTATTTAAAGATTTTTATATTTAATATAAATTTTGAAATATTATAAGAAAATAAAATGCCAGTATAAGTGGGTGTACAAGTGACCCAGATGATGAAGGAATTAGATATTTTTGCCTCTCATGGAGAAATAGATTTTTTGTGCAAACATTGAAAATTTAATATCTAAATCATTCTTAAATTCCCTTAAAGAAATATCTATGTTCTTCACAATGACAAGGAACATTAACATGTCAAAATAAATCCTTTCCTTTATTTTTTGATCAGAATTATCTTGCAAGTACATATAATGCCCAGAAGCTTAATATGACTTTGTTAAAGAAGTTAATGTAATACAGATGTTGAATAGCTCAAACTGCAAAGTAAGGTCCAAGACCAATTGAACCCCAAAAAGAGCCACGTAAATACAAGATGGAGGAGCAAGAGACTAATGGGTAACTGCCAAATTTATTTCAAGCTCTTTGTAATATGCTTATGTAGTATACATAGGGATTAGGTTCTGTTATCTCAAATCTTGAAAAATGAATGTTTGATATATGTTTATTGTTAAATTAAGGCTAGAGTAAGGTAAGTATAGGATATGGTTAAGAGTAGCATTAGAGTTAGGTTTAGGGATTAAGTTTGGCTATGTTCAAAGCTAAAAATTAATATTAGGTATACAGTTATTGCTAATTGTACGCTAATTGTTAGATTTGGACCTACGCTAGGTTGAAGACTCAGGCTAATCTAGGGTTAGGATGAAATATTATAATAAGATTAGGGTCGGGTTTGGTTATTTTTTTAAATAGGAAAATCCATTGTAACATACAAGGAGTTTCTACAATTTAGCTAATTGGTAGGTCTATACATAGGCTCAGGTAAGGTTAATATGAGGTTCGGATTAGGGTTAGGTTTTACAAAAGGATTAGGCTAGTTGGTAGGTTTAGAAAAGGCAACTTTGATGTACAGTTATGATTAGGATTAGCATTAAGGTTAGGATTCGGGTTTGCCATTGCAATAAGATTAGGGATTCAGTTTGGTTGTGCTAAAATTAAAAATCAGTGTTATGTATTAGGGGATTGTTAGGTTTGTATACAGGCTCAGCTAAGTTTTCTATAGGGTTAAGGTTACAGTTTGGTACTGTGATAGAAATAGGGTAGGGGTTTGGCTATTTTCAAAGTGAAAAGTCAATAATACATATTGGGTAATTGTTAAATTTGGGCTAATTGGTGAATTTATAGATAAATTTAATATATTAGGGTTAGTTTTAGCATTAGGGTTAAGATAATCTTTAAATTTACAATATTCCCAGAGGTGGTATTGTGGGGTCATATGGAAGCTCAATTTCTAGTTTTTGAAGGACTGCCCATATTGTTTTCCAGAAATGCTGGACCAGTCAGCATTCCCACCAACAGTGAAGAAGCATCCTTTTTCCCCCACATCCATGCCAGGACTGGTTTCTTTTGTTCTTTTGAATGTGTGCCAGTCTCTGTGGTGTGAGATAATATCTCATTGTTGTTTTGATTTGCATCTCCCTGATGACTAGCGATGTGGAGCATTTTTTCATGTGCCTTTTGGCCATTTGTATTTCTTTTTTAGGAAACTTCCGCTCATTTCTTCTCCCCATCTTTTGATGGGGTTGGAGGTTTATTTCTTATACAATTCTACAAGTGTCTTGTATATCCTGAATATTAATCCCTTATCAAATGGGTATTGGGTAAATATTCTTTCTCATCCTGTGGGTTCTTTCTGTATTTTGGTCACTGTTTTTTTTTGAAGTGCAGAAGCTACTTAGTTTGATGTAGAAATTGAGCTACCATATGACCCCGCAATACCACTTCTGGGAATATATCCCAAGGATGCAAAAGAGCACAGTAGAAATGAAATCTGTACCTATATATTCATTGCAGCACTGTTCACAATATCCAAAACCTGGAAACAACCCAAGTGCTGTAAAACAGATAACTGGTTAAAGAAGCTTTGGTGCATCTACACAATGGAATACTATGCAGCTGTTAGAAGAGATGAAGTCATGAAATTTGCTTATAAATGGATAGACACGGAGAGTATCATGCTAAGTGAAATGAGTCAGAAAGAGAGGGACAGACATAGAGGGACTGCACTCATTTGTGGAGTGTAGGGTAGCATCACATGAGGCTGACACCCAAGGATGGTAGACACAAGGGCCAGGGGGATAGCCCCATAGCTGGAAGACTGCTTCATGAGCAGAGGGCAGAAGGTAGATCTAATAGAGAAGGGATCACTAACTAAATGATGACCAGAGGAACCAGTTGGGATGGGAGATGCATGCCAAAAGTAGATAATGGACCAAACATAATGACCTCTCAGTGTCTGTGAAAGCTATAATGCCCAAAAGGAGAGAGAGAATATGGGGAATATTGTCTGCCTTAGAGGCAGGCGGAGGGTGGGAAAGGGGAGATATACCTGGGATACTGGTGGTGGTGTTTGATCATTGTGAGATTGTAACCCAAACATGAAAGGTTGTAACTATCTCATGGTGATTCAATAAAATTAAAAAAAAAATTTTAATTTACAATACAATGAGGATTTGTGTTTGGCTACATTCAAAGTAAAAAAATCAATGTTATGTGTCATATTATTTTTAACTTAGAATTTGGACTAATTGATAGTTTTAAATGTAGGATGTCGTAAGCTTAATGAAAGATTAGGGTTAGTGTCTGTGGTAGGATGGGGGTTAATTTTGACTAATTTCAAATGAAACATCAATGTTAAGTACAGGCTGATTGCTAAATGTAGGTTGATTATAGGACCATACATATGCTAGGATAAGGTTAATAAAAGATTACATTAACATATGTTGTAATAGTAGGTGTAGGTTTAATGATAGGTTTGGGCTTAGATTTTTCCATGTTCAAAGTTAAAAATTAATGTCATGTATTAGGCGATTGTTAAATTTAGGTTAATTGGTAGATTTAAGCCTCAACTATGGTAAGGTTAATGTGAATTTAGGGTTAGGGACAGAATTTAGTTTAGGATTTATGACATAATAGAGGTTAGACTTGAGTTTGTTCAAAGTGAAAACTCAATGTAAGGTGTAAAAAACTAAGGCTCGCCGAGGGGCGAGTGTACTCGCAGGCTCTCCGGGCGGCTCTGTCTCACCACCCGCGTTCCGTGCTCTGGAACCGCAGTGTGTGGACTGGATCGGGACGGCCGGTGGTCAAGGACAGGCGAAGGAAGAACGAGGACCAAGCTGGTTGCTGATTAGTTACCATTTATTCAATCTTCAAACTTCCTCATCTCCCACACTCCCAGCTCCAGCCTCTCTCTGGATCTACTGCTCAACTGCTGCCTTTCTCTGGCTTCTCTCTCTCCTCCTACTTGTCTCTCCCACCTTGCCCTCTAGGCTACAACCAGCCAGGTAGCAAAATCAACATAAGAAAGCCCTTCCTGAGGGCGGGCACTCCAAAGCCCTTCCTCACTCTTAAGGTTTTTTTCTTTTCCTTAGTCCAGGAACTTATTAACATCTCAATACTAGTTATTTTTGTATGGACATAGCAAGGGATACATTGAGGCTTGCAAGGCAGCTCTCCTGGCAACATCTTGCCACAGGCTCAGACCACAGCACTCAGGCCAGATTAATCATTCCTCACCCTAGCAGGGTCCAAATCTAGTATCACTGTTTGGATCATGACAGCATTTGTCCATGATCAAGCTCTTAACTTATAGTTAAGCATTAGGCACTTTGGCCAGGCCCATCTCGATGCCAGGGTAGCACACAACTCACCGCTTGCCCTGGGTCCTTCTTGTCCCACGTCGGGACCGTGCTTTGGGGGTGCTAGGAAGTAAGGGCAGCTGAGGCTTAGGTCAAGAGAACAGATGCCCTGGAGGAAAATATCATGTAGAGTCAAATGACTCCCAGGTTACAAAAGCATAACATTTGTTAAGTCTTCCTGTGTCCATACAAAAAGGACTTGCTCTGAATACACTATGCAAAGGACTCAAGGAGAAGAGAAAAACATTATTTACAAGTCAACAGAACACTAAGAAAGAAGCTACAAATAAACAAAGAGGAATAGGAGCACTGTAATGGGAGTAACCCAATAAACCTAAACTACTGAGGCTATGTTATCCTACAGTAAGGCATAGAATAATTGTTAAATTTAGGCTAATTGGTAGTTTTAGGCCTAATTAGGGTAAGGCTGGTCTAAAGTAAAGATTATAGTTAGGTTTATATTTAGGGTTATGCATTTTTTTATTTTGATACACATGGAGGAATTTATAGCATGTAATGTTAATACAAATATGTCAGAGGGAAATGAAAAAAAATTTGATCATCTTGCTTATATATGAAGAAACAAGTCAAAGAAATGCATAGTATATAATGACACATTCTTGGACTCTGAAAACAGAAATACTGTTCTTTAATTGGAAGGGCTGGAGCAATAGCACAGCGGGTAGGTCATTTGCCTTGCATGTGGCCGACCTGTGTTTGATCCCTTCATCCCAATCGGAGAGCCCAGCAAGCTACCGAGAGTATCTCGCCCACATGGCAGAGCCTGGCAAGCTATCCATGGTGTATTCGATATGCCAAAAACAGTAACAACAAGTCTCACAATGGAGACATTACTGGTGCCCGTTTGAGCAGATCGATGAGCAACGGGATGACAGTGCTACGATGATACAGTGAATTGGAAGTGGGCTTAGGAATAAAACTAGAAAATAATGAATATGGAACATAAAGGATTTTAAATCAGAGGTTGGGGGTTCTGTTCACTTTCTTATAATGGTAACTTAACATGGCATAGTAGAATAAACATTAGCATTATTGTAATTTATATTACCCAATTATAAATAACAAAATAAGAAGTAGATGTAATGCTGTTCATTCTTTTGAGTATGCCTGAACTCTGTACTCTGATCCTCAAATATGTACTGTTTCTAACAAAACTCCTCTTCTCTATCTGTTCATTTACCATTTGAGTTCTTCCCTGTGATGGCAAAAAAAAAAAAAATTTAGACCCCAACAACAACAACAACAACAACAACAACAAAAACCAATCAAACAAACAAACCTGGTCCCTATATTAGGGCCTAAGGGCTTTAACCATGACCAGGTTTTTCCTACCTCAGTCTGTAGATCTATAAAATTAGCAAATCTCCATCAAAGGACCTCTATAGCACACAATGCCTGTTAGAGGAGTTCTGTATTAAAAAATACCCAGGGCTGGAAGGTGGGGAGTGGGGAACAGTGGGGGCAACAGCTACAGACTTGTTAAACAACCTACAAACAGCATGGTATTCTCCAGAGATCTGGGACTTCTTCCTTGAAGGAGATTTCAGGGGCATGTCTCCATATATGCCAAATCACTCAAATGAAAGATTTAGTTAGATCTGTGAAATGCAGAATCTGACACTCACTACAACTTAGTTATTATATAAATGTTAATTTTATGTAATAAACAATAAAGTATCATCTTAATTGCATTTGAACTTTTTATCAGTTTTTATAGTTTCTATTATTTTAATGATAATATTGATTCTATCATAAATTTGAAAAATCACTGGTGAATTGACCTGGTACCCAGATTGAAGTTGTAAAGTACAGATAAGCAGATTATCTCAGATTATCTCAGTTTCTACTGAGAAAGAACATTGATTTATATCCTTTGCCAACTTGGAGTTACAATGTCACTTTCAGTGAACTGTATATACTTTTAACTTAGAGAAATACCACCATATCCTTCTCTTGCCCTTGATTAGATGGAGTTACATGTTACAAATAAGAGTCATATAATGCATGAGGGGCATTGGAGATCTCTCAGCATCATTAATCTCTGAGCTTTTTGCCTACAAAAAAAAAAAAAAGGCTGAAGAATATATAGCCAAGAGGGAAAAGGATTTGTGAGACAGTTGAAGTATACTTCCTTAATGTTAAATCCAGATTAAAGTCACAACCAAATCCTTGACAAAAAAGGGGTAACAATTGTTCCAAAACACCCCTGAACTTTCTCTCAGTATTTTACATTGGCTAAGAAATACCTCAGCACTGGTGAGGTTAATCTGCCATCATATACCAGCAGAGTTTAAGTCATAAGAAATATATTCACATTCATCTTTTTTGATCAACTAAATACCTGTGGATAAACCATGGAAAATGCTTGAAAATTAATTTTCATGTAGAGAAAATATTAATGTATCTCACAAAAAATTGTTAGTCTAGAGGCACGATAAACATGAAAGGATCTTGGAGAAACTCCCTTTGCATAAATATATGAAATTAGTGCAATAACCAGCTGAGAAGGATAATACTAAAGTTTTCTCTGAAATACAGTAACAAAGGAAATAATTAGCTCTTTTTTTGTTCTCTATGACATGGATGAGAGATTCTATTACCAAGTTGATCTCTTTCCCATTGCTCCATCTGCACTTGAAATCTACATTATTCAAGATAGATCAGGTCTTCTATGATCTTGCTGGTCTCTATGGACTTGGTAATTTCTTAAATGTTTATGTTAATTTGTTGCTTAACATTATTAGTCTTTTATGTACTGATATAAAAGAGTCTCTTGGCCTCCTGCCTGGCTCTCTTCCCTGGGGCCCCTCGGAGGGGGTGGGCTCCAGCTTCCTTTCCCTCCCCAAGCAGAGCTCCCGAGGCCGAGGACCTTCGGAGCCTAGCCACAGCCATGTTCAAGGCCCCTCTCCACATGTTTGGACGAGCCTCACACATGAAGGTACTGGCAGAGGAACCAAGGTGTGTGGGACCCGAGGCTGAGACCTCCAAGGCTGCTCGGATTGGGACTGGGCCTCTTCCGCCCAGATTTCCCATTTTCCAGTAGCTAGGCGGTCACACCCCAGGGACTGCCCCCAGCACCGTGTAATCCCACCAATGGTCAACAACCAGAGACTTAAAACCAAGCTCCCAGAAAATATCTTGTAGCCTAGTTCTCCCTCTGGGAGAACCTGGCAAGCTACCAAGATTCTTCTGCCCACATGGGAGAGCTTCACAAACTCCCCATGGTGTATTCATATGCCAAAACCAGTAACAATGCTGGGTCTCATTCCCCTGACCCTGAAAGAGCTTCCAGTGTGGCATCGTTGGGAAGGATAAGTTAAGAGAGGCTTCTAAAATCTCAGGGCTAGGACGAATGGAGATGTTACTGAGACTGCTCGAGAATTTCGATGATCAACGGGATAATGATGATGATGATGATGATGATGGTGATGATGATGATGATACGTACTTAATGGAGAACAGTAATAACACAACCTGGAAATAAGTAAAAAATTTCTTGTGCCAGTTTATCTTCTGTATGACTTTAATATTAAATATGAAATATATGTAAAATGACCTGTAATATTTTTTCCTGTGAGGATTAGGAGAAATATGTATTATTCTTCTATTTAATATATTTTCCTGTGAAAAATTTTAAATCAATGTATGCATGTATCTTCCCCTAAAATGTCCTTGAGATCTTATTTTCAGTCTTGTACTCTGCATTTTTTTAACCACAACAATCATATTAGAGAATAATAGAGAAATATTTTTTATGGCAAAATGCTCATGTTTAAGGATAAAATTGTGTGACTCCATTTTGGAGAATAAAATCTGTGATGGTAAGCACCATTCTTAAAAACAAACATCTAAACTAATTGACTATAATAATATGATATTTCAGTTTTCTGACTTATAAAATGTGAGTGTAACCCAAATGGACATTCAAAGTGAATCAATGATATCATTATTTTAATATGCTTCAAGTTACTAAAATTTTAATTTTCTTTGGAGGGGGGTTGTTGGGCACACATGCTCTGTTATCAGTAGTGGCTACTGGTAGTACTCAAGGAATCAAATCTGAGATAATAAGTGCAAGGGAAGTAAGTGCCTTAACCCATTTCTACTCTTTGGCTTATATATTTTTACTTTAAATAAAGATCTATTTGAGTTGCTAAGCCTTAGAACTTGATTTTTTGGATTAGTAGTACATAACACTAATAGAAAATCTGCCTCCTCTGTTCTTCCCAGATTTTCTTTCATAAAATTCTAAGTATGTATCATTTCAAGTATGTTTTCAGACATAAGATTTGTTTATGAAAAAACAAATTTATTTTGTTTTCCCTAATCATCAACAATTTATGAATTCCTTCCTATTGTATGATCAGAGGCCTATAATGGACTAAGAAGTTACTAGAATTAGAGGACCACCTAAATTTTTATTTTTTTAAATTAGATGCTTCTGTTTTATTATAGTTTAATAGTCATTCAATCATTCATTAAGCATTTTTCATTTCTTTGTTTTTTACTTTCTTACATCTTATTTTCTATTAGATCTGTTTGTTTTTTTTCACTTTTTCTCTTTCCATCTACACAAATTTATTAATAATTTTTAAAAGCAAAGGAGCATATCGTTTCTTGGCATTCAATCTAAAATTAGAGGATTTTGACCTTGGATACTGCCAAGTCTTTCCCATGTGCCTTGGCCCCAGGTTCGTTGCTAAGATACATGCTATTAATCTTCTAATAAAAAAATATAGAGGTCAGTGTGTGAAGAAGGTATACTTATTATAAAACCTTGGTGAAAGATTTTGTTTGAAATTTGGAACACTTTATGTGATTAAAAAATATCTTAACTTTCTAAACTTTCCCTTTTCTTTTGAATATAAAAGCTATTTCAAATCACAAATTCAAAGAGAAAAATATCCATTTTATCATTTGCAGGGTAGCAATTTATAAACTATTATATTAATTTCATAGTTATCTTGACATATTGCATATATATTTCCAAAAATTTACAAAATTTTAAATAAGTTGCCACAATCAATGTGCTTTACTCACACACAAATGCATAAAAAATATAAATGTTAGTCTAATATAAGTAATGGAGTTTGTAATTAGATTTTATCTAGTTTACTAAAACTTAAAGGTAATCACGCTAAATTATATAATTCTGTTGGTGTAAAAGAGAAGTCCTACTTGTTTATCAAGAAATTCAAGACATTTTAATGAAAGTAAATCTTCATATTTGTATGCACCTAATACTGTATGTCATAATTGACAATAGCACTGTAGCACTGTAGCACTGTCGTCCTGTTGTTCATCAATTTGCTCAAGCAGGCACCAGTAACGTCTCTATTGCGAAACTTGTTGTTACTGTTTTTGGCATATCGAATATGCCACGGGTACCTTGCCAGGCTCTGCCGTGCAGGTGGGATACTTTCGGTAGCTTTCGGACTCTCCAAGAGAAATGGAGGAATTAAACCTGGGTCGGCCGGCCGTGTACAAGGCAAACGCCCTTCCCGCTGTGCTATCACTCCAGTCCCAAAATTGACAGTATATCTGGGGCCGGAGCGATAGTACAGCCCAGCCGGTAGGACATTTGTTTTGCACGCGGCTGACCCGGGTTCAATCCCTGGCATCCCATATGCTCCCCCAAGCACTGCCGGGAATAATTCCTGAATGCAGAGCCAGGAGTAACCCCTTGAGCATCGATGGTTGTGATGCAAAAAGCAAAACGAAAAAAACAAAAAACAAAAATTGACAATATATACAATAATTATTGTACCAAAAGCACTAACATCTCTAAATTCTACCTCTCAATGCAGAGGTACTGCTCAAATATTTACTGAGCTGACTTCCATTCTATATCTCATGCCTGCTCCTGACTTAGAACAATAGCCTACTTTCTCAATATCTCTTCTCACTGTGCTTACAGCTGATAATAAAAAGTCCCCAGTTTCACATGCTCCACCCTACTAATTACATGGAAGATAATGCACTTTTGAGTCCATGAGATCTGAACTTTAACCCTGGAACTACCATTTATGAATTCTCTATCTTGGCAAATCATTATCTTTATTATTCACTCATCTGGATATGAACTTACCTATCTTACAGGTACTCCCTCTCTTATAGAACATTAGAATAAATAATATAAAATGCATGGCACAGTATCTAACTCATAGTAAGCAATCATGTTTAATCTCAATGTTAAATCTCACATTTATCTTTATGAACTCAAATCTGAATGTGTCTCTCCATTATTCAAAACAGACAAATTCTTGATTGCCCATATAATGTGACCTAAATTCTTCTGTTGTTTTTTGTTTGTTCCTTTGTTTGTTTGTCTTGGCCTACACCGGATAGTTCTCAGGGCTTACTCCAGGCCCTGAAGTCAGGGATCGTGCCTGTGGGGGGCTTGGTGCTGCTGCATCATGGTATGACACATGAATAGTTCTCCATGTGCTAGTTCCAGCTTGAGGCTCAGAGTAGCTGCTTCCTACCTTCTCTGCATGTTGATGATACAATTATTGTAACTCATGATTCTATTAAATTTTGATGGGGCTGACTCAGTCTTAAATCTCAGTAGGCCTCATTAAGCCTCACGCAGACTTTCTTCTCTACCACCCAGTAAAGGAAATTCATTTTTTAAATAAATCACAAGTGTCATCAAGAGGGAGACAGTATTCCCCAAAATCCAAATTTAGGAGAATGTATTCTTTCTTATCCCTTCCTATTTAATGGACTTCTACAGTCTTACGTTTTATGTTTCTGAGATTTGTATATACCATTTCCTCCAGTTGCGCCATATACCCACATCAGCAAATTTCTCAGTCGTTTTGTTTACTGTAATGTTTTTATTGATGTAACATTAGTTTATAAAACTCTTAGGAATATAGTTCACACTTAATATATGTTTGCACACCATATCCACCATCAAACTATCAATATTCCTCCTCCAGCACATTCTACTAGATCCCTTTCCACCCTTTGAGACACTTTTGTTTTTGAAATATATTCAATTTTACTATAGACATATGTTGGATTTTATTATAGCAAAATATTAACCAAATGTATTTAAAGATGAGATCAAATACTAATAGAAATTTCACTCCTTATCTCAATATTAACCCATCTTTTGAAGACCATATGACTGTAACTTTTTAGATAACAAAAATTTACTTTTAGTCCAGAATTAAACATGATGCTCAGCTTTAATGTAGGTATTGAATGAAGGGGCTGAAGCGATAGCACAATGGTTGGGCATTCGCCTTTCTTGCAGCCGACCTGAGTTTGATTCCTCCGTCCCTCTCAGAGAGCCTGGCAAGCTACCAAGAGTATTGAGCCCGCTCGGCAGAGCCTGGCAAGCTACCCATACCCATTTGGTATTGGATATGCCAAAGAAAAAAAACAGTAACAATAAGTCTCTCAATGAGAGACGTTACTGGTGCCCGCTAGAACAAATTGATGTGCAACTGGATTGAATGAAGATAATTTATAGTATCAATAAATTAATAATCTTTGTTTATATTTATCATGATTTTAAAAAATATTTTATAGAGTATCACTATCATCTAGTTGTTCATCGATTTTTCTTGAGTGGGCACCAGTGACATCTCCATTGTGAGACTTATTATTACTGTTTTTGGCATATCAAATATGCCATGGGTAGTTTGCCAGGCTCTGCAGTGCGGGCAAGAACTCTCGTTGGCTTGCCGGGCTCTCCTAGAGGGGAGGAGGAATCGAAACCTGTCGGCCACATGCAAGGCATTTGCTCTACCTCCTGTGCTATTGCTCCAGCCTGAAAATATTTTATAAGGAATAAATATATGGTAATTGTGCTAACTGGTTTATAACCATATGTATTTCTAGGTTCTTCAATGAATTATAATATTTATACAGGTGGATAATTAAAAAGAAAGCAACTAGTATGACAGACAACATTAAGCAATTCTTAGAAACCATGAAAATGGATAGTATGCTATTTATTTTCATTGAGTAACACTTTTGTTGCTGTTCTTTTAGGGCCACACCTGCAGTGCTCAGAAATTATTCCTAGCTCTGTGCTCAGGGTACATTTCTGGCAGTTTTCTGGGACCATATTTGGTGCATGGGACCGAGACTGGTTGGCTGTGTGTAAAGTAAGAACTCTATCCATTGTAAAATTTTCAGGCCTCTGAATAAATATTCTTTTTTCCTGAATATTTTCCTGAAAAAATACTTTTTTATAAAACGAAAGAAAGAAAAATTCTTGCATAGCAAGATTAGATCTTTAAAATGAAAACCTGAAATGAAGATACTATAATTTATTAAATAAAAGATGATCTAAATTATTATTTGTGCAGGTTTACAGGATAAAATTCTAAAATGAAAATATCATTACTAAAAGTCCATCAATTATTTTCTCTAAACCAAGAATTGCTCTAAGTTATTTATAACTGTTAACTACCTCAATTCTCTTCCATCCTTATGGATACTATTACTATTTTAATGTACAATAAATTTAGGGAACACAAAAATTTAATATTAAGATTAGAGAGCTAGTGATTAATATAGTGAGGATTTGAACCCAGGTAATCTGGCTAGTGAATCTAAAACTGCTCTATACATACCTTATTCAAATGTTTCATGTTTGAATGAATGATTGAGAAGACAAAATAAGAGTAACATATTTCTTATAATCTCTTATCAATAACAATCAGAATTTTAAGTGATTGTGTATATATGTTCAATTTCATGTTACACATAAAACTTTGATATGAAGCTATACAATTAGTTTTTGTGTCCTAAAGACTTACATGATTGTATGGAAAGAAAAAAAACAAGTATGATAGAAGAGCCTTTATTTTTAATCTAAATTTGATGGTTGATAGATTAGTGTAAATTGCTGCTAAAATATTTATGTACTGACAAATTAGATATATTTTTGGTACGGTAGTTAATAGTATAGCAACTTGAAACTTCACTAATTGGATACTTTTGCTTTTTTATTGGCAGTCAGATAAATTTCTCTATTATTATGACTGTACAATACTATGTAACATTACATTACAACTAAAAAGTAATTATCTTTATTGGACAATATCAAATATATCAAGTTAAAGGTCGATGGTATGCTAACTTTGTTAATGAAATTTAAAATGTCCTTTATAATTTCACGGTGTATACAGCAAGATAAGCTTAGCACCCTGTCATATAAATAAATAAATGGAAATTTATTATTAAGTGTTAGAAATGCAATATAAAGATCTTACTTTTTTCTGTTAAAATATATGTTACATTTCTACCAAATTGTTATGAAATATACTGTGGCTTAAAATTAAAGAAAGTATACCCAAACATAATTCACTTTATTATCAATTATTACAATATATAAGGCAAAACTATGATGAAACATGAAAACAACATGATACAAAATATCATGCTGGATTAGCCTTTTAAAAGACCAAGAGCCCACTAGTTTTATAAAGTAAAATGTCTTGGGGACCGAGTGATAGCACATCGGGTAGAGCGTTTGCCTTGCACGCAGCCGACCTGGGTTCCATCCCTGGCATCCCATATGTTCTCCCAAGCTCCACGAGGAGTAATTCCTGAATGCATGAGCCAGGAGTAACCCCTGTGTATTGCCAGGTGTGACCCGACCCATAAAGCAAAAAAAAAAAAAAAATGGGGGGGGGAATGTCTTTTATTCAGGTAAAATATAAGTATGGTTCCTACAGTTTTAAACTAGTAGGATAAGTTAAGTAAACAAGATACCAAAAAAAAAAAGTCTTATGCATATCAAGGTATAGTAGAATATAATTTTTTCTAATAAGCAATTTTATTTATTTAGCTTGGTAGGATTGTTTTAGAGTCATACGTTGCACTGCTCAGAGTTACTTATAGTTTTGAGCTCAAGGTTCATCCTTGGCTGGCTTAACACCCTATGTGGTGTCAGGAATTGAACTCAGGCCATGATGTGCAATTTTATAATATGTACCTTAGAACTTCTTGATTAAAAATATATCTTATAAGTTATACGCTTTATGAATATCTAATAAAAGTATAAAACCCATTAATATTTGAAATATAACTTGTGATACTTACATGTAAGAATTTGAATACACTGGAATGAAAAAAATATTTATTGAATGTAGTTCTGTCTCATATTTGTACTATGACTATGAGCAAATAAAAATTATGCAATCTATAAAAACACAGTCTTTATAAGTATAATAAAATGAACTTCATTAAAATAAGGTATCCTGCCCTGGAATTAAGCCTGTGTATTCATAATTTTGTAACTTGTACATGCTTCCTGGGCTGGATCAATAGCACAGAGGGTAGGGCATTTATCTTGAAGTCAGCAGAACTGGGTTCAATTCCTCCGCCCCTCAGAGAGCTCGGTAAACTACCAAGAGTATCTAGCCCGCAGAGTAGAACCTGGTAAGCTACCCGTGGCATATTAGATATGCCATAAGCAGTAACAAGTATCACAATGGAGATGTTACTGTTGCCCGGTCGAGCAAATCGATGAGCAATGGGATGACAGTGACAGTGATATGCTTCCTAAAGGAAGACTATATATCCAATTTTATTTCTTTTTCATTTTGTCATAGAAATATTAGGGACAATGGGATATAAGAACAAAGATACATTTTTCCACAAATAAATAGAAAATAAGTGATTGTATAGTTAAGTTAAACTTTCATATTCTTCACTATTAACATGAGAATAGCATGCCAGAGACGCTATTACATGCCGTAGAAACTAGAATTGACCACACAACAAAAAATACATAACATTGCTAAACCAAGTACAGAAAAGTAATCTTTCAAGAAACAAAAGAAAGGAATGTCTGTTGCTATGAACAATTCACTTCATGTAATCGATTACATTCTAAATGGTTTTACAAATTTATTGCTTGCCAATTTTGCCCAGAGAAACAACTTTAAAGTATGTTGATGGTGCTTGAGTTAGGAAAATTTATGATTCTGAAAGATGGGGTACACAAGACAACACAAACTCATATATTCTTATAACCTAGATACTATCTGAGGACTTGTTACATGTGATGGGAAGGAGGTTGGGAAAAAATAAGAAAACTCAAAAAGCATCTTTGGAGCTAGAGAGACAGTATAGTATTTAAGGTGCTTTTCTTACATATGGCTGATCTCAGTTCAATCTCTGGCAGTGTCAGGAGTAGCTTATGACCTATATTAGAAATAAAAAAACTACCTCTCCTTTCCCCATATCCCTCCAAAAAAAAAAAAAAAAGAATAGAACCATTGGCTGAAAAGGTGACGAGGAAATAAAATCTTCAATAGTGCTTATGGGAATCTAAGTTGGTCTAATTTGTATGGAATAAAATACAGAATTCTCTCAAAATACTGAAAAAATAGACATCAACCATATGGTTCAGTAATCTCATTTATAGGTATCTATCAAGAGAACACAAAAACACTAATCAAAAAGATGAATTAACAATTATGTTCACTTCACTGTAGCTTTACTTGGCAAATGATGCCCTGGCAAACTCGTCAAATATCAGATGGGCTAAATACGTAATGTGATTTAGAGACGACCACTGGACTAGAGCTGTTACCAACTGGATTCCACGGGACATCAAAAGACCAAGTGGCCGCCCACCAATGAGATGGTCAGACTTCTTCATCAAAACCCTGAATGAACGGTTTGAGGCTCTTCCTGTTCTTGGATCGAGCAGATATCATTGGGCTACACCAGCATATGACAGGGATGAATGGAGATGTTACTGGCCCCCGCTTGAGCAAACCGAAGATCAGCGAGATGACAAGTAATACAAGTGATGCAGGAGCTTTATTTATAATAGCCAGAATATATAACAACCCATTATAATAACAATAGATGAATGGATTAGAAAAATGCAATTATATATATGTACATATATAATAGGATATGACTCAGCTGTAAGAAAAAATAAAATGTTTCCATTTGCTACAACATAAATAAAAGAGGAGTGCTCAGGTTAAGTGAATGAAATCGTTAAAAAGAGAAATAATGAATTCATCCACATGAAAACTCAAAGTAAGAGAGCAGGTAAAACCAAATAAAAGAAAATCCTTGGAATCTGACCACAGATCTGAGATTCCAGATAGATTTGGGATTGAATGCTTATAACATCCAGTGAAATGGATGGAGGGATAGATTTACTTTGATAATAGCTATGGTGTAGAAACAACCTTCAGGAGTGATGTGAAACTTAATTCCTGAGATATAATCTTTCAGACACTATAATGTCAGTATAAAACTTAAAATATAATACATTTTTAAATAAATATTTGGAATTCAGGAAATTTACTGGATAGCCACACAAAAATTCTGGATACAGCACTTATTTTCATTTAAGAATTTTCCAGGGCAGTAGAGCAAGTACAAAGAGACTTTTTCCTTAATGGACAACCTACAGCTGAAGAGGGATTCAGATTCTCATTCAATTTTACTGCTACAGAGAAATTAACACTAAAGCCATTGTGCCTATTACAACAGTTCCTCTATTAGTCACTTTTTTTTTACAGATAATTACAACTCTAATCAGTTACACAAGACTTGTTTTCAGCTCAGGCTACCATACCTTTAACTGAACCATTGTTAGGAAGATCATGAGATAATCACTAAAGCTAAGTATGATCCCTGTGTGAGATTTCCCCAAGTGCTCATACCCAGCGCGATGCCTGGTTCAGAGAATGTTTAAAATGAAGGGTAATAGAAGGATCCAAATGAGATTAGCTGTGACAATTAGAAAAGGAGGGTGATGTTCCAGTTTGTCATAGTACTGAAGCAAATATAAGAGAAAAATACTATTCCTTGACATTAAACTTTTACCTGTAATTCTTGAAGTTGCTGTTTACTTTGTATTTCAATCTATATCTTTCAATTAAGTAAGCCTTCTAAACTAACAAAATTAGACAATATTGATTTTGCTTTGTACATTATTAATTTTAACAGGACATTATTGAAGTATTTGATTCAATTTGTGTCAAACTGATCATAATCTGAAAATAAGCTAATAGACTAGGAATAGGAATCTATAACTTTTCAGAAATGATAGACAGTATAAACAAATAGAGTAAAATATTCCATTCAAGACATATATTGTATAGTAAGAATGGGGAAAATAACTATGAAATTAAGAAATTCACACAAGTAATGATTCAGAAAGCCTAAAACTATGTTCAATATTAAAGAATACATATTATCACCAAATGAAAGTCTGATGGTAAGTATAATCAATACATTAATTACTATAAAAAAGATGCATTAAAAGAGAATCAAGGATTTCTTCCCACACTCAAGTGACAAAAAAGTTATGGGACAAGAAAGAAAACTCAGGTGATTCAATGCAATAATGAAACAAATGAACACACATATATAAACACACAAAAATATGTAGTTATTTACATATGATGTACAAATAATATAGTCATGTATATAATTATTCCAAATTCGAAGTTAACAAATAAAACAAAAAGCAATTAAACAAAGCAAGTAATGAACACAATATGTGCCTTTTGCAAGACAAAAAAGTGCACAATAAGCAAATTAATGATTTATATGTTTCTGTGTCATTATTACAGAAGGTGGTATGTGTTGTATTGAAAGTGAAGATAAATTTTGTTGGATGTTGTCCTCTTCTTTCTGCTCTAATATATTTTTTCTTAGACATATATAATTTCATTTTGCCTTAGAGGAGTGAGGAAAAATTCAATAAGTAGCAAGCACTATGAAATAAAAGAGACTATGCATACTTAGACATATGTGACAACATTTCTTACTTTAGAGTAAAAATAAAAGTGTTAGAGTAGAAGCAAGCAAACAAACAAAATTACATGAAGAATAAAAAGTTGTCACCAGGTTTTCTATTTATTACTTAAAAAACTATACCACATAGAAACAATTTCAAAAGCATACTGAGATGAAGGGTTTAATTTTAATTTGTATTACAGGAGACAATGAGGGCTTGAGAGATAGTACAGAGGATAAGGTGCTTGCCTTGCATATGACAGATCTCCTGAACCCCAAATACACACTTGATATAGGCAAGACAATATGCCTAAGTGTGGAGAATAAGCCTTCAGCGGAACTAGGTGTGGCCCTTCAAACAAAAACAAAAAGAACAACAGAACAATGTTAAAAATAGGATTTTTTAAAAGTTTTACATTTTTCTTAAGAAATGGTAGATAATAATGAGAGAAAAGAAAGTGACATGAAAAAAGCAATCCCATTCACAAATGCCTCAGAAAATCAAGTACCTCAGAATCAGTTTAACTAAGGAGGTGAAAGGCCTATACAAAGAAAACTACAAAACAGTACTTCACAAGATAAAAGAAGACATGAGGAAATGGAAACATATTCCCTGCTCATGGATTGGCAAAATTAACATTGTCAAAATGGCAACACTTACCAAAACATTGTACAGATTCAATGTTATTCCTATAAGGATACCCATGACATTCTTCAAAAAAATGGAGCAAACACTCCTGAAATTCATATGGAACAACAAACCCCACGAATAGCTAAAGCAATTCTTGGGAAAAAAAAAAGATTCCCCAACCTCAAACTCTACTATAACGTGGTAATAGTTAAAACAGCATAGCACTGGAACAAATACAGAGCTAACGAACAATGGAACAGGGTTGAATATACTGACACACAACCTCAAATTTATGATTATCTAATTGTTGATAAGGGAGCAAGAAATGTGAAGTGGAGTAAGGAAAGACTCTTTAACAAATAGTGCTGGCATAACTGGACAGCTACATGCAAAAAAAAATGGGCTCAGAACTCTACCTAACACCATATACAGAATTTAGATCAAGATGGATTAAAGACCTCAACATAAGACCAGAAACCATAAGATACATTGAAGACAAGGTCGGCAAAACCCTCCATGACATTGAAGCTAAAGGTGTCCTCAAAGATGATAAGCCATTGGCCAAGCAAGTGGAAACAGAGATTTAAAAAAATGGGACTATATTAAACTAAGAAGCTTCTGCACCTCAAAAGAAACAGTGACCAGAATACAAAGACAGTTTACAGAATGGGAAAGGATATTCACCCAATACTCATCTGATAACGGGTTGATTTAAAGGATATACAAGGCACTGGTTGAACTCTACAAGAAGAAAACATCAACCCTATCAGAAAATGGGGCCTAAAATGAACAGAAACTTCCTCAAAGAAGAGATACGAATGACCAAAAGGTACATGAAAAAATGTTCTTCATCAATAATCATTAGAGAGATGCAGATCAAAACAACTATGAGATACCACCTCACACCGCAGAGACTGCCCACATCCAAAATAACAAAAGCAACCGGTGTTGGCAAGGATGTGGGGAGAAAAGAACTCTCCTTCACTTCTGGTGGGAATGCTGACTGGTTCAACCCTTTTGGAAAACAGTATAAATGCTTCTCAAAAAATGAGAATTTGAGCCCCTATTTGACCCACCAATACCACTTCTGGGAATATATCCTGGAGAGGCAAAAAAGTATAGTAGAAATGACATCTACACTCGTATGATCATTGCAACACTGTTTACAATAGCCAGAATCTGGAAAAAAACCCAAGTGTCTGAGAAGAGATGACTGTTTAAAGAAACCTGGTACATCTACACAATGGAATACTATGCAGCTGTTAAAAATATCTATCACTGTATCACTGTATCACTGTCATCCCATTGCTCATCAATTTGCTCAAGCTGGCACCAGTAATGTCACCATTGTGAGACTTGTTAGTTTTTGGCATATTGAATATGCCATGGGTAGCTTGCCAGGCTCTGCCATGCGGGCGAGATACTCTTAGTAGCTTGCCAGGCTGTCCGAGAGGGATGGAGAAATCGAACCTGGACCAGCTGCATGGAAGGCAAATGCCCTATCTGCTGTGCTATCGCTCAAGTCCCACAGTGATAATAAAGATGAAGTCATAAAATTTGCATACAAGTGGATCAACATGGAAAGTATCATGTTAAGTGAAATGAGGCAGAAAGAGAGGGACAGACATAGAAAGACTGCACTCATCTGTGGAATATAAAGTAACAGAATGGAGACTGACACCCAAGAGTAGTAGAAATAAGGGCCAGGAGGTGTGCTCCATGGCTTGGAAGCTGGCCTCACATGCTGAGGGAAAAGGCAGCTCAGATATAGAAGGGAACACCAAGTAAAGGGTGCTTGTAGAACCCGCGCAGGATGGGATATGAATGCTGAAAGTAGACTATAGACCAAACACGATTGCCATTCGATACCTCTGTTGCAAACCACAACACCCAAAAGGAGAGAGAAAACAGAAGGGAATGCCCTGCCACAGAGCGGGGGAATGGGGCGGTGCGGGGGATGGGAGGGATACTGGGATCAGTGAGGTGGAGAATAGGCACTGGTGGAGGGATGGGTACTCGATCATTGCGTGACTGGAACACAAGCATGAAAATTTATAACTCTGTATCTGTACGCACGGTGATTGACTAATAAAAAAATAAAGAAATGGCAGATTATTCATAACTATGTGTAATACTTTAAAAAAATGACAAAACCCCCTCAATCCAGAGGGACTATAATATTGACAGTTACAAGTTCCATGTTTTCTCTCAGAATCAGGCCATCAGAGAAACCTAAGGAGATAACCCTCAAATAGCCAACAAAACTTCAGGTAATCATAGTAGGTCTAGTTAAAGAAAATAAATCTAAAAATTGTCATAATATTTTATATTTAAATATGGGTTAATTAATTGGCCTAGAGAAAAATCTGAATTGCATCAAATCAATCGGGCTCTCTAAACTCATAAAAATTAGAATAATCCTTCTTGTGGGCCAGAGAACTAGTACAGTGGGTAGAACTTTTACCTTTCACTCAGCAAATCCAGGTCAATCCCCAGTTCCCTGTGTTACTAAAGCCTACCAAGAGTGATCCCTGAGCACAGAGCTAAGAGTAACTCCTAAGTACTTCCAGATATGGCCTAAAAAAAAAAAAACAGAAATCAAAACCAAAATCTTTCTTCTTTTAGAGAGACATTGTTTGGAGTACAAATAGTAGGAAATAGAACAGACCGGATATATGATATACTGAAAAGGAGGATAGAACCAGGGGATCAAGGAAATGGGGAATGACAACGTAATTATTTTGACTTGATCAAAGAAACAACAGAGACTGAGAACTCTGGATTCAGGGATCCTCCGCCTGTGTCCCCCTGTCCTTGATTTACTCCTTCTTTGTTTTGGCAGTCTAGTTTGTTTCCTGAGATTTTATCAGCCTCTTCTTGCTCATCCTTCTTAACGCTGCCATATTGAGGGCTCTTTCAGTGTCAGGGGAATGAGGCCCACTGCTGTTATTGTTTTTGGCATATCAAATACGCCATGGGTAGTTTGCCAGGCTCTGCCGTGTAGGAGGGATACTCTTGGTAGCTTGCTGGGCTCTCCAAGAGGGATGGAGGCTTTTAGGGCAGCCTCTAATCACCCTTACAGGTGTTACCATGCTTCACACCATATTTGAACCTAATCAAATATGGTACAGTAATTATGGAAAATGGGTATTAAGTGTCTTATGATGTGTCTTATGATATGCTGTGCTGTCTGCAAAGTGGCCCGGAGTGTGGCAGTGGCTGGGTACTGGAGGTAAGGGAGGTCAGCTGCTGAGGTATTTATCTGGCACCAATAGGGTGGGGTCATCTGTGTATGATTCCTGGGGCTCCAGAGATTGGGGGAAGCAGGCAGAGGATCTCTGTTTCTGGGTCCCTTTGAGCCTGGACTCCAAGGTCACAAAGTTCTGCTCTACCTCTTTCTCTGGGGCTTCACTCATGCTTGATGCTCAGCCTGAGTGTCCAGAAAGCGGGCTGGAGCATGGCAGTGGCTGAGTAGTGGAGATAGGGGTAGGCTTATAAGATACAAATATATAGGGGCAAATGTATTGTGTAATATTGAAATTAATTTAATATTCATTTAAATTAAACATAAGCAAATATAAATATAACTCCAGGACAAATCAGAGACTATAACTCAAAAATAAAGCACAAAAAATGACAATGGCATTAAAATAAAACAGTAGAAAATTAAATATAAAAAACACAACACAAGGTAGTAACAGAAGAATAGAAAAACAAAAGAGTTGCAATATAAATTGAAAACAATAGCAAAGTGGGATTTTTAAGTTGGATGAATACTAATGTAAGCAACTGAGTTACAAATTTTCTTTAACAAATCTGATAGTTTTAGTCTTTTAAAATATTTTCATTTCATTAAGGTGAACATTAATTCTTTTCTTTGGAGAAATGTAAGAATTGCTTTGCACTTCTAATAAAAAGTAGCTCTAATCATAAATTAATTAATTGATATTAAGTTTATTAATAATCTTTCTCCCAATTTCTTCCCTTATACAAAATCTTTCTTTATGGTTGCTCTTAGATATTGATTATTTGTTAGCATCAATGAAATATTTTGTGTGTATTCAAAAAATAAAGTACAAAGGGTCATGGCGGCTCTCTCTCACTGCCTTCATTTGGTGGTCTCTGGCTGCTTCCCCCACCCCGGGATGGCCATGGGCAGATGAAGGCGGGAATGAGGGATAGGTTGGTTGGTGTCAGTTGCAATTTGTTCCATTCCAATCTCCTTTCTCTTCCTCCTCTGGATCCCTGTTCTCCAATCCCACTCATCCTCCTCTTAGGTCCTGCTCCTTCATACTTCTACTTCCTTCTGCCTCCCCCAGCTCACTCTTGCAGCCTTAGTTAAATCCCTAAACATCAGGAGCTGGGGTAATAATTACATGTAGGTGTGGTCATACAAACAACAGAGATAAAGTCCTTCCCTCAGGGGAAGCTTCTTCTAGGACAGATTCTCATTCAGGTAAGACAACCCACCCAAGAGTGAAATTCCATCTATGGGTGTGTTTTTCCAACATTCATAATACTAGTCATTTTGTATGGACACAGTAAGAGATACATTAAGTTTATAGGATGGCTTTCCTGGGGGCATCACGCTATAGATCCCAGACCGCAGTGCTAAGGACAGATTAGTCTTTCCTAACTCTAGCAGGGTCCTAGTCTAGTCGTTACTTTTTGGATCATGACAGAATTTGTCCATGACCATGCTCTTAACTTGTAGTTAAATATTGTGGCCCTTTGCCCTGGCCCATTTCGATGCCAGGGTAGCTCATAGCTTGCACTGGGTCCATTCAGTCCCTCGATGAGATCCTGCTTTTGGGGTGCTAGGAACTAAGGGCAACTGAGGCTTAAGTCCAGAAAGCAGATACCCAGGAGTAAATATCATTCAGAGTCAATTATCTCCAAAGTTGCAAAAGCATAATATTAACTGTCTTCCTGTGTCTATACAAAAAGGACATTGCTTTAAAGTAAACTATGCAAGACATAAGGAGAGGAGAAAGGCAGTATTTCACTTATGAATACAAGTCAAGTGTTCTTAGAAATATCTGACCTTACAAGTTAAGAGTCTGATTAGAGGATAAAGGTGGTAGACCAGTTGGGAAAGAGAGCACAGAGAAGAGGTTACAGATAAGGAAAGGGATGGGAGTAACTCGGGGACACTGTGATGGGTGTAACCCGATAAACCTAAGCTCTCTGTGGCAAGGGAGAAAGGACAAAACAATGTTATCCTACAGTTATCTATGATTTCAGTACTAAATAATAAGGCCTCTCAGTACTTTTTTTGACATAAATCCAATTCACTTATCCTGTAACTTGATACAGTATGAGAAATAGAATAGAAATAACTTGACACAGCATGAGGCTGATGTGGATTTGATCCTTGTACCACATATGGTCTCTAGATTACTGTCAGGAATGATCCATGAGAGTAGACACAAAAGTAAGCTCTGAGAAATGCTCATGAATGTGCTCCTCAAACAACAAAAAGAAAATCTAAAGGAGTAGAAATGAGCTATCCAGTTCTTTTGATGGCCAAAGAAGAGCAAGGTAGCTGCGGTGATAGCCTCTCAGAATTAATGGGTTCAGAGATTATATAAATTCTAACTGTGAAAAAAAATACCAGGTATACCCAAATTGGATTTTGATGTTATCTGAATACCACTGTGGGTGTGGAATGGCCAGGGAAACTCAGCAGAAAGAATATAAAGAAAAGATTATAATTCCTCAGTCTAAAAAGGACAAATTTATCATCAGACGTAATATGCATTTACCCGTATATGAGAAAAAGAGTGACAAAAAATTAAGAAATGTCAGTTTAGGGATAAACCGAGTTTCTGTTTATTCTTTCTGGAAATTGTGGAAAACAGGGAATATTTATAAATGAGAATCTGAAGATGAAGAAACTCCTAAAACACCCACATTTTCAGATGAACAATGTGATCTCTAGAGAAGCAGATGAGTGTATCACTTGATACAGGCCCAGGATAGAGTAAGTAGGAAGTAGCATTTATAGAAAAACTGGGATGTGCTAGACATGCATTGACCAACATTGTAGTGCTCCAGTTCAGGTTCTCCAGAGAAATTATGAAACACTTAAGGGGTTAGTTTATACAATTATGGACACTCTGGTGTCTTGTGATCTGTCATTTGGAAGTTGAAGACTGAGCAGTGCTGGCAGTATAATTCAGTTCCAACCCACAGGACTGAAATCCAGGGAAGCATTTCTAAATCCCAGTTCCAGAACAGAAAATGCAGTGAAGCAGAGCAGGGGTGAATTTTTTTCTCAATTCATACTCCCAGTGAATTAGATAGTGTTGACCAAAAAGAAAACCCTAGCTACTTTATTTAGCCACTAACTGAAATGCTAAACTCATCAAAAAAAACATCCTGAGTAGAATTAAAAGTGCACTCTTAGTAGACTGATCAAGTTGACTAATATTAGCCATCACATGTAGCTACCACCTTTGAAGACACAATGATCACTTGCAGTTGATCAAGAGAGATGAAGATACCAGATTTCAGACTTCATTTGACTTTAAAAACTAAAGGAGTACAGTATAATAAAAAATGTATAAACAATCTTATTGCTTTAACGAATCACATTTCACATTAAGTATTGAAAGTTTGTTGTCTGAATTGAGATGATATGAGAAATACATAATTTTTTACAATTTGACATCTTATAAGAAATTCTATATTTACAGTTGTTGGGATCTTAGGATAGTTTAAATATAGTGATATTTTAATGACAAATTAAAAATACTATAACTTTTTTTTTAAATCAATGACCAGATGTTATTGATCTTTACAACCCTTCCTCACACACATGAAATGCTATTGAACTTATAGCATTCAATGTACAATGCTATTCTGAGTGAACAAAATAATCTGTGAATGAACATTCCACCACATTTTTGTGTTCCAAGAAATAATACAGTTCAAAAATAAGAAAATTATTAATATCTAATTACCAAGAATGTTTTGGATTATTAGTCACTCTGATTTACAATATTTATAACACTGTCAATGATTGAATTTCATACATTTCAACACCACACTTCTGCAAAAGTGTGTGTTTTCCTCCACCAGCATCTCATGGTTCTTTCTTTACAGAATCTGCCATGCCTTAGTATCACCCACCCCATTCCTCATTTCACTGCCACAGTAAGCTCAGATCTGAAGAACAGCTTCTAGATTCTGTTGCTTTGGGTATTATGTTATTTCTCTAATAGACTTCTTTATATCCAACATATGAGAGATCGTTGTGTATTTGTCAATTTACTGACTAACTTTACTCATTATGATACCTCTCAGGTCCAACCATATAGAAGCAAACTGTATAATTTAATCTTTTCTTATACCAGAAGTATTCCACTGTGTATAAAGAAACACCACAGTTTCTTTATCCAGTCATATGTTCTTAACACTTGGGCTATTTCCAGATTTTTGGCTATCATGAATAGTGCTGCAATGAACACAGGAGTACAAATTTCTTTTTGAATTAGAGGATTTTTTTTTGGCTTTTTTGGTCACACTCAGCGATTATCAGGGGTTACTCCTGGCTCTGTACTCAGAAATTACTTCTGGCGGTGCTCAGAGGACCATATGGGATACCACAATTGAATCCTCGTCTGCCGCATGCAAGGCAAATGCCCTGTCCATTTCACTATTGCTTCAGCCCTTCAGTATAGAGTTTTGGGGTCTCTGGAACAGTTGCCAAGAAGTAGAATAGCTGAATTATTTATAGAATCTTAGTTATGAGTTTTTTTGAGAAATATTCACATTGTTTTCCAAAGGTTTTGAGTCAGTCAACACTTCCACCAACAGTAGATGATTTTACTTATCCCCCACCACTGGTTGATTTTGTTCTTTTTTGATGTGTGCATGTCTCACTGGTGTGTGGTGATGTCCTGTTGTTTTGATTTGCATTTTTCTGATAAGTGATGCAGATAATTTTCTCACACCATGCACAAAAGCCAGTTCAAAATGGATTCAGACATTATTAGAAGACATGAACACATAAAACACATTGAGGAAAATATACGTGGAACCCTGATGACATAAAATCTAGAGTCATTCTTGATGATTCAATGCCATTGTCGAAGTAAATGGAAGCAAATATAAATAGAACTATGCCAAATTAAGAAGCTTCTGTCCCACAAAAGAAACAATGACCAGAAAAAATATATATACCATAAACTTGTAGAAAATATTTGTTTGCCCCACACACTGGGAGTAATATTTGTTCACCACTCTTCTGACAAAGTCCTAATATCAAGTGTACACAAAGCACATGTATTAACAAGAAAATAACAATCAATTCCATAAAAGATGAGATAAGCCATGAACAGAAACTTCCTCATAAAGACACACAGATGGAGACTGAGTGTACAATAAAATACTTTGTATGGTTTACCATAATGAAGACCAATAGATATACTAAATTTTTGAAAAAGAAAAAAAATAGAATGATTCCCTATAGAAAAGAAGCAGTATCTTAAAAAAAAGTAGACCAAAGTTTTATCATTCCTTTCAGTTTCAGTTAACTAAAAAGTGTTATATTTAGATGTTTTCTATAACTTACACTGATTTTGTATCTAGTTGGTGATAAGAATCCAACTTCTTTCAGAGATCTCCACGCTGTTTCCAGCTATTGATGAATAGAACTGAGGGAAAGCTATTATAAAGAAAGTTAAAAATTAACATCTTGTGTTTTTTGGAAGAGGAGTTGTCTTTGAAATTTAAAGAATACCAATGCAAGGTAACATTCTTTAATATTAAGCCACTTTTTTATGGCTTAAAATCTGAAAGCAATGCTACATTCAAATATTCTCAACTTTAACATCACCTATATTTTTTTAATATTCTGTTTGGAGACCCATGGATCTACTTAGTTTGCTTTAACTATCTATAGAGGTTTTAAAATTTAAAGTGAAAGTAAATATTCGCACCTTTGCATTCAACCAGAAACATCTAATTTAATTATTTAAATTTATTTAAATTAAATATATAATTAACATTTTTAAAAAATTGTTACATAAAATATGGTGACATGAATAATTTTGCAATTTTAGCCAAAGGATAGCATATATCATTTATAAAAGTATATTATGGCATACAACTTGTGTATATATAACATATTAAGATTTAATGTAAATACTACTAATGCTTTATTATTATATATTTTATTACATTGTATTTATTATTTTTATTGTCCATTATAATCATTAACCGTTTATTTATTTTATGTGAAATGAAACAACGACTGTGCTAGGGCTTACTTCTTAATGTCCTCTCAGGGATCACTTCTGGAGAATCTCTGGAGACAACATATGTTGCAGGGATCAAATCCAAGTCAGTTACATGCAAAGCAAGCATCTAACCTGGCCCCAGTTCACATAAGTATTTTCACATGTAAGGCCCACAAAGCTTTTCAAACGGAGGACTAATTTTCTTCATTTTCACATTTTTGATTTGAGCCATAGGCAGCTCTGCTCAGGGGTTACTCCTGTCCCTGTGCTCAGTGCCAGGTAACTTCTGAAAGTGCTAGGGGGAGCCATATCAGGTATCAGGACTCTAACCAGAGCCAGCCACAAGCGACACAGTCACCTAAACTCTTGTACCATTTCTCTGGCGTGAGGACTTAACGTCTTAAGACTCAGTCCAACATACTGATAAACACTGCTTAGGAAGACACTTTTGAGGAGCAGACATAACAAAAGCTTTAGAGCTGATGCGTTGTGAGTTATATGGTCTTGGGAATGGTCATTTGCAGCCTTAAATTTTTTGTTTGTAGATGAGTAATAATTATAACTTCTTGTAAAGTAGGGTTGAAAATTAAATAGAATGTACAAATATGTAACATATTATACAACAAGTTAAACATAGCTGTAGGCTCAAGATTCTGGTGTGCTTATAGAGATATTCAATATGAAACATTATTTCCTTATGGTTTAATTATATTTCAAAATGAACATAATTCCCTTATACTATCGTATCTCCTTTGCACATATTCTATTATTTTCTTACATTTAGAACAGTGTTTTAAATTAAAGCAAATAATTTTAATAAACATAAACAACCTAGAAAGGTTGAATGTAATTAGAAAAGCTACCCTGTAGTTACCAAGCTGTTGCAGTGACCCCGTGTATCAAAGGGGTGAGGAGATAGTAGATGCTTTCCCAAAGAAGACATATGGGTGGCCAACAGGCATGTGAAAAAGTACTTGTCACTCTTGATTAGGGAAATGCAAATCAAAGCAACACTGAAATATCATCTCATGATAGTCAGAATGGCATATATCCAAAAGTCTGGAATCAGCAAGTGCTGCCCAGGAATAGTGGTGAGAAAGAAACCTCATGCATTGTGGTTGATGGGAATGTCATCTGATTCAGCCACGATAGAAAGGACAGGGAAATATCTTCAAAAATAGCAATAGAACTCCCACAGGATCCAGCAATACTATTTCTTTGCGTCTATCCCCGAAGCAGAAAAACATCAATTCAAAGGGGTACGTGCACACTTATCACAGTGTGTAGTACAATAGCCATGATATTGAAATCACCAAACTATGGTTGAATGATCAGACAGTTGTGAACACTATGCAACTCTAAGAAAGAACAAAATCACGTTATTTGACATGGCGTAGATAAAACTAAAGGATACCATGCTAAGTGAAGTCAGAAAGAAAGGAATAGAATTTAGAGTAATCTTCTCCTATGTGGAACTTCAGGGGTACAAATCCAGGGAACAACAAAGGACCAAAGGCAACATCATGGGAGAACTGATCCACAAAATTGAATTGTTGCTGGTGAGGCAGAAAAGGAGGAGCCTTAGGATCCTTGGGAGAGGAAAGAGGTTATATTGATGATGTGTGTGGTGTTATAATTATGTGCATGAGAAACCATCATTAACATTATAGTGAATCATAGAATCTCAATCAATAAAAAATAAATTTAAATGACAGGATAAAAAATATGTAATGTTAGCATGTTAAAAAAGATAATGTTGCTTTTGTAAAATAAATAATGAAGGCTTTTATACAGCATAAATAAACACATAGAAATGAATTTTGAAAAATTATAAAGCTGACATTTGTCTAAGGCTCCAAAATTACTGCTGGAATTAGTTAATTTGCCTATACTCCCATAATTGGGTCCTCACATGATCAACCATTATTTCGTTCTAGACTATCGACAGTTGAAGGTCACTAATGTTGAATATTAGACACTAACATTGAGTGGTAACCCTACCGTATGCACTTATTTTTATAAATGGGCTTTGGCATGAAATTCTTCTTTGCAGAGCTGTGTGTGTCTGGCTCCTCAGGCCATTTTAAGAAGTTAAGCTTTATCTGGCTTTTGCCAATCTCGTTCCTGAATTAGAGAGACTGTACAATTAGATACAAAATTGGGCAGAACTCTGATCATATTAAGCCTAGATTATTATTGATCCTTTGAACCGGTGTCACAGGCAACTATAACTCATAAGTTACTCTAGAGGCTTTCTTACTCTCTTCATATAAAGATTAGCAAAATCATCAAACATCATGAATTACAGAAAGATATACTCAAGAAGAAATTCGATAGATGAATTTACTAGTTCTTAAGGAGAACAGAAGTTTTCTCTTATACATTGTCTTAGGAATCCATTGTCTTGGGAAATAACACATTGTTTTTAGGGAATCACTTGATTAATAAATATCAAAATATGTTAGTTGGTTTTTAGAATCATAAAGTAGAGAGCATAAAAATAAACCTCAGTGGGAAATCATAAATGAGTGCCAAATTATGCTTAGATCCTTTGTGGTTAAATACAAGAAAGAAATGTGCAATTTAAACATTTTACTTCGAATTTTTCAAGAAAACATTTTTTTAAAAAATGTTATTTCAGGAAAGGTAATAAAAGTAGACCCAAAATAATTCATCTATACTCAGAAAGTATCTGCCCTATTAGAGCAAAAGTGAATATAAAAATCAGCTTTAAAAATACATATTTAATACACAACCACTTATAAAAGGGAAGCAAAAAAGAGTACACTGGATTGGTGAACAATAATAATAGCAATCCATTACATCAGAGATTCCATAATAACTTATTTCACCATAAGTTTAAGTGAAATGTATTTAAACTTTATAGAACACACAATATACAAGTAATTAAGAGAAGTAATTAATTTGATTCTCATAAAACACTATAATAAATAGCATATTAGGAGACTTGAAGTTTGAAATCCACTGGAAGACAAGTGCTGGAAGACACACTATTCAGTTTAGTACTAGAGGATCTTGTAGACAGAATTAACAAAAAAAAGTGAAATTAAAAAAAAATAACGGCCAGCTAAAAAATCTTAATAAATAAATAGGTTGTTGTCCACATAGGAAATCCCAAATGTAAATGACCAAATCATTAGAAATAAGAAGAAGAAAAGAAAATTGCTAGGTATAAGACAAGGTATTATATGAATATATGCACATACAATTAAAAAAACTTTCAATGCAACAAAATTAAACACAGCAAAATAAAATGAGAATATTTTATTCATGAAAACAGTAAAATTAACATAAAAACTAGAGATAAATTTTTAACGAAATTCTAAGGAAAAAAATAATTACAATTTTCAAAGTAGCACTGTAGCACTGTTGTCCCGTTGTTTATCAATTTGCTCGAGCCGGCACCAGTAACCATTGTGAGACTTGTTGTTATTGTTTTTAGCATATCGAATATACCATCGGTAGCTTGCCAGGCTCTGCTGGGCTGGCAGGATAATCTCAATAGCTTGCCAGCTCTCCGAGAAGGAAGGAGGAATCGAACCCTGAAGGAGGAATCGGACCCGGGTCAGCCCCGTGCAAGGCAAAAGCCCTACGCACTGTGCTTCCACATCATTATTTAGGGAATATTATCTGTATTAGACATGATTATTAAATATTAAAGAAAATAGCCATAAAATAAATATGCAGAAGAAGAAAAAACAAAAAAATATATTAAAATAAAAACTGGAATTATACCAATAGGATAGATCCCTTTTAACTTAACAAACACAAATAAAAGTTTAATCTAACTGTCAGTTTTATAGGAAAACGTTATTTGAGAAAACTGATGAACAGAGAAGTATAAAATCTAATAATAATATAATAATTAAGGAAAGATATGAAAATTAGTAAATGAGTCATTTCCTTAGAAACTCAACAATTCTAGGTGGCTTCACCAGAAAATAAATCAGTTTTATGTCATTAATATATTTCAATTCCTGAAAATGATGAAACTCTTTAAATACTAGCATAAACTAAATTTAAGAAAATTCTATTATATTGTCTTCACAATGACAATAAAAATGGAAAATTCCATCAGGTCTGTGTTTTTTAACTCTGAAACCTATTCCTTCAGATCCTATGAGGTCTTTTAAATTTGTGTCCCTAGATTCCTGATTCCATAAACTCAGAATCATCAGAATCAGTGAGAGAGAAAAACTGGGCATTTGTGATGCTAAAACAGTTAGAATGTTAATATTTTTTTATTCTGAAATATTTAAGACCACTGCTTTAAACCATTTAAGAAATAATGTAACAATTCATATTCCATATAGCTAAAAAATTTAAATAGAGTATAAATATCCTATGGAAGTATACTTAAAAGCATGAATAATGACTATCTTTGAATAGTTCTTTCAGCATGATCAAATAACTAAAAACTCACCATTCATTGTCTACAAAATAGAATTATAATATAATATAATTCTATATATAATTATATACAATTATAATTTAACATAATTCTATATAAATTAATATAATTCTCAATTGTTCTTATTGAGAAATAATAAATTTGGGTTTAGGAAATATGCATTGCAACAAAATCTATCTAATAATATTGTTAGTAATTTAAAGTGCGTGCAAAAGACTCAAAGATAAATTATCTCATATTTCAACAAATCAACTCTAGATAGGGGAGAAAGCACACTGGCATAGTGAACTTTAAAAATACTCCTAATACAAAGTTTTCCTTCATGTAGAAACTTTTATTTATTTGGGGGTACAAACATATTAATACATTTTTCAAACTTCAGTTGGGGGGTAGCCCACAAGTGGCGTTTGGGTACAGTGAGCCACTTCTGGAGATTCTTGGCCAAAACAGGTCATTCACGTGATGCTAGTGTCTGCTATGCAGCCCTGCTGTGCCTGTGACCACTGAGACCACAACTGGTATTGCTGAGGCCTCCTGGGCTCTATCCAGTGATACTTGACACTATCACTGTCAAGTAGGGAGCCAAGCATCAAAACTGGGTCAGACACATGCCTCTGTACTATCTCCTTCCCCCTTTCCTACTTTTAAATTGAGGTAACATTGATTTATAAGACTGAACATATTTTAAAAGTGCAATTCCAACCATTTTACAATGTATGTTACCATACTATCAGCACCATCCAAGGAGCAATCTCCCTCCATCAATGTCCATTGGATTTCTTTTTTTTTTTAAATTTTTTATTTATTTTTTTTATTTTAAATTTTTATTAAATCACCATGTGGAAAGTTACAAAGTTCTCAGGTTTATATGTCAGTTATACAATATTCAAACACCCATCCCTTCACCAGTGCCCATATTCCACCACCAGAAACCCCAGTATACCCCCCGCCCCCACCCCCTACCCCCTACTGTATAACTAATGAATTTCACTTCATTTGCTCTTTACCTTGATTACATTCCATAATTCAACACAAAACTCACTATAGTTGACATAACTCTCTCTCTCTCTTTCTCTCTCTCTCTTTTTTTTTCTTTTTCCTTTTCCCTTTTTTTTTTTTTCTTTTTCCCCCTCATCCCCCTTCCTGCGCCTCATAGTATGGTGTACGCCACGCCGCGTCGGCCAGCGTGGGGCTTTTGCTTAGTTCACAGTCCAGAGGTGGCTGCTACATTAAAAACCTTCAATATTTTCGACAAAAACTTACTGTTATTATTTGGAGTTTCCCCCCCAAGTCAGACCTGTTCAAATGGAACCGATTCACATTGCTGACAATTATAAATGTTAAGTCACGCGGACGCGTGGTTTGGATTTCTGTATAAAGTCCAGGAAAAATTCTGCCAGAAATTACATAGCCCAGCTCACAGTCCCAGTGCATTGCTGTAAGAAGTCTCTCAATTCAGTCTTTAGGCGCAGAGGGTTCGATTCGCGCTCAGCGGCTTCGGGTTTATCTGGGCCGAGGGCGTGCCGGTTACGCCCCCTTCCCATGAGTTCCTGGGAGCCCCCAAAGTAAAATCCGAATACCTGTGGGTCTGGAGTCACAGAAGATGGCGCCTGCCACATGGGTGCCGCCAGCCCGCCGCTTTCCGTGCAGGAAGACAGGGTGGGGAGGAAAAAAAAATCCACCCCCGGCAGCACCGAGTTGTAGCCCAGTTTGGTGTCCCAGTGCATCGCTCTTGGATGCTGCGCTGGATGCCCGAATGTGTTACATCTTTGGAATCAAAGTTTTTAGGCGCAGAGGGTCCCTGGATTTCTTCCACTCCTTCAATTCTCCCCTTCTTTCCCCTTGGTAACCCAAATTCTGCAATCAGAGTCCAAGTGTTTCTTGTTTCTTTTTTCTTCCATTCCCTTGTTTTGCTAAAGTATATCCAACAAATGGTTGCAATCAACCCATATGCCCCTTTTTCCTTTGGATTTATCTGTTTAACGTGATCTCTTCTCCCATATTATAGCAAAAATTCAAGATTTATCATTTCTTATTGCTAAGTAGTATTTCATCTGCATATGTTCTAAATTTTCCTTATCCACTCGTTTGTGGACACCTGATTTGTTTAAATATCCTACTTATTGTCTAGAGTACTAAAATCAATGTTTGTGTGTTTCTAGTTTTTTTGGGGTAATAAACACTATTTATTGTTATCCTGGACTGGAGCGATAGCATAGCGGGTAGGGTGTTTGCCTTGCATGTGGCTGACCTGGATTCGATTTCTCTGTCCCTCTTGAAGAGCCCAGCAAGCTACCAAGAGTATCCCACCCGCATGACAGAGCCTGGCAAGCTACCCATGCCGTACTCAATATGCCAAAAACAGTAACAAGTCTCCCAATGGAGACATTACTGGTGCCTGCTCAAGCAAATCAATGAACAATAGGATGGCAGTGCTACAGTGCATTATTATCCTTGCTGATTTTATTTACTTATTTACTTACTTATTTTGCTTTTTTTGGTAACCAGCGATGCTCAGGGGTTACTCCTGGCTCTGCCTGAGAATTACCTGGCGGTGCTGGAGGGACCATATGGGATGCTGGGGATCAAACCCGCGTCTGCTGCGTGCATACACCCTACCTTCTGTACTATCGTTTCAGCTCCTTTTGCTGATTTTATTTCCAGATTCTTCCATTATGCTTTTGAGTTTCTCTATTGTAGTATTCAGTCCAATTGCTATATTCTCTAGATTAATAATTTTTTGCTTGAATGTTGCATATATTTTCTCTGTTACTTTCCTCTGTTTTTTGAAGTTCCCTTCCATTAATTTTATTATTTCAGCAAGCATCAATGAAGCTATAGCCTTTAAAATGCTTTTTTGTTGTGGTCATATTCTGCTTCTAGTTTGTTTACCTAGTTTGTTGGAGTATTTCTCCAATAAGAAATTAGGAGTATTTCTAATTAAGAGTATTTCTCAAGCTTTTGTCTTGATTCATTAGTGCAGGTGAGCTTCTGTTTTCTCGTTACATCTCTTGCTTTACAAAGGCCTGGGCATGGACCAATGGTCCACAGTTAAAGGGGTCTTTGTTGTGACAGAGTGATTCAATCAAAAGTGCCTGCGACTACTAAGGTGGCAGGTCACATGGACCTGGTTGCTGATTGGAGAACCTATTCCAGGTTGCGTAAAGTCATTTGGGAGAAGGACAGAGTCAGAGCGCTCTCTCATGGAGTAAAGATACACAAAAAGAGAAGCAACAAGCACCCAAAGATAAAAAAACTGGAAAGGTGATCCAGAGGACAGAGTTTCCAAGGATGGGAGTTATGACAATATGATAAGAGATGCCCTTCTGTCATTTGCAGAGAGAAGCAGACTTTCTGGTGGTGGGTGTGTAGTTGGGATATGTGAAACTGACATTAACGGTATTGTAAGTCATAGTACCTCAATACAAATAATACAAAGATAAAAGTAAAAGGAAAGTAGGCTCTCAATTCCAATTGGCCAATTGGTGTGCACTGAGAGGATGGGAGAGGGTCAAATATGACTAGCAAGGGAACAGAGCAGGTCCTGGAGGAATCTTTTCCTTACTTTAGTCAGGCAAGGATTTTTCCTTTTGATTTGATACTAAGAGATTTCACTACAATATGGCATCCTCTAAATCTGCAATTAGCATGGCTTCAAGCGTTAACATAAATGGCACAACCCATGGCATGAACCTGGTCAAGTTCAATAGATAGTGTTTATTTGAACAATATATAGTGTTTATTTTGCCTCCCATTTCAGTGTTCTAAGTATATCCTAACAAGATAACCATGTCAGGTATTTGGCATATGTTCAGTCCTCCATTCCTTCAGGTTAATTGCACACCTTAAAAATTTCTTCTGGGGCTGGAGCTATAGCACAGGGGGTAGGGTGTTTGCCTTGCATGCGGCCGACCCAGGTTTGATTCCCAGCATCCCATACATCCCCTAAGCACCTCCAGGAGTGATTCCTGAGTGCATGAGCCAGGAGTAGCCCCTGTGCATCGCCAGGTGTGACCCCAAAAGAAAAAAAATTTCTTTGTTACTTCTTGGTGGGTTTCTTTCTTATTGAGGATGTTTTTTTTCTCATATTCACCTGGATACTATCTTTCTTTTCTTTTTTTGGATGCTATCTTTATTTATTGATATAAAAGCTTTGTCTTTTTTCTAATTTCAGGTTGGTTTCTATACATATTAAACTAAAAATTGGGTGTTCATTTGTGATCAGGGTGGAGATAAACATAGTTTTCTCTAACCTTAATGATCCAACATCATTACAAGTCTTACTTTTTTTCGTATTTCTATTTTACAGAACTAGAATCAATGATTACCCACACAAATAAAAAATAAGAAATCTGTATATATTATTGATCAGATTGAGGTTTTCATAATAAAATGGAACCTTTTACATTATCAAATGCTATGAAGTAAGTTGTAAAACAATGCCAAATGTTTTCCTAATTGATAATTATTTTAAATTTTGTTTAAACAAGTCTCCTCCAGTGTAGATTTTATGAGCAGATATGCTCACTGACCTTGTTATTCAGTCAGTGATTGTAGATTTTACATTTTCGTGCTCATGTTTCCTTCATACAAAGTTCGAGAACCCATCCCTTCAACAGTGACCATTCTCCACCACCAATAAACCCAGCATCCCTCCCCCTCCAAATCCCATCTCCCCCTACCTGCCCCCCCCCACCCCACCACTGTGACAGGGTCTTCCCTTTTGTTCTCTCTCTCTAATTAGGTGTTGTGATTTGCAATAAAGGTGTTGAGTGGCCATTGTATTCAGTCTCTAGTCTACATTCAGCACGGTTCACCCTTCTCCCATGTGGCCTCCAACCACATTTTACTTGGTGTTCCCTTCTCTAGCTGAGCTGCCTTTTTTCCCAGAATGTGAATCCAGCTTCCAAGCCATGTATTCAACCTCCTGGTACTTATTTATACTATTCTTGGGTCTTAGTCTCCTACTCTGTTATTCTATATTCCACAGATGGGTGCAATATTTCTGTCTGTCTCTCTCTTTCTGAATCATTTCACTTAGCATGATACTTTCCATACCGATCCACTTATATGCAAAGATCATGACCTCATTTTTTCTAACAGCTGCATAGTATACCATTGTATAGATGTACCAAAGTTTCTTCAACAAGTCATCTGTTCTAGGGCACTCGGGTTTTTTCCAGATTCTGGCTATTGTAAATAACGCTGCGATGAACATATAAGTGCAGATGTCATTTCGACTATACTTTTTTGCTTCTCTGGGATATATTCCCAGCAGTGGCATTGCTGGGTCAAATGGGAGCTCAATTTCTAATTTTTTGAGAATCGTCCATATTGTTTTCCAAAAGGGCTGAACCAGTTGACATTCCCACCAGCAGTGTAGAAGGGTCCCTTTCTCCCCACATCGTCTCCAACAGTGGTTGCTTTTGTTCTTTTGGATGTGTGCTAGTCTCTGTGGTGTGAGGTGGTATCTCATGGTTGTTTTGATCTGCATCTCCCTGATGATTAGTGATGTGGAGCACTTTTTCATGTGCCTTTTGGCCATTCAGTGATTGTAGATTTTATAACAATAATTGTTAGTGTGACTGGAGAGATAGCATACAGGTAAGGCATTTGCCTTGAATGATGCTGACTTGGGTTTGGTCATCATGGTCCCTAAGCACTGCCAGGAATAATCCCTGAGCATAAAGTCAAAAATTAGTTCTAACCATCACTGGGTATAGCCTAAAACCCACAAAATTTAAAGTAATTTAAGTAATCATTGTTTCTGAAAGTATCTGCAATGTGTTTTCAATTATTTAGCACAAGATAACTAAAAATTGTATTTGTTTTCTTATTACCTCATTATTTGTGAATTGAGTAGGACACTTTAGTAAAATATTTATATGATTTGCTAGTAGAGTGGGATATTGTAACCTCCAATACATTATAGAAATGAAGCATTTACCTGCTGCCTGATTAGAATGATTATAATTACAATAGATCAATGTTTCTATGTCTTTTTCAGACTCTGTCCCCCTTCCAAACTTGTTTCCTTCTTGTGCTACACTCTACTGGATGTCCCCCTAGTTGCATTTCATGCTCTCCCATTTATGCAATTTTCACCTGTGGCCCTATATGTATATCTCTGAGACCAAGGGGGGACCACAGGACCTTCAGTTGATAAATGCTGTTCTAGATAATCATTTTTCATTTCAGTTATAGAAGCTTATAATATGAAGTGGGTGGATTTGAGGAGCTTGCTCTAAATTTTCAAAGATATTTAAATTTTTATAGAGAGTAGGGAAAATGGCACTATCATTTTGTCTAGACACATTGCTTATTGAGAGCACAATTCTTTAGAAAAATGATTATGTTTTCAATTATAAACAAAAAATAAGGACAGCAAGAATAATGAAGAAAAATTATTATAATGGCAATGGTGAATAGTTACTACCTTGGAAAATAGGCAAATTCCTCTATTTTAGGGAAAGGCAGCATGCACAAGAGAGATGATACTGACAGTGCTAAGTAAATTGGTCCGTAGGGCATGGTTTAATATTATCTTTGTTAGCAGCGATAAAATTACATAATGTATATTGGTACAGGATTTGTAGAAAATCATTCCTGAGTACACTGAAGATTTCCCTTGATTACACTAGGCAGAGTGTCCTTCTATAAATATTTCAATTTTTTCTCTTTCAACTATCCAACATGATTTTTATATAAATAATATGTGGTCACCATGAGAGGCATATGTAAACATAACCAGTGAATACTGATTAACTGATAAGTATTTTTATCTCACAATACAGATGGTTCAGAATATAAAATTACTTGACTCATAAATTTTCGACTTTACAATGGAACAAAACCCACATACGATCAGTAGTAATCTTACTTTGAAATTTTATCTTTTCAAGACTTGATATTTGGCATATGCTTTCTGGTTACACTGGACAACAGGAGCTAGCCAAAGCTCTCACCCAGTTATGTGCTCATGATGATAAAAATCACGAAAAAGAGCTAGAGAGATGATGCAGAGATCACTCTGAAGGATTATGAGCATTGATAATTGTGTCCCTAGAAGAGTTTAAACACCTCCAGTGTGACCATGGTGGTCCACAGTACTACAGGGCCCCAGCAACACTGCATCCTTAGGTCCTCATATTCACCATGCTGGTCTGATTCATCAATAATCATAAGTTAGAACACTGGGTCTCCTGAGTACTACTTTAACAACCAACCCCCAATATGAAAACAAAAACCTATATATTCTACAGCATTCTGAGTAATTGTCATTTTGTGTTTTTAGTATCCCCAAATGTGTGTTCTTCCATTTTAGTATAGTGTTCAGTAAATTACATATTTGGGACTCATTATAAAACAGGCATTACATAAAATAATTTTGCCCAACTGTAGACTGATGTACCTAGGCTAAACAATGATATCTATCATACTAATTGCATTATTTTAAACCTCAGATTTTCAACTTATGATAGGTTTATAGGGATATAATCAGGTTATAAATTGTGAAAATATCTAAACTACATATATGCCATCAGACTTGCAGCTATCAGATCATTTAGGTTAATTAATTATTAATTAGTTGATTAGTTAATTATTACATTAGAAATAATAAAGAAGGTTAGTATTAGCATAAGGAAGGACATTTAAATAACTTATCGGGTTGTTATGCTAAAGCGAAAAAGAGTTGTTTCTTAAATTTTATACACTCAGGGATGTTATCACATTGTTGTCATGATTTGGATTTCCCAAACATCAAAGTGATGATGAGCAGTTTTTCATGTGTCTGTTAGTCATCCATTGGTCTTCCTCAGAGAAGCTTTCGTTCTTCTCCCCATTTTTATTTTTATTTTTTTTAACAATACACTGAAGTTTTTTTTAAATTTATTTATTTTATTGAATCACCATGTGGAAAGTTACAAAGTTCTCAGGCTTATGTCTCAGTTATACAATGCTCGAACACCCATCCCTTCACCAGTGCCCATATTCCACCACCAAAAACCCCAGTATACCTCCCACCCGCCCACCCCCGACCCACACATGCATAGCTGATAAATGTCATTTCATTTTCTCTTTACCTTGATTAATTTCAACACAAAACTCACTATTGTTGTTGGAGTTTCCTCCCCAAAAAAACAGCCCTACTGACAAGGAAGTATTTGATAATTAGTTTTCCATTGCTGAGAATGAAGAGATATGAAGTCACATGGCCGCGATAGCTGCCGCCGAGGTTTAGGATTTCTGTATTTTAATATTTTAGTAATTAAGTCCAGGGAGATTTATGTTAGAAATTGCATCATTTCCCTTCCTGGGGCAGCATGGGGCAATGGCTTAGTTTACAGTCTAGAGACATGGCTGCAAGAAGTTGCTGGGACCAAAAGAAGTCTAGCTGGTGTGCAGATCATGGTCCATTAGTAGCAGAGCAGCCGCACAAACGTGTGGCCACCCGGGTGGAATTTCGGCGGAGCACACGCCGGTATTGCCCCCTGCCCAAAACTGCCCACTCTTCCCTATGTTTCAAGTTCATAACTCTTTTTTTTTCTCCTTCCCGAGCCACCAAGTTTGTACCTGCTTAATAGTCCTCATAATATGGTGGACACCATGCCGTTTTTCCCCGAAAAGGGGAAAAAAAATTGAGAAAGAAGGATCTTTCCCCTCCTCGGCTGGCTTGAGGTTATGGCTTAGTTCACAGTCTAGAGACATGGCTGCAAGCAGTTGCTGTCTCCCCATTTTTAAATGTGGTTTTTGTCTCTTTGATATTGATCTTTGTAAGTATTTAATATATCCTAGACATAAACCCTTTTTCTGACTTATCAATTGCATTTTCTCCCATTTATATAGCTGTCTTTAGTTTTAGCCCATGTTTCTTTTGCCATGCAAAACTTTTAAATTTGTTGTAGTCCCATGTGCTTATTTTTAATTCTTCACCTTTATCAGTGACATTGAATTACTGAATGCACCTTTGAGTCCTGATATTGGAACATTCTGCCTATGTTTTCCTCAATATATTTGATAGATTCTGGTCTGATTTCAAAGTCTTTAACCTACATTGAATTTTATGTAAGGTGTGAGATATCAACCCCTTATCAGATGGGTATTGGGTGAATATCCTTTCCCATTCTTTGTATTTTGGTCACTGTGTCTTTTGAGGTGCCGAAGCTCCTTAGTTTAAGATAGTCCCTTTTGTTTATCTCTGTTTTCACTTGCTTGGCCAGTGGTGTGTCATCTTTGAAAATACCTTTAGTTTCAATGTTATGGAGGGCTTTGCCAACATTGTCTTCCATGTACATTATGGATTTTGGTCTGATGTTGAGATCTGTCGGGAGAAAGGAACTCTCCTTCACTGCTAGTGGGAATGCCAACTGGTTCAGCCTCTTTGGAAAACAATACGGACAATTCTCGAAAAATTAGAAATTGAACTCCCATTTGACCCAGCAATACCACTCCTGAGACTATAACCCAGAGAGGCAAAAAGGTATAATAGAAATGACATCTGAATTTGTATGTTCATTGTAGCACTGTTTACAATAGCCAAAATCTGGAAAAAAATGGAGTGCCCAAAAACAGATGACTGGTTAAAGAAACTTTGATACATCTACACAATGGAATACTATGCAGTTGTTAGAAATGATGAAGTAATGAAATTTGCGTATAAGTGGAACAACATGGAAAGTATCCTGTTAAGTGAAATGAGTCAGAAAGAGAGAGACAGACATAAAAAGATCGCACGCATCTCTGTAATATAAAGTAACAGAATGGGAGACTGACACCCAAGAGTAGTAGAGATAAGGACCAGGAGGTCTGCCCCACAGTTTGGAAACTGGCCTCACATGCTGGGGGAAAAGGCAGCTGAGATAGAGAAGAGAACACCTAGTAGAGGATGTTGTGTGGACCCATTCAGGTTGAAAGATGCGTGCTGAAAGTAGACTATAGACTGAACATGAAGGCCACTCAATACCTCTACTGCAAACTACAACATCTAAAAGAAGAAAGAACAAAAGGTAATTCCCTGCCACAGAGGCAGGGTAGGGTGGTGGGGGATGGGGTTAGGGTGGTAGGAGGGATACTGGGAACATTGGTGGAGGAGAATGGGCACTGGTGGAGGAATGGGTAAACGATCACTGTATGAATGAAATGTAAACACGAAAGTTCATAAGTTTATAACTGTACTTCATAGTGATTCACCAATAAATTTTTTTTTAATTTAAAAAAATTGATGCTCTCTGCCCAGATGAGATCCAGAGCAGCCACACATGAAACGGTTCCTCTGCTCCTTAAAGACTAGGATCCTAGAGGGCTACTGGCCACTTTTGGCACCCAGCAGCTTCTTATAGAAATGCATCTAGACTGTGAACTGGGCTACAACCCCATGCCACCCTGGGAGGGCAAAGGTTTTTCTCTCTTGACCTTTCCTTTCGGAGGGGGTGGCAGTAGCAGCAAATAAGTGAAGATCATTAGCCACACAGGTAGGGGTGGGTGGGAGGGGGGTATACTGGGGTTCTTGGTGGTGGAGCATGTGCATTGGTGAAGGAATGGGGATCTGATCATTGAGTGACTGAGACTTGAAACTGAAAACTTTGTAACTTTTTTCACGGTGATTCAATAAAAAAATTTTTTTAATTAAAAAAATTAACTGACCAAAAGAAGTAGATAAAAGAAAGCAAGAAAGCAGAAAAAAATTAGCTGATATTATATATGTTATCCTTTGATATTCTATTAGAGTCCACTGGTAATATAGCCTAGTCTTGTTTCAACTCTTTTTAATAACTATTGCTTTCTAGTATAATTTTGAGTTAGATGATGAGATACTTCCACGTTTCTTATTTTTCAGTATGCTTTTGACTATTTGGGGTCATAAGGAAACAGAAACACATCTCATAAACGGAGAGGATTAATATCATCAAGATGCCAATACTCCCCAAAGCATTGATAAATTCAATGCTGTCCACTTATTAGGATATCTGCTATGTTTTTCAAATAAATAGGCACTCTTTAAATTCATATTGATCAATAAGCGCACCCCTCCACATCCCCCCACCCTTGCTCTCTGAATAGTTAAAGAATTCCTTGGGAAAAAGAAGATGGCAGGCATCACTTTGCCCAACTTCAAACTATATTATATAAAGCAGTGGTAGTTAAAACAGCATGGTACTGCAATAGAAACAGACCTCAGACTAATGGAACAGATTTCAATATCCCAAGAAAGACCCTAAATTATTTGATCATTTAACCTTGATAAAGGAACAAAATATATAAAACGGTCTAATTACCTTCTCTAGATTGACTGCTATTTGGTCTGATATAACCATGGCGTTCCAGATTGCTTCTGTTTTCCCTTGCCTTGTATGATTGTTTTCTATGCTTTCTTTCTGACATTGTTTATATCCTATGACTTTAGATGTGCTTCCTGTAACCCTCAAATGAATGTACTTTTTTTTATTGATCCATCCTCTCTATGACTTTTGGTGAGGGAGTTTAGTCCCCTGACATTCAGAGAAATTATTGATATAAAGGGCTGCATTGCCGCTTTACTATATGGGATTGCCACCTCTACAGTTGGCTATTTGGTTTATATAAATATTCTTTCAGTATTTCATTCAGGGTTGATTTAGGGATAGCAAAAATCACCACTATTCTTTGTCTGAGAATGTTTTTTTTCCCTCCATCCCATCTAAATGAGAGCCTTGTAAGGTACTAGAAACTAGGTTGAGTTTTAGTTAGTGAGTAATTTGAATGTCATTCCAGCACAGTGGGTAGGACATTTGCCTTGCATGCAGCTGACCAGGGTTCGATTCCTCTGTTCCTCTTGGAGAGCCTGGCAAGCTACTGAGGGTATCGAGCCTGTGCAGCAGAGCCTGGCAAGCTACCTGTGGCATATTCGATATGTCAAAAAGAGTAACAACAAGTCTCACAATGGAGACATTACTAGTGCCTGCTCGAGCAAATCGATGAACAACCGGATGATAGGGCTACAGTGCTACCATTTCATATGTGAGATTTGTGCTTATGTTATTTCCCTTATATATAAGGTTTTCCTTCTTTCTTCATACAGTAAGAAGTATTCCTCTCTCTTTGGACTTTGCCATTTTGATTACTATGTGACTGAGTCTATTTTGCTTGGAATGCTTTGGACCTTTTGAATATGTACAGTACTGTCTCCCTCCTGAGAACAGGGACATTCTCAGCGATTATTCCTTCAACTACTTGCTCTCTCTCTTTCCCTTCTCTCCTGGTATTTCTATAATCAGAGATTATTTTTTTACTATTATCCATGAAGTAGCTTACACTCTCTTCCATTCGTTTTCTTTTTTGATAGATATGCTGTAAATCTTATGAGCTTTCCTTTCTATATAATTTCCTTTCTTTCCTTGCTGTTTTTAATATTCTGTGTTTTATCATTCGGTGTACAATTTGTTTTGAAGTTTTTCTATTTGAGTCTTCACTGGATCCCTTCAAGCCTCTTGGACCTGGGAGTGTATATTCCTGAAATCTGGGAAATTCTTATCTATGACCTCTTCAACTATTGATTCTTCATTAAATTGTTCTTATTTCTCAGGAGCCCTGATAATTCTTATACCATTCCTCTTGAATTTATGTCATAGTTCTCTGGTGTGCTGTTCATTTCCTTTCCAACTTCTTTTTCCATCTTATGTTGTTTTCTAGAGGTAAAGTCTCTGAGTTAAGACTGGGAATTGCTCATTAACTTCCCTGCCCATCTCTGCCCAGTGACAGGAAGTGTAACAATGTGCAGTGGGAAATTTGTTGAGTAGAGTTGTTGTGCAGCCACATATGTGGGATGCATGATCAAAAGATATAGAACTAGGCACATTGATATGTGGAGGCCAGGCATGAAGGCTGCTGGAACCTAGACAGAAGAGAGAAAAAATCTGCCTCCAGTTCAGAGAAACTCCTGGAGATGTTAGCCGGAACATTAATCTCACATGGAATAGTAGAAGAGCAAAAACAAGGTTCCTACTTCATTAACTCTAAATGAACACTTGAGAATGTATGGAATGTATGCACTAATTTATTTATTCACTGATTTTTGTTTTCTGGGACATGCCCAGCAGTGCTACGAGCTTTCTACTGGCTCTGTGCTTAGGCTCTATGATCACTGGCTCTGTGATCACTTCTGATGGTTCTTGGGGAACTGTATGCTATGCCAGGGATTAAATCAGGGTCAACCACATACAAAGCAAGAATCTTAAAACCTTACAATCTCTCTGGTGCATAAACATAGGGTTTTTTTTTTTAATAATATGCTTTATTTGGATTTTCAGCTTTAGAGTAAGGGAATTCTCTTTTTCAACAACTATTTTTCTGACACTGATTTTTTTTTAAGATGAGTATTTCAATTATTCAGTTTTATTGTACTATCCATGACTAGTGTAAATTGATTTTTATCCTTAAGGCAATCTAACTAGCTGTGAATTTTAGTTCTTCATAATAAAATTATTAAAACAGAAGAAAATTGGGCTTTATGGTTGAGTGTTTTGTTAAAGGGATCAGAGGAGTTAAATGCAATATCCTATAAAATATACTCTTTTGTTCAGTTCAGCGCTCATGGATTTTTCTGGTATAAGATTTCATGAAGATATATATTTTGTAGATTGTACATTTCCTTTTAAAAACATCTTGGTAAATTTTAAAGCATGTCTCTTAGCTACACAGAGAGTAGAATCAATGTTGAATCTATAAATTATAGCATCTGATAATAGTCTGACATGTGGGTACTCTATCATTCCTTTATCTAATTTTCCCTTTGAGAAAAATAAATTATCCAGAGTATTGAAATATTTGATCATGGTTAAATTTGTTTTGTTGGCTCAATAATGTATATCACTAAGGCTGTAACTATGGATAAATGTTTTTGTATGAAAAACAAAAACAACATACTAAAAATATATGAGTCGAATGCCCAACTTAAAAAATATTGTCTCATTGAAGTCTCAAAATTATCTTTTACCTCTGAGAACTATCAAACTATTATTTTATCTCAAAATATATTTTGAGAAAGAACAGAAAGATATTCCACAACTTTATTATCTTTCACTGATATTAGGATTAATAATTACATAAATATGTGCTCTTAGAATTTTCCTACAGGTAAAAATGTTAAATGAGAATGTCTTACTCACCCAGACATCATAGTAATTTATTATTTTGAAAGTTGATCAGAACTGCAAACTATTTCTAATATGATTTGATAGGTCATATACTTTTTTCATAACTATACATTTAAGGGGGATATCTAATCACTGTAAGAATTTAATACTTAAACAACACTTGAGTTCTAAAATGTTTCCAAATTATGTTTTATCTAAAAAATGTAAGAAACAATTTGTGTCATAAGAAATTTAGACCATACCAATTGAAGAGATGAATTGTAAGAGATTACCAAGAAACATAGTTACCTGAACCACTACAAAGTTGAAAATTATTATTTTGTTTTACATCCAATGTATTTTAGTATGGAGTGATATTTGCCTATAAATTATTTATATGTTGAATTTCAAATGGCAGGATAAGTGGAAGTGATATTTCTTATGTATATTGGAGAGATTAGGATTATACTAAATAATAACTGAGAAAAAAAGTATATTTCTCTGGAAGTTTGTTAATAATAACTCAATCAAAGGCCACTGATTGACAGAAAGAATTTCTGAATTAATTAAGAGTATTTATTACACCAATGTTAAGTCTAAAGTTCAAATTGAGTGATATATGTTTATTAATCTTTAAACTTGATACTGAGGACTTCTACAAAATTGCATATTTAAACTTAAATACCAATTTTAAAATAACTTGGACATGAGTGAAAGCCTTATGTTATACAGCAAAATGATGATGTTATTCTTATTTGACTATTCCATGTATCTGAAACAATATTTAGCTTCTTGTTTTTAGAAAACATTTCAAAAAACTCATGGAATGTGCATTACCATATGTAGTTATTCTATTTTATTTTCCTGTTGGGATAAAAGAAGAATTTATGATTTTAAATGATTTTTGTTTCTGGTATATTCATAACTGGTCAAGTTTGAGGATTCTTATTTTCTGCACCCCTTAAATGAGTACAAACTCAAAAAAATTTTGAGATTTTATTCAGACTGAACTGGGATTCAAATTTAGAGACTCTAAATCTTTCTCCTGTTAGTATTATTTGTGAATTTCCTACATATCTGTTAGAGTAGAGAGAAAACAGTGTTGTCCCAGACTGAGTGTCTGTAGTCTTATACTATATTGCCATTTGCAGATTCTGATTTAGTTAGTAAACTCCCTACCCTTATATGGCATCAAATAAGACCATATATGATATTTGCCTTATTTTCTCAACAAATTTTACTTAATGTTCAATTTAAGGGTACTGTCTTGTAATTTTATTGAATTTTAGTCTTTATCCTACTTTCATAGTTCAATGTTAGCGTCTTTCTTTTCCCCTTTCATGTTCCTTTCTTTTTCCCTTTTCCTTTCCTCTTCACTCTTCCTCGAACTTTAGTTTTAAAAGAGAAATATCTTGATAAATCTTGTTTCAGCATTAGTAAAGGGGCTTTGAGACTTAGACTTAATGACTTGGCATGGCTTAGGACAACTTTTATCTAAGAGACTTAGATTTTAATACACAAAATGATCTAACTAAACCACTTTCTATGTTGTCCCGCAGATTCCTAAAAACAACTTTATCTGCGATTCTCAATTAATTTTACAAATATGTTGTGATAATTTGCAAATAATGCAGATGTATTTTGAGTTTACATATTTAAACCTATCAGAGTTATTTTTTGCAGTACAAAAATCATTTAAACAAGAATTTAGGTGGTTTTGCTTCAAGCCAACATGCCAAAATTTCAAAATAATCGTTTGTATAATCATTTTTTCTCATTAGCTTTTAATTGACTATTTTTTATTATGTTAATTTACTTATTTTGAGCCCCTGCTAATTGTATTTCACCACTGAATCAAATTTTTATATCTAAACCTTTTAACATCTTTTATTGCTCCCATTTCTTAGCAAAATATATAATAATAATAATCTAGATTCAGTGAATGAAGAGAAATATGACTTCAAGATCTGGGAGAATTTTCAAACCAATATTTCCAAATCTTTTTTAAAAAGTTACAACTGAGAAGTATGGACCACTCCATTTTCAATGACTCCTTTAAGACAAAATTTTATGATGTCAATATAAAGATTATCTCATTATATCTATGTATAGACTTATTACTAGATAAAATCCCAGGAAAGTAAATAATTTGCATATGAATTAAAGTTCAAAAGGAGGAAATACTCCAAAAACAATAGTTTGGTGTTTTTGTTTGTTTGTTTGTTTTTGCTTTTTGGGTCACACCTGGCGATGCACAGGGGTTACTCCTGGCTCTGCACTCAGGAATTACACCAGGCAGTGCTCAGGGGACCATATGGGATGCTGGGAATCGAACCCTGGTCGGCTGCGTGCAAGGCAAACGCCCTACCCGCTGTGCTATTGCTCCAGCCCCAAAAACAATAGTTTGGACCTTTTGGGCCTCATGTAGATCTCTATAAGGGTCAGAAGATAAATACTTTGTTGGAGAAATGTTTCTTCAAGAATTACTGAAAATAAAGGAGTTTTGCATGAAACTTTGCCTATTTTAATAGGTCAGAGAAATCTTTACACATGTAGATTACTCCTCTCCTTATAAGAAAAAATCTTGTTTCGGCCTTTATTCTCCAGGAGTGAAAATAATGTTTAATGCCCAGAGGGACTCTTGCTTCATTTTTACCTATCTCAGCAATTCTTTTATCTGCACCCATACCTCACTAGACTTTGTGCACACCCTGATTCTGCTCAGTACCTGAATTTAGCTTTTCCCTTCCCTTATACTTTGCCCTAACTTTTTCCATATTCAGTATCATGCTGATTCATTCACGAAGATCCTTTAGAAGTAGATGTTCTAAATACTTAGCAATCATCTTTCATGGAAAGTCTTTTATAATTCATTAATATTTTCCCTTTACAATTTTCTGTTATTAAAATCCACACAATTGTTCTGAAAGGTTATCAGAAATTTGCTTTAATAGCTGTCTTCCAACTGTGTGACTAGTAAAAAGTTAAGAAAATCAGTTTAATATAAATGGCACAAAAAAAGTCTGCTCTATAAAAATAACAGAGTAATTATGAACACATACTCATTATTGAAAGTTACTTACTTCAGGATATTAGTCTCTTGTATTTGATCTAATGATGATAGTTAAATATAGTATTATCATTACTACTTGCACAAAAGCTCTCTAATAGCACTTAATATGTTTTTGAAGTAAACCCTAATTAAAATTTTTTACAGTGTGTGAGACAGCCTACTTTAACCAAAGAAGAGACTTGTAAATGTCTAGTATGATTTAAAAAAATGAGTACTCTTTGAAAGTCTGTTGATAACCTCAATTCTATAATAGCCAGTGATATCAGTGGTTTCTTTATGCAGTTTCCTTAGAGAGATGTAATGTAAAACATGTATATCTACATATATATAATATTTACTAAAATGCATTACAATGCATATTTGAAACCTTCAAACAGGATTAAAATACATCAAGTTTATTTTAAGATTAATCTAGCAAGGAGTATTGTCATCATGAAAGATGAGTGGAACTAAGACCTATTTTAAAGTTTTATGAAAACATTATTAAAAAATCCATCATTAGTTGCAACCTCCCTCAAGTCTCTAAGCTCAGTTAAAACACATTAAGCTTACTTTAAAATCAATAAAGTATTTTAAAAGGTTTTTTTTTTTCTGGCACAAAGCAATTGTAGGATATATTTATTTTAATCTCCCTTAAACACCAATAACTAATCCATCATTTGGGCTTATGTACTCTCCAAAAATATTTTGTTGAATAAGCCAGCATTTAAAAGCATGGTTTAATTTTTTCATATACTGAATCAGAAAATCTCGCCCTATACAATTTGGTTTGCTGTGTATTTTTCTTTTACTATATACATACATACATACATATATATTCATGTCTTTCCTATTGTAAAAATTCACATGTAATTGAATTCAATCAGTTACATGAAAACCATATTATTCAATAAATCTATTCCACTCATATAACATATCTAAGTTGATTAAAAACAAACAGGTAAACAAACAGAAAGCCTGAAAGTGGTTGCCAGAGGTTGGGCAGGTAGAATCACTCTTAAAGATTAATGACTATAGAATTTCCGTTTTACAAGATGACAGGGTTCTGAAGATAACTTGCAAACAATATAAAATACTTAAAATACAGAATTATACAATTAAAATGATTGATATGGCAAATTGAAAGTTCAATGTTTTTTCTTCAATAGGAAGAGGTAATAAATAAAGGAATAAAGGGAGGAAGAGAGAACAAAAAGAAAAGAAAAACATTGGGAGAGAGGGAAGAAAGGAAATAAAGGAAAGGGGAAGGAAGAACAAAGAATAAAAAAAAAAGTGAAGGTAGCCAAGCAAGCTACAAATTGCCACTCACCTCAAAATAAAAGAAATGCTCAAGGCATATCTTATATTTTGTGATTATTTATTTCATTTTCTTATTTTAATCTATTGACTCTAACCCACTTGCCCCGCCCCCCCTTTTTTTTAATCACAGTTATTCACTGCCTCCTTTTATCCCTGGTAATTTTCTCAAATTTTCTTTACCTCTTGTTGTTTTTATAACTTTCCCAGTAAAAATTCAGAGAAAATATGGTCATCTAATTCATTCATTCATTTTATTTTTGGTTTTTGTGTTTGGGCAACACTCAGTGACGCTCAGGGGTTACTCTGGTTCTACACTCAGGAATTATACTTGGTGTTTCTCAAGGACCATTTGGGATGCCAGGTTCAAACCCAGGTTGGCGGTGTGCAAGGCAAATGCCTTACCTGTTCCTGCCAATCATTCATTCTTTTCCACTCATGCACAACATATTTAGCTGTCTACCTTATGAAGTAATCACCATTGACTCAAGCAACAAACTTTTACAGTATGATTTGGGTAATTACTACAGGGTTATCCACTGCAGACTCATAAGCAGTGGGGGCTTTTATTTTTTTGTATATACTATGTTATTTATAAATTCTATTGTTGACAAGTGGTGTTCACAACATTTTTATCTTCTTATTTGTTGACTTTCCTTCTCAATCAACTTAGTTTTTAATTTTTTTCCTAATGAAATTCAGTAATTCAATGTTACTCTGGGCTGGAGTGATAGCACAGCAGGTTGGGCGTTTGCCTTGCATGTGGCCAACCCGGGTTCGATTTCTCTGTGTCCCTCTTGGAGAGCCTGGCAAGCTACTGAGAGTATCCCGCCCACACGACTGAGCCTGACAAGCTACCCATGGCATATTCGATATTCCGAAAACAGTAACAAGAAGTCTGGTGCTTGCTGGAGCAAATCTATGAGCAACTGGATGACAGTGATACAGTGATACAATGTTCCTCTGAAGTAAATACATTTTCCCTCAAATATCCACTTTTATAATAGTGTTAAAAATTTATGGTTTTTCATGTACATTATTTTCTCACCTCCCCACCAAAATCTTCATATAAATTATGGTAAAAAATGTCCTGTCACTGTTAACTTTCAGCATTTATATTGCCTAACCCATAACGTAGAGAATTCTTGGCAAATATCTTTTAAATAGATGTCCACTTAATGCAAGAAGCCATTGAGTTCTGATGCAATTGATAAGGAGAAGATTATATACAGGAAAAAAATTGCATTCTCTTTAGCCTCAAACAATTGTTAGGAAGATCTTATAGGATAAACTGGGTAACAAAAATTTGACAAACTATAACTGTAAAGGAAGATCCAAGGTAACTCTTGTTTCTTTTCCCAGGCCTCATGCTAACTCTGAGGGCCTCATCATGGACATATAATTTGCTTTCTTTCAAAAGTGCTTTTTATATCCTCATGGAGATTGTGAAATTATCTTGATCTTTACCCTGTTGAATTGTCTTTCTTTCCTGTGGTAACAAAAGAAACATAAACATATAGAGTTAAGAAATAGAGTTTTGGGGCCAGAGATGGTACAGAGGTTAGGGTGTTTTCCTTGCACTAAGCTGACTGTGGTTTGTTCCCTGGCGCCCAATATAATGCCTAGAGCATCCTCTGAGTGAACTCTGAGTGCAGGCAGAGTCAGAAGTAAGCCCTAAGCATCACCAGGTATGGGAATGGAATAAAGAGAGAAAGAGAGAGAGAAAGAGAGAGAGAGTAAGAGAGAAAGAAAGAGAGGGAAAGAGAGAGAGTAAGAGAGAAAGAGGGATAAAGAGAGGGAGTGAGAAAGTGAGAGAAAGAGAGAAATTATGAGAGAAAGAAATTGAAAAAGAGAAAAGAAGGAATACAAAGTTTCTTTTTAGATATAGAGTTTGTTATTTCTCACTGTAAGTGATATGCACAGTAAGTATGTCTGCATGTAGTTTGAAGAGTCACTATTAATAATGCAGAGAAGAGAGATTGTATTATTTTCAAGTCAGTTACCAGTCAAAGTTAGTGTATCTTCAAACCCACTAAAACATTTAAGCAAACACAGTCTTTCTTAAAAAAAAAAAATTGAGTCACCTTGAGATACACAGTTTCAAAGCTGTTCATGATCTGGTTTCAGTCATTCCAAGACACATCCTTTTGCCAGCATACATTTCCCACCAGCAATGCCCCCAGGTTCCCTACCCCAGCCCCCCACCACTCTGTATAGCCTTTCGATAGAACAGGCACTTTAATTCTTTCTCTCTCTTTTTAGCATTATGGTATGAAATACAGAAACTGAGAGGTTATCATGTTTGTTCCTTTTACCTACTTTCAGCAAGGAGTTCTTATCAGAGTGATCATTTGCAACTATCTTTGTCAAAGTGTCCCCTTCTCTATCCCAAATGCCGTCTCCTCCAGCTCTTGAAGCAGGCTTCCAACTGTGGACCAATCCTCCTGGCCCTTATTTCTACTGTCCTTAGGCATTAATCTCATACTATGTTTTTTTTATATATCCCACAAATGAGTCCAATCATTCTATATATGTTCCTCTCTTTCTGACTCATTTAACTGAGTATTATATTCTCCATGTCCATCCATTTATGAGCAAATTCCACGACTTCATTTTTCCTAACTGTTAGCCCAAGTGATAGGAGAGTGGGGAAGGTGCTCGCCTTGTATTTTTCCTAACCGCTGCACAGTGTTTCATTTTGTAGATGTACCATAGTTTCTCTAACCATTCATCTGTTCTCTGGCACTTGGGTTGTTTCCAGATTCTGACTATTGTTAATAGTGCTGCAATGAACATAGAAGTGTGGATGACATTGCTTCTGTGTGTTTTTGGATCTCCTGGGTATATTTACAGAAGTTGGTATTAATCTTATATTTGTTGGGTAAAATAGGAGCTCAATTTCTAGCTTTTTCAGAAAAGCCCATATTGTTTTCCCAAAAGACTGGACCAGTAGGCATTCTTACCAACAGTGAAGGAGAGTCTCTTTCTCTCTGTATCTATGCCAGCACTGGTTGCTCTTGTTCTTTTAGATGTGTGCCAGTCTCTGTGGCGTGAGATGATATCTCATTGTTGTTTTGATTTGCATCTCCCTTACTAGGGATGTACAGCATTTTTTCATGTGTCTCCCGGACATTTGTATTTTTTCTTCAATGAGTTTCTGTTCATTTCTTCTCCCTGTTTTTTTTTTTCTGGGTTAGATGTTTTTTCTTGTAAAGTTCTACCAGTGCTTATATATACTGCCTATTAATCCCTTATCAAATTAGTATTGATAAATATTTTTTCCAGTCTGTGTGTTGTCTTTGTATCTTGGTCACCGTTTCTTTTGAGGTGCAGAAAATTTTTAGTTTAATTTAAGTTCCATTTGTTTATCTTTACTTCTACTTGTTTGGTCAGTGGTCTTCATCTTTGAAGATGCCTTTAGCTTTAATGTCATGGATGGTTCTGCCCACATTTTTCTTCATGTACCCTTATGGATTCAGGTCTGATATTGAATTCTTTAATCCATCTTGATCTGACTTTTGTGCCTGTCATCAATAAGAGGTCTGAATTCATTTTTTTTTCTTTTGCATTTAGCTGCCTAGTTTTCCTAGCACGATTTGTTGAGAGGAATTCCTAGCTCTACTTCATATTTCTTGCTCCTTTACCGAAGATTTGGTGATCATATATTTGCGAATCGGTGTCAGAATATTCAACACTGTTCCACTGATCTGTGGGTCTGTCTTTATTCCAATACTATGCTGCCTTTTGCACTGAATCTCTGTCTCACATAAATGTTCTCTTTAATTCGTACAATTATTTCAATGTTCAGTTAATGTAGGTAAAAATACTAAGTGTTTAACCTCCCTCTACTATAATTAGACATGTTAAGTTAAGCAGTCGCTTATCTTCTATTTTCCCATTTATGTACTGTAAATGTTGACCAAAACAGACTTTCACTTCTGTCCTCTCAAACAAAAGTAAAGACAAATTCTCTGATATTGACAGCCCAATATAGTTTCAATTGTAACTATGGATTATCCATTAAATTCATAAAACCATAAATTTTCATTGCCAATGATCAAAAAACTGTTATGTGCAGTTTGGAAGTATCTAATAGAAAATTACCCCCCTTCTCCACCTAATGGCTTTGGTATAAATTTACCAAAGAAATATTATTCTACTTTGAACTACAGACTCAAATACCTCTATCCAGAAGTGGGTCACATTTTCAAAAATACTGCATGTTTTGTGAGTTGATTTCTTTTTATCTATCAGATGAAGGTCGTAACTGTCTCTCTGAGCTTCATCTTCTGTTAGATATTAATACCAACTTTCACCTAGCAAAGATAAGACTTACCTTGGCTTATTTTTTCTAAGTGTTTAATACACATCCCCTTTCAATAGAGCATTTCTACATAGTCCCCTAGACAAATATTGAAAAATCTAAGAAGTATAATACAATATGTGTGCTGCTTACTAACAGCTCCTCACAGTTGAGTAAATGCATTGCACCTGGATGAGCTAAATGTATTTTTTTAAACTTCTATGATGACCTGTCATTCTAAATATTCTATTTCAGTTGTTTCTATCCATAGTCTTCCCCTATTCAGTCTCTCTAAATGAGGTTCACATTTCTTTGTGGTCCCAGAGCAATTTCCTATGGTTTCTCACAAGCTATAAACATTATTAAGATTTTTCCATATACATTATAGAACTCTCTGCAGCATAACAGTGAATCATCATAATTTTGTTATGCCAAATCCACAGGTGATAGAAACAATAAAATAGAAAACCAAGAGAAGATTCACACTACATTTCAGCAAATGATTTCTGACCAGTTTGACAGCTCTATAAAAATTTAAGAAATGTGTTCACTCTCTTTTTCTCACTCCTTTTCCTTTTGTCCCCTATCTCATATATTGAGTGAATGTAGTAATTACACCATTCAGAATCTCTATTCTGTTCTCATACTTGTCTATGTCAACTATATCAAAATTATTCGAGATGAAGAGGGATTTACATTATACAAGGTTCCTAATATAAACATTGTTTGCATTTTTTTCTAGTTTTCTTCTAGGCTTTATCTATAAAAATAGCAATTTTTAGCAATCTGAAGTACTTTTGCTTCTTTTCTTATTTTATTATATTCATGATTATTTATAATAACTTTTATGATTTTGATAGAATTCTAATGAAACTATATGAAAATATTTGACTTATAGAATGGCTTTTAAAATGGACAGAAAATTTATGTTCCCAAATTTCTAAATTTTACTTTCATTTGCTGAACTGTGACAATACCAAGTTTATATATTGTTTTTAGCACTGTAGCACTATAGCACTGTCTTCCCGTTGTTCATCAATTTGCTCGAGCAGGCAGCAGTAATGTCTCCATTGTGAGACCTGTTACTGTTTTTGGCATTAGGAATTGGATATTGTATATTCAGTAAAAATAAATTAAACTTACATTTATTTCATTAAATAGCTTTTCAACATAGAGTTTACTAAAGTAGTTTTCAAATTTACTATATTTTCTTGTTAATTCATAGTCTTTTTTTTCTTTTAGCTTGCATACAAATTTATTTCTCAAAATTATATTGCAAAATATTCTAAAAATTATCATCATCATCCCGTTGATCGTTTAATTTCTCGAGTGGTCTCAGTAACATCTTCATTTGTCCAAGCCCTGAAGATTTTAGAAGCCTCTCTCTACTCATCCTTCCAAGGATGCAGTACTGGAGGCTATTTCAGGGTCAGGAGAATGAGACCCAGCTTGTTACTGGTTTTGGCATATTAATACACCATGGGGACCTTGCGAGGCTCTCCCATGTGGGCAGGAAACCCCCAGTAGTTTGCCTGGTTCTCCCAGAGGGAGAAGTAGGCTATAAGATGTCGCTCCTGAGAGCTCGCTTTTAAGTCTCTGGATGCTGGCCATTGACAGGGTTAAACGGTGACGGGGGCAGTCCCTTGGTGTGACTGCCAAGCTACTAGGAAGTGGGAAATCTGGGTGGAGGAGGCCCAGTCCCCATTGTAGCAGGCTTGGAGGTCTCAGCCCCGGGTCCCACACACCTGGGTTCCTTTGCTGGTTCCTTCATGCATGAGGCTCGTCCGAACGTGTGGAGAGAGGCCTTGAGCATGGTTGTGGCTAGTCTCTGGAGGTCTTCGGCCGCCGGGAGCTCTGCTCAAGGTGGGAAGGGAAGCTGGAGACTATCACCTCCAAGGAGACCCTGGGGAAGACAGTCAGGCTCGCGGGCAACATTATTTGAAACAAAGTGTGATGTAATTCAAATCTAAGGGTGTTCAGAAATAATGAGCAGTTAAATGACATGAAATTAAGAGTAGTAAGCTAAACTAAGGGATCATTAGCTATTAGTAAAAACAAAGTAAAAAGAGAACTAAGAATCAAAAAGTTTGGGAGAGAAGATGAACACAATCTATGAAGAAAACACATATGAATGGTCAGAAGACATGCCCAAAAGTTTTACTTTTCACTTACTACCAGGAAAATACAAATTAAAACAATAAGATATCACACCAGGGAGAATGTCATGTGCAAAAGAGACTAGAAACAAACAGTGCTAGGTGGGAATGTGGTGGAAAAGGATGTTATTCACCTCAGTGAAAATCTCACCTGGTTCAGCCTTTATGGAAAAGAGTATGAGTATTCATAAAAGCATAAATTCCCAAAAGACACAGTGATTACACTTCTTGACATTTATTCCCCATCATAAAAAACCCAACAATTTGAACAAATATATATACACACTTTTGTTCAGTGCAGTACTTTGTGCAATTACCAGACTTTGAAAACCCAAAAGTTCAATGACAGGTGAATAAATAAAGAAGATGTGGTAGATACACACAGTGAAATACTATAAAGCTATAATATTTCAACACCAATCCCACCACCACTGTCAACTTCCCTCCACTAGTGTTCCCATATTTCCTCCCTACCCTAACCCCTACCCTATACCTGACTGTCAACTTGACAGGAATTTTACTTTTTATACTTCTTCACTTACCTACATTCTTTTCTCAATTGTCTATATTATTTTATTTTTCTTAAAGATTACCAGAGCTAGTTATGTACTGGACAAAATTGTTATAATTTTCATCTTGCTACAGCTAAATAGAATGCAATTAATAACACACCTCAGTATTATCGTTTCATAATTAGCGTTAAATTCTTGTAAGCCAAGGAATACAAATCAAACTTGCAAAATGCATGAAAAGATATAAGAACTTCTACTTTTATATAAAATACTCATAAAACCCGGCTGGTAGAATGTCTTATTGGTTTTGAAATTTTATTTTCTCTATGGTAATAATTAATATTCATAAATGTTCATGAGGTTTTACTTAGAATGAATTCTCTAATAGTTTATTGGAGGGCCCTAGCATATAAGTTAGATTAAAGCAAATAATACTATTTAAATAATTCCTTTAATCACTGTATTATCTCTCATTTGGTAAAAATGTCAATTTTATTAATTCTTAATTCTATCTTTAGTATTTTGAACTTCATAATTTATGTTTTTTGTGTGAAAATAATTTTTCACCATTATATATGTCTCTCTTCATTACTGTGTTTGCTTAGGCATTGTAATTTTCTGTTATTAGCATTTTAATATTTATTTTTCTTTTTTAAAAAATTTTATTGGGGTCAAAACTGCTGGTGTTTATATTACTCCTGGTTCTGAGCTCTGGGAGAACTCTTGGCAGTGTTTATGGGACATTGTGGGGAAATTGAATCCATGTTAATCATGTGCTAAATAAACACCTTAACACCAATACTATTGCTCCAGTCTCCATAACTGTCTGAATCTAATTTTTTATATCTACTTTACTTAAATATACTTTGTTGTGGAAAATAACATTTACCTAGATTGTGATTATTATATGCCTTTAAGTCATATTTTTTATTTTATTTTTTCTTTATTACTCACAAGCTTATAAGTTAACTCAGTTTATTATTTCTTGATTATTATGTTTTTCATTATGATGATTTGCTTCTTTACATGCTTTTAAATTCATCCTAATATATTTTTTAGGTGTTTTCACCTGGTAGGAAATTATGAATAGAGAACATTTTGATAATTGCATTTGTCAAAGAAGTGGAAATTTTTAGCAGTTCTCAAAGAAGTTTAATGCTAAATTTTAGTTTGGGAAATTAAGAAACTGAATAAAGGGTTTGTTTTTTAATTCTCACAAAAATAATTTTATTTTACTTAAATTTAGCAACAAATGTTGAGCTTCTTGTCAACAACTTTTTGTGTGTATGTGTGTGTATGTGTGTGTATGTGTGAAGATAGAGAGAGAGGCAGACAGACAGACAGACAGACAGAGACACAATTAGAGAGACAGCAAAAAAAAATTTAATTCTCGGTATATTGAATTGGCAACTCTCCAAATTTAAGCCTTTACATGGGGTTTTTGGTTTTGTTGGTTTTCTTAATTTTATGTGAACGACTGCTTACCTTTCTTCCAAGTTCCTAGGATTTTATTTTCTAAAACTATCTTGTACTTCTCAACCTCATCTGTCTTAAGGCATAAATTTTCCCCAAATTTCCAGATATAAATTAAAAGTATAAATTTGAGTCGTATATTCTTTTTTTATGACATGTAACACATTGAATTGCATTAAATTACAAGATTCCAATTTTTGTTTTCCAGAGTTTATATGAAAAGGGCATTTTTTTTTTCATAGTAGAAATCTGGTAGTCCCTCTCAGCTTCATACAGGTACGTCATCAAAAAACAATTGTTCACTGTTTGTTCTAGTTTTTGTTTCTGTTTTTCTTAGTTTGTAGTCTTTATTCTTCACAATGAGTGCTAAACCTCTATGCACTGAGTTCGTATTCTAAACGAGAATGAACAATTGAAGTTTGAAATTATCGGGATATGTCAGCTGATTCTGTTCCCTTCACAAGTCTTTTCTAAGAAACACAAGTCAGCCATTACTACTTATTTCTTCATGATTTGTAGTAAATTCCATGTCTTTTTCAAGTTAGGCACTCTTGCATGATTAAAGGTAAGCAAAAGTTATCAGGTTATGTTAAATTCTGCCATATAATACGTGACTTTCCTTTTGAATTTCCCTTCCTTTCTTCCTGTCACCACCTCCTCCTTCCTCTTTCAGTCTTCTAAAATACTAAATACTAAATATAGTTTTGATTACTATATTCTTATGATGTAGCAGTGGCCAAATGTAATATAAAAGGATTCCTGATAAATATACTTCACCCATGTCGTTAAAATCAATTTGTGTTTCATGTGGCAATATGCCAAAGCTAGTGCTAATGCCAGTACATTTTAACTATCTAATTTCGTTGAAAATGTTCAGTTTCACCATTTGAGGGAAAACATATAACTTAACTATTTACATAAAGAATTAAGTTCCTGAAATGCCTTTCTTAATTTTATTGTTTTAAACTGGTATACCAATACAATACAAACTATACAATCTGCAGAATGCATCTTTCTGCTCCCACTTATGCACACACCACCAATTTCAAGGGCAAGCATACAGTTTGATGTGGCCCTATCTAATACTCATTCCTACCCCTTCACCTTGCCCTGTGTTAAGTCTTTAATAGAACATCACATTATCAGTTTGGTATAATTAAAAGTCCTCAGGGTAAATATTTCATACTAATTCCCCCAAATGCCACATAGACACTTATCACCTGAAAGCAGGTTTGGTTTTACAGGATTAAATGTGGAAGATAAATGATAGCATTATCCAATTTAAAATAAGTTTAATCTTATACATATTTATTTTTCTCTAACATAATGAAAATATGGACAGATCTTTTATTGCCCCTGAATGCTTCTTTACTATGATAGAAAATGATAGAAGAATGAAAAGGACAAAATAACATTTTTGTCAAACAAGATGAAGCCTTAATAATTTTCAAACCAAATGTTAAGAGCTGATCTCAGTGGGAAGCTACAAAAAATAGATATGGTAAACATTTCAAAAGTTTCACAAGAATAGTTCTCATATTTAAATAAATGTTGTGTGTACACCTCATTTATGTTTCTAAGAGGCATACAGAGTGGAATCATATTGACAACTTACTACCATCAAATAAAGATTACAAGTATCTCCATGTCTTGCCGAGGTAATTATAAGAATTGAGAGAATTGAGAAAGAAATACTAATTATTTGTATTTGATGGCCAGTGCAGTCTTATAAATTGTGTCCCGTACATACAAAGGTAGGATCAACTACTTAAGGAGTCAAATAAAAGGTAATTAACACTGTGGCATCTCTTATAATTTTAATTTGGGGCCTTGCATGAGGCTGACCTTCTTCAGTCTCCAGCAGCACATTTGATTCCCCGAGCACCACCAGGACTAATGTCAGAACAATGCTCAGTGTGATCCTCAAATCAAACCAAGCCAGAAAACACACAAAATCAATAAATGTGATGCTGGGGTGAGAGAGATACTACAGGGGTTGAGTCTTTTGCCTTGCATATGGCTACTCTGGCTTAGATTACTGCCACCACACATGGTCCCCTGCACATAGACCCAAGAGAAATCCATGAGTACTGCCTGATTTGCTCTCCTCCCCCTGCCCCCAATTAAATGCTCACTTTGTTAAGTTTGTGGGCATATATATGAAAAGTAACCTCTAGTTAATTGCTTTGAAATGGAAAGCATTCTATTTTTAATTTTAAATCCCTTCGATTTTTCATAAAAATCTGTAACAAATATCATTAAGTATCACCTTCCTCATTCAGTTTAGGAAGCCTGAGAGAATGTTAATAATATGCTACATGTGTCATACATCTGGAATAAAATTATTCTGGTGTGGCAAGATTATATCCCCAGGTATTAAACACTTGCCTAAAAGCCATTTCTGGTATTTTTATTTAGTTCAGAAAAGAGTATTGACACAGAAATGATCATGATGATTAAAATGAATTCCTTGATCAATGTATCTCCTCTGATAATCACTTTCTAAAGTCTAAGCACTTTTTCATAATTTAAAAATCCATGTGATGATCTGGTTTTCTTGACTCGTTCTAGTTCCCGTTTCTTTTCACAATGATACTTTTCCTTCCACATTATTCTTTCTATGTCTTTAAAATTTCCTTAGAACTTTTGCACTGTTTGAAATTTGAAATTTGTTACTCACATTTCAGCATGGCTTATATTTTACTTAAGACTGGGCTAAAATGACATCTTTGAAATACTTTACTGCCACTCAACTCTATATTAATACTCAGGAATTCACCATCATACCACTTTTCATTTCATTATAATTATAATGATTGTCTATTTGGTTGTTAGTTTTATTACCTTTTCACCACTGACCTTCCCACTAAAAATTAATCTCCTTGGGAAAGAGATTTTCTTCTTTCATTCCTTAATAGCATGAATATGGCAAACAATTGACAGTAACTGTTTGTTGTAGCAATGTATCAATACAACCTGATACTAGAAAACAGAGGATGAACACCAATGGAACATATCAGAGCTTATAGATCATAAAATATTAGATTAAAAAAAAACCTTTGGAGAGTATTATTTTGAGTCTCTACGCATGAATCTGAAAGTTTAGATAGTTATGCCCAAGTAGTAGTTTAGATAGTTATGTCCAGTAGCTTGCAGAGCCCGGCAAGCTACTGAAAGTATCCCACCCGCATGACAGAGACTGGCAAACCACCCATGGCATATTTGATATGCCAAAAACAGTAGCAACAAGTTTCACAATGGAGACGTTACTGGTGCCCGCTTGAGCAAATCAATGAATAATGGGATGACAGTGCTACAGTGCTACATCTTCTCTAAGAGCTACATAGTATTCCACTGTGTAGATGTACCAAAGTTCCTTTAACTAGTCATCTTTTCTTGGGCACTCCGGTTTTTTCCAGATTTTGGCTATTGTAAACAGTGAAGCAATAAACATACAAGTGCAGATGTCATTTCTACTATACTTTTTTGCATCTCCAGGATATAATCCCAGAAGTAATATTGTTGGGTGAAATGGGAGCTCAATTTCTAAGTTTTTGAGAAAAATTAGAAATTGCTTTCCAAAAAGGCTGAACCAGTCGGCATTCCCACCAGCAGTGAAGAAAAGTTCCTTTCTCCTCACATCCACGCCAACACCGGTTGATTTTCTTTTTGACATGTGCCAGCCAGTCTCTGTGGTGTGAGATGATATCTCATTGTTGTTTTGATCTGCACCTCCCAGATGATTAGTGATGAAGAGCATTTTTTCATGTGCTTTTGGCCATTTGGATATCTTCCTTGAGAAAGTTTCTGTTCATTTCATTGCCCCATTTTCTGATGGGGTTGGATGTTTTCTTCTTGTAGAGTTCAACAAGTCCCTTGTATACCCTTGATATCAACCCCTTATCAGAGGAGTATTGGGTGAATATCCTTTCCCATTCTGTAGACTGTCTTTGTATTCTGGTCACTGTTTCTTTTGAGGTGCAGACACTTCTTAGTTTAAGAAAATACCATTTCTTTATCTCTGTTTCCACTTGCTTGGCCAGTGGCGTGTCATCTTTGAAGACACGCCACTGGCCTTTAGCTTCAATTTCATGGAGAGTTTTGCTGGCCTTGTCTTGAATGTACCTTATGGATTCTGGTCTGATGTTGAGGCCTTTAATGCATTTTGATCTAAATTTTGTATATGGTGTTTGGTAGAGATCTGAGCTCATTTGTTGGCATGCATCTATCCAGTTTTGCCAGCACTATTTGTTAAAGAGGCTTTCCTTGCTCCCGTTCACATTTCTTTCTCTTTTATCAAATATTAGATAATCATATAATTGAGGGTGTGTGACAGGATATTCAACCCTGTTCCACTGGTCTGTGGCTCTGCCTTTGCTCCAATACCATGCTGTTTTAATTATTACTGCTTTGTAGTAGAGTTTGAATTGGGGGAGGTGATGCCTCCCGTCTTCTTTTTTCCCAAGAATTGCTTTAGCTATTCTTGAGGGATTATTGTTCCATACAAATTTCAGAAGTGTTTGTTCCATTTCTTTGAAGAATATCATGAGTATCCTTATAGGCGTTACATTGAATCTGTACGATGTTTTGGGGAGTATTGCCATTTTGACAGTGTTAATTCTGCCAATCCGTGAGCATGAGATATGTTTACATTTCCTCGTGTCCTCTTTTATTTCATAAAGTAGCATTTTGTAGTTTTCTTTGTACAAGTCCTTTACCTCCTTCCATAAGCTGATTTCGAGGTCCTTGATTTTCTGAGGCATACTTGTGAATGGAATTGTTTTTTTATGTCTCTTTCTTCTATCTCATTATTTGCATATAGGAAAGCCATGGACTTTTTAGTATTGATTTAATAGCTTGTAACTCTACTATACAAGTCTATTGTTTCTAGGAGTTTCTCGGTAGAGGCTTTAGGGTTCTCTAAATATAGTATCATATCATCTGCAAATAGTTAGAGTTTTATTTCTTCCTTTCCTACCTGGATAATATCTTTTTCTTGCCTAACCACTATTGCAAGTACTTCCATTACTATATTGAACAGAAGTGGTGAGAGTGGGCATCCTTGTCTTGTTCCTGATCTTAGAGGGAAGGCTCTTAGTTTTTCCCTACTGAGGATAATACTTGCCATAGACTTGTGGTAGATGACTTTGACTATATTTAGGAAAGTTCCTTCAATACCCATTTTGGCAAGAGTTTTAATCATAAATGGGTGCTGGGTATTGTCAAATAATTTCTCTGCATCTATTGATATGATTGTATGGATTTTAACTTTTCTTTTGTTGATGTGATGGATTATGTTGATTTCTGAATGTTAAACCATCCTTGCATCCCCAGGATGAATCCCACTGGTCATGGTGTATAATTTTTGATGAGTTTTTGGATTCTATTTGCTAATATTTTATTGAGGACATTCGAATCCATGTTCATCGGCATATTGGCTTGTCATTTTTTTTTGTCGTGTCTCTGTTTACTTTTGGTATTAGGGAGATATTTGCCTCATAGAAACTGTTTTTGAGAGTTTCTGTTTCTTCAATTTCCTGGAAAAGCTTGAGAAGAACAGTTAATATGTCCTCTTAAACGTCTGGAAAAATTCACTAGTGGATCCATCTGGATTGAGCTTGTTTTGGAGAAGATATTTTTATTACAGTTTCAATTACCTTGATATTAATCAGTCTATTTATAGGTCTTGATTTAACTTTGGGAAATTATAGGAATCCAGGAATTTATCTATTTCTTCTAGTTTCTCTTGTTTTATGGCATACAGACTTTAAAAGTAGTCTCTGATGATGTTTTGAATTTCTTTGGTTTCTGTGTGATGTCCCCCTTTTCATTTCTGATTCATTTTATTAGGGTTCTCTCTCTCTTTCTTTGTGAGTCTTGCTAGTGCTTTATGAATCTTGTTTATTTTCTCGAAGAACCAGCTCTTGGTTAAATTGATCTTTTGGATTGTTTTTTGGGTTTCCATGTCGTTGATTTCTACTCTAAGTTGTATTATGTCTTTCTTTCTGCCTGGTTTGGGCTCCTTTTGTTGGTCTTTTTCTAAGATCTTGAGCTGTGAAGTGAAGTTATTTATGTGGGCCCTTTCTTCCTTCCTGAGAAATGTTTGCAGCGCTATAAATTTTCCCCTTAACACAGCTTTAGCTATGTCACACAGGGTCTGGTAGCTCATGTCTTTATTCTCATTTGTTTCTAGGTATATTTTTATTTCTTCCTTGATATCCTCCCTGACCCAGTTGTTGTTCAACACTGAGTTGTTTAATTTCCAGGTGTTTGATTTGGTTCTCTGTGTCTGTGAGTGATTAACTTTCATCTCTCGTGGTCTTAAAAGACAATTGATATAAAGTCTATCTTCCTAATTCTAGTTTGGTATGTTTTTTGACCCAGTACATGATCTATTCTGGAAAATGTTCTGTGTGCACTGGAAAATAATATGTATTCATTTTTTGGGGGATATAAAGTCCTGTAGAGATCTATTAGCCCTCTCTCTTCTATTTCTTCCCTCAAAGCCAGTGTTTCCTTTTTGAGTTTTAATATGTTCATCTATCCAGAGATGATAAGACAGTGTTGAAATCTCCAACTACTATTGTGTTGCTAGCAATTTCCTCCTTAAAATCCTTTATCAGTTGTTTTAAGTATTTAGCTGGTCTCTCATTGGGTGCATATGCATACAATTAGGAGTGTGATTTGTTCCTGCTGTACATATCCCTTGATTAATACTTGATTAATAGAAAATGGCCTTCACTGTCCCTTCTAATCTTTTTTCAACCTGAAATCTATGTTGTCAGATACTAGTATGGTCCTACAAGCTTTTTTGAGCGTTATTTGTTTGCAGGATTGTTTTCCATCCTTTGACTTTGAGTTTGTGTTTGCTCTGACTGTTCAGATGTGTTTCTTGTAGGCAGCAGAATATTGGGTTCAGGTTCTGGATATATTTTGCCACTCTGTGTCTCTTAATTGGTGCTTTGAGACCAATTGAGACTGAGAGAGAGTATTGTCATGGGGTTTTGTGTCATCTTTCTGTAAGAGTTTTTTGTGCTTTTTAGGTTGTTGTCTTGTCTTAAAGTAGCCTCTTTTGTCCTTTTTTTAAGTTTGGTTTTGAGTCTACAAAGTTCCTGAGCTGCTGTTTATCCATAAAATAGTGTATCATTCCTTCAAGTTTGAGTGAGACTTTAGCCGGATAAAACATTCTTAGTGAATATTTGGTGAATACTTCATTGAGTTTTTTACTATACCCCACCATTTTCTTTGGGCTTGGAGGGTTTCCCTGATAGGTCTGCTGTAAATCTAAGGGGTGCTCCTTTGTATGTGATTTCCTTCTTTGACCTTGTTGCTCGCAACATTGTGTTTCTATGTGTGATATTAATCATTCTAACTATGATATATCTTGGAGACTTTTTATTAGGGTGTCTTTTAGCTGGCACCCTTCGGGTTCCTTGAATCTGGATGCCTGCATTCTCCAGCTCTAGGAACTTTTCAGCAATTATTTCTTTATAACTGTGGCTTTTTCATTGGGCTTGTCTCCCTGTCCTTTTGGACCTCCTATGATTCTAATGATGTTCCTCTTGAAATCATCCCCTAGGTCTCTGATTTACCCTAGAGCTATTTTGAGGTCTTTTTAAATTGTTTGTTGTTGTTGCCTGTAAGCTTCCTGCAGCTCATCTTCAAGCTCACTGATTCTGTCTTTGGCTGCAACTATTCTACTGTTGAGGGTACCCACCGAGTTTTTCATTTCATCTACTCAATCTTTTATTAATGACACTTCTGTGTGTAGCTTTCTAATTTCTGCTCTCATTTCTTCCTCTATTTTTTTTGGCTGTCCATTCCACTGTTTCTTTCATGTCCTCTTTTAATTTACTGGATTTCTGCTCCACTGTTTCTTTGAGTTCATTGAACATCCTCAGAACATCTCTGAATTCTTTATCTGAGAGATCATATTTGTGGGTAATCCCTTTTGAGGCTTCTGGACTCTTTCCTTCATCCTCCCCTCGTAGTTGGGATTTGTGCTGTTTTTTCACATGTGGTTGTATGGAGGTGTGACTTTCCAGTCACTGTCACTATTTCCTCTTGTTTCGAGAAAGGATTCTGGACGAGCTCGGTCAATGGTGGTCGTCATTTTTCCCTTCTAGAATACGTCCTTTCTCTCAGGTGTTCCTCCGTGACTTATGTGAGGCCCCTAGTAAAGCTTTTGGAGGATGTAATCTTTTATATTGGACTTGTACAGCTTCTTGTGTTCACCAGTATTTTGGTGAAATTGGAATAGACTAGTGGACTACTGGCCTTTTGTGTTTGAAATAGCTAAGATGTTCCTCACGAAATTGGGTAATGAAGATTGAAATGTGACTCCTGATGGCTGGGAATGGGGAAAGTAATTGTGGCCACCCTCAGCAAAGGCCACACCCACTACCTTGGAGGTCACACCCCCCTGTTTCGGAAGGCACGACCCTGCCTTGCTGTAGGTGGGGTGCTGACTGGGGGCGGGGAATCACTCACCTGGAGCAGGGAGCAGGGAGCAAGGCAGCGGCACTGGAGAAAGATGCGGATCAGTGGATGGGATGGTGGTCCCAGAGGCGGGGGTGGGATCCGGGTTTAGGGTGTGTTCACGGGAATCAAGAATAATTTTTAAAAATTTCCTCAAGTGAATTCTGTTAAACTTCTGAATTTTTCTCTATAATGAAATAATTATCTTTCAAAGGTGCTTTTTTTTTTACATAAAAAGACATAACACATTATGAATTGGGCTTACCTCTACAGAAAATGACTTCTACACGGAAATTATTTGATTACTAGACAGTGCAGGATGTTACAGAGCAGGTTTTGAATAATATACTAACCCTAATACATTCTTTACTAACCATCCTGATTTGAAAAACTTTTAAATTTATAAAAACATTTAAGGAATGAAGGAGGGAGGCACTATTATTTATATATTGCAATATATTCATATATTCTATTCTAAGTGAAGATAGCTTAAAAGATTTTGTTTTTTTGTTTTCCAATCTGGGACTTTGTGTTTTGACCCAGTTTTCCAAGAATATAAAATTGGAAGAGTGGTCTGAGAGAAGTCTCAGGGATCCCTTAAAATGTAGGGACATGAGTCCTGGCATGTGGTCAACCACGATATATTTCCCTGCACCACATTTTCATGGTGTCAGCCTGGAGACCCCAGGACAATGCTTGAGTGCCTTGGATAATTCTGAAACTACATGGCACAAGTTTCTGACCTGGTTGTCTGAGAATTCTTGGACAAACTCAGTCCTTCTGAATTCCACATGGGAAGAATCCCTCAACAAAATATGTGAAAGAAATTGGACTTCTAAGCGTATTACCTCTTCTGTCAAATCCTACTGCTCAAAGGAAAGTATGTGACTATCACAGGTAAAGATTTTATTACCCTCATTCTCTTTCTCAATATGAGAAACAATATATATGCTCTGGAATGTAAGGCACCATCCCTGCTTATCTTTGTAGCCTATCTGCATTAGAAAGAAAGTAGAAAGAGAAACAAAACCCTTACAAAATGATGCTCAGAAAAAATATCTTGGTCAATATCTTTTGTTCTATTAAATTTTTCAGGATGGAGTTAAACCATTACTGTCTTTTCGTTGTTCCCATTGTAGCAAATCTAACCTCTAGCCCTGTATCTGAAACCCTGTCTGTCGTCTCTCCTTTAAAAATGGTTCTGCTACCATCTTTATTGTGGATTGTGAGTTTTTACTGGTCCTTTCTCCTTTTTTCACAGCATTCCTCACAACAGAGTAATCTTTTTTTTAAAAAAAAAGAGCACAAAGATAAATGTTACTTTTCACTTTGAAAGCCTCTATTAGCAGTACATTGCATAATGTTAAAATCTATGTTTCCTCTCATATGTACATAGGTTATCTCTAGTTTATCTCATGATTGCCATCAATATTCTGTCCTGGTGATTTTCTTACAAATAATGAAGTTACACTCTGGCCATACTGAACTATTCACAATTCCTGTAATGCATTATATTCATGATGCATTTGTTTTGTTTTGCTTTGCCTCTTTGGGGGTCAAACATGGTGGTGCTCAGGACTTACTCCTGGGTCTACACTCAGGGATAGCTCCTGGGAGGGTTTATGGGACAATAAAGGGTGGCTGGTATGGAACCTAGTTCAGTCACGTTCAAGGCAAATGCCCTACCAGCTGTACTATTGCTCTGGCCCACGATATTCATGGTTTAACTGCCTACTTTTATACTCATTTTATTCTCCCTGGAATGTTATTCTCTCTCTTTTGTTTGAAAATAACTTACACTATTATATTAAGCCCAATGATGTTTTTAAAGCTATCTCTAACAAACCTAAGAAAGTTGATAAGCTTGGAGTCTAAACTACTTCTATACCAGGTATTTTTATCACTTAGCCTTTGGCTCACACAGAGTAGACCTATTTGGCTTATACATAGTAGAACAATAGACATAGTGTACATGCTTTAAAAATAAAATGTGGACAGAAACATTCATTCCCTATATGATGTGAATTTAAAAATATATCCAGAATGAACAGAACTATTAAAAAAGAACTAAGATCCAAACTTGATTAAGGCTACATGGAAAGGTTAAGAAACTGAGCTGGAATCATGATTGAAGTGCCCTTGATATATTAACCTGAGTCTTTTATGATACAGAGTTTTAAAATGGGACTGTAGTTGAATGCTTTTAGAACACACTTAGAATATTCTGTAGGTAACACAGCAAGACAGCACCAGAAACTTATCCCTGTAGAATCTAATAAGTCAAGGGCATAGTGTTTAATGGTTGTGATGATTCCAGCCATCGTTAGCAAATTTACAAAATCTGTTACAAGTAAGAAGTGTTACTGAGACTAAAGATGGAAATCTCATTGCAAGATAATATCCATTCTGAATGCATTTAAAAAAGATGATTATGCTAAGTAGCAACCAAATAATAAATTGCAAAAATGTATTTAGTCAAATCAGAAACTTTTACCATATCAAAGCACAAATCTTGTAATGCTAGTAACAAAAGTGTAATTTATAAAATAATTTCATGAGCTTACCAAGGACAGAGGATGTGGGGTGAATGGGAGGGAATCCTAAGACAATGGGAAGGGAACCAGACACTCTACTGTGGTTCTGAAATGATGTATACATATTATTATATCACTGTCATCCTGTTCATATTACTATATCACTGTCATCCTGTTGCTCATCGATTTGCTCAAGTGGACACCAGTAATGTCTACGTTGTGACATAAAATTATGTTATTAATAAGTGTGTGGCTTCAAATACAAAGTAAAATACAATAAAAAATTAGTTCAAGTGTGGGGTGGTGGGGGATGTAGTGGGGGTGATGGTAGGGATACTTGGAACATTGGTAGAGGAGAATGGACACCAGTTGAGGGATGTAAACCAAATCCAAACATGAAAGTTCATAAGTTTGTAATTGTACCTCATGGTGATTCATTAATAAAAATTAAAAAAAATAGTTCAAACTCCCAAGTGACCTGTTGATATAAAGTAGTTAAACCTGCCTTTTAAAAAAATACAGGGAAAGTGGCTCTAATTTTAAATTAAGATAAATTTATAATTCATAGAACTAATTGATTCTAGGTGGATCAAAATGTTTAGAAATCTTCCCTCTTATATATCATTCAAATATGAAAGTTTTGCTGAAACACACATTTGGTGAAATGTTATTTAGTTTAGTTTTGGTTTTGGTTTTGGGCCACAGCAATGATGCACAAGGATTACACCTGGGTCTTTTTTTTTTAACCCATCCCTTCACAGTGAACATGTTCCACCACCAAAAACTCCAGCATACTCCCCTTCCGCTCCCCCTCTGCCTGTGTGGCAGATGATTTTCAATTTACTCTTTCCTTACTTTGATTATATTCAATTTTCAACAGGAAACTCACTATCATTATTTGGAGTTTTTCCCCCAACAGTCAGACCTGTCGGAATGGCATCATTAGATTGTATGTTTTCTATTGTTGGTAACAAAGAGCATATGATGTTGCACAGTCGTGAAAGCGGTCACCCTAATTTGGAATTCTGGTATTAAGTCCAGATGTATTTCTGCCAGCAGCTGCTGCATTCCGAGATTGGTTTCTGTGGCGCTGGGATCATGGCTGTTCAGGAGTGGAGGAGCTGTTCATGGGCGACCGCTCGGCGTCTCATTTGGGCAGGAGGCAGGGCCGGTTCTGCCTTCCCCATCGCAAGATTCCCCATGCATCCCATCCCATCACTGCAAACTCCTACCTCTCTGTCCAATTGGTTCTGAATGGTGGCGGTTGCCATGCTGTCTCAGGGGGTAAAAGGCCGAGAGACAGAAACCCTTCCCCTCCCAGGGCTGCACGGGGCCATAGCTTAGTTCAGAGTCCAGGAATATATCTACCAGCAGCAACTGCATTCTGAGATTGGCTTATGTGCCTCTGGGATAATGGATGCTCAGGGGTGGTGGAGCCATTCCTGAGCATATATTTTGTATATCAAGAAAGGTCGGTTTGGAGATGTCCCAGTCCCGCATACCGGAGCTGTGTTAGTAGAACCTCAGTGTCGCCGAGGCTCCATCTGGAGAAAGCGTGCTGGCTGTACCTTCTCTGTCTGGCACCCTGGTGTTGTTAGCCCAGTCTACACCTGATTCTTAAGGTTCTCTAGAAATTACTTTAGAGAACACTCCTAAAGAGAATTGTAAAGTTGATAGTTAAGTATTAGTTTCATATAGTAGTATCTTCCAGGGACTAGGTTAAAAGGAAGTTTTGTGAAGAACACATCTTAGAAGTAGTCTCCAGTGGGAATCAAAACCATATCTTAATACTCTTTTAGGTAATTCTCCTAATAAGTTAATCTGAGGGGCTGGAGCCATAGCATGGCATGTAGGGCGTTTGCCTTGCACGCGGCTGACCCGGGTTCGATTCCCAGCATCCCATATGGCCCCCTGACACTGCCAGGGGTAATTCCTGAGGATTGCAGAGTCAGGGGTAACCCCTGAGCATCTCCGGGTATGACCCAAAAAGAAAAGCCAAAAAAAAAAAAGTTAATCATAGATACACACATAACACTGTAGATTTTGTTAAATAATGATCCAGATACTTGGTGTCCAGACAGTAAAATACTGAGGACACTTTATGAATAAGCATAATAAAATGTTTTCAGGGAGATAATGGTCTACTATTAAGAGAAAATGATCAGTTCCAGTTTTTCAGTTTGAAAATTCTAATAGCTCTAAATTCTAATTCTAAAATTCTAATAATTTATTATTATTGTTTTGTGACTTACATAAGGTTGCAAGAATTATGTTTTGAATGCATTGGAACAGGCAAAGACAAAATTTGACTCTTTGATTGTACTTTCTTCTTTCTTCTGCCTTGCCTCAGCTGATAGATGCACCATTCTCTGAAGAAGAAATCTGGGAAGCACAGGCTTCCTATAAGGTCCTATAAGGATTTTGCTCTGGTGACTCAGATGAGTCATACTACATTGCATTAGCCAAAAAAAAAAAATTTGAACAAACCTAAATTCAGCCATGGGAAACAAGAAAATATAAATCTTTTTTCTACTCAAGGATGGAGGTGGAGGTGAGCGTATTAGAAGTCAAAAATCAGATGGGCCAGACATGTAATATGATTCAGAGATGACCACTGGTCTAGAGTTGTTACGGACTGGATTTCACAGGACGTCAAAAGACCGCGTGGCTGCCCTCCGACAAGATGGTAAGTCTTCTTCGTCAAAACCCTGAATGAATGGTTTGAGGCTCTTCCTATTCCTGGATTGAGGAGATATTGGGCTACACTAGCACGCGATGGGGACAAATGGAGACGTTACTGGCGCCCGCTTGAACAAATCGAAGATCAACGGGATGACAAGTGATACAAGTGGCAAGTGATACTTTATAATCATTTGTGAAGGTCACACTGATGGGGTCTGGAGGGGTCACATAATGCTAGGGATGGAACCCAGGACATTACACATGTAAGGCATGTGCTCTAACAATTGAGTCACATCCCCTGCCTAATGAAAGAGAATTAACTGGAAGAATTTTAACTGTAAAGTCCAATTATGTTTTTAAATTTTTGGATTTGTCTTTGGGGCACTACTCAGTAGAGCTTAGCTTCAGTGCTTTTTTCTAGCTTGGTATTGAGATCATTCCTGGCAGTGTGATCAGTTGTGATGCCTGGGATCTAATCCTAGGTCATCTGCATGCAACACAAGTAACTTAACCACTATACTATCTCTCTAGCACTAGAATTCATACTCTAACAACATGCCTATTTTCACTCCACACTCCCAGAAGGTCCCACTTCTCAGATGAACCTCATCCAGAAATTAACATTTTGAAAAAACTCAGGTTTTGTGATTGAAATCTCCAGCTTTCACAAGGTAGGTGATGAGCTACCTCCGTCTGTCTCCCTGTACTTTCAGAAACCTAACAGTCATGCACATGCTCCAAGCCACCAGTAAATTAGGAACTTGGCTCCAGGTGTATTGCCCGATTAAAAATTTTGGATACCCTGGAGTGCATGGTCACAATTTCAGCCCTATGACATCTCAAACTCTGTAACACTGACAAGGCAGGAGTAGCACACCAGATAGGATAGGATGTAATGTAGAAGGTAACCAATCTCATAACAAAATGTAAACAGAGAAGGCTTAACCTGTAACTACATTTTTGTAATCTCTTATATAAGGGCTTAAGGGCTCTATGGTGAGATATTACAAACCTCACTAACTTTCTTCTAAGAAAAAAATTTTTGATCATCCTTTTAGCAAATTTTATAATTAATTAATGTTATAAGTATTTTATATATAGTATATAAAAATGTTAATAATTTTGTTTGAAAGTCTTAATTATATACTAGATCATATATCACAGCAACCATAATAATGATTATGAGTAATTACATACTACTTATTTTGTACAATTATTATTTAAGGCATAACAGAGGAATAATTTGCATTTTTCAGTGGCTTTATTAAATATGAATTATTGTTGCCCCATTTTCCAGATGAAGAAACAAAAATAAATTCTGGTAAAAATGATTGAGTCTGGAATTAGTGTGACTCTATCTTTGAAGCCTGCAAGCTTAACTTAAGAGCTGAACTGTCTAAAACCGTTGGTAACTTCTCATTAGGTAAATGTTTATGTAAGAGAGAAAGTGTAGAAGAAAAAGAAAAATAAGCCCATATGCACAGTGTTAATTAAGATATCAATTAAGTGATACTTGAAAACATTGCTAAATAAACGGAAAGGTGTAATTATTGTATCAACTATATATATATCACACTACCTTCAAACACACTAAATTATCTAATGTATATTCAATAACCAGCTTGTGCCAAATATTAGTAATATATAGGAAAAAATAGGCTATAACCATATACTTTTATACTTAACATTCTGTAAGAATTACACAAAATATAAACCACTAAAAAGGAATTCATTAAATTAAGTAATTAAAGATTATTATGAGAAATAAAGTATAGGGCCCCAAATTCCGTAACTATATTGGATACTGATAAATTGCACATATATCCATTTAAATAAAATTAATTCATAATAAAACTTTACTCTTTGCATTTATATTATGGCATCATCTGGATTTATTTTGACTTTAATTTTTTTAATGTGTTTAATTAGGAAAAGAAGAACACACCAATAGGATATTAGACAAAGGGGATGAAAAGCTAGTTTACCAAAGAATAAATTTAAATAACCAATTAACAAAAATAAATATTACTTCCTCAGAGAAAATTGCATTCACCCATGATTAGGTTAAATCAGTAACCTATATACTTTAATATTGTTTAGCACTTACTATTTGTAATTGTAAAACCACTGTGTCACTTTTTATTATCTATTTTTACTATCACAGATTATAATTTATTGGAGAGTAGAAATTTCAGTATTCCCATTAAATCTTGAATTCTTACACAGGAATAGGGACATAGTAACCAATATGCAAATATGTGTTGAAAAAAATCAATTAAATAGTAAGAATCTAAATTAAGTAAGAAATTAACATAATATATTACTTTTCACCGGTTCAGAGGAGTTACAAATTATAACACTTTTGATATCTCATTACTTTCCTAGAAGTAACTTGATAAAATAACTTCTAAGATCAATTTGTAAAACAATTTAAGGATTTGAAATCCAGTGTCTTTTAATTCTGTAATCTCTTCCCTATGAAATGTGACCATGAAAAAAATAACAAAGTTTATGCATAAAATGTATTCAGATCACAGATAAACACAAAATATAAGAATTCACTTCTTTTAGATAGCATATGACATTTGGTATTTCATTACTGTTATGGACTGAACTGTATCTCCTTCCATTTATATAATGGTGCTTTGATCACCAGAATACCTCAGAGTTTGGAAAAGTTATTTATAAGACATAAAATGGTTGATAAAAGTAGACTCCTGATAAAACAAGACTTGAAATTTTATAAGAAAAATAAGTGACATCAGAAATGGGCTCACAAAGTAAAAATAATTTGAGGATCCAATGAGAAGATAATGGTCTACAAGTCATGTAAAAAGACAGGTCTCAGAGAAAACAAATATGCCAATATCTTGATTTGATGATCATGAGAACAAAGGAAAAATGACTTTTTGAAGTTACCAATAATAAAAGTGATGATGCATGGTTTTTATGAAAAAATATACCATTGCTTTATACCGCATACTCTTTTTGAAATTGTGATATGCTATTTTGGGGGGTTGTGGTGGTTGAGTCATGGTGATGACCTATGACCCTAGGGATGCTCAGGGTTTATCACTGGTTCTGTGTTTAAGGGTCATTTCTCACAGTGCTCAGTGAACCATATGTGGTGCTGGTGCATTGAAGTAAGGCTGACTATATGCAAGGCAACTGTATAATTCCTATATTATCTCTCCAACCCTAATTACATGTTTTAAAGTACTTGATATATCTATGAATTTTAAAATTTTAACATAATAATATATGCTCAAATTCTAGTATAAAAATAAGATAAATACCATGAAGGCTTTATAAATATTTCCAGAGTAATATGCACATATCACTGTGGTAGGAAAGTTTAGAACTATGAAAACTCAGGGGTGGAGTAGCATAAGTCAGAAAGACTGTATAGAGAAGAATCCAAGTAGGGTCTTGAAGATGATAAAATACAAAACTCTGACAAATGCAAGATCAGTAAGAAGATAGAGAAATTTTTTGAGATAGGAAAGACAAAATGAATCTACAAGTGTAATGATAAAGAATGAGAAACAGGAAAAATACTGAGATTTCAAATTATCTGGCAATTTCAAATTGGATGGAAGAGAAACACTGAGATAAAGCACTGGGAAGAAAAGTTAGGACATAGTTCAGATGTTTATCAATATAGACAAGACCATCAAAGAAATAATCTTCTCATGAAAAAAATTGATCTTCAGAAATATACTTTGATAAAGAATTACAAGTTTTATAAACTCTACTACAAAGCGGTAATATTAAAACAGCATGGTACTGGAACAAAGGCAGAGCTGCGGACCAATGGAACAGGGTGGAATAACACAACCTCAAATGTATGATCATCTAATCTTTGATAAAGGAGAAAGAGATGTGAAGTGGAGCAAGGAAAGCCTCTTTAACAAATGGTGCTGGCACAATTGGACAACCACATGCAAAAAAATGGGATTAGAACTCGACCTGACACCATGCGCAAAAGTCAGATCAAAATGGATTAAAGACCTCAACATCAGACCACAAACCATAAGGTACATTGAAGACAAGGTCGGCAAAACCGTCCACGATATTGAAGATAAAGGTATCTTCAAAGATGACACGGAACTAAGCAATCTAGTGAAAACAGAGATCAACAAATGGGACTACATTAAACTAAAAAGCTTCTGCACCACAAAAGATACAGTGACCAGAAAACAAAGACTATCTACAGAATGGGAAAGGATATTTACACAATACCCATCAGATAAGGGGTTGATATCAATGGTATATAAAGCACTGGTTGAACTCTACAAGAAGAAAACATCCAACCCCATAAAAAAATGGGGTGAAGAATTGAACAGAAACTTTACCAAGGAAGAGATACGAATGGCCAAAAGGCACATGAAAAAGTGCTCTACATCACTAATCATCAGAGAGATGCAGATCAAAACAACCATGAGATACCACCTCACACCACAGAGGCTAGCACACATCCAAAAGAAGAAAAGCAACCTCTGTTGGAGAGGATGTGGGGAGAAAGGGACCCTTCTACACTGCTGGTGGGAATGCCGACTAGTTCAGCCCTTTTGGAAAACAATATGGACGATTCTCAAAAAACTAGAGGTTGAGCTCCCATTTGACCCAGCAATTCCACTGCTGGGAATATATCCCAGAAAAGCCAAAAAGTATAGTCGAAATGACATCTGCACTTATATGTTCATCGCAGCACTGTTTACAATAGCCAGAATCTGGAAAAAACCCGAGTGCCCTAGAACAAGATGACTGGTTGAAGAAACTTTGGTATATCTATACAATGGAATACTATGCAGCTGTTAGAAAGAATGAGGTCATGACATTTGCATATAAGTGGATCAGCATGGAAAGTATCATGCTAAGTGAAATGAGTCAGAAAGAGAGAGACAGACATAGAAAGATTGCACTCATCTGTGGAATATAGAATAATAGACTATAAGACTAAGACCCAAGAATAGTAGAAATAAGTACCAGGAGGTTGTCTCCATGGCTTGGAGGCTGGTCTCTCATTCTGGGAATCTCAGAGAAGGGAACACCAAGTAAAATGTGGTCGGAGGTCATGTGGGAGAAGGGTGATGCGGGCCGCGGGCCGAATATAGACTTGAGACTGAACACAATGGCCACTCAACACCTTTATTGCAAACCACAACACCTAATCAGAGAGAGGGAACAAAAGGGAATACCCTGCCATAGTGGCAGTGTGGGGTGGGGGGAGAAGGGACTGGAGAGGATGGGAAGGATGTTGGGTTTACTGGTGGTGGAGAATGGGCACTGGTGAAGGGATGGGTTATCGAACTTTGTATGGGGGAAACATGAGCACAAAAATGTATAAATCTGTAACTGTACCCTCACGTTGATTCACTAGTTAAAAATAAACTATTAAAAAATTTTTAAAAAATAAATAAAAAAAAGAATTACAAGTTTTAAAGAGCACAGAGATGATAGTCATAAGATAAGTAGGCAATTAATCCAACACTTCATCTAAACTTTATTGCAGACCTGCAGGAGTGGTGTAGCCGACTAACAGAAAATCTGTAAGGAGGGAGACTGTGATGAAAGCAAGCAGAGACATTAGGAGCCAATGATGGAGCAAGGAGAAGCAATTGACTGAGAGATCATTCAGTATTTGACCTCCTCCCTCTGGCTTGATTCAATTAACAAGTTACTTTCCAGTTCTGTCCACAGAAGAGCAAATTGAATGATTTCATCTTCTCTTACAGCTGAGTAATATGTAAATGTGTATATAAACAACAAATTATTTATTCACTCGTCTGTCACTGGACATTTGTATTGTTTCCATATGCTGGTGATTGTACTAACTTGCAATTAACATGTGTGCACATCTCTTTTTGAAATAATGTGTTTTGAATTTTTGGCATAGGTGCCAATAAGTGGAATTGCTGGGTCATATAATATATCTGTGGGTTTTTGTTTTGTTTTGTTATTTGAGGAATGTCCATGCTTTTTTCCATAGTTACAGAACGAAACAACTTTCTGACCAACAGTGAAGGGGGTGGAGGAGTTATTTTCACTACATTCCAGTTTTTGACAATTTTGACTAAAGAATGAATGAGGTTGCAATTTATTTGTTTTATTAAAAGAAATTACATTGTTTTAGGCATCAAGAAAATTAGTAAGACACAAATAATAAAAGAAGAAAATCTCTAGGTGGGTTATAAGTTAAGATTTTTCTTGAAACATTTACCAATATTGGACACAGTCTGGTGTGCTTTTGCTCAATGATTTTCTGCTTAATAGAAAGGGAAACCTATAGAATTTTAAGTTGTTTCTAGAGGCTGATACCAATCACTTTAAATGAGACTCTAATGCACGTTTTTTTTCTTTTCCCTAGACTTTTGACTCATAGAGGACACTAAGTTTTTAAAAATAGGTGGTTTCCCTGATTATTTCAGTGCTTACTAAAAGAAAACTATTTTTTTTAAAAAAGCATATTTCTGATATAGATCTTCAAGCCACTTGGAGCAGAAAATTTCCCAAAAAAGTAGTAGTACATCAAGGAAGTAGAAGTAAAGACAACAAAGACAAGAACACATTGAAATAAAAAGCTTCAGAACAGTAAAAGATGCTCAAGCTATAATAAAAAGAGAGTAGCACCCTAATGAGAAAATATGTCCATGCAATATATCAGATAAAGGGCTAATATTCAGATCTATAAAGCACTCACAAAACTCAAAGCCCCTGGAGAGTCACACGCTCCCTAAAAATAAAAAAAATAAAGAATAAGTAATCATGAAAGTTGGAAATCTAAGATCAAAATATCAGTAAATACGTTTCTCTGAGATCTCTCATTAGCTATCAGGAAACATAAGGAAGCAGAAAAATTATGGTCAAAAATGTTTTAAGCACAATTCTATAATAATTATTTTAAAGAGAAATGCCGAAAAAAACATCAAATACTAAGACTTTCACAGAAATGCTAAGGTTGTCAAACTAGATCAAGCAAAAACCATTAAAAAAGATACTTCTGATAGATTGACAGATTGATGTATGGAAAAATAGGTGTATAGATGAATAAAGGTATGGAGAGAATGGGAAAGGATGGATGAACTTGTATCACTTGTCTGCTTGAGCAGACACCAGTAACGTCTCCATTCGTCCCTGTCGCATGCTAGTGTAGCTCAATGGTATCTGCTCACTCCAGGAACACAAAGAGCCTCAAACTATATGTTCAGGGTTTTGATGAAGAAGTCTGACCATCTCGTAGGTGGGCGGTCACATGGTCTTTTGACATCTCGTGGAATCCTGTCTGTAACAGCTCTAGTCCAGTGGTTGTCTCTAAATCACATTACGTGTCGGGCCCATCTGATTTTTTATGCCTTGGCAAACGAGACAGCGTCCCTGACTCTTGACCGTTGACAAAGGTCAGAACTCCGGATTCCTTCTCTCACATGAGTGAGATGTGATACTCCTAACATAGCTCTTTCGATTCCTCTTTGGGATACCCAAATAGTGTTCTCATCCTGTTTTTGTAGAGCCCAGGTCTCTGAAGCATATATTAATGCTGAAAGAGCAGTGGAGTCTAAAAGATGTACCCGGAGCCGGAGGTTCCTTGTCCACTTAACCACTTCTTCAATGCTGTTAAAGGCATTCCAGGGTGCTGCTCTCTTTTTCCTGCGCAGTTCTGGTGCCAAGTCGTTCCTCATGTTAAGTTCTCAACCCTGGTACACATAGCTGCTGCATTCGGAGATGTTCGTTCCGTTGAGAGCAAATGGAATGTCAGGGACTAGTTCATTTTTAATGAACATTGTCTTGGTGAGATTCAGCTGCAGTATGGATAAAGGTATGGAGAGAATGGGAAAGGATAACCTTTCCACACTCATGGTCGAAGTCGGCCAGCACTTGTGCTGCTTGGCTAATGTTTGGTGTTATGAGAACGATGTCATCAGTGAAGCTAGGAGTAAGCTCTGAACAGAGCTGGATGTGGCCCAAAACATACATACACAACCAACTGAACCTATAATCTCAACAACCATATCCATTCCTCAATTCCCTTGTTTTCTGTTAATGACAGAAATTAATGACACCATCCCTCACAACAAACTGAAGGTGAATCCAACGTTCATCAATTTAAAGGTCTTTGATTCTGTTGAAACCGAAGAAGTCATCAAAGCCCTAGCCAAACAGGGCATTCAAACTCAGTACATCAAGATCCTCTGCGAGCTGTATTACAAATTCACCACCAGGATCTCACCATTGTGGATGAACAAAATTTAAAAAACTCTTTGGTCTTTGCATCTAAAATACAATGTCAAGATAAGTAAATCAATTGCTAACATATAAAATGGAAACATATATGCTACCACAAAAATACTAACACACTGTTCCCCAGAAATGATAGAATAAATAGATAAAACATATCAAGCAAAAAAAAAAAAAGAATACCAAATAACACAACAAAGTTCACTGGGATTTTAGTGTTGCAATATTGTGTTGCAATATAGTTTTGCAACACAATATTGAGAGAGAGAGAAGCAGAGACAGTAAAAGAAGATCTTTTCATATAATTGCCTAATTGTATTTTCCCACCTTGTGCCAGGTTATCGGGCCACTCTAAATTTTCTCCATGTGTATATATTTATTTACTCTAAAGAAAAATTTCACAGGCACTTTCATTAATATATGTTCTGCTTTTTAAACTCTCTCTAACAGTGTTCTTTAGTAGAACAAAATCTATCATCTGAATATTAGCAGCTTTTACTTTAAAAATTCCCTTATTCAGTTATCCAAAGAACTTGATATTCAGATACATTGTAGCTCATTTATACAATTTTTATTTATATACACCATTATTCACTGGAGAGATAATACAGTGGGTAGGATGCCTGCCTGCATGTAATTGACCTGGTTTGATTCCCGGCACCACATTTGATCTGCTGAGAACCCATAGACAAGATCCCTGAGCAGAAAGCCAGAGGTAAGACCTGAGCACACCCAGGAATGGTCCAAAAACAAAAATAAATGAAAAAAGGTAAATTACTTCTCATTTATACTTATTCCTAATTTTGATGATAGTGGAGTTCCATACTCACACATTATAATACTTCTTATCAAAACATTATTGATGGGCCGTTCTTTCACACTTTGGGAAAAGAAACTCAGTACTTTCTGAAGCAATCACATGGATTATCTAACCATGATTTGAAAATGTACAAAACAATATTTGTGGTGGATCACTGTCACTATCACTGTCATCCCGTTGTTCATCGATTTGTTCGAGCGGGTACCAGGAACGTCTCTCACTGTGAGACATTGTTACTGTTTTTGGCATATCCAATATGCCATAGGTATCTTGCCAAGCATATTGAGGTATTAATATTTGGGTAAACAATAATAATTCTCCAATTTCAAACTAAATTTCTGGTAAGATAGTGAAGAGATAAATGGCAGAATAATTATAGGAATTGATTTCAAGCCCATGGAGTTATTTATTCTAACTACAGTGTCTTCTAATTAATAATTCTACATATTTGAGAATCCTACTCAACAATATCAAAAGTATCCTGCTCTTGCATGAATGTATGCTATGAAGTCCCTGCAGAGTCTAGTTCTTGGCGTGCTTTAGGTCTTCAAATTAATTTTAAAAATATATTCTAGCATCTTCATTGATTATATTCTATGAGTTATATGTGAATTATATGTAACTTCCTGGAATTTTATTTATGACAATCAAATACCACTGATCATCCACTGAGCTATTATGACATAAAAATTTGTTACTCATAAATTAAATTTGAGGTATAATTAAATATCACAAAGATCATAATTCCACATTTTACTAAGAAATTCACTTATACAAATCCCAGATAATTTTGCAAGACTCGTTAATAGTTGAGATTTCAACATTTAGTAAGGAAATTGTATTATCACTTTGTTGCTACAATTGTTTTAAATTAATATTTTAATTTTGAGTATGTTAATTTAAAATCATAAGTTTTAAAAAATTATTTTCAAATTAAAATGTGCCTAGTTTGGTTAACCCTTTCCTTGGTGGAATATTTCAGCCAATACAAAATGAATATTTTGCAATTGTCTACACACTGATTTCTACATTATACATAGCCATTGGAACTTTTATTTGCATTAGACATTATACTTCACTTTCATATGCTGCCAGTGAACTTGTTTTGTTTAATGCATTGCAATAGTCAATCAAATAAATGACACTAACTATAAATATGAATTCAACTTAAAATTAAGAAGTTTAATCAAATCATCTCTACTGAAAATCAGAAAAGAAATATACCTTCTTAGATTAGAGTATTTATTTTGGAAAACATAGTTTTACTCCCTCTTTTGCAATAGCTGCATATTAGGTGCATGGGATGCAAGGTCTATTACTTTATCTGGGTGGAACAGTCCATACGCAAACTGAGGTAATCTCAGTTTTTGTCTCATCACCTTGACTAGAGATTTTTAAATCTTGTTCTCCTTCACATAAACTGCTGAATATTTAGTCTAAGTGCTCTGCTGAAATATTATGAAGAATTTTTAATAAAACAGAGACTTTATGGGCATGAAAATACAAGAGACAAGGTGCTCTCCTTGCATGCAACAGACCCTGATTTGAATCCCCAGTGCCACATTTGGTCCATTGAGCACCGTCTAAAGGGATAACCTATGAGCCCAGAGTCAGGATTAATCCCCAAACACAGCCAGATGTGACCCTCAAAGCAAGTTATAAAAAAGAGACCGGGACCCTATGGAAACAGGATGAGAAAGCTATTAGGGTTTCCCAAAGAGGAATCAAATGAGCTATGCTTGGAGTATCATGTTTCACTCAAGTGAGAGAAGGAATCCGGAGTTCTGACCTCCTTCGCTGATCAAAAATCAGGGACGCTGTCTTGTTTGCCAAGGCATCAAAAATCAGTTGGGCCAGACACGCAATGCGATTTAAAAATGACCACTGAACTAGAGCTGTTACAGACTAGATTCCACGGGACGTCAAAAGACCGCATGGCCGCCCACCTATGACATGGACAGACTTCTTCATCAAAACCCTGAAAAAAAGGTTTGAGGCTCTTTGTGTTCCTGGAGCAAGCAGATATCATTGGGCTACACTAGCACGTGACAGGGACGAATGGAGACATTTCTGATGCCTGCTCGAGCAAATCGGAGATCAATGGGATGACAAGTGATACAAGTGACAAATGCAAAGAATTAGTTGACTGTATTCCACTAATAATATATTCAATGCCTTTTCTTTGAATTATAAGTTCCTAGATCAGTATATTCTGTAAAAATTAAAACAGTATAGAGAGCTTTCACCAAAACCTATATAATTTTTCCATATTAACATTTTCTAAAACTTTGTTAAAAGATTAATTTTTCATAGATCATCGGAGAAAAATTTGCGTAAAAGTCATTTTAAATAATTCAGTAAAGAATAAAATAAAATAAGATTAAATACTCCATTTTTATTACTTAACAGAACTTTCTTAAGTAATGCACTTATTTTAAGAGTTCTGTGACTATATTCTACAATTATCATTACTGGTGTAGTAGATAGAGATTTGTGTAAGTGTATTAATATTTTAATGCAGATCTCTTGATTCATTTAACTAGTACAACTGGCACTTTCAGTAAAACTATTTTACTCTTACATAATTCTTATCTTCCTCAATTAAAGTGTTCTTCCTCACCTAAGGTGCCCTTGAATTGATGCAAAGGAAAATAGTTTTCATTCACAATTAAGCATCACACTGCATGTAACTCAGTCAGTCCTACTGAGTTCTTATTCTTTGTCAGCTCGATCTTATACACTGAGAAAACAGTGTGAAATTAAAGACAGAGCCCATTGAGGGGGAAATCGGACTTTAGCACTTTCATACTTTTCCTGGGGAAAAATAGCAGCAACCTACTCGGACAAATGGACAACAAGTAAAGAAGTTAGACAAACAAGCTGCTCAGGGAAGTGGTGCAAAACTTTCATTTTACTTGAGAATTAGCCCTACCTGAAAGGTGTGTGAGCCTAGAGGCAGAGAGGCATTATGCTTGGTTCATAGCATGTTCAGATTCAAGCTTTTCCGCTAGTGTTAGAAACAATATTGGCGCTTTGCCTGAGGAAATGAAAGAATTGGAAGACTTTCACACTACATTCTAACTTATTAGAAAGGAATGAGTTTCCAGATAGAATGAAGATGTGTATATATCAGGATAATGTGTGTAAGAATGTATGAATAAAACCCCAGAAAGTAAGCCAGTGCAGAGTAGTAATTCAGTTCTGTAAAACAAGAGTTTTGTTTCAAAAGTATGCAGTAATGGTAAAGCACAATAACAATTGTTTAAATTTCTAACATGATAAATATCAATAGACACACCACATACAGAAATCTTTCTAAGATACTCAGTATTTGAAGGATATCGAATGGTCCCAAACTAGCAAATTTGGGAGTTCCATCCCTAAATGTGATTCTTTTTTTTTTTTTTAAATTTTATTTATTTTTAATTAGAGAATCACCGTGAGGGTACAGTTACAGATTTATACACTTTTGTGCTTATACTTCCCTCATGCAAAGTTCGGTCCCTTCACCAGTGCCCATTCTCCACCACCCGTAAACCCAGCGTCCCTCCCACCCTCCCCAATCCCATCTCCCCCCCACCCCACCCTGCCCCTGTGGCAAGGCATTCCCTTCTGTTCTCTCTCTCTAATTAGCTGTTGTGGTTTGCAATAAAGGTGTTGAGTGGCCGCTGTGCTCAGTCTCTAGCCCTCATTCAGCCCGCAACTCCCTTCCCCCACATGGCCTTCGACTACAATGTAGTTGGTGATCGCTTCTCTGAGTTGACCTTTCCCCGGAACGTGAGGCCAGCCTCGAAGCCATGGAGTCGACCTCCTGGTACTTATTTCTACAGTTCTTGGGTGTTAGTCTCCCACTCTGTTATTCTATATACCATAGATGAGTGCAATCTTTCTATGTCTGTCTCTCTCTTTCTGACTCATTTCACTCAGCATGAAACTTTTCATGCCCATCCACTTAACTACAAAATTCTTGACCTCCTTTTTTCTAACAGCTGCATAGTATTCCATTGCATAGATGTACCAAAGTTTCCTCAACCAGTCATCCGTTCTGGGGCATTCGGGTTTTTTCCAGATTCTGGCTATTGTAAACAGTGTTGCGATGAACATACATGTGCAGATGTTGTTTCGATTGTACTTTTTTTGCCTCTCTGGGATATATTCCCAGCAGTGGTATTGCTGGGTCAAATGGGAATTCAATATCTAATTTTTTGAGAATCGTCCAAATTGTTTTCCAGAAGGGCTGAACCAGTCGGCATTCCCACCAGCAGTGAAGAAGGGTCCCTTTCTCCCCGCATCCTCTCCAACAGCGGTTGCTTTTGTTCTTTTGGATGTGTGCTAGTCTCTGTGGTGTGAGGTGGTATCTCATGGTTGTTTTGATCTGCATCTCTCTGATGATTAGTGATGCAGAGCACTTTTTCATGTGCCTTTTGGCCATTCGTATTTCTTCCTTGGTAAAGTTTCTGTTCATTTCTTCGCCCCATTTTTTGATGGGGTTGGATGTTTTCTTCTTGTAGAGTTCAACCAGTGCTTTATATACCATTGATATCAACCCCTTATCTGATGGGTATTGTGTAAATATCCTTTCCCATTCTGTGGATAGTCTTTGGATTCTGGTCAATGTATCTCTTGCAGTGCAGAAGCTTTTTAGTTTAATGTAGTCCCATTTGTTGATCTCTGTTTTTACTAGATTGCTTAGTTCCGTGCCACCTTTGAAGATACCTTTATCTTCAATATCGTGGAGGGTTTCGCCGACATTGTCTTCAATGTACCTTATGGTTTGTGGTCTAATGTTGAGGTCTTTAATCCATTTTGATCTGACTTTTGTGCATGGTGTCAGGTCAAGGTCTAAACCCATTTTTTTGCATGTGGTTGTCCAGTTGTGCCAGCACCATTTGTTAAAGAGGCTTTCCTTGCTCCACTTCACATCTCTTGCTCCCTTATCAAAGATTAGATGGTCATACACCTAAATGTGATTCTTGAGATGAAATTAGTATCAAGCCAGGATCAGTTTTCTTTGTCTTGTTTTGGAACTGAATTTTTTGTACTTAGATCTAGGTATTATCAGGATTTGTGACATCTGGCACAAATGCTTGGAAAAGTGAAAGGAACAAGGAATATAGCAAATGGAAATAAGAGACCCAAGAATTTATGTGACATAAAATTCCATAGAGAAATGCCTGAAAACCAATCAGAATCAGGCTAACTATAAACGATACATGACTCAGAGTGGCCTCGATAAAAACTGAAGCATACAAAACTAGAATAGGATTACTATTTTATTTGGGTCCTATGCTCAGGGATCATGTCTGATAGTGTGGGGTTAACTTTATGTGGTGCAAGGGATCATACCTAGCTTGGCACCTTACTTTTATACTATCTCTTTGGCCATATCTTATTCCAACCTATTAGCGACTATTTTGTGGAATAACATGTTAATAGAACACACATATTTTTTCACTTATCATATGTAGACATTATTCTAGTATTTAAAGAAGTTACCCAAATTAATATGGCATGAGTTTATTTGAAGAGTTTATTTCCCCTGTGTTTATAGATACTAAAAAACATTTCTTTTTAAAAAAATTTTTAATTAGAGGATCACTGTGATGTTCAGTTACAAACTTATGAACTTTTGTGTTTGCATTTCACTCATACAGTGATCGTTTACCCATCCCTCCACCAGTGCTCATTCACTTCCACCAATGATCCCAGTATCCCTCTCACCACACCCAACCCATCCCCATAAGACATTTCTATCTGCTGTAGATATTGGAGTGATAGCACAGCGGGTAGGGCATTTGCCTTGCACTCTGCCGAACTGGGTGTGATTTCTCTGCCCCTCTTGGAGAACCCGGCAAGCTACCAAGAGTATCTCACCCGCACAGCAGAGCCTGGCAAGCTACTCGTGGTGTATTTGATATGCCAAAAACAGTAGCAACAAGTCTCATAATGGAGACATTACTGGTGCCCGCTCAAGCAAATCAATTATCAACGGTATGACAATGACAGTGACAGTGACTACAGAGCTACTTATGTGGTAGAGAAGAATGGAAACTCAAATATCTGACTTTAAAATCCTTCTATCATTTACTTTCTTTTTTTCCTTCTACCCTTTCATCCCACCGTCCTTTCTTCCCCTTTTCTTACCTACTCACCAACTCTCACTCTCTTTCCTGCTTCAGCCTTCTATATGTAAATGCTGAAGCAAGCATAAGGAGAGTAAAAAATAACACCTCTGGAAAAATTAGACCAGTCAATAAAATATGATGTCAAAGAAAGTACTACATCTCTGTATTTATGAAATATTTATATGACTTTTAGTAAATGTATTAAAATGTTGACTCTGATCATAAACTAACAAGATCTTTTTTGTGTGTGCCTAAGACTTAATTACTCAGTAAAAACTAAGCAAAAGGTGACAACAGTAAGTAAAAAAAAAATAAAACCTGTCTGATCAGCATACATTATCTTCCTTTAGGAGAGAGTAAGGAATTGCTGATAGTTTTCTTGGCTTGCTTGTAAAGCTACCTCTGGGGATGCTTCCCTTTCCCTTGAATATTTGTTATGCAATTATAATCTGCTAAAATAAAAATTATACAGAGAAATCTTCAGAGGGAAGGAGCTCACAGAAGGTAAAAATAGAATGAGGGTTAGAATTATAAAGAGAGTTAGTACAGTCCCCCTCTGGCCTAGAGGTGAGAGGTGATTTAGAGACTTGCTATTTATATGTACCTCGACCAATTTTATCAGCATCAGCAAGCTTAGACTTCAAAATGCATCCCCTCTTCAGCGCCCCTTCACCTTTCTCCCAAATCGCAGGGCCCAGAGATGTCAACTTCCCTCTTTATACCACCTGAAAGATATGCTTTAGAAGATGACAAGCATTATTAGTCTGCTTAGGCTGCCAGGAAAAAAAAATTCCACAGATTGGTGACTTCAGCAATGGTAATTCGTTTTCTCAGCGTTCTGGGAGTGAAAGGCCAAGATCAAGGTGTCCCCCTTTTTTTCCCTAAGGCCCCTGTCTTTAACTTACACACAGCTACTTTCTTGCTATTCCCTTTTAGAGTCTGTTTGGTGTTTCTCTTTTCATCCTGCTCTCTCTGTCTTACAAGGACTTGATCAAAATTGGATTAAGTCCTACCCCAAAGACCTCATTAAAACCTAATGAACCTTTGAAGTCTATAAAAAAAACTTCCACCTTCATAAAAACTAGAAGTTAGTATTTAAAATATAATATGTAAAGGGCCTGGAGCGATAGTACATCATCTGCCTTGTATGTGGTCAACTCAGGTTCAATTCCTGGTATCCCATATGGTCATCATCATTATCATCATCATCCCATTGATCATCGAATTTCTTGAGCGGTTTCAGTAACGTCTCCATTCGTCCTAGCCCTGAGATTTTAGAGGCCTCTCTCTACTCGTCCTTCCCAATGATGCCGTTTTGGAGGCTCTTTCAGGGTCATGGGAATGAGCCCCAGCTTGTTACTGGTTTTTGCATATTAATACACCATGGGGAATTTGCAAGGCTCTCCCATGTGGGCAGGAAACTCCCAGTAGTTTTCCAGTTTCTCCCAGAGGGAGAAGTAGGCTACAAGATATCGAAAGGCAGCAAACTGCTTCTGGGAGCTTGATTTTAAGTCTCTGGATGCTGGCCGTTGATGGGATTACGCGGTGCTATGCTGAGGTCAGTCCCTGATTGTGATTGCCTAGCTACTGGGAAATGGGAAATCTGGCAGGGGAGGCCCAGTCCGAGCAGGCTTGGAGGTCTCATCCCCGGGTCCCACACACCTGGGTTCCTCTGCTGATACCTTCATGCATGAGGCTCGTCCGAACATGTGGAGAGGGGTCTTGAGCATGGCTGTGGCTAGGCTCTGGAGGTCTTCAGCCGCTGGGAGTTCTGCTCAGGGTGGGGAGGGAAGCTGGAGCCCATTCCCTCCGAGGGGCCCCAGTGAAGACAGCCAGGCATGCAGGCACCCATATGGTCACCTGTAGGATAACACTGGGTTTGTTCTTTCAGCCTTGCTGCAGGGAACTTAGTTTACCTTAAAATAATGTCCTTTCTGTATGGACACGGGAAGACAGTTAATATTATGATTTGTAACTTGGGAGCTGATTGACTCCAATAATATTTACTCCTGGGCATCTGCTTTCTCGACTCAGTTGCCCTTAGTTGCTAGCACCCCAAAAGCAGGGTCCCAATGAGGGATGGAAGGGACCCAGAGCAAGCTGTGAGCTACCCTGGCATTGAAATGGGCCAGGCCAAAGTGCCAAATATTCAACTATAAATTGAGAGCATGGTCAAAGACAAATGCTGTCATGATCCAAAAGTAACGACTAGACTAGGACCCTTCTGACACACCCTTGTTTGGATCCCACCTTGAGCGGATCTCCTAGTAATCTGGAGTAATCTCCTTAAATGAGATTTTGTTAATCTCCTAGAGGAGTGGTTTTACCCCTCTTTGTTGATTTGTTAATATTTAACCCACCTTTGTGTCAGCACCCTATGTGATTGCTATATAAACTAAGACTGTAGGAGAAAGAAGAGAAGTCACAGAAGGGAGAAGAAGACACAGAAGCAAAGGAGAAGACACAGGAGCAAGAAAGAAGACACAGAAGCAAGGGAGAAGACACAGAAGCAAGGAGAATACACAGAAGCAGCGAGAAGACACACAGAAGCAGAGACAGAGAGAGGTCAGAGGAGAACAGAGGAGAGACTAGAGAGACACAGAGACAGAGATAGAAAGACAGACAGAAGAGAGCACAGTGGCACACACAGAAGCAGAGCACAAGGAGGAGCCATCCCAACCCAGTCCATACACAGTGGCTTGAGAGCACCAAACACATAAAGCGGTGAGAGGGAGAGGGAGAGAGAGAGAGAGAGCGCCACCCTGAGAGCCCACGAAAAACACACGTCACATCACCCCCTTCTGTGCACGCATGTTTGTAATATTTTACAGTCACCCAGTCTGCAAGGAGTGATACTTGAGCAGGATCCTTGAGAAGAGGCAGGAGTAAGCCCTTAGCACCACCAGGCATGGACCCAAAACAAAACCCAAGAAAATCAAAGACTTTAAAAAATATTAAATATGGAGGAATTATAGGAAGAAATCACTGAGTCACATACTCACATATTCATATCTGGTTTATGATACTGGGATCAATTTTACATATTTAAAAACTCTTAAAAATTTACCTGTACTATTTATAAAATAGTACTATTTTATATTATTTATTTTTATTATTTATAAAATAGGCAGTCACACCCAGAAACTGTCCCGAGTGCCATGTAATCCCATCAATGGCCAAGATCCAGAAACTATATAAAACAAAGCTCCCGGAAGAGAGCAACACAGAATCTCCTACCTCCGCATCAGGCTTTCCTCTTAGGGGCCCTTTGGAGGGAGGGCAAGTTGAGTTTCCCTCCCTGCCCCAAGAAGAGCCCCTGTAGCCGAAAACCTCCAGAACTTAGCCACAGCCATGCTCAAGGCCATTCTCCACATATCGGACAAGCCTCACAAATGAGAGAACCAGTAGAGGAACCCAGGCATGCAGGACCTGGGGCTGAGATCTCCAAGCCTGCTTGGATTGGGACTGGGCCTCCTCCACTCTGATCTGCCATTTTCCAGTAGCTATGTGGTCACGCCCTGAAACTGCCTCAGGCCATGTAATCCCATCAACGGCCAGATCCAAAGACTATATAAAACAAGCTCCTGAAAGCACGGCCACAAAGCTGCCATGGGACCTCTTATAGTCTAGCTCATGGATGTGCTAAAGCAGCACACATGTGGTTTTTTTTTTTTAATTCTTTTATTATTTCACCATGTGGAAAGTTACAAAATGTTCAGGTTAAAGTCTCAGTTATACAATGCTCAAACACCCATCCCTTCACCAGTGCACATATTCCACCACCAAGAATCACTGTTTGGTTTTAACATACTTGCTTGTATTCTCTGATATACATTCTCTGTCCCTCTTGGAGAGTCCAGCAAGCTACTGAGAGTATCCTGCTCACACAAAAGAGTCTGGCAAGCTCTTCGTGGCATAATCTATTTGCCAAATACAGTGACAATAAATGGTCTCATTCCTTTGACACTGAAAGAGCCTTCAATTGTTGGGAAAGGCGAGTAAGAAGAGGTTGCTGAAATCTCATAGTTGGGACAAATGGAGACGTTACTGGTGCCTGCCTGAGCAAATCAATGAACAATGGGATGACAGTGATACAGTGATACAATGATTTAAAAAATTTTTAACCTGACATTTTAAAAAACAAATTCGATGAGCTTCAAAACTAGAAAAATGCATAGAGCATCGTATTTGCTGGCTGATTTTGGACCAGATCAATTTTCCTCAATTTTAACAAATGGTAGGCAAAATAATAAGGATTTGAATTTGGGGAGGGCACATCCAAATATACTCAGAACAACTTCTGGCTCTCTCCTTAGTTACCATTGCTGCTGATACTTGGAGGACCATATATGGTGCCAGGGATCAAACATAGGTCAGCTAGGTGCAGGGCAAGCACCTTATTTGCTATATTATCTCTCTAAATTTTGTTTTGTTTTGTTTTGTTTTGGAGGAACCATACCCAGGACTGCTCTGGGCTATCTCTTGAATCTGTACTTAGAGATCTCTCATGGTAGGGAGAGGAAACCATAGAGGATGTAAGCAATCAAACATACATTGACTGCATGCAAGGTAATTGCACTACTCACCGTACTATCTCTCCAGCCACCCCGTTCTTCTTCTTCTTTTTTTTTTTTAAGTAGTCCATGTTGAATTAGTCTTCTCACTGATATCTCCAGGGAGGGAACTGTGCAAAGGGAATTCTTGGTAGCTTATTTCCTGGTATAATGTTTAGTTTTGAAATTCCACTATTTCTACCTCAAGGGAAATGGCTTAGTAAGAAGCATGCTGTAGTAAACACTCACGCACTGCCTGCACTGTAGCGTTCAAGGTACCAGGTGATGGAGTTTTCCTTGGAAAGAGATTGCACTGTAACCTTGTATGCCCTATAATTATATATTACTTCCACGCTTTTCAACCTTTAGACCAACTTGAGCTGTTGTAGAAAGTGCAATGCTGCTGTTAGCTTCAACTTAGTATTGGGCACATCATATAAATAAATCACAAACGGGAACCTAGTGTTTGTACTGATTTTCTGCTGCCTACTATCTGAAAGAATAATAGAAACATATGTTCCCAAACCTATTGCTCAATATATTCACACAGTGAAGTTAAAATATTTGGTTAGGAAATCAATAGTGTTATACTAAGCACCAAGTATGGTAAACTAGAAGAATTGTAAGAAGCTGTGAACATGCTTAAAATCAATGTGCATTCAAACTAGGGAGTAACAAAATAGATAAAATTACAACTTTAAATAGTAACCTAGGGAGGGTTAACCAGCATCTAAGTCTTTTCCAGTGCAGAAAGAATCAATAAAAAATTCAGGCAGATGATAAAAGCATTCAATATTTGAGGTAGCATTATGATTCATCAGTAGTATATTTGAGTACAATGACTACAATGCAGCATCTATAACTATATTAAAAATCCTCCAAGGGAAGAACACAACATGTTGCAATGCACAAAAAAATAAATGAGAGCAATAGATTTAAAACTCTATTTGGCAAGAATGAGAAGAATTTGAATAAAAGATGGAAAGATACACTTTGTATATTAGAGAGACTTCTCTAAAAATATTGGGGAAAGAGGCACATAAGATTTCCCTTCACAATTTATATTTTAAAATAAACAAAGCAACAATTGTACCATATATCCACTAAGCTGTTTGAGTCTAAAACTAGATTGTGAACCTGGCAGAATGTATAAAATATTTGTTGCAGAAGTATGTTGTTTAGTATAAAAGTGTGCCAGGAATAGCAACCATATAAAAGAAGTTAGCATTCCTCCAAAACTCATTGCAAACAATGGTTTAAGATTAATCCATGTCCTACTGAAATATGGGCTGAGATAAGTTAGATTAAGTCTATCCACACTAAATGAAGTCATCAAAGTTCCAACAATGATTTGATTGCTAGCCACTGTTCTGTGATGTTGGTAAATTCATTGCCTTAGATCTTAATATCTTCTGTTATGTAAGGTTTTTGTTTATTTTTTAATATTTTGGTGGTGCTATACCTCAAACATGTGAGGCATTCCTCTACCATTGAGCCACATCTCTCTCTCTTGTGATAGTTTTCTTAAGATTTAGAAGAGTGTGTGAAGGGGGTGGGTATTAGTGTCAGAAGGCATTTGTCTTGTGTGTGTCTAATCCTGATTAGATGATTAGATAGATCCTCCACACAGCATACAGTTCTCAAGCACTACCAAGAGTGATCTCTGGGCACAGAGTCAGGGATAAGCCCTGAGCACATCCTAGGTGGTTTCAAATACACACACACACACACACACACACACACGCATGCACGCACATGCACACACAGAATATTAAGGGGTATTCCATGCGACTAACTGGATCATTATACTGAGAGCCATTTCATTTGCTAGCATTACCAAAAATGTTCATCCCTGCAAAAAATCACAAGGGCGGCGCTCCCTGGAGGGGGAGACTCGATGTTGTGTGTTGTCGTTGTGTTGTCCGAGGGCACTCGGGGCAGCTCTCTCGCGCACGCACCACTTGTGTCCAGTGTTCCCGAGCCACTGTGTAAGGACCGGATCGGGACGGCTCATCCTTGTGCTCTGCTTCTGTGTGTGCCGCTGTGCTCTCTTCTGTCTGTCTCTCTGCTTCTGCCTCTGTAGTCTCTCCTCTGGTCTCTTCCGACCTCTCTCTGTCTCTGCTTCTGTGTCTTCTCTGTTCTTCTCCCGTGTCCTCTCGTGTGTCTCCTTCTCTGTCTCTTCTGTCTTCTTCTTCTGTCTCCCCTTCTGTCTTCTTCTTCTGTCTCCCTCAGTGCCCCCCAGTCTTAGTTTACATAGCAAATTACATAGGGTGGTGACACAAAGGTGGGTTTAATATTAACAAATCAACAAAGGGTAAGACCATTTCTCCAGGAGATTAACAAAATCTCATCTAAGGAAATCTCATCTAAGGAGAACAGCTCAAAGGTGGGAGCCAAACAAGGGTGTATCAGGGTGTGTCCCTTTCTTCCTTCCTCAGCTAGTAATCTGCTTAAATAGTGATAGTGAATTTACTTCTAATATTTCTAGCAATGTCATTCTGTATGAGCACAGTAAGAGATATATCAGACTTAAAGTTTGGTTCTTCCTGAGGACATTCACTATATTTTCCAGACCACAGTCCTCAGGCCAGGTTAGTCTTCCTAACCCCAGCAGCGTCCTAGTAGTCTCCTCGTTACTTTTGGATCATCAGAGCATTTGTCTATGACCATGCTCTCAACTTATAGTTGAGTATTATGGCACTTTGGCCTGGCCCATTTAGATGCCAGGGTAGCTCACAGCTTGCCCTGGGTCCCTTCCATCCCTCATTGGAACCCTGCTTTTGGGGTGCTAGCAACTAAGGGCAGCAGAGTTGAGAAAGCAGATGCCCGGGAGTAAGTATTATTGCAGTTAATCAGCTCCCAAGTTACAAATCATAATATTAACTGTCTTCCTGTGTCCATACAGAAAGGCCTTTGCTCTAAGGTAAACTAAGTTCCCTGCAGCAAGCCTAAAAGGACAAACCCCATGTTATCCTACACATCCCTAACTGGAGATGGGTGCAAGATTCTACTTTTCTTTCTTTTACATTTCCTAGGGAGAAGGGTTCGGCCGTGCCAGTGGTATAGAGCGGATACTTCTGTTTTGTTACCCAGGAGTCACTTCTCTCTGTGCTCCAGAAATAACACTCAGAGTGGGAAAGCAAACCCAGGCCAAATGCAAGGCAAAGACCACACCCCCTATATTATCTCTCACCAACCCTAGCAAGCGTTTGCTTTGATATTTCCCCCAAGAAGACCTGTCCAACCATAATATATGTAACATTTCTTCAACTGTTTATTTTTGCAGTCTTTCATACACCACCCCCACTTCAAGATACTTTTGTGTGACAATTAGTATACAGATTCATAAAATTGGCATATAAAGTTATACATTTACATATAATAATTCAGAAATGAATCCAATATTCAGTTGAACAATTCTATATGGGGACACAATTCATAGTTGAAGAAGATAGTATCTAGAAGAATATAATAATCCCAACATTTTTATTATAAGTTTCTCTGTTTATCAATTTATTCACAATATTTATAAATTTCTATTTAGCTATTAGAGATGGATGTTTTTTTATTTTTTTTATTTTTTTTTATTTTTTTATTATTATTTTTTTAATTTATTTATTTTTAATTAGAGAATCACCGTGAGGGTACAGTTACAGATTTATACACTTTTGTGCTTATACTTCCCTCATACAAAGTTTGGAACCCATCCCTTCACCAGTGCCCATTCTCCACCACCCGTAAACCCAGTGTCCCTCCCACCCTCCCCAATCCCATCTCCCCCCCACCCCACCCTGCCACTGTGGCAAGGCATTCCCTTCTGTTTTCTCTCTCTAATTAGCTGTTGTGGTTTGCAATAAAGGTGTTGAGTGGCCGCTGTGCTCAGTCTCTAGCCCTCATTCAGCCCGCAACTCCCTTCCCCCACATGGCCTTCGACTACAATGTAGTTGGTGATCCCTTCTCTGAGTTGACCTTTCCCCGGAACGTGAGGCCAGCCTCGAAGCCATGGAGTCAACCTCCTGGTACTTATTTCTACAGTTCTTGAGTGTTAGTCTCCCACTCTGTTATTCGATATACCATAGATGAGTGCAATCTTTCTATGTCTGTCTCTCTCTTTCTGACTCATTTCACTCAGCATGAAACTTTTCATGCCCATCCACTTGACTACAAAATTCTTGACCTCCTTTTTTATAACAGCTGCATAGTATTCCATTGTATAGATGTACCAAAGTTTCCTCAACCAGTCATCCGTTCTGGGGCATTCGGGTTTTTTCCAGATTCTGGCTATTGTAAACAGTGCTGCGATGAACATACATGTGCAGATGTTGTTTCGATTGTACTTTTTTGCCTCTCTGGGATATATTCCCAGCAGTGGTATTGCTGGGTCAAATGGGAATTCAATATCTAATTTTTTGAGAGTCGTCCAAATTGTTTTCCAGAAGGGCTGAACCAGTCGGCATTCCCACCAGCAGTGAAGAAGGGTCCCTTTCTCCCCACATCCTCTCCAACAGCGGTTGCTTTTGTTCTTTTGGATGTGTGCTAGTCTCTGTGGTGTGAGGTGGTATCTCAAAGTTGTTTTGATCTGCATCTCTCTGATGATTAGTGATGCAGAGCACTTTTTCATGTGCCTTTTGGCCATTCGTATTTCTTCCTTGGTAAAGTTTCTGTTCATTTCTTCGCCCCATTTTTTGATGGGGTTGAATGTTTTCTTCTTGTAGAGTTCAACCAGTGCTTTATATACCATTGATATCAACCCCTTATCTGATGGGTATTGTGTAAATATCCTTTCCCATTCTGTGGATAGTCTTTGGATTCTGGTCACTGTATCTCTTGCGGTGCAGAAGCTTTTTAGTTTAATGTAGTCCCATTTGTTTATCTCTGTTTTTACTAGATTGCTTAGTTCCGTGTCACCTTTGAAGATACCTTTATCTTCAATATCGTGGAGGGTTTCGCCGACCTTGTCTTCAATGTACCTTATGGTTTGTGGTCTAATGTTGAGGTCTTTAATCCATTTTGATCTGACTTTTGTGCATGGTGTCAGGTCAAGGTCTAAACCCATTTTTTTGCATGTGGTTGTCCAGTTGTGCCAGCACCATTTGTTAAAGAGGCTTTCCTTGCTCCACTTCACATCTCTTGCTCCCTTATCAAAGATTAGATGGTCATACATTTGGGGTTGTGTGTAGGGATATTCCACCCTGTTCCATTGGTCTACGGCTCTGCCTTTGTTCCAGTACCATGCTGTTTTAATTGTTACTGCTTTGTAGTAAAGTTTGAGGTTGGGGATGGTGATGCCTCCCATCATCTTTTTCCCAAGAATTGTTTTAGCTATCCTTGGACGTTTGTTATTCCATATGAATTTTAGGATTGCTTGATCCATTTCTTTGAAGAATGTCATGGGTATACTTATAGGGATCGCATTGAATCTGTATAATGCTTTAGGGAGTATTGCCATTTTGACAACATTGATTCTCCCTATCCACGAGCAGGGTATATGTTTCCATTTCCTCATGTCCTCTTTGATTTCATGGAGTAGCGTTATGTAGTTTTCTTTGTAAAGGTCTTTTACTTCCTTGGTTAAGCTGATTCCGAGGTACCTGATTTTCTGGGGCACGATTGTGAATGGGATTGCTTTTTTCATGTCCCTTTCTTCTGCCTCATTGTTTGCATATATGAAGGCCATGGATTTTTGGGTATTGATTTTGTAGCCTGCAACTTTACTGTATAAGTCTATTGTTTCTAAGAGTTTCTTAGTAGAGGTTTTAGGCTTCTCTAGATATAGTATCATGTCGTCTGCAAATAGTGAGAGTTTGATTTCTTCCCTTCCTATCTGGATGCCCTTAATCTCTTTTTCTTGTCTAATAGCTATCGCAAGTACTTCCAGTACTATATTGAAGAGGAGTGGTGAGAGTGGGCATCCTTGTCTTGTGCCTGATCTCAGAGGAAAGGCCCTTAGTTTTTCCCCGTTGAGGATAATGCTTGCCGTAGGCTTGTGATAGATGGCTTCGACTATCTTGAGGAAAGTTCCTCCAAACCCCATTTTGGCAAGGGTTTTCATCATGAAAGGATGTTGGATCTTGTCAAATGCTTTCTCTGCATCTATTGATATGATCATATGGTTTTTATCTTTACTTTTGTTGATATGCTGGATTATGTTGATTGATTTCCGAATGTTAAACCATCCTTGCATCCCTGGGATGAATCCCACTTGGTCGTGATGTATGATCTTTTTGATGAGTTGTTGGATCCTATTTGCTAGTATTTTGTTGAGGATCTTCGCATCGGTGTTCATCAGGGAAATTGGTCTGTAATTTTCTTTCTTAGTGGTGTCTTTGTTTGCTTTTGGTATTAGGGAGATATGTGCTTCATAGAAACTGTTTGGGAGAGTTCCTGTTTTTTCAATTTCCTGGAAAAGTTTGAGGAAAACAGGGAATAGGTCTTCTTTAAATGTTTGGAAGAATTCGCCAGTGAAACCATCTGGGCCTGGGCTTTTGTTTTTGGGGAGGTTTTTGATTACCGTTTCAATTTCCTTAACATTGATGGGTCTATTCAGGTATTCCAGGTCTTCTTTCTTCAGTGTTGGGAGATTATAGGAATCAAGGAATCCATCCATTTCTTTTAGGTTCTCCTTTTTTGTGGCGTAAAGTCTTTCAAAGTAGTCTCTAATGATCTTTTGAATCTCACTGGTTTCTGTTATGATGTCCCCCTTTTCATTTCTGATTCGATTTATTAGAGTTTTCTCTCTTTCTTTCTTTGTGAGACTTGCTAGCGGTTTATCAATCTTATTTATTTTCTCAAAGAACCAACTCTTTGTTTCATTGATCTTTCAGATTGTTTTTTTGGTTTCGATGTCATTAATTTCTGCTCTAATTTTTATTATTTCTTTCCTTCGGTCTGGTTTGGGGTACTTTCTCTGGTCCTTTTCTAGGGTCTTGAGTCGTGAAGTCAAGCTATCTATGTGGATCCTTTCTTCCTTCCTGAGGAATGCTTGGAGAGCTATAAATTTTCCCCTTAACACGGCTTTAGCTGCGTCCCATAGGTTTTGGTAGCTCGTGTCTTCATTCTCATTTGTTTCTAAGTATCTTTTGATTTCTTCCTTGATTTCCTTCTTGACCCACTCATTGTTCAACATGGAATTGTTTAATTTCCAGGTGTTTGATTTGATTTTCCGTATTTGTGGGTGGTTAGCTTCTATCTTCAGCGCATCGTGGTCTGAAAAGATGGTTGATACAATTTCTATTTTTCCGATTCTATTGAGGTATGTTCTGGGGCCCAGTACATGGTCTATTTTTGAAAATGTTCCATGTGCACTGGAAAAGAATGTGTATTCTTTCTTTTTGGGGTGTAAGGCCCTGTATAGGTCTATTAGGCCTCTCTCTTCAATTTCTTCATTCAGAGTCAGTGTTTCCTTGTTGAGTTTTGTTCTTGTGGATCTATCTAGAGGTGATAAGGCCATATTGAAGTCTCCGACTACAATTGTGCTGTTAGTGATGTCCTCTTTGAAGTCTGTTAGGAGTCGTTTTAAATATTTAGCCGGTCGTTTGTTAGGAGCATATACGTTTAAGAGTGTGATTTCTTCCTGTTGTACATATCCCTTGATAAATAGAAAATGACCTTCGCTGTCCCTTTTGATCTTTTTCATCCTGAAATCTATGTTCTCGGATACCAGGATGGCCACTCCAGCTTTTTTCAGGGGGTTGTTTGCTTGGAGGATTGTTTTCCATCCTTTGACTTTGAGTCTATGTTTACTCTGTTTGTTCAGGTGTGTTTCTTGCAGGCAACAGAATGTTGGGTTTAATTTCCGGATCCATTTAGCCACTCTGTGTCTTTTGATAGGTGCATTTAGGCCATTGACATTGAGAGAGATTATTGTGATGTGGTTTTGTGTCATCTTTCTGTGGGATTTGTTGTTCTTATGGGGCTCCTCCTTGTCTTACAGTAGCCCCTTTAGACCTTCTTTCAAGATTGGTTTTGAGTCTATGAAGTTCCTGAGCTGTTGTTTATCCGAGAAATAGTGTATGTTTCCTTCGAGTTTGAGTGAGAGTTTAGCTGGATAAAGTATTCTTGGTGAGGCATTCATTTCGTTGAGTTTTTTCACTATGTCCCACCATTGTCTTCGGGCTCGGAGGGTTTCTTCTGACAGATCGGCCGTAAATCTGAGGGGTGCTCCTTTGTATGTGATTTCCCTCTTTGACCTTGCTACTTGTAGAATTGTGTCTCTATCTACAGCATCCGCCATTCTGACTATGATATGCCTTGGAGTCTTTTTATTTGGGTCTCTTTTTGCTGGCACTCTTCAGACTTCTTGTATCTGGACACCTGCCTTCTCCAGCTCTGGGAATTTCTTAGTGATGATGTCTTTGACTATGTTTTTTTCATTGGGGTTACTTCCCTGTGGTTCTGGTACTCCAATGATTCTTATGTTGTTCCTCTTGAAGTCATCCCCCAGGGCTCTGATTCGCTCTATAGCCATTTTGAGGTCTTTGGCCATTATTTGTTGCTGTCTGTAAGCTTTCTGCAGCTCATCCTCAAGCTCGCTGATTCTGTCTTCGGCTGTCGTCATTCTGCTGTTGAGGGCATCTAGTGAGATTTTTATTTCATCTACCGATTGCTTTATTTGTGAGACTTCCGTTCGAAGGTTTTAAATTTCTGCTCTCATTTCTGCTCTCATTTCTTCCTGTATTTTCTTGGTAGACCGTTCCAGCACTTGATTCATCTCCTCCCTTAATTTATTGGATGTCTGTTCCATAGTTGCTTGGAGTAGGTCGACTCTCCTCCAGATTTCCTCTCTGAATTGTTTATCTGAGAGGTCGTAGATGTTGGGAGACTCTTTTGAGGTTTCTAGTATCTTTTCTTCTCCCTCTCTTGGTGGAGGGGATTTTCGCTGTTTCTTCATATTGTCACGGAAGTGCAGAGTTGGAACCTTGTAGTTATTTATTCCTCTTCCTTTTTGTGGGAAGAAGGGGCTCCGATTGTGCTAAACTTCCCTTATTCACTGATAGGTTTTATACTGTCAGCCTAAGCTAATGGCTATTTTGCGTAAATGTTTGAGCTCGCAAAAGTGAGTTTTCAAAGGAATACACAGTACGGATTGAGCTGAGGTAGCAAAGAATAACTGCGGCCGCGTTAGCGTTGGCCACTCTGAGAGGAGGCCACGCCCACTTTAGACCACGCCCACTAAGACACAGATAGAATGAATTCTATCAATTGTGGCCAAAGGAGAAGGCATGGAATGGTAAAAAAAAAAAAATAAATAACTGCGGCCGCGTTAGCGTTGGCCGCTCCGGAAAGAGGCCACGCCCACTTTTTAGGCCACGCCCCCTGAGATGAGGACACGCCCCTAAGCAGCAGAGTGGGGATTGGTCAGGATCGGACGGCGGCGGCGGAAAGGTGCCAGGCAGGGGCTTCAGGAGAAGCCCCGAGCCGCGGTGGGCAGGGGGCGGTGAGGGGGGCTTCTCCGCGCTGAGGCAGGCTCTCCAAGGGATTGCCTGTTTACCTGCAGGATGGAGATTGGTCAGGATCCGACGGCGGCGGCGGAAAGGTCTGGATGTTTTTTTAATCTTACCTTTTTTTTTTGCTTTTTGGGTCACACCCGTTGATGCACAGGGGCTACTCCTGGCTCATGCACTCAGGAATTACTCAGAGGACCATACGGTATGCTGGGAATTGAACCCAGGTTGGCCACGTGCAAGGCAAACGCCCTACCTGCTGTGCTATCGTTCCAGCCCCTTAATCTTACTTTTAACTAGGCTTCTGTTAAAAATTATGTTCTTAAAAGAGAAACATGGTTCCTTGCTTCTAATACAAAGCATAGACCATAGTATGTGCTTAACAAATACTGGTTAAATGAATATATACATGAAAGATATGTTAGAAAATAGACTGTTTATGTGTATGTATTCAGAAGATCAATCCTAATTTGAAATTGATGCAATAATTTGTTTTAATTAATTATCAGTATGTTTTCCTCAGGTTATATATTTTTTTCATTGCAAACCAGAATCAAATAAAAGAGCCTAACAGTTTAGTTCTACGTGAATTCCTTATAAATTAATGTCCTTATTTCATATAAGGATAAAATAATAATTTCCAAATTGTGATGTTGCTTATATTACTAACCTAGGTCTATTGGGCAGTACATGAACAGAATTGAGATTCTTTTAGCAGATTCTTTTAATAGAAAACTCTGATGGATATGTATATTATATGGTTGATAGAAATAATTTTCTTAAAATGAAAGGTAAAACTTTAATGGAATATAAGATTAAACACCAGTGGAAAAACTAACCCACCAACTATTTTTTTATGGTCTAGAAGAATAGTGTTTCTATTTTTAAATTGTTGAAATCAAAACGAAGTTATATAACACATAGCACTGTCTGTAACACTGTCGTCCCATTGTTCATCGAATTGCTCAAGCGGGCACCAGTAACACCTCCATTGTGAGACTTGTTGTTACTGTTTTTGGCATATCGAATATGCCACATGTAGCTTGTCAGGCTCTGCTGTGTGGGCTGGATATTCTCAGTAACTTGCCAGGCTCTCTGAGAGGGACAGAGAAATTGAACCTCAGTCGTCCACATGCAAGGCAAACACTCTACCTTCTATGCTATTGCTTCAATCCATCTTATCTCCTACTTTAAAAAATCATCTTACTCATTGTGATTTAAAATATTTTTGCTGTGAGGATTTCATGTGAACAGTGTTCCAGCCCCAAACCCTCCATCAGAGTGTCTACTTCCCCTCTTGGTCTCAAAGTTTCAAGGCTTGCTGAACACTCTCTCACAATCTCCACACCATAATGAGCTCAGTTCTGTAGAACAGTTAAAGGGTTTGAGTGCATTTGACCATTGGTTTTCCTTTACTATGCTTTTTCTATCTCACATATGAAAGAGATCATTCCATATCTGTCCCTGTCTTGGCTGAATTATGTCAGTATGATCATCTCCAGCTCCAACCACTTAAGGACAAATTTAATGATTTTAGTCCTTTCCACATTGGGAACCATGGCTTAAAATGGAAAAAAAAAACGGGTGAGAGACTGTCTGAGTTCATCATGTCAATCAAGACCATCCATGGTAACTCACAGTTCCAGAAGGCCGTATCCAAATGTTTGCCATGGGAGTCTCCTGGTGGACAGTTCCACAATTAAATTGACCACATCATATTCAATTGAAGGTTTTTCCTGACCCATGTTGCTGCTGTCCCAAAATTCCAAATGGGATTGGACCACTGTCTACTTCCTGAAAAATTCTACTTCACAGAGTGGGGAGAAAGGTCTGCAAAGTTAAAGTTTAAGAAGAGAACTCCCAGAATGACCGCCAACTGGGAGCTCTTTAGCACTATTGTGGCAACATGGAAAGATGCTGTCGTTGACAACATCGACGAGGAATACGATCGACTGGCTCAGCACCTCTGACTGTGTGAAGAATGTCAAGAGTGGGAAAGCCACAAACAGACGCCTGTCTTTGGAAACTCTCGAGCTCATATGACAACATGGTTTGGCATGAGCCTAGGCAACCACAAGCTAACATCCGAGCTCGAAAAGCTGTGCAGAGAAGTGATAAAGGAAGACCTCAAAGAGAGAAGAGCAGCAGTGTTGGCCTATGTGGCATAAGCCTGCAAGTATTCATAATACCTGCCTGTCCTTCGCCAACTACAAGACCAAGATGACTCCCTCTACCGTCCTGATGGATCTATCGCATCTTCCAGAAGGGCAATGGAGAGGATTATTCATGACTTCTATTCAGATCTCTTTGACAGCCCCGTCTACCTGCCCACATACCAAATTCCCCAGGATGGATATGTCATTCCCAACATCCTCCCTTCCGAAATCTAACACACCATTTCGTTGGTAGAGATGCATACAGCATGTGGTCCAGACAAGGTCAGACCCGAACAACTGAAGTATCTGCCACCAGTACTCGTCAATACACTGGCTCGTCTCTTCACATGCTGCCTGTCCGTATGCAAGGTTCCATCCCAATGAAAAACCAGCAGGACTGTTCTCTTGTACAAGAAGGGAGACATCCATGACATCAGCAACTATCGCCCAATCTGCCTGTTGTCCATCATCTACAAATTGTTCACTCAAGTTATCCTGAATATAATAGGCAGAACACTAGATGAAGGACAACCATGCGAGCAAGCTGGGTTCTGAAAAGGATTCAGCACAATCGACCATATCCACACAGTGACCAAGCTCAATGAGGTTTCGCTAGAGTTCAAGATGATGTTCTGTCTGCTGAGACTGAAGCAGTCATGGAAGCCCTAGCCAATCAGGGTATTCAAACTCAGTACATCAACATCCTCCTCCAGGGGCTGGAACGATAGAACAGCGGGTAGGGCAATTGTCTTGCATGCTGCTGACCCGGGTTCAATCCCCGGCATCCCATATGGTCCCCCAAGCACCGCCAGGAGTAATTCCTGAGTGCAAAGCCAGGAGTAACCCCTGAGCATCGCTGGGTGTGACCCAAAAAGAAAAAAAAAATTCCTGCGCCAGCTGTATTACGAATTCACCACTAAAATCTCACCATTCTACAAGGAAGTGACCATTGACGTAAAGAGATGGGTTCTGCAAGGCAATACCATTTCACCAAAACTCTTCAGTACCACCCTCGAGAACATTATGGGACTACAGGAATGGAAAGGAATGGGAGTGAAGATAGACAGTCAGCAACTACACCACTTCCGCTTCACTGATGACATCCTTTTAATAACACCAAACATTAGCCAAGCGGTACAAATGCTGAGTTAGACCTCAAGTGTGGAAAGGTTGGACTACAGCTGAATCTCACCAAACCAATGTTCATGAAAAACGAACTAGTCCCTGATGTCCCATTTGCTTTCAATGGAACAAACATCTCTGAATGCAGCAGCTATGTGTACCTGGGTCGAGAACTCAACATAAGGAACAACTTGGGGCCAGAACTGCGCAGGAGGAAGAGAGTAGCATGGAATGCCTTTGAGAGTGTCAAAGAAGTGGTTAAGAGGACAAAAACCCCCAGCTCTGGGCAAATGTTTTCGACTCCACCATATTTCCTGCACTAACATGCCTCAGAGATCTGGGCCCTATGAAAACAAGACAAGAATGCTATTCAGGTATCCCAAAGAGGAATCATGAGTACACATTCATGTGAGTACACGCTTTTCTGAGTACATGCTCCCGTGAGTGCACACTCTCTTGAGTGCACATTCCTGTGAGTTCACACTCCAGTGAGCACACAGTCCCATGAGCGAAAACTCACATAATAGCACACTCACGTGAGCAAACACTCCCATGAGGGCACAATCCCGTGAGCCACAGTCCCAAGAGCACAAACTCCCGTGAGTATGCACTCTCATGAGAAAATGCTCCTGTGAGAAAACACGCTTGTGATTAGACGCTCCCATAACTACACGCTCCTGTGAGTACACACTCCTGCGAGGGTACACTCCCGTGAGTGCACACGCCATGAGTGCTCATGCTGTGAGTGCACAGTCATATGAGTGCAGACTCCCATGAGTCTAAACTCCTGTGAGCAAACAAAGCCGTGAATGCGCACTCCCGTGAGTATGCACTCCCGTGAGTGTGCACTCCCTTCAGTGCTCACTCGCATGAGTATGCAATCCCATGAGGAAGCTCTCCCGTGAGTGTGCACTCCCGTGAGTATACACTCCCGTGAGAAAGCAGTCCCATGAGTGTGCACTCCCATGAGTACGCACTCCCTTGAGTGCGTGAGTGTACAGTCCAATGAGTGCACGTTCCCGTGACTGTAACTCCTGTGAGCAAACACTGCCGTGAATGCACACTCCCGTGAGTACGCACTCCCATGAGTCTACACTCCCGTGAGTCTACACTCCCGTGAGTAGGCACTCTCGTGAGTGTGCGCTAGCGAGAGTGCACGGTCCAATGAGTGCACATTCCCGCGAGTGTGCACTCCCGTGAGTGTGCACTCCAGAGAGTAAGCACTCTCGTGAGTGTGCACTCCCCTGAGTGTGCACTCGCATAAGTGTCCACTCCCCTGAGTGCGCACTCCCATGAGTGCACACTGCCATGAGTGCTCAATTCCCTGAGGGAGCACTCCTGTGACAGAGAACAATCCCGTGAGTGTACACTCCCGTAACTGCGCACTCCCGTGATTGCACAGTCCAGTGAGTGCACACTCCTGTGAGTGTGCAATCCCGAGAGTGTGAACTCCGCTGAGTACTCATACCCATGCGTGTGCAATCCCGGGAGTGTGCACTCCACTGAGTACGCACTCACATGAGTGTGCACTCCCCTGAGTATGCACTCCACTGAGTACACACTCATGTGAGTACGCACTCCCGTGAGTACGCACTCCCGTGAGTGTGCACTCCCTGAGTGTGCACTCCCGTGAGTGTGCACTCCCCTGAGTGAGCACTCCCCTGAGTACGCACTCCCGTGAGTGTGCTCTCCGGTGAGTGTGCACTCCGGTGAGTGAGCACTCCGGTGAGTGAGCACTCCGGTGAGTGTGCACTCCCGTGAGTGAGCACTCCCCTGAGTACGCACTCCCGTGAGTGTGCACTCCCTGAGTGTGCACTCCCCTGAGTGTGCACTCCGGTGAGTGTGCACTCCCGTGAGTGAGCACTCCGGTGAGTGTGCACTCCCGTGAGTGTGCTCTCCGGTGAGTGTGCACTCCGGTGAGTGAGCACTCCGGTGAGTGTGCACTCCCGTGAGTGAGCACTCCCCTGAGTACGCACTCCACTGAGTACACACTCATGTGAGTACGCACTCCCGTGAGTACGCACTCCCGTGAGTGTGCACTCCGGTGAGTGAGCACTCCGGTGAGTGTGCACTCCCGTGAGTGAGCACTCCCCTGAGTACGCACTCCCGTGAGTGTGCACTCCGGTGAGTACGCACTCTCGTGAGTGTGCACTCTGGTGAGTGTGCACTCCCGTGAGTGAGCACTCCGGTGAGTGTTCACTCCCATGAGTGTGGACTCCCGTGAGTGTGCACTCCCCTGAGTATGCACTCCCGTGAGTGTGCACTCCCCTGAGTACGCACTCCCCTGAGTATGCACTCTCGTGAGTGTACACTCCAGTGAGTGTGCACTCCCGTGAGTGTGTACTCCCCTGAATACGCACTCTGGTGTGTGTGCACTCTGGTGAGTGTGCACTCCTGTGAGTGTGCACTCCCCTGAGTATGCACTCCCGTGAGTACGCACTCCTGTGAGAACTCACTCCTGTGAAGGTGCACTCCCGCGAGTGTGTACTCCCCTCAGTACGCATACCATGACTGTGCACTTCCGTGAGAAAGCACTCCCGTGAGAGGCACTACCCTGAGTTCGCACTCACATGAGTGTGCACTGCCCTGAGAGCGCACTCCCGTGTGTGTGCACTTTCGTAAGTGTGCACTCCCGTGAGTCATCACTCTTGTGAGTGTGCACTCCCCTGTGTACGCCCTACCCTGAGTGTGTATTCCTATGAGTGTGCACACCCATGAGTACACAGTCCAATGAGTTCACACTGCCGTGAGTTTAAACTCCTGTGAGCAAACATTGCCATGTATGTGCACTCCCGTGAGTGCAGAGACCAATGAATGCACATTCGCATGAATGTACACTCCTGTGAGCAAGCACTCCCATGAGTGGGCACTCCCGTGAGTACTGACTGCTGTGAGTGTATACTCTTGTGAGTACGCACTCCAATGTGTCTACATTCCATGATTGCGCATTCATGAGCAAACACTCCATGAGTGCGGACTCCTGTGAGTGGACAGTCCTATGAGTCCACACTTCTGTGAGTGGACAGTCCTATGAGTCCACACTTCTATGAAAAACAGTGACTGTGCACTCCCCTGATTGCAAGTACTTCCATGATTGCACACTCCCGAGAGCAAACAGTCCCTTGAGTATGCACTCCCTTGAGTGCACACTTCCATCAGCAAACACTTCCGTGAGTGCACAATCCCGTGATCAAGCACTTCCATGAGCAACCACTCCCATGTGTGCTCCCTCTTGTGAGTGCACACTCCCGTGAGCAAGCACTCCCTTCAGTGCACACTCCCTTGAGCAAACACTCCCAGGAGCAAGCACTCCCATGAGTATGCACTTCCGTGAGTTCACACTCCCGTGAATAAGTTCTCCCGTGAGTGCGCACACCCGTGAGTGCACACTCCTGGAGCAAACACTCCCATGAGCAAGCACTCCCATGACAAACACTCCCCTGAGTGCACACTCCCCTGAGCAAGCACTCCCGTGAGCTAGTATTCCAGTAAGTGCACACTCTCGTGAGCAAACATTCCCATGAGCGAGCACTCCCGTGAGCAAACACTCCTATGAGCAATCACTTGCATGAGTGCACACTCCCGGGAGCAAACACTTCGAGGAGCAAGCACTCCCATGAGTATGCACTTCTGTGAGTTCACACTCCCGTGAGCAAACACTCCTGTGAGAAACACTCACGTGAGCAAGCACTCCCGTGAGGGCACACTCCTACCCGTAAGTGCATACTCTTGTGAGGGCACACTGCTACCCATGAGTACACAATCCCATGAGCGTACACTGCCGTGAGTTAACACTCCTATGGTACACACCGGGAGTGTATACACAGGGGTGTATACATAGTACCTTTTGTACTATCTCATCCGCCCCAAATTATGTTGTATTTAAGACAATTGCCCAATTTATTGGGTAACAAAAATGTACATACTCCATGAGTACACACTCCTGTGAGTCAGAAGTAAGAGGGAGTGGGGTTCCAGAGACCGAAGCAGAAGGGTTCCAGAGACAGAGGTCAGAAGAAGAGAGATCGGAGAGACCAGAGAAGAAATGACAGAGACAGAGAAAGTTCGAAAGAAACCAGTGGAGAGACTACAGAGACAGAGATAGAGAGACAGACAGAAGATAGCACAGAGGCACACACAGAAGCAGAGCACAAGGAGGAGCCATCCCGATCCAGTTCATACACAGCGGCTCGAGAGAGAATGCCTCCCTGAGAACCCTCAAACACAACACACACATCACCCCCTTCTGCACGCGCGCATGTTTATATTTTTTACAACGTCCACGTGGTTGACCATCTCTCAAGCTCCCAGGTGCCCCAGATGCCTGTTTCTGGGGAGTTCTCTGCTTCTTAAACCTTCACCTTCACAAAATCTCAAAGAGAACAGATTTATAAATTTAAAACCTATTTTGGACTAACTGGTAATTCTCTCTCACTCACGCTCTTCATTCCTTTTCTCCTGATTTTTAAAAAAATGAAGTAATATTTGTTTATATAATTATATATGTTTCCAAAATACACAGTTATAAACCAATTCTACGTATTACACTATGTTGTTCACCAGGATTCTCATTTGTATTTATCGCCATATAGTTACCTGTCTTCACTGCGGCCCCTCAGAGTGGGGCGGGTTGTTTCCTTCCCCACCCCAAGCAGAGCTCCAGCAGTTGAAGCCCTCCCACCCCGGAACCCAGCCACAGCCATGCTCAAGGCCCCTTTCCACAAGTTCGGATGAGCCTCATGCATGAAGGAACCGGCGTTGGAACCCAGGTGTGCAGGACCCGGGGCTGAGATCTCTGAGCTTGCTCGGATGGGGACTGAGCCTCTTCCATCCAGACTCCCTAGTTTCCAGTAGCTATGCAGTATACAAACTGCCCCCAGCACCTTGTAATCCCATCAACAGTCAAAGTCCAGAGACTATAAAACAATGCTCGCGGAATCACGTGACCATATTTGTGGCCCTGCGACCTCTTATAGCCTAGAGAACCTGGCAAGGTACCAAGAGCATCCTGCCCACATGACAGAGCCTGGCAAGCTTTCCGTGGCATATTCAATATGCCAAGTACAGTAACAATGATGGGTCTCATTCCCCTTACCCTGAAAAAGCCTCCAATGCAGCACCACAGTCTTTTGATGTCCTGTAGAATCCAGTTGGTAAAGGCACTAGTTCAATGGTCGTCTCTGAATTGCATTACATGTCCAGCCCATCTGATTTTTTTATACCTTGGCAAATGAGACAGTGTCCCTGATTCTCGATTGTAGACGAAGGTCGGAACTCCGGATTCCTTCTCTCACTTGAATGAACTTGATATAACACATAAAAATTATAAAAATTAAATTTAAGATTTCAAAACTAAATCTCCATTGAGATATCCACACTGATTTGAGCCCTTGCTAATTTTGTGTTCCATGGAATATTTCTAGAATAGATTGATCCCTCTGTCTCTAAGAGAAACACAAATTTATTCTATTGGAAGTGAGACTCTAGAGGAAATCATAATCATTTCCAATTAATGAATATAGGTCCTTAATGATAAAGTAGCAATGATGGGTCTCATTCCCCTGACCCTGAAGAGCCTCTAATGTGGCACCATTGGGAAGGACAAGTAAAGAGAGGCTGCTAAATTCTCAGGACTAGGATGAATGGAGACATTACTGGGCACACTCGAGCAAATCTATGATCAATGGGATGACAGTGATACAGTGAATGATAAAGTAGGGCTAGAGTGATAGTTCAGCAGGTAGAGCACTTTCTTCAACAATGGTTGGCTCAGGTTTGATCAGCACATGTATGACCCCAAGCTCTGTGAGGACTAAGCCCTGAGCACATCTGGGTGTGGATCCTCCCTTGAGCCTTCCATTACCCCCTAAGTAAACCCCCAAAATAACAATGATAAAGTTTTTTTAAAAAAGTGTTAGTGACTTTAGTTCGTTCCTGAGTCAAAGATACACAATTTCAAGACCATATTGTCATTCTAAAAATCTTTTATTTTAATTCGTCTCACATACCAGTGATTTGTAATAAGAATATACAGCTATTGCAGAACTGAATTTTCTCTTCCCTAATTTATGTACATGTTATATTTAGCAGGCAGCTAGTCTATTACGGACATGTAAGCAAATTGTGCAGCTAAAAATTTAGAGAACTATCAGTATTTATTTGAATTACTAAAAATCATTTTAGTGCTGAGTTCATAAAGCAACTCTTTATGTCATTCATATCTTTAAATTTTTATCTGATGAACAACAACACTTGAAATAATCACTATATTTTACAAAAATTAAAGTTAATGGGGCCAGAGAAAGAGTATAAGCAGTAAGACTCTTGTCTTGCATGCAGATGGCCCCAGTTTGACGGCCGATTGCTAGTATGTATCCCCCTAGCAGGGGGTCACTCCTAAGCAAAGAATCAAGAATAGTCTCTGAGCATCATTGTGTGGAGCCCAACTTCCACATATACATGAATAAAATTTTTAAAGTGAGACATGTGAGACAAATAAGATCTTCCATTGAATAATTCAAAATTATTAAAATCCATTATTCTTGACCTAAATCAACTGTGTTATACAGAAATAAAACAAGGGGATAGATAATGCTGAATGATGGCAAACCCTGGTCTTCTATTATAAAATTGAGATTACCTTAGCCAGATAGGTATTACAGATATTAAAATACTTACCTTTTAGGAAGCACACATGATATCCACAGCCCTTCCAGGAATGACTTCTGAACCCAAAGCCAGGAGTAATTCCTGCACCACCAGATATGGCCAAACTCAAAACAAAAACAATAAAACATTGCCCTGAAATTACCAACCAAGAGGTAGAGGGGGCTATAAAAAAGGTGGAATAAAAGTTGCATATTGGTGGAGGTCAATAAGATACCGAGCATTTTTGTAATGGTGAAGTGCAATGACCTAAACACAATAGTAAATAGAAAGCGATCTATCATTCCTTTGTTGAGAAATGTAACTATTTATATAATGAATATATATGTATATTTATTTTCCAAATGTGATTAACTATTTTCTTTTTATTCTACCATTTTTTAAGAAAAATACATATACAAGTTTTTAAAAGCTTAACCTTTCTTTTCATAGAGCAGCATCCTTGAACATTTTAGGAGTTCTCTTGAGTTAAAGGAGTGTTGGATATTAACCCTAAGGCCTCATTGGTGAATGCCCCTTTTCCTCCTCCCAGAGAAACTTACCATACTTTTGCTAGCATCCCTAATTTAAAGTCTATCCTTAACCTTTCCTTGGTAATTTACCTCTCATTGACATAGTTTCCCAAGTCAGTCTTGACTAGTTACAAGCCAAAACTTTCTGATAATTCTGTGCTTTGTATTTAAAGTGCTGTCTATTGCTACTTGCTTTTCTATTTCCCTTATAGACTTTTTATTTTTTACTATAGAGCAATGTTCTTTGGTTACACAGAAAGACTGTTAATGCTATGCTCCTATTTGGGAGTTGATTGACTCTGAAGTGTATCTACTCCTGGGCATAATTACTTGGTCATAATTACTTAACTCAGGCTTCAGTTATAGTTCCTAACACCCCCAAAGGGAAGTCCTGTCGTGGGACTGGGATAGACCCGGGCGAATGGTAAAGCTACCCTGGCATCGAAATTGGGCAGTCTAGGAAGCATAAGTGCATCATCTTGATGCAAGATGTCATGACTTAAGAGACAGGACACCCATGGAAAAGGACAAGCTGAATTGGCTTCAGAACTTAGTCTAGGATTTACTGTAAAAGACTTGCATGCTCTCAAAATCCAGAGAACTAAGTTTTGGGATCTTTGTTTCATACTGTGTTTATCCAAACAACTGCAAGTATTTATAATTTATAATATGAGTGGGAAAGATAAGAGCAATGTAGATGTTCCTGGGAGACATTTACATTGTGTCTCCCAGCTTTAATCTTCCCGAAGAGAAATTTCTAAATTTTATCTACGTAAAAGATCTATGTAAATTTCCAGATGTCTTACCTATGTAAATGATCAATCACACTTATGTCCTTACACCCCCCTCAGATGTTCTATAAGTCTGCTAGCAGCGCTGCATTAAATGGGCCATTTTCACCAACAAGCTGTGGTCCCCAATATCCCTGTCTATCTGTCTCTCTGTCTGGGGAGGATTGGGGAGGGCTGGAGGGGGCTCTGGGCCACTGAATGCAGATGAGGCACAGCAGCAACCCCAGAACTTTATTTAGTGAACACACAAATGGTGACTATTAGAGTCTGTCTTTCTGCTTCCTCTAACTCCACACCTTTATCCCTACTTACTTAGCCAGAGCAAAGTATAAAATGAATAGTTTTGGAGTAATCTATGAGATTTGTCTCATATTTAATTATAGACTGGCAATAACTTAAATTATAATTACTGAGGACAGTTTCTACTTTGTTATTGTTATGAAAACTCACAAGTCACAGTACAAATAAGCTGCAACTTAAAGCAAAAGCAAAATAAATCAATTTATATCAAAATACTCTTTTCACACAGTGACAATCTATAGATTGTTATCCACTTTTAACGTGATTTGTGGTATCTCAGAAGAATAATAAAGCAGAATTAGAATATGGCAATGATTAATTTGGTACTTGCAACTTTGTAATCAGATATAAATTTCATGGAATTAATTATAAAATTAATCAAAGATACAATTTTATTCATCTTAAAACATGAGGAAGCATTCTTTACAAATGAAATTTTATGTAAGATCTGAAGTGAAAGTTAGACAAAAGTGGGGCTATTCTGTTATTCAAGCACAGGAGGGTCTCTAGAGCCTTTACTGCAGCTGTCAATCTAAGGCAAAGTTTTAATACCACAATGTTCTGCATCACAGAGTAAGGAAGGACAAAGTCGAAGTACACCACTGTAATCTAACTTGCCATGTGCAAAATAGTATGCACAACATTAAAAGAAGTTAGTCATTCTCTGACTTTTTTTAAATTACCAGATCTCAAAATTTTACACTCTTTTACTCTTGGTGACTCCCAATGTTGTAATATAAAGCATTTGCTTTTGGGTTCCTTTAGCTTACAGCAGAAGTGACCTAATATTTTCTTTAAAAGGTCAGCTAATATTTTAAGCTTTGCAGTTCAGAAGAATCTGTTGTAAATGCTGGATTCTGTCACTGCAGCTCAAAAGCATCTACAGATGGTGCTGAAAAGCTTGTGACTGTGCACCAATACAATTTTATCTACCAAAAAAAACACTTTGAGGGGCTGAAGTGATAACACAGCGGGTGGGCATTTGCCTTGCACGCGGCCAACCCAGGTTCGATTCTCAGCATCCCATATGGTCCCCTGAGCACTGCCAGGAGTAATTCCTGAGTGCAGAGTCAGGAATAACCCCTGTGCATCACCAGGTGTGAGCCAAAAAGAAAAAAAATACAAACAACAACAACAAAAAACACTTTGATGCATGACATCAGTTAAAAATGGAGAGCACATTGTTCTCAGAATGTGTCTCTCCCCTGAAACACCAAAAACTCAATAAAAAATTCCATAGCTGAGCTTTTCAGGATTCTGGATAAAAATATTTAAAGGTTATTGATTGGTTCCTGACCTCACTCTGCGCGGACAAAAGGACAGGACAAGTGCGAAATAGGAGAAGTTTATTGGGGTGTTCTCTCTGGAGGAACATACTGGTTCCTGGAGAGGCTGGGGTACCCAGCCTGGATGAATGTCAGGACCTATAGAAAGAAAACTTCAAAATGCTACTTCAAGAAATAAAGGAGGAAATATCAGGAAATGGAGATACAACCCCTGCTTGTGAATTCGGAGGATTAACATAGTCAAAATGGCAATACTCCCCAAACCATTATACAAATTCAGTGCAGTCCCTATAAGGATAGACATGAAATTTTTCAAAGAAATAGATTTTAAAAATTCCTAAATTCATATGGAACAATAAACTTCCATGAACAGCTTCAGTGATCCTTGGGGAAAAAAAAAGATGACATACATCACCATCTGAAAGTTCAAACTGTATTACAAAATGGTAGTAATTAAAACAACATGGTATTCTAATAAAGATAGAGCCTCAGATCAATGAAATTGATTTGAATATACTGACACAGACCCTTAACTACATTATTATTTAATCTTTGATAAAGGGGAAAGAAATATTAAATGGAGCAAGAAAAGCCTCTTTAACAAGTGGTGCTGGAAAAACTGAGCAGCTACATGCACAAAAAAATAAATAAATAAACCCTCAGACTTCTTTTTCATCCCAAGCACAAAATTCAGATAAAAATGAATTAAAGATATCAATATTAGATCTGAATCCATAAGGTATATAGAAGAAAACTGTAGACATAACCCCCCTGACACTGAAACTAAAGGCATATTAAAAGATGAAATACCACCGACCAAGCAAATTTGAAGCAAATATAAACAAATGGCACTACATTAAAGTAAGACGTTTCTGCACCGCAAAAGAAATGGTGACCAAGATTCAAAGAAAGCACTCTGAATGGAAAAATATATTTACTCAGTACCCATCTCATAAGAGCTTAATATCAAAGAAATATGAGTCGCTGGTAGAACTTTACAAGAATAAAACATCCACCCCATCAAAAAATAGGGAGAAGAAATGAACAAAACCTTTTGCACAGAAGAAAAAATGGTCAAGAGGAACATAAAAATTGCTCTGCATCACTAATCATCAGAGAGATACAAATCACAACAATGAAATATAATTTCAACCACAGAGACCGCCACACATACAAAAGAACAAGAATAAACAGAGCTTGTGCAGATGCTGGGAGAAAGCAGTTACTATTGGTGGGAATACAGACTGGTCCAGCCTTTTTGGAAAAGAATATGGAAATTCTTTAAAAAACAACAACCTAGAAATCAAGATTTCATAGGTTCCAGCAATACCAATTCTGGGGCTAAAACTACGGACTCAAACACACAATGAAGAGAAGTCATCTGCACTTCTACGTTCATTACAGCCCTGTTTACAATATTCAGAATCTGGAAACAAATGAATGTCTGAGAACTGTGTTCTCAGGCATCAAGTGTCAAGGACAGATTACTTGATAAAGAAACTGGCATATCTATATCATGGAATGCTATAAAGTTACCAGGAAAAAGTCATGAAATTTGCTTACAAATGGATAGGTATGAAGAGTATCATGCTGAGCGAAATGAACCAGAGAGAGAAGGGCAGACATAATTTGACAACACTAATTTTGGGATATAAATAAAAACATTGTATGAGACTAATTCTCAAGGACAGTACAAATGAGGGTCAGCAGAACTAACCCATGGTTGGAATCTTGCCACAAGTGCGGTGGGGTCAGTTAGGACAAAGAAGATATCACTATGACAATGATAGTTGTAAATGATCACTCTTGACAACAAGAATTGAGCGTTGAAAGGAGATAAAGGGATAGATACATGATAATCTTTCATTACCTATATTTCAGACACGATGCCCAAAAGAAAAGAGAGAGGGAGAAAGAGAGAGAGAGAGAGAGAGAGAGAGAGAGAGAGAGAGAGAGAGAGAGAGGAAATGTGTCTGCCATATAGGCAGGTTAGGGGGACTGGGACTGGCAGGGCGAAACTTTGGTGGTGGGCAATGATCACTGGTGAAAGAATGGGTGCTGGAAAGTTGTTTCATTAAAATCCAATAATGAATCACTTTGTAACTGTGTATCTCATAGTGATTTATTGAAAAGAAAAACCAGATAAAACAGCAAATAGAAGAAATCCTTTCTTCTGTTTCTCTAAAATAATTTAGAGAATTATTAATGAAACATGATCCAACTACATACTATATATATGTAAAACTCACTTTACATAACTCATTTCAACAAAAAAATCAAAGTCAAAGAACCCCCCCACAAAAAAGAAAAATTAATCCACAAAAATTGATAGTAAATTTGAATTGACTTGTACACATGCACAGTTGTAAACTTCAGTATAAATCTGAAAGATATTTTGATACCTCAAAATATTATAAATAATGGTTTTGACCTTTATATGCCTATTTTACATTAGATGGTAAATTTATTAAAGATGTTATAGTTAAATTAATGTGATGGTGTCTTTATGTTCTTTGCTCTATAAAGAAACATAATATGCTAATATTGGCATGGGTTACAAAGTGAATTTTATAAATTTTACTGAAGTTTCTGTCCTACTGTATTTAAATTTCCCCATAATCTTTGACCAAAAATGGTCAAATATTATCTGAATGCTTGTAAGCATCACTTGTATCACTTGTTATCCCGTTGATCCTTGATTTGCTCAAGCGGGCACCAGTAACGTCTCCATTTGTCCCTGTCATGAGCTAGTGTAGCCCAATGTTATCTGCTCACTCCAGGAATGGGAAGAGCCTCAAACCTCAAACCTCAAAATGTAAGCATACAATTTCTTTTATTTTCTGTGAAGCAAATGTTAAATTCAGGAAAATTCAAGTTTACTAGGAGCCCAGTAAATAATTTTTCTGTCCTTATCCCTGTTAGGAACAAACTATATTAGGAAGAAACTGCAATAATTATAACTGCAATAAATATAATGATATTTAAAAAGTAGATTTAAATAAAATAAAATGTGAATGGTTTTTATAGATTTGTTTATTTCACTTACATAAAGCATAAATTGGTAAAAATTTGGAGCTAACAAAATTTAAGTATTGGAATATAGTTCCTCTTCTTATCTATAAACAGCATTTTAAGTAAGTATGGAAATATATCGCTTGTATCACTTGTCATCCTGTTGATCTTCGATTTGCTTGAGCAGGTGTCAGTAATGTCTCTATTCGTCCCTGTCGCATGCTAGTGTAGCCAATGATATCTGCTCGCTCCAGAAACAGGAAGAGCCTCAAACCGTTCTTTCAGGGTTTTGACGAAGAAGTCTGACCATCTCCTTGGTGAGCAGCCACTTGGTCTTTTGACGTCACGTGGAATCCAGTCGGTAACAGCTCTAGTCCAGCGGTCATCTCTGAATCTCATTACATGTCTGGCCCATCTGATTTTTGACACCTTGGCAAATGAGACAGCGTCCCTGATTCTTGATCGTCGACGGAGGTTGGAACTCCGGATTTCTTCTCTCACTTAAGTGAAACGTGATATTCCAAGCATAGCTCTTTTGATTCCTCATAGCTCTTTTGACCATCTTTTGATGGTCCTTTGGGATACCCAAATAGCATTCTCATCCTGTTTTTGTAGGGCCCAGGTCTCTGAGGTGTATATTAGTGCAGGAAGAACAGTGGAGTCGAAAAGATGTGCCCAGAGCTGGAGATTCTTTGTCTTCTTAATCACTTCTTCGACACTCTTAATGGCGTTCCACACTGCTCTCTTCCTCCTGCACAGTTGTGGCGTCAAGTAGTTCCTCAGGTTGAGTTCTCGCATAGTGTAGCTATATTCTACACATAGCTGCTGCATTTGGGGATGTCTGTTTCATTGAGAGCAAATGGAACGTCAGGGACTAGTTCGTTTTCATGAACATTGTTTTGCTGAGATTCAGCTGCAGTCCGACCTTTCCACACTCACTGTCAACATCAGCCACCACTTGGCTAATGTTTGGTGTTATGAGATGTCATCTGCAAAGCAGAGGTGGTGTAGTTGCTGACTGTCTATCTTCACTCCCATTCCTTCCCATTTCAGTCATTGCATGATGTTCTCGAGGGTGGCACTGAAGATTTTTGGTGAAATGGTATCACCCTGCTGAACCCCTCTCTTTATGCTAGTGATCACTTTCATGTAGAATGGTGAGATCCTGGTGGTGAATCCGTAATACAGCTCGAGGAGGATTTTGATGTACCGAGTTTGAATGCCCTGTTTGGCTAGGGCTTTGATGACCACTTCAGTCTCAACAGAATCAAAGGCCTTCTTTAAATTGATGAACATTAGACTCACCTTCAGTTTGTTGTGAGGAATGGTGTCATTAACAGACAAGGAGACTAACAGAAAAAAAGGGAACTGAGGAATGGATATGGTTGTTGAGATTATAGGTTCAGTGGTTTGTGTATGTATGTTTTGGGCCACATCCAGCTGTGTTCAGAGCTTACTCCTGGCTTCTGCACTCAAGGATCACTCCTGGCGGTTTGTGGAGGACCTAAAGTGGTACCAAGGATCAAACCCAGGTCAGATGCCTGCAAGTCAAGTGCTTTACCCAATGTACTATCTCTCTGTTCCAGGCTTAGTGGTTTGTGATGTTTTAAAATCGAGATGCCTGTGGGGCATGTGGGAGCAATACTTAATAACCAGCTCATTAACAGAGTCAGAGTGTTGGAGTGAGGCTTAGGATGGGAAGAGATTTCACTAATTATCTTTGTTACTGGGAACACCTGTAAAGGCAATTAGAGGCTGCCCCCAAAGCCTCCGTCCCTCTTGGAGAGCCCAGCAAGCTACCAAGAGTATCCCGCCCGCACAGCAGAGCCTGCAACCTACCCGTGGCATACTCCATATGCCAAAAACAGTGACAACGATGGTCCTCATTCCCCTGACCCCTCATTTCACTGAAAGAGCCCCCAATATGTCATCGGACTACACTAGCATGTGGCAGGGACGAATGGAGATGTTACTGGCACCCAGTTGAGCAAATCGATGAACAATGGGATGACAGTGATATAGTGATACAGTAATATCTATTTAACTATATTGGAAGTATCTAGGCTGCTAAGTCTCTAGATTTTAGTATATTCAGGTAGCTATTCACATTTGTGAGATGCTCAAAACTATTTCATTTGTTTTCTAACTATATCTAATATTTAAATAAAAGTTTCCAAAAATTTGGTTTATATATGTGTCATATACATGGCATTATAACTAGACGTTTGTGTATATATATTACTATCACAGTCTAGTTTCCATTCAACACCATAAAATTAATTGTACTGTAGAAGAAATAATAAAAATCCCCTCAAGCACATCCCACACTATCTAAAGACCTAAACAAAGTGAGGGTTAGACTTTTGGGAAAGTGGCATAAAAAAGAACAAATTGTCTTATCTTAATTTAATAGAAACTCACAAGCTTCAAAACAACCATATTACCTTAATCTTTAGGCCAAAGAATATTGTCCTTTTGAAATACTGATCTCCAGTTGGTTTAAAAATTATACATAATTATTTGAGTTAAAAAATTTGGGTTTACACTCAGATAAGTAACCCCTGTTGCTTAAAATGTAATCATTGTGGAATATGTATATGGATATTGATTGCAACCTAGTTAGAGATGAAAAACAAACCCTGTTTATTGAGTCCAAATCTTCATTTTATGAAATCCCCAGATTATTCATGTTCATTCGTTGTGACAAGCATAACTCTAGGTATGTTTTGTGTGTACATATTTGTATGCTAATTAGGTATTTATTTAATTGAGTATAAACTTTTCAGAAGTAAAACGACTCACTCGGAATCTTCAAAGTAAGAATATTGTAGAAAGATTCTGTGCACAGCTAGTGTGGCCCCAAAACAAACACAAAATACAAAGTATCTTATTGGGATAAGGTACAATATGCACATAATCATTAAAAAAGAAAACGAAATCGCTACTCTCTGCTATTTTCACTCTGAAGAGCCAGTGTTCTATCTTAAACACTTGTCTCTCTCCTCTTCTCTCCCCTTATACGTTTTACACTTTTCTAAGAAAGTTTCTTTTAATAAAAAGCTATTTTACTTTACAATAAGATAAAAAAATTCACTGAAACTAAAGCTCAAATAATTGTCAATGCTTTCCACTTTCCTCTGCATTAAAGACTTAACTGCTTTATTCTTATTCTGAAATATTTTTCCTGAACATATGTATTCAGTGACATATATTTTGTATTGCACTTTTTAAAATCAAACCCTGGATTTACAGGGTTAAAGATCTAGTTAGTTTAATCTACTTGTGTAAAACAGGATAAGCTACTTCAAGACAACAAAAATGTACATTTTGTTAAGTATATCTAGCCCAATTGAAATCATAGTTCCTTATTTATCAATACTTTCTTCAAAACATGCTATTTTTGTTTCTGTTCTCTGATTATAACAAGAATAAAATTTATCTAGAGAGAAGCGTTTTCTTCCCAAAAGTCAAAAGAAGAATCCCTTTGCCAATAATCATAATTGGTTCCAGGATCAACAATAATCTCATAGTCAAAACTGAATGGGTCTTTTTCTTCCTCATCCTCACTGCTTTCTCAGTATTCCCCTATCTGGTAAATTGTCACTGTCACTGTCATCCCGTTGCTCATCGATTTGCTCGAGTGGGCACCAGTAACGTCTCTCATTGTGAGACTTATTGTTACTGTTTTTGGCATATCCAATATGCCATGGGTAGCTTTCCAGGCTCTGCTGTGCGGGCAAGATACTCTCAGTAGCTTGCCAGGCTCTCTGAGAGGGGCGGAGGAATCAAACACGGGTCTGCTGCGTGAAAGGCAAATGCCCTACCTGCTGTGCTGTCACTCCAGCCCATGGTAAATTGTACCACCATTCATATTTCATCAATAAAGAAAAATGAAACTTAAAAAAAGAGGCATGTTATATTAGAATGTGAAAAAGATTTCTATTTTAAAGAAATTACTTGAAGATGTACTCTCTTAAGACCAGAATCTCTGAAACTTATGCAAAACATCATCCTTCAAGTAAAGTCCTTAATATTGACTTTTTGTGCAGTGTAATTTACAATTTTTTGCTTTAGGGCTACATCTGGCAGTGCTCAGGACTTATTCCTGGCTCTGTGTTCAGGGATCACTCCTGAACGTGTTCCAGGACCATCTGGAGTGCCAGAAAATGAGGTAGGGTAAGATACAGGCAAAGGAAGGGCTTTTTCAAAGGACTACCTCTTTTGATGGCCCCTACTTCATATATTTTAATGCCAGATTAACATTTGTAAATTGCAACACTCTTGCAAGATACTTGATGATATTGATAAAATTAAACATATATATAATTTATAGTATATATAAAATATATATATATATTTAATGGTAATACACAACATAGTTCTTATACCTAAAGCAACCACTGCCTTCTTTTTGTAACATCAAGACGTTCTCGCTCTTTAGAAATCCTTATTATGTCAATTTAGGAGTTATTTATACAAATAACAAAATATCAGGGACTACACAAACTAAAGGATTATATAATTTTCTTTCATGATTACTTTACAAATACCTATGCAAATGTCCTAACGCATGTAGTGCCTCATTCGGAAAGCAGTTGTGCTCCAAAGACTAAAATTACATAAATTTTCATAATAAGCATTTATCACCTAGAAATGATTTATTACTGTGACCGAGATTCCTGATTTCCCAATAATCTCATTAACGTAAATTTTTGACTATCTAATTTCTTCCAGGTACTCTTCTGGACACCAGAGATAAAGCAATAAATTACCAGACAGAAAAGTCTTACCTCTTAGTGCTTCTATTCTACTGGAGTGAAAAATAGTAAACCAATGAATAAAATTAATAATATTTCATGTAATGCAAAAAGGAAAGTCTCTTAACACCTTATTTCTTTTTGTATGAAAATAAACACTTCCAATTCTTCACCATAGAGCTTTGTTTAAATGCAACATTCATTTATAAACTAACATATCAATATAATCATTTACTAATTTAGATTTGTTTTAATACTATGTGCTTTAGCACTTATTTATATATATGTACATGTGAATGTATTCCTATTTTAAAAATCAGTATTCTTTTCATGCCATGTTTCTCACCTAGGAATATGAACAATGCACATGATTTCTCATATTAGAGTTACTCTGAAAAATCTAACATACTTAATTGAAAGCATTCTAGCACAATTGAAGGAACAAAATATACTGTTTTGCATAAAATGTCAGAAATCCTCTTACATTTTTTCTTAGTACTTTTGTTCTATCTTGATTTATCTCTTAGTGCTAGATCTATATCATTGTAATATTTATACCATTATTTTAAAAATTAACCAAGTATTTCTGTATCTCTGTCTTTCATCTCATTGTGTATCTAAATTTTTTGATGGTTCTTTTTGTGTTTGTTTATTCTAGAGTGCCACTGAAAAATTGTGAAAGACCAGAGTTAATATTTTGAGTTTATTTTTATCTGAGAAGATACTACTTGTAATAGCCTTTTAATATAATGATTATTTTTTATAATTTGAGCTAAGGACTATTTCTTATTAGGATTTTCTGGAGGTTGCACTATGCTGTCATCTGACTTCCAGAAAAACCACCTGATATTCTTTGCAGGTAGGTTATATTTTTTCTCTAAGGTTTGTAAGTATTATATTTATTTTGTATCATTATACTTAACTATGATTGCTTTTATGGCAGATAGAACAGTTAGACATTAATAAAAGGAATGGAAACAAGGAGCATCAAACTTTCACTACACTCAGGAGGGTCTGGAAGGAGGATGGGAAACCACAGATCAATCAGGGACTGAAGCAAGCTTTGTCTGTGGTATAAGATTTCCTCCTTATCTGGTCCCCAAGATAAATGGTCTAAGTGGGTGGATAGCACAAATGTGCTAAGTTTAACTCTGATTAAGAGGAGAATTCCAGTTCATTATGTTGGAAGTTATAATAGATTAGCATTTCAGTAATGGTGTGGTTTTGCCTCCACTGGTGGGCCAGCCAAAGGAATCATGAGTGCTATGTAGTTGCAGAAAAGACATGTATTGCTAATGAGCATACATGACAAAGAACCTAACATTGTGAAGAAGACGTGCTGAATGCAAAGTTTGAATTTAGACTAAAATAGTAGTCAACAAGATGAAACATGTTATTCATGTTATAAATCCATTTTTGCTTAAACATTACATTTCAAACACTAAATTGTTCAAGATAAATGTTAGATATTTGAGAGTAGGAGTAAAACAAAAATAATTACAATATTCTCACTTCTGATGGAGTCTTTTAAGTTGAGTGGGCAGTCCTCTGAACTCTTTACATTTTTTTCCTTGAATTGTTTTTTCCTTCAATATCCGCTAGAGAAAATCAATGAACAATGGGAAGCCAGTGCTACTCAGTGCTACAATTATATTCGTAAAGTGTACTCTGATACTTATTATCTCTCACTGGACATGAAATGCATTGTGCATGCTGTTTTTGTTTTGATTTATTTTTTTTTACTTTCCCCCGTTTTTGAAGGGAATCCTCATATAGATAGATTCAATTTTATGGCTTACTCACAGTTCTGTTTTTTCAATTTTGTGAAATTTTAAATCAACATTATAAATATCAACGGTTGATATTTTGTATCACTGCATCACTGTCATCCAGTTGTTCATCAATTTCCCTGAGTGGGAGCTAGTAACATATCCATTTGTCCCAGCCCTGAGATTTTAGCAGTCTCTCCTTACTCATCTTTCCCAACTGTTGTCTCTTTCAGGGTCAGGGGAATGAGACCTGTTATTGTTAGCATTTTTGGCATATCGAATACGCCAGGAGGAACTTGCCAGTCTCTGCTGTGCGGGCAGGATACTCTCAGTAGCTCTATATATATATATATATATATATATATATATATATATATATATTTATTTATTTATTTCTCTCTATGATGATTTGGCCACATGGTCCAGGAATATGTTCACTCATGTGTGAGGCATGGCCCGAGTGTGTGGAAAGTGGACTGGAGTGTGGCAGCGATTGGATAGTGGAGGTCGGCTGCCGGAGCTGGGTCCCTTGGGGCAAGGAGGGCCCACCCTCTTCTGGGGCGCCCCAAGTGAAAACAGCCTGGCGTGGAGTCCAATGGCATGGTTATAGGGGCCTCATTTTATGCTCCCTTCCAGGAGAAGCAGCCGTGAATTCTGGAGGGTGGCCGATGAGGAGATTATCTGGCACCTGCAGGAGGTGGTTTATGGGTGTGACCCCTGGTCACCAGAGACTGGGGTAAGTGGACAGAGGATCTCTGCTCCCAGGTCCCATTGAGCCCAGAGTCCAAGATCACAAAGTTCCTCATTACCTGGGTTCTGTGAGACTTTGCTCATGCGTTAGGCTCAGCCCGAGCATGTAGAAATGGCCTGGAGCGTGGCAGTGGTTGGGTAGTGGAGGTTGACTGCTGGGGCTGGGTCCCTTGGGGTGGAGAGGGCTCTCACCCGCCCTACTCTGGGACACCCCAAGTGAAAACAGCCTGGTGCAGAGTGATTGTATAACTGGATGACTAGCTGAGGAAAGAATAAAGCAATACACCTGGATAGAATCCTGTCTTTGAGCAGATCTCCTCGTAATCTGGAACGCTGAACCCTCAGATGAGATTTTGTCTTTGAGTTAAACAGGTAAAGTTAAATGGGTAAGGCATTTGCCTTGCATGCGGCTGACCCGGGTTCAATTTCCAGCATCCCTTAAGATCCCCTGAGCACCGCCCGGAGTAATTTCTGAGTGCAGAGCCAGGAGTAACCTCTGAACATCGATGTGTGTGACCCAAAATGAAAAAAAAAAGCATAAATATGAGAAGCAAACTGAAATAACAAGCTACAGGAAAGTGAGATTTAGTGGGGATACTAGTGAGTTTAATCTTAATTTGCCCAGCCTTTCTTGGACCTTGCATTTCTTACTAAATAGTAAGTCAGTGTTATGGACTTTTTTGAGGGGTAGGTTGTTTGGGGGATGGTGGGATATATGCGACTATGTGCAGGTTTTACTCCTGGCTCTGTGCTCAGGGATCACTCCTGGTGGAGCTTTCAGAACCACATATGGTGCTAAGGTTTGTGGGTTTCAAAGAAAAGCGTGGGCTCTGGAAACTCACAAACGATGGGTTAAGGACCGGGGAATGGAGAAACAGGACCCCATGCTCTTGGTAGTTGGTTTATTTTTCTCTCCTCCCCAGCGTAGTCCGATCTTTCCCCCTACAGCACAACTGTAGTTGTACTTTGGTTATAGTCCCAGTCATCATAGTTTCATCATCCTAGCCTCCTCTTAGACCTCAAAGTCCTCGACTTCCTTATATCCTCCCTCCCTTTCTCCTTACGGCATAGTTACATAGAAATCATGAAAGGTGGGGTACACATAGGTGGGGTTGAACATCGTCATAACAAACAGAAGTAAAGCCATTCCTTCAGGGGAAGTTCTAGAAGATTAACTCAAGGACAAAATCTCAAAAATTATGAATATGCTGCATGTTATTAAGTAAATACTTATAATAAGTAATGAATGCCTTTTCACCTGATCATCATTTTGATTAATAGTGCCATAATACTATATTAGAATATCTCTAGTACTCATAAAAACATTTAGAATAGTAAAACTCTCTTTACCTTGCCTGCTCTTTAGTTGCCATTTTGTGAACACTATTTTAAATACAGAGTCCCTTGCCTGCATGCCTATCTGTCTTCCCCAAGGCCCCTCAGAGGGGATGGGATCCAGCTTCCCTCCCTGCCCCAAACAGAGCTCTCAGCAGCCGAAGACCACTGGAATCTAGCCACAGCCATGCTCAAGTTCGGACAAGCCTCACGCATGAAGGTACCGGCAGAGGAACCCAGGTGTGTGTAACCCCATCAACGGCCAACATCTGGAGACTTAAAAGCTAGCTCCCAGAAACATGCGGCTGCTTTGTGGCTGCACGATATCTTGTAGCCTACTTCTCCCTCTGGGAGAAACTGGCAAGCTTCTGAGAGTTTCCTGCCCACATGGGACAGCCTTGCAAGCTTCCCATGGTGTATTCATATGCTAAAGCTAGTAACAAGTTGGATCTCATTCCCCTGACCCTGAAAGAGCCTACAAGGTGGCATCATTGTTGGGAAGGCCAAGTGGAGAGAGGCTTCTAAAATCTCAGGGAGGAGACAAATGGAGAGGTTACTGAGCCCTCTCAGAAAATCGACAATCAACAGGATTTCATGATTCGTGATTCGTGATTTTAAATACAATAATTCAATAGAGAAAACATATAATTAACATCTCACATACAGATTATCTGCAACCCTAAATCATAGTTTGCTGTCATCCTATCTGTGCATCTTCATAACATAAACAGAAGAGGAAAAAAGAAGAGATAGACTTACATTTTCTTTTTATCTCAGGGGTCAGTGGTCAGACCTGCGGCACTGAGGGTTTATTCCTGGCTGTGCTCAGGAATTATGGTTGGATTGATCAGTTGTCACTTGTCGTCTCATTGATCTTTGATTTGCTCGAGCGGGCGCCAATGACATCTCCATTCATCCCTGTCTTGTGCTAATATAGCCCAATGGTATCTGCTCGCTCCAAGAACACAAAGAGCCTCAAACTGTTCATTCAGGGTTTTGATGAAGAGTTTTGGCCATCTTGTTAGTGGGTAAGCCATGTGGTCTTTGGACGTCCCGTGGAATCCAGTCACTAATAGCACTAGTCCAGCGGTCATCTCTGAATCGCATTATGTGCGATTGGCCGGCCAATCTGATTTTCGACACCTTGGCAAACGAGACAGCATCCCTGATTCTTGATCACCTCAATGAAGATCGGAACTCCGGATTCCTTCTCTCACTTGAGTGAAACTTGATACTCCAAGCATAGCTTTCGATTTCTCTTTGGGATACCTGAATAACATTCTCATCCTGTCTTCCTAGGGCTCAGGTCCCTGGGGTGTATGTTAGTGCAGGAAGAACAGTGGAGTCAAAAAGATGTGCCTGGAGCGGAGGTTCTTCATCCTCTTAACCACTTCTTTGAAGGCATTCCATGCTGCTCTCTTCCTCCTGCGCAGTTCTGGTGCCAAGTCACTCTGGCACGAGATAGACTATTATACCAATATGTGCCATGTCTCTTGTGAATTATCACTGGTGATCCCTCAAAACTTTATAGCATATTGTCTAAACGGTCTGGTTGCTTAGGAGAAAAGCATCTCACTTTTTCATGGAAGAGACTCCCCACCATGGTCTATGACTACTAAACTCTGCAAGTTCCAGATTTATACTTCTACTTTTTCTAAGAATTTACTTTGTTTTTAAATAAAATGTTAAAGTTAAGAAATAAGTTATACACTACTTTCGATATGTAAAATGGATCAAGGACTCAGTGTTCACTTTTCTCACCAAAGATTAAAGTTTCTCTAAGATTTCTATCAATATCATATTATTTCTACCCCAATATGTCCTTAATTCTGGGTATCACTTGTATCACTTGTGATCCCATTACTTATCAATTTGCTTGAGCGGGTGCCAGTAACGTTTCCATTAATCCCTTCACGTGCTAGTGTAGCTCAATGGTGTCTGCTCGTTCCAGGAACTTGAAGAGCCTCAAACCGTTCATTCAGGGTCTTTTGATGTGCCCTGGAATCCAGTCATCAATTACAGCTGTAGTCAGCAATCATCTCTAAATCGCATTACCTATCCAGCCCATCTGATTTTTGACAGTTTGGCACATGAGACAATATCCCTGATTCTTGATTGTCAGTGGAGGTCAGAACTCCAGATTCCTTCTCTCACTTGAGTGAAGCATGATACTCCAAGAATAGCTCTTTCGATTTCTCTTTGGGATACCAAAATAGCGTTCTCATCCTATTTTCGTAGGGCCCAGGTCTCTGAGGCGTATGTTAGTGCAGGAAGAACGGTGGAGTTGAAAAGACACTCGAAATCAGCTAGGATTCATTTCACCTGGCTGATATTTGGTGTTAGTAGAAGGATGTTGTCAGTGAAGCGGAGGTGGTGTAGTTGCCAACAGTCTACCTTCACTCCTGTTCCTTCCCATTTCAGTCATTGCATGATGTTCTCGAGGATAGAACTGAAGAGTTTTGGGAAAATGGTATAACACTGCCGTACCCCTCTCTTTACATTAATGATCACTTCCTTGTAGAATGGTGAGATCCTGGTGGTGAATCCTTAATACAGCTCTCGGAGGATCTTGATGTACTGATTTTGAATGCCCTGTTTGGCTAGGGCTTTGATGACCACTTCAGTCTCAACAGAATCAAAGGCCTTCTTTAAATCGATGAATGCTAGAGAGAGCAGTATCTTGAACTCTCGTGAAACCTCAATGAGCTTGGTCACCGTGTGGATATGGTCAATCATGCTGAATCCTTTTCAGAACCCGGCTTGCTTGCATGGTTGTTCTTCATCTAGTGTTCTGCCAATCTTATTCAGGATGACTCGATTGAACAACTTGTAGACAATGGACAACAGGCAGATCGGGCGATAGTTGCTAATGTTGTGGCTGTCTCACTTCTTGTACAACAGAACGATCCTGCTTGTTTTCCATTGGGATTAACCGTGCATTCGGACAGCTAGCATATGAAGAGCTGAGCCAGTGTATTGACGGGTATTGGCAGCAGATTTTTCAGATGTTCCGGTTTGACCTGGTCTGGACGGGGTGCTGTACACTTCTTTACCGCTGAAGTGGCGTGTTGGATTTCAGAAGGGAGAATGATGGAAATGACATATCCATCCTGCAGAATTTGGTATGTGGGCAGGTGGACATGGCTATTAGAGACTGAGTAAAAGTCATGGATAACCTTTTCCTTCACATCTTCTGGAAGATGTGATAGATCCATCAGGATGTTGGAGGGCTTGGTCTTGTAGTTGGCGGAGAACAAGCGACTGTTGCAAATAATTCTCGGCTTCTGCTGCATTGGCCAACACTGCTGCTCTTCACTCTTTGAGGTCTTCCTTTTATTGCTTCTCTGCACAGCTTTGCAAGCTCGGACATTAGCTTGTGATTGCCTAAGGCTCACACCAGACCACATTGGTGAATGAGCTCAAGAGTTTCTGAAGACAGGCTACTTTTTGTGGCTTTCTCTCTGCATTCCTCGCACAATCATGGAACTGCTGAACCAGTTGATTGTGTTCCTCATCGATGTTGTCAATGATGGATCTTCCCATGTTGCTGCATTAGTGCCAAAGAGCTCCGAGTTGGTGGTCACTCTGAGAGTTCTATTCTTGAACTTTGCAGCCTTTTCTTCCCGTTCCGTGAAGAAGAATTTCACGTGAAGGATATGGTGTTCTGGTCCCATTTGGAACTCTGGGACAACAGCATCATCAGTCAGGCAAAACCGTCAATTGAATATGATGTAGTCAACTTTGTTGTGGAACTGCCCACCAGGACACTCCCATGTCCAATGTTTAGATTCGGCCTCCTGGAACTCTGAGTTACCATGGATGGTCTTGGTCAACATGATGAACTCAGACAGTCTCTCCCCCTGTTCCTTTCATTCTAGGCCATGGGTCCTTATGTGAAGTTCTTCAGGTGACCTTCTAAGGTCCTATCTTGGCTTTAAAATCACCGACAATGACCTTGTAGAAGGTGTGGTCTTCTTTATAGAACTTCTCCAGCTCCATGTAGTACTTCTTAATTTCTTCTTCTTCGTAGTTGGATTTTGGTACATAGATGATGAAGATAGAAACTGCCAGAAATGAACCACATCTATTCAAACATAAGCATATGATTCAGTTTGTTAGGCATTCAAATGAATCAATGCTCACGGCCAAGTTTGTGTTGACAAAGACACTGACACCACTGATTCCTCTACTGTCACATGTTCTGAGGACATAAATAATGAAATAACTGTTTTTCATTCTTTCTTCTTTAAGTTTCATTTCCATCTGTAGGTGCTTCTAATTTATTGTCACCCATAAATACAAGTCCCACTGGTTAAATTGAAAAATAAGCATACATAAAACAAAAATATTTTTGTGTCTATGAATACATAAGAATGTGTAAGTGGTTAAGCATGCCAATGATATTATAAATATAGAGCAGTAGAAATTAAAATGAATAGATAATAATTATTTTCTATTTTTAAATGAATTTGTCTACTATTTGGATAATGTTCTATTTTACATCTCCAGTTAATCTGTTGTAGATGATGTTAATATAAAAATGCATGTTAAAAATAGTTGCTAATAAAGTATGAATATTTTTTCCAAATTCTTTTTTCTCCTTTTTTCCCAGAAAATTCAAGTGTTACTTCCTATTTCCATCATAGGCAATATGAGCTTTTCATTCATTCATAACTTATTTTGTGCAATTGTACATCTACTCTTTATTTCAAATATTTATGGCATTAATAACTTCTATCTTCTGTTTTTGCTCTCCTGTTATTTTTAGTTTTTGTTATCTTCCTGTATTCTTGTTATTAAAATGCAGTCACCCACTATCAGACTCATTCTACCATAGTGAATACATAAAATTCAATCATCTTGGCATTTTTATTTATTCAAATTACATACCCAAGTGTAATTGATTCCTAGTTCCCTTCATTTACTCTGAGCTGGAAATTTCTTTAAAACACAGATTTTACGATATATCTACACCTCATTGTTACATTCTTAATACAGCAAGAGCCTGAGATAGAATTAAATAATATGGGTAGAAGAGTTGAATATTCCCCATGCGTATCTCTTACATGCAGCATTTTTAAGTTAAGATACTTCCTAAAAGCATTATCTTTGTTTTTATTTCAATGTTATTACTAAGAAAAGAAGAATTACATGTGTTTGCCATTTTTTTACATTCAGTAATATTCTAAAATAGAAACTACTATTATTTGTTAGCATTTCTTATAGATGCCCTTGTTAATAAGCAAAAACAATACGTTTTTAGCTTACATTTGATAATATAAAGTTTAATGTTTCAGAGGTAATGTAATGAGTGAGATGGTTTTAGAAATAAATACCACAATTGAACCTCGATACCACTGTGTGATATTGTTATGTCGTTTGCTACCTGTGTTATAATAATTAATTTTGTTTGTTTTGAGGGAAGTATAATAGCAAAATATCACCTAGTTTCAGGATTTCCTTTAATTTATTATGCTTTAGATTCAAAGTATAAATAATATTCCTGTTTTCTATTATATTTCTTATTGATATATTTTGTTGGAAGCACTTCTAGCTTGTGATTTCTGTTCTGAGCTTCTTCAAATCCCTACTTTTAATGCCTTGCATGTGTGTGGCCTTAGCTTCAATACTTGTACTGTATATAAATAAATAAATGGATGAATGAATAAATCCCTGAACTTAGTTATCTATCCACGATTCTCCCTTGAATTTGAATCACACATTGTGTTAGCTCACTGACCGAGTACCCGTTATAAACACATCAGAGAGTTACATAGATTTAATTTATACAAGTGAGGTGAACTAGAGCACATCTTTTCTGGCTATAAAGGAGGTAAAAGAGTAAAAACAAAAGACCTGTTATTTTAATATTATCCATGTGGTGGATTGAAAATCACATACTTTAATATAACTTATTTAATTCTGTTTGTGAATTGAAAATTTTAAATAGTCCAATTTAACTAGGTATTGGATAAAATTTACCAGTGAAAAATCTTAAATTAAAACTCTTTAATTAAACTAACTTTATACTATTTTTGTACTAATAAGTATATTGTTTAAAGAAGCACATTAGCAACACACTTTGGGGACTCGAATAACTAGTAGGAAACATGTGTTTCCACACAACTTTGGACAAGCACCTTATATTGCAATTACCTCTGCATGATATTATATGTTTTTTTTAGTGAGGGAATTGTCTTGTTCATCTTGCTATTTTATACCTTGTCATTGTCCCAAGAAAATCCTATGTATTCAACAAATCAACACGAATAAGAGCTAGAAAAATCTGATGCTAGAAACAAAGCCACATAAGGAAATTCCTTCCCTGAGTGCATGGGATCTAATTTCCTCTCCCTGAATTAATCAAGGAAAGATATTTAGGTGGGGAAGTTAAAAATAATAATACAAATATAAAACAAAACAAAACACAATGACATTGAAAATGTTTTGTTAGCACTTATATCTGAATGTCAAAGACTCCTAGCTAGATGTCCCCACCTTTTGTGGGGGGTAGTAGAGGGGGACAGAGAGACCTTACAAGAGGTGCTCAGGAGATGGGGTGGAGGTACAGGGTGCCTTCAACTGGCCTTGTTCTGGATGGCCAGTGGACAATGCAAGAGCTGAAAAACATAGGGTCCCGGGTCTGAAGTGCCAGAGAACACCAGAGGGCCCTGCAGTGCCCAAGAGCTTATCAATGAGGTAGCATGCAAACTTAGCCCTGATACTCTCTTTCCAGTCCCTGTTCCCAGGTGTTTGAAGCAGGGCATACCTGTTACTTTTTTAAACATTTCATCCATAAACACTATAGTATTTTATTTTTACTTTTATTTCCTTCTCTTTGTATATTAGCTTTTTAGCTTTGAAAAACCAAAATTTTGATCACTGATGCATCATTATGTATCTCAACTTTGAGCTCCCTCTCTTATAAAGAAACTCTATTTTTGTTAAAATGCAGCAGTGGGGCTGGACGATAGCACAGTGGGTAGGGCATTTGCCTAGCACACAGCCGACCCGGGTTCAATTTTGAGCATTGCATATGGTCCCCCGAGCACCGCCAAGAGTAATTCCTGAGTGCAGAGCCGGAATAATCCCTGAGCATCGCCGGGTGTGACTCAAAAAGTAAAACACAAATAAATAAATGAATAAATAAATAAATATATAGATAAATAGATAAATAAAATGCAGCAGTGTTTTATTTTAATTTTAAGTTTAATTTAAAACATTCCTAATTGAATATTCAATAATTTTGAATCATGGAAACAAGTGCACACATTGACATTTTAGATATTTTTAAACTTCTTTTAAAAGAGTGAAAATTCAATTCTTAGATTAAATGAAAATATGTGGTCAATTACTTAGGAATATCCCTCAGAAATTAGTATAAGGTACAGGGGATGGCAATTTTATATAAGTAATACAACAACAAGCTTTATTGAGGGTGTTTAAATTAATATTTTAGTATCTTACCTGTATTAAATATAGTACAATAAACTTTAGAGATTCTCTTTTCCAAAAGTAAGTTAACTTTTATCTGAAATCTGAAAAATAGCACACTGTATTTCTAACAAGTATTTGGAATTCCAATAAATATTGTTGCAAATAAGTACTTCTCAAAATTAATTCAGGTACGGGTTCATATCAGGCTACCACATTTAAAAAAGTATCTTGGATCCATCAATTCTTAATTTTTCAAGCTTTGTAGAACAAGTCACAGAATCATTGTCAACTTCAGTTGTTGGCAGGGTAACTAGGTAAAAACAATCTTGAGAGACTTTTCTTAGAACTTCTATACTCATTATATTCAATAAATCACACTAATAAGATATGATTACAAACAGATTAAAATATTAATAATTGATTGTTATTTTGTTTAGAATATGCATATATCCATCTCAGAAAAATGATGCCAAGGTGAAAAAATACATTAACTTATTAGCAGTTAATTGTCAGATATATTTGGAATAAACTTTGAATCAGAAAATGAGTTTCATTTTTCCCTTAATTGAAAAAATAATTGAGACAACATTGGTTCACAGTGTTAGTAAATGTTCAGGGGTACAATATTACTACATAACATCAGGTGCTAGAGTGCCAATATTTTTCCATGATAGTACATCAGACACCTCTACCATTCTAGTTCACTCACCCCCTACTCTGGTAATTTTAGTTACTTAGTATTTAAGAGTTCATTTTCATTGCATATTGTCCATAGATGAGTTTTCTCAACAGAATTGTAATTTAAAACTTACTTTGAATTAGGTAATTGATCAGACTTTTTAAGGAAGCCATCTTGAAAATAGAAATATTAGAACTAGAAATAAGTATTACAGGTAATAAGTTATTTTTTTCTTTGTGCAGAATGTCAGGGAATTAAATTTTATACGTAAACTTTTTTCTAAAGAAATTGATCTTTAAAGATATAGTAAATTCCTGGTGAGTCTTAGAAAATATGACATTTTCAAGTATATATTTCAAGTGAGCTATTCGTGTTAAAAATGATTCTGGGATCAAAGTTGAGAACTAAAATAAATAAAATAAATTCAGTACAAAATAAGAAGAAAATTCATTCATATATAGAGTTCATTTAGCCCTTTATAGATATAAAATATTTAACTATTTCATATTAGTGTTGTATTTATTTACTCATTTACTCAATTGTTTTATCAGAAACAGCTCTTACTGTTGGTGGGGGAACTCAGAGGCTATTACCACAAGATGATTAGAGTTCATTGCTTTGTTTGGGGCTTTAAGGGCTAAATCTTGCCATAGTCTGTGGGCATATACATGGCAAGAAGATTTAACTCAAAGTATTCCAATACTACGTCTATGCTCTATCACTTGAGCACCTCCTCTGTCCCAAAGTGTCATTAAAGATGACTTTCCAGTCTTTGGGAATGATTCCAGGTTTTTGTGTGCTGCATGGAATACACCTTCTTTATCTTGTCCTAAACAAAGAGTTTCTTTATCTAAAGTCATCCTTCACTGCTACTCACAAGTCTTCCTTCAATGCTATATTCCAAATAAAACCTTTCTTAAGAGCCTCTCATTGGGTATTATTTTAAGTTTTTCTGAGCTATCAGAAAAGGTTTCATGTGTTCTTCCATCTCCTGTAATTATTTATATACACTAACATTTACGTACCTCTTTTTTTTTTAATCTTAGTCTCTAGATTCCTTAAATTCAAGTAGTTTACCATTAGTTTGATAACTTGCCACTATTGAAAATACAATTCTGCTGGACCCTCTGCGCCTAAAGACTTTGATTCCAGAGATGTAACACATTTGGGCATCAAGTGCAGCATCCGATAGCGATGCACTGGGACACTGAACTGGGCTACAACTCCGTACTGCCAGGGGTGGATTTTTTTCCTCCCCACCCTGTCTTCCTGCACGGAAAGCAGCGGTCTGGCGGTACCCATGTGGCAGGCGCCATCTTCTGTGACTCCAAACCCACAGGTATTCGGTTTTTACTTTTGGGGCTCCCAGGAACTCATGGGAAGAGGGCGTAACCAGCACGCCCTAGGCCCAGATAAATCCGGAGCCGCTGAGCATGAATCGGACACTCTGCGCCTAAAGACTTTGAATTCAGAGACTTCTTACAGCAATGCACTGGGACTGTGAGCTGGGCTATGTAATTTCTGGCAGAATTTTCCCTGGACTTTATACAGAAATCCAAAACCTTAACATTTATAATTGTCAGCAATGTGAAACGGTTCCATTTGAACAGGTCTGACTTGGGGGGAGAACTCCAAATAATAACAGTAAGTTTTTGTTGAAATATTGAAGGTTTTTAATGTAGCAGCCACCTCCCTGGACTGTGAACTAAGCAAAAGCCCCACGCTGGCCGACACGGCGTGGCGTACACCATACTATGAGGCACAGGAAGGGGGATGAGGGGGAAAAAGAAAAAAAAAAGGAAAAGGAAAAAGGAAAAAAGAGAGAGAGAGAGAGAGAGTTATGTACTTGTAGCAGTGGGGCTAAATATCTCTTCATTTCCAGCAATGAAAAACTAATTATCAAATGTAGTAGGTCTGTCTCTCTTGGGTGGAAACTCCAACAACTATAGTGAGTTTTGTGTTGAATTATGGAATGTAATCAAGGTAAAGAAAAAATGAAGTGAAATTCATTAGTTATACAGTAGGGGGTAGGGGGTGGGGGCGGGGGGTATACTGGGGTTTCTGGTGGTGGAATATGGGCACTGGTGAAGGGATGGGTGTTTGAATATTGTATAACCGACATATAAACCTGAGAACTTTGTAACTTTCCACATGGTGATTTAATAAAAAGTTTAAAAAAATAAAATAAAATAAAAAGAAAATACAATTCTGCTATTAAATGAGTTTATTTTAATATAATTACATTCCAGTCAATCCTGGTACAAAAAAAGGGAGGTTATTTTATATTTGAGCAATGTATGCATGCCAGTTGAATCTGTAATAAACTTTTACTCTCAAATGACTCATTTTGCTACTTATGCATGGTTCATAAATTTATGATGCATATTAAAGTAACAATGGCAGTTCAAAAGCCATAACATTTTCTAATGAATGTTCATTACAACACTACTAACAATAGCCAGAATCTGGAAACAACTAAAGTACTGAGAACAGATGAGTGAATAAAGGAACTATGGTACATTTACACAATAGAACACTACACAGAAAAATGAAGTTATGAAATTTGCTCATACATGGATATACATGGAGAGTGTCGTGATGAGTGAAAAGAGTCAGAGGAATAAGAACAAACATGGAATGATTGTACCCATTTGTGGAATATTAAAAAAACAAGCCACATAGTATGTGAAAAAATACCAAAGACATTAAAAACAAGAGCTGGGAGGACTGGTCCATGGTAGGAAGTTTGCCACAAAGGGTGCAGTTATACTTTTGTCTACATTAAAATAAGTGGTTATTTAGTGACAGAATAGGAGCATAGCCATTCATATCATCACTATATCACTGTCATCCTCTTGTTCATCAATTTGCTCAAGTGAGCACCAGTAACGTCTCCATTGTGAGACTTGTTGTTACTGGTTTTGGCATATTGAATACTCCAGGGTAGCTTGCTAGGCTCAGCAGTGTGCGGGTGGGATACTCTCAGTAGCTTTCTGGGAAAAAAGTTTTTTAGTTCCAAACTAATGAAAAAATGTATTATTGAAAACATATTTAGCAAAGTTCTGTCTCTATGTCATAGGTGTCTTTTGGGTAACATTATCTGAAATAAAAGAGGGTTCAAAAATATTCTCTGAAAGGTTTCTTTAAAATTTCTCTAGCCTATATAAAATCAATACCCCAAATTCCATGGCTTTCCTATACGCAAATAATGGAGAGAAGAAAGTGACATGAAATAAAGCAATCCCATTCACAATCATACCTCAGAAAATCAAGTAACTCAGAATCAGCTTAACTAAGGAGATAAAGGACCCATACAAAGAAATCTATAAAATGCTACTTCATGAAATAAAAGAGGACATGAGAAAGTGGAAACATATCCCCTGCTCATGGATTGGGAGAATTTACATTGTCAAAATGGCAATACTCCACAAAACATTAGACAGAATGAATGCAATCCCTATGAAGATACCCATGAAATTCTTCAAAGATTTGGATCAGACTCTCCTGAAATTTGTATGGAAGAACAAACTCCCATGAATAGCTAAAGCAATTCTTGGGATAAAGAACATGGGAGGTGTCACCTTCCCCAACCTCAAACTCTATGACAAAGCGGTAATAATTAAAACAGCATGGTATTGGAACAAAGGCAGAGCCACAGACCAAAGGAACAGGGTTGCATATCCTTACACACACCCTCAAATATATGATCATCTAATCTTTGATAAGGAGCAAGAAATGTGAAGTGGAGCAAGAAAACCTCTTTAACAAAAGGTGCTGGCAAAATCGAACGGCAACATGCAAAAAAATGGGCTCAGACCTCTACATAACACCATGAACAAAAGTCAGATGCAAATGGATTAAAAACCTCAACATCAGACCAGAATTCATGAAGTACATTGAAGAAAAGGTCGGCAAAAGCCCCCATAACATTGGAATTAAAGGTATCTTCAAAGATGACACGCCACTGACCAAGCAAATGGAAACAGAGATAAACAATTGGGACTATCTTAAAATAAGAAGCTTCTGTACCTCAAAAGAAATAGTGACCAGAATACAAAGACAACTTACAGAATGGGAAAGGATATTCACTCAATACCAATCTGATTTGGGTTGATATCAAGGATATACAAGGCACTGATTGAACTCTACAAGGAGGAAACTTCCAACCCCATAAGAAAATGGGGTGATGAAGTGAACAGCTTTATTTCTTTTATGATAACTATAACTACGAAAAGACAATGAAATGACTGAATATAACGAAGCAATAGAACTGGCATTCCAACAGCAGTGAAGGAGAGTCTCTTTCTCTGCACATTCACGTGGACACCGGTTGCTTTTGTCATTTTGGATGTGTACCAGTCTCTGTAGTGCGGGATGATATCTCATTGTTGTTTTTATTTCCATCTCCCTCATAGTTAGTGATGAAAGAGCATTTTTTCATATGCCTTTTGGTCATTCTAATTTCTTCTTTGAAAAAGTTTCTGTTCATTTCATCACCCCATTTCCTTATGGGATTGGATGTTTTCTTCTTGTAGAGTTCAACCAGTGCCTTGTATATCCTTGATATCAACTCCTTATCAGATCGCATAAAAATAGAAGAAACGTTTCAGATAAACTTTTATTCTCTCCCTCATATACTGAAACCAAAAATTTAAGTGGCTATGTATGAACTGCTTTAAGTTCATCATTGTGAGCAATTGTAGGATAACATAGCCTCAGGTAGTTTAGGTTTATTGGGTTGTTCCCATCACAGTGCTCCTTTTTCTCTGTGCTTATTTATAACTTCTTTCTTTGTGCTCCTTGACTTGTAAATATTGTTTTTCTTTTCTCTTCCCCTTAAATTCTTTGTATAGTATATTCAGAGCAATGCCCTTTTTGTATGGGCACAGGAAGATATTAGTAAATGCTATGCTTTTGTTATGTGGGAATAATTTGACTCTAAATGACAATTTCCTCCTGGGCATCTATTCTCTCCACCTAAGCCTCAGCTGCCCTTACTTCCTAGCACCTGCAAAAGCAGGGTCCAGACGAGGGACTGGGACCCAGGGCAATCGGTGAGCTATGTGCTACCCTGGCATCGAGATGGGCCTGGTCAAAGTACCTAATGCTTAATTACAAGTTAAGAGATTGGTCATGGAAAGATGCTTTCATGACCCAAAAAAGTAATAAATATATTTGGACCCTGCTAGGGTTAAGAATGATTAATCTGACCTGAGCTCTGTAGTCTGAGTCTGTGGCAAGATGTTCCCAGGATTGCTTCCCTATAAGACTCAATGTATCTCTTACTGTGTCCATACAAAAATAACCGAAGGAGAAAAAACCCTTAAGTGGTATTTTGCCTGCAGGCCATTAGGAAGGGCTTCCTTATGTTGCTTTTGCTTCCAGAACAGGTGGAGTTTGGGCCTGGAGATCAAGGTGGAGAGATATAAATAGAGGTGGAGAGAGAAGTGGGGCTGGGTGGGGGGCAGAATCTAAGAGAAGCAGCCAGGGGGGTCAGAATCCAAGAGAAATAGTGAGAGTCTGAATCCAGAGAGGCTAAGGGCAGAATCCGGAGAGCGGGGATGGAGGAATGAGGAGCTAGGAAAAAAGAGTGCATGAGATGAGAGAAAGAGAGAGATGAGAGATTGAATAAACTGTAACTAATCAGCAACCACCCTGGTCCTTGTTCTTTCTTCCTGCCCATCCCTATAGCCTTCCCCACCCTGTCCATACACAGCAGCTGAGAGCACCTAACATGGGCGGTGAGATAGAGCCGCCTGCATGGGGTTGTTCATTACAAGCAATAACTTTTAAATGTTGGTGATTTAAAAATTAGACAACTGACATGAAAATAGTACTATCTTTATTGAATTGGATGCAGAATTTTAAAAAGTAATAGCTTCATTATTTTTGCACTAAGCATCCCCAAGTTAAGTGAATCTTGCACCCAGCAACTAAATCAATGTTTATTACAACTGAAGAGTAAGACACATCACCTGTGTTCCTGCTATTTCAGAAGAGCTATTTTCATCTTTATTGTTTTTTTATAAAACTCAATTCTAATAATATTTCAACAAAAATATGCGTTAGTGGAATTACCTTCCTATTTATAAGATTCTGACAATGATCAATGCTTGATTCTTTTAATCTTTCCCTAAATGCTTCAGTACTTTGAAGACTAAGACACAGAAATATTCTATCCCTTTGACACATGATTGCAGCCTATTACAGCAAATTTCAAATCAATGGAAACATAGCTTCAGTGTCACTGCAACTGAAATAGAGGTTATAATTTACTTATAATAGAAAACTCACATTCCATATCCTGTATAATTTTTTATATTATTGCCATGCTTTATATTATTATAATTTTTATGTGATACTTTGTTGCAAGATAAATTAGATGTAAATTTTCTCTCACTTCCCAAAATAAGAATCATGATTTTACTTCAATATCATAATTCCTATTACATGGTTTTTGTCTGCCTTTCTTGTATAATTAAAATTGAGAATCACAATTCCTTTAGGTCAAGGACAGAACAAAAATTAACTTCATTTTGATTTTCATAAATTTAGCAAGTCTTGGTTTATTTGAAGTAGCTTGAGGAGGTGTCTCTGAAGTATATTTTATCTATGTTCTAGATAAAGGAATACTAAACATCAATATCTAAGACAGAATATCCCCGAGAAGAGGAATAAAAAATCAAACCATATAGAAAGGAAAGAACTTATAGATATGTACATAGCAAAACTCCAAGGAGTTCAGTGAGCTTGGGTGAATGACCAAAAGGAATATGTGCAGTCATTATAAGGTATTTACATTTGATTATAAATGTGATTAAAAACATTTGTATGTTCCATGCCAGTGAATACAGTGGTTGAGGCAACATGCCAGAATTTCACTGATCCAGAGTCAAATCCCTGACATAACATACATAGTCACGTGAGCATGAGCAGGGATCCATCCTAAGGACGGAGGCAGGAATAGCACCTGAGAATGCCAGGTCTGACAGAAAAAGCAAAATAAAAAAAAAGAGTAAAAACATAATCTGTACATATTGAGAAAACATACAGAGTTGATTAAATGTTGAGGATTAATCTGGTTGCATTGTGGAGAACATAGAACAGTGACAAGAAAAAAAATCAGAGCACTATCAGCTTCATATCCCTGTAAAATGTGATTTTTTTAATCAACTGCAGCTCAAAGTATTGTATATAAATAGCCAAATCTGAGAACTGAAAAAAAATTCCAACAGTTTAAGTATGCATTCTGGGAGGAGAGCAGAATTTTATCTGTTAAAGTCGGTCATTGTGATACTGCTTTTTTCACATAAGTAGGGTGATATCAGGATGTTTGGGGAAGAAATCAACAGTTCTCTTTTGGGAACTTCAAATTCAGACTGATAATAGGCAAATCTAAGAATCATCTGTAGATACATGCTGTATAAAGACCCCAAAGGAATAATTTGGATAAATGAGAGATCAAAGGTTAGAATCTAGTGGACAAACAGCATTAAGAAGTCAAGAATGATCTTGAGAAAAGTCAACAATGAAGTCAGACGGATAGCATACAATTTTGTCTTTCCAGAAGGCGAGTGATGAAAATTTCAAGAGCAAAAATATGGGTGAAAACAATATTATGAGGTGGTAATTGAACTTTGCATTGTAGAGAATGCTAATTATAAATTGGTGGGATAAGTTTAAGTAGTTGAACATGGAGATGGCTTGACCACCACTGGCGCAAGAATGAAAGAGTTTAAAGAGAATAGAGACAATATTTTTAAGTTGTTAACAAAAAGAAAACAGTATTTGATTGCCTGATAAAGAATAAGACGAAGAGCAAAGGGAAGACATGTGCAGGCAAATGCTTTTAAGAAGGAAAGAGGAGATGACACTCAATACACAGATGGATGTATTGGGTTTAGGAAGCAGCAGAGACACTTGGGATGTTGTAAGATAGAAGTCAGAGTACGAGTGCAAATCTGACTCAGAATTGAGATGCAAGAACAAGAAGTTTCAGTCTTTAAGATTGCTTTGATATTAAAATATCTAAGACATCAGTTGATACTCATAAAAAATAAATAGGGGGTTAGACCTTAAGGGGAAGGTAGAAAGCATGACGCAGTAGTCTTATTGTGTCAGAAAATGATCACTAAGATAATATGGTAGAAGTCCGTGGCAGTTCTGAGAGTTAATTTGAGACTTTTGCTTGTAAATTTAAAATATAATCTAGCAGCATGCTATATATTCGACTCTATTCATATTTATATTTGTGGAGAGAGGTATAGTTTGGGTATAGATAATTATATTCAATCAAAGGGAGGAGAGAGGGGCAAGAAAGTTAAGAGGAATAAATTATAATGTTGGAGCACAGAGTTAAACATAAAAGGGAACTGAAATAATATATTTGTGGACTGAAAGTGAAGTTTAAGAATTGTATGAATGGAATTAAAGAAAATGAAATTACAATATAGAAAAAGTTAGATGGAGAGCAAAGTGTTTTAAATTGACATAATTGATATATTTGAAGTGGTTTGATCCATGATGAAAAGACTCATAACAGATGGAAAATATGGTTGAAGTTGAGGGGGTTAAGGAACTGAGTCTAAACCATTAAATACTGAAGCAACATATAATGACAGCAGTAATATATACAGAAAGCAATGCATGGACTAAGATCTCTAATATTTCACACAGAGGTGAGGATAGATTTGCATTAGTAAGGGACTGTTAAATGTAATGGTGAGAAAAACCTAAGGGTATGCACTTTCAAAAGCTATCTTTTATATCAATGTAAATGCTAAGTCTTAGTGAAAAGTGTGTGTTATACATCTTCCCCTTTCCCCTGTGGAAATATTTCCCAAACTTCTCATCTTTATTCTGTGACCTGCGTGCTTCATTTGTATATACTGAATTCTATGACCTTCGGTTTTGAGGTAGATTCAGCTGAAGGAAGATTGAGAGGGAAGGGGAGAGTGAGGTCAGAGATTTATTTCTCCTATTTCCCTGCAGGGTTTCACACAAACTATTGTCCCTCATCAAAAAAAGTGCAGTAGCACTGTCTGTCATCCCACTGTTCATCAATTTGCTTTGAGTGGGCACCAGTAATGTCTCCTTCGTGAGACTTGTTGTTACTGTTTTGGGCATATCGAATACTCCACTGGTAGCTTGCCAGGTTCTGCCGGGGGGGGAGGGGCGAGATGCTCTCTCTGTGAGGGACTGAGGAATTGAATCCAAGTAGGCTGCGTGAAAGGCAAATGCCTTACCGTCTGTGCTATACAATTTAATAGTTCAGGACCTATAGGAATAGCACTGTGGCTTAGAACGCCTGCCTTGGAATCATCTGGTCATGTGTTTAAATTTCTGGTGTCCCACATATGCTAAGCATGAGTCTGGAAGCTCTGCGATCTGTGCTTGGAGGATCTGCTGTCTTTAGCTGTCACAAGCAACTTCTGGGTACACCACAGTTAGATGTGTGAAAGGGAGAGAGAGAGAGAAAGAGAGAGAGAGCAGGTATATGACATTTAGGAAGTTCTACAGTTGTTAATACATATATGCTTGACAAGAGAAAACTTGTAGCTAGATCACTCATAAAGTTACAAAATTGGCACATTGGCTTTTTACAATTTGTAAAATACAGATTGAATGGTGTAATTATTTTTAAAAGTTGTATTGCAATCCTAACTCTCATTATTTTAGTGTTTTGCCTCATTTGATGAGGTCACTACAGATGTAATTAGATCAGAAGTGGTTATGCTAGGGTAGGTACCTAAACCAATAGGAAATATATCCTTAAGAAAAGTAGGTCACAGAACATCATGTGGCAATGATGACAAAGGAAAGAATGATAACCCGAATAACATAAAAATTTTCTAGAAATGAAAAAAGAAAAAACATGGAGGATTCTCCTTGTAGGTGGGAGAGGGAGTATGACCTTGCTGAGAGATTGATTTCAGACATCTAGAAGGGAGCTGTAAAAAGAATAAACTATCACTGTTTTTAAATCACCCAGTTTGTGATACTTTGTGATGGTAGCTCTAGGAAAGAAATGCACATATAAGAGATGGTAAAAATACTTTTTACCAACAGCAGAAATGGACTGGGAATAATTTTTTTTTAAACTCTGCTTGACAATGTGGAATCTGTCAAAGAGATCTAATTCCAAAGCATTTAAGGCCACCTACTCCAGGCTGACAATAGAAAATACGAAATATTTTTTTATGTGGCAAAAAAAAGGAGAGAGAGAACATTAAGGAATTCCCTGTCAAGGGGGGGTGGGCATTGATGGAGGAGAATGGGCACTGGTGGAGGGATGGGTACTCGAGTATTGTATGACTGTAACACAGGCATGAAACTCTGTAACTGCACCCTCACGGTACCCATCCCTCCACCAGTACCCATTCTCCTCCATCGATGGCCCCAGGGTCTCTCCCTCCCCCCCCCGTGCTGTCCGCCCCCCCCATGACAGGGAATTCCTTAATGTTCTCTCTCTCCTTTTGGGTGTTATGGTTTGAATGGAGATACTGGGTAGCTATCATGTTCAATCTATAGTCTGCTTTCAACCCGCCTCTCCTATCCTGAGTGGATCCTCCACTCTACTTTGGTTGGTGTTCCCTTCTCTGTCTGAGCTGCCCTCTCCCCCAGCATGTGAGGTCAGCTTCTAAGCCGTGGAGCAGGCCTCCTGGTATTAATTGCTACTATTCTATTTTATATTCCACAAATGAGTGCTATTTTTCTGTGTCTGTCTCTTTCTTTCTGACTCATTTCACTTAGCATGATACTTTCCATGTTGATCCACTTATATGCAAAGTTCATAACTTCATCCTTTCTGACAGCTGCATAGTATTCCATTGTGTAGATGTACCAAAGTTTCTTTAACCAGTCATCCGTTCTCGGGCATTCGGGTTTTTTCCAGATTCTGGCTATTGTAAACAGTGCTGCAATGAACATACAGGTGCAGATGTCATTTTAACTATACTTTTTTGCCTCTCATGAAATATTTTTTAACATAGGAAAGAGAGCATCACACTTATGTAGATAATTAGAAAGTATTGAATTAGTCTTCATTATTTAGCTTTTATTTTTATTTTCAACTATTCCCCCTGTCAATTAACCTACTCAAGTATGCTTTTAGAAATTTGCTTTTTATTTTAAATTTTTTGTTAGTTCAAATTATTTAGCTAAATTATAAATATTTTATTACTATCTTCTCAAATGCAACGCTTAAATGTTCTATTTTTTCAGTGGATAAAAATTAATGAAACAGGTGATGACCAAAAAGTGCAAATAATGTATTAGTTACAGAATTTAGATACTATCTTAATTACTATATAACTTTATGTAGAGCAGTTGCTTTACTGTCCTTCAAAAATAAAATGAAAACCAAAGAGAAAGCGAAAACAAAACTTTTTTTTATTGCAAGCTAAATTAATTAAATAAACAAATATACTGCAATACATGGAAATTGCTTAAGACTAAAAACATTAAAGAAAAACAATTTGGAGGTAAATATTACAGTATCTTTGCAATTAGTTAAAAGCATGTCTTTAAATATGCAGGGATCATTCCTATACCACATATGCTGATACTTGAGTGATCCTTTTTAATGTTCTTCATGGAAGAACGTCTCTGAGATAAGTGCACTTTGGGGAAGATGTGATAGCGCCAAAAATGCTGAATTATTAAAGGCTTATTATATTTTCCATAGGAAACACTCTGTGGAGTATTTCTGGCAAGATAATTTGGGAAGGTAATCAAGCCATGTAGACTGGCAGATCAGCCAAGAAGGAAATCAGATGTAAAATGAGAACCATAGGAATCTGAATTATTTAAGTATGGTTGCTTTATTTACAAATGGACTGAGAAAAATATCTCATTAAATAAAAAGTAATTTTCCAAGGAAAGATTAAATATCCACAACACAGAATAAAATAAAGATAACAAATGCCAAACATTCAGCTACAACAAACTGTGAAATTAGTTTTCCTCTGCCTAACGGAGAACAAAAAACTACTTTCTGTGTTTATTACTTATCAAGCAAATTCCTCAGGGAATAATTTATTCTTACAAAAGCTTTGAATGACCACTTTGTATTAGGTTTACTTCTCCACAAAGACAGAGTTCTAACTTCCATACTTTATTTTTTTTTATTTTGTTATATTGAATCACCGTGAAAAAAAAATACAAAGCTTTCAGGTATAAGTCTCAGTCATATAATGATTGAAACCCCATCCCTTCACCTGTTCACATATTCCACCACCAAGGACCCCAATATATCCTCCTCCCACCCAGCCCCTACCTAAGTAGCTAATGATCTTCATTTTATTCTCTATACTTTGAATACATTCAATATTTCAATAGAGAACTCACTATTATTGTTTGGAATTTTCCCCCAACAATCAGGCCTGCTGAAAAGGCATCATTTAATAATTTCTTTTCATTGCTGAAAATGAAGATTCTATGAGCTCTTAGGTTTTGCATTTCTGATCTTTTAGTTCAATTCACAGTCTAGATGCATTTTCTGTAAGAATGCACTGCTCTGGGTGCCAGAATGGGTTAGGAGACCTCTTGGATCATAGTCTTTAGGAGCAGAATGTCTGTTTCTCGAGCAGCAGCTCCAGATCTTATCTGGGCCGAGGGCGTGCTGGTACTGCCCCCTTCCCATGATCGCCTATGAGCCACAACATTGCAAAGTTCCTACCTCTGGGTGGAAGTCTTAGGGGGTGGTTCTCGCCATGTGGATGATGCCACCACCACAATTTTCTGCGCAGGAGAACAGGGTGGAGAGAGAAAAATCCCTCCCCAAGTGGCATATAGTCGTAGTACAGCTCACATTCTAGATGCATGTTTGTAAGAAGCCGCTCTGGGTGCCAAAATGGGTTAGGAGACCTCTTGGATCATAGTCTTTAGGAGCAGAGGGTCTCTAACTTCCATACTTTAACTCAATAACATGCAGCCTTTTAGAAATCATGCCACACATTAGGCTTTATTAGTACTTTATTAGTACTAGCATCGTGCAACACAAACACAAACTCCAAGACTGGAACTGCTTTTCAAGTTATTTCCTACCAGAATATAGTCAGTACCAAGAGCTTCCAAGTTTCAAAACTTTTCTAGAAAATTTAGCCCAGTGGTGACTTGCCCAGTAGGGTCTTCATATTGAAGATCAGAAGAAAGTGAAATTTTTTTTTATCTCAGAAGGACATTGAGAGTATTAAATAGAATATTTTGACTATGAATTGCAGTATTGCACAAGTAACCAAACAGCTTCAGTCTTTCTACTTACTACCAATGAACATACTAGTACTTCTTAGGATAGCCAAATCTGGTCTTATATGAGAAACACAGTTTCTCTCAGGACCAGTAGGTAAAGTTATTTCTATTAGTTGAAATGCTCTAGATATTATAGACAAAAAACCAACATATTCTTAACATATGAATCATAGTTAATAAAATTATATGAATTCATTAACAATTTAGTCTTCTTAAATTTCCCCTAACATGTTTCTGTGAACTTGAGTTATCCTTTTAACAAATCTGTATGTATTGACAAATACACAGTATTATTTCTGTATGTGAGCTACATCATAGATAACTTTCACATGAAAACCTGAATATAATTTAAACCAGTGCCATTGATTTAAACCTGACAGCATTGTCTATAATCACATATAGTTCTACATACCTCTGAATGTCTTCTAGGTAATTTTGCATGCTTAGCTGCATATTATGTATTACTCCTTATGTTTATCAAACATAATTAAAATAAATTTTGAAGGGTAGTGACAGTATCAAATTATATTTATGAAAGACTATTTCATTGGTACAACATACATGTCAAGAAGTGGATGACAAGTGCCTAAACCTCATTTATGTTTTCCATTGTGGACTAGACAGTTAGAAAATAAGTGTGTCATAATTGATCTGGGTAATTAGTGTGAATAGGTAATTTCCAGGAAAACTTAAATAGATAGTTAAAAAAAAACACATGACAAAGATTCACTATTTCTCTTAACTAATGAAATAAAGATTAAAACAGTAATGACATTTTTCAAAAATTATGAGAGTGTGCATGTGGGAAACAAAAATGGTCATTACCGTGGTGGGAATCCAATTTGGTGCATCAATCTATAAGTGCCAAATAATATTATAAAAAGAAATGATAGAACATTTTACAAATAAATTTCATTGTTAAGACGCTACGATAAATGAACATTGTAAAAATTAATCAAGCTATCCAAATTAACATATTAATAGTATTATGATATTTAGCATAAAATAATATAAAGATTAATCAAATTGAGACTAGTAAAAATATTATGGTATATGATAAAATTGTGTCTGTATCATGGACCATCCCATTTCAGTAGAATATGTTTTATTTCTATGTGTTTGTTCTCATAGCATTTGAACAATTGTCCAAAAGGACAAAAATCAGATGGAATACAAAAGCAAGGATAATTTGAGAAATTTTTAATAAAAATGCTTTTAAAAGAAGCACATATTATATAGGTAATAAGGTACAGTGCATTCATGGAAGTCATTTATTGTGCAGTTCTTATTACCCATCTAAAGTTAAAAGTCAGTAGGCAGCCATTACCTAAATCTAGAAGTTATAAGACTTATAGAGGTATCAGGCTGGGAGAATACTTTGAAATACAATATTCTTGAGTCAAGTCATAGGGGAGGCAACCACATAAATAAATCTCCAGCCTTCACTCTTCTTCCTGACTTCCTTTTGGAGTTTCTGATTGACTGGGTCTAATTTAAGCCCAGAAAATAAGAATACTAAGTGCAGACTGAGGGCTTATAGGGTTATAGAGGAACACAAAGAACATAATTGTGGACAAATACACTCTCATTCATGCACATGAGGTAAATGTATTCTTACTCTGTACCAGAAATGTAATGTAAAAGTATCTTTACCATGCCCAAAACAGAGGGTACCTATAAGCCAGTGTTTTTTCTTATTGTACATATATACATTATATATAGATATTTGTTATATATATATATTTATTTATAGGGAGAGAGGAGAGAGAAAGACCTGTCTGCAATTGACAAATTGTATTTGTCAAAGGATCAACACTCTGAACAAGATCTGTTATAAATTTTACTGTTCTCTTCTTCTCAGAGTATTTATCATACTTTTATTATTAGATTAACATATTTATAAAATTATATATAGACATATGGGGTGTGACCGCCTAGCTACTGGGAGATGGGAAATCTGAGCAGAGGAGGCCCAGTCCCCATCCGAGTAGGCTTGGAGGTCTCAGCCCTGGGTCCCACACACCTGGGTTCCTCTGCCGGTTCCTTCATGCGTGAGACTTGTCTGGAGAGGGGCCTTGAGTATGGCTGTGACTAGTCTCCAGAGGTCTTCAGCCGCTGGAAGCTCTGTTCGGGGCGGGGAGGGAAGCTGGAGCCCATCCCCTCCAAGGAGGCCCTGGGGAAGAAAGCCAGGTGAGTGGGCAAGAGACCCCCAGGGCCGTGTAATCCTGTCAACAGTGAACATCCAGAGACTTAAAAGCAAACTCCCGGGAGAGAGTGACACAGAGAGTCTCTTGCCCTCGAAATAAGACAGGCAGTAGTCCAAAATAGGGGACCTAATGCGGGGACAGGGTTTTCTTAATTCTGTTTAAGTTTGTTTGAGGATTCAGTAGCCCATACAATCACCAGGCCTTTGTAATGAAAAGAAACAAAATGAAAAGAAACAAAACAAAACAAAAGATTAATGTTAAAAAGCATATTGCAGAGGAGAAATAAAACCTCCCCAAACAATGCAAAAGCAGAAGGAATGAGAATTAAAGACTCAAAAGCTTTTTCCACTTAACCCAAAGTTGTGACTTAGAATACATACTACCCAAGAACCCTCTTTCCCCAAAATGGACTGAGATGACTCACGACTATGATTTAGAGAAAGGTCATGATTTCAGAACAAAACACGGTTATAAATCAGGTCAAAGATAGAAGAATTACATCTGTGCTAGCAATGCTTAATTGGAATTTCATCTAAATAAAGGCTGTTGTGAATTTTTGTCTTGTTTTCCAACAAAATACTTTTGTCTATGAATGAACAAGACAAAGAAGGACAGTGAGGAATTTACATCTCAACTCGAAAATATACTTGGATCTATGACCTTGAGAATAAAGCAAGCTCACCCAGTTAATGTAAACCTTTTGTAGAGGATAGGGAAGAAAGCTCTGATATTTTTCAGAAACCTAAGTAAATTGTTAGCCCAGTTTGTAAATTATAACCTTGAGGACAATAAACTGTACCAGAAATTTAATGTAAATGTACCTTTATCATGTCAAGAACAGAGGTACCAATAAGCCCTTGCTTTTTCTTCCTGTGATTCATTTGTGGGCATATCACCTCTAAGCAAAAACAGATAGAAGAATTGTAATTCCCCTGCACTTTGATCAGCCCCTCTTCTGAGTTATTGCCTGCTACTATTGCTACTTAATGTGTTATTCTTGTCTAGCCAAACTCAGGTCCATGGGGTGTGGGGAAGATGGGTGCCTATGGCTTTGTGAGTTTTGTCCTTTTTCTCCATCTATGCAACACCTGTTCTTCCACTGTTGTCTCTGAGTTGTGGAGTCATACCATCTAAAGGATTAGACCGGCATGAAGGAAGACCCAACTTTCTTGATTGGCATCACTCATTCCAGATGTCTAATTGGCATCTCTAATAATCTTGGGGCTCACCCACTCTCAAAGGGTGAGGGATAGTCTATGACTCTTGGAGTTCTCCCAAAGCTCTCAGGGCACTGGGACAGCAGTAGTCTTACCTAAAACTAAAGGGGCTGTTGTTCTTCCACACTCTCTTCTCTCTCTGAGCTAAATTTATTTGCCTCTGTTAGCAGCAGCTATGGCTTTTCCCTACTCTTAAGTAGCAGCTCTGCTCTCTCTGTTAATATATTATATTTTCCCTCCCTTCTCTGTCTCTCTCTGTCTCGCTCTGCCTCTCTCTCTGTGTTTCATTGCTCATAGTTGCAGCCCTTTCTTTTCACTTTCACTCTGTCTCTCTGATTCTGTCTCTGTCTCCGTCTCTCTACCTCTCTGTCTCTCTTTGTCTCTGTCTCTCTCTCTCACCCCCTCCTCCAGGAAGCAGCAATCTCCTCCTTCATCACTGGTTTCTTTGGAATCCACTTTGCAACTCTCTAACAGTGTCTTGCTCATTCTCACACAGTCTCTGCCTTCAGTCTTGTAGAGTGCTCTTTTATAGGACAACAGGACAAAGATAACTTTGTGCCAGAGCCTTTCTATAAACCAGGGTAGGCATGTTCATGTATCCAGATTTTGTTATTTTGCTTGGGTCTCATTCACCAAGTTCTATTTCCAAGGTCTCACTATTTTTTTGGATCACCAATACGACATTTCATATACTCAAGGACATGCCCACCCCAAGCTGCCAGAAGGAGAAATCACGTACGTATCTTCTTTTTAAAAAAAAAAAAAATTATTGAATCACCATGTGTAGGGTTACATAGTTCTCAGGATTATGCCAGTTATACAATACTCAAACACCCTTCCCTTCACAAGTGCCCCTATTCCATCACCAACCGCCCCAGTATACCTCCCACCCCCTCCCGCCCCCCCAGTCCCTGCCCTTGTAAGTGATAAGTTTCACTTTGTTTATGCTTTATCTTGGTTACATTCTATGTTTCAACACATAACTCACTATTGTTGCTGGGGTTTCCCCCAAAAAAGAAAAAGACAGTCCTACTGTCAAGGAAGCATTTGGTAGTTCTCCATTGCTGAGAATGTAGAGATATTAAGTCCCGTTGTTTGTTACATAACTTTTCTATTTTTTACCCCCTCGTCCCACGCCACCGAGTTCATGCCTGTTTAGTAATCACCACGCTGCCTGACAAAGGGAAAAAAAAACGAAAAAGATGGTTATTTCCCGTCATCAGCCGGCGTGGGGCTCTGGCTTAGTTGATAGTCTGGTAGAATGTCTGCAAGCAGTTTCTGGAACCAAAAGTAGTGCGCTGGTATCGGCCCCGGCTCGAGATTCCACCAGCGACCCGCTGTTCCATGATGTACATATCTTCTTTAGACTGAAAGCTTCACTCTATGGGTAAAAGCTGAACACTGTTACTAAAGCTTGACACTTAATTATGGATCATATAGTTTTAGTTTAGTTTTCAACTGCAGTTAAACTTTTGATTAATACCTGGATTTTTACTACGTATATGACTCCATGGGTAAGAGTCTCTTGCCTGCACACCTGGCTGTCTTCCCCAGGGCCCCTCAGAGGGGATGGGCTCTAGCTTCCCGCCCCACCCCAAGCAGAGCTCCCGGCGGCCGAAGACCACCGGAACCTAGGTACAGCCATGCTCGAGGCCCCTCTTCAGACGTTCGGACAGGCCTCACGCATGAAGGTACCGGCAGAGGAACCCAGGTGTGTGTAATCCCATCAACGGCCAACATCTAGAGACTTAAAAGCGAGCTCCCAGAAGCATGCGGCTGCTTTGCGGCTGCACGATATCTTGTAGCCTACTTCTCCCTCTGGGAGAAAAGCTTCTGAGAGTTTCCTGCCCACATGGGACAGCCTTGCAAGCTTCCCATGGTGTATTCATATGCTAAAGTCAGTAACAAGCTGGATCCCATTTTCCTGACCCTGAAAGAGCCTCCAGTGCGACATCATCAGGAGGACTGAGTCAAGAGAGACTTCTAAGATCTCAGGGAAAGGACGAATGGAGAGGTTACTGAGCGTGCTTGAGAAATCGATGATTAATGGGATTTTGTGATCGTCATGTGACTCTACTGTGTATACAATGTCTAGAGTCTAGAGACAAGACTAATGGGCAATATAATTATAATCTCTAGTCTTGATTTCAGGGATGGAATAGTTTAATTTTGGTTTCATGGCCACACAAGGCTCAGGGGTTCTGACTCTGTGCTCAGGGCTCAGAGACCATATGCACTGCTGGGGATTGCACTTGAGTTGGATGTGTTCATGGTGAGCAACTTACCTACATCATCATAAAGGGAAATATATATACATGCCTCACAGAGATCCCAGCAAGATACTGAGAGTATCCCGCCTGCAAGGAAGAGCTTGGCAAGCACCCCGTGGCGTATTCGATATGCCAAATACAGTACCAATAACAGGTCTCATTCCCATGAAAAGAGCCTCCAATCTTTGGGAAAAACAAGTAAGGAGAGTCTGCTAAAATCTCAGGGCGGGGATGAATGAAGATGTTTCTGCCACCTGCTCAAGTAAATCGATAAACAATGGGATGACAGTGATACAATGTTAATTTTACTAAAATGTATTCTCTACATAATATAATTATATATAATAATATAATTAGTGGGACTCATATACTTACTTAAAGACAAAAAGAAGGGATTAGAGTGATAGTACAGAGAGTTTGTCTTGCACATGGCTGACCCAGGTTCTATCCCTAGCATCCCATATGGTACCCAAGCACCACCAGGAGTAATTCCTGAGTGCAGAATCTGGAGTAACCCTGGAACATCACTAGTGTCACCCAAAAAGCCAAAATGAAAAAAACAAAAGACAAAAGAACAAAAACAGATTTCCCCACTCCCTAAAAAAAGGAATTCTGTATCCAGAGTTCTTTTCTTTGGAGCCCAACTACAACACCAATCCTTTCTTGGGTCGTTTTTGTTTCTCTTACAAACTCACAGATAAGCCATTGTTTCTCACTGAACTACAAATGAGAAACAATAAGTTTTGAATAGTCTGTCATCAGTAATACAAAAGGAAGAGAACTGGCTTACAGGAAGTGGCAAACTTTTCCTAAAGTATGGTATTTAAACTGTTAGTCAAAGAGGACAGAACGGCATATTGGTGAAGGCATAAATGTTGAGCACACATATCCCATCCCGAACAATTCATTCTCTATTCCAGTTGCCTTCGATATCTATCTATCTATCTATCTATCTATCTATCTATCTATCTATCTATCTATCTATCTATCTATCTATCTATCTATCTATCTATAATGCCCAGAAGCAGAGTGAGAGTATGGGGGAAATTGTGTTCCATAGAGGTAGGAGGAGGGGTAGGATGTGGGGGATACTGGAGACATTGGTGGCGGAAAATGTGCACTAGTGGAGGGGTGGGTGTTTGATCATTGTATGACTGAAATTCAAACATGAAATCTTTGCAACTGTATCTCACAGTGATTCAATAAAAAAAATGTGGAGCAAATCCACCTGAAATTAAATCCTATCTACAATATTTACTAGTTCTATGATATTGGGCTATTTGCATAGCTTCTCTGTTTCACAGCACCTTTCTCCATAAGATAACAATACTATTAGTAACTACTCATGGTGTGTTGCAAGAGTTAACAGAATTAATATGTGAATATAGGAAGTACTCAGAATAACATCCTGATACACATAAAGCTGGTGTTAATAATAATCTATGTATTTGGAGAAACAGTTTTTTCAGGCATGAGGGAAATAACAAATTTGAAGGCCCTAAGCAGAGACACAACTTTGTTTTTTTAAAGACCTGAAATAACAGCAATATCACATATATGGGTGGTAAGTAGTGTTGATTCATAAAGGGCCTTGTGAGAAATAATAAAGAAAACTGTTCCAGTGGCAAAGACCACACATTTAAAATCCTCAGCACCACTTGGGTTTTGGGGGCTTTTCTGATTGATGTGTGACTTGGTTATGTGGCCCTGATAGTCCTTGGGTCCAAGCATGCAATATTCTTTGGGTTTATCAGTACTGCAGGCACCAGGCATAAAAATACTCATTTTGCTTAGAGGACCATGAGTTGCTAGGGATCAACTTGAGCATTCAAGAATGCAAGGGAAGTGTTCTGGTTCTTTGAGCTATCTCCAAGTTCCACTCATGTGTAATTCTTTATCAAAGAAACAAAAGAATCAGAATGAATGAAACATGATTTTAATCAAACTTTAAGACTTCTTGGGAGTGAACTAGCTGGGAATTAAGGAAACTTGTCATGTTACTATTGAGGTAACACAAGGTAGGCATGATAGGTTGTACTATGATTGCTTCTTAATAATACAATTAAAATTGATTGTCTTACTGTAATTTCTCTTGGTTTTAGATTTTTACATTTTTTTACTCACCAAATTTCTAAACAGTCTTAAATTTATAAACCATCTATTATCCAGCACACAAATTATACTAATATACATTACTTATAGCACCTAACTACAAAGACAAGTTTAATTCTTTCTCTCCCCAACAACAGCTCAGCTTGAATTTTAATGTCACTTTACATTAGGAGGTCATTATTGGATAATTTTTTAAAAAATTTATCTAGCCCCTATATGAAGAACAGTGCTTACAGTTTTCTTTTTATATCTGATCACAGAAACTACATTTTGCTGAGTATCTTATTTATTTTTTGCTGAGTATCTTATTTTTCTTACATATCAGTAATAGAAAGTAGCCAATGATAAATACATTTTTCTAGCTAAAAATCAAAAATATTTACCTATATAACCTTCTGTTCTATTTCTGATTTGTTACATTTATTAGGTTATGGAGAAGTTTCCAAAGACTTTAAAGAAGGTAGACTAACAAAATATGAGAATCTGAGAAACATTCATATAGTATGTGTGTGCCTTAGACAAGGTCAATCAACATTTGAAAGAATACTGTATTTTTATGATTGGATCAAATTATGAAAAACATGGTGTAGTGGCTCAGCACAATGAAACTTACTTTATGTGCATATAGTAAAATCTAAAAAATAAATGCATAGCATTTATGAGAATGTTTTTCTTGTCTTCCAGCTTCCAGAGTCTTCCTAAATTCTTTGAGTTTTGGCTGCATATATCTGCCTTTTGCTTCTAGCTTCACATTTACTTTTCCTGATATTGACTATCCTGATTTCTACTTCCAAGAACTTTTGGAATAACACTGAAATAATAATAACTTCTACTTCCAAGGACTTTTGGAATAATAATAAATAATAATAATAATAAGTAAAAATAAGAAATAAAATAATAATAGAAATAACTTCTACTTCTAGGGACTTTTGTAATAACACTGAATCCCAGCTAATCTAGGATAGTCTACTTCTGAGAAGATCCTTGCTTTAATCACAGCTGTGAAGTATTTTTTATTGCCTATAGCAATATGTCACTGATTTCAGATAATTGATATGGAAATCTTGAGAACGGGGGGGAAGAAACATTATTTCTGCCATTCTGAAGGTATTCTCATACCATAACTAACCAAAGTAATACTGAAGAAATAACCTATTATTAATACTATAGCATTTTTCACACTATAGGGTATCCAAAAATCTTAACTAAAGAAATAAGTTAAATTGGGACCTGTGCAATAGTATCACAAGGAGGATATTTGTCTTTCATGCTGCCAATTCAGGTCCAATCCCCAGTACTATGTATGGCCCCCAAAATCAACCAGTAGATATCCGTAAGTGCAGAGTCATGAATAAACCCTGAACACCACTGGGTGTGCTCCTCAAAAATTAGTTAAGGCACCCTAGTTTAATCGATTTTCATTGACTTCGACTGCTGTAGCTCTTTGTTTAATAATTTATGTACCTATTGTTTTGTTTGAACTGGAGCAATAGCGCAGCGGGTAGAGTGTTTGCCTTGCACAACCCAGGTTTGATTCCTCCATCCCTCTCAGAGAGCCCAGCAAGCTACTGAGAGTATCCTGCCCGCACGGCAGAGCCTGCCAAGCAACCCGTGACATATTCAATATGCCAAAAACAGTAACAACAAGTCTCACAATGGAGATGTTACTGGTGCCCGCTCGAGCAAATCAACAAACAACCGAACCATAGTGCTACAGTTCTATTGTTTTGTTTTATATCTAATTTTGGAGCTTCACTTTATAACTCATTTGTTTAATCTGAACACCTATTCTGACCACTTAAAACACTTATGCCAAGTGATTCCTAAGAACATATAAATACCCACTGAATTTGTGTCTCACCTTTAAAATTCATCACTTTAAAGCCCCAATCTCTAATAAAATGGTATTAGAAGGTAAGATTTTGGGTGGATTATTAAGTCATTTTCAGTGAGAATAGAATCACATGCAAAACAAGAGTAGAATTACTTAACTTCCTAACCTTGAAGGACCCAGACTGTGAAACAAGTTTTTATCATTTAAAATATTGAATATTCCGTTATAACAGCTTGACTGATATCAACAAAATTAGTTCCATTCATTCTTCACAGTTTTACTCAGAGGTATTCATATTTTTTCCTTGATACTTACTAAGTAGATACTATCTACTTCTAAATATTTTTTTAAAATAAATACTAACCTGTTTCTCAGCACATTCTATATTTACAGCCTTCTGTAAATATATGCTTTGAACACCTCTAACTTTCATCTTTTGAAGGACCTTCACTCAAGAAATTCAATGTTTGCACTAATACCTAAAATATTTCCACATTGAATGGCAGTATATGTACCTTATTAATGCTAGAGGATATAATTCAATTTTCCAGTTCCACGTGAATAGCATCTGTGTGCCAACTGGTATATGTAGCAGACATAGATCTAGGTTTAATTTTTTTTTATTTTTGGGTCACACCTGGCGATGCTCAGGGGTTACTCCTGGCTTTGCACTCAGGAATTACTTCCTGGCGGTGCTCGGGGGACCATATGGGATGCTGGCAATCGAACCCAGGTCGACCGCGTGCAAGGCGAACGCCCTACCCGCTGTGCTATCACTCCAGTCCTTCTAGGTTTAATTTTTGAAATTACTGCAAAAGCCTTGCTAATTTTAGTATTCTCTAGAGTTATTGTTACATGAGCAGGTTTTCTATTTCCCCCCGCCAAAATACTTGACTATACCTAGAAATTATTGGCTTTAATCTAGTGAGTGCAGCAATTGTTATGGAGTTCACTTCACATCTAATTTTTTCTATAATTTGTCAAGTCTGTCTTCACATTTTTGTGCAGCTTTTGTTCTTAACTGACTTTGTCTCTAGCAGAAACAAGTCACTTGTATCACTTGTCTTCCCATTGCTCACTGATTTGTTCGAACGGGCTCCAGTGACGTCTCCATTTGTTCCTTTCCTGTGCTGGTGTAGCCCAATGGTATTTGTTCATTCCTGGAACAGGAAGAGCATCAAACTATTCATTCAGGGTCTTGATGAAGAAGTCAAGACAAAGAATACAAAGAAGCAAGTCATTCTTAGAAAAATTTTAAAAAGAGATATATGTAATTCATCATTAATATTTATTCTACTCCTACTGTTACCAACAATTTTATTGTCTATAATGGATATAGGCTTTGAAATAAGTGCTTCATGGATCTTGTTTAGTCAAAATTTATTTAATCATAACTTCTAATATATGTGTATCATCAACTTTTGAAGGTTTGTTATTACTGTTTTTTACCATGGGTGCTTTAAATATTTTCAATTTGAAGCTCAGACATGATTTCATTCTGGCTTGCCTCTGCAACTTTTGTTATCAAAACATTTCTCTAGAGTCAGCATTTCTGAATTACTTTTCACTGTGTTCAGTGATCAAGAGCCTTTTAAGTGGAACAGTTGGCATAATCATTCTAGCAAAAAGAGGCACATTGCTGGGTAATAAGTGACCCTAAAACATTTATAACTAAAAGAGATCCGCATACAGGAAAAAACAATCTAAGGCAGTTCTTCATACAATTAAATGGGATATCTTCTATATTGTTGTGCTCTATTTTTCTCCAGTCCTACTCACTTTGTAGCTGAAAATGAGGTCACGAGGAAATGCATCATTGTCTTTAACTGCCTTAAATTAACACCAGTTGCCTAAGGTACCTCCCTATCTCCTCTTTTTATTTAAATTCTGTTGACAGTTCATTGAAGGTCATCCTTCTAAGTATATTTTAATTACTAAGATAAACTTTTATCAGGCAGCTTCAGGGAGATTATAAAGATCTGTTAAACACTGCCACTTACCAATCACTGAGGCTTCTAGTAAACGTTTCAGCTCTCTACAAAGCACCACTGATTTGCTAGGTATTTGGGAAGATGGGAGCAGTAGAGACTACAGTTCCCAGAGCTGCTGTAACAAAGCACCACAGAATGCTTGGTTAAAATAAAATTATATTCTCCTAGAGATCTGTGAGCTACAAGTCCATTATAAAGGATTGTGCTCTTTCTGAAGGCTGTAGGGAGAATCCTGTGTCTTTCCGGATTTTGGTAATTACTGGTGATCTTTCATATCTCTTGGCATATAAGCCATCTCTCTTTTTTTATTTTCACATGCCATCTTTGCTTTGTGTATTTTTGTGTTCAAATCAACTCTTAACAAAGACATCAGTCACTAGATTAAGATATACCCTAATCCTATAAAACTTCACTTTAATATTATCTCATTGCAAAAATCCCATATCCAAATAACACATTCATAGTTCTCAACATTTAGGACTTAAATTTATCTTTAAGGGATAGAAAAATAAGCATAATTCAATTCAGTAAGAGACAAAAATGCACTAAAAATATTTCTTGAGGAGCCAGAGACCTTAGGGGTCAGAACCATGTGCTTTACAGATACAAACATTAGAGCTTAATCCCTAGCATCCTATGTTCCCTCTGTCACCATCAAGCAAAGCACACTGGCTCCTGAGTACCACTAGTGTGGACCTGGTATTTCCTGAGTACCACTAGTGTGGTCCTGGTGTGGCACAACTGAACCTGAGCAGAATCTCGTTATGGGCCCTAACATTGCGCAGTTAGACACGTCACTTGACACTGTCAGGAGTGGCTTCCTATCCCCCCTGAGTACTGCTAGGGAAGCTCTTCAAAGTATTTCTTGAGTGCTAGTTACTTATTTGACACTCTGCACATTTACTGAACACTGTCAATGATTCTTCTATTTGCTACCTATCAAGTACTATTTCCATGTGAATGCCTTTCACATGCCAGGGATTTATGGAGTCAATAGCCAAATGACAGAACTGTATCTCTGTCCCTTTTGCAATTATTGTGGATAGGTGGTAAATAAGCAGTACTACTTCTAAGGATCTCAAAGTGTCACAAAACATAAATACTTCCTTTCTGACCTCTAGTTTTCTTTCTACCAGGGACATAAATGTAAAATCTTAAGGACAAAATCAAGTAAAAGACCTAACCTATATTCACAATGCAGTCTCACTGATTATAAGAGAATGCCTAACACTGTTTCAGAGTGGGGGAAATAAGAGGTCTGAGGGCACTCGGAACCTCAGTTTTCATCTTCCTGAAAGAAAGAATTAAATTAGAAGAACCAAAGGAAACATAAAGCGTCAATATATTTAGCATGGTCTATGAAGGTTCAAGGCCAAAGTAGGCAACCCGAAGAGAAAACAGTACCCTGAGAAGATTTAGAACCTATTGTTTATTCCCCGGTACTTCCTTGGATAGACTGGAGCAATAGCACAATGGGTAGGGAGTTGGCCTTGCATGTGGCCGACCTGGGTTCAATTTGTCCATCTCTCTTGGAAAGCCCGGCAAGCTACCAAGAGTATCCCTCCTGCACGGCAGAGCCTGGCAAGCTACCTGTGGCGTTTTCGATATGCCAAAAACAGTAACAACAAGTCTCACTATGGAGACGTTACTGGTGCTCGCTCGAGCAAACCGGTGAACAACAGGACAACAGTGCTACAGTGCTACTTCCTTGAATTCACAGTCTCTGAAAAGAGGCTTCTACTTAGGTAACTTCCTTCTATCTTGCAATCTGAGCACTCTTACTCCCTAAAGGGAGCAGGGCATGTACTTGGAGGTAATGAGGTTATGCATTAGCACAGAGACCCCAAACTTCCCCTATCAGTCTAATACCTTCTATGAACGTGCACATAGACGTCAGTTACAGCCTTTCCCAGGGTCTTGTAGATGTGTAGATTCAGTCAAAGGGCTGTGATCAGATTTTCAAAGACCAGGTTGTTTCAACTGCACCAGAATCTTAGTGATTAGGATGCCAGATGGTGTTTTACTGTAATTGTCCTTCTGTAATTTTCTTCTCTCTCTCTCTCTTCTCTATTTCCTCTCACTTCTTTGTTTCTCTCCATCCTCATTCATGGCTTCATCTACTACTTACACAAAATCAACCTTTTCAAAGGCATATTATCAGAGGCTCTTTACATCTTAAAATGTCAGTTGTTGAAAAGAATAGAATGTGATAATTATATTGAGAGTTTATGATTTGTAAGATGCTATGCTTTCTTAATGTTTTGTCAGTTGATTAGATCCCACAGATATTATGACAGTATTATCATTTCACCTTTACTGATTAGGAAATTAATTTAACTACTATGAAATAATTATCTAAGGTTACATAGTTACAATGTAGCATTAAGCTAAAAACTCTATTCAGATGGTTCTTATCAATTTTTTCATTTTGCCTTTATCATGACCCATACAATATAGTTCATAGGAAGCGTAACTATACTTTCTAAATGGAAATAAATTAATCACATGAAAACTTGCACTAGCAAACATTAAACTATATTATACTTACTGCTGTACTTAAAGGCACGCTATCTCAGAATATGTCACTCTTAATTGGAGGTAGAATTATTTTGTACACAGCTGTATTTTCACATGTAATGTATAAATTGTTATCCTTACATAATGCTTAATGCTCTGTTGGATCCTCCATTTAGGGCTATATGCAAATATTTTAAATAAATGCACTCATAAATTTTCCAAACACAAATCCAATTTATTAGTATTAGCATGTGCTTTCACCCTGCAAGATGCTGAAAGAGACAATTTATGTTGGATACGTAATAAAATGAGGGCAGTACAATTAAATCTCTTTTTCAACTTTTTATGTTGAAGTTTCTCTTTCACTGTTGCCTCCTCTTTATATTATAGATTCATACAGTTAAGAAACTCTAGTACTGTGGCCAAGGGGTTTCAGGCAGGAGTAGACAGAAAGCTATGGTGAGCAGGCCCTGTTTATCAGTAAATTCTATAGCAGATTTGAAAGTCTATGACTCATAGGAATAAAGTATGTGACTATTGCTGTATAACATGTCTCACTAAAATTTGTTGTTCTCATTATGGTTATTTGTAGAATCAGCAGAGATACAGAAAGTTATACTATCCCTTTATCTCCCCGTCAGATAAATCAGAAATATAAAATTTACTCTTTCCCAAACAGCAATAGAGTATATATATTATTGCATATATATATCGCATATATAATATCTGTTATTTGTTTTACAAATAAAATACTTAATTTTTTAGTTTACAAAATGGGCCTTTGATACATATCTTTTTGAAATTTATTTTATTTTCCCATTAGATACTTTTTCATGGTCATGGAATGATGCACTCATTCTTTTGGTGTGTTTGTTTTTGGTTTGTTTTGGGGCCATGCCTGGTATTGCTCAAAGGTTATGCCTGGTTCTGTGCTCAGAGATCACTCTAGTGCTCAGGGGACCATATGTGGTGCTAGGGATTTAACCCAGAAAGCCCAGTGCAAGGCAAGCACCCTACCGGAAGTACTATTTATCTGGCCCCCTCACCCCACTTTATTCTTTTTACTGGCCTGGTAGTCAGTGTCCCATTGGAAAGTGTATCAGATTTTATTACATTAGAATTATTGATTAAACATTAAATTTATTCATTTTTGTCACTTAGGCTTTAATTAAGAGAACCTTACCTACATGAAAATTTTTCTAGATTACTTTAAAAAATACTTGATCAGAGAACATTTTTTTTTTTTTTTGCTTTTTGGGTCACACCAGCAGGAGTCATTCCTGGCTCATGCACTCAGGAATTATCCCTGGTGGTGCTCAGGGGACCATATGGGATGCTGGGATTCGAACCCTGGTCGGCCACGTGCAAGGCAAACGCCCTACCCGCTGTGCTATCACTCCAGCCCCAAGAACATATTATTTTAATTTTTAAATAGATTATAGTACTGTTTCTCCCTCACAATGAAGAATATAGTAATAAATACCCTGACCTGTTCCCCAAATCATTTATACATTCCTGTACATACACAGTTTTTGCAAAATAACTTTTATCTTTATGTTTGTGAGAGAAAACAGATCTTGGCATAGGCATATAAACAAGTATGTGACTTGTGCCGAATTTATCATCAACTAGAGAGAAAACCCCATACTCAATTCTCCATTTTGACATCTAGCCCAGTCATTGACATTTGACCTTCCTGGGCCAGGTAGGTGGCTCAGTGTGCTTTGCCTGTAGAAGCCCTGTATTCGGTCCCCAGCACAGCATGGACCCCTGAACCTTCCTGGAACAACCTTAGTCGCAGTCTATTGGTGATTTTTTCCTTTTTATCTTTTTTATATTTTGGGTTAACGTCATTTAATCTAGGTGGCAGGTAAAAGAAAATCCATGTTCTCTTTCTAAACTGATGTCCTTTCCTGAAGGTTTGCTGTACTCTAAGGAATCACGTTATTAACAAGGACATTGTGTAACACTGCTCTGCAGTATTTCCTCTGAATGTTATCAATATCATCCCACTTAATTGGATGGGGTCCTGCCAAGTGGTGCTTCATCCACACATCATTATTTGTATCCAAGACACACATCAACAATTATATAGCAGATATTTTGGTGCATACCTGAATAATTTCATTCCATTGAACTTCTAAGGACATGATTGTGCTGAGACAACATAGTAAGGCTTGAACTCAATCTAAATATAGAAATTTTCAAGGTTGAGGTTCATTATTAAGAAATACATACACAGTTGTCTAAAATTATATGAATTCATGAGAGGGAACAAGTCATTTCATACATTATCCTTAGAACTGATATTCTTTTTAATTTAATTGAATTACTGTGAGCTAAAGCTGCAAAACTTTTATGTTTGAGTTTCAGTCATACAATGACCAAACATCCATCCTTCCGCCAGTGCAAATTTTCCACCACCAATATCCCCAGTATCCCCCATCCCAACTTTTCCCCTGCCTCTATGGCAGACATTTTCCCCCATACTCTCTCTCTACTTTGAGGTATTATGTTTTGCAATATAGATACTGAGAGTCTATCATGTTTGATCCTTTACCTAATTTAAGCACACATCTCCCATCCTGAACTATCCTTCCAGACATCAATGACTTACTGATCCCTTCTCTATTTCAGCTGCCTTCTCCCCCAACTCATGAGGCAGGCTTCCAACTATGGAGCAATATTCCTCATCTTTGTGTGTCCTTGGGTGTCAGTCTCATATTCTAATATTTTATATTCCACAAATGAGTGCAGTCATTCTATGTCTGTCCCTCTTTTACTGGCCCATTTCACTTAGCATGATACTCTCTATGACCATCCACTTATAAGTAAATTTCATAACTTCATCTTCCCTAGCAGCTGCATAGTACTCCATTATATAGATGTACCAAAGCTTCTTTAACCAGTCATCTGTTCTCGGGCACTAGGGTTGTTTCCAGATTCTGGCTATTGTGAACAGTGTTGCAATGAAAATAGAGATGCAGATGTCATTTCTACTGTCCTCTTTTACACCCTTGGGATATATTCTCAGAAGTGGTATCATTGGGTTATATGGAAGCTAAATTTCTATTTTTTTAAATTGATTTATTCTTTTATTGAATCACCATGTGGAAAGTTACAAAGCTTTCAGATTTAAGTCTCAGTTATACAATGCTTGAACACCCATCCCTTCACCAGTGCACATATTCCACCATCAAGAATCACAGTATACCTCACCCCCCCCCCCAAATTTCAAATTTTTTAAGGAATGCCCATATTGTTTTCTAAAAGGGCTGGACCAGTTAGCATTCTCACCAACAATAAAAGAGAGTCCCTTTCTTCCCATATCCACGCCAGCATATGTGTGACAGAACTGATTTTCTTCATATGATTTTCTTCATATAAAGTCTGAAACACTATCTTTCAGATCTACTATTCCTTGATCCAAATGATTCACTATTCTCATTATTAGAGTATATACTTATAACTTCCTATGTAAAATTTGGTTTCTAAAATGTTTTTAAAAGTGCTAAACAAATTTTTGATTGTGGTGAAAAAGTTTGACATTGCCCATGCATATAAAAAAAGAAATGAGGAAAAATATTTCAGCAATGATCAAATTTTTTGCTAAAATATATATTTCTATAAGGGTTTTGGCAGTTCTCCAGGCTATGCCCCTGTGAGAAAAGAATAGGGAAGGTAAAAGACGTCAGATCTCGGGATAAAAGCAGCTTTCTCTCTAGAACCTCATGAGGTCTGGTGTACAATTCTGTAAGCAAAAGGCATGATAAACCATCAGGATTAATTATGTAACCACTGGGATCCACATAGAAAGACCATTTCATACTGCCAAAGTGAGACCTGACAAATGTGTATCTCAGGAAAAATGCTTGTTGACCTTGTTTGCACTCTTACTGATTCTGACTGTCTGGTTTATTAGGAGTCAGGGAAGTACCATTTATGCAACAGTGACTTTCAGGAAAATGATTCACAATGAAAATGAAAAGTCTGTATTCAAGCCAAGAGAAACATTTGTTCAGCTGGAAATTCAGCCAAGTGGACTAGATGCATACTCAACTCAAAATTCCGTCCCTTAAAGTGCATGCGTCTGTGTGTGTGCGTGTATGTACAATATTAATGTATACCTGGTTTTGCACAACTATAGAATTTTTATAAACATTTTTAACTTAGAAAGCTTTCCTAACTCCTCTAAAGTATTCGAATACTTTTCTTTGTTTATTAAGTATTGCTACGTGTATTTTTATGCTTTCAACCTCATTTTTTTTAACCCATGAACAAAATAAAGCTAGAAATTGTGTAGGCATACATTCTTTTTAAAGTTGTCAAATGACAGAAAGAACAGAAAGAAAGATATTGTGCTTGAGGGTTAGATGGGATGGCTCTGGATGGGAGAAGTGTGCTGAAAGTGGGTAAAAGACAAAACATGATGGCATCTCAGTGTCTGTATTGCAAACCATAATGCCCGAGAGAGAGAGAGAGAGAGAGAGAGAGAGAGAGAGAGAGAGTATAAAGGAGGCAGACCGGGAGTTTGTGGTAGGGCGGATATGAGGGGGATCGGTTGTTGGTGGGAAAGGTATTCTGATGGAGGGATAGGTGTGGGAACACTCTATGATTGAAACCTGATGATCATGAAAGCTTTGAAACTACATCTCATGGTGATTAAATTTTAAAAAATTAAAAAGAAGAATGATAGTGTGTGGAATACAAAAGGGTAGAAATTTTCTTAGTAATTATTCCTTGTTTTTTCCTCTCCTTAAATAAAGTGCTGTCAATTTATATCAAGCCCTGTGTTGCAGGCTTGGTATTAAATGTGGATTAACATGTTAGTATTCTCTTGTTATTTTTAAAATCATAATCCAAGAAACTCCAAGCAACGTATTTGCTTTTCTTATCAAATAAGAGATAAGAATCTGCGCTTTCTACTCTTAAGATCTAACCATACACCCTGAAAAAAGAAAAAGAAAAAGAAAAATCTCAAAATCCCGAATATTGTAAAATTTCTATAGCTTCTGATGACTCTCTAGGTCATTTACTGCCTCTTCATCCCAATTTGGAGATGAGGAGGTCTTCTTAAGTAGTGCTCAGGGTGCCTGAGTGCCACTCCCAAGTGATTTTCTGAGAACAAAACAGGCAGTTCGATGCAAGGGACTGAGGATGTACTACCTGAACTTATGGAGAGTCACTAGAACTAAACCCTGTGATGCTCCAGGGGCTATACAATGTTGGAGATTGAACTATGGTCACACCCCAACCCCTGTTTAATTATTCAGTCCCTGTTTTTTCTGGGGGGCTGAGTAAACAAACATTACATAACATTATCTGCCACCATTTCACAGTTGATTTTAGCTGTTTGAAAATATCTTTTAAAATTTTCATTAAGACCTCATGATTTACAAAGTTATTCGTAGTTGAATTTTAGACCTACTATGTTTTAGTACCAATCATTGTTTTAGCAACCAACTAGTGTTGACTTCCCTTTGCGAGTATCTTCAGATTTCCTCACACCCCACACACCGTTCTGCCTCCTTGATGGGGACATTTTAAAATGTTGTTGGTGTGCTTAAATTTGTTAAATTGTTAACTTTCCTACTTTCAGTTCTGTTGACTATGGAGTCTGGATATATAGCTGTACATTTCTCTATGCCACAAATCACCCAATGCACTTGACACCTATGCCTCAGTACTTCACATCCCCTTCTTGGTACCCCATCTTGGCTGCTTGATTTCTTTGCAACGATTGGAGAGGCTTACTTCTTTTGAAAATATTCTTTCTCCAGTTTTGGAAAACTGGTCTCTTCCAAATCTCATCAAATTTTTGTCTGTTTTGGGGCCATACTACCAGTGCTTAGGGCATATTTCTGGTTCTGTGCTCAGGGACCACTCCTGGTGGTACTTGGGGGGCCATAGACAGTGCTGTTGAAACCAGGGTCTGTCACATGGAAGGCAAGTATCTTACTCAATAACTTTTTTGCCCTCTCCTCAAATTTTTACAAAAATCCCTAGTTCTCTTGCTTTTCCATTCCCAGACTATATAATTTAAGAATCTGTGTCACTTAAGTAGCAGTCAAGAATATTGTTGCATTTGGTAGTCACCATGATTCATCAAAATTATTTTAACTTCAACCTATTGCTCCTGCACTATCTGTGACCTGTTCCTGGATCTGCCGAAATCCCCCCAACCACCCCCCCTCAAAAAAAACCTATGCCTTCTTCAACCCAGAATCACATGGGCATTATCACACCCATACTACAATTCCACCCCATTCATCCCCCAAAACTCTAAGTGTTCTTGGATCTTATATTCCTCAGACACATCTATAATAGCATATTATACAAATGGAAATAGATACTCACCCACATGTGCAGTGAAATAGCATCCAAGGGCACAGACCTTGTTAAACTAGCAAATCCTAAAGAGAATCGAATCTGAAGCTCAAATTGTGGCATCCACAAATCCTTAAGAAAAATTATGAAACAAAGGATTTTGCATACTATGCCAGACAGGGATGGATATTCTGGCAAATCATTGATCTCAAATAAAGCCTCAACCCTCATTGGTGAGGAACTTGAATCAGTTATCCACGCAATGGTCATGGAAAGAAGGCAGTTACTAGAAGAAAAATTTAACCAACTCAAAAAAAAAATACCAATCAGAAAACAAAATACAACTGATTGAGGTTATCATAGTCCATACAAATGAAAATGAAGAGTTAAAGCATACAATAGCAAGTCACAGAAGCAGAATTCAGCATGTAGTGGATCTGATCAGTGATAGTAAAGACAAAATAGTAGCCATCAACAGTAATAAAGTGGAAAAAAGATAAGTAAGCAAAATAAAGAGAAATTAAAATTCATCAGTGCACATAGAACATTCTCCAGGGTAGATAACATATTATGCAGAACTCAAATATACATACATTTACAAACAGAAATTGTACAACTACCATCTCAGATCATAATGGCATGGAGTTAGAAATTAATCACAGAGAGAAGAGGGAAACTTCCAAAACTTAGAAACTGAAAAATCAAAGCAGAAATCAAGGAAGAAATGAAAATACTCCTTGAAACTAATGAGAATGAAGACACAAGTCACGAGAATCTATGGGATACAGCAAACGCCATTCTAAGGGGTATAATTCATAGCAATGAAGATCCACATTAAGAAATAAGAAAGAGGGGCTGGAGCGATAGCACAGCAGGTAGGGCTTTTGCCTTGCATGCGGCTGACCCGGGTTCCATTCCCAGCATCCTATATGGTCCCCTGAGCACTGCCAGGGGTGATTCCTGAGTGCAGAGCCAGGACTGACCCCTGTGCATCGCCGGGTGTGACCCAAAAAGAAAAAAAAAAAGAAATAAGAAAGAACCCAGATCAACAACCTACACACATCTCAGAAATGTGGAGAAGGAACAAGTGAATCAAAATGTAGCAGAAGGAAGAAAATAATAAAAACTAGAGCAGAAATCAACAGCATAGAAATAAAGAAAGCAATTCAAAGAATCAATAAAACCAGGTCTTAGTTTTTTGAAAAAAAAAAAAAAAGATAAGCTACATAAGTTCACAAGTGAAAAAAGAGAAAATATTCAAATAAATTAGATCACAAACAGAAGGGGAGAAATTATGATGTATTTTTCAGAAAGTTAAGATATAATAAGAGGTTACTATGAACTCTATGCTCAAAAGCTAGAGAAACTAGAAGAAACAAATAAATTCTTAGTTATGTAATCTCCAAAAGCTGAATGAAGAAGTAGAAAGTCTAAACAGGCCAATCACAAATAAGGAAATTGAAATAGGTCTAAGAATCTCCCCAAGACAAAAGCCCATGTCCAAATGTATTCTGTAGGGAGTTCTACAAAATATTCAAGAGATTTACTGCTTTTATTCCTTATGCTCTTCCAAAATATCAAAGACACAGAAATCCTTCCTAACACCTTCTCCAAAGCTAACATTGCACTAATAACCAAAGCAGAGAGAGAGACGTGCAGAAAAGAAAATTTCATACCAGTCTCCATGATAAGTATTTCTTGAAGTTCCTGCTGGCACAGTTCCTGAGCCACCTGGACTGGATAACCTGTGAGAAGGCTCCAGAGGTTCCAAGAAACAAAAGTTTCAGATGCCAAGTTCAAAGAATGGCCAAGGACTAAGGCCAGAGAACATAATGCTACCCAAAGAACAGTATAGGATAGTAAGAGATTTATGGTTTATCTTTAACCAGACTTGGGGACATAGGTTGCCTTTGCTGTGTGAAATCTTTAAGAAGTAAAAGCTTTATTTCTCTAGCTTAGAGACCCTAAGTACATATTGCCCCTTAAAATGCTCCCAAAATTGCACATGGCCCATATAACCATTACATTATTCAATGACCTAAAAACATCAATAATAAAGTTTGTGTGGAATCAATAATGACGATGAAGAGCCAAAGCCATAATAGAAAATAAGAAATTGGGAGCTATTTCATTACCTAATTTGTAACTGTATTATAAAACTATAGTGATCAAAACTGCATGGTACTGGAAAAAAGATAGTATCTCTTGTGTATGAAGATAATATCCAATCAAAAAATCGCTTGTATATATATAGTCAATTAATTTTCCTTAAAGGAACTGAGAATATGAAATGGAGTAAACATAGTCCATTCAAAAATGGTGCTGATAAAAACTGGATGAAATACTGAAAAAAATGTGTAAGAAATTAAAGCTGGAATCATACCTTCCACCTTCCACAAGTCAATTCAAAGATGTTCAAAGACATTGAGATTAGACCATACACTATAAAGTACACTGAGGAAATATAGGCAAAACTTTCAATATTTTAACATCAAAGTCATCTTAAGTGATCTGATACAACTATCAGAAGCAACAAAAATGAATGAATAGGATAATAAAAATTTAAAAGCTTCTGGTGGCATAAGAAACTGTCTAAAATTTAAAATTTCCAACTGAATGGGAAAATATATTTGCATTCAACACCTCAGATTACAGGTTGATATTCAGGATATATAAAGTCCTCACAAAGATCAATTTAAAAAATTAAATAAACTTTTGAAAATGGGGAGAGGAAATGAGCGAACACTTCTCAGTGGAAGACAAGCAAATTGCCAGTAGACACATGAAAATCTGCTCAACATCACTTATGATTTGAGAAATCCAAATGAAGAAGACAATGAGATGGCATCTCACACCTGTGAAAGTAGAAAATATCAAAAACAGTAGGAAAATTCTGTATTGGCAGGGGCTTATTGAACAAGAAACTTTCATCCAATGCTGGTAGGAATATCATCTGGTTCCACCCATGTGGTAAACTTAGAATTGAACAGTAAATCTAGAATTGAACTGCCATATAACCCAGTAATTCCACTTCAGGGCATCTACACAGACTTACATTCATTCAAAAAGACAGTCACTATTATACATTACTGCACTTAGTACAATAAAAAAGATATGGAATAAACCTAGATGTTCAAGGACAGATGAATGGAAGATGTGGTACATATACACAATTGATACTATGCAGCTGCAATGAATGATGAAATCATTAAACTTGCTGCAACCTGATTGTAACTGGAAGATATGTTAAGAGAATTAAGCTGGAAGAAGAAAGACATCGGATGATCTCATTTTATCTGTGATATATATAATAACTTGATAGGAAAATGTATTGTTGTTAAGGGTCAATGCCTAGATCACTCTTGACACCAGAGAGCAGGAGAAGGAAGGAAAGAGATCAAAGAGAAGAAAGAAGAAGAGAAAGAGAAGTAATGGGTCAATTGGGTGGGACTTCAGTTATACTGATGATATGGGAGAACAGTATAGCTATGTATCAAAACACAGACTCAATAGCACTGAAAACATGAAATCTAAGTAACTGGAATTGTGCACTATGCAAGTCAAGATGACAGGCATAGGAGTGGGGTAGTGTGGAGGGGTGAGGAGGAAAATGGAATATTAGGTACACTGTAGAGGTAACTTGACATGGTGGTGGAATTAGTGTTGAAATATTATATGCCTATAACTCATCTATACTTAACTTTGTAAATTATGGGTCATTAACCCAAGAAAATTATTTAAAAATATCAGAAGGAAAGTTAATTTTTTATTTAAAAAACTTATAAGTAATGAACAACTCTATTTTGTCATTCCAAACTGATATTCACCTTTAAGAATAAAATCTGATTATTGTTTGCAATGTTTTCTAAAAAAAACTCAGATAAATTAATGAGTCCGTAAGGCTTTGCTACCAACTTAGTCTTCACTATCATCTCCTCCAACTTCATCTATGCCAATAATGAAAAAGTCTCAAAATTGAATTTAATTTTTATTTTCTGAATTTTGTGTACTCCCAAGTTGGCTTGTGATATGATGAGAGTGATGACATCAAGGTTCTTCTAGTCTGTTCATACTAATCTCTTCTCACCTCCCAGTGTTATTATAATGAATCACTGTATCATTGTCATCCCATTGTTCATTGATTTGCTCGAGCGGGTGCCAGTAACGTCTCCATTCGTCCCAGCCCTGAGATTTTAGCAGCCTCTCCTTACTACTCCTTCCCAACAGTGCCTTATTGGAGGCTCTTTCAGGGTCAGAGAAATGAGACCCATTATTGTTACTGTTTTTGGCATATCGAGTATGCCACAGGGAGCTTACCAGGCTCTGAAGTATTATAATGAATACCCGGGATAATAATTTTAATGCATAAGCACCTTATTAAGAACTTTCCATTGTTGTACCATTAACAAAATTCAGATTAATTAAAGGTTTTGCTCTAGTAACTTAATATGCAGACAGCTGTATTCATAGTAATAGTTGGAAATAGTAACCAGGAATAGTTATTGTTCTTGGCAAAGAGTTCAATATCAGATGCTCTTCAGCTTCAATTCAACAATTATTTAGGACATATAATCTAAACGAAACAAAATTTCTGGCTTATAATTTCTTCACTCATATCCTCCCTTGCACACAATATCCTTCAAGTCCTGGTATTCTGCATTTTTTAGAATAGGGTGACTCCCAAGTAGTGCTCAGAGAGTCAGTGGATTTCTCCCAGTGATGCCTGACCAGCTTGGCTGCCAGATCTATGCAAGGACCCAGAATGTGGTGCTGCTCAGGTCCTTATCATCTGGGGGACACCTGGGTCTGCCCAACAGTGCTCTGGTCCACTTGTACCATAACTGGTGATGATCTAGGGATCACACCAGGTCCAAAACAAACCATAAATTACACGTGCCTTAATCTCTGTATAATATCCTCAACAACTCCGATGTTTCTTATTAAATGTCGCTTATAAGCTGACTGACATATACTTTTATTATATTTCATTCTCACAATTTAAAGCTATTTTATTTCTCAGTACAGGGTCCAGTTAAGACTTCTGGCTAATTCATGGTTCATCAAAATGGTGTTATATTCTCTGTCTCTCTCTCCCTCCTGTTTTGGGCATCCCCTGGCAGAGTTCAGGGCCCACTGTGGTTCTGCACTCAAGGATAACTCCTGATGGGCTCTGAGGAACCATATTGGGTGGCAGGGATTGAACCCAGGTCAGCTGTGTGTTAGGCAAGCACTTAAGTAAGCTTATCCACTGTACTATAACTCTTGCTCCTAGACACACTTTTGTTTTATTTTAGTTTTGTTTTGATACATACACTAACATTTGTCAATATTTCTTGATGTTACAGTAACTTCATAACTTCTGGACTGGAGCAATAGCACAGCAGGTAGGACGTTTGCTTTGCATGCGGTCGGCCGGGGTTCGATTCCTCTGTCACTCTTGGAGAGCCCGGCAAGCTACCGAGAATATCCTGCCAGCACGACAGAGCCTGGCAAGGTAGCTGTGGCATATTCGATATGCCAAAAACAGTTAGCAATTCTCACAATGGAGACATTACTGATGCCTGGTCAAGCAAATCAATGAACAGGACAACAGTGCTACAGAATAACTTCTATTTTATTCAATACTGGATTATCAATTATTTATTTAATTTTCTCAATTTAATAAATTAAAAAAGGTGAATCTACTCTTAAGGTACACGTTTTATACATGCCATAAATATATATATGTAAAATGAAAACATTTTTCTCCCACTATTACCTCACCTAATTTCATTAAAGTCACACACACAATATTCTTTGTCTATTTTACACTCAAGTAACATAGTTTAGAAATTTTCAGAATCGTCATAGATTTTTTACCTTCTATTATTCCCTAAATTTTGAATATTATCAAATGCATTGACTCTGTAATATCCTTTTCATTCCAAAACCATCTTTAAGACAAGTTCCTCATCATCTCTATTCTTGATTTGTGAAATCATGTTATAAATCTTTCTTACAACTTTGCTGTCATTTGTAACTTCACTAGAGTTACTACTATATAATGTAAAGAAAATTTATATTTAGTTGAAACTTAGGTATTAGGAGTCAGAGGTTAGTTTTTTAAATCACAATTGTCTCTAGAACAAATTCAAATGTATTCAAGATTTATCAGATTTATCCAATAGCCTAATTTGCCTAATTTACAGTGACTATTTGTAATTACAATCTTATCTCTTCTTACATTTTTCATAGTGATATTTTATTAATATTCCATGCTTCTCTTTATATACATTCCCTGTGCTAAGAATGCTCTTCACAAGTTTCCTGCTATTTAAGACCTAACTCAAATACAGTATAATTTTATTCAGTCTTCCATGATTAGCACTAAGTACATTTATTTTTCCCCCTACTTTTTATCATGTAGCACTTCAAGTTTATTTTTATTATAGTACTTTCAAACAATAAAACACAGTAATATATGCTTTCTTAACTGGATGAAAAAAAGTTAATTGTTGCATTCTCCTAGAAAAGTATACATCTTTCTAGGATATTTTCTTTCCTAAAAAAGAAAGTATCATTATTCAAACTGAAAAATAATAGTCTACCTGTTCCTTTTATAACATTTATACATTTGACAACATTATATTTATTAGCTTATATATTGTTTTGAACTTCTAATCTTTAATTTTGTTGGGGAAAATATCTGTTTTTTTCCAGTTTTAAACTCCTCAAAATATATAACACAGTACTTTGCATGTGAATAGTTACATAACTCTGTGATATTTTCCACGTTTATTTTTAAAGTCATATATGTAAAATATTAAAATTTTTAATAAATATTCAGAAGATGGAGAGTGGTTGTTCTAAGCAGTTTTATTATATAGCTGTGCATGTAAATATTTCATTTTCATAGTGTATAAATGTGTTTGATTACAGTTAAATACCAAAATACTTATTTTAGCTAATCCTATTTTTTTTTGATCCGCATGACTATCCTAAAGCTTAGTACCAAGGAATCTCATGAAATTCACTTTCTAGACATTTTGGTTTCAGTAATTTGAGAACATATGCCATAGATAGTATTCAAAAAAGAATTATGATTTTTTTTGCTTTTTGGGTCACACCTGGCGATGCACAGGGGTTAGTCCTGGCTCTGCACTCAGGAATCACTCCTGTAGTGCTCAGGGCACCATATGGAATGCTCGGATTCGAACCCAGGTTGGCTGCGTGCAAGGCAAACACCCTACCCTCTGTGCTATCACTCCAGCCCCAAGAATTATGATTCTTGATGTAAATAATAAAATTTTCTGTTTTAGTGTTTTGTGTATCCTATATACATAGTAAGAAAATAATTGTTAAATGACCAGTTATTTTTGCACTGAACTGATTTTCTGGATAAGTGCATCGTTCATTATAGATATACAATATTAAACTATCAAGTAAAATTTGCAATACAGAAAATAGCGTTAGTCCCCTAGTATTGTGCCCTGCCTCCATCTGTTTCTCATAAATCTTTATTTTCAAAGTTTAAATTCATTGCTTACTGATTTTTTTCAGTCATTTAAGTGATTTTCAAGTTCCCAAGTTTAGCAGATCCCTAAAGAGCAATTGCTATATGTCAAACACATTTCTTGTTGATGGTTGCAATTTTAAAATCTATTCTCCAAGACTGATTCCTAAAACCTGAAAGCATAGCTTTCACGTGTCTTACATGCTATTTGCTGCTCAAATTTACTTCAATTAAAATTCTCTAAACGATTCTTCTAATACCTCTATGGCAGGCAACTCTCTTTTCTCCCTCTTTCTCCCTTCCTCCCTCTGTCTCTCTCTCTCATTTTAGACATTATGGCTTGCAATAATGGTACTAAAAGGTTATCATGTATATCCCTTTACCTAATTTCAATACTCAATTTTTGTCCAGAGTGATCATTTCTAACTATTTTTGTCATACTGGACCCTCCTCTATCTTAACTACCCTCTGTCCCCCACACACTTGTGGTAATTTGCAACCATTTAATATACTATTTAAATAAAACACTAGGAAATAATATCACCAGATTTATGGAATTATTATATAATCCTCTTTTTTGTTTCTTTGTGCTGTTCAATCTTGTTATTTCAGATTCTATTTTATCATTATTTTTCTTTTGGTGAAAATGTTAGTCGTGAACCAAATGTATTGAGTTGGGTGACATGCACTGAAATGAAGAAGTATCCATTCTTCTATGAAATATGAGAACAGCATAAACAGGTTCTCTCTCTCCAAATGGTACAGCATCAATTACCTAATTTTTGTATCATTCACATCCAAACATGCTTTATGTAAAAGGAGTAGCTTTTAGCTGGCAAACTCAGTGAATTTTGAACACGAATGATTACCATATAAATAAAATTTGAAACACATGGGTAAACACATGAATCATAAACTTGTAATCACTTGTCATCCTGTTATTCATTGATTTGCTCTAGCAGGTGACAGTAACGTCTCCGTTCATCCCTGCCGTGTGCTAGTGTAGCCCAGTGGTGTCTGCTAGCTCCAGAAACACAAAGAGCACCATTCACGGTCTTAACAAAGAAGTCTGACCATCTCATAGGTGGACAACCAGTTGTTCTTTTAATGTCCCATGGAATCCAGTCGGTAACAGACCTAGTCCAGCAGTCGTCTCTAAATCACATTACATGTCCGGCCCATCTGATTTTTACACTTGGCAAATGAGACAGCGTCCCTAGTCTTTGATAGTCAACAGAGGTCGAACTCCAGATTCCTTCTCTCACTTGAGTGAAGCGTGATACTCCAAGTATAGCTCTTTCGATTCCTCTTTGGGTGACCCTAATAGTGTTCTCATCCTGTATTTATAGGGCCCATGTCTCTGAGATGTATGTTAGTGCAGGAAGAACGGTGGAGTCAAAAAGATGTGCCTGGAGCTGAAGGTATTTCGTCCTCTTGACCACTTCTTCGATGTTCTTGAAGGCATTTCACGCCGCTCTCTTCCTCCTGCGCAGCTCAGGTGCCAGGTCGTTTGTCATTTCTCGACCTAGGTACACATAACTGCTGCATTCAGAGATGTTTGTTCTGTTGAGCGCAAAAGGAACGTCAGGGACTAGTCCATTTCTCATAAACATTGTCTTTGTGAGATTCAGCTGCAGACCAACCTTTCCACACTCGTCATTGAAGTAGGCCAGGTCAAATTTGTGCCAAACATCAGGTCAAATTGACTGATGTTTGCTGTTATTAGAACCATGTCATCAGCGAAGTGGAGGTGGTGTAGTTGCCGATTACCCATCTTCATTCACATTTCTTCCCGTTCCAGCCACCGCATGATGTTCTGGAGGGTGGCACTGGAGAGTTTTGGTGAAATGGTTTCACCCTGCCGAAACTCTCTCCTTATGTTAATGATCACTTCTTTGTAGAATGATGAGATCCTGGTGGTGAATCCATAATACAGCTCGTGGAAGATCCTGATGTACTGAATTTGAATGCCTTGTTTGGTTAGGGTTTTGATGACTGCTTCAATGTCAACAGAATCAAAGGCCATCTTTAAATCGATGAACATTAGAAAGAGCGGCATCTTGAACTCTCGCAAAACCTTAATGAGCTTGGTTACCATGTGGATATGGTCTATCATGATGAATCCTCTTCAGAACCCGCATTTGCTACCTTGGACTCTGGGCTCAATGAGACCTGCTAGCAGAGATCCTCTGTCTGCTTACCCCAATCTCCGGGGACCCTGGGGTCACATCCATAAGCCACTCCCTGCCAGCACCAGATAATCTTCTCATCGGTTGACCTCCACTACCTGACCACCCCCACACTCCAGGCAGCTCTTTGGACCACACAGCTGCAACACATCATAAAACACTTTCTACTCATTTTCCACGATTGCCACACCATATTTAATAGATTCAAATATGGTAATGAGTCATATGGTTCAAGGCCTTATCATGACATGGGGGGGAGGCAGCGGTGCCAACTTGCGAAGAGAGAACCAACAGGTGCTACAGTTCATTACAACCTGCCTGCCAAACAAATGCTTGCATTCGGTAGACTGGGAGCACCTGCAAGGGTGATTAGAAGCTGCCCTAAAAGCCTACATCACTCTCGGAAAGCCTGGCAAGCTACCGAGTATATTCTGCCCACCTGGCAGAATCTGGCAAGCTACCCATGGTGTATTTGATATGCCAAAACAATGATGGGCCTCATTCCTCTAACCCTGAAAGAGCCCCCAATATGGCAGCATTAAGAAGAACAAGCAAGGAGAGGCTAATAAAATCTCAGGACCAAACTAGGCTGCCAAAATGAGGAATGACTAAAATGATTGTCTGTACTTTCAATGCACTGGCTTCAGAAGCACCCATCAAGGACCTGATGGTGCAACACAGAAGATCAAGTATGACATCATTGGTCTGACTGAGACGAGAAGGCATCAATCACATCACACCACTTTCGACACTGGAGAAGGACTGTTCCTTGGAACATGCAACAAGAGAGGCCTCAGTGGTGATGGTGTCCTTGTCAATACAAACTTGACCATGAGCATTAATTCATTCAAATACCTAACAACCAGAATTGGACACTTACCCTTGAATAGATGTGACTCATTGCCCACAGTTTCTATCTTCTCATCTACGCACCAACATCCAACTATGGAAAAGAAGAAATTAAGAAGTTCTACTTGGAGCTGGAGAAGTTCTATAAAGAAGACAATATCTTCTACAAGATCATTGTCAGTGATTTTAGGACCGAGAAGATCGCCCGAAGAGCTCCACATTGGGTCCCATGGCCTAGAATAGAACGAACAGGGTGGAGACTGCCTGAGTTCATTGTGTCGACCAAGACCATCCATGGTAACTCACAGTTCCAGAAGGCCGAATCTAAATGCTGGACATGGGAGTCTCCTGGTGGACAGTTCCACAATGGCATTGACCACAACATATTCAATCTAAGGTTTTGCCTTACTGATGTCGCTGTCGTTCCAAAATTCCAAATGGGATCAGATCACCAGCTTCTTCATGTGAAATTCTACTTTTCAGAGTGGGGAGAAAGGTCTGCAAAGTTTAAGAAAACTCCCAGAATGACCACCAACTGGGAACTCTTTGGCACTATTGCATCAGTATGGGAAGATCCTGTTGACAACATCGACAAGGAATACGATCGACTGGTTCAGCACCTCCATGACTGTGTGAAGAACGCCAAGAGTGAGAAAGCCACAAACAGATGCCTGTCTTCGGAAATCTCAAGCTCATTCACCAACGTGGTATGGCACAAGCCTCAGGCAATCACAAGCTAATGTCTGAGCCCGCAGAGCTGTGCAGAGAAGTGATAAAAGAAGATAAAGCAAAGAGAGAAGAGCATTTGCCTTGCACGCGGCCAACCCAGGTTTGATTCCCAGCATCCCATATGGTCCCCAAGCACCACAGGAGTGATTCCTGAGAGCAGAGCCAGGAGTAACCCATGAGAACTACTGGGTGTGACCCAAAAAGCAAAAAATAATAATAATTTTAAAAAAGAGAGAGAAGAGCAGCAGTGATGTCCAATGGGGCAGAAGCCGGGAAAAGTATTTGCAATGTCTGCCTGTCCTTCGCCAACTATAAGACCAAGATAACTGCCCTCTGACGTCCTGGATGGATTTATTACATCTTCCAAAAGGGCAATGTATAAGGTTATCCATGACTTCTGCTTGTATCTCTTCGATAGCCACATCTACCTGCCCAATACTAAATTCTGCAGGATGGATATGTCATTCCCAATGTTCTCCCTTCTGAAATCTGATACGCCCTTTCATCAGTAAAAAAGAATACAGCACCCAGTCCAGACATGGTCAGACCCAAACACCCGTAGAATCTGCCACCAGTGCTTGTCAATACACTGGCTCGGCTCGTCATACATTACCTGTCTGAATGCAAGGTTCAGTCCCAATGGAAAACCAGCACTACCATTCTGTTATACAAGAAGGGAGACATCCATGTCATCAGCAACCATCGCCCGGTCTGCCTGTTGTCCATTGTTTACAAATTGTTCATTTCAGTCATCCTGAGTAGAATAGGCAGAACACCAGAATCATAAACATATTTGAAAATTAATCCAAATTATGAGCATATAAACTAATTTAAGTCCACATTTATACCAGTAATAGCTTATGAAAAAATTCTCTATGAGTAAAAGCTTCTAAACTCTTAGAATTATATAAGTATAGTTCTACTAATATGCTTAGATTCTTACCACACTTCCACTGTCAACATTATATATTTCCTTAGTGATTTCAAATATATGCACCATAAAATAAATTACTTCTAATATAAACATATATTCTTCTAAATTGATGTAAACATATGCACACTATACATGACAAAAGGTTTAATATGCTATTTAACTAAAACACACAAAAATCAACAAAAACAAAAAGAAATGAATACACATTTCTCCAAAGGAGACATACAGAAGCCTACAAGTACATTTTAAAATTTTTATTATTTTATTATTATTTTCCAGCCCTTTTATTTTTGATTCACCATGAGATACAGCTACAAATTTTTCATGTTTGAGCTTCGATTATACAATCATCAAACACCCATCCCTTCACCAGTGCACACTTTCCCACCACAAAAATCCCCCAAATTACCCCTGCCCCAGCCTTCTACCCATTTCAACCCTTTCTCTACTTGTGTGCCACATATTCTCTCCCTACTTGAGTTACATTTGATATTTTGACACCAGTCTCACCACCAGTCAAACTTGCTGAAAAGGCAATGCTAGGCCATTTATTTTGTATTGCTTGTTATGGATAGAATATAATGTCCAAGAAATTCTGTGTTATTCTCTTCTGGGAGCTTTAGTTTATAGTCTCTGGGTCTTGGCCATTGATGAGATTACGTGGTGCCAGGGACAATTTGTGTGTGTGACTGCCAAGCTTCTGGAAACTGGGGGTGGTCTGGGGGGAGGAGGCCCAATCCTGATCCAAGTAGGCTTGGAGATCTCAGTCACAGGTTCCCACATATCTGAGTTTTCCTGCCAGTCCACTCTCTGGTGAGGTTCATCCCATTTTGGGTCAGGCTCATGCCCTTTTGGGTGAGGCTCATCCGAGTATGTGGAGAGTGGCCTTGGACATGGCAGTGGTTCCGTTCTGGAGGTTTTCAGCTGCCGGAGTTCTGCTTGGGGCAGGGAAGGAAACTCAACCCGCCACCCTCTGAGGTGCCCTGGTGAAGACAGCCTGGCGCAGGGTCAGAACATTGTGTGGCACTCTCTTCCGGGAGCTTTAGTTTATAGTCTCTGGTTCTTGGCCGTAGACATGATTACATGGCGCCAGGGGCAGTTTGTGGGTGTGACTGCCAAGCTACTGGAAAACTGGGGACCTGGGGGAGGAGGCTGAGTCCTGATCCAAGTGAGGCTGGGGCTCTCAGTCATGGGTTCTCACCTGCCTCTCTGCTATAAGCCCTAACTGCATCTTTTGATCTATTTGAGATTTATAGGTCTCTGAAATAAGTCAATAAATAGCTGAGCCGGAGGTAGTTCATGGGTGTGTCTCCCATATACCTAACTTTTGGTTGCTTAATTCTTGGTAAACATGGCCCCAAGTTGTTGGGATCTGGTCAAAGGCACAGCAGCAATTTGGGGGTATCTGGAAGTCTGAAGGCATCATCAAGCTGCAGATGCACTTGCCCAACAGGTACAGGTTTACCTGCTGGTGCCACCATACCCCCTACAAGTACATTTTTAAAAGGGCTCATAATTAGTTGTCTGTTCTTGGGCACTTGGATTGTTGCCAAATTTTGACTATTGTGTATAATGCTGCAATAAATATAGAAGTGCAGATGTCTTTTCTGCATTGCGGTTTTTGGGCCTCAAGGGAATATTCCCAGGAGTAGCATTGCTGGGTCCTATGGAAGTTCAATTTCTAATTTTTTGAGGAATTTCAATATTATTTTCCAAAAAGGCTGCACTAGTCAGTATTTCCACCAACAGTAAATGAGAGTCCCTTTCTCTCTGCATCCATGCCAGCACTGGTTGTTCTTGTTCCTTTTGATGTGTGTCAGTCTCTGTGGTGTGAGATGAAATCTCATTTTAATTTGCATCTCCCTGATGATTAGCAATGCAGAGCATTGCTTTTGGTTATTTATTTTTCTTCCTTGAGGAAGTTTTTGTTCAGTTATTCTCCCCATTTTTTGATGGAGTTGGATAGTTTTTTGTAAATTACTACCAATACCTTATATATCTTTGATATTAACTCCATATGATATGGGTACTGAGTAAATAATATTTCCAATTTCCTGGGCTGTCTTTGTTTCTTGGCCACTATTCCATTCAGGTATAAAAACTTCTAGTTTCATGTAATCCCATTTGTTTTTCTTTGCTTCAACCTGTTTGGTCAGTGGTGTTTCACCTTGAAGATGCCTTTAGCTTCAATGTCATGGAAGGTTCTGCCTACGTTTTCCTCCATGTAACTTATGGATTCAGGAATATTATGCAGCAAGCAGAAACAATTAAGTCATGAAATTTGTTTAAAAATGGATGGAATGGAGAGTATCACACTGAATGAAGTGTGTGTGTCAGAAGAAGGACAGACATAGAACGACTGAACTCATTTGTGGGATATTACAAAAAAAGAATTAAAAAAAAATTTGAGTCACACCTGGTGATGCACAGGGGTTATTCCTGGCTCTGAACTCAGAAATTTCTCCTGGTGGTGCTCAGGGTACTATAAAGGATGCTGGGAATCGAACCCGGCGGGTTGGCTGTGTGCAAGGCAAATGCCCGACCTGTTGTGCTATCTCTCCAGCCCTCCAAAAGAATGTTTTTTATGTATGGCAAAGGACAGAAAAATAAGGGGCCAGAAGAACTGGTCCACGGTTCAAAGCTTGCAACACATGAAGTGGAGAAGGGCATTTAGGATAAAAAAAAAAAAGAATCACTATGAGAAGAAGAGTTGGAAATGATCAGGCTGGACAGGAACTGAGTGCTGAAAGAGGTAAAGGGATTTACATGATAACCTTTCTGTACCTGTATTGCAAACCATAATGCCTAAAAGGAAAGAGAGTGAGCAAGTTAGTGAGAAAGAGAGGTGAAAAGTGTCTGCTAGAGAGGCAGGTGTGGGAGTAAGGGGCAGGTGGTGGTGGGAGAGAAACTGAGGACATGGTGATGGGAATGTACACTGAATGGTAGGGGGTTGGAACATTATATAACTGAAACCCAAAATCTTAAACAACTTTTTAACTGTGTATCTCATGGTTATTCAATAAAAAAATAAATAAATGAGAGTCAGAACCATAGTAAAGTGGGGAAGGCATTTGTCTTGCATGCAGCCGACCCTGGTCTTATCCCCGGCATCCCATATGATTCCCTGAGCATCACCAGAAGGAATTGCAGGGCCAGAAGTAAACCCTAAGCATTGCCAAGTGTGACCCCAAAATAAAATAAATAAATAACATTAAAAAGAATGGTAAGAACAAAAATAAAGTGTTGATAAGCAATAATTATTTTGAAAACACAAATCAAAATAATGAGCTATCACTTCATACTACACCTCAAACCATTCTATTTCAAAAACATCCAGAACATAGACAGATGTGGAAAATAGGAAGATATTCACTACTGGGGAAATGTAATCTATTTTTACTATGGAAAATATGGAAACATCTCAAACAAAATTTATAATTTAAAAATATGAATTGCTCTGGTCTATTCCTCCCTTTATGTGTACCCCAAGAACACAAAAATTCTAATCCTAAAAGATACATGTGCATTTATGACCATTGTAGATAAACATATGCACTTGTGTCTATCTACAATAGCCAAGATGTTTTCATATTGGGCACCCAAAAACCCAACAACAGTAAGTGGATAAACAAAAGTGATATGTATACTTTTTTTGTAAGAAAAACAGGGTTTTTAAAGTTTAAATTACATTAATCTATATCCTTTCACTGAGGTTTGCTCTTTTCTCTTAAAATTTTTATTTTTCTGAGAAAAACTCAGAGTCAAATGATAATGATTTAATTGAATTGAGATATGAAATACATCAGCTTGTAAATGACTAGAGTACTTAGGGCACTGAGGGATTTATATCGAATCATAAGCTGTGTTATCAATATCTAAGTACAAATTTTAATATTTGGTAATTTTGCAAGGTACATTATTTTTAGTCTTAATTTCATGGCTACTAATGAATATACTTGAGATGTTGCTGGACAGCTTCTCAGCATAATAATTTAGTTACTACAGACATAAAATAAATAATATGTTAGGTTCGTGTTTCCTAAAAGTAACTTGAGGATTAAGATGTTATAATTACCTCATTATACTGTAAGAATATACTTTTTCTCAATATTTTTAATGGACTGAATTTTCTTTTAAATCACACAGGACTTCTGAATGAACCCCTTATCCAGTCAATTTCTTTTTTAATTTAATTTTGTATTTAATTAAAGAATCATGGAGCGGGGAGCAGGTGGTTGAAGGGCAGCATGACACTAATAGTTGGAAATAATAATTTTGGACAGAAACTGAGTATTGAAAGTAGGTAAAGAATAATCTTTCAGTATCTGTATTACAAATCACAATTCCCAAAAGGAAAGAGAGAAGAGAGAGAGAAAGAGAGAGAGAGAGGGTAAGAGAGAGAAAGAGAGAGAAAGTGGGTGGGGGAGAGGGAAAAAAATACCTGCCATACAAGTGGTGGAGTGGGAGAGAAACTGAGCACATTGATGCTGGGAAATGAACAGTGGTAAAGGAACCGGTGTTGGAACATTATGTAACTAAAACCCCTCCTTCTAGAAATTAATTATTTAATTAATTGAATTTTTTTTTAATATGCCTGTCAAGGAGACAGGCTGGGGAGTAGGATATAACCTGAGGACATTGGTGGAAGGAAGTCAACACACATTATAACATTATAAGATTGATGTTGGAACATTGTATGTCTGAAACTCAATGATGAATAAATTTATTTTTAAAAAAGAACTGTTATTTACAAAGTTATTGATAATTGTATTATACATATAATGGATTAGTACCAATCCCACGACCAATGTCAACTTCCCTCCACCAGCATTCCTAAGTTTCCCCCTGCCCCTTAACCTGTCACCTTGAAGAGCAAATTTTAAAGTTGTGATTTTAGTTTGGATCTCATGTTCTTCTCACTGTTGTTGAGTCTGTGGTTTGGATATAGAGCTATACTACTTCCCCGAATTTCCAATACATATGAGGCCCCTGACACCTCTCTCCATTACTTCCCTTTCTCATCTTCTATTTACCCCCATCAATATTTTTCCTTCTCTGTTTTTCTCCTCCCTCTACTCTGGGGTCAAGGGTGATCCAGTCAATTTCTTTTGCTCTCACTCTTTCCACTCGTTCAGAATTGGTTTTACTCTATCCACTGATCTCTAGTCAACTTGACGTCTTCAGTTAGAATGTAAGACTTTTCTGCCTTTACTTCTTTTCTAGGCTATCATAGAACAATTTCTTGATTAACTACCCATGTGTTTTCTCTCTAGTACCATTTACCCCATCTTGGTAGTGCCCTATAGTCAACCAGCATAACCTCTTTTCTTCCTATTCTGGAAAGCACTTTTAGAGAATATCTTGTATTCTCTATACTTATATACATTACACATAACTGGTAGCAACTTTGCATAATCCCTACAAAAATGATCACTTACGTTTAAACTTATTATTTCAACCTGTTATTTTTTATTCACATAGTGGCTATTCCTGACTCTACAAACTAATGTCAGTTCTCCAACCAAATCTCCAGTCTAATTAGTCTGCACTCTTAGAACACAATACGATCTTGTGTTATTGACAAAAACATAATGATCAATAATGGAATTTTTAAAACTTACTGAACTTTTTAGCACAATGACTTTAGCATAAAAACTTATTTTATGAAATTTAAACACACATATAATTAGGGAAAATATGAGATAAATCTAGAATATGATCAAACCAAATATATTAGAAATATATGAAACAATTCTATCAAAGGAAGTGGAGGCATAAGGACCTGACAAAAATTACTTCAAAAATGGTGGAATTTGAAAGAATAAAGGCAAAAGAAATTATAAATAAATATTACATTTTACATAATAAAGATTTTTCCCAAGGAGTTAATGTTAAAAATTTGACATTGTCATTTACCTATATTGTAAGCGAATAATTAAATTAATTGATAATGGATGGTAGGAGCTTTATTTCTCAGAATTGGAGTGAGAAGTTACAGATTAGAGATAAGAAGGCTCAAACAATCTATGTTAGTGGATTAGAGTTGGAGACACTAAAATGAATAATACATATACAAAGCAGCTGTACAAAACCACAATCAGTCAGACACACATAAAAGCATTGACACTTCTGGGGCTGGAGTGATAATACAGTGGGTAGGGCGTTTGCCTTGCACCTGGCCGACCTGGGTTCAATTCCCAGCATCCCATATGGTCCCCCAGCACCGCCAGGAGTAATTCCTGAGTGTAGAGCCAGGAGTAACTTGTGAGCATTGATGGGTTGACCCCCCCCCCAAAAAAAAAGCATTGACACTTCATGTTTCCACCTGTAGTTTTTTCACTTTTCATATCTTTATAAACCCTCTATAATTTGATTCGTAAGGGTCAATTATAAAAAATGATATGGTTCAGTGGTTAACTATTAGTTACCAAGTCCTACGCTAAATATACTTGACTTCATCATTTAGTATTACTGAGCATTCCTTTGCGTGCGTATGTGCAAACGCATGTGTGTGTGTGTCTGTGTGTGTGCATGCACATTTGTGCACATATAAAGGCATATGCTCGCACACCACAGAGAGACAAATGAAGAGACACAGACACAGAGTCAGAAGCACAGAGAGAGGCTGAGAAAGGATGAACAATCTGGATTATTTCTTCTTAAAATTATCTATCTTTATCTTAATTATCTATCTTTACAGTAAATAAGATTTTTCCAAGATTTTGTTCAACTAATTATTTTATATTTGAAATATATAATCCTTTTCTCTAGCTTCTGAAATCACTATTTTCTCATCATCCCTAGAATAGGTAGGCAAAGTTTCTCTTGATGGAAGGGAAGGTTCTGATAGTCCCAACTTGTAAAAAGACTTTGCCTTTACTAGTTGATTTTTAAATAAATTAATGAAATTTTAATAATATAATGATCCATGCAACTTCTTTGGTAGGGTTCAGATTTTAAAATGAGCAGAGTGAAAGGTGACATATCATTATGGAACTTAAGTTGTTTCCAATTTGGTCCATCTGCAAAAAGACTGCTGAGCAACTATCAATATATCCATAAATAAGCAACTATCCAACTATTTCAAAATGATCCTGTTGAAATCCCAGAAACCCAGAATCAAGGCTGAAGCACTTCCTACTACTGACTGTGGCCCAAGCACACACACACACACACACACACACACACACACACAGTTCAATGACATTTTCACAGAAATATGAAAAACAATTCACAGATATTCAAAAGACCTCGAAATTGTAAAATATTAAGAAAAAAACTTTAATAACAAATTTTGCATTTATTTATTCTAAAAAGTTATAGTTATAGTAATCAAAAGAACATGTCACTGGAAAAAAAAATAAATAAACCCAAAGAAAAATGCAACATAATCAAGAACCTAGAAATAAATCCATATGTATTCTGGAATCTAATATTTGACAAGGGAGCTAACAATACCCAAAGCAAAAAAGATAATTTCTTCAATATTGTTGAGAAAACAATATTCACATGGACATAATGAAACCAAACTATCATACACCACTCATAAAATGTAACTCAAAATACAATGGAGACCTAAATGAGCTATCTGAAATGGCAAAACCCCACAAAGGAAAAATAAAGGATCATTTTGTCATCTTTGTTTTGAATATGCTGCCTAAAATCATAAGAAATAAAAGCAACGATCAGTTGTACTGTAAGAAAATGAAATATATTCACACCTGCATAAGTATTCAGTAAACAAAGATAATTATGGAATGCTATAAGATGTATATTGATGATTCATGGTAAAATTATGTATTTATACAATAATGTAAACTCTTTCATTTATAATACATTACATAAAATCATCTGTTTATGACTTTTTGGCAATTATCCCTACTGTTAAATTTAATTAGTATTCCACCTAAGGAGTATAAGAAACTTATACTTATTAACAAAGTATGTTATAATTATTAACAAAAATTTTATAAGTTGTACATATGCTTCATTTTCTATTTATTTTGTTTTCTTACCCTTTAAAACTTAATGCTTACATTAAATATCTTCCTTCAGAAATACAGTTCATATATTCAGTTGCTTACAAAATCAATTTATTTAGCACTTTATTTAGTACTACCAGGTTTTTTTTTTAAAAGAGGCCATATAACACATTTACAACAGAATATTCATGGTGTAATGAAGCATTTATTATTATTATCATTAATTTATAAACTCTGCTCAAACTTTGATACTACTCTGTTAATTATAGTTAAAAAATTCTATCATTTCCTAATCCAGTGGCAATAGATATTAAATATATTATTTAACTTTTAGTAGAATATAATTCTATTGTGATTTTTTTAATTTTTGTTATTCAACTATGGCGATGTTTGTTTATAAAAGTTTATCTGTTAGAGAAGGAATGGTAACTATCAGATAGCCTGATAGTTATCTGATGAGAGTAAGGGGCTTGAAGCTCCATGATATTGCAGCCTTCAAATACTGGAAAAGTACAGAAATAGTTTCTTCCCTAAATCTTGGCTAAGTGATGCACCCTGTTGGCAGGAACTCTGATTTGCGTCCTGTGAAACTACTGAGGAACTTCTGACTGGCAGAATGATAACACCACCACCATGCTGATTCACCAATTGGCCCAGCTCTACTGATTTACAGCTAAATCTCCAAGGTGATACAAGGCAAGCTGTTAAAATTTATGGGCACGCCAGTCTCTGGGGCACATTTGGGAGGGGACAGGCTGAGTTCCTGCCGTGCTGAAAACCCAGCAGTCACACTCAAACCTCATAGCTGCTTAGAATGCCAATGGCCTAACTTCATTGCCTCACAATTTTTCTCGATGGAGATATTAAAACACAAAAATTCCAGCTACATAGGTTTGAATGCTGAGAACTCTGAGGTCTCATTGAAGTGGGAGCAGGGAACATCTCCCACTTCTCCCATTGCCTTGCCACCACCCCGCCAAGTTGAGTCATCCTCCACCATGCTGACTTCTCCATGGGCCCAGTTGTACAGCTCCTGAAGTTTCCTGACTGCACAGACACATATGCATTGTTATAACACCTCCAGTTTCCACAACATGGACATCCCAGCAGGAACACACCAAATTAGATGGGAAAGTAACGTAGACGCTAACTGAACCCAATAAACAGAACCAATAACACGGAAGACTGAACAAGCACTTAAAAGCTCAGCTAATCCGCATGCAAGAACTTAAGGATCCAGTGGTGAGATATAACAATTTTCACAAATTTTCTTTTATGAAAGTATTATTGACAATTCCAATAGCCATTTAGTTGTAACAAGCAATCTGAAATAAGTTACTGTGTGTCGGCTAAGAGGGCAGTCTTAGGGGGTGGCTGGGAAAATGGGGACAGTGGTGGAGAAAAGGTTACTCATATGGTGGGATTGGAATGAAACATTAAATTCCTGTAACAACTGTATTATGAACAACTTTGTAAATCATGGTGTTTAAATAAAATAGAATACTAAACGGTGTTAGTAACAAATACTAAATACCAGAAAGAATATTACAGTGGATACAGTGCTTGACTTGCATGCCACTGACCTGGCTTGATCACCTGTACCATGGGTGCTTCTTCCAAACCTTGCCAGGAGTGATCCCAGAGCACAGAAAAGGAGTAAACCCTGAAGACCGCAGAAAGTAATCTGAGAAAATAAGACAAACTAAGAACACTACAATATTTTGATGTGAACACACTATCAGTATATTAAAAGTGCAAGCCTAGAGCCCCAGACAGAAATGGTAGGCAGCAGGCGCTCCCTCACAGTTGTAGTTTATGAAGGAGCAGAGCTTCCTGGGGTCCTCTAGTTCCCAAGGAAGAAGACATTTTCTGTGTAGGGATAGTGTGATACAGGGGGTAGTGTAAACTGTTTTAGTTGTTCATTTATATATTACTCTTGGTGGTGCAAATAGGCTTATCACAGTAAAATGTCCCGAGTCCTTGCAGTTTAGGTTTGTCTTGATGGGTGGGGCTTGGAGAGGGCTGGGAGTTCCAGGTAAATCAAAGAGCCATGCAAATACCTAAAACATAAACTTGTTTTGTGTTAAGATAAACTGGATGAAAATGACCCACAAAGGTAAGGGAAGCACAGGACACAGAGATACAAGGTGCTCAGAGTCATGAGTAGGAACTTAGGGTAAAGAGGGAATTCACCTGTAGATTTCTCAGATAGGGAAGAAGAACAACATTCTTTGAATTTAAAAGGTATACAATCCAGAGGGTGAACACCATGATCTGTGGACAAGTTCTATCTGTGCCCATTAGAAGGACATAGGAAGGAGCTAGAGTAGCGGGTAGGGCATATGCCTTGCACACAGCCGACCCAGGTTCGATTTCCAGCATCCCATATGGTTCCCCGAGCACCGCCAGGAGTAATTCCTGAGCACAGAGCCAGGAGTAACCCCTGAGCCATTCCAGGTGTGACCCAAAAGCAAAAAAAAAAAGAAAAAAAATAGGGTGGGGGCATGGGAAGCCTCCCAAATGTGCTCAGGGGATTCAGTTCAATGCACAAGTCCAATAATGTGGTATTGTGGTGACAGGGATTACTTGGGTTACTCCAACAGTTCTCAGGGACATCTAATATGTAATATTACCTGTAATGCCAGGGCACCATGCAGTGCCTGAGATCAAATGGGTTGGTCACAAGCAAGGTAAGTGCATCTTCCTGGTCCATAACTACTCTCTTAATTTTCCTAATATTTAAAGAGGCTGCAAAATGGGGCAAATGAAAATAGTACCCAGGGCTGGTGAGATAATATGGGAGGTAAGTTACTTTGCTTTCCCTGTGGCCAACCCCTGATTGCTCCCAGAATGGCACAGTTCCCAAGCAAAACCAGGAGCACCTAAGCATAGAGGTGTTAACTGCGCCTGAGCACAACGAAGAGCATCCCAAATCCCCCCAACCACTCATTCCAAATAAATTAAATATAAATAGTACATTCTTTCAAATATTGTGCTGAGGAGCATTGCAAGCGAATATATGCAAAATTCTTAGAACAATCTCGAACCATAGTAGGTGTAATTTAAGTACATGTCATTATTTATTGCTCTTTAGGGTAGTCAGAGCCCATAGTCTGTTGTGGCCTTAACAAAGCAGAATGAATAGTAGCAATTAGGCCACCTCAGAGACCTGGGCATGTTCTCTTCCTGTGTAAGCTTTTAACAGAACTCAGTGGAGGAAAACTACTCAGGAGTAGGTTTCCTGGCAACACTGGAAAAGAAAGTCTAGAACAGTTTTAATTTTATTCTGAAAAAAAGAAATGTGATGTTTATCCAAAAAAAATCTATGTTTTAGAGTTGCCATTTAATCCAACTTCAAATATGTATTGCCACACCACACCCTTCACCAAAGTATGTTTTTACTTTAAGTGAACTTTCTGATTTGATAAATATCTTCATAGTTTTTTTAAATAGGTAATTATATGTCTACCACATAATTCAGTATATTTTTACACACAAAAAATATGAAAGTATATGCTTCAACAAAGATGCAATATGAATATAATAGATTAAATTGGAAATTCCCCCCCCCTGGTTTTTTTTTGTTTTTGGAGCCACACCCATCATCCTCAGAGGTTCAGGGATTATTCCTGGCTCTGTGCTCAGGAATTATTCCTGATGATGCTTGGGGGACCATAGGCAATGCCAGGGATTGAAACTGGGTCAGTTGCATGCAAAGCAAATGCCCTAACCATTGTATTACAGCTCTGTAGCAGATTTACTTGGAACAGTCCCCAAACTGGAAACAAACCAGTTGTAAAAACTGAATGAGAGTAAAGCAAAAAACAACAAAATATCCTGAACTATGTTCAGTGTAATGCAAGGCAATAAAGAAATACATGATATACACGATTTACATGAGAGCATGGTATACATGAAAACATGAATGATTCTCAAAATTATTATACTTAGTAAAAGAAGCCAGAAACAATACTTAATGTGTGATTTTACTTATAGAAACTTTTAGAAGATGCAGACAATGTATAATGATAGAAAGCATATGTGAGAATGGAAATAAAGTGGGAGAGGGCAGTGTGGGTGGGTGACACAAATTACAAGGGAATATGTGTAACCTTTTCAAAAGAATGGATAGCTTCTTGACCTAAGCTTGATTTATAAGTATTTGGAATATGCGAAGGAGAATTTGAGGAGTGAATGTTCCTGAGAAGTACATTTATCTTAAACCACCTGGTTCCAGGAACTAGATGCAACTCTAGCTAACTTAAAATTAATTTCCACATTGTTATTGCTACAAGGGAAACAAAATTATCTCAATCCTGGGACCATTATGGGACCTTTTAACCAATTATGCTTAACATACAGGGAAAGAGAGCATGCCTCTTGTTTCAAAATTTCTGAATTCAAAATTCAGAAACGCTGAATTTGCATATTCAGCATTTCTAAATAAACTGTGAATTGAAGGACCCTTTCTCAACAGTCAAAGCTATTTAGCACATGCCCACAGAAAAAAAAAATGTACTCATTAGGGAAAAGCTACAAGCTTTTCCTTGAAAATCAGGCCAAGACGATGTTGACCACGTTATTCTATTCAATATAATATTGGAAGTACTTGCCATAGCAATTAGGCAAGAAATATATATTGCAAATATCCAGGTAGGAAATGGAAACACATCCCCATCTTATGCATTGGGAGGATTAACATCATTAAAATGGCACTCTGACGCAAAACATTATGCAAATTCAATAGTGACTACTATAGGGACAACAATAACATTTTTCAAAGAAATAGATCAACTATTATTGAAACTCATATGGTTCAATAAACCCCTCCAAATAGTCAAAGCAATCCCCAAAGAAGAGAAGATGGGAAGCATCACTTTCCCAAACTTTAAACTGCACTATAGAGCAATAGTAATTAAAACAGCATGGTACTGGAATTAGAACAGACTCTCAGATCAATGGAATAGCATAGAAAATTAAGAGACAGATCCTCAGTCATATGGTGAGTTAATCTTTGACAAAGGAGGAAAAATAACATGAAGTGAAGCAAGAAAAGCCTCTCTATAAGTGGCCTGGGGGGAAGCTTATTTAGTCACACGCAGAATACAAAGTCAACCACTCCAGAGATGTCTTTGGATGTCTGTCCTATCCAGGTAAACCCGGAACAGGGTAGATGAGTCCCACCACCTGCCCCATTAAAGTGCCTAGTAGCTGAAAACTTCCAGAACTCAATCACCACCATGGTCACAGCAGATCTCCACAGGCTGAGTTGAGGCTCATCCATGAGTGAATCTGCTGGAAATCCCAGGTATAAAGGATTTGTGACTGAAATCTCCAGACTCACATGGAGTCAGGAATGGGGAACTTCCCACCATCTCCCTGTTCTTCTGAGAGCCTGGCAGGCATGCCCATAAACTGCCTCTGGTGCCATATAAGCTCATTAATAGCTATAATCCAAGGTTTGACTCACAAACCTTGGAAGAAAGCAACACATTACAGGGATGCTTTTGGACCTCAAAGTCATCATCCAGTTAAAAATTTAATTCTAGCTGTGTCACTCTATTTAAAATCTTAGAATTCCTGAAGGGACATGTCATACTCTACATTACTGATGTACCAAGGTTAGCACTCCAAATTCGATGGGGTGTAAATTAGAAGGTAGTCAATCTTAATGTTCTCAGTTTTGTTAATTGAGTTAACTGCCACCCTTTTTGTCTCACTCATTGCTGTGCTACTATGATTAACCGATTTCCCCAGGATACTCAAAATCTCCCCGCCCCACCCCAGTGTCTGTATTAAACTTCTCCTTTGTGCTACACTTCCTCTTCATTGTTTCCCAGTCTACCTAGTCTATCACTGTTCCCCATCCTCCCATCTCTCAACATCCCTAGTGGTTGCTTTCCTGGTCTGTGGGTCTGTGGAATTGGGAATAAAGGTTGTTGATTATTGTCTGGTTATCTGTCCATAACCTGTTCCTCCTCTAGGGTAACAGAAACATCTATTGGCCCAGAACACACCGGGGACCCCTGCAATTGCAGAATAGTGACTCTGAGTTTAGACAGTTTAGAGTCTAGACATTTGAGGATTGGGGGTAAAAGGGGAATTGAATTTATTGAGCATCCATGTGACATAGCAGTCACATGGGAATATACCCCAAGGGCCCCAAAGTACAATGTAGAAAAGACATATGCACTCCTATTTCATTGCAGCACTATTGATAATATCCCAAATATGGAAACAGCCCGGGTGTCCAAGAACCAATGGCTGTATGTATGTAGTTTGGAACATATTTACAGCAGAACACTACTCACAAGAAAAGATAAAGTAATGTGATTTGCTGCTACCTGGATGGACCTGGAGAGTATAATATTGAGTGAAGTTCATCAGAGAGAGAGAGGAATGGACTTGGGTATATAAGATACATTGTTGCAGAATATCAAACTCCCAAAGGCTAAATCAAGGAAGAGCAGGATAACTGTTCTTCAGTGGGAATCCTGAGGATGGAGTGGTTGGGGTTCAGAGAGGATAAGTTAGGGAAGGGAGCATTAGGATGACAGTGGAAGGGGAGAGAGCCTGAAGCAGAGAGAGGCTGGAGGATGAAAGAGACTAGAGACATTTGTGGAGGGTAGTGGGCACTGGTGAAGATATTGCTGTTGAAACACTGTACACCTGGAACTCAGTCATAAATATCTTTGTAACTTTGGAATTCATCGTAATTCAATGAAAATGTCCAATGAAAAGAGGCTGCTAGTCTGAGTGCAATGCTGATATGAGTGCCATTAAAAATAGGCAAAATATCTAAACATAGACATTTCTTAAAAGATATATACTATTCAAAAGTTATTTAAAATGTTCTCAATGCAATTAATCACTAGGGAAATTAAAACTTTCTTAAAAATTAAAAGTAGAAATACATGATCAAGGAATTGCATTTCTTCATATTTATCCAAAGGATATTAATGTAGATTCACATAGAGATATCTACACCATATATGCACCTTTGCATAATAAAAATATCACAAAGGAAAAAAAACAGTGTTCATTGACATATGAATAAGAAAATAAAATATGATGAGTATAGATGGTATGGAACAGAATATTGAGATGCTGGTCAAAGTATGCAAACTTTTTGTTATAAGCTCCAGGCTGGAAATAAAGGTAGTAATAGTCTTGATGTTAGTGATTTGGGTTGTTGTGTGACATGTTAAGACTGTGTATGTTCCTGAAACTCCACTCACTGGGACTAGGAATCTGGTCTTTGGCTCAGGTTTCTTGCTTTAGAGCCAGGGGCAAGGGTTTTGGATAAAAGCAGGTTGCTGAGGAATGATATAGTTATTTAGGACTTGAGACAACTGGAGTAACACCATGAATAATAGAATAATATATAAATCACCATAAGATTAATACTCACATTAAAAAAAACTAAGTGGCACAAGTTGAAGATTGAGAAACTACACCACCATGAGTATAACAAAGTGTACACAGTTACTGATAGAATGGCTACTTATTGTTGCTCTTTTTATGTAGAATTCTTATTAAATTAGTATTTATTTCTGTGATTTCAACAGACTTAATAACTTTTTAGCTATAAAAGAGAAATATGAATAAATTTAAGAGATATACTGCACAGGATTGTGAAAATAGCTAATGACATCTGCATTATTATATACTTGAATGATGTCTTAAATATCACTGTCATTGTATTACTGTCATCCTGTTGCTCATTGATTTGCTCGAGTGGGCACCAGTAACGTCTCCATTGTGAGACTTGTTACTGTTTTTGGCATATCGAATATGCCAAGGTTAGACAAAAGACAAAAGACAAAGACTTTTGTCTTCAATATAGATCTTAAAAATTCTTTACTGCAACAGTAAACATTGGCAACTATGTGAGGTGAAGAAATGCTAATATATGATAAAGCTATCAACCTATATATAGATATATTTTACCAAATAATCACATTTTATGCCTTGCATGTCTTAAAATTACACATTATTACATGTCAATTATGTCAATAAAAATGAGGTGGTTTTCATTCATCCACCAATGAATGTTATGAATTGTGATTCATAACATTAAGAAGAGTTTTCATAAAAATGGCAATATTATCTCAATGGTAAAGTTTGACCTTGCATGTATAAAGTCATAGGTTTGAACTCTAGAGTGTCATCCTAAACCAAATGGCAATATGTCAGTTCAGTAGATTCAATTATGTTCTCTTTTATAAAAATAGAACAATGAACATTATGTAAAAGTAAATCTCTTAATGTACATTATGCATAGAGACATCCATGGAACTTGTAATAATTGCATATAAAAATATATAAACATTTTTATAGATTGGTATAAAATCATTACAAAATATTTTGTATAATAACAAACTAGAGTAAAATTATAGTCTGGGAAAGATGCCACAAAGTGGTTCAAAATCAATTAAAGTTCAGTAAATCTCTTTAATCCTTATTCTTCTGCGCCAAAAGGAGTCCTCAATCTGCTTTGTCAAATAAACCATTTTCATGTGATTGTTCCCTTTATTGTGTTTCTGGGAACTAATTTTCCTGCATCCGCATTTTATTAAAAATAATTGATTGGGCAAAGCAGGAAAGGGAACATTTTAAGGATATTTCATATCAGGAAAAAAAAACACTATGATATTTTAAGAAATGTTATTTTCTCCAACAAAAATGGTGGAAAATCAAGTTACAACATATGAGGAACGTATTCAGTTCCTTGTGACTAATGCCTAAAAATAATATACAACTTAATTAGTGACTTTTGGGGGGTGTCACTAATATATGGATTGTGTTCATATTTAGAGGTTTTAAAAACTGGCAGCACATTGGAATCATTCCCACAGATTTTGGTTTGTTACATCTCGATGGAAGAATAAGGCTTAGTCCATGTGATATTAACATGAGTTAAGAAAAATTAACAAAGTTTTAATAATATAATGGTAGAAATAAAATGAAATATACTATATTAAGATCACATTGTAAAGTATCTGCTGTGTATCTTACATCTATCTTATATGTCCAGTTTCTAGTACATTTTGAGCTAATTTATGTCATAATGTATGCTTCATACTTTTAAAAAGTACACAGATAATATAAATTCAGTAATTAGGGTGCCATTTTATTATTAAAATAACCTAATATACACAAAAACAACCATTTCCAAGTAATCTTCTTGAAGGTCAATTACTATTAAAAATAATTCTAGGTAGCACCTAGAATTAAATGCTAAAATTTCAGTATTTGTACTAGTATTAACAAGCAAAACTCTTCTTTTGTCATCATTATCATCATTATTATCATCTCATCTCAACTTGAGGTGTTGATTACTAGAATATTTAAAAAACAACACATGGAAAATTAAATTTGAAAGGAATAATTCTGAACGTAAACTTTATACATATTGCAAAATTTAAATAGTCAAGATGATATAGAGTTCGTTGAAAATAAATTTGTGAATCTATTTTCTTCTTCCTATTTCCTATTCGTATAATTAATTTCTACCATTTTCTTCTCAAAATCAGTCTATAGGAGGTTTCTGCTCATTTTTAATTGATGTTTATTTAATAGAATTATTTTTCAGGGTGCAAAATAGCAAGGCTCCAATCAAAGATCAGCCTGTGCCCTTGGCCTAAGATAAACTGCTTTGTAAGACAGTGGAAGGATGTGTTTGATCTATTTGATCTTGGTCATACTTATTAAGGTATTCTATTTTAATCTAAGTTTGAGTCATTTTAATTTAATGATTGATTATGCATGTAGAACTTTAGAGAACTTTAGTGTGGAAACTGACCCTTTAGAAAATGTTTCTAATCTTAGCTTAAAGTATTAAAAAAAACTTTTACTAATAACTTTAATAAATTCTACTAATAGGGAGGATGGCAAGTTGTACACAATTTGACAAAACAAAACAAATGGAAATACTGTTTCTAAAAATATACTTTTATAAGTCATTTATCAGGCATTCAGGTTTGGAAATGTAATTTTCATGATGAATAATGGAGAAATATGGTGGATCATATATTCAATGAACTGGCTGTAATTGCTTTTTACCATTAATAACTATTGGATAACATTGGGTTGTCATTGCTTCTCCCGCAGGGAGCTTAAGGTTTATTGAGCCACTCCCACAACAGTGCAACTGAGACACACCCAATTCTATCAAGAACAATTATCCTATGTTGCTTATCATTTGCATGGTTTATTTAGTAATGTCCTTTATGTCATTTGCATGGTTTATTTAGTAATGTCCTTCTTTTGTATAGAACCAGGAAGACAGTTCATGCTATGCTTTGTAACATGGGATTTAATTGATTCCAAAATAATACTTACTCCTAGGCATCCATATTTATTTGACTTAAGCCTCAGTTACCCTTAGTTCTTCGCACTCCAAGAGCAGGAACCCAGCGAGGGACTGGATTGACTCAGGGCAAGATGTGAGCTACCTTGGCTTCGAAATGGGCTAGGCCAAGTGCCATAATATATACCTATAAGTTTAGAAGACATCATGGACAAACTCTGTCATGACCCAAAAAGAAGTAACTGAATAAGGACCCTGCTGGGGTTAGAAAATACTAACCTAGCCCGAGGACTATGGTCTGGAATATATAGCAAGATGTCCCCAGGAAGAACCAACCTTTAAGCTTACTATATCTCTGTGTTCATACAAAATGACATTGCTAGAAATATAAGAAGTAAACTTACTATAACTGTTTTAATGGATTGGTAGATGAGGATAGGAGAAAACAATACACCCTGGATGGAATCCCACCCTTGAGCAGATCTCCTAGCAATCTGGAGTAGCACTGTAGCACTGTACTTCTGTCATCCTGTTGTTCATTGATTTGCTTGAGCAGGCATCAGTATTGTCTCCATTGTGAGACTTGTTGTTACTGTTTTTGGCATATTGAATACGCCACAATAGCTTGCCAGGATCTGCCATGCAGCGGGATACTCGATGTTGGAGACAAGAAAGTCGGGACTAGTTGCTGAGGACTAGATGCTGAGGACTGAGTGCTGAGGACAAGATGTTGAAAATGTTGGGGACTAGACGCTGAGGACTAGAGGTTGAGAATGAGAAGGTTGATGACAAGAGGTTGAAAACGAGGAGGAGAACTGCAACTTTGGAGACTTTCAGATTAGAAGGAGAACAGATGATGACAATGCCTGGAAGTATAGGACTGTATAAAAACACAAAAAAGAAAGGGGAGCGGGCACCACCACACCACGCCGGGCACTGGGCATAGGGCACAGAGCAGCGGCGATCTGTCTCTCCCGCTGCCCATGTTTGGTAGTCTCCAGCCACTTCCCCCACCCTGAGGAGGTTGATGGCGATGATGAGGCAAGCAAAGAAAGGAACGGGTTCCGGGCTGGTTGGTCTCAGTTGCAGTTTATTCCATTCCCATCTCCATTCTCCTCTGATTCTCCTGCTGCTTCTTCCTCCCCCATGCTACTTCATTCTCCTTCTTCTCTGGATCTGGATGTCGATCTAGCTTCTCCAGATTTGGCACTGGGACTCGCCCCCAGCCCACTCTTTCAGCCTAGTTAAATCCCCAAGAATGAGGGGTTGGGGCTTACACATAGGTGTGGTCACTATCAATAGGGGTAAAGTTCTTTCCCTCAGGGGATGCTTCTTCTAGGACAGAATCTCTTTCAGCAGGACACCCACCCAAGAGCGGAATCCCATGGGTGTGTCTCTCCTCTCCTTGTCCAACTAACATATAAGCATTCATAATATTAATCATTTTGTATGGACATAGCAAGAGATGCATTAAGCTTATAGAATTGCTCTCCTGGAGTCATCTCAATCTCAGACTACAGTGCTCAGGCCAGATTAGTCTTTCCTATCCCTAGCAGGGTCCTTTTGGATCATGACATGACATGCCCATGACCAAGCTGTTAACATATAGTTAAGTATTAGTCACTTTGGCAAGGCCCATCTCGATGCCAGGGTAGCACATAACTCACCACTTGCCCTGGGTCTGTCCTGTCCCTCGTTGGGACCCTGCTCTTGGGGGTGCTAGGAAGTAAGGGCAGCTGAGGCTTAAGTCGAGAAAGCAGATGCCCGGGAGTGAATAATATTTGAAGCCAATTAAATCCCATGTTACCAAAGCATATTAACAACTGTCTTTCTTTGTCCATACAAAAAGGACATTGTTTTAAATTAAACTATTCAAAAGACATGAGGAGAGGACCAAAGGCAATATTAACTTACAATACAAATTCAATCTCCTAGAAAGATCTGACCTTACAAATTAACAAACAGAGTCTGATCAGGGGAAAAGCTGATAAACCAGTTAGGGAAGAGAGCATAGAAGTGATTACATAGAATCACATAGACAAAGGAGTGGGAGTGACTCGGGAGCACCTTGATGGGCATGACCAATATACCTAAGCTCCTAGTGGCAAGGGGAGCAGGACATACCAATGTAGTCTAGAGCTGTTTAGAGATTATTACCAGATAAACCCAAACTCTGTGGCAAGGGAGAAAGTACAAACCAATGATATCCTACAGAGCACTATGAGACCACCTCGAGATGAGGAACAGCATATAATGAAGGAGAGGACTTTGAGATCCACTAGGATGATGGACCTCCGATGACTGGTACTATGACCAAAACTATGACTACAACAGCACCATAAGGGAAAGATTGTACTACTTGGGGCAGGGGAGAAAAATAAACCCACTACTGACCAGCCTGGGTCTCGGTTCCGTTTCTCCATTTCCTCGATCCTTGACCCGTTGTCTGGCCTGGGGAGGCAGCTCTTGGCCACTGAATGCTGGAGTCCCCTGTGCGGGCCCACCACACAGCTTTTTTCTTTTTGGAAACTTACAAATAAGACTCAGAGGGACCATGCAATCTTTTAAAAATGATTTTTTTGGGGGATGGTGGATGACTTTTCAAATAGATGAACAGATCAAGTTTAGAATGTAAATTTATATGCAAATATTTTTTAAGTACAGTATGCTTTTCAACTTTTAATTTTTTTTTTTTTTTCTTTTTGAGGCATACCAGGAAATACTCAGAGGTTACTCCTGGCTTTGCATTCAGGAAACACTCCTGGTGGTGCTCAGGGGTCCATATGGGATGCTGGGAATCAAACCCAGATGGGCCACATGCAAGGCAAATGCCCTACCCGATGTGCTATCACTCCAGCCCGCAACTTTCAATTTCTTAATTTTAATAAGTTGGCCTATAGTCTGACCATGTTCTAATAATTTTTTAAAGCACTTTTGTTGTTGTTGAAGGGGCTTTAATATGTAGTGTTTGTAAGGGGAAAATAAAGAAAAATGTGCTTAATCATTTAATCCACTGATGTATAGAAAATTCAGAAATCAATAGTAAAAAAGGATATTAACTTTCATGATTGACTATTTTCTTGTGAAAATATTTAGTCTTAAGTGAATCTGTTTTTATTTAAAATATTTAATACTGCTATTTAATGCTTTTATCAGTAAAGTATTCCAAAAAATAAATATTGAATTCAACTCTTATGCATTTTTTAAGTAAAATTTATAAGAAAAGAAAGAAACTCTCAGAATTAAGTCTTTTTTTTATTAGAACATGTCTCAGTACATATTTACCTTTCAAAATGGACTACTGTAAATCAAAGTGATGAAAAGAAACAAGGTTCTATAAAAAGCATTAAGGGGATCAATTCTCAGTCAGAACATCTTGGATGTTGGGTTCACTTTGTCAATAAAAACATAACCACATCTCAGAGGATTTTCTTTTGTTATAGTGATTCACAAATCTATTTGAAAGGCTTACACAGAGACAGAAAACAAGATTGTTCTGCTTTTATATTACCAATCTCTGAGATCTGTAAACAATTTTTACTCTAATTACTATAGAACAATAGGTAGTGTTGAGGTTAAGTTTAATTTCTACAAGTGTGTTTTCCTTTGATAATTTGACCCTAAAATGTCCAGCACAGTACATGGATGTTTGAAAAGATATGAACTTTACAGCTATAGGATATCTAATCTTTAAATCTGTATTTCATTTTATTTCTTCATCCGCTTTATTGCTGCCACAAAATTCAGTTCTATGGCAATTACTTACTTCATGGCACATGAAAAGAGGAAAATGATCACATGAGCAAATGTCAGTATGATTACACTCCAATCTGAATTAGGGGAAATAAAATTTGTTTAAATATATGTTAAATAGACTAATAAAAGTTACAGTGACAGAAAGAAAAAACAGGAAAAAGCTTTTTTTGAGTTCTACAAATATCTAAATGGAATGTTACTAAAGTAAGGAAACACAGTAACCAAATATACTGACACTAATAGTAATTGAATAAAAGCCATTAGAATAGTAGACAGGTGGTCAAGAGACACAAGTATAAAGTCAGTAGCTTATAAAGTATGACTTGAATAATTACAAGAACTTAGAACCTAATTTCCCAGATTTAAAATCATGGTGCAATCACTAACTCATATCATGTTTGTGGGACTATAAATAAAAGTATGTTTTTAAATAATTTTATTATTGTTAATCTTCAAATACTACCTTTACCTTTTGATATTTATAGGTCAGGATATAGTCTCTTTACAAACTCTATGGGATGAAAATTTTAACACTGGTAGAAATATTATAATTTTTAATATTTTAATAATGCTATCTCCAAGAAAATGATCTTTACACTCAAATTCTGGCATTTTCTCTCTTTCTTCACCCCTCCTTCTCTCCCTGTATGGTCTCTTTAATTTTTTATTCCTATATATTTCTTTTTATCAAAAATCATTTTTGATAAGACATTGGCACATGACATTTTGGAGAAAACTGGTGGAAGGATTTTAGAGGAATATAAAATAGTAGGATATGACATGCTGAACACAGTAAAGTATTTGAGTGCACAATCTCAATCTTCAATCATTCTATATGCTAGATCTTATTATTAGTTCAATTTTCTTGATAAGAAAATTAAAGTTTGAAGGGGTTATATACTTCACTCAAATTATACAGTTAACATATGGTAGATGGATCAGAAATGAAAGGTGAAATTAAAACAGCTATCTCAGAAATATAAATGATTATAATGATGTAGGCAAGTAGACAGGGGAGGGCCCCCATGGCAATGGAATTCTTAGGTTGTAATAAAACCTCTTAGCCTTAAATCCATCAGGGTTCACCTTGTGAGCACAGGAACTAAGTAAGGCCTGATAAACCTTTCACTTGGTGGTCAGCAACAAACCCTGAGAAGGCTGGATGTCACTCTGAGAGAAGCTCACAGAAGGTCGGGAAAGGAATTTCATAGAACACCCATGATCACTTCCAACTCTACCCCCTTGGCAATCTTAGCAAAAGACTCTTACCTAGCTAGAAACACCTTATGGGGCAGCTTGGGAAAACCCTATAAAAGTCACCTTGAGCAAAGGAAGGGTGCGCATATGCATATGCTGCCTGAACCCATGTGCTGCTTGTGCCCAAAAGGCCAACCACATGTAAAGGGCATCCGTTGCTCCTCTTGAGATGTGTACTTAACACTTTCACATCTAATGTTGGGCTGTGTGTAGGAGGTCTTTCCGCTTTTGGAGAAGCTGAGTTCTCTCTTTGACAGGCAGGTAGATAGGGCAAGGCCCTTGGCTATGAAAATTTATATTTAACAGTCTCTGGGAAGGAGACTCTTAAGACTTGCAGATTCAAGAAAACAAAAGGCCCAGAGGAAACCATCAGCAGACCCTGAGGATAATGGACTCCTCCCCAGGAAGTTCCCCAAAGAAGGCCATCACCACTCCCAACCTCCCTGGTAACCTCCTTAGCAAGGAACTTTTACCTGGAAAGAAGCCCCACGTGGGGGCAGGTTGAAGAAACTCTATAAAAGACACCTTGAACAAAGGAAGGGCGCGCATATGCTGCCTGAGCCCATGTGCTGCTTGTGCCCTTGTGACTGAGCACATGTGTTGCTCGAATCTCCCCTCTTGAGATGTGTACTTTCATGCTTTCATACTTTTGTGTCTAAAACTCGCTTATGCGTAGGGGCTTCCTCCACCCTTGGAGAAGCCAGCGTTCTCTCTTGAGCATGTTATTCTTACTATTCTCTCTCCCACTTATCCCTTCCTCCCTCCCTCAGAAACCTCTGAATAAAGTCTATTTACTTCACTGCTGTCTACTCCTGAAATTCTTTTCCGAGAGCAAGAAAAGAACACAGTAACTCTGGGTCCCAGATGGTAGAGGTGACTGGGGAGAAAGTGACCGTCTTTCTCCTTCCCACTTCAAGTAAGTAACCCGTGGGACCCACCAACACTATCTCTTCCTCCCTCCTCCCTCCTTTCACTTTCTCTCCCTCCTTTTCCTTCCTAAGAGCCTCCTAAGTAAAATCTGTTTTGTTTCGCTACCTGTCTATTCCTAAAATTTCTTTCCTCAAGAAAAACAAAGAATCTGTAAGCCCTAGGTAAGGGCTAAGACTCACTTTCCAGACTTTATTAGTCCTGACCTTTCCAGCCTGTCATGAGTGGTAGAGGGAGGTTGGGAGAAAATGATTGTCACTCTCGGCTCTGCCTCACATAAAGCACTCATGGGGGTCCACTGACATCAATAAGTGGTTACAAACAACTCTCATTAATGTGGAGAATTGAGAAGAAATGTGTGAATTCTTAGAATCATACAATCTCAAAAGAATGAATCAGGAGGAAGTTGGATACTTTAAGAGATCAATCGCTATTAAAGAATTTGAAACAGTAATTAAAAATCTCCCCAAGAATTAAAGTCCAGGTCCAGGTGGATTCATTACTAACTTCTATCAAATTATCAAATAATAATTATTGCCTCTATCCCTCAAGCTCTTCAAAAATATTAAAGCAACAAGAATCCATTGCAACATCTTCTACAAAGCCAACATTAGCCAAATAAAAGCAGATGGAGATATTACTAAACAAGAACATAACAGAATAACATCCCTGTTTAGCATTTATGCAGAAATCCTCAAGAAGTTCTGTAACCCGAGGTCAAGAATATACCAAAAAAGATCAAACAACATGATCAAATGGAATTTATTCCAGAAATAAAAAAAAATGGTTCAATATACACAAATCAATGAATGCATGCAACATACCTAAAAAGGTAAGATAAAAGTGATACTACCATAACAACAGATGCAGAGAAGCTTTTGACAATACTTAACAACCATTCATGAGCAAAATCCTCAACAAACTAGAAATAGAAGGAACAGAACTCACGACAGTAATGAACATTTACAGTAAATCCACAGCCAACATCATACTCAATGAAAAAAAAAATAACTGGAAGCCTTTCCTCTCAGATATTGTCTCAGCAGAAGAAAAGAGTGTCCATGTCTCCATTATACAAATTAGAAAAGAAGTAAAATTATTACTATTTGCAAATGGCACAGTTGTATACAAAAAGAATATTACAGACTCCTTTCAAAAATTTTTAGAAACAATAAAATGGCCAAATAGCAGGCTATGAAAATCAGTGTGTAAAACTCTCTTGCGCTAAGTATCAAAATCATAAACCAGAAGAGAAAGAAATAAGAAAAGAGATCATCCCTTTCAACACTCTGGCACTATGCATATCACAGGTGGTAAATACTTGAATGTAGTTTAAATTACACAAATTGCACTGCCTGTATCATTGTGTTTAAAATGCAACAAAAGCAACAAACCTAGAAAGCATAACAGAAGAGGTGAAAGATTTGCATATTAATCACTATTGTCACTATTGAAAGAAACAGGAAGAAATAAGAAATTAACAACAACAAAAAAATTTCATGTTCATGGACCAGAAGAATGAACACTGCAAAAATGACCATCCTAACCAAAGCATTACACAGATTTCATGCATTCACATTAAAATAATGATAGTATTATTCAAAAGATCAAAAATACACCCCTCTAAAATTTGTATGGAATCATAGAATTCCTCAAATAGTTGAGGCTACTCAAAAAATATAGAGTGGAGCTCCCTGAGAACCTTGAGCCACCCTCCAACACTGCTCTGGTTTTCTCCCTCTCCCACCCCCCACCTGGCACCCTACCCACATCACATCGCGGTAGTGGGCGTGGCCTCCACAAGTGGGCGTGGCCTATTTGGTGGTGGGCTGGCACTCAGCAGTTATTTTCCCCTTTACTAGCACTGGGAAATCACATCTTCATTTCCATCACCTAATTCTATGAAGATTATCCTGGCCATCTCAAACACATTAGGACAGTAATCCAGTAGCGTATCCCAATTGCACCATAATACTGGTGTCACTAGAAACTCTACAAGTCCAATAAAAAAAAAAGCACATCCTCCGAATACCATGTGCTGGTTCACAAAACATACCTCAATAGAATCAGGAAGATGGAAATTGTACCAACTACCTTTGCAGACCACGATGCACTGAAGATAGAAGTCAACCACGCACAGACCATTGGTGGGAATGCCAAATGGCTCAGCCCTTTTGCCCTGCTTGCTTTTTGGTCATATAATGATCAAGTACCCATCATTCCACCAGTGCCCATTTTCCAACACCAATAGTCCCTGCATGCCTCCCATCATCCACATCCTGTTATCCCCTCACACACCCCACCCCACCTCTGTGGCAGGGCACTTCTGAAAAAATTAGAAATTGAGCTCCCATTTGACCCAGCAATACCACTTCTGGGAATATATCATGGAAATGCAGAAAAGTAAATAGTAGAAATGACATCTGCACTTACATGTTCATTGCATCACTGTTTACAATAGACAGAATCTGGAAAAAACCCGAGTACCTGAGAACAGATGACCAGTTAAAGAAACTTTGGTACATCTACAGAACAGAGTACTATGCAGCTATTGGATAAGATGAAGACATGAAATTTGCATATAGATGGAGCAACATGCAAAGTATCATGTTAAGTGAAATGAATCAGAAAGAGAGGGGCAGACTTAGAAAGATTGACTCATCTGTGGAATGTAAAGTAACAGAATGGGAGATTAACATCCAAGAGCAGCAGAGATAAGTACCAAGAGGGTTACTCCACAGCTTAGAAGCCAGCTTCACATGCTGGGGGAAAAGGCAGCTCAGATAGAGAAGGGACCACCAACTAAAGAATGCTAGGAAGGTCCACTTGGGATAGGAGAGGTGGGCTGAAAGTAGACTATAGACCGTAACACAATGGCCACTTAATACCTCTACTGCAAACCACAACACCCAAAAGAAGAGAGAGAACAAAAGGGAATGCCCTGCCACAGAGGTGGGGTGGGGTGGGGTGGGATGTGTGTGCGGGTAACAGGGTGGGGTGGTGGGAGGCATGCAGGGACCACTGGTGGTGGAAAATGGCGCACCGGTGGAGTGATGGGTTCTCAATTACTGTATGACTGAAATGCAAGCACGGAAGTTTGTATAAGTCTGTTACGGTACCCCCATAGTGATTCACTAATAAAAAATTTAAAAAAATATTTTTAAAAATAGAGTGGAGAAACTGCATTTCCTGACTTTAATTTTTTTCTATAATGCTATAGACTCTGACTTATGAAACAGCATTGAGAATGCAGATATAATCCTTCAAATCTTGAGGCTGAGGGATAACTTGGCATGTAGGCACTTGCCTTGCATACTGCCCTCCTGAGTTTGATTCCAGGAATCCCAAATCATCCCCTGAGCAATGCCAGAAGTGATTCCTGTGTCCAGAGCCAGAAGTAAGTCCTGAACGAACAACTCTGGATTTGGACCAAAAAACATAAAAGCAAACAAAGAAACAAAGTTTTTGGAAAGATGATTTTATGACAAAGAGTTGGGTGCATAAAGTGAAGCAAGAAAATCTTCTTCAACAAATAGTGTTGAGATAACTGTATAACCACATTTAAAAAAAAAACAACCAAAACTTGAATCCATTTCTCACCCTATACTAAAAAATTAATTCAGCGTGGTTTAAACACGCCCAAATTAAACAATTCATCAAATATATTGAGGAAAAAAACAGGCAGAAGTCGCCAGACTATGGACTACACATTGGTGTGTAAATGAGTTTATTCCATTAGCAAAGATAACAAAAATAAAAATAATCAAATGAGATTGCATCAAATAAAAGTGTTTTAACATGGCAAAAGAAACTCAGGCTAAAATAAAAAGACACACTACTGTAAAGGAAAAATATTCAGAGCAACAAAAAATAAAATAAGGGACTAAAATCCATTACAAATTAAGCACTAACAAAACACAACAGCAAAAATAAATAAATAATTTCATCAAAAATAGGGATACGTATTTTGACTATTCAGGAAGTATTGTTATTTCATACAATTTTTAGTAGAATTTGTTCCAATTCCTCAAAGAACATCACTGGAATTTTAATGGGAATGTGCTGAATTTGTGTACTCCTTGCAGGAAGTTCATTTTAACAATTTTAATGCTTCCAATCCATAAACAGAGAATATTTGTTTCCATTTTAGGAATTCATCTTTTTCTGGAGTAGTAACGTGCTTTTCACTGTATGTGTCTTTCATCTCTTTTGTTGATTCCTAGGTTTTTGATGTCGTACACTATTTTGAAAGGGGCTTTCTTTTTTATTTTATTTATATATATATTTATTTATTTATTTTGATTTTGGGTCACACTGCAATGCTCAGGGGCTACTCCTCATTCTGTACTCAGGAATTTCTCTCGGTGATGCTAGGGGAACCATATGAGATGTTGGAAATCAAACCCGGGTTGGCTGCATGCAAGACAAACACTCTCCTCTCTGTACTATCACTTCAGCTCATTTAAATTTTTTTTTATAGTTCAATATTTGCATGCAGAAATTTCAGGATTTTGTTAATTGAATAGCCTGATGACTTGCTGTAGTGGTATATTGTTTCAAAGAGGATTTTTTTGTTTTATTTATTTATTTACTTATTTATTTGGGCTGGAGCGATAACACAGCGGTAGGGCTTTCGCCTTTCACCAGGCTGACCCGTGTTCAATTCTTCTGCCCCTCTCGGAAAGCCTGGCAAGCTACCTGTGTGTATTGGATATGCCAAAAACAATAACAATAAGTCTCAGAATGAGAGACATTACTGGTGCCCGCTCGAACAAATCAATGAGCAATGAGATGACAGTGACAGTGGCAGTGATTATGTATAATATGTCATCTTCAAATAGTGATAAGTTAACTTCTTTTCCAATTTGTATCTCTTGGACTTATTTTTTGTGTGTGACTGATATGACAAGGATTTTCCAAAACTATGCTGAAAAAGAATGGTGAAAAACTGTGAATCCTTCTCTTGCACCTGTCTTGCACCTGATTATCAGTTCTTCATCATTGAATATGATATTGTCTGTGGGTTTGTTGTACATGACTGTTACTATTTTGAGTTATAAATCCTTCTGTATATATATATATATTTAAGGGTTTTATTATGAATGATGCGTAAAGACTTTTCTGCACCAATTTATATAATCACATGAATTTTATTTTTCCTTTCATTCATATGGCGAATTACAATTAATTTGCGTATATTGAACCATTCATGCATCACTGGTATGGAACCCACTTGATCATGTATATGATCCTTTTGATATATTGTTAAATTCTAGTCACTAAGATTTTCTGAGGATCTTTGCATAAATATGCATCAAGATTATCAGTCTATAAAGTTTATGTTTTAATAATATCTGTATGATCTTGATATTAGGATAATACCGACTTTATAAAATCTAATATGGATAACAGCTGTTTATTTAATATTTTGGAAGAGCTTAAAATGTATGGACACTAAGGCTTTGAAGTTTTAGTATAATTCACTGGTGAACCCCTTCAGACATGACTTTTATATTTAGGGAGACTTTAAATTACCGTTTCAATTTCTCACACATGTGGTTTCTTCAGGCCTTTACATCCTGATGATTTAATTCTATGAGTCTGTACGATTCTAAGAATCCATCTGCTTATTTTAGATTCTCAAACTTTTCAGCACAGAGTTGTTTATACATACCTGTTACAAAACTTTGTGTTTTTTTTTAAGTACTGTTGTAATTTCTCCCTTTTCATCTCTGGTAACACTTTTGAATTTAATTTTATTTGATTTTAATTTAATTTGAAATTTAATTTTATCTATGAGGAGGATGGGTGGATGGGGGTGGGGGTGTTATAAAATACTTTGCATCTTTAAGACAAATTTATACAATTTGCCACTATGTGGATGGAACTAAAGTGCATCATGCTGAGTAAAGTTAGTCAGAAGAAAAAACGACAGGGCTAGAGAGAGTTTAGAGTATAAGATGCTTACCTTACACTCAGACCACCAGGTTTGATCCCTTGGTATCCTATATGCAGCCCTGAGCAACTCAGGGAAGATACTTGAGTGCAGAGCCAGGAGTAACCCCGGAGCATTGCCAGATGTTGTCCAAAAACTTGCAAAAGAAAAATAAAAGAAAAAAAGAGAGAAAAAACAGAGACAGATCATCTATCTCATGAGAGACATAAAGATACATAATAAGAAATCAACAAGTGGTCAAAGGCAGCAAATCTGGAGAGTTGGTTCGTAGGACTGTTTACTTGGGAGGGGAAGGGATGATTGGGAAGAGTATTTGGGATAATGGTACAAGCAGGCAGTCTGGTGGTAAGTGTGGTACTGGAATGATAAAAATCCCAGTACCTCAATAAAAAGAAGGAGGAAATAGGAGAGAAGATAGATGCTTTCTGCACTTTTGAGTCACCAGGAGGCACATAAAAATTATGATCACTTATTTTTAATGAACTATAAATAAAAATGACAATATGAAATCACCTCACGCTAAGGAAAATGTGGGAGGGGAGGTGCAGAATGATAGTACAGTGGGTAGGGCATTTGCCTTGCACATGGCCGACTCAGGTTCAATCCCTGGCATCACATACAGTTCCCTGAGCACCACCAGGAGTAATTCCTGAGTGTAGAGGTAGGAGTAACCCCTGAGCCTCCCCTTGTGTGACCCAAAAAACAACAAAGAAAAGTATCTGGTTTGGGGGTGTGTGAAAAACAGCGTTGGCAGAGAAATGGTTAAAAAAACCCTTCATTCACTGTTGGTAGTAATGTTGCTTGGTTCAGCCTCCATGGACAAAACTATGGAGGATTGTTAAAAGTCTTAAACTAGAATTTCCATATAACACAGTGAACCCACTTTTTATCCAGTCCACAAACACAAAAGCATAAATTCAGAAAAGATTAATGCTCACCTTTGATTATTGTTATCTCTTAACAATAGCCAGGGTAAAGAAGCAACCCAACTATCTCATGATTTAAAGAAGATGTGGCATACATATGTATGTATAGTATAATATTAGTTGTAGGACCATAGTATATTCAGTGATAAAAAAGATTAAAACCCTGAAGTTTGCAGAAATGTAGATGAAGCTGGAACGTATCTTGTTAAGTAAAATAAGTCAGAGACATAAATAAAAATAGCAGATTATCTTACTTATCTAGGTTACATACAGAAATAAAATTAAAAAATAGAAAATATCAAATGATAATAGCCGTTGACCCTGAATTGCCAAACATGGATTACCAAGGCAGAATGGAGGGATGAGAAGAGGTTGAATGAATAGGTGGAGAGAAAGTAACTTACAGAACTTGTGGAGGGTATTTTGGTGGTAGAATGTGTTAATTGTATATCATCATCATCATCATCATCATCATCATCATCATCATCCCTTTGATCGTCAATTTTCTCGAGCGGTCTCAGTAACGTCTCCATTCTTCCTAGCCCTGAGATTTTAGATGCCTCTCTTTACTCGTCCTTCCCAATGGTGCTGCATTGGAGGCTCTTTCAGGGTCAGGGGAATGAGATACATCATTGTTATTGGTTTTGGCATATGAATACGCCACAGGGGGCTTTCTAGGCTCTCCCATGCAGGCAGGAAACTCTTGGTAGTTTGCCAGGTTCTCAGAGAGGGAGAACCAGGCTACAAGATGTTGAGTGCTCAAAAATAAGACAAAAAAAAAAGCAAAGCATTAGGGGCCAGAGATATGCATAGCAATAGGGAAAGGCGCTTGACTTGCTTGTGGCAACCCAGGTATACTTCCCAGCACCCCACAGGCTTCCCAAAGCCCTCAAAGGAGTGACAGCACAGGGCAAGAAGTAGCCTCCAAACATCCCTGGGCATGACCAAACCCCAACCAAAAGAAGAATAGCTAAGGAAAGTAATTACACTGGGACAGAAATGTGGTGGCGTAGGGGGAACACTAAGACGATGGTGGAGCCAAGAAGACATGCTGGTGGAGAGTGCTGTGGTGTTGGAATGATGTATACAGGAAGCTGAATCATTAATGGTTGTATGGGGGGCAGGATTACAGCAGATTAGGGATTTGCCTTGTATGTGGTCAACCTAAATTCAATTCCCAGCACTCTCCTGAGCCCAATAGAAGTGATTCCTGAGTGCCAAGCTAGGATATGCTCTGATCACCATCAGGATTAATAATAATAATAATAATAATAATAATAATAATAATAATAATCCAAAGAGACAGTACAGTGGGGTGGAGTGCTTACCTTACCCATGCCCATGGTCGATCCAGGTTCAATTTCTGACATTCTATAGGGCCCCCAAACCCCAAAATATATACATATAAATAAAAAGCAAGTCAACAGTCTTGGGATGGGTGCTGCCGCAAACTTCCAGAAGAAATAAACGCTGTCTAGAGCTTGATGTGGACTTCTGGAGTTATGAGTAACTTTCTGCTGAGGTTGGAGCAATAGCACACATAGCACAACGGGGAGGGCATTTGTCTTGCACACAGCCAACCTGGGTTTGATTCCCAGCATCCCATATGGTCCTTCAGGAGTAATTCCTGAACACAGAGCCAGGCGTGACTCAGAAAGCATTCCCCCTCCGAAAGAGAGAGAGAGAGAGAGAGAGAGAAGAGAGAGAGAGAGAGAGAGAGAGAGAATCAATCTCTGGTAACATGGAAACAGCACTCCAAGGAAACATGGAAATAGCACTCCTAGGAAAACTAATGAGTGTTAGAAAAATAGCAAAGACACAGTCTAAAATGAGTGTTCAACAGTCAAATGTCACTGATGTTTAATTGTATATCAAGAATATAAATTTTGGGGGGCTGGAGCGATAGCACAGCACGTAGGGTGTTTGCCTTGCACGCAGCCAACCTGTTTTCGATTCCCAGCATCCCATATGGTCCCCTGAGTACTGCCAGGGGTGAATCCTGAGTGCAGAGCCAGGAGTAACCACTGTGCATCGCCGGGTGTGACCCAAAATGAAATATATATATATATATATATATATATATATATATATATAAATTTTAACACTATTGCAAACACGTTACTTAAACTACAATATCAATAAAGAGGTATGATAAGTGCATTAATAAATCTCAATAATTTTCTTCCATAAAAAATATTTTGTAGCCATATCATATATATGTTTTTTAAATTTTATTTTATTATTTTTTATTTTCTTTTAATTGAATCACCGTGAGAACAATTACAAAGCTTTCAGGTTTAAGTCTCAGTCATACAATGATCAAACACCCATTTCTTCACCAGTGCATATGTTCCACCACCAAGAGCCCCAATAAACTCCCCATCCCACCCCCACCCTGCCTGTGTGGCAGATGATTTTTCACTTTACTCTCTCTTTACTTTGATTACATTCAATTTTTCGACAGAAGCCCCACTATTATTATTTAGAATTTTCCCCCAACAATCAGACCTGCCAAAAAGGCATCATTAGATATTTTGTTTACACTGCTGCTGATGAAGAGCATATGACAGTGGCTACGCGATTTTGGATTTCTGGTATTTTAGTAATTAAATAATTAAGTCCAGGGGGATTTCTGCCAGAAGCCACTGGGTTCTGAGATTGGTTTCTGTGCCTCTGGGATCATGGCCATTCAGGAGGGGAGGAGCCATTCATGAGCAGCTGCTCTGGGTCACATCTAGGCCAAGAGCTGGGCCCGTTCTGCCTCCCCATCCTAAGAGTCTGGGCACACCCCATCACTGAAGCTCATACCACTCTGTCCAATAAGCCCTGAAAGATGGCAGTCACCATGCTACCCCTGAGGGGAGAGGGCGGAAGAGACAACGCCCTTCCCCCCACACCCCTGGGGTGGCACTTGTATGTTGATCCTATGTAAGACACCTAGAAAGTAATTCTTTCTTGGTAGTTCTGAACTGGAGTGATAGAACAGCGGGTAGGGTGTTTGCCTCGCACAAGGCTGACCCAGGTCCAATTCATCTGTTCCTCTTGGAGAGCATGGCAAGCTACCGAGAGTATCCTGCCTGCACAAAAGAGCCTGGCAATCTACCCATGGAATGTTTGATATGCCAAAAACAGTAACAACAAGTCTCACAATGGAGATGTTACTGATACCCATCCAAGCAAATCGATGAACGGGACGACAATGTTATAGAAGGTATAGCAATAATATTTTCTTTAATAATTTTATTTTGAAAATATATTTTGTGCCTGCTTATATTTTTTACTGAATTTTAAGATTAGATTCTTATAAAAATTCATTTAAATATTTTTGAAGTGAGGTAAGAGCTAATATACTAACAATGAACTTTGGAGAAACTTCTTATAGTTTCCTACAGCATTTATAAGGTACAATGTTTTAACTATTATAAGTTGGTTTACAAGAATAATTTAGGCAGTAAGTCTTCAAGGCAATGATAAAACACATTATTTAATAAATTATGAGGATTTCTTATTTTCATTATGTAATAGTACAAAACCAGAAGAAAAAATTACTGATTTGTTTTGTTTTTGAATTTTTGTTTTTGTTCCATATCTGGCTTGTGCTCCGAAGACTATATGGGGTGCTAGGGATGGAAGCATAGTCAACAGCACCCATAGCAAGTGTCTTAACTCTCGAACTGTCTCTGCAAACAAAATTCTTTTGGAATCACTGATATTTGTTTAATAATGAGGTCTCAGAATTAAAACTAATAATAGAAATAGTTTTATGATTTCAGATAAACTAAAACTTTTACATAGTTGTCAATTTGTGGATTTTTCAGGTTCAAATAAGGCAGCTAAAATATTCTCAAATGAGAAGGTCCTACATAGACTCAACCTAAGAAATGAGGACTGTGAAACAGAGATCATGGAGAAGAGAGAAAGCCTATACGAGGATAGTATGGAAGTTATTTTACTTTAAAAAGAAAAACTAAAAAGGACTAAGGTGAAAAATTAGATGTTCCAGTTTCTGAAATTTTAAAGATAGAGGTTTTATTTAGATTCCCCAAAACTTGTGCAATGAAATGCATCCTGGTGATTGTTATATTCATGACATTAGAATTTACTCCTTTTGAAAATACTGATTTATCTGTTAACACAACAATTCTTGTAGTTTATTGTAAAAAATATAAAGATGTGCCCATGGAAGGGGGTGATGTGTGTTGTTCGTGGGCTCTCAGGGCCGCTCTCTCTTTCTCTCTCTCTCTCTCTCTCTCTCTCTCTCTCTCCTTCTCTCTCTCTCTCTCTCCTCCCACTCGTGTTCGGTATATGAACCGAATCAGGATGGATCCTCCTTGTGCTCTGCTTCTGTGTGTTCCACTGTGCTCTCTTCTGTCTGTCTTTCTATCTCTGACTCTGTCTCTGTAGTCTCTCCTCTGGTCACTTCCGACCTCTCTCTGTCTGTGTCATCTCGCCTCTGGTCTCTTCTGATCTCTCTTCTTCCGATCTCTCTCTCCCTCTCTCCGGAGCCTTTCTGTTTCAGTCTCTGGATTCTCACTTGCTCTCTTTCTGACCCTGACTCATACTCTGACTCTCACTCAACTTGTGCTCTGTCTTTCCCCTCCTTCTGGCTCCAATGACTTCCTGGTTCTCTTTCGCTCTGTGCTCTGCTTCTGTGTCTTCTTCTCTCCCCCCTTCTGTGTCTTCCCCCCTTGCTTCTCTTACAGTCTTAGTTTATATAGCAATCACATAGGGTGGTGACACAAAGGTGGGTTGAACATTAACAAATCAAATCAATCTCATTTAAGGAGATTACTCCAGATTACTAGGAGATCCACTCAAGGGTGGGATCCAAACAAGGGTGTGTCACTTTCTTCCTTTCTCAGCTAGTAAGCTACTTAAATGGTTGTAGTAAATCTACTTCAAATATTTCTAGTAGTGCCATTCCGTATGAGCACACTCAATACTTTTGGATCATTACAGCATTTGTCTCTGACCATGCTCTCAACTTATAGTTGAGTATTGTGGCGCTTTGGCCTGGTCCATTTTGATACTAGGGTAGCTCACAGCTTGTCCTGGGTCCATTCTGTCCCTCGTTGGGACCCTGCTTTTGGGGTGCTAGGAACTAAGGGTAACTGAGTCGAGCAAGCAAATGCCCAAGAGTGAATATTATTGCAGTCAATCAGCTCCCAAATTACAAAGCATAATATTAACTGTCGTCCTGTGTCCATATAGAAAGGACATTGCTTTAAGTTAAACTAAGTTACCTGTGGCAAGGCTGAAAGGACAAACCCAATGTTGCCTACAGTTTATGATATGATAATTTTGTGATAGATAAGGTTTATTTCACAGAGTTAAAGGGCTCTCTAAATAAAAAAAAACAATATAGTTGTAAAATTCAAATAATTGCAACACCCTACTACTTTGGAACATAGATCCATTCAAAGTAACCTAATTTCCCTAGGGCACTAATTCTATATCTAATTTACTGCTGACTCCATCATGTGTTCCTCCTAACAACAACGATTAGAAAGAGGAGGGGGTAGAGAGATTAATTATTTAAGAGACTAAGAGCAGGAGGAAGAACATTTAGCCACTTGGTATATTTGGGCAGTATCATTAGTAAATGTTTTTTTCTCTTTCCTGTTTCTGTAGAGTTTGCAAGATAATTCCTGCCTTGAAATCCAAATCCTTTTATGAAAGTTTTACACCTTAGTATCTGCTGAGAATTTCAAAATAGCTTTCCTACACTAATAGTAAGATAAATCCCATAGATATTTTGGTAGTAGTATTGTATTGATTCTACGTTAATCATTCAATTTCCTGGACAACTTTTCTAAAGTGAATGAGTTTGTTATTTCTTCCAGAGAGATGACATAGAGATATGTACTTATATAGATATAAATATATAAAACTGATAAATTTAGCTTTTTATAAATTAAAAATCCCTTTGATAATTTTTGATGGTCTTAGGGCTAGATTGCAATTTAATGTGTGCACTGCATCAACAAATACTACCAGCTCTCAATTTTTTCTCTAGTTCTGTAAATGATATTGGTGAAAGAATCTTTCGCTATTGTTAACACTAACATACTGTTTCTTCACAATGTATATCTACACAGAGAATAGTAATAGGACTTTGTCATGATTTAAAATTTTATGGAAGTAATGCAGTACAAGAAAACAAAAAGCAAAAAAATACAAGAAAGCATTTTCCTTCAAGAGATACTTAATAAAAAGGAAATATGTGTCTTAGTTTTTTAAACCCCTATTATTTATTTTTATAGATTTTAAGTAAATTCTTTGAGAAAGTTATAATTCTTTACTGAATAATTTTATTCGGTATAATAATTGTTATAGTATCTGTCATGAAACATTCCTTAAATGGATTAAGTGTATACTGGATTACACACAAATAAATAGGTAAATAAACTGAAAACAGAGAAACACAGTAAAAACAGAAAATAAAGTGTCAATAAACCAGTCTAAGATCTATAAGAGGTAAAATTGTCTAATATGTATGTTATGAAGGAATCCAAGAAAGAAAGGAATTGAGCAGATAACATATTTGAAATATAATAAAGCTACATTATGGATATATCCACAATATTTCTATTGGCAAAAGTAAATCATACACACTCACACAAGGGATCAAATTTATATTGCATTACGTTATCTCCACTTGCATTTATATCTCAATTATAATGATTAAAGCAAGGAAATTATTTCATGACATAAGGTAGAAAAGAGAAAAAGAGGCACAAGCAATATTCTTAGTAATAAAAATTTTATATTTTAGTATAAGATTTCAATACTATAGTTTTTTTTTTTTTTGTTTCTTGGGTCACACCCGGCGATGCACAGGGGTCACTCCTGGCTCTGCATTCAGGAATTACCCCTGGCGGTGCTCAGGGGACCATATGGGATGCTGGGAATCAAACCTGGGTCGTACACTTGCAGGGCAAACGCCCTATCCTCAGTGCTATCACTCCAGTCCCTCAATAGTATAGATTTCTTAAAGCTGAATCAAACACCAAAGATCAATGGATAAACTTTAATGAAAAAATATACATGAGCAAGAAATATAAACAAATAATTCATAATACATCACCAACATAATTTAAAAAAACTTATTATTTTTTCTTTTTTTAAATTTTATTTTATTGAATCACTGTGAGATACATTACAGGCTTTCATGTTTGAGTTACAATCATACAATGTTCAAACACCCATACCTCCACCAGTGCACATTCCCCACCACCAATCTCCCCAGTATAACCCCCTTCCCATCCCCCCCACCGTCTTTCTGGCCCTTGTGTCTACTGCCCTTGGGTGTCAGTCTCATGTTATTTAATACTCCACAAATGAGTGCAGTCCTTCTATTTCTGATTCATTTAACTTAGCATGATACTCTCCATATCTACCCACTTATAAGCAAATTTCGTGATGTCATCTCTCCTAACAGCTGCATAGTGTTCCATTGTGTAGATATACCAAAGTTTCTTTAACCAGTCATCTGTTCTCGGGCACTGGTGTTGTTTCCAGTTCTGGCTATTGTGAACAGTGCTGCAATGAACATAACTCAAATGTCATTTCTACTGTGCTTTTTTGCATCCTCAGGATATATTTCCAGAAGTGGTATTGCAGGATCATATGGAAGTTTAATTTCTAATTTTTGAATATCCAAATTGTTTTCTAGAAAGGGTAGACGAATGGGCATTCCCACCAACAGTGTAAAAGCGTCTCTTTCCCCCCACATCCATGCCAGCACTTGTTGCTTTTGTTCATTTGAATGTGTGCCAGTCTCTGTGGTGTGAGATATCTCATTATTGAAAAACTTAATTCTTAATGTGAATCCATGTATGAATCTAAGTATATATACATTTAAATGTGCATACATATATATCATAGACACTGATACAATGCATTAGTAGTAATTATTGAAATATGCTTTGTATACTTTGTTTTATGGTTTCATACTGATATTTTCCACTCATATGCCCAGAGAGATCAATTAAAAAGACAAAAACTTGCAACATGTCTAGGATTAAAATAGAAGTGGACTACATTTCTCAACAAAGGATTTAGGCACATGGTTTTTAGGTTAAAATGTTGCCAAAATTAATTTACAGCAATGAAATAGGCTAAGAAAAATAGGGGTTTTTTTTGAGTCCAGGAAAATGAATATAATGAAGACTCATAAGGGACTTAGCCCAGAAACTAGAATTTCTAATAATGTATTCTTTATTGAATTTGGGCCATATTCATCTCATTGAGTGTTATTTCAAAGGTATTTTATCTTAATTATTAACTTGCTCTGCTGTCTTCTTCTACAGATTTACAATTTTCATTTTTTATTCTGATAGCGAATTTATTTATTTTTTGGGTCCATATAATAGCTTCTCTTTTTATATGGATTCTGTCCTGTAACTTTTTAGTTTTAGTACAACCTTCTCCATTTCTGACCTATTCAGCATTGTAAGCCACTAAATTATTGTCCCAGAAAGAAATTGTCTCAGCAAAAAGATCAAATTGAATGTAGTTGCAAGACAGAATGTGAGATAAGTTGTAGATTACAATCAAGATCTCTGTCTATCCTAGGAATTGGTAGACATAAAAATAATCACACAGATAATTTCAAGAATAATTAAAGATGGGTAACTTCCCTGTTTTTTCTATTCATTCTACTGGAATAGGAATGTTTAATGTCAGTTTCCAGTGTCACTGCTTTTTTGCATCTTGGAAGATGCTGCTGCTGATAATTTCCATGTAATTTTATATTCTTCATTCACTCTTTGACTCTGGGGAGGTCTTTCAACTTATTTTGACCAAAATAACATGGCAGCATTGCTATGTGTAAGATCTGAGAGTAAGTCTCAAACACTTTGGGTTTTCAGCATAATTTCTAAAGCTATTAGGATTGATGACATCTGTGCTTGACCTTTTCATGAGATCCTGATAGACTCTATTTCTAAGAGGGCATTAGAAATTTTGTATATATATATATTTATATATATATGTATATATATTTATATAAAAGATAAGGGTGGTATACATGATAACTTTCTGGTATCCAAAAACAGAACTGTCAATAATTTTTTTTTAATTTTATTGAATCACCATGTGGAAGGTTACATAGTTCTCAGGATTATGTCAGTTATACAATACTTAAACACCCTTCCCTTCACCAGTGCCCATCTTCCATCACCAACCCCCCCAGTATACCTGCCGCCCCCTCCCACCTCCCCAGTCCCCACCCTTGTAAGTGATAAGTTTCACTTCGTTTATGCTTTATCTCGATTACATTCCATGTTTCAACACACAACTCACTACCGTTGCTGGGGTTTCCCCCCAAAAAGAAAAAGACAGTCCTATTGCCAAGGAGGCATTTGATAGTTCTCCATTGCTAAGAATACAGAGAGATTAAGTCCCACTGTTTGTTACATAACTTTTCATTTTCCCCCTTGCTCCGCGCCACTGAGTTCACGCATGTTTAGTAATCGCCACGCTGTCTGACAAAGGGAAAAAAACCGAAAAGGATGGTTATTTCCCATCATCAGCAGACGTGGGGCTCTGGCTTAGTTGATAGTCTAGTAGAGTGTCTGCAAGCAGTTTCTGGAACCAAAGGTCTTGCGCTGGTATCGGCTCCGGCTTGAGATTCCACCAGCGTCCCGCTGTTCCATGTAGATAATTTTTCCCCTTATATCCCATTCCCACGCCACCAGGTCTGTTTGCTTAATGGACATCACACTATGGTTGACGCCACACCACGTTTCTTCCCAAGAAAGAAGGATATTTCTTCTCAGCCGGCGAGGGGATATAGCTTAGTTCAGTCTAGAGAGATGGCTACCAGTTTGATTGCCTTCAGTATTTCATCAAAAGACTTACTATTCTTGTTAGGATCTCCCACAATAGTCCAACCCATTAAAAAGGAACCATTACATATTGCTGATGCTAAGATGACATTAGGTTTTGGGTTTCTGTATAAAGTCCAGGGAAAGTACAACCAGAAATAACACCACTACAAACTTTTACCCTTTTATGGTGCTCATAAGATGGAGAAACCTAGAGAGAGCCTCGGCGTCTCCATTTTGTGCTCAGAAAGCCGTGGACCCTGCGCTGTGCTCGGGAGGAAGGAGTTGAGAGAGAGAGGTTAAAAGAATTGGGGGATGCCCGGTTCCCACTGTCTCAGCCCGCCGTGGGGTCTCCGATCCCGTGCCGGAATTAGTTCAGTGGGCTGCTTGGAGTCCAAGGGCGCTCTTTTGGGCTCTTCCATCATGCTCGCTCCGCAGCAGGGCCAAAAGGCCAGAACTGTCAATAATTTATAGTTAATTTTAGAAAACTAAAAAACTATATAGAGTGGAAAAAATGATAACAACCAAAGACCTATGTAAAATTTGTAAAAATAATGAACATTAAAAAAAAGAATTCAATAAATTATAAACTGAATAAATATATAAATTATAAAGTGAAGAACTAAAAGCTAAGGAGGAACGGGTATAAATAATTATAAGACCTGCCGTGTATTTTAGCAAATAATATAGATAAATGAGATGATACAGATACCAAAATGGAAAAAATAAAACCAGACATATTGATAAAAATATTAAATGAAATGTACAACCCTCAGGTACATATTGATAGAACTAATATTTCTCTAACAAGTTCTGTAATAACATAGAAGAAAGAGAAACTGAAATTGATATTTCATCTTCAACAATAATTGTAAGAACATAAAAATAAAATTTAAACTAATCTTGAATATAGTAAAGAAGTGAAGGGATAAAAAGAACAAGAGAAAAGAAGGAAGGAAGGAAGGAAGGAAGGAAGGAAGGAAGGAAGGAAGGAAGGAAGGAAGGAAGGAAGGAAGGAAGGAAGGAAGGAAGGAAGGAAAGAAGGAAAGAAGGAAGGAAGGAAGGAAGGGAAGGAAGGAGGGAAGGAAGGAGGGAAGGAAGGAAGGAGGGAGGGAAGGAAGGAGGGAAGGAAGGAGGGAGGGAAGGAAGGAGGGAGAGAAGGAAGGAGGGAAGGAAGGAGGGAGGGAAGGAAGGAGGGAGGGAAGGAAGGAGGGAGGGAAGGAGGGAGGGAGGGAGGGAGGGAGGGAAGGAAGGAAGGAAGGAAGGAAGGAAGGAAGGAAGGAAGGAAGGAAGGAAGGAAGGAAGGAAGGAAGGAAGGAAGGAAGGAAGGAAGGAAGGAAAGAGGGAGGGAGGGAGGGAGGGAAGGAAGGAAGGAAGGAAGGAAGGAAGGAAGGAAGGAAGGAAGGAAGGAAGGAAGGAAGGAAGGAAGGAAGGAAGGAAGGAAGGAAGGAAGGAAGGAAGGAGGGAAGGATGGACGGAAGAAGGGAAGGATGGAAGGAAGGGGAAAGGAGGGAGGTAGGGGAAAGGAGGGAGGGAGGGAGGGAACCATGTCTTGAAACATGTGTCAGATTCAAGGACATCAATATTACACTTTTCCAAAACAAAGATAACATTTAAGTTGGCTTAGCAGATATAGAGGCAAAGAGGCAAAAGGGGGAGGCCTTCTTTAGATAGGGATGTAAGTTCTCAAGCTATAGATGTCTGATTTGTACCTGTTGACGCACAGAGACTTTACACCAACCAAGGCATTTTCCTAGCTTCTACTTTAATGCAAACTGTTCAGAAAAAACATCATTATTTAAAAAGCAACAAAATTAACTGCACAACCACCATAAGATAAAATAAACACATATATATTTGTTTCAAAAAATATAAAAAAAAATTAAATTGAACTCAACCAATATGTAGAATTTATATTACATCATGAATTTATACTACTTCATGGAATAAATGCCTTAACAAAGGAGTACAAAGAAAATTTAACATTAGAAAGAAATCAATTATGTGGAAGAGGACCCTGGGAAGACAAAGTAGTTGGAGCCTCAGAAGACTGTCTCCCCACAGGACAACAATTATACTGGAATGATTTGTCTGATATAGTCATTTTGAAACCTCAGTCTATTGAGGACTTACAACCTCCATAGTAAGGCTTGAGTGAACTGTGGTTACTCTCTATTAGGACTGGAGCAATAGCACAGCAAATAGGGCGTTTGACTTGCATGTGGCCAACCAGGAGTTGATTCCTCCGTCCCTCTCGGAGAGCCCAGCAAGCTTCTGAGAGTATCCTGCCCGCATGGCATAGCCTTGCAAGGTACCCATTGCGTATTCTATATGCCAAAAGCAGTAACAAGTCTCACAATGGAGATGTTACTGGTGCCTGCTCAAGCAAGTCGATGAATAATAGAAAGTACTACTTTCTATCAATTATAGCTCACTGTATCACTGTATCACTGTCATTCCATCGTTCATCGATTTGCTGGAGCGGGCACCAGTAACGTCTCCATTGTGAGACTTCTTGTTACTGTTTTTGGCATATTGAATATGTCACGGGTAGCTTGCCAGGCTGTACTGTGGGGGTGAGATACTCTCGGGGGCGGAGGATTCAAACCTGGGTCATCTGCATGCAAGGCAAAAGCCCTACCTGCTGTGCTATAGCTCCAGCCCAAATATAATTGCCAATCCTATTCAGGATGACTCAAGTGAACAACTTCCAGAAGACGGGCAACAGGCAGATTGGATGATAGTTGCCGATATTGTGGATGTCTCCCTTCTGGTTTTCAATTGGGATGGAACCTTGCATACGGACAGGTAGCGTGTGAAGAGCTGAGCCAGTGTTTTTGATATGTCAAAAACAATGACAAAAATGGGCCTCATTCTCCTGATCAAATTTATCAGTCACAAATCAAAAGAACAAGATTTTGTTTTTTGGAAGATGAGGTCCAGTTTGTCCATTCTGGAACTTGCATCTGTGTGCCATATGCTCTAGGAACACTGGCACAGCTGCATGCCATTTGGTGGTGGTGGAAGTTGGAAAGGGTTGCTATGCTAAGCTGATCATAATTGATAATTAATCATTGATGTAAAGAGAGGGGTTCGGCAGGGCGACACCTAAAACTCTTCTGTGCCACCTTCGAGAACGTCATGCAATGACTGGAATGGGAAGGAATGGGAGTGAAGATAGACAGTCAGCAACTACACCACCTCCTCTTTGCTGATGACATCATTCTAATAACACCAAACATTAGCCAAGCCCCACGAAGGCTGGCTGACTTTGACTGTGATTGTGGAAAGGTCGGACTGCAGCTGAATCTCACGAAGAAAATGTTCATGAGAAACGGACTAGTTCCTGACATTCCATTTGCTCTCAACAGAACAAACATCTCCGAATGCAGTAATTATCTGTATCTGGGTCAAGAACTCAACATGACAAACGACTTGGTGTGAGAACTGCTCGGGAAGAAGAGAGCAGCGTGCAATGCCTCCTTCAATGCTCAATGATCAGCGCTGCTGCCTCATTTGCCAAAGTGTCGAAAATCAGATAGGCCAGACACTTAATGCGATTTGGAGACAACTGCTGGACTAGAACCATTACTGACTGGATTCCACTGGACGTCAAAAGAACACCTGGCCGCCCGCATATGAGATGGTTGGACTTCTTTGTCAAGACCCTGAATGAATGAATGCTTTGATGCTCTTCAGTTCCTGGAGCGAGCAGACACAGTTGGGCTACACTATCACTTGACAGGGATGAATGGAGACGTTACTGGTGCCCACTCAAGCAAATCGATAAGCAATGGGATGATAAGTGATACAAGTGCTACATTTGATCAGCGATTGAGCCATAGATACAGTTGTTTCAGTAATACAGACAAGTAAGGAGCTCCTTCAGATGGCTGAAGGAATTTCAGGGGTTACTTAAGAGAAATTCCCTTTCTCTTTTTCATAATTTTGTTTTTGGTTTTGGGTCACATACAGTAATACTCAGGGCTTACTCTTGGCTCTGCATTCAGGAATTACTCCCGGCAGTGCTCAGGGGACCATATGCCTAGAATTGAACCAGTATTGGCAATGTGCAAGGCAAGTTTCCCCCCTACCTGCTGTACTATTGTCCCAGCCCACTATGATTTTTGGGTCATACCTGGTGATAATCAGAGTTTACTTCTGGTTCTGTATTCAGAAATTATTCTTGGCAGTGCTTGGGGGAACCTATGGGATACCAGGGATTGAATATGGGTAGGTTATGTACAAGCCAAGTGCCTTACTGGCTGCACCATTGCTCGATTCCCCCTTCCAATACTTTTATGTGCCTATAGAAAATGTAGCATAGAAAAAAATACCTTCTGAAATTTGAGTTGCTGTGGATGGCAAAGAAAAGGAAAAATTGATGTTAAAAAAGCACAAAAGAAAAGGATAAGCACTATAAAAATAATTAAGAAGGAGAAGGACGACATGGTGAACATTGGGAACATCTGTAATTTTATCCAGTGACTGAAACAAAATAAAGATAGAATTTTCCCCCTTCTTCTCAACCTCGATCCTCAAACTATATCAAGTAGATATGTTCTTAAGATTGGAATTCCTTTTTTATCAGCCTTGCACAAGCCCTGTTCAGTGTTACATAAAAAATAAAATACTTCTCCTGCCCATCATGTACACCTAGATTATATCCTTTCTTCTTATTGTAAGGTGAAATCATTATCCATTTGATGAGCCAAGTTTTGATACTGCCCTTGGATACTTCTCTTGAGCTGGAGCCTAAGTTTCTAATAAAACTTATTGGGAAATGTTAAAGCCTATGTCAATTTCTACTGTGTGATGACCCAAGAATTTAAGCGACTGATTACTTGATCTGAACTTGTTTCCCGAGAAGTGAACAGATATGCATCTAAGAAGGTGAAATAGATGTCTCCCGTACACTAAGTGCTTTTACTTTGAACACTGTTGGGCAGAAAACACATCATTGGGAAGAACTTGAAATTGTCGATGTCTGTGGAGTTTCTCCATTTTCTTCCAGATTTGTTTTTATTTGCTGGAAATTACAGAAATGCTTAGTCATGACTGAAGTGAAAAAAAATAAAAAGGTGATATACAAATTCCATCCTATGAGGATATATATATATATATTTTTTTTTCAAGAGTTTATTCATTTAGATCTGTAGTCGTCCTCATCTTTTGCTCACTCAGAAAAATAAAATAACAAAATAATGTTTTGCTTTTTTTTTCTTCTACACGATCCTCTTTAGAAGTAAAATAGTTTATTTTTAACATAGAGAGATCTAGGGAAGCGTGATACCATATGAGTTGTAAAAAATTGTGATGGAAAAGTTAGTCCCTATTTGTTAACTATCAAGCTGTGTTCAATCCGTCGGCACATCTATCTCAGAAAAATCAAACTTGTGCTTCTGTCTATACACAAATCAGACCGGCAGTGCCCTTGTTAGCTTTGAAGTGTGAGCACTATTATATTTTCAGTCTAAACCCAGTAAGAGTGGTAGAGATTCTGCTTCCCAGATGTCTTTTGACGAACATCTAAAGAACCATACTATTTATATGATATTAATGCTGGCTAGTGGACTCCTTAGGATAATGGAGACGTTTTAATAAAATAAATCACTTTTGAAAAGTCTCTGACATGTATAATACAATATAAACATTGCTTTATTTTTCATCTACCAAAATCTAAGCTTTATTTTATCACCATTCACTTTAAATTCATTCAAGTGCCTTTTTGTAATTTAAAAGATTCTGAAATATGGGGAAGAAATGACCATAATGACAAACTCTTTGTGTGGTATAAAAATGAGTTACTTGGGTTTGCTCCTTCCCATATTTCTACATAGTACAAACTTTTACTAAGCATACATTACCTTTAAATAGAAATATGTTTATTAATATTTTATATTCATATAGTAGCCTCATTTAATCCAAATTATAAAAGATTATCAGAACAGTAATAAGAATCAGCACCTAAATGATTTCTGTGTTTGGACAATTCAAATATTTTATTATTCTAATTTCTATCAATTTTATCTTTTACACATCTCTCTAATTATTCTTCTAATCCCTCTGCTCTCCATTTTGACCCTGATACTTTGCCTTTATTATTCAAATTGCAAGCAATAGACAAGCAACCTAAACTACATATGGGATAATGTCAAAGGTTAGTGCAGAAGTGAAAAATTAAAAAACTCAGTTTCATAATAAAGTATATCTTATTTGATCCACAGCATAATAATTAATATATTTTAGCAAATGCAATCAAGAATCTGAAACAGAAACACAGAAGGATGTCTTAGTGTATAGCAGTTAAAAAGAGTACAGTGATGAAAACAAAACTAGTATTTATTGAAAGAGAAAAATATTGAATTTTAACACTGCAAAATTCTGTAAATAAAACAGTACATATATTTTAACATCTTTATTATTTTTTAATTTAATCACTGTGAGATACAAAGTTACAAAGTTGTTTATGATTGGTGTTTGGTCACACAAAGTTCCAACACTGTCCCTTCACCCATGTACATTTCCACCAACAGTGTCCCCAGTTTCCTCCTCACCCTCCTGCCTGCCTCTTTATTGATAGTTTCATCTCAGGTATATAATATTCCAACACCAATTCCACCACCAGTATCCACTTTTCTCCAACAACGTTCCCATGCTACCTCCCATCCTTTCTACCCCTATCCTACTGCCTGCCCCTTTAACAGGCACATTTCAACGTTCAGTGGTTGTAGTTTAGATCTTATCTTTCAGTGTTGTTGAGTCTATGCCTTGGATATATAGTTATACCACTTTCCCATATCACCAGTATACCCAAGAGCCCAGACATGTTTCCCTATTACTTCCTTTTCTCATCTTCTTCATTCCTGACTCTATTTCTTTCTTTCTCTGCCCTTAGTCTCCCTATCCTCTATTGTCTTATAGAATTTACAGAATTAGTTGTTAGAAATTTAGACTGATCTAGCTTTATGAAAAGGAAACCATTTCAAAAGTATAGTATTTTGTTTTGCATATTTTATCACTTTTTATATTACTCCCGGGATTAAAAAGATTTACTTAGCATGCTTATATGCAAAAACAATACTGATAGCAACAATCCCAAGCAGGGAAATTTTGTTATACATCTTTTTAAGTTCCCTAAAATTGACTCAATAAAGACTTGTATTGTTTTAGATGTCCCAGGTTATGAAAAGAAAAAGACAGGTAGAACCTGACTCCTGTCCTTAAGACGTTTACAATTTAGCAGTCATTCAGATTAATAATCATGATATTGAAAATGACAAGGGAAACACAGCTATGTCTTATGGTAAAAATTAAGGTGGGTCTCTGACTTTGGGATAGAGGATACTTTTTTTATGGGGAAATTATGCTGAAAATTGTATCTGAATATATAAGCTGGTTGAAGAAAAATACTCTACACATAATATTCCATACATAGGAAGGCATAAACTTTGGAACAGGCTATGGAAAAATAAATTGTTGTTTCAGCAAAGTAAAGCAAGTGGGACTGGAGAGGGAAATCTAAATCTAGGAAAAGAATCCAGAAGTCAAATGTTCTAGCAAGCTTAGCACATTTTTGGGAAATTAAATACATATAGATTTAATGAATGCTGCAGAAGCATATATGCATACCTAAGTATAATTACTGTAACAGTTACAGACAGTGCATATCCTTCCTAATGAGAAAAAACACAGATTATATTATTTTATTGTTTTGTATTTTTGTTTTTGATTTACACTACATGCAGCAGTATTCAGGGCTTACTTCTGGCTTTGTGCTCAGGTATTTTTCCTCGTGGGTTTGAGGACAATATGTGGAGCCCAGGAAACAAATCCAAGTCAGACGCTTGCAACACAATGACTTTATCTGCTATACTCTCACTTTGATCCAGGAATTGCGTTTAAGCAAAAGAGCAAGGAGGACAATACATTTCTCAATCTAAAGGGATCTATATTCTAGTTTAGAGGACGAGATGCAAGTGAAAATTACTAAGAGAGAAGAACAAGACCAGAGACAGTGGTAGTGGTTGTGGTGTGAACTCTTTCTATACCTTAGAAATAGAGAATGGACCAGTATGACAATAATAGCTGGAAATGATCACACTGAACAGGAACTGAGTGCTAAATAAAGGTAAAGGGATAACCTTTCACTATTTATATTGCAAACCACAATGCCCAAAAGGGGGGGGGTAGGGAGATATATATCTTTCTCTATTTATATATATATTTATATCTTAGTTTATATATATAAACTAAGAGTTAATATATATTAAGTCTTGTAGGGAGCCATCTTACAGAGCTTGGCTCTTATCGGCTAGTCCAGCGGAGGCTGCTTGGGATTCCTGTGATCTTATCATTTCACCACTTGTCTCACTAGCCAACGGCCATGCCTGATCAACATTTTACTATTGTTCCTGTGGGGGTCCAAGCATGCATACCACCCCCTCCCACCAAGAGGTATAAGTATTGTAACTGCTGTGAATAAACTCTCTCTCTCCTCCTCCTCCTTCTGGCTCTGCGTCTGTTCATTTGGTTACGTCCCCTCCTTAGCCCCACGAAGGGTCCTCCCTGGGGGACAGGATGGGACCCCACATCTGGCGCCCAACGTGGGGCACTAGGGGACCACCGAACACCCGGTCAAGTTCACGTCGGCCGACGAATTCACGGAAAAGTGAGTGTCTCTGAGGGTCGCCTCTCTCTTGGCGCACACCCTGGTATGGGACCGGGCTTGAATACAGTCTCGTGTTGAGGACGAGATGGTCACTGGCGGGAAGGCTTGAATTCCCTTGTCTTGTGTGTATGTGTGAGTGATTGTGCAGTCTTGGACGTCCTCGTCCTTGTACTGAGTCTGTGGCTCCACGACTTGGCATCCTTAAGATCCCTTTAAGGTTACGGAGTCCGATTGGGCTGTCTGCGATTCCACTAGGAACATATGGTCTAGGGTGGTGCTGGTTTAGACACTGGCCGCAAGTCACCTCTCAGGCTGATCCACTATGGCTAAGTTCCTCACCGGCCAGACATGCATCTGAGTGGTTTGTTATGAGTGTCCCCATCCCCCCCACCCCTTCTTGTGTCTTTTGTGTTTTCATTTCTGTCGAGTTGGCAGAAACTACCTCCCAGTGTAGACAGTCACTGGTGGAAGGTCGAATCCCTTTGTCCTGTGTTTTCATTTCTGTCAAGTTGGCAGAAACTACCTCCCAGTGTAGACAGTCACTGGTGGAAGGTCGAACCCCTTTGTCCTGTGTTTTCATTTCTGTCGAGTTGGCAGAAACAGCCTACCAGTGACCCTTTCTTTTCTCTTCTTGCTTTATGGCCTGCTTATCCTCTGTTTCCAAGGCTCCCTCAATCTGTGGGGATGAGGCCACCCCCATGCATGGAACTGACTCCTCAAATTCTACTACTATAGACTCTGACCATCCTGCTTTCCTACCTGAGCCCTCCCAAGCGGAGGCGCCTCCAAGACTTTAAAAAGAAAAATGGCAGTTGGCGACTGCTACAGGATCTACGAGCAGTAAATAAAACAATAGTCATTTTGGGGGCGCTTCAACCTGGACTGCCGTCCCCAGCAGCCATTCCTTCAGAAATGTATAAGACAGTACTTGATTTAAAAGACTGCTTTTTCTCAATTCCCTTGCATCCTGATGATCACTCCCGCTTTGCCTTTAGTTTGCTAGCTTCTAATTAGAAAGAGCCCAATGTACATTGGAGCAACCCCATTGTCAGGGGGATAAGACCAAAGGTAATGTGGACGTCCGTAGGGCAGGTTCAGGAATTTCAGTGTGAATGTGGTGAGTGGGTGCGCACCCTTGTGAAAGAAGGACCGGTCCGAGCGAGTGCAGGAGTGTGCTTTGTGCGTGTGCCTTTAGTGTGTGTGTAATTGTCTCATTATCTTTCTCTTAGTTCTGCTTATTATTATCAGCAGAGAAGGCAGGAAAATGCAAGATCATGTGGTTAAGTGTTTAATAATATCAGGAAATAAAAGTATATCACTAAGGTAGCCTATCCCCAAATCTGATAAGAAGTCACTAGTTCCCTGCCTCAGAACTAGTCTTGACCAAGAAAGAAAAATGCTAGCATCTGACCACCTTAGGTTTCAACAATTTTGAAAAGGTTTTGCCGGCTTATATCAACAAAAGTGCTTTCTTGACCCATTTTTAACAAGCAGGAAACGAGCTGGTCAGGCAGAGAAACGGGGAGCAATGTTCCCAATCGGCCGACAGGGCTTAACTTTGCCCTGGGGACTTGTTCCTTCCTTTCTCAGTCTATCAGTTTTTTCCTTGCCGTTTCTGAAGGGCCACATCGATAGATCAACTGCAGATGTGTGCACATATACATGTGGTGTTTTTAGTGAACTTATTGTCTGTCTGTTTGTTTGTCTGTCTGTCTCTCTATGTGGAACACTTGAGTGCTGGAGCCAGAGTGAAAATCAGTGGTAAAAATTAGGCCTGGGGAAAACAGGATCGTCTCAAGAGATCAGAGTGATATGCAGTTCAGCAATTTAAAGGATCTATGTGATTTTGGAACCTGTTAGACCAGGTTTAAACAAAGATTTCTAATTAGAATGTGGCGCCTACAACGAAATTGAAATTTTTAGTCTAAATTTCTTATTGGAAGAACATTAATAGTTATTAACAGTTGAAATTCTTTTGAATTCCAGTAGCTGTACTATCTAGAAAAAGCTACAGAGCTAGAGCCAGAAAACTAAAAGTGAAATAAGAATTCAGAGAGTGCAAGGCTTTATCTTATAAGCCTCAGCCAATTTTAATGAGGAATTTAGCTGTTTTTCAAGCAACAGAGGTACAGAAACCCTCAAAATAAACAAAGTTTACTTGTGTTTCCATAAACATTTGACAGTCCAAATGCTTTTCTTTCTATGCTATTATCAAAGTTTGGTTAAAAATATATATATATATATATATATATATATATATATAAATACCCAAAGTGCTTTTTCTGTGTTTGAAAGCATATTTATATTGTGGAATTGATAAAGTTAGAAAGCTTGTGATTTGAACTAACTAAGGTACGAGAACTATTGAACTTAAGCCAAAGAAGATTTACTCATGTTTCATAAAAATTGATGGTTTAAAGGTCTTATGCTGTTGTGTAAATGTACATATGCATCTATATTGGATTATTAGAATGTGAGCTGAAATAGTTGTGGTTAAAAACAGGTTAGAAGAGTAATGGTTTAGTTAAAATATGTTTTTCTAGAGTTATAAAATTGGTTGCAAAATTTATTTTACAAGTGTTTTATTTGATCTGAGACTCGGTAACTAAAATTTCTATTGCTACTTAGCAAAGAATTATAATAGATTAATCTCAGGTGTCAGCCTGATAGTCTAAAGCCATAGTATTGGGCCTTGGTTAAAGTTTGAGATGTGGGAACTTTTACTGACTATTGTTAAGTCAGTCTATCCAGTACATGAAAATGCATGTTATTATTCTGATAACGTTATTCATTGCAAAGCTTTGTCACCAGGTATCATACCTAGCTCGGACCATCAGAGAACTTTGTACACAAGTGTGAGATCCTTAATGTTTTATGGTAATCTATGAGTGTTTTAATCTTTATATTTGTGTTTTCCTAGAAATCAGAATTCTAAGATGTCTCCTGGTTAATTTCTAATGTGAAGTGAACTTTTGCCAAGTGAATATATGTTGTAAGAACTTTCTAAACCTTTTTGAATATCTATAGAACTGACAATGCTTTTGAAATGGTATGGCAGAGTAGTTTTGTCGTGTTAAATGAGATGATTGATAATTAGTGTCCAAATTTGGGAAATCATGTTGTACTGAGTTTAGTAAAATAAGAGTTTAAATTTGTGGGACGACTATAAGGAATATAGATGTATGTCTTAAGTCAGAAAGATAATGGATGCAGATATCATCAGTTGGAAAAAGGAAAGTAATCCTGTTAAAGTGAAGTTGATTTTGAAATGGGTTGAAGGAAAGTTATAGGACAGAATGAATATAAAGGAAAGTGTAGAAGGTTTGAGGTTGTGTTTGAAGGAAAGAAACTGATCACTGTTTTAAGAAGCTCTTTAAATCACATGCAGAATTGTTCTAGTATGTTTTTTGGTGGGATCTATGGAAAAGATATTGGATGGATTGTCTGGACTCCTGTTAGAGTGCTCTTAGATAATTGAATTCTTCAAAAGTTTCAGGAAATCAAGGGTTTTTTCAAATGGGATTAAATGAATTAGACATGTTTAACTGTACACTGGACTCCCAGTACAGTGCTCTTATTAATGGGAAGTCAACGTTTTCAACATGGGATTGAATGGGTTAAATATGATGTTAAATTGTACACTTTCTCTACAGATTTTAGATTCTTTGGCTAGGAACTACAACAAATGGGTGTGTTGCATCTCACTGTGAGTAAAAGTGAAATGTTTTTCTCTTCTTTGTACCTTCGGTATGTTTTTGATGCTTCGTGGCACTATGTTGGTTTGCATAAATCCAGACAAAAGTCTTTCCTCTCTGTAATAGGGTCTACCCCTCATGCAGACAGGAAAATCAATTATGGGACCCCAAAGCCCTCTTTCAGGGAAAGAGTCAAGGGATTGGTCTAAATGACAGGAGCAGGTATTTAACAGGTACTGTTTCAAGTACCCTACAAACCTCAGGGAGACCCTAGAGGCCAGTTGGCTTAAGGAAAGAATGGAAATCATCACTGCTATGGAAATGAGGAATCTGGGAATCTGTGTGACTGGCACAATCTGGGCCTACTCAGCATCAAGAAAAACCCTGGAAACCAGGATCTCTCTCAGCCCTGAAAAAGGGAGGGGATGGACTCCTTTCTGCCAGGATGCATCTACGGAAAAGGCCACCTCCAGTTCAACCTGAAAGCTCGAGACCATCCAGTTCATCGTGGGACATTTATGGCCAGGCCTGGGTAACTCTGACGTGCCACATAAGATTAATGCCATTATTGGTGTGCCTCCTGTCTTTAGCCCAACCCCCAGGACTTCTCAGTAAATAATGGGGTACCCCAAAATGGAGAGTTCTCCAGTCTTGCTGTGTTTATGCAAAGGAACAAGTCAGATTTGTTAAGCCATCAGGCAAATTTTAAAATGAAGGTGGAGAGAAAACCATGTTTCTGTAACTTGCCTTTTACAGAATCAGATTCAAATTCTACAGAGTGATCTAGTAAATGTATTCTAATCTTGATCTAAAAGGTATCCCTTCTGGGTAATTCAGGTAAAATGTGTTTTGCTGACTGTAAAGTAAGCAGCCTAGTCTTTGGGACTCAATGTTGAACTTACTATCACTAGTCTGAAAGCCATCTTTCATGGGAAGGAACTCAGTACTGTGCTTTCTGTTTCATTAATGAACCTAGTGGAAATTCTGGGCTTCCTTTCCTAACACTTGTTCAGCATCAAGGAACTCACCAAGGAGAGGATTGGCAGCTTGACATGCAAATGATCAAACACTCATTCAAGGTATAAATATCTATTGGTTCCAATTGATAGCTTCAGTGGATGGGTAGCTTTTCCAACCTGAGAAGTGGCTTGGTGCTTCTAGGCCACTAGAAAAATCTGGACATAGGAAGTCATTTTCTATCTACCATGGGTGAAGCAGTTATTCTTTTCCATTGTTTTTTATGACAGAAATGGGTATGGCATTATGTTGCTTTGGTTTCTGTTGCTTTAACTCTTATGTTTCCTAAGATAGCAAACTATTTTGTCCTTACTAGGTCAGAAAGGACCTTCCACATCTCCAGAGTCTAATCATCTCAAAGTGCCATCCCTCAGTCTAATTGATCTGATCTTTTCTTTCAGATAACTTCAGGAACCCAACCAGTTCATTGCCTGGGGCCCACTAAAACTAAGGTAGCTTGAGGTTTCACCCCTTGTGCAGGCAGGGTCTGCGCCCCTCTGTCAGCATGAAGCAGCTTCAGAAGATGGATCACCGACCATTTTCCCCTTATAGATTTAAGGTGGTGAAATCTCTAGGGGGGAATATGATGTAGGCAGGTAGATAGGGAAAGGCCCTTGGCAATGAAACAGATTAACAAAGTCTCTGGGAAGGAGAATCCTGAGACTGACCCACCCTGTGGATACAGAAAACAGACCTGATAAGACTTTCTAAAGAAGACCATCACCACTCCCAACCTCCCTGGTAACCTCCTTAGCAACGGACTTTTACCCGAGAAGAAGCCCCCACGTGGGGGCAGGTTGAAGAGACCCTATAAAAGACACCTTGAACAAAGGAAGCGCGCGCATATGCTGCCTGAGCCCATGTGCTGTTTGTGCCATGTGGCCGAGCACATGTGTCGCCCGCATCTCCCCCCTTGAGATGTGTACTTTCATGTTTTCCTGTTTGTGTCACAAGGGATACCGGACAATGCCTCCCCTGACCACATTTAATTTAAAACAAAACAGGGGGAGATGTAGGGAGCCATCTTACAGAGCTTGGCTCTTATCGGCTAGTCCAGCGGAGGCTGCTTGGGATTCCTGTGATCTTATCATTTCACCACTTGTCTCACTAGCCAACGGCCATGCCTGATCAACATTTTACTATTGTTCCTGTGGGGGTCCAAGCATGCATACCACCCCCTCCCACCAAGAGGTATAAGTATTGTAACTGCTGTGAATAAACTCTCTCTCTCCTCCTCCTCCTTCTGGCTCTGCGTCTGTTCATTTGGTTACGTCCCCTCCTTAGCCCCACGAAGGGTCCTCCCTGCGGGACAGGATGGGACCCCACAAAGTCTCCCTATATATAGGAAGAGAGAGAGAGAGAGAGAGAGAGAGAGAGAGAGAGAGAGAGAGAGAGAGAGAGAGAGAGAGAGAGAGAGAGAGAGAGAGAGAGAGAGAGAGAGAGAGAGAGAGAGAGAGAGAGAGAGAGAGAGAGAGAGAAAAGAAAAGTGCCCTGCCATAAAGGCAGGATCGGGGGGTGATAGGAGGGAAACTGAGTGCTAGGAAACATACATTGGTGGAGGGATGCGTGTTGAAACACTGTTTGAAACCTAATCATGAGCAGCTATGTAAGGGTCAATAATAAAATGCTTTAGAAAATTAAATAAACCTTTGAGGTGTTTACTGATGAAATGACTCCTAGAGACTTCTTCAGAACTATAGAACAGTGAAGAGTCATTTCTGTAAGTTTCTACAATCTTACAGAAATAAGACTGTTAGGCCATTAGCTTATTTTTAAAATATCTTAACAATTTAGCAATAGGAAGTAAATGCAAATCACACAGGAATTTCTTCAATGACATATCACCCTATTTTTTACATTTCATCCTTACTGGGACCATAACTTCACATAAAGTAGGGTTTTTCAAGACACTTACCTTGTATAGACTGGCAGGCTCAAGCCCCAGCACCAAATATGGTAGGTGAAAATGCAACAAGAGTAGAATTAGTATGAAAATAATATTGGTGAGATCGCTAAAAAAACTTTGAATTATTATGTAAAATAGGAATTTGTGATAGGTTACAGCTTATTTCAGCTATAATTCTTCTTTCAAACTTTCAAAGGAAAAGTCCTCTCCATACCTTGACTTGTGTTGGTCAACAGAATATTAGTACACATCATTCACTGTATTACTGTCATCCCGTTGTTCATTGATTTACTCAAGCGGGCACCAGTAAGGTCTCTATTCCTCCCAGCCCTGAGATTTTAGCAGCCTCTCCTTACTTGTTTTTCCCAATGATTGGAGGCTCTTTCAGAATCAAGAATCAGGGGAATGAGACCTATCGTTACTGTTTTTTTTTTTTTTTTTGCTTTTTGGGTCACACCCGACGATGCACAGGGGTTACTCCTAGTTCTACACTCAGGAATTACTCCTGGCGGTGCTCAGGGGACCATATGGGATGCTGGGATTCGAACCCGGGGTCGGCCGTGTGCAAGGCAAACGCCCTACCAGCTGTGCTATCGCTCCAGCCCCTATCGTTACTGTTTTTGGCATATCAAATACGCCACAGTTAGCTTGTCAGCTTGCCAGGCTCTGCCCGTGTGGGCGGGATGCTCTTGGTAGCTTGCCAGGATTTCTGAGTGGTGTGTGTGTGTATATATATATATATATATATGCATATACATATATACATATATATACACACATATATACATATATATATAAAACTCTATGATTTGTTGCCTACTGTCTGAACTTCTTCAAATATGGTGTGGCAATTATGGAGAATGGGTAGGAAGTATCTTATAATGTGTCTGGAAAGCAGCCTGGATCATAGCGGCAGTTGGCTAGTGGAGGTCGGCTGCCAGGGCTGGGTCCCTTGGGCGGGGAGGGTTCTCACCCGTCCCCCTCTGGGGCACCCCGAGTGAAAACAGCCTGGCATAGAGCCCTAATATTAGTTCACATCATTAGAAAAGAAAATTAATAATTTGTGTTACTAGGGTATGACAAAGCCATCTCACTGATGAATAATTTGGGGGAGATTCAGCAAGCAGGACAAAAAGACACAACTATTTAAAATTAATAGTATTATAATTAAAGGTAATAAATATATATATGTTGGTCAGAACAGCACAGAATCTTTGGGCCCTAACACCGAACCATCATAGTCTTCCTACTTCGTGAGAATTCCTGACATGAGCCTCAGATTTGTTTAGCACCATATGGAATGATTTTTATATAAGTAAAAAATAAAAAATTATATTTAAGTGAACAGAGAAAGTAAACAGGCATTTCTTAAAAGAATACATGCAGATGATCAACATGTGAATAAACATATTTCATCACTTTTCATTGAGAAAATACAAGTGAAACCACTATATCATTTAATATCTATTAAAAGAACTATTAACAAAAGGAGAGAAGAAACAATAAGTGTTGGTGAGGATGTGAAAAAGAAAGAACCTTTGGGACACTATTAGATGGTAAAATAAATCAGTGAAGCAACAACAGAAAACAAAAGAAATGGTTTTCAAAAAGTCAAAAATGCAACTACCATATTCACAGAATTGAACTTCTGGTTACATATTTAAAGATTATGAGAAACTGTTGAAATTGAAGATGGCAATTTGGAAAGAAGGGGTAAGTAATGAATTTCAAGTGAATTTCATGAAATTAAATCCAGTTCTTACCCACAAAGGATACAATAAGGGTGATTTTACAGTCCTTCAACAACGCCCTAGCATAAGATCCTAAGATGGGGCAGTTTGAATGGTTTTGGACAAGTTAGGCACTCATTCTCTGTCACCCATGTATATCTACTCTAGATGCACAGTTGTTTGCCTTTACACTAAGGGGCATACTTCGTTCCTGAAAGTCCCCTACGTTTCAACTTTGGACAGTTAATTCCTTTATGATGCACTTTTCTCTCTCTGGAGAAACTCGTATTCACTTTGTAAAACAAACTCTCTTCTCTCTCCCCCTCACGTCTCCTAAATAAATGTCTTTAACTATCTATTTCTTTCCCCCTGAAATGCTTTCCTGTAAGAATAATCAAGAAATCTGGGAAATCTGCATATGCAGCAGTTAAGTCTTTAATGGTCATACTGTCTAGGAGCATCTGTTGGCTTCTGTGAGTCTACCAGTGGCTTCACATGTGAGGTCACGGTGAGCCACACATAGGAGTAGCACATCCTCCAGAGTTTACTTCCCCTCTGTATGGCACATCCACTAGCACTAGTGATGAGAGGTAAATCAATGTTCTCCTTTGTATCTGAGGTCTGAAAATTCATTTGGGGACACCTCTCCACCCCTGCTAATATGACAGACTGAAACTTCTATGTTGTTGTCTAATTTTGTTGAAATGATTCATTGAAAAAATATGACAAAATACATAATAACTGAATCAATGGATTTCCTATGATGGTGTATCATAAAAGAGTTCGCAAAACAAGGAATGCTCACAAGACTTGCCATTGGTTAGTGTTTGGAAACTTAAACTCTAGAAAAATTCTAATATCCCCACATCTCAGAAGATTGACGGTTCATTAGGTCTAAAGTGTACAAGAAATGTTTCTTAGACTGAATTTGGATTTTCCATTTCTAAGTGTGGAATTGGGCCATATACTTGACAAAAGGTTTCAAATGACTTTCTCCCATAAATAATCTTGGGAATTAAAGTTCAAGTGAAACTCCCTGGTAGACAACATTTCTATGAAAACATTAATTCTGCTGGGAAATTAAATATGTCTTTGTGTGACTCCACAGAGAAAAGGTTCAAGGAAACATGGTTATTCTGGACTTAACTTCTGGTATTTACAGGGCTTACCCTATCTTTTGTTACAATTTATAATTCTGATTCTTGTGAGTCTCTCTAGAAATAACTGAACATGACAGTGGTCTTGGTCTCCTAATACACATTATATAAATCAAACGAAAAGACTGTGAGGCCACAACACACACTTTGTCCTTGGTAACTTCTTAGCTTGGAATTTGATTCTAACTCTTAAGATTAAGGGCTGCTTTCCTATCTGAAGCTTTCAATATTTTTAACTTTATAAATGTATTCTCTAAACCCCAAACTTAATTTATAGTGTCTAGGGATTGAACATGCCAGATATCTCAGTAAATCTTCAGTTAATGTCTTTAAATGACTTCAATTTCTGATAGTGAACCATCACATTTTGGTGGTTTACTATATACAATTGCATGTAAATGTGTCCCTTTTTAAGCATTTTTCTATATTTTTAATTAGTGATACAATATACTACTTTTCAAATATAGTACGAGTATAGTGAGCTTATGGGAACCCTGTGATACATATATTTATAGACAAAACATAAAAATGTGAGTATAGAAACTGACATGCATAATTCATTGATGCTAAAATATTCTGCAAGTTCATACTCTAAAGTATGATAATGTAAATTTTTAATGAAATTTTTGGTGACTCAAAACTCATCGTATGCTCTTGAGTAACACTAAGGAAGATCACTTTCCTCAAAGGTGGATCAGGGAAGTTAAAACACAAGGGAGTTATCAAGGAGATAAATTCATTATGGGTCTTATGGATAAACAGGAAACTGGACTAAATTTCCAACTATCTTGTAGTTTCAATTTTAACTTTTCTAAAAAAACATTTTTTTGTAAAAGACAAAAGATATTTCTCAACAAGGGCTATTGAGTGTGTTAGATTAATATCAAGACAAATACTAGTATCAATTATTATAATACATTCTAAGGTATCTGTAAAAAACTAAGGCACGCAGAGGGGCGTGTGCACTCTCGGGCTCTCCGGGGGGCTCTGTCTCACCGCCCGCATTTGGTGCTCTGGAACCGCTGTGTATGGCTGTCGGTCAAGGGCAGGCGACGGAAGGACGAGGACCAAGCTGGTTGCTGATTAGTTACCATTTATTCAATCTTCCATCTTTCCCATCTCCCGCACTCCCAGCTCCATCCTCTCTCTGGGTCTACTCCAGCCTCCTCTAGTCTCTCCTCCTTTTTCTCTCCCACCTTGCCCTCTAGGCTACACCCAGCCAGGTAGCAAAATCAACATAAGAAAGCCCTTCCTGAGGGCAGGGCATTCCAAAGCCCTTCCTGACTCTGAAGGTTTTATTTCCTTTCCTTAGTCCAAACACTTATTAACATCTTAATACTAGTTATTTTTGTATGGACATAGCAAGAGATATATTGAGGCTTTCAAGGCAGCTCTCCTGACAACATCTTGCCACAGACTCAGATCACAGCACTCAGGCCAGATTAATCATTCCTCACCCTAGCAGGGTCCAAATCTAGTTATCACTGTTTGGATCATGACAACATTTGTCCATGATCAAGCTCTTAACTTATAGTTAAGCATTAGGCACTTTGGTCAGGCCCATCTCGATGCCAGGGTAGCACACAACTCACCGCTTGCCCTTGTCTCGTCCCTTGTCTAGACCCTGCTTTTGGGGGTGCTAGGAAGTAAGGGCAGCTGAGGCTTAGGTCAAGAAAACAGATGCCCAGGAGGAAAATATCATGTAGAGTCAAATGACTCCCAGGTTACAAAAGCATAGCATTTGCTAAGTCTTCCTGTGTCCATACAAAAAGGACATTGCTCTGAATAAACTATGCAAAGGACTTAAGGAGAAGAGAAAAACAGTATTTGCAAGTCAACAGAACACTAAGAAAGAAGTTACAAATAAACACAGAGGAGTGAGAGCACTGTAATGGGAGTAACCCAATAAACCTAAACTACCTGAGGCAATGTTATCCTACAGGTATCCAGTACTATTCAATTTTGTCTACAAACTATCAAGGCAAATAAGATAGAACTCAATATATACTTCTTCTAGCATATATACATGCTGAGATGCAGAGAAGTAGCATAGAACAAGTTTCACATGTATGAGAATCTGGATATTATGAATTTTTTTAATTTTCTGAGTGATCTCTGACACGGGCAATTTCTTGTATGTATATAGTTTAACTTACATACTTTAATAAAATTTTGTTTCACATTAATATTTATGCATCAATCTATATGATATTTTGAGAAAAGAACCTGAGAGGTCAGAGGTGATCACCAGATTTATCCTTTATAAGTCACTCCAGGCAAACCTATAGCTGACACAGTATGTCAGTATGGTCAGTGAGGAACAAGGAGTTAAAACACAAACCAGAAGTAAAAGTTAAGTACAGTCTTTCATTCACATGCATGTATATGAATGTGGATATGCATGTGAGTTGATGTGTATACACACACTTATTTTCCCTCAGTTTTTATTTAGGAAGGATACTTTTATAAATTAAAGGAATTTTTATCCTGAAGATTTCCTTTTATGTGAATTGATGTGGTGAATGTTGATTAAAAACAGTTTGTGAGCTCTTCAACTATATTATTTCAAAGAAGTTTTTTAAAATATTATTTTTAAATTTTATTTTTTATTAGCAAATCACCGTGAGCTACAGATACAAACTTACAAACTTTCACATTTGCATTTCAGTCATACAGTGATTGTTTACCCATCCCTCCACCAGTGTCCATTCTCCTCCACCAGTGTTCCCAGTATCCCTCCCACCAGCCCCACTCCATCCCCCACCACTCCATCTCACCTCTGAGTGGGTTTTTTTGTTCTCTCTCCTCAAGAAGTTTTAATGCAGTGACTAGTAATGCCAAGTGAAGAAAGTGACTGCATTTGTTATACATGGCATCCCAAGACTATGTAAAGTGGAGCGCAATCTGAGGGAAGGAGAGCCTTATAAACAGTGACTACCTACAGCCTTAAGAGCCTAAGTTCTAGAATTTAGAACATTTTAGCAAATTAACAGATTTATTTTTTTGATTTGAAGTAATACATTTCCTTTATTTAAAAAGGTGTGAAAATAGCTGGAGCAATAATACAGAGAAGACGCTTGCCTTGCAGGCAGCCAGCCTTGGTTCAATCTCCAGCATTCTAAAAGGTTCCCTGAGCCCACCAGGAGTGATTCTTGAGCCAGGAATAACCAGCTGTGGCAAAAAAAAAAAAAAAAAAAAGGTGTGAGATTGCATATCTAAGGCAAACATGCAAATATAACATGCAGAACAAGCTCACATCCAGTGTAGCACTCTTTCTTGAGTTGCATCTTTTGCAGCTGAATCTTGTAAACGTTCTTTATTGATAGCTCATCCACACATGTGTGACTAACTTCAACTTTAAGGCCTTCTTAACACTATGACTCCTATTTTCGATAGTCTTTTTCCTTTATAGCAAGAAGTTATTGAATATTTTGCCATTCTTCGTACAGCCTGACACAGAATTTGGAATTATTTGGGGGTTAAGTACCACTGTCTTATGAATTTATGTACATCTGTGTCAAAATTATCCCTTTATTCTTCATGCTCATCTAAACAGAGGCTTACCTTATATATTTGAATTACTTTGCTTCTCCATTCCATGAGTATGCTTCATTTTGGACATATTAGAACTTATCTCTGTCCTACATTAACTTGGTAAGTTCTTTTCAAATATTTTTAGGAACAAAGAGATTTTAAAAAGAATGAATGAAACTATATCATAGAAATCTTCCAGAGAATTGTGTGTGACTTTTAATGAGACATAGTCCTAGCTGACTTAATATTGGGCATTAATTTCTTTCACTCAGAATACTGTCTCCATAAAAGCGTGAAATCAGGTTTCCAGGAATGACTCGATCCTTACATTGTGTCATCAGAGAGACTACTAACCATGGTTCAGATGTCTGTGATTCCTTCTTCATAGGTTCATTTGTTGAGGTAGGGACTTTGGGAGGTGATTAGGTGCAGAGTCTGATGACTGGAATTATGGTCCTTATAAAAGAGGTACCAGATACATACTTTGTCTCTTATACCATCTATAGTTATAAATATATCAGTAGCACTACCTTGGACTTCCCATCCTCCGAAATTTTAAGAAATACATTTTATCTATAGGACAGCTTATAGCATATTTGTTATAGTAGCTCAGACCAATTAAAGCATAGATACTATTGATGCTTACGGAGAATAATCTAAACCAGTACCTATGTGCATACTTTCAAACAACAGAAAGAAATTCTAGCTTCCAAATTTAGAAATTCTAGATTCCAAATTATACTTTTAGAAAGTTAGAAATTCTAGCTTCCAAATTATGCTTTTTAAACATGCCCTGAAATTCTTCACAGCTATCATTATGCAAAAATATCAATATCGGTTTAATTTAGAAAGTTGTTTAACATTTTTAAAATGATCACACATGTTTTACTCATGGTTTAAAGATACAGGGCTATAAAATCCTATTATCCATAGCAGATGTGGTGGTGAAGGGATAGCCATTAGTTTCCTAACAATGATAAAACTAAATTACATATACCATTTCCTAGAAGGCATAATTATGCTTCGTGGGTGGGGGCAAAATATACATCATCTATAATAAATTACAAATGTCAAATAGACACAAAATAAAAATCACTTTAAATATCATACCTTATTAACTGCTCATTGAAGAATGCATTGAAGAGTTTAGCATGTATAATCGAAAAACAAGAAAGCTGCCTTTTCAATTTCCATTAGAGAGGCAGAGAAAGACATTTGCAGTCTAGTCTTTATTTATTGCTCTTTGCTTTATATTTTGCTATTGTTGAAATCAAGCCTTGTCTTTGTAGTGTTGACTATTTCCAGCAACATGACTTGAGGGTATGTTGTTTAGAAGTGTATAAAAGGGATGTAAATTAGAGAGAGTGGAATAAATTTTAGCTTAATTTTTGTTGCTTACATGCTAACTAAACTAGCAACTGCAATGAACCTGAAACTCCATTCTTGCTCAGTCTAAGGTAACATTAGCTACTCATGTTCCCCAAATTTCCTGACAACTTGACTTGGCAGTCTTAGCATAGCTAACCTGAACCCAAAATCTACTAGTAAAAGTAATTTCAACGCATTTTTATGGAATATGTTTAGATGTTTTGAGTTTTAAAGGACACATCTACCAATCAAAAAAGCATAAATAATTCCAAAAGTGCATAAATGCATCCTATTTCCACCCAGCTGTGAATAGTTTTGGTACTATTCTGGAACAAATTATCTTAGAAAACATCAATATACTGCACATGAAAAAATTAAAATTTTAAATATTTATGTTAAAGCATAATAAAGTCAGTTGGGAGATTTCTGGTAAGAGGTATAAAACTGGTATGTCAGATTTGATGACAGATTACATATCATCCCAATTATATATACATTATTTTGGCATTTCATTCTCGCATGCAGCCCTGAGCATTTTTTTCTTTAATAATAGTTTTGAGGCAGTGCTATTTGCACTAACAAGGCATATTAAAATGAAAGCACAACCTACTACAAAGCAAACAAATGTTCAAATGGCCAGAGGATCCTGCCTGAAGCCAACTTGACAGTTCAATTATCCAAACGGTTACAAATGACTGTATTGAAGACAAATGTTTGTGTATTTCTCTCTGTGAGCACTGCTCATAAGATCAAAAAATGTCAAAGATAAGGGACCTTCTCTATCAATAACTAAATGTTTGTGAGAGGTGATAAAAGGCGATGTGAGGTAAATTAAATAATTAAGAGAATTTGGGACTTGGGGAATGTTTTAAAGGATGAGGTTAGTAAGCAACATTAATGGGATTTCAACAGTTAAAATAAAAGTTTACTTGACACCTCCATGACAGTATTCAGGAGTAATGATTACCTTCAAACATATAAGTAATAATTCCATTCAGCTCTACTTGTCATAATATCAAAGTTATGATTAATAGGTAGTAAAATCATGTGAAAAATATTAAACTTATGATCCTAAGTGGATATAGTGTTTTCTCTATGTATGAGTTTTTTGTAGACTTTCTTCATGATTGATTAGTCATTTATGTACTTATAAATACATTCAAAATCTAATTCACGTTTGTTTTAGTTATTTAAATGTAGTACTATATAAAAAAACTATCATTTTAAAAAATGAATTTATTTTAAAACTTAGTTCTATGCTTAGTTCCTCTCAAGCTGGGGAAGTTTTACTTTCTTCCCTTTCTACAATCCAGGAAACCTATTAAAATATTTTAAGAAAAATTCACATTTAATTTACTAATATCTCTACTTCACTTACAATACTTAAATAAAACCACTTACATACTTATAGCTATAATAAAGGCAATAACATTAGTCTATCATTGATTTTGAATGTACTTCTAAATAAAAAAATTTTAGTTCCTGCACTTTACCTTTTTACATCAGGCCCAATATAGTCTCCTTTCCCTGACTATAATTAGATGAGACTGGAAAAACTGCTAACAAACAATTTTATAAGTATTCCTCAGTTTCAATAAAACAATTGTGAGATTAGATATGGGCTGGAGCAATAGCACATTGGTAGGGAGTTTGCCTTGCATGTAGCCGACCAGGTTCGATTCCTCCGCCCCTCTTGAATAGCCTAGCAAGCTACTGACAAGCTACCGAGAGTATCTCGCCCACACGGCAGAGCCTGGCAAGCTAACCGTGGTGTATTCAATATGCCAAAAACACTAACAAGTCTTACAATGGAGACATAACTGGTGCCCCCTTGAGAAAATTGATGAGCAAGGGGATGACAGTGACAGTGAGATTAGATAAGTACACACAAAATAGCAGGTTAGAATGGATAAGTATCACACAATCAGTCTATAGTAAGTCTTTGTCATTAAAATAGGGTGAACTTGGTCTGGAATGACAATACAGAACGTAGGGTGCTTGTCTTGCACGTGACTGACCTGGGTTCAATCTCTGGCATGCCATCTGCACTTCCCCACTCCCAGAGCCCACTCCCAGAGCCCTGCCAGGAGTGATTCTTGAACACAAAGCCAGGAGTAAGCCCCATGCACCAAGTCAAACACACAAACAAACAACAAAAAATATAAGACCACCTCTCTAGTCATGGGTGATGGAGATTCCAGAACGAAATTCCTAAATGGAGAAGTTCTTCTTTCTCTGCATTTGTTGATGTCACCACCCTTTTATCTCAGTCATGTCCAAATTTAAGCTCCATTTACAATTTTCTTAAGATTCAGGCACAAATTTAGGCAAAAACTTTTCTTTTTGTTTACTCTTTTAATCTGATTATCTTTCAATAAGTGTTTTATAAAGATAAAGCTGCATTGTTTTGGTTCATGAATCTTTTCCTGAAGAAGAAACAAAGTTTTTTTCCAGGTAGCTCATTACCAACAAAGTGGGGAAAAAGCACGAAGTTGTTAAAGTCCTTGACGAAATTGGTTGCCTTGTCAACCCCTTTACTCCATCAAATCCTGCTCCCCATTTGCTCTGTAAATAATCCCTCCCCCATCACGCCCTCCATCCCCCACATGTATTAAAGGGATCAGAGGGTTTTCTCTGCCACCATATTAGGGATGATCAGAAAATAAAACCTTTGATTCCCTGAAAAAATATTAAGGTAAAGATTTTTTTGAATGCAAGCAGTGCAACGCAATTCATATGAACATAGTTCATATGTTAAACAATCCAATAAAGAATACAAATTCATTTAAGAATAGAATCTAGCAGAGGTTTTTGGTTGTCTTATAACTTGCAACTTCTTCTTTAAGAAAATTTGTTGTGAAATTCTCTTCTATCTTTAATAGTGGTACCACATCATGAAAGTGTACTAGATTTCGGTTCTGATTCTGTCACATGAATGACTTTGCAATACAACTTCTGCTAAGTCATACATAATCCCCCTGATTATAATTTTACTCATGAAAACAGTAAATACATTCTAGGTTACAGTGTCATAAATTTCAAATGAAATTCAGTATTAAAAATAAAGCTCACTAAGCATTTGTTTAAGGAGCAAACAATAATGTCCTACACCAAAAAGATGTTTCCATTATTTTCTTCCTCCAATTTTTTTCCACATGAAAGACTATGTATTAATACCTGGCCAGCAGTATTTACCTATCATGACAAGTTTTTTAGTGCCCTCTAGAATTTTCCCTTTCAGCACCTAATCTTTACAGCAAGCATATTTCACTTTTCAATTCCTTTCTATGCCCATATAGAATGATATTTTAAAGCCATAATTAAAGGTAAAATATTCATTGCTTCATTTATTGCCTGAATTCTTCTTGAGCACTTTTTGTGATATGCATAGGTGAAGATTATTCCTCTTAGTCATCTATTTCTGTTCAATATACTCTAATTTAGACTCTAAAATTTTATAAAAACGCAATATGATGTGTTCTTATTAATGTAATTTAGAATGGCATTCAAATGATTCCAAAGTAATGTGATTTTTTTTCAGAGAAGTGTATTGGAATTTCCTTACAGAAATTTGAACTTTTACTTATTTATTTATAAAGTACTGCCTTAAATACCCTAGGCTTTACTTAACCTTTCATTTGCCAAAGTTAATTTTTCTCCAATCAATTGTCTATTTTTCTGCTAAAAAAATAATAAAATGTGGGGCTGGAATGATAGCACAGCGGGTAGGGCATTTGCCTTGCATGTGGCCGACCTGTGTTTGATTCCCAGCATCCCATATGGTCTCCCGAGCACCGCCAGAAGTTATTCCTGAGTGCATGAGCCAGGAGTAACCCCTGTGCATTGCTGGGTGTGACCCAAAAAGAAAAATAATAATAATAATAAAATGTTCTGGAATAGCCCTTTTTATTCAACTAATCAAAGAGGTAAATTTAATTTTAAAAATGCCTAACATATATATATATATATATACACACACATGTATGTATGTATACATATATATAATCTAATGCCAACTACCAGGACGCAAACTTCCCACATCATGCCTTCGCCCAGATGTTTGTGGTTATACATTCACCTATAGGCCCTGCAAAGTTTATATTAAACCTGCAAAGCTTATATTAAATGCTCAAGTTCAAATAAATTTTGATAGCTCTATAACATTGTGATTATGGATTCAGGAAAACTAAAGTCTTATTCTGCATTTTATAATTTTTTCTTTCTACTTTTTATTCTATTAAAACACTACAAATTAAAAAATATTCATAGCCTTTACTATATTTATTTTTATTTAGGAGGGGTGTTTGAGCCACACCCATGGTATTTGGGACCACACCTGCAGATGCTTACCTAAGTTATTCCTGTCTCTGTACTCAACAATCACCTGGCTGGCTAAGGAGATGATATGGGGTATATAAGGTAACAGGTATCAAACCCAGCTCAACTACATTCAAAGCAAGCATCCTAACTGCTGCATTAGTTCTCTGGACCATCACTCTATTTCTTCGCTTCTCCTCTTTATACCCTGGAGCCAAGATTGGTTCAGGCATCCCTATTTAAACCACTGTATTTCCTTATCCAGTTATTCTAAATAGTACATTAAAATTATATCATCCTGTGTATAATCTTTTTCTTCTGGCTTACTTTATTTAACATGATATCTTCTTGTTCCATCCATATTGCTACAAATTGCAGGATTTTATCATTCCTTATAGCTGCATAGTATTCCATTGCTCATATATACCATATTTTTATGATTCACTGATCTGTTGTTGTATATTTCGGGTGATGCCTGTTATAGTAGTCTTGCAATGAATAAGGGTTTGCAAGCATTCTTTTGAATGAATGGTTTCTGTTTTGGGTGTAGCTCTGCAACAGTGGAATTGCTCAGTCATCAGGTAGAACCCTCCATACTGTTTTCATAGGGGTTGATGAGATATTCCCACCAGCAGTGAATGAGAGTTCCTTTTTCACCTTTACCCTGCCAACACAAATCTTTAACTTGATGTAGTTCCACCTACTTACTTTCTATTCTGTGGCAATGCCTTAGATCCCAATAACTGTAAGCACTTCTTCTGGTGGGAGGTCAGAACTTAGAATGGAGCTGTGGGAAAGTAAGAATACATTTCATCTTCTTCAGAATATTTTGGAGGGCACACTTGGGTGGTGCTCAGAGGTCATTCTTAGCTCTGTACTCAGGGATTATTCGAAGGCAGGTGAGGGGGACAAGCCAGGGTCCAAATTTGTGTAGAAGGTGTGCAAGGTAAGTCCTTTAACCTTGTACTAAAAGTCAGGCCCTTCTTAAAGAATCTTAAAGCAACAGTGAAAGCAGGAAACACAACTTAATCAAGATCTTCAAGATGAATGTTTTTAGGCAGCGTTGTCTTTAACAATCAGTAACTTGTATTGATGTGGATATGGAAACAAATCCTAGGCATTAGTCTAAAGTCAGTGTATGTTCTTGAAAGATCTTTGTGAACAAGCTCCTTAGTAGTATTAATTTTCTCTTACCCAGACTCCTTATATTATCCACTTAAATCATGAAATAAAGTGGATGAGCTTCCCAGGGACAGAAGCTTAGCTATACAGTCAGTTAATCTCTCATAAGATCACAAAAAAAATAAATAAGTAAATAAATAAAGGCAAGGAAAGCATATTAACAAATGATCATGGGAAAACTGGTCAGCCACATGGAAACAAATGAACACAGACTACTTCCTAATGCCAGGCACAAAAGTAAAATTAAAATGGAATAAGACCGCCTCCTCCAGATGGAATCCCCGTGACACTGAGATTCTACTAACATGGCTCAGGTATGTGGGGACCAGGACTATTTCTCCAAACTGCATGGGGGCACTGAAACTGGGAAGTTCCATGCCAGCTTTTAGCCTGTCCCTGGCCCCAGAAGGCAAGCCCTCGACCTGCCCTCTGCGCCATCTTGCCACACTCAGCAGTGAAGAATCCTGGCCAGTGGACCCCACACACCGGAGAATGCTCTGGACCCCAGAACGAGCCGATAACACTGGGGTGCCGAAGATGGAAAAAGTGCAGTCTCCCCGCCTACTCCAGATGGAATCCCGATGACACTGAGTATTTGGGGACCAGGACTGTTTCTCCAAACCTTTCTTGATATACAAAAAATATTCAGGAATGACTCCTTCATCCCAAATGGCCATGATCCCAGAGGCACACAAACCAATCTCAGAACGCAGCGGCTGCTGGCAGAAATGCCCCTGGACTAGCCCAAACCAGGCAGAAAGAAAGAGATAATAAAACTTAGAGCACAATTAACGACATGGAAACCCAAAAGATAATTCGAAAGATCAATGAAACCAAGAGCTGGTTCTTTGAGAAAATAAATAAGATTGATAAAACACTAGCCAGACTCATAAAGAAAGAGAGGGAGAGAACACTTATAAGTTGAATCAGAAATGAAAAGGGGGACATCGCAACAGAAACCAATGAAATTCAAAAGATCATCAGTATGATGAAAATCTATTTGAAAATCTGTATGCCACGAAACAAGAGAACCTAGAAGAAATGGATAAATTCCTGGATTCCTATAATCTCCCAAGGCTGAACCAAGAAGACCTGGAGTTCCTGAATAGTCCTATTAACATCAAGGAAATTGAAACGGTAATCAAAAGTCTTCCCAAAAACAAAAGCCCAGGCCCAGACGGATTCACTAGCGAATTCTTCCAAACATTTAAAGAGGACCTATTGCTAGTTCTTCTCAAGCTTTTCCAGGAAATTGAAGAAACAGAAACCCCCCAAAACAGTTTCTATGAGGCTCACATCTCCCTAATACCAAAAGCAAACAAGGACACCACAAAAAAAGAAAACTATAGGCCAATATCTCTGATGAACACAGATGCGAAGATTCTCAACAAAATATTAGCAAACAGAATTCAACAACTCATCAAAAAGATCATACACCACGACCAAGTGGGATTCATCTTGGAGATGCAAGGATGGTTTAACATTCGGAAATCAATCAACATAATCCATCATATAAACAAAAGAAAAGATAAAAATCATATAATCATATCAATAGATGCAGAGAAAGCATTTGACAAGATGCAGCACCCGTTTATGATGAAAACTATTGCCAAAATGGGTATAGAAAGGACCTTCCTCAATATAGTCAAAGCCATCTACCACAAGCCTACGGCAAGCATCATCCTCAATGGGGAAAAAATAAGACCCTTACCTCTGAGAACAGGGACAAGACAAGGATGCCCACTCTCTCCTCTTCTGTTCAATATAGTACTGGAAGTACTTGCAATAGCGATTAGGCAAGAAAAAGATATTAAGGGCATTCAGGTAGGAAAGGAAGAAATCAAGCTCTCACTATTCGCTGATGATATATTATACTTAGAAAACCCTAAAACCTCTACCAAGAAACTCGTAGAAACAATAGACTCGTATAGTAAAGTTGCAGGCTATAAAATCAATACCCAAAAGTCCATGGCTTTCTTATATGCAAATAGTGAGAGAGAAGAAAGCAATATGATAAAAGCTATCCCGTTCACAATTGTGCCTCAAAACATCAAATACCTCGGAATCAGCTTAACTAAGGAGGTAAAGGACTTGTATAATGAAAACTACAAAACGCTACTTCAGGAAATAAAAGAAGACACGAGGAAATGGAAAAATATCCCCTGCTCATGGATTGGAAGAATTAATATTGTCAAAATGGCAATTCTCCCCAAAGCATTGTACAAATTCAATGTGATCCCTATAGGGATACCCTTGTCATTCTTCAAAGAAATGGAGCAAGTGCTCCTGAAATTCATATGGAAAAATAAGCCCCCATGAATAGCTAAAGCAATTCTTGGGGAAAAGAAAATGGGAGGAATCAACCTCCCCAAATTCCAACTCTACTACAAAGCGGTAGTCATTAAAACAGCTTGGTACTGGAACAAAGGCAGTGCGGCAGACCAATGGAACAGGGTTGAATATTCTGACACATCCCCTCAAATATATGACCATCTAATCTTTGATAAGGGAGCAAAAAAGGCGAAGTGGAGCAAGGAAAGCATGTTTAACAAATTGTGCTGGCAAAACTGGACGGCTACATGCAAAAAAATGGGCTTAGACCTCCACCTATCACCATGTACAAAAGTCAGATCAAAATGGATTAAGGACCTCAACATCAGACCAGAATCCCTAAGGTACATTGAAGACAAGGTCGGCAAAACCCTCCACGACATTGAAGCCAAAGTTATTTTCAAAGCTGACACGCCACTGGCCAAGCAAGTGAAAACAGACATAAATAAATGGGACTATCTCAAACTAAGAAGCTTCTGCACCTCAAGAGAAACAGTGACCAAAGTACAAAGACAATCTACAGAATGGGAAAGGATATTTACGCAGCACTCATCCGATAAAGGGTTGATAACAAGGATATACAATGCACTGGTTGAACTCCACAAGAAGAAAACTGCCAACCCGATCAAAAAATGGGGTTATGAAATGAACAGAAACTTTCCTAAAGAAGAAATCCGAATGGCTCAGAGGCACATGAGAAAATGTTCCATATCACTAATCATCAGGGAAATGCAGATCAAAACAACCATGAGATATCATCTCACACCACAGAGACTGGCCCACATCCCAAAAAACAAAAACAACCGGTGTTGGCATGGATGCCGGGAGAAAGGGACTCTTCTTCACTGCTGGTGGGAATGCCGACTGGTTCAGCCCTTTTGGAAAACAATATGGACGATTCTCAAAAAATTAGAAATTGAGCTTCCATTTGACCCAGCAATACCACTCCTGGGAATATATTCCGCAGAGGCAAAAAGGTATAGTAAAGATGGCATATGTATTTCTATGTTCATTGCAGCACTGTTTACAATAGCCAGAATCTGGAAAAAAACAGAGTGCCCCAAAACAGATGACTGGTTAAAGAAACTCTGGTACATCTACACAATGCAATACTATGTAGCCATCAGAAAACATGAAGTCATGAAATTTGCATATAAATGGATCAACATGGAAAGTATCATGTTGAGTGAAATGAGTCAGAAAGAGACAGACATAGAAAGATCGCACTCATATGTGGAATATAATGTAACTGAGAATTACAAGTTGGCAATGATGCAACTTCTGGCAGATATATCTCTGGACTTAGTTACTAAAGTACCGAAACCCAAAACCGAGAGGCCTTTAAGGGAGAGACTCTCCAAACAATAATAGTGAGTTTTGTTGAAATATTGAATGCAATCAAAGTGAAAGTAAAGTGAAATTTATTAGTTACACAGGCGGGGGGCTAAGGGTGGGGAGGCTAGGGGCGTGGGTGGGTTAGGGGTGTAGGGGTGCGGGGTGGAGCTATACTGGGATTCTTGGTGGTGGAATATGTGCACTGGTGAAGGGATGGGTATTCAAGCATTGTATAACTGAGATGTAAACCTGAAAACTCTGTAACTTTCCACATGGTGACTCAATAAAAAATAATAAATAAATAAATAAATGAATAAATAAATAAATAAATAAGAAATGCTCCTGGACTGTGAACTAAGCTCCGGCCCAGTGCAGCCCCAGGAGGGGATGGGTTTTTGTCTCTCGGCCTTTTCCCCTTTGTGGGAGCATGGTCACCACCACCTTTCAGAGCCAATTGGACAGAGAGGTAGGAGACTGCAGTGATGAGGTGCGCTGGAAATCTCGTGATGGCAAAAGGGGGCAGAAAGGGGGCAGAAAGGAGGCCCTGCTCCCCACCCAAACAGGACCCTGAGTGGCCACCCATGAACAGCTCCTCTGCTCCTGAACAGCCATGATCCCAGAGGCACACAAACCAATCTCGGAACGCAGCAGGTGCTGGCAGAAATACCTCTGGACTTAATTACTAAAATACCAGATACCACATACCAAATACCACAGCCGCTGTCACGGCCATGCGACATCATATGCTTTTCATTATCAGTAATAAAAAACAAATGATCTATTGATGCCTTTTTGGCAGATCTGGTTGTTGGGGGAAAATTACAAATAATAATAGTGGGTTTTCTGTGGAAAATTGAATGTAATCAAAGTAAAGAGAGAGTAAAGTGAAAATCATCTGCCACACAGGCAGGGTGGGGGTGTGAGAGAGGTGGGTATACTGGGGTTGGGTGTTTGATCATTGTATGACTGAGACTTAAACCTGAAAGCTTTGTAACTGTTCTCACAGTGATTCAATAAAAAAATAAAATCAATCACAATCAATCAATCACAATATCCCGTTAATCACCAATTTCTCGGGTGGGCTCAGTAACATCTCAATTCGTCCTTTCCCTGAGATCTTAGAAGTCTACTTCGACTTGGCCCTCCTAACGATGTTGCATTGGGGGCTCTTCAGGGTCAGGGGAATGAGATCCAGCTTGTTACTGGATTCTGCATATGAATACACCATGGGGAGTTTGCAAGGCTGTCCCATGGGGGCAGGAAACTCTCAGAAGATTGCCAGTTCTTCCAGAGGGAGAAGTAGGCTAAAGATATAAAAAAAAAAGCTTCTGAGAGCTTGCTTTTAAGTCTCTCTCTGGATGTTGGCCATTGATGGGATTACACACACCTGGGTTCCTCTGCCAGTACCTGCATGCATGAGGCCTGTCCGAACATGTAGAGAGGAGCCTCCAGCATGGCTGCAGCTAGGTTCCGGTGGTCTTCGGCCGCCGGGAGCTCTGCTTGGGGTGGGGAGGGAAGCTGGAGCCCATCCCCTCCGAGGGGCCCCGGGGAAGATAGCCAGGCATGCGGGCAAGAGACTCTTTTTATAATAATATTTTTATAATAATATTTTTACAATAATAAAATATTGTTATTTTTATTTAAAAATAAAATAATAATAATAAAATAAAATAAGATGGAATGAGACACAAATAACAGACCTGAATTCTTAAGTCATATAGAGGAAAATAAATGCATTACTCTCCATGCCATTAAAGCTAGGGCATCTTTAGGGATGAAATGCTACTGACCAAGCAAGTTGAAGCATAGATAAACAAATGAACTATATTAAACAAGGAAGCTTTTTTCACTCGGAATAAATGATCAAAATACAAAGACAGCCCACAGATTTGAAGAAATGATCTTCCCCTACTCATGACAAGTGGTTAATATCCAAGATATATAAAGCACTGGTATAATTCAACAAGAAAAAAGCATCCAACCCTATAAAAATTATGGAGAAGCAATGGAGGGGAATTTGTTTAAACAAGAAAAACAAATGGTATTGGTGAGGATGTGAGGAAAAGGCAAGGCAAATTCACTACTCTTGGGAATGTTGACTGGTCCAGCCTTTCTGGAAGACAGTATGGAAATTCCTCAACAAATTAGCAACTGAGCTTCCATATGACCGAGCAATACCCAAGTGCCTCTAAGTTACAAATCAGAAAAGACACCTGCACTCCTATACTCATTGCAGCACTATCTACAATAACCAAAATATGAAAAAAAACCCAAATGCCCATCAGCAGATGACTGGATATAGAAACTATGGTACATATACTCAATGTTTATTGTGTATACATTGGATATAGATGACTGGATATAGAAATTATGATATATATCACTTATATCACTTGTCATCTCATTGCTCATCAATTTGCTCAAGTGGGTGCGATTAACGTCTCTATTTGTCCCTGTTGTGTGCTAGTGTCTGCTGAATCTAGGAATACAGAGCCTCAAACCATTCATTCAGGGTCTTGATGAATAAGTATGACCATCTCATGGGTGGGCGGCCATTCGTTCTTTTGACATCCCATAGAATCCAGTCTCTAACAGCTCTAGTCTCCAAATCGCTTCATGTGTCCGACTGATTTTTGGCACCTTGACAAACAAGACAGCGTCCCTGATTTAGGATCATTGACGGAGGTTGGAACTCCGGATTTCTTCTCTCACTTGAGTGAAATGTGATGCTCCAAGCATAGCTCTTTTGATTCCTCTTTGGGAGAACTGAATGGCATTCTTACCTTGTTTTCATAGGGCCCAGGTCTATGAGGGGTATGTTAGTGCAGGAATAACAGTGGAGTCAAAAAGATGTCCTGAAGTCAGAAGTTCTTCTTGAAGGCGTTCCACATGGCTCTCTTCCTCCTTAGCAGCTCAGGTGCCAAGTCGTTTGTCATGTTGAGTTCTCAACCTAGGTACACATAACTACTGCATTCGGAGATGTTCATTCAATTGAGAGCAAATGGAACGTCAGGAACTAGTTCGTTTCTCATAAATATAGTCTTCATGAAATATAGCTGAAGTCCGACCTTTCCAAACTCACAGTTGAACTTGGCATTTGTGCTGCTAAGCTAATATTTGGTGTTATTAGAATGATGTCACCAGCAAAGCGGAGGTGGTGTAGTTGCCAACCATCTATCTTCATGCCCATTCCTTCCCATTCCAGTCATCACATGATGTTCTCAAGGGTGGCACTGAAGAGTTTCGGTGAAATGGTATTGTGCTGCCAAATTCCTCTCTTTATGGCGATGATCACTTCCTTGTTGAATGGTGAGATCCTGGTGGTGAATCCATAATACAACTCATGAAGGAGCCTGATGTACTGAATTTGAACACTCTGACTAGGACTTCAATGACTGTTTCAGTCTGAACAGAATTAAAGGCCTCCTTTAAAATCAATGAATGATAGAAAGAGTGGCATCTTGAGCTGTCGCAAAACCTCAATGAACTTAGTCACCATGTGGATATGGTTGATCATGCTGGCTGAATCCTTTTCAGAACCTGGCTTGCTCTCATGGTTGTCCTTCATCTAGTGTTCTGCCAATCCTATTCAGGATGACTCGAGTGAACAACTTGTAGATGACGGACAACAAGCAGATTGCGCGATAGTTGCCAATGTCATGGATGTCTCCCTTCTTGTACAACAGAACAGTTCTGCTCATTCTCCATTGGGACAGTACCTTGCATTCAGATAGGTAGCATTTGAAGAACCAAGCCAGTGTATTGACGAGTACTGGTGGCAGATTCTTCAGTTGCTTGGGTCTGACCTTGTCTGTCCACTTCTTTACTGATGAAATGGCATGTCCTATTTTAGAAGGGAGAATGCTGGGAATGACATATGAATCCTGTAGAATTTGGTATGTGGGCAGGTGGATGTGGCTATGGAGAAAGCCCCTTTTCAGTGGTTCACCGCCTTATCATGGTGAGGGGGTAGCATTGGTGCCAACTGGCAAAGAATAAACCAATAGGTGCTGCCCAGAGATGCAGGCGGGTGCAGGACTGGACTCCTTGCATCAACTGTGTCGATCTCGCTAGTACTTTCTATATGTGAGCAGCACTTCCATGCCAGGGTGTGTGGCGTGTTTGTCAGCGTGCAGATCGTTACAACATTCTGCCAGAGCCTGGCAAGCTACCCGTGGCATATTCAATATACCAAAAACAGTAACAAAAATGGGCCTCATTCCTCTTACCCTGGAAGAGCCCCCAATACGGCAGCATTGAAAAGGATGAGCAAGGAGAGGCTGCTAATATCTCAGGGCTGAACTAGGTTCCCAAAACAAAGAAGAACTAAAATGACTGGCTGCACTTTTACACACATATGCTGGCATCAGAAGCATCTATCAAGGACCTGATGTTGCAAGTGCAGTAGATCAAGTATGATATCATTGGATTGACCAAGACAAGAAGGCATCGATCACATCATGCCGTCTCAACACTGGAGAAGAACTTTTCCTCATAACATGCGACAGTGGAGGTGTTGGTGGTGTTGGTGTCCTCATCAACATGAACTTGGCCATGAGCATTGAATGCCAAACAACCCAAATTGGACGCTTATGTTTGAACAGATGTGGCTCATTGCCAGCAGTTTTAATCTTTGTCGTCTATGCACCAACGTCCAACTATGACGAAGAAGAAATAGAGAAGTTCTACACAGGTCTGGAGAAGTTCTATAAAGAAGACCATACCTTCTACAAGGTCATTGTTGGTGATTTTAATGTCAAGATATGATAGAGAAGGTTGCCCGAAGAACTTCACATTGGAACCCACGGCCTAGAATGGAATGAACAAGGTGAGAGACTGAGTTCATCATGTCGACCAAGACCATCCATGGCAACTCACAATTTCTGAAGGCTGAATCTAAACATTGGACATGGAAGTCTCCCAGTGGACAGTTCCACAATGAAATTGACCACATCATACTCAATTGATGGTTTTTCCTGACTGATGTCATTGTTGTCCCAAAATTCCAAATAGGATCAGACCACCGTCTCCTTTGTGAGAAATTCTACTTCACAGAGCTAGGAGAAAAAGCTGCAAAGTTTAAGAAGAGAACTCCCAGAATGACCACCAACTGGGAGGTCTTTGGCACTATTGTGGCAATATGGGAAGATGCCGTCATTGACAACATTGACGAGGAATACAATCGACTGGTTCAGCACCTCCATGATTGTGCAAGGAACGCCGAGAGAGAGAAGCCCACAAAAAGATGCCTGTCTTCAGAAACTCTCGAGCTCATTTGCCTACGTGGTTTGGCACGAGCTTCAGGCAATCACAAGCTAATGCCTGAGCTCACAAAGCTGTGTAGAGAAGCGATAAAGGAAGACCTCAAAGAGAGAAAAGAAGCAGTGTTTACCGATGCAACAGAAGCCAGGAAAAATATTCTCAATGCCCGCCTATCCTTCACCAACTATTAGATCAAGATGACTGCCTCCAACGTCCTGATGGATATATCACACCTTCCAGAAAGGTAATGGAAAAGGTTATCCACGACTTCTACTCAGATGGTACATATATCTAATAGAATTCTATTCAGTCTTCAGAAAATATAGTCATGAAATTTACTGCAACCAGAATGAATATGGAGAGTATCATGTTGAGTGAAATCACTTAGTGGAAGATGAACAAACTCAGAATGATGTCTATCATATGTAGAATGTAAAGAGACCTCATAAGGGAATATCAAATGCCCAATAGTACTACAAATGAAGAACAGAAAAAGCTGGTCTTCAGGAGCAAGCTTGCTACTGGGGGAGCATTGGGAATGTCAGTTGGAGAAGGAAACACTAGGACAAGGGGAGAGTAGAGAGGTTCCAGCTACAGAGGCAGGCTGGGGGATTGGGAGGGATACTGGGAACATAGGTGAAGGGTGATGTGCACTAGAGAAGAGATTGGTGCTGAAATAATGTGCCTAAAACTCAATCATGAATATCTTTCACTTTGTAATTCACAGTGATTCAATAAAATAATGGATGAGCTTACATTTTATTTGTCATCAGGTACACAGAGACAATAGAGAATATTATAATGCAATAATTGCTATCAATTTTAGGGTTGAACACAGGGAATTACTTTCTTTGCCCAGAATATACTTTGTGAAGTAGTATATGGTAAGATGGTGTCATGGAAAAGGGATTAATGTTGTAACATAAAGCATACATTTATTTTTATGATCAATCAAGCAATTTATTATTTTTTTACCCTTACATTTTATTTTACTATTATACATTTGCAGAGAGTCTCTTGCCCGAATTCCTGGCTGTCCTCCCCGGAGCCCCTCAGAGGGGATGGGCTCCAGCTTCCCTCCCCACCCCGAACAGAGCTCCCAGCGGCCAAAGACCACCGGAACCTAGCTACAGCCATGCTCGAGTCCCCTCTCCACACGTTTGGATGGGCCTCATGCATGAAGGTACGGGCAGAGGAACCCAGGTGTGTGTAATCCCATCAACGGCCAACATCCAGAGACTTAAAAGCAAGCTCCCAGAAGAAGGTATCTTGTAGCCTACTTCTCCCTCTGGGAGAAACTGGCAAGCTTCTAAGAGTATCCTGCCCACCTGGGACAGCCTTGCAAGCTTCCCATGGTGTATTCATATACTAAATCCAGTAACAAGCTGGATCTCATTCCCCTGACCCTGAAAGAGCCTCCAGTGCGACATCATTGGGAGGACCAAGTCAAGAGAGACTTCTAAGATCTCAGGGAAAGGATGAATGGAGAGGTTACTGAGCCCGCTCGTGAAATCGATGATTAGCGGGATTTTGTGATCGTGATTATTACATTATGATATTACATCGTTGAAAATAAATGTGTGTGCTTTTTTTGATTTTTATCTTTTGTTAATCTCACAGTGATTCAATAAAAATATTTTTAAAGCACACATTTAGATCATGCTAAAGATTTTGGACTTTTCCTCCCTGAAGAAAATTCATTGAGAATTTTATTTCTCCCTTACTCTAGAGAGAATTGGCAGAATTTAATTGCTGAATGCAATCATTTATTGCTAACTTTATGTCTCTGAGTTCTCTGGTGGTCTCCACAGTTTTGGCCAGACACATTATACATCTATTTCATCTGAGACACTTTAAGCTGCTTCTGCTGATATTGGCCAAACTTTCTCACTTGTTTGGCCTTGGTTAGCTATGGGCTCGTCAAGAATGATTTATGTTTTCTTTCTGTGCCTTTCTCATACCTTCTTTGTGCCACCCTATTATACATGTCCTAATGGTGGTGACAAGAGCACAAAAATGCAAACAGCATGGACTTAACTCTTTGAAACTGTGAGACTGCGTGCATCATGTCGTAGCACTGTCATAGCACTGCCATCTCGTTGTTCATTGATTTTCTCAAGCGGGCACCAGTAAGTCTCCATTGTGAGACTTGCTGCTACTCTTTTTGGCATATAGAATATGCCACGGGTACCTTGCCAGGGTCTGCTGTGTGGGCTTGATACTCTTGGTTGCTTGCCAGGCTCTCCAGAGGGACGGAGGAATCAAACCCAGGTTGGCCACGTGCAAGGCAAATGCCCTGCCCACTGTGCTATCACAAGGGATGGGGGTTTGATCATTATATGACTGAGACTTGAAAGCTTGTAACTTTTGTCATGATTATTCAATAAAATAAAATTTTTTAAATAATAAAATAAAAAGAATAAAAAGCAAAAACCACTGTTGTTGAGCTGAATATGAAGGAAAAGCAACCCTCACCCACTGATGGAGAGAATGCCATGTGCTTCAGCCTCTTTTGGAAAACAGTGCAGCAATTAAAAAAAGAAAAAGAAAACCTAAAAACTGAGCCCCCACACAAGACAGAAATTCCACTTCTCAGCACCTACATCACGGCCAATAAAACAGTTTTTCAGGAAAATTATTTGCACTACATTCATCACAATAAACAAAATATCCAAAATCTGAAAACATGTGTTCAAAAGCAGATGACAAGATAAAGAAATTATGCATAACAGAATACTACTTGTTATAAGACAAAATTATTCAGTCTTTTGAAATGTGGACAGAGCTAGAGTATATCATGCTGAGTGAAGCAAGGCATATAGAGTGGGAAAAAAACACCTCTCTCATATGTGGATAGAAAAAAACTTACTTAGAGAAAAACTAAATTTCAACTGCTATAATCTTGAGAACTGGTCTACAGAACTTTCCAAGCATGGGAGGTGAGGAGACAGGGAGGGACAGGAGATCATTGTGTAGGGAAGTGGTAACTTTTTATCCACTGGTGGAGGGTGTGGTTTTGGAATATTGTTTGCATGTAACCCAGTTCAAAATAATGTAAAGAAGAGTGTAACCCTTTTTAAAACACGAGAAAGACCAATATGTAAGTCATTAATCAAATTAATACATGTGTCAAATTAACTTTGAAAATACTCATTAAAGTAAGCTTTCTTTCTGACGTGTTGGGTTCACGGAACTGCCTTGGCAGTCCACCCAACCCCACCGAATTCAATTCTATGCAAACAACCAGGGTTGCTGTATGCGCACCGGAGAGGGGAGAAGGACAGCCCCTAGGGTAAGGATGAGTATGCGGAGCCATATGAAAGAGTAGACAGACAAAGACAAGACACTTGCTCCCGGAGACTCTGCAGGGAGAAGCCTCATTTTGTTGCAATCAGGCTTAGGTTTATATACCTTAAGAGAAAAGGGGGAACAATAGATGAACACCTTTGGTGGGGGCGGATTTCCTGCCCACAAGCAGTGAAACATCGTGTTCTGGTTCTTCATTCTCCCTGGTTGGCTGGCAATTCGCTTGCTCGATGGTGCCTGACGTTTTGTTTTAGACATTGTGACAGGACATTGCAACCGGCTATCTGGGGAGAGAGGGAAGGGTCGCTGCCAGGAAGCAAAGGGGGCTCTACCGGGCAGGGGAGATGATGCCTACCGGTTGTCCATTTGGGCCAAGTCTCAGGGACTTACCCTCAATCCCAGCAAATTCCCCAATCGTCCCCTGCAGCACCCCACAGTAAGTCATGGGACCATGTCAGGAGCCAAAGAGTAGTAACATACAACAAATACGTATGAGTATAGAGAGATGTGAACAATTGGGACATTGTAAGAATCAATCCTCTTATTTATTTAAATCTTTATTCTTTACAGGCTACCTTTCTGAGCTCAATATTATAGCCTTCCTTTCATTTGGATAACATAAGGAATATAATATCCTGAATCACTCAACAGCTGTTGGAGATAGGTTATATATTCAGAACTTCTTATTCAAACTTCTTATTCAAAGTTCTGTTTTATTTGTTGTTCTGCAGGGGATACATTTTAGCTATGGAAATTATATGATCATATTTTATTTCTGCCAAAACAACCAGGGCTGCTGTATGCAAATTAATATAAGGTAGAAAATAAAATTTTGTTTCAATGATTATTACTATTATTTTGTTGTGGGGCTACAGCCGGCAATGCGTAGGGCTTATTCTTAGCACTGCCTTCAGGAGTCACCTCTGGTGGGTTTGGGGGCCATATATGATGACAGGTATTGAACCCGGGTGGGCTGCATGCAAGGAAAACATCCTACCCATTGAACCATTGATTTGGTGCTAAAAACAAAATTTTAATAAGAATTTTACAAAGCCTTCAATTAAGATGAGAGATATGTCATTCATACCAACTTCTCAGAAGGTATAATAAAAGAAATAAAAACACTGGACATGCAGTATAAAGCTAGAAAAATAAGAAATTAAGAAGACGTGGTAAGTTTAGGGCATACTGAATTAGGCACTGTAAATAGATTCTTATCCTGACAAATGTCTAAAAGAAAAGACCCTGAACCACCTTTACTGGAGAATAAGAAAAAAAGTTTTCCAGGTTTTCGGTTTGTCTTTGCTTTCCTCCTTTATATATTTCCCTTGCCTTTAAAGTTTCTGCAGTAACACCTTTCTGAGAATGTTCCTTCTGGAGTCCTTTCGGTGTCCTTATTTCTTAAAGATAACTACTTAATAGCCACTAGTTATCAAAATGCTTGTTATCACTGTGTTATCCACCTGTATGCCCTATTACTTTATGAGTTTTTTAAAGACAGAACGTGAGACTCTGATCTCTGTAGCCCAGCTGTACTGCATAGCACATTATTCTGGGTGATAAGAAACTATTCGTTTTAAAGGTGACAAGAAAGAATATTGGAAAGAAGAGAGTAAATGAGTAATTTTCTCTAATAAGTAACGAAACCAGAAATTCACTGCCTTGACATGACAGATATTCACCCACGCTGTAGTTCTAAGTGGGTTGTGTATGTCTTCTGGATAGCTTTCCTCCTAGTACCTCGCTGCAACTGATAACTCAAAAGCAAGAATACTTTCATGTTGTGCTTCCATGATCTCTATCTTTAATGAAATTCAGTCAGCAAAACGCGAAAGAAAATATGGGGAAACATATGAATTACTCCTGATCTGATAGTGAGATATATAACTTGTATTCAAAAATTCATTGTAAGAAAGAGATATACGCCTGATCTTAGAGAGAGATCATTTGACAAAAGCAAAAACAAACAGATTTATAAAGTAAAAAATAAAAGTTAAGAGTTAAAAGTTTCTAATATAAGAAAACATAAAAAGAAGGGAATAATAGAAAGAGTAAAACAAAGTGATTACATTTGACTAGAGAACAGAAAATAAGAATACTAATAAGTCTCTAATATTCAAAGAGCAAAATCAGGTTCATACTGTGTGATTGATGACTTAATAAGCACTTGGACAAGTATTTTAAGAAATCAACATTATACTGATCCAGAATCAGAATTGTATTTTGTAAAATAAACATACACAGTTATAAGAAAGTCTCATTATTTGAGCTGTAGTTACATGTATAGTATGATATAAGTTGAGTATATATTGGCTTCATTTATTACTTTATTTCTTCTCTTAACATACTATTTTATGTTTAATAATTCTTCCTGATTTTCCTTCTTATTCAGAGAGAGGCTTAAAAGTGAAAATTCAGAATAAGGATTTTTTTTTGATAGCACAATATGAGGTTCCTTATTATTCAGACACATAATGTTGGAGTATGCAGAAAAGATTAATGTACATCTGCTTAAAACTCATAACAGAATCTTCTTATTGTAGTCACTTAATGCAGTATGGTACTAGAATTTATAGTATGAATTTTATGATATGAACCTCGGTCTCAGGAGCTATTTTTACTATGCAAAATATTCCACTAGTTATCCAGTCATATTTATATGTTTTAACAGATTTGTTTTGCACATTTATTTTTAAACATAAAATTGGGATTCCTTGCTTGATTTTATAGCAAAATTAGCATATTCATAACATTCAAGGTATAATGTTCTTATTATTGAAACTCTGCCTCTAGAATTGCACTTTGGTAAATATGTCTTAATATGTATTCATGATATTGTAACAGGCAATGACATTGCAAAAATCTGAAACCACCCAGGATGTGAATGAGTGGTTAAAGAGAAAATATTAAGTCCAAAACTCTAGTCAAGTACTGTAAGGTCATTCAGGTAATAAGTCACATAGTGAGTGTATTAAAAATATTTTTTTATTTTCAATTAATTCTACTACAGATTACTTATAGGATAAATTAGAATATATGCATACAAAAATATTGAACAGTAAGTTGCAATTATTAATACCTACTCCACTGCCAAATTCCATCAAATTTTAAATATAAAATGCTTATATGAAAGGTAATTAGGATATTAAACTTCTGTTTATAATACTTCTCATATTGGTAAAATAGGTCAAGATATTAGGGTCATAGTAGAAAAAAGATTCTTGCAATACTATAATAATGCTTATGTCGTGATTTGGTCAGAAGTTGTACATGGGCTGGGCAGGAGAGATAGTACAGTGGGTAGGACATTGCCTTGCAGGCAGCCAACAAACTCAATACCCAGCACCACATATGGTCCCTTAAGTCCTGTCAGCAGTGATGCCTGAGCAATGGACAGGAGTAAATGCTGAGCACAGCTGGATGTGCCCCCAAACAAAAAATTGTATGTACAATGGTTGATCACATTTATAAATGAAATTGAGCTATAATTATTTCCTATGTCTTATACACAAAATTTGTATTACATACAATATGGTTTATATCAACATATAATGGTTATAAAATTTATATTGATGGAGCAATTACAAAGCACATAAATCATTTTCCGATAGGTTCATATAAAGTGTCTGTACGAAAAAGCTTGTATAGTTTAATTTACATATTATATTTTGGAAACATTTGTCTGAGATAAACATTAACAGGTTTTTGAGATTTTGGTAAAAATGACTTGCAAAATATGTCTTATGTTTGTAGATATGGAAAGAGAACTGATCCTGAGTTTCAGTGTGTGATTTATTTAAGATTATGGCATTATTCTAGTTTTCTTTTTCTTGAATCAGTTAGAAAAATTTAAGTAGCTTCACAGCCCTGCCTATTTTATCTTTTTTTTTTCTTTTTGAGTCACACCCGGCGATGCACAGGGGTGACTCCTGGCTCTGCACTCAGGAATTACTCCTGGTGGTGCTCGGGGGACCATATGGGATGCTGGGAATCGAGCCTGGGTTGGCCGCGGTCAAGTCAACCGCCTTACCCGCTGTGCTATCACTCCAGCCCTGCTACCTATTTTAAAAAGTGGATTAGTATATTGTAAATTTTTATAAAACTTCCAAACGCGTACAAATGTAATGGAATAAATAGTAGACAATTGGTAACTTTCTTTATAGAATATAATTATATATATGTTTCTAATATAAAACAATTCTTCATTATTTGATTTTGTGTTGGCAAGGATATTGTAATTACAACCTTTAAAAATCTTGTAATTTGGAGCTGGAGAGATAGTACAGTGAATAGGGGTTTTGCCTTGCACACTGATGACCTTGATTTGATTCTTAGCATCTGACAAAGTCCACCAAGTTCCACCAGAGCACAGAGACAAGAGTAAGGCCCAAACAATGCTAAGTGAGTCCCCCCAAATGAAACAACAACAAAATTTTGAATTGGCTCTTGCTCTTGAATTTAGCTTATATCTAAAATCTGTGCTTGACTTGTATATTATCTCCTGAATTATCTCACTTGTCATTTTATCCTAAGTAGATTTCATCCTTAGTGACTTTTAGACTGAATTAATGTTGTATACCATATTGGTCCTTAGTATTAGCATTGTATAAATTTAATGTCAACACTATAAATCATTATGCATTGTTATTACATTTATAAATACCCTAGAGCTGATTTCATATCTCATTTGAGACTGCATATCTGTCACTGTCACTCACATCCCATTGCTCATCAATTTGCTCGAGCGGGCACCAGTAACGTCTCCATTTTGAGACTTGTTGTTATTGTTTTTGACATATTGAATACACCACGGGTAGCTTGCCACAGGCTTTGCTGTGCGAGCGAGATACTCTGGGTAGCTTGCCGGGCTCACCAAGAGGGGCGTAGGAATCGAACCCAGGTCAGCCGCATGCAAGACAAACGTGCTATTGCTGTACTATCACTCCAGCCCTGAGATTGCATATAACCTTAATTAATATTCATTTATAATGATTAGCAATAAACATATTTATCAGTTAATATTTTGCTTTTAAAATTGATATATTTACTCTTTATAAAATGGTACACTACATCCAGAGGTGCTCAGAGCTTACTCCATACCATTCACTTAGAGATCACCCCTGTTGAGCTTGGGGGAAGCATGTGGGGTGCCAGAGATCAACTTCCGGTTGGGCACATCCAAGTCAAGTACCAGCCTGCTCTACCATGGCTCTGGACTACACTAGCATACTTCTTTAAAAACAATTTAAAATTTATTTTGGAGGTAACCCCAAGCTATTGAATTCTGTTGTTCCTTATATAAAATTTTTTTTTTGACTTCAGAAATGTGTGAACCACCTTTAAAATTCTAGGGATAATTTATGTTGAAATATTTTACTGTTCTCTTGAATAGAAGAGTACCATTTAGTTGTTTCAGTATGCAATAAACAATTTTAATGAGTTTCAGAAATACAACCACAAATATATCTATTTTCTTTGTTTTTACTTTTACATATTCTACTATTGGTGTTTTGTGACTTTAAAAAAAACGTAATTGAGATTCTGTGATTTACAATGATATTAATAATGATTTCACACACACAATTCTAACACTGTATCCATCAACAGTGTGCACTCTCCCCCTGCAATGGACACCAAGATCCCTCCCTCCCAAGCACCCCACTGTTCTTGATTACTTATAAGATAATTAAAACATTTATAGCACTGGGTTAAAGAAGGAGCACACAGCAATGGCCCTTGCTTTGCAGATGGCTGACTGGTTTGATTCCCAGAAGTCTACAAGGTCCCCAGGCACTGCAATCCCTGAATTCAGAGACAGAAGTAAACCTGGTGCACTTCCAGGTGTGGCCCCATGTGGAGCCACACCTGGAAATATATATATGTATATATGCATATATATATGCTCTGAATTTATCTATATATATATATACTCTGAATTTATCTATAGTATTACGTTATACATATATATACTCTGAATTTATCTATAGTATTACATTATATATAAAAAGACTATATAAAAACTGTATTTCCATCCTGATATGTATACCTGGACTCCCTTTGGTAGGTTATGTATGTGATTGATTGTAAGCCACCAATATCACTAGTTATTCCTTTTTAATGCAAGATCATAGGTTAAGCTGCTTAGAGTTTAGTTTGTCATCTGCTATACATCTTCAACATGACAAAAATTTCTTTCTAATGAGTTATTTCTCATTAGAACCATAATCTTTTTTTTTTTTAGAACCATAATCTTTCCTGCCCTTCACTGTTCCTGTTGCATCACACTAGGGAAATTTAGTGAAGTTCAGATGAAATGTATCATAATTTATTATTAAATGCACATCTATAAGTTTTCAAGTGATTACTCTAAATTTGGCCCGGCATATCCATACACCTGTATAATCTGAGAGTCTTTAAGTTGTTCCTGCTGACATTGGCCAAGCTTTCTCATGACTTTATTATTTACTGGACATGGGCTGGACAAAGATGGACTTATGTTCTTGTGTTCTCTTCATGTGCCTTTTTGAGAGCTTTTTTTAAAGAATACATACATACATACATACATACATACAAGCAGAGAGACAGAGAGAAACAGAGACAGAAAGAAAGAGAGAGACAGAGAAAGAGACAGAGAGAAAGAGAGAGAGGAGAGAGAGGTAGAGAGAGAGGAGGGAGAGAGAGAGGTAGAGAGAGAGAGAGAGAGAGAGAGAGAGAGAGAGAGCGAGAGAGAGAGAAAGAGAGAATGACCAGGGATCACTTCTGGCTCTGTTCTCAGGTGTAATCTTGGTTCTCAGGTGTAATCTTAGTGGTGCTCAAGAGACCATATATAGTGCTAGGATCAAAGTGGTGTGGGATGCATTCAAGGCAAATGCTTTACCTTATATATTATTTCTGGTTTCTGATACTTAATGTTTTAAAGATAAATTGCATAAAATAATTTTTAGTTTTGGTTTATTTCCTGGATATCCTCAACTCTTTTACCAGGAATTATTTAATAGTACTTTCTCCGAAGTATCCCAGTATGTTATTTTCTCTCTTATTAATATCACCTAGAAGAGTATGCTTAATGGGTCAAGTCTCTCATTTTGTGTTTCACTATGCATAATTTAAGGAATTTTAGACATCTTGCTCATATATGTATTAGTACTTTAGGAAGTGTTCCTGCTTATTTTGCATTAGAAAAAATATGAAAGATAATTCCTCTTACATTTTACATTTATTTATGCAGTAAACAGGTCTCATAAAAAAAGCTTATTGCTGAGAAGGTCAGGGCTAGGTGAAATCTACTATTAAGCAGTGATTTTCTGCACTGCTTTTAGCAAACTTTGCATTTTAGATAAAAGTATAATTCACATTTTTATTGGAAGAAAGCATCAATTATTTTAAATGTTATTTGAACTAATTATGTCTGATCTACTTCAAGTACTTCAGAGCTAATTCTCCTATATGTCCTTGCCTCACTGCACCCATATACACAATTTGGGACTGTTTCCACAGTCCTTTATATCACAGTAAAATATCATTCATAAAATTGCAATTTTTCATGTTTCTATCTATTTAGGAATGTCATGGATAGTTACTCATCTAGTTTTAAACTGGAAACTCTCTGAAGAGTTCAGCGATACCAACATAATTGAAATTAATTTCCTTCCTATATCTCTGAACAGGGTTATTCTCTATCTGCATACCAGTCCCAGTAACAGTCATATAAAGTGACTTTATTTCCTTTACCTCCTTATTTAACCAACAATTAAATCTTAAGGTATCATCCCTCAGATACATGTTCACTTTAACAGTCTTCATTGTAGTTATTAAATCCATCATTGGCTTTTATCTTATTACATATTTTCCTAAACATAATTTTACCCTTAATACCTTTTACATTTTATAATGAAGTGGTTATTTTTTTTCTGAGAATGGCTAATATTTTCATCTCAATTTGTTTTATATTTTATTATTTCTCCCTATCATTTTTTCAATTAAAATGGTATTTTAGTCTTGAACATGCAGTTGTTCAGTTATCAACAATCAGTATATCACACCACCTAAAGATAACAACAAATTTTTCTTTCTGTACATTCATATAAATTCTTGTTTGGTGTATATCCTTGAAGTAATTTTTCACAACTAGTAATTCCATAAATGAATGTGAGTACTATCAGTGTATAGCCTATGTGACATGTTTGCATATGCAAAGTCTAGCAAAATATTAGTGGTCAGATAATATTTTCGTGAAGTGGATAGATGAATAAAATGTCAGTTCATGATTACATTTCTAAATACAGTTTTTTCAGTTCTTGCTGGGAAATGCTGATTTCTTGGTATTATTCTAAACTTCTTCCATAATATAGCAAGCTAAACCCTTATGCTTCCTTTTAAAAATTTTAAAAAATTAAAAAAAAATTAACTTTTTAAAATTTAACACTATGAATTACAAAGCTGTTCACAAACAGTTGTTTCAGGTACACAATGTTCCAATATCAGTCACATCAGTGGTGTAATCTTTCCTTCACCAAGAACTCGAGTCTCTACCCTTCCAATTCAATCATGCCACCTCTGCAGGCATGCAACAAATTACCTCTGCAGGCGTGCAACAAATTTACTTCATATTGCTTGTTCCAACAAAATGATAAATAGAAGATAAATAAATAAAGGTCAATTTGTGATTACTTATTATTACATTTCACAATACTGTTACAAAAGCCATTATCTGAGGAATTAAATGTGTGGATTGGTACTGGTTGAGTCCTCTGTGTCATTCTTTTTGTTCACTGAGCTTGAAGAGCTTCTACACATCTTCCCCTTCAAATTTGCTGTGCTCCTACTGGACTTTTAGTACTGTGAAATTTGGAGTAAGTGTCACACAGCCCCATATGTGGCCACATGTTGTAGAGCTGTAGATCTGGTGTTTATATGGTTGAGGAGGTCAAGTGGGGGAACTTCTGGGCCTCATTGGAAGAGAAGAAAGGGAAATCTGTCAGCCCCAACTTCTGTGAAGTGTAAAGTTTTCAGCTAGACATAGATCTACCTGGAAGAGTTTGATGTCTTATTGATGTTTGGGAGTTTGAACAATTCCGAGAGCTTCTTGAGGTTCTAAACCTTTAAACTTTCTTTTCTGTTATTGTTTTGGGGCCACATCTAGTGGTTTTCATAAATCACTTCTGGCAATAGACAGGGGACTATATGGCATGCTGGGGAATGAAACTTCTTCTGCCCTGTACTAGGCAAGTGCCCAACTTTCTGTACTGTCTCTTTGGCCTTATATTTCATTGAAGAAATTGTCAAGAAATGTCATAACACTTTATTACTGTTTATTCCAATTACATTTTTTTTCCAAATCACAGTCAGTTCTATGTTCTATATATTCCCATTCGATTTCTGTTACTATATTAAATATCTCAGCTAAGAAGATCTTGGAAAAGAAGTTTATATGCAAGTGTCTTTCACAAAATACAACATCCACTCAGCCTTCAGAGTGTCTCTCATGAAGGAAACCTCTTGCAAAATATTTGGAGTTGGAAGACATTTTTAACTACAATATTCAACAGCCAATATTCAATAGCAGAGTCTCTTGCCCCTGCTCCTGGCTGTCTTCACTGGTGCCCCACAGATGGGTGGGTTCAGTTTCCCTTCTCATCCTGAGCAGAGCCCTGGTAGCTGAAGACTTCCAGAACCCAGCCACAGCCATGCTCAAGGCCTCACTCCACATGTTCGGATGAGCCTCACGCATAAAGGAACCAGCAGAAGAACCCAGGTGTGCAGGACCCGGGGCTGAGATCTACAAACCTGCTTGAGACTGGGCCTCTTCCGGCCAGATCCCCCATTTTTCAGTAGCTAGGGAGTCACACCCAGAAACTGCCCCTGGCACCGTGTAATCCTATCAATGGCCAACATCCAGAAACTATAAAACCAAGCTCCTGGAAGTGACATCTTATAGCCTAGTTCTCCCTCCTGGAGAACCTGGCAAGCTACTGAGAGTTTTCCTGCCCACACGGGAGGGCCTGGGAAGCTCCCCGTCGCATATTCATATGCCAAATACAGTAATAATGATTTTGTCTCATTCCCCTGACCCTGAAAGAGCCTCTAATGTGGCACCGTTGGGAAGGATGAGTAAAGAGAGGCTGCTAAAAGCTCAGGGTTAGGACAAATGGAGATGTTACTGGGTCCGCTCGAGCAAATTGAGGATCAATGGGATGATAGTGATAGTGAGTCAACAGCCATAAGGTTTGATATGCAAAATGCAGAAATACATATTATTATCTTCTTTGCTAGGTATACTAGTAGCTCAATTTTTGAAATATGACATTATTTTTCATTGCAAAATCTTTCCATATCATACTATTTTTCATTTCCTTCTATAATAGTGTCACATTGAACTGTCACAAAGGCAAGGAAATGAATTCTATAGACTTCCAGGTTCTTCAGAGACTGAGCAAATAATCAAATAAGTATGAGACATATTGATAAAGAAAAATTAATCTGTAGATGTAGAAGAGACACAGAAATTTTGAGTAATTTTCTCACATAACTTCAGACATTAGGTTTAAAACCTAACTAAAGGTTGAAGGATGAAGAGAAAGGTTAGTTAGGGAATTTACTGAGGAATGGTGGCACATGAATTGAGATGTGGATGGAAAGTAAACATTGTAGAGGTAATTCTTTAAAAATATATATCAAATGCTCTAATTACATCATCACCAGTTTCTATTTCCTCATGTTGAATAATATTCTTCAAGGTACATATAATTATAATGATCAGTTTTAAAAAGAGACATCATTTCTTTTTCCAACTAAATTACAATATCCTTGGATAGGGGACCATACCAATATCTAGAACAGAGCTTGGGAATATTTGTCACAAAGAATGCTACATGATTATCTTTCCCCGATAGTGATGTTAAAAATATTTGCTACATTATGTGGAAATAATAGCAGTTAAAGTCATAGTATAGAACAGGGGCATACCGGCTGGGCGAGTGCATTAGCATCCGATGGTGACTTTAGGGTTAACTGATACCCCCAAATTGTTGTTGTACCTCTGACCGACCCCCAAACACTTGGGGACAAGTTTCCCAAGAAACTGAACAGCCACAAGTTAGGTTCAGAGACCCATAAGTAAATATTGAAAGAGATCAAAAGCCACAGTTAATCTCAGAGCTGCGTAAGGCTGAACAGACAAGGGTAAATTGGAGAGAGGCGGATCAGCCTTTGAGCCGAGCTCCCAGCAGCTATTTACGTCCACAATCAAAATCCCGCCAAGGGCCCAGCTGGACTTCACCATCTTGGGATGGACCTAACAAAGATATAATCTGCTGAAAATTCTGGCATATGGGTTTTGTGACTAAAATCTATAGGCTTTCTTGGGTTTAGGACAGTCTACCTCTACCGACCTCCCTGTACTTCCAGAAGCCTTGGCAGTCACGCCCACACCCCAAAGCTGCCACCCAGTTAAAAAAGCTACTCCAGATGTACCAATAAAAACACTGAATGCCCTGAACAAACATGGTGTTTTCTGATACCTGTCTGGCAAACCACAATGCACAAATGGAAAGAGAAAAAGAAGAAAAGTGTCTGACATAAAGGCAGGCTGGGTGTGGGAAAGTGTTGGAGGATGGTGGGAGGGAAATGGGAGACATTGGTGGCAGGAAACGTACACTGGTGGAGGGATGGGTGTTGAATCATTATATTACTGAAATCCAACAATGAACAGCTTTGTAATGGTTATTTCATGGATATTCAATAATTTTTTAAAAAAATCTTAGTATAGAGAGGCTTCAAGCCTGTAACATAAATACTTTATCCTGATTTTCTCATTGATTTATTTATTTTACAATCTCTATGTTTGGATCCACTGCAGCTACTAATTAGTAAGGAGATATCTCTGGCTTTGTTTATGAAGTACAAAAACACATATTAAACAAGCTGTTCTAATTTTCTTGTGAAAATGTGAAATTGAGGCTAGTGTTCTCTTGCCCATGTCATCAATAATTAGAGATCTTTTCACTTAGAAATATATTTAAATGGAGAAACGAAAGAAAGGAAAATCAAGAGGATAAAATTTAGTCTTTTGTAAATTAACATTTCTAGATTAGTAAACCATTTTTTTAAAATTTTACATATGACCAGTTAAAAAAGCCTTACATTTTTTTAATGTGCTGAATCATCCATACATTATTTTCCTGGCATGCTTCCAATCTAATTCAAATTTTATGAATTTTAGGTTGTGTAATCTGTGGGGCAGTGTCAGTCAGGAACTGACTGACATGTTCATCTCAGAGTTCTGCTAGAAAGAAATTTGCTAATGATCCCACTGATTCAAATTTTATTTCAAAAGTAACTTCTTAAGAAACTCTTGGGGGTTGGAGCTATACTATAACAAGTAGGGTGCTTGTCTTACATGCACCAAGCTGAATTTGATTCCCGGAATCCCATTTAATCCCCAAAGCACTATCCCCAAAGCACTACTAGGAGTGATTCCTGAGTACAGAGTCAGGAGTAACCCCTAAGCATTGCCAGGTGTTGAAAAATAAATAAATAAATACATACATACATAAATAAATGACAATATTTACTGTGAAGTAGCCAAGTGCATCACTAGAAAAAAATTCTAAAATGGAGAATTTTATCTAAAACTAATGCAATGCTATATGCCAAGTACATAACACTTAAATATGAAAATAAGAGAATTTCACACAATTGTATTAGTTTGGTCCTCTTTCTGTCTCAAGAATAAAAATTAATTTGTGTATTCAAGAAAAAAGAATTTTAGAATAATAAGCAAGACTTTATATATATATATATATAAAGTCTTGCTTATTATATATTAAAAATATATTATATATATATATTTTTTTTTTGCATCACACCCGGTGATGCACAGGGGTTACTTCTGGCTCATGCACTCTGGAATTACCCCTGGCGGTGCTCAGGGGACCATATGGGATGCTGGGAATCGAACCCGGGTTGGCCGAGTGCAAGGCAAACACCCTACCTGCTGTGCTATTGCTCCAGCCCCAAGACGTTATACTGAAAGCAGAATTAATTATTAATAACTTATTCAAATATCACTATAAAACAAGCATTCAAGGAGAAATACTATAAGAACAAAATTATTTTGAGAAGCAAGATAGCATGCAACACAGACATGAGAGACTTACTTAGTTGACACTGCTCCTGTTTATCTATCCAAAAGGATTGTGGATATTTTGGTGTGAAATTCAGAAACATATGCTCTTTCCTAAAAGGAAATGATGTTGGTTCACTATTTATTTGCATATATGATATTCAATCGATAATATCACACAGTAACATCCATGAAAGTGGGGGTCTAATTTGATAATGATGGCCCTTAGATGTTTGTATATATAGCAAAGTATAAGGCACACACACACACACACACACACACACATAAACACACACACACACACACACCCCGTCCCTCCATCCCAGGAAAAGAAACAGGAATTTAAAGGTGTTCTATTTTAATTTAAAGTTTTTGATGTATGAATGGTCTTGGAGTTTTTGCAAAATTACAATACAGTAATGGTGTCTAAATTTCATGAAAGAAAGAAGGTGCAGTTAGTGGACATAGAAGTATAAGGCACAGATTTGTAGGACACTGTATAAAAGGTAAGAACATCAGTTACATCTTAAAAAGTAGTAGACTTATATGTTTTTAATGGAAGAGGGTCATTTGATGCCATTTGTATGTATAAATGTGACTTGGGCTTTTCTGCTCAGTAGATAATAGGCTGTTGTGAGTAAAACCAGACAGTTAGACATTGCCTTCACTTAGTGAGAGATTCAAGTGTCTTGAACAGAGATACAGACTGTGAGAAGCCAGAGAAACTATGCTTGTTTATAAATTCAAAAAGAGTGTGCCTGAGTCAAAGGACTAAGGACCGTTTAAAAACATTCTTGTCATTTGGAATGAGTAGCTGAGTGATTATGTAAATCCAACAATGGGAAGTATGAGTTTTATGAATAAAGAGTTGAGATACACCTGTACAAGCATATATCTCAAGTATTATGTGGTGCGTGTCAACAGAGAGTATCAAATAGACAGTTATAACTGAGCACAGGCAAGAAAAATGCTTTACAATTATCTTAAATATTTATAAAAATATATAATATGATTGTCTTTATGTAAAATCCAAAGCACTTAAATAACTTTAGATCATGCATCAAATAATTGGCAATATCACGTCTCAAATCCTGATCTAATTCAAAGAAAATTTGATCAGTAAATTCAAATAAAACTCCTAAATTGAGGTTTATTTGTTTATGTTGCTCCACACTGTTCTGCTCAAACTATAATAAAGTACCAAATTTATATTCAGATGCAGCAATTTGAGACAGAGTTTCATCACTAAAAGTTCTATCAGAGAAAGAACAGTGTTTTCTCTTTTATCTCTTCTGGAGTAGTTGAGTCTTCCATGAAGTTGAACGGGTAGTGTAAATAGGAAAACTGGAGACAATTTTTCCTTTTGTTCATGCGCCCTGATACTCAGGGCTTACACCCAGCTCTGAGCTTAGGGATCAAACATGGCAGTGCTTGGAAAATCTCACGTGGTGCCATGGATTAAATCCAGGTCAGCCACATGCAAGGCAAGCACCCAACCCACACACAGTACTATCATTCCAGCACCACAGAGGCAATGATTTTATATCTGAACCACACACACACACACACACACACACACACACAAACCTTTATATATTAGCAAAAGCAAGGGAACTAAAATTGTTGGAGTCAGAGTAATAATGAGTAGGGAGTTTACGTTAAACATGACTTACAAAGTTTCTCAGCCTTGTCAGGGTGAAATCTGAGCACAAAACAAGGAATAAACCCTAAGAATCACCTGTTGTGGCTGCCAAACAAAACAAACCAAAAAAAATGCTGATATATATTAGAAAGTGTTAATCACAGAAGACTCAGAAAGCAGGGTTAGGGAATGGCAATGAAGAGATGGATCCTGAAAAGTTGATGTTATATTGATGTCATGGAACAGATATTAGATTCAGGAAATGTAAATCTTTGTAATTTTGTAAATATGACTTGTGAATTGGCCAGATAAATGTAATACAGAATAAATTTCTTTCATTAAAACCATAAGAAACATGGTTGACCAGGATACCAAATTTAACAAACTTACGTGTAAGAAAGTATCAACCAAAACTGACAGAACACAAAAGTTTCCCATACAAATTGCTGTCTAAATAAAAATTAGAACTCAATGAGATAACACATCAGCATAGTCTGTTTCGTATTCACTGCTATAAATTAGTTCTTCTAATCCTACATACTATTATTTTTACATCATACCTTTACCTCTTAAAAAAGTGCTACATTAACTTAAAAATGGATTTGATACGGATTTTTTAATAATACTGCAAAAACACAGTTTATTTGTTGTCACTATTAATTTTTCACTTTTCTCCATAAAACTGAAATGAAATAAATGATATCAAACAACAAATTACAAAAATAATAGCAACGAAGTAATGAGGATTCTCTAAAACTCCAAAATATGTGTTACAGAGACCACTGAAGGTAACAAGACATGCATAATATCACTAAATGTTAAATTGGAAATCATGGGTGTTTCTGTTTGACCTACATCTAGAGCTACCTAAGATATTCTACAAGTAGCACGGTAAAACTGCACTGTCATCACATTGTTCATCAATTTTGCTCAATCGGGCACCAGTAACATCTCCATTGGGGAGACTTGTTACTGTTTTTGGCATATCGAATATGGCACGGGTAGCTTGACAGGCTCTGCCGTGCCGGTGGGATACTCTTGGTAGCTTGTCGGGCTCTCTGAGAGGGAAGGAGGAACTGATCTTCTAAGTACTCGTTAGAAATTACAGAATACGTGTAAGATACTAAAACAAGGACAAAAGGGATATCTGGGCTCATTGACTTCTTACAACTAGCTTACTGAAGTTTCCTTGCCAAAGTCTTATTCTGAGGACGATCCCAAATTGACAAAACTGAGGTAATAGGAGACAAATCCTCCAAATACCAGGGGAGTGACTTATTACAAGTCACATCTCCTCCCCCCACCCCAGGGGTGGAGGATGGGGCCTAGGGTCAATCTAGGACTTCAAACATGAACAATAGTAAGTGTTCTAAGTGAAATTCTTGATTTACAAAATTATCTTAAACGCTTCATAGAGACTGCTCAAGAGGTGAGCCAAGAACTGTGGCGCCACAACTAATTGAAAAGAAAACAAAACAGTCAAGCTGTGCACTAGGGAAGAAATGGTGGACACCCGTACTGACCTCACTGGCGGCATCTACCACATGACGATCTGCAACATTTCCTCATAGTTATGAAGATGGAATAAAAAACTTGTAAAACTATTTTCATATGTGTTTAGGCATACATGCTGCATGGATATTAAAATATTCTAATCAAATTTACATGCTATTTGGTAAATTAAAAACATACGTTTTTAACTTACTACTAGATAGTCCACTCTTTTTCCATGTTGTTTGCCGTATCATTTGACATTAGGTTGCTACCAACTATTTCCTGTTACAAATTATGGAATGCAGGGCAGGGAGATATTACCCCGTGGATAAGGCTGTGCGGTACACAGCTGACCCCGGTTGGTTCCTCAACACTGCTTAAGGTTTTGAGTCCAGGAGTAATCCTTGAGCAAAGATCTGTAATTGAGCCCTAAATGCAACCAGTTGTAGTCTATTTTTTTAAATTATGTGATAGAACAGGGGTAGAGCATTTGTCTTGCACACGGCCAACCCGGGTTCAATTCCCAGCATCCCATATGATCCCCTGAGCGCTGCCAGGAGTAATTCCTGAGTACAGAGCCAGGAGTAATCCCTGTTCATCGCTGGATGTGACCCAAAATAGCAAGCAAACAAACAATAAATAAATACTATACAATTCTGTGATAAACCTATTTCTGCATAATTCTAGTCTGACAATTATTTTCTAAAGATAAATTGATAATGATAAACTTCTGGGCTAAAATTTTCAAGACTTTTTTTATGATGTGCCTTATTAAGCTATACTAGTTTGAAATTTCATATTACTGTATTACATCCTTTCCAGGTTCTGTAGGCCAATGACCTTATCGCAATTACAAAGAACATTAAGTAATCTTTCATATCTCAATATATCTCAACATTTCAATATCTCAAAATGCATAACTTTGGAATCAATGTCTTATTAAAATTGTATAATAGTATTTGTGGTTAGAAATGCAATAGATGAGCGATAGCACAGCGGTTGGGTGTTCGCCTTTCACTCGGCTGACCTGAGTTCGATTCCTCCGCCCCTCTTGGAGATCCCGGCAAGCCACCGAGAGTATCTAGCCCACGTGGCAGAGCCTGGCAAGCTACCCGTACGTATTGTATATGCCAAAAACAGTAACAATAAGTCTCTCAATGAGAGACATTACTGGTTCCCGCTTGAACAAATCGATGAGCAAAGGGATGACAGTGGTTAGAAGAATGATATCAGGGGAATCAAAATCAAAAGCCACAAATTCATGTAAATCCATTCTGATATAGGAGACACACTTATTTTTATAATAAAAGAAAGATGTGAGAAACTATGACTTTACAAATAACTTCAGAAGAAAAGATCAATTTATCTTTCTTATGCATCTGATTTATTTTTTCTATGGCTCATTCTTTTGATGCACCATTCTTTGATTATTTTTACAAAGGACAAAACATATGTACATATATATAGTTCATTTATAGTAAACATAATATTCAAAGATTTCATAAGGAATATCCGTGAATATGAATTCATTGTGTCTTAGAAAACCATTTTAAAATTTGTTCCCCATAGTGCTCTGAGCTTAGTCCTAGCTGTGTGCTTAGAGATCTTTTCTGGTGAGGCTAAATATTATTTTTTTTCATTCTTTTTTATAATGTAATGTAAATTATCACCTTTTATATGTAGGGGACACTTTCTTTTCCTTCTGCATTCCTAGCACCTAGCCCATTTCTTGCCATGGAATATATTTTCTTAAATTACTACAAATGTATTTAGATTACCCCAAAATGTAAAAACAATTTTGACATATTTTGGAAACAATTGCACTATCACCACCATTATTACAATTATTATGTACTAAATTAACTGAGATTTACTTGTTTCATGTCTTTCACTTGAAAGTGACAGAAGCCCACAATTAACTACCTTTATCAAAAGTGAAGATTTACTGCTAGCACAATGGGGAATCTCCCTAATCCAGGCTTTCAGAGATGCAGATATGGATGTCTTAGAAATAGTTGGAACCAACCCTCTATTACTTTCAGGATATTTTTCTTAGATTATTTCTTCTATTTGATGGCCAATTATCTTCTTTATACTGTTCATTTGGAGTTTCCTCATGTTTTGAGTGCATAGCTTTTATCTAAAGTCAGGAAATGATGGGGCCTAGATAGTAACTAATCTTCTATTTTTTCTAGACCCAGTTATCAAAGTTTAGAAATATTCTAATTTTCTTTAGAATCTTTTTGATTCAGGTGAACTAAATCTCATATCATTTTTTTCTTTTCAGATCAAAGTCATATTATAAGATGCTATCACTATAATCATTAATATAAATGAGTTTTAAGAATTAATCAGTTTGATGAGTGATCAGTTCAGACAAAACTAATTGCTAAAAGTCACTTTCTAAGTCATCAATGTCCCAAATGATCAATTTATCAAAGTTACCCACTATGCTAATTGTCAAATATATTTCCAACAGGCTTGATGAGTGTTTAAAAGTTTTACCAAGAAATCATTTTTGTCAGTGCTAATTCAAATATTATGTACAGTGAAACTACAGGTATTATTAAAAAGCATAAATTTTACCTGAAATAAATTTCAAATCAGAGAAACCTATCTTTGTCACAGGGAAAACATCTCACTATACAGTATCTACTCTAGTCTTCCTATTCAGGTAAACCCCCAACATCTGTTCATGAAATCCCTTTGTAATATCTATTCTCAGGGCAATTTTCTCCTCTTTTTAAAACCACATTATATTTAGAGTTTATATATATTTATAATAATTGCATATTTGTAACTTTATTTGTTCCCTACTAATTCATCTGATACTAATTTGCTTGAATGTCATTAAAAGAACATACAGGGATGATAGAGGAAATCCCTTCACTCCTCAACATTTTAAAAACAAAAAATACCATCAAAAGTTTCTTAAAGAATTCTGACATAGTTGAAAGAATTCTATCATACATGAACTCTAATATTCCTGGTTCTAACCAAAAACAATGAAAAGTACTGACCCTAAACTGTTAAAGAGAAGTATTCAGGACCATAGAGTAAAAGTATACAAGGGTGTGTAAGAAAGGCATGGATTTCCTATATTACAGAAACAGAAGTAAAGTTATAAGTGGCAAGAGTAATCAAATCACATAAAATAATGGCAAATAATAAGTCTGTTACTAATTTCTACGTATATAAATTAAATTTGTTATCTGAATTTTACAAATTAATCCATCCTAAACATTTTCAATATTAAAAATACAGAATTAACAAATTTTGTTTTATTGACCCAAGAATCTCATATAAACTAATAGAACATTGTTGCATAGTCTATAGTTCATCTTTGAAATATAAATAACAGATTTTTAATACTGTCACTTTGAATGTCAATATTAATGAATTAAAATTATATATTCTTGCCTATGTTTTAAAATATTTATAATAGGGGGGTTCTCAAGCAATGGTTAGGAGGAACAGGATACCATCCCTGAAATTCTTGGCTAATGCTGCTGGCTGTTCAATTTGTAGACCCAACAACATGGTGTTGTATATTCCTACTAAGGCAGGGATTACTCAGGCCAATCTAGCAGTATTTGGGAATGCTCCCAGCACAGTATCCAGCAATGCTCAGAAGATTGCATGGTACCTGGGATCCAATCAGGATCTACTGGATGCAATACATATGTTTTAAGTCTTACTATTTCTCTGACCTGAATTAAAATATTGGTATGAATGTTCTTCAACTTTCTTATAATTTGTTAAGTCATTATTATTAATTTTACAAATTTTTCTCAGTCACTCATTTAATAAAATATCACAGTAATATTTTTGTAGACTTAATATCACTGTGTCGCTGTCATCCCGTTGATCATTGATTTACTCGAGCGGGCACCAGAAACATCTCCATTAGTCCTAGCCCTGAGATTTTAGCAGCCTTTCTTTACTCGTTCTCCCCAGTGGTGCCACATTGGAGGCTCTTTCAGGGTTAGGGGAATGAGACTCATCATTGTTACTGTATTTGGCGTATCAAATATGCCATGGAGAGCTTGCCAGGCTCTGCCATGTGGGCAAATGCTCTTGGTACCTTGCTATGTTCTCTGAGAGGAAGAACTAGGCTATAAGAGGTCCAAAATCATTGTTTTATAGTCTATAGATATTGAAAAATAAATTTTACTAATTTGATTCAATGATTCTATTTTTTCAGCAAACTGCTTAACTTAATAGTTGAACAAAGAACATTTTTAATTCTTATGGTTGGTTCCAACTTGAAGATTTCAGATCATGTTGATTATTCTTGAAATCTCTACTTCTACCTCAATAGTTGTTCATTTATTTTTATGGAAGAAGCCCACTGAATTTCCAGTGAACTAAAAAATGTCGTACACCCAAGTTAGGATTATTAAAGGAGTTTAAATAAGTCCACTGTATATCACGTTATTGAAACACTTCTCTCCCTAGCCCCCATCCCCACCTGAGTCAGTTAAAAATTTCAGCACAATGCCCATTAATATTCAGCATTAACTCTGTTAAAACTAAAAAATCACAGACATAACTATGATCCCTTTTGAGCTCCATTCATATAAAGGTTTGCTTTTATAATTGGAGCACAAGAAAGTCCAGAGAAATGTAGAGACTAAAATTCAATCTTTAATAGGTCCATACACAGGCTCACTTCCCTGGGAACCAAAACAGAAAAAGTAGGCCGTGCAACAGTGCCTGACCCATAGGAGAAAAAACTTACCAGATACCATTATTACAGCATTGTTTTGAAATGGCTGATACTTTGCTTCCTTCGAGAGGTAAGAAACCAGGGTCAAACCATCTTTTGCAACTTCGATGATAAAAGCACTGCTAGGTGCAATATTAGGAGCAACCCTACATATTACTAGACCCTAAAGCAAATCCCTGATGAGATATTGACCCACCCAAGCTAGTAGGTGAATTAGCCTGGGGGCAATAAACACAATAAAGAGGTCTGTTCTGGACAAAGAAACAGAATTGGACTCTCCCATATGTCCACTATAATCAAACTGTCCTCTTTCAGTCAGAAGTACTTCTATAAATCTCCTAAACCATTATCAACTAGCAAGCACTCCTCATTTTCTACTTACAGGATGCTCTACATCCTGTAAGGTACAAGTCACCAACACAAGTTGTCAGTCACCTGCAAGATGTACCACATGGATTTTGCCATGAGTACCCATGAATGAAGGTTACTGTAGCACCACTAGCAGCCCTGCTATCCCAGAAGATCTCTTGCAGTCCATACAATGAGCCAAAAATCATAATCCCGTTCTCTGGTTTCATGATACCTTGGGTGCTTTTCAGCATTGCTGCTGAGTGAGCAATCACAATCACAATAAGTAGATTAAATACCCCGTGATATATATCCACTCCAGGAAGTCTCATGCAAAGACTAGACACAGCCACACCCACTGAACATAACTTAGTCCAGAGCTATGTAGGTCTGATATTCCTGTCCACAATGCTCCTCTGACACGGCAGGAAATTTGGTGTAGCCCACAAAGGGATCTTGAGTTACTGAGTCAGGGAACTAGGAATAACAGTTACTCATCCTGAAATCCATTTGATTACACCTAAATAATGGCAAGTTCTAAGCACTTTAACTGATTATTTTTGCCCAAAATATGAAAGTAAATACAAAGAATAAGGTAAAACAGGGAAACAAAACATTCACCAAATTAAAAAAAAACAAATTCTGAATAAAAGATTCTAAATAAACTGACATAAATAAACTACCTGGGGAATAATTCAAATTAGTGCCTTTGATGAAGCACCAATCCCAAGATACCACCAACAGATAAAAAGGAAGAGTTAATATCATTTTATTTAGAAGTCACATAATTTTTATTTGTTATGGTAAATAAAAATTACCATACAGGGACTATGGTAGTCTGAATAAAGTTTAGGATTAAATCAGTGAGTTGGAAGACAAAGCAGTAGAACACACTTGAAAAGAACAGTAAATTGCAAAAGTAACTGCAACGTATTAAGATATTATTACAAGAACAATTATAGAACATAAAGAAAGAATACTATGATTAGAGATATAGTACAGATTTAAGCCTTATAATGTTACCAGACCTGGCACCACGTACAGTCCTCTGATCACTGTCAGAAATCACTCCTAAGCAGAGTCAGCTATTGTTCCTGAATGCCTCCAGGTGTGGTTCCAATTTCCCCTCTCCAAAAAATGCTGAAAAATACTCTTTAAAATTTAGAGGTCCCACAGAACATAAAGATTCAGAAAAGTATTTGAGAAAGTAATTATTGAAAACTCACTAATTTAAGGGCATAAAAGTGACACAGAGGTACAAGCAGATAAATTCTAAATAAGAAGATTCCAAAAATATCCACACTGATACCATACATTATAATAATTTTATAATAAATAAAGAACCCTAAAGAAGTTGTAAAAGAGCAAGGGTGCCCTATAAATCAAATATAAGATTTTTTTCAAAAGAAACCTTACAGATATGAAGATAGTGTATTATATATAAATTCATAAATGGAAAAATAATCAACCCAGAACTCGATTCCTCATAGAATGCCATTCATTTATAAGTGAGCGATCAAGAGCTTTCCAGATCTCTAAAAATGTTTATTATCATTAAAATGACATAACGAGAAGTTCTAAAGATCCCACACCCTGCCATCCAAACTTACCACCCACTTAAATCATCTGAAGTTTCTGGAATACACAGCCACATTTGTGGCCATGAGATGTCCAAATTCAACAATACTAACATCCTAGTAGAAGCACGCTTAAATGGAAAGAAATATAACATAGAAGACAACTATGCTCAATTAACAAAAACATCAACACAGAAAGGTCAATTACTTAGAAATCAAAGACTTAAACAATCCTTAGAGATGAATTTAATAAACCAACAGTGATTAAATCATCAATTTTCTTTTACTGAATTTTAATTTTATTCCATTAGCTGCTAGTTGTAAAAAAAACAAAAAAATATTCATAGTATAAACAACACAATGATTGTCACTAGAGTTGAAATCTGGTTTGGAGAAGATAGAAACAAGCAAAGGAGCCATCTGGATATGATATGATATGTATAATTGCAGAGGTGACAAAATATAGAACTTAAACCAACACAGTTTTGTAAACTAATGCTGATTTTTTTTAAAGACATGACACTGTTTTTGGTACTTGTGGCATTAAAATGGATGAGTAACAAAAAATTTTAAAAAGTTGTATAGACAGAAATAACTACTTTGCCATAGACAAAAATTCATTTTCAGTTTCAAGAGCAGACCTCAGAAAGTGGAAATGGTTTTTATGTGTTTGTACAGAAGTATGATGTTGCTTATGCTTTTAAATTATACATGCAATATCTGGCATTCTAAAAAACAAGGAAAAACATTAAATAGGGCCACTATGACTGATTCAGTTTTATACATTAACTTTTATTTTAAATTACATTAGCATTTAGAGACATATAGAAACCAGATTGTAGCAACATAGAAGAGATAGAAATTTTATGTTAATAAGTTTTCAATGAAGTGGAAATAAAGATGAAAACAGAAAGAAATATGTAAACAACATGCAACATCTTAACTGATATTAATAGCACCTAACAGGCATAAACAAGAGGGCCCACAATGCCAACTAGTTAGGTATGTGTATATGCATGTGTGCACTTGTTTAAATGCATGTTTGTGTCTTCTCAATTTTTGACAGATGACCACTGAGTGCTTTACTTAGAAAATAAGAGCTAGAAAATTTGAGAACCAGAAATAGGGATATCTTTGGGAAATATTTTCTAAAGAAAAGAAAGTATAAGTACAAATGCCTCAAATGGTAGTTTGTCTGCTATGATACATGAAGAAAAAAATAGGTCAATATAGATAAAGTGAATGGGAAAGGCTAAGAGTAATATGAGCTGAAGTTAGGGATGAGATTGAGGCACAATTTTTGTAGTGTTTACAGTCAGTATACAAAAGGCATTAATTGTAAGGGAATTTTTTAATTAAATATCTCAAATATAGTTGACAAGCTTATGTTTTTCATACTTTACATTTAAAAGATTCATTTCAGGAACAGCCATGTAATGACTTGGCTTTTCTCACTTTTCACTGACTCTACTGGATCAGCTTTCACCATCTTTTTATGTACAATAATCACTATTAACGTAGGGCTCCCTGATTCTCTTCATCCTTCAATTTATCCAGAGCAGTCTTTCTCAATTCCTTCAAAAATACAAATCAAAATACAGAAATATTTAAAAACACTTATTACAATAAAAGTTTGTTTAAAAACTGATTGCAGCACAATACAGGGCAATAAACAATCTTATTTCAAATTTCTAGACTTATTTCCAGATAGAAACCTCTAATCCAGCCTATCTAGAACTCTAGCAGTCTACCCACATTTCTTGAATGAAATAATAGTTTTTACAATATCAACCCCCTGCTTCTTTGTGATCAGTAGTGTTTTGTACTTATATCACTTAGTATTTAAGGCACTAGGCCCTATGCCTTACAATTAGTTGGGTTCTCTCCAAAAATGACTTTATAGTGCATAATAAATTTATTAGGCCATTCTTGAATTTTCTGTATAGATGTGAAAACATCACTGAATTCTATCAGAAATACTAAGGTTTTAAATTAAGAGGAATGATGACTTACAAGGAGGAACTGACAGCAAATTCCTGAATGTAAAACACAGTTAAGATTGTGAGTACCAGAGGCAGAATGTTTAATACTCAAAATAAGACTCAAACTCCTGTCTGTATGATAAAGAGAATAATGCCAAATTCTTTGTGTTATTGCAGAGATGATCACAGTGCTCGTCACATAGCATGTGTCAATAAATTGAAACTATTGTGAATAGTATAAGTCATGTTCCATCTGGAGAATAAATTTACTCTTTTAAGACTGAGTCAGGGAAAATATATGAGGTCAAGTGAATGATAATGGGGGTTCATAGAAAAATAAATAAAGCTTTGCTGCGAGGGCACCTGTGGAATAGGCATAGACTCAGTCTTGGTAATGGATTCAGTCGTGAGTTTGTGGATTCTCAGGAAAGGCAAGGGTTATTAAGCAACCAAAAGACAAAAAAACATGGCACAGTGACACAGCAGCTACATACCTACGTACCATAGCTATTTGTGAAATAATTTAGCTAATCCTCATGGCTTGGAACCATTAAGTCCAGGAAGATAACTTTCGCTATATCAGGTGAGGTTAACTCATAAAATGACATTTTTTATTATTTTATAATTCAAATTTAACCTCAAGTTGGTGCAGTCAACGTAATTACTTGCTATTATATATATATATATATATATATATATATATATATATATTCCTGGAGCCTATTGCAAGGAGTGACATATAATAGGACTCAATAAGTTTTTGCTGAATGAATTAATGCTGAATCTTCACTTCCTCTTGGCAATCAATATTTTAATTACATTGGTGGCAGTTCTGGTTAATTCATGAAGCACTAATGGGAGGCAAGCACATTCCACAGGAAGAAAATATAGAACAAAATGTAACAAATAACATTACAGATACCATTAGGTAAATATATTAGTCTTTCTTTTCTCTTGCCTGCATACTACAGACTGAATCCCACATGGAATAAAACAGCAAATTTTAAGTCTTCTATTATTTTATTTCTATACATTTTACAACTGCTTTTGCAGTCTTAGAGACAAAATACTGGCACTAATGTTGACTTCTTTTCTAACCTTACCCATTACTTCAATTAACCTCTAATTGTGGAGTTTCTACTATATACTAGGCACTCAGTTTGGTGTTACAGAAACAAAGATTTGAGAGGAAGTTCATGTTCTAAGTTTGTTTAAGTTTTACTATGAGCAGAAATAATAAATATATCCATATTATATCCTGGTTTTGGAAAATACACAGGGAACTCTGAAAATATAGAACGTATTCCTGGGCTAGATTTTGAGGTAGAAATATATACACTCCAGTACATCCCTGTGTCTTTTTTCAGGCTCAATAATATCTTTAACTTTCATGAAAGTGGAACAAAAATATAAATACTTACCTGTTTTGGATAGGATAGTCTAATTCTATATCTCTGATCCAGTTTAATTATAATAGTCTCCTTTTCCCTATTTAGAGTGTCTTGATATTAGTAAGAAGTTATTTGGTCACCCTCCTAATGACTGGTCAAGAGTATTTCCTTCAGTTTGTCTAAAAGTAGCTGTTTTCCTCTTATAAGTCTCTGTGCTCCTTTCTCCTCTCTCCCCTTCCATAATCTCGAAGAACTAACCTCAATAGTTCCTCTCTGCCCTCTTCTTAGAGAATTTTCTTTAGAAAACTTATGATTGCAAATTTGTCTCTGCCTCTCAGAGATGCCAATCTTCTTAATAGCCTCTTGGAACCAGCCCATATTCTTAGCTGCTTTCCAAAAGTCTTCACACAAACAGTTGTGGAAGGGGACTTATCATGAAAATATAACACAAATCTCATTTCACCTTTATGGCTTTGAAGTGACTATAGGAGCTGAGGACAAGAGATCAAGTATAACAAAGGAAATGCCCATTTTTATTTTCTTCTCAAGAAATGCCAAGAATTTTGAGAACTGTAATCTAGGAATGTTGCACAAAAAAACATATACATTTGAGAAATATATTTGATTGTCTGAATGACTAAAAATAATGTATGCAGAAGTCACAGCATTGCAAAATACTAGTTTATCTAAAGTGGGGTTTAGTGGTTATTGAATTAAGGCCCTGAAAAGTAGTAGTTTTATTTGCAACATAATATTTTATGAAATAGCATCTATATTCTTGCTTCCATTTCATACTCATGTATTTGACAGTTCATTTCTGCAGAGATATTTTAATCCTCTAAAGAAGAGCATAGCTATTAACCTTAAAAACACTATTTGGGGGCTGAAACATAGTTCAGTGGACTAACTACATGCTTTGCACGTAGAAGGTTTAGTCTCGATCTCCAGAACCACCTGGTCCTCAGAGTATAGCCAAGACATCCACCCCTAACTACTAGTCTGAAGTAGTTTCTGAACAACATTGGGTGTTGCCCAAAAAACTGCCCAAAACATATTACACCACTTTGAGTGTATTAAAAAACACTTTAGCACAGTTGTTCTTTCACTTATTAACATGAACTATGCAAGGTGTCCTATTTAAATGAGCTTCTGGAACTCTTAGAGTGGTTCCAGGCAGGTACAATCAGCAAACTACATAACTCTGCATGTCTTACATCTAGAGGGGAGTAAATTTGCTTTGCTGGATCATTAGAAGAGAGGTATTGCTTTCTGTGAAATTACAGCCTCTCTAAAGATGATCCAAGGGGTTACTGACCTCAGATCTGAAACTTGTCCCTACTTCACCATGATACTTCACATGTCAAAACACATTTTTATCATTGTTTCTGAATAAGCACACCACAAGCCTCCAACATGTCTTGTTTGATTAAGATAAAAATTTACAATCAACTAATATCTTAGTTTCAAGAAATCTCCCAAACATTCTTTCCCTACTCTATCCACTGTGTCACATTTCTTTAGAACTGAGACTTTCAAATTGGGAAATGCTGCATTCTTGACTGATCATATCAGATAAAAGATGGCAAGAGGCCTCTCATGTTTCCTATGCAGCCTGACCTTAGACAAGAAAGTACAAACAGCAGTTGCAGGAAAGATAGCAGGCAAAGATCATTCTGTTTCTTTGTTGGCACATCATGGACTTCTCAAACAAATTTCAAAAATTGCCTGAAGGAAGCAGTGCTTGTGAATGTTAAGTGGTTGGCTATGGGTTAAGTATACTTTTAAACATCTCTAATTGAAAAAAAACAACTGAAAATGTTTAGTAATTTTTTTTAGATTATGGGATGTTCTGGGTCCCATTCTACTGTGTTTAGATATTGGGATGGGAGATGCATGCCGGAAATAGATAATGGACCAAACATGATGACTTCTCAGTGTCTGTGTTGCAAGCCATAATGCCCAAAAGTAGAGAGAGTATGGGGAATATTGTCTGCCATGGATGCAGGGGGAGGGTGGGAAAGGGGGGATATACCTGGGATATTGGTGGTGGGGAATGTGCACTGGTGAAGGGATGGATGTTTGATCATTGTGAGATTGTAACACAAACGTAAAAGCTTATAACTATCTCATGGTGATTCAATAAAATTTTTAAAAAAAGATATATCATTCAGTCATGACTCTGCTTAGAGATAATTCTTGGCTGATCTCAAGAAACTGTATTATTGCTGGAATACAGCCCAGGTAGACTATGCGCAAGACAACTGCCCTTGAATACAAACTACTATACTATCACTTTGGCCCATCAAAAGCTTTTAGAAATAAGTACTAACAGATATTTGATAACAAATGTAAAAATGTCTCTCACATAACTTCTTGTTTAATGAAAGAAAATAACTGAAATATTCTGTATCAAATTGATAGCGACATACCAATATTTTCAAAGGAGGATACTATAATATGCTGCCTATCTATGCCTACTAATGATTTTCACAAATAGAATAAGCGGTGAATTATCAAGACCCTCTTTGAAAGAGTGATTGAGGTGTCATATACAAAATTATTGATACTGTAGTAGTAATATATACTGCCAAATAAGATACATTTATGAATTATAAAGCAATCCTAACAATATTAAATGGAGGACAGTTTTCCTGAGAGCAGCCTACTATCTGGCAGTTAGATCTACCTCCTAATGCTGTGATTTTATGTGATCATAGTTTATGGAGAAGGAATGCTGAATAAAATATTGAAGCTCGCAGTCTAAATCACAAATATTACCAGACTAAGCTATTCTTTTTTTCTAAACTGGCATTTTCAATTTTTTTAATGATTTCATTTTTTATGATTATCCTATGGATATTCATAATCTACTTCTTTTTTGGTTCTTGCAGAAGAACTAAACCTTAAATTTCCTAGAAATTCTGAGGCATTTCTTAAATGTACTGGATGATTTCTCAATTTATATGGTAGATGGTCTCATCAAGATTTCCCATCATCATCTCTGTCCACAGTGCCTATTATAAAAAAGATCACCAGTATATATGTCCAGAGAAAGATCAAATATTTAGCTTTCAGGATAATGCTGGGTTCTGTGCAGATGTGGATGACTTATACTACATTTGCCATGAACTCTACCTTTTGAATTAAAAAGCATTTGCTTGCACCTTTAAATATACATATGTATAATTATATGTCATTTACTATTTTTGTAGCTTCTGGGCCTGTAATTGTTAGGTCAAACTAAAAAGAATCTCAAATAACTGGGACTAGATAGATGCAATTAAAATCTTATTCCCCCATTAGTAATTTTCAATTTAATAATGATAGCAATAGCAACTTACTGAGGGAATGCATATTGAAAGCCTGGTATTATTCTAAGAACATATCAATAATCATGCTCAATTTAATTTTTTTTCTTTTTTCGGGTCACACCTGGCGATGCTCAGGGGTTACTCCTAGCTTTGCATTCAGGAATAACCCCTGGCACTGCTCAGAGGACCTTATAGGATGCTGGTAATCAAACCTAGGTTGGTCTCATGCAAGGCAAACTCCCTACCCACTGTGCTATTGCTCCAGCCCCTGTGCTATTATATTCACTAAAAAAAAAGAAATGGGTATGGCTGCATTGTAAACTCCACATAATTAGACGACATGAAAGAGGTTTTTTGAGATGACTACATACCATATGATTTCTTTTCTGTGAAATGTAGACTTGTTTTTAATTACTAAAAGTAGATTAGTAGTTACTAGGATCTCAGGCCTGAAACTGAAGGCACAGGTAGGCATTGATTACTAATTGGCCCTTTTCTGGAGATGTTTTTTAAATTAAAAAAATTGTAGTTATACAATAGTTATGGCAGAACTCATTGGCTAAACTGCACCATACATTTTTAAACGGTAAAGTTTATGGTATGCAAAAATTTTTCTTAGTTGAGTTTTAATAGCACAATCAAGATTTATACTAACCTTAACTACAGACCCAAATATATAAATCAACTAACCTCTTGTATATAAAGATTGTCACTTGTCTTTGGCTACTATGAACTGCAAAGGACATAGTTACTGTAGATGGTCTTATATCTTTTTTTTTTTAATTTTTATTAAATCACCATGTGGAAAGTTACAAAGTTCTCAGGTTTATATGTCAGTTATACAATATTCAAACACCCATCCCTTCACCAGTGCCCAAATTCCACCACCAGAAACCCCAGTTTACCCCCCGCCCCCACCCCCTACCCCCTACTGTATAACTAATGAATTTCACTTCATTTTTTCTTTACCTTGATTACATTCCATAATTCAACCCAAAACTCACTATAGTTGACATAACTCTCTCTCTCTCTTTTTTTTTTCTCTTTTTCCTTTTCCATTTTTTTTTTTTAATTTTTCCTCCTCATCCCCCTTCCTGCGCCTCATAGTATGGTGTACTCCACGCCACGTTGGGCAGCGTGGGGCTTTTGCTTAGCTCATAGTCCAGAGGTGGCTGTTACATTAAGAACCTTCAATATTTCAACAAAAACTTACTGTTATTATTTGGAGTTTCCCCCCCAAGTCTGACCTGTTCAAATGGAACCCTTTCACATTGATGACAATTATAAATGTTAAGTCGCGCGGACGCGGCCGCGTCCGCGCGGTTTTGGATTTCTGTATAAAGTCCTGGGAAAATTCTGCCAGAAATTACATATTTCCTCCGTTAGCCGGCGTGGGGCAAAGGCTTAATTCACAGTCTCCATACATGGGTGCAGGCACTTGCTGGAACCCCAATTCCTAAAGCTGTCTCTGGTTCCCGCTTGTTCCACATCCACCGGCTCTGCAGGGGCATGGGCGCCGGGGCCGAAAACCCGGCCGGCCGGAGCCGAGCACGGGCCCGACTAGCGATGGTCTTATATCTTAATTTCACCTAAGTGACGACTACAAAATGACAACCCCTATGGCCTCGTTTTCCTCTTTCGTAAAGACAGTATCTTCTCTCTCTAGTAATAAAGTGTAGGATAACCTGGCCACTGGGAGCTTGTGTTTGTTGATTGCCCCCAACCTGTCAATTGCCTTTGTCTCCTGATCAGACTCTGACTTGTAAATATTGTCTTTCTCTTCTCCTTAATCTCCTTTGCACGGTTAGCTATTTCAGAGCAATTGTTTTTTGTATGGATACAGGAAGACAGTTAAAAGACAAGCCTGTGGCTTGGGAGTTGATTGACTCCAGATAATATTACCTCCTGGACATCTGCTCTCTCGACTTAAGCCTCGCTTGCCCTTACTTCCTAGATCACCAAAGCAGGGTCCCAACGAAGGACTGGATGGACCTAGAGCAAGTGGTGATCTATGAGCTACTCTGGCATCGAAATGGGCCTGGCCAAAGTGCAATAATGCTTAACTATAAGTTAAGAGTTTGGTCATGGACAAATTCCGTCATGATACAAAAGTAATAACTAGATTTGGTCCTGTTGAAGTTAGAAATGATTGATCCAGCCTGAGCACTGTAGTCTGAGAGTCTGTGGTAAGATATCCCCAGGAGAGTCACCCTACAAGCCTATAAGTGTCTATTACTGTGTCCATACAGAATGGTAAATATTAGGAAGGTGAATTAAAGATGCTAATTAAGTTGTAAGTCTAAGGAGAGGAGAAACACACCTTAAGGGCTGTTTTGCCCTTGTGGGCTGCAGGTGGTCAGGAAGTCTGGAAAAACACTTTTGATTGCACTTCCCGTAGGAAGGCATGGTTGTTGGGAAGGTATGGTGAAAGGATAAAAAAGAACGACTGCGGGGAGAAAGGGTTGGAGTTTTGATTGATTGAAGGAGAGACAGTAATGGAGACAGCAGAGAGAAAGCAGTAAAAGATAGATACGGATACAGAAGGAAGAAAGAATTGAGTGGATAGAGAGAGATAGACACACACACACAGAGGGTTGGAAAGAGATGGGAGAGAGGAGAGATTGAATAAATGGCAACTAATCAGCAACCGGCTTGGCTCTCGTTCTTCCTTGTCTGTCCAAGGCAACAGCCGCGCAGGGTGGAGAAGCAGTTCAAGAGCCCCAGAGCGGGGGTTTACACAGCCCAGGAGGGTGGGGAAATTTACACAGCTGGCATCCCTGGGTAAGACTGAATGACCAACTAAAGGAAAAAGAAATTAACACAATGAAGGTGTAACTTAAGCCTCTGTTTTGAGGTTTCCCAGCAATAGGAGGGTTCATGAGGAGATACTTTGCTGCTCCAATCAAACCTAGGGCCATGTGTGTGCCAGACATGCGCTCCATTTGTAAGATCTCTCAGACAACTACTGAGTCTGAGTCTCTGCTTTTCTTTGACTCTTCTCTAGAAACTCCACTCCTCTCTGTCCCTTGTTCTCTGGCTAAATCATTCTCAGGTAGTCATTCTCCTTAGAAATCACTGTATCTCTGGGGCTGGAGCAATGGCACAGCGGGTAGGGCATTTGCCTTGCACGCGGTCCACCCAGGTTCGATTCCCAGCATCCCATATATTCCCCTGAGCACCGCCAAGGGTAATTCCTGAGTGCAGAGCCAGGAATAACCCCTGTGCATCGCCAGGTGTGACCCAAAAAGCAAAAAAAAAAATCACTGTATCGCTGTATCACTGTCGTGATGTTGTACATCAATTTGCTTGAGCAGGTGCCAGTAACGTCTCCATTCGTCCCAACCCTGAGATTTTAGCAGTCTCTCTAAGGATCAGCCTAAGGAGAGGCTCCTTAGAAATAAACAACAAAATAATCGGACTCCCAGTGTCATGTGAGACGAAGGCGAGATTCTAAAATGGGTGATATTGAGAAGGGCAAGAAGATTTTTGTCCAGAAGTACGCTCAGTGCCATACCATGGAGAAGGGAGGCAAGCACAAGATGGGGCCCAATCTCCATGGTCTGTTTGGGTGAAAGAGGGGTCAAGCCACTGGATTCTCTTACACCGATGCCAACAAGAACAAAGGCATCACCTGGAATGAGGATACGCTGATGAAGTATTTGGAGAATCCCAAGAAGTACATCCCTGGAACAAAAATGATGTTCGCTGGCATTAAGAAGAAGACCGAACAGGCAGAGTTGATAGCTTATCTCAAAAAAGCTACTAATGAGTAATAGTTGGCATTGCCTTATTTATTACAAAACAAATGTCTCATGACTTTTTTATGTGTACTATATTTAAGTTCATCTCATTCACCAGAATTCAGATCATGAGTGACCAATAGCATATTTTTGTTGGGCAGCCCTGATTTAAATAAGATTGGCTTGTGTTTTGAATGAGTATGATCAGCTTTTTTAATTTTTATGATAATTCCAGGTCAGCAAGTGCAATCACGGTCCCTTTCCAAAGATATGATGTTAATTCGTCACATTCACCTTTCCAAGGGATGGGGATTGCCATCTCATATCTGTGGGAGAATATTTTTCTATTCAGATTTATAGAACTGGCTATATTAATAATATCTAAAGATTGAGGGTATCACTGTCTCCTTAGGTTGTGTTTCTTAGTTTCTTAGCCTGATAAGATTCGTTGGCAGTGACCTTATATCTTTTACTTAATTATGCCGATTTAATTAAAAATTCCCTGTATCTAAAAATGTTGCCTTTCACTTACTGAAACGTATTTTAATGTGATGTACGTATAACATTAAATAAAGAATACTTACCACTTCAAAAAAAAAAGAAATAAACAACAAAATAAGAAGTATTTCTATGCGCTCTCTTCAGTTCTCAACCTAAGCACCTTTCATCTTGTTTTATGGCAGAATATGTCGTATAGGACTTTTCTTGATACTTCATCTCTACAAATTCCACTGAGGCAAAATATCACGCCACATGAGGTTGGATTGCATTCTGACTGCCTTTCGACTTTAAAGATTCACCTTCTAATTACTTACCCCCATCAGACTATTTAAATCCACAAATGTGGAGGCAGATAAAATATTCTTATGAGACAGATTTGGGATTTAGTAATTAAATTCAAAGTCTGCCATGACTTGAATTTAAACTTTCTTATGTAGGTTCCAGAAGGAGACGGGGAGGATGTGGTTGACATCGTGCTGTGGTTGCAATGGCCGATGATGTCAGACCCACAGTATGAAGGAGGAGAGCATTCTCAGCAACCAACAGGGAATTCTCTGTGCAGAAGGGATTTCATATATGTCGGATAAAAACACAAAAAAGAAGGCAAAGCCAGAACTGCAAAGAGCCTTTGATCTTTGATAGGATCTTTACCAGGGAAATGTGCCAGATCTGGTGGTATACGACCTCAATTTCAGAGAGCAGGAGATTTGCCAGCCTTTGCAAGACAATAACAAGGACAAAACTCTGAGCAACCCCAAGGAAACCACCCTGGGCGTGTTCCTCATTTCTGAGCTCTGCTAGCGCTCTCAAGCACACCTTGAACATGGGAAACAAAATTGATGAGCAGCAGTTGGAGTTGGCACAGCATAGCAGCAAGTCCTCAAAGAACAGTGTATAATTGTGCTGACCCTTCTCGAACCTCGTTCTGCCTCCTGAAAACAACTTTTTTGAGCTCCTGTTCATTAATACATTTTTCTTTCTGGTACTTGTTTTCAGGTTTTTACTTATAGGTATCCTGCTGCTGAATGTTAGAATTTCCCAAATAAACTGCATATTGTTAATGAAAAAGACAAATATAAATGTCAAATTAAATTATATCATTTTTCTATCCCACTTCTCAAAAAACTTAGTACATGCATCTCAAACTAGAAAATCTTATAATTTATTAGGAAAGAAGCTGTAAGTATCTAACATATTGATCCTTCTGCATATATGTATACATATGTACATATATATATATACAGAGAGAGAGAGAAATATGTTTTTAGTTTTTATCCCTCAAAGAAGCGTGTCTTCAATTCCAATTTGATTCCTATAGGAAGAATACATTTCCATTTCTCTCCAGCTAATTGTTCTAATTTTCCTTTTCAAATAGATTTTGGATATTAGTAGTCCTTGCAATGCAGGTGTGTAATGACAAATGTCCATCCTATATTGCTTGCTTTGTTATGTAATGCTCACATTGTTACACAGATCTTCTTAGTTTTCTCCCCAATAAATCCATTTATTTTAAAGTAATTTGTTGCTGTTGTTGGGCTGCAGAAGGCAGTGCTCAGAAAACACTCCTGGCTCTGCATTCAGGGATTACGACTGGCTCCAGGGACCATATGGGATGCTAAGATCAAACCCAGGTCAGCCTCATGGAAGGCAAGCATCCTACCTACTGTACTCTCTCTGGTCACTAAAGTGTTTTTTTCAAATTTATTTCTAGTTTTACTGAGAAATAAAAAAAAATATGCAATTCTGTAAGATATCAACAGGATATTTTGATTTTTATATATTATGAAACCTACCACAATAGTTTAGACTACTATACATCTCATGTAGATAAAATAGAAAGGAAATAAATAGGAAAATGACTTAAAGCATACAGGACACATATTTAATATTTGTTGGTCAATCTGGCTAACACCTCTAACTTTCAAGAAATGAAGAAACACTGGTATGATAAGTGATAACTGGTTGTGCCTTCAATCAAAAATATATAAACTTTAGAAAACTATGTTCTGAAAAAACATTAAACTACGTTAGTATATTTTGCCTGTTCTTTAATATTTAATATATAAAGAAACTTTAGGAAGATGGAATGCAATATAAATTAAATTCATGCTGCTATAATAATTGTTTTCTATTCCTTAAGTCAATTTTTGTTTGTTTTACAACTTCATTTGATAAAAGCATGCTTATTGTTCTTTATGTGTTATATGGAAAAGGCGATTGCATAACTATCATTATATTTTTATAAGCACTATAGAAGCAAAGCTTAAAAAAGTTAACTAACTCTAAAAATGTACATCAAGTCATTAAAGATGAGAACAATGACTAAATCCTAATAATTCAATGGAGTCTAGTAATGATATACCTACAAGTATAAAACATAAATACCAAACCCATTATTATATCTCATTTATATTATTTATTATATTAATGGTGCTGGCAAGAGGTTATAAGATGAAGAAATAGTCTAAAAACAAATTGAAGCAAACTAAAGCTTTATTTTATTCTACTATTGACAACAAATGCCTATGAAAAAATTTTTAAAAATGAATGAAAGAACTTCATGTTTTACATAAATTTCTCACATTCACTTTAAGTAAAGTCAACATTAGAAAACAATCCAATACTCATAATCTTGATCACTTAGAGTTACTCTAGTAAATTATTAGTAAAAGGGAATATAAAACCCTCATGAAAATGAATATATTCGATCTTGCATTGTAGCACTGTCATCCCTTTGTTCATCTATTTGCTCGAGCTGGCACCAGTAACATCTCCATTGTGAGACTTGTTGTTACTGTTTTTGGCATATCGAATACACCATGGGTAGCTTGCCAGGCTCTGCTGTGCAGGCAGGATACTTTCAATAGCTTTCAGGGCTCTCTGAGCGGGACGGAGGAATCTAACCTGGGTCAGCTGCGTACAAGGCAAACACCCTACCCGCTGTGCTATGGCTTTAGTCCTGTTTGATCTTAAAGTTTTTAATATGACTTTAGACTATTCATGTGGAACTAACTTAATTAAGAGGCTCTTATAAGATTCTTTTCTCTCTAGTTGCAGAAAGGGAATAAAATTTAAGCTATAAGGATTCAACCTGCTCTTGTTTGCTCGAAAATGAATTACAAATTGTAGGTGGAACTTAGTTGTTCCAAAGACCTGAACAGAGGAGCAGAATCACCCATAGTACCTTTACAGAAGTCTCCTTGGTTTCCTTGTATCAAATGTTATGAACACTTGCACAAGGACCAGGATCCAACTGAGCTTTTCTGGACTTAGATATCTAATCAAGTAGCTTGGAGATAATAAATTGGAAGCTTCTGCAAAGAAATCGAGAGGTTAACTCAAAATCAAACTATAGCAACAATGACAGCAACAAGTAATTCTGAACAGAAAAACTGTGTTTCCTTTATCTTATCCTTCTTCCAAAGTCCCTCAAGAGAGATCATGCAAAGGTAAAATACTAAATCAGAAGTCCTTTTTTTTAGTTAGATTTGAAGATGTATCATAAATCCAGTCTACAAGAGTCCACCTTAGTGTGGACTACAACCTGCCCTTCTCAAAATATACTTCCCTGCTCCTTTCCTGTGAAAAGGACTCTCTGTGACCATACGAGCAGAGGGTTCTACAGACATGGGTTCTCTCCAACTCCCGGCTGCTGATTTCTTGCTAATAAAGTTCATTATCAAACCATTTCTTTATTGACACGGCCCTCTAGAGGCAGCATAAACACAATTTTGAGACCATATTAAAAGTCAAAAAGGTTTTGTCCATTTGAATAGTAATGAAAAAGCAATAAGGAAACATTAGTACTTTGATAATGTGACAAGTATTTGTATGTTTAGCACTGGGTGAACTTCACACTGAAAATTTCAGAATGATGGATTTTTAAACTACAATCTCTCCTAGAAAACATAGATATGCTAGCTTATAGGAAAAAAACCCAGAAAGATAATATCCTTTTTCTGTGCTTTAATTCCTTCAATATGGCAGTCATTACTGAATATATATCATGGTATTACACTTATGCATAAAAGATAAAGTCAGGTTATTTTTGATTGGCGAGTACTTTTGAATTCAATATCTCAATATACAGCTTTTATGCTCTTCCTGAGAATGAAGAAAAAAACTTGATCTTCAATGTGATGGATCTATACATGTAGCTAGTAACGAACAACTGATAAAAAATGTCCTTTTCTATCCATAAAATAACAAGGAAGAGAATATAAATGTTTTTAACTATTCTTCAATATGATAAGCCCTACCTCTCTAACTGATATGATATACTGAGTCTTTGTCACTCTTTAAAAGATCCTTGGTACAGTCAAATCTCAAAAACAAATTTAATAATAATAACAACTGTCCACTCACGTTTTTACCTCTATTTTATTTATGCTATTAGAAAAATTGCAAGAGCCCAGTCAAAGGAAAAATTCAACCATAATCTCTATATTATGAAAACCCAGATACCTGTCAGGCTGGAAAGCAGACAAGATTTTTGAAACTGTTATTCTTTATTAATAAGATTTTAACAACTCATAGCATTGACTGGAATGCAAATAATTTCAGAAGGTATTTATATCATTTCCTGATCCTCAGTGTCATCTTTACTACTTTAAAATTGCATTCATCCATAATCCATTACCTACTGTGCTATAGCATAGCAGGTAGGGTGTTTGCCTTGCGGGCAGCCGACCCGGGTTCAATTTCTCCATCACTCTCGGAGATCCTGACAAGCTACCCTCATATTCAATGTGCCAAAACCAGTAACAATAAGTCTCACAATGGAGATGTTACTGGTGCCTGCTTGAGCATATCCATTGTGAGACTTGTTGTTACTGTTTTTGGCATATTGACTACTCCATGGGTAGCTTGCCAGGCTTTGCCAGGCTTTGCCATGCATGTGGGATACTCTCGGTGGCTTGCTGGGCTCACCAAGGGGTACAAATTTGAACCTAGGTCAGCTGCGTGCAAGGCAAATGCCCTACCTGCTGTGCTATCGCTTAAAGCAGATTTACTATTTTTCTAATGAATAAATAATGTCTATTTTATTTACTATTTTTCTAATGAATAAATAATGTCCCATTTTCATAATAACATCGTGGGAGTGACTTTTCTCTGGTATCACTATATTTTTATGATGTGATTTATTGGGAAATTTTTATAGCTGTTCCTCTCTTTCTGCACTCATTTTTTGGATAAGATACTAATATCTAAGGCCAGGAAAACAGGGGATAGGAGGACAGGTATATGATTGGAAGCTTGTAACAAGTATGTGTGGGCAAAGGGCAGTTAGGACAGAGAAGGGACCAGTATTGCAATAACAGAATAGAAATGATCGCTCTGGATAGGAACTAAGTGTTGAAAGTAGGTAAAGGGATATACATGATAATTTTCCAGTATCTGTACTGTAAATCATAATGCCCCAAAGGAAAGAGAGTTGGAGTGGGGCGGGGAGAAGCAAGGGAGGGAGAGAGAGAAAGAGAAGGAGAAAGAGAAAGAAGAAAAGTACCTGCCACAGAGGCAGGCGTGGGGGAGGGGGAATTGGGGACATTGATAGTGGAAAATGTACACTGGTGAAGGGATGGGTGTTGGAACACTATATGACTGGAACACAATCATGAACAACCTTGTAACTATAGATCAATAAAAAAACTGTGATTCAATAAAAACATGTAAAAAAAGAGAGAATTCTAGTGTGTATTATGGGAATGTGTAAGCATCTGAAGTGGAAAATCATCCAACATTTTAAGTGTAATACACAAAATGTTACCAAGTCAGTTTGGTTTCTAGGACTGACATTTCTATTATTTCTTAAATTATGTGAGTACTACTGGGAAAGTACACTTTGTGAAAGTATGATGACAGTATAGACTTGTCTATGGTTCATTGCTTTAGTGGCAAGTATATCAGTGGTATGCCAGAAGGCTTACTGCACCCTATAATCTATCAAGATTATATTTTAATTTGCCTTGCTATTGAATTCACAAAAGAAAATTAAAACTGTGAATACCAATTGGCTTTTATTTACATATATATAATATTTTCTGGTTTCTTGGGATATTATTATTTTATACAATTCAGATACCCTTGAATGGATGATAGCTTACATAAAACTCCAAATGAGAGAAGGTTGCCACCCAGGGCCACCAGCTGGTTGTTTCCAGAGCCACAGTAATAGCAAGTGTGGACTGGAGAGAGCTGTTTATATATGGTAAGGTGAATGGGATTAGCTGGGATTCCTGTACTCCTTGTAGAATAGCTAAACTAACAATATTCATAGGTTCTAGGGCATAGGGACAGCTCTTAGTCTTCTGGTAGCTAGCCCCAGAGTAATTAGGATGCAGTCTACTGACTATGGGTTGTGAAAACTTCAATAAGAGAGGGTGAGAATTTAAAAACTTGTTTTAAAAGTTAAATGATAATAAATATTACTATTACAGAAGTCAGTGTCACTGTCACTGTCATCCCATTGCTCATTGATTTGTTTGAGTGGGCACCAGTAACGTCTCTCATTGAGAGACTTATTGTTACTGTTTTTGGCATATCCAATACACACGGGGGTAGCTTGCCAGGCTCTGCCGTGTGGGATCCATACTCTCGGTAGCTTGCCGGGCTCTCTGAGAGGGGCGGAGGAATCAAACACATGTTGGCCGCATGAAAGGCGAAAGCCCAATTGCTGTGCTATCGCTCCAGCCCTATTACAGAAGTATAATTATATTTTAACTATTGACAACAAAAAATTGAAATAAAAACTATTCTTAGAACTTTGTATTATAGATTTTAAAAGTGACACTAGGCAAAAATAAGTAAATTGTACATAGTCATAAGATGTGTAATTGAACGCTTGAATTCAGTGTTGATTTGTCTAATGTTGAACAATAGATATTCTCACAGTTCCAGTCCAAAATGGTAACTTAGAAGGTTTCCCAAACCGTCGTCTCTTCCCAGGATCACATTAAATATATGACAGTATATGGAATAATGTCTAGTAAAATGATTGTTTCCTACACACTGGGTGATTGAGAAAATCCCCATATTGAAATGAGTGGGAAAGATTTAAAAAAAAAAAAAAACTCTTCCTGTATACCCAAACCCAGACTAGAGATGTATAGTTGAAAGGAAATTCACAACTTCTTTACTTTTCTATACTCAAGAATACACAGAGAATACCCATCCATCTCCTACAGAGACAGGTCTGAGCTAATTAAGACTTTAAGTAGGAGTCACTATGAAAAATAAAGTGAATTTGGTAATTAATATTATCATCTATTAATGTTTGAGTTAATATACAACCAAGACCTCAGAATAAGCTTAACGATAAGGTTTATCTTGTCCATTGAGATTACTCTGCCAAGAGTAGAAGAGTCATCCAATATGTATTCTAATATTCAGATTTACATAGGACTATTCTTTGCCTTTGAGCTTCCAAATCCTCTTGTCTAACCTAAAATACAGTCATCATGATGAAATTCCATTTAATAATTTGACTATCTCCAATACTCTAATTCTTACCAAAATCTAAATTTCCATCCAGTTAACCCCTTAAGTAATAATAGGTAAATCCCAATAATGCACGGGGTTGTAAAGTAATAAGTGTAAGATACTAACTTTCTTTTGTGATGGACCAAATCCATGTATAAGAAGATATCTAAAATATTACAATAAATTTTAGATTATTAATGAATCCTTAGTTACAGAAAAGAATACTCAAAAATAAAACTGAAATATCATAATACATTTATGTGAAATTAGCAAAATCCTATATTTTAAAACATTAAATTTTAAAACAGTGATATTGCCATATTTGTACATTAGAATTACTGTTATGTGTAATGCAAAACGTGTGCTAGAGCAAAGAGAAAACAGAAGGTAGATTTAGAATAAAGTTTCTAACTCGTTTTCTGACCACAGTCTATTTCTGTTCATGTTACTTCCTGTGCAGTGCCCGTTGCCAGCCCGAACCTCTCAGTTTCTTACCAGTTGACCCTTAATGTCATGTTCCAGCCTCCTTTTATGTGACAACCTTGAACTATCTTGGTTTAGAAACACTGGTTTAGAACACAAAAAGAGAATCTAGGCATGGAGAAATAAAAACAACAGAAGTAGTGGAAACAGAAAGAAAAATGATTCAAAGACAAGGTTAAGACTGACTACAATGAAAAACACACACACACACACACAATAGATCTTAAAACCCAAGAGCAATTTGTTTGTGGGGCATCCATATTTTGGGTGAATCTCAACAATGTAGTTTAAAAAAGGCAGATCTATCTCCTATGACACATTATGATATTGTGATTTCTTGTTTTGAAATTTGGAGCTTGGAGTATTATAGCAATCAAAATACTAAAATGAAGTATTGTAGTATATTCTTGAACTGAATCTCTGCAGGAGATTCTGGCCTACAGTGTATCCTGAAGTTAATATTTCAAAATATATGTTTTATTTACATCTAAATCTAAATCGCATTTTAGTGTGGTAGCATAAAGTGGAATATGTTTTTACTGTTCCTGGAATAATGCTCTATTTTACTTTCACTCTGGAGTTTTAGACAGAAAAATAGAGTGCTGGCAAAAAATTAAATGATTGGTGTGATATCTTCTTTTAGGGTTATTATTTTTTAATCCAAATTTCATTCTATGTGTGAAGATTTTTTGAAGAGCAACAAAAAAAGAGAGAGATTCAATATCCTTCTTTTCCTTTAGGAATTAATTTACTGAGAAAATTGTATATTTTTATGATGATAATTCTTGAATTATCATCATAGTAAGATCTAATGAAGGAATCACTTTTTCCTCTTCCAGAAAATTATTTTTGCTTCTGGAGCACAGGACTTTTCTTATTCAGACAAACATCAGATTAAAGTTTGCATTTCAGCCACTTATTGTCTTAGTACAATGAACTGGTTACTGCATTGTGTAGAGCTGTTTAAATATTTAATTATTTAAATATTTAGACTGAAAGTTTTGGACTTTGGAGAACCTGTATAGTCTGAAAAATGCATATCCCAAGTTTTGAAACATATTACATACATAAATGGTATTGAAACAAGAGGCTCCACTAGTCTTCTAAGAATATTTTGAAAAAGTTGTGATATGCTGGCACTTACTGATCTGTGGAGGCTTTTTTTTTTAAACATAACTCAGTTTATTGGTTTAGTTTATGCAATAATTTTACTCACTACCTCTACCAATATTCAGCACCGTTCCCTCTAGTCTCTTCTTTCTGAATGCCTTGTAAATAAATATTGGGGTCTGATAATTTATTCTATATAGCCCTTAGCTGCTTATTAAAAATATTTAAAAGTATTCTATACATATTCTGATTTCCTCAGTAATTTCAATCTCAGTGACTTCAAATTAATTCTACTTATATCCTTGTCTTTTTTAGTCTGATTATCAAAAAAAAATTGCATGTGAATAGTAATCCTTCATTTATATACTTAGAAATTTAAAAATTCCTTACTTAAAATTAAAAGTTATATTTCTTTGTAGTATGACTATTTTACATATATACCAAAACATAAGCATTTCCATGTATATATACATATACAAATATATATTAAATACATATGCATCTCATTTTGATTTGAAGGCCTATTTTTAAAAAATGGAGCCACAGTCAGAGATGATTATGGATTACTCTAGGCTCTACATTCATGTATCACTCCTGGTGGGGCTCAGGTGACTAACTGGCGTTAGTCATGAACCTGGGTTAGTAGCCATGTACAAGGCAAGCAGGTGATAATACTCTGACCCTGAAGGCTTATATTGCCTAAGACTATTATTTGGGGGCAGGGGGATCCCAAACTGTACTCTGGAGGGTCTAGCGCCCCGCCAATAATTTCAGCCAACATGGTCAGCTTCTCAGGCAATGACTAAAGGAGAGATGCTGTGGACCCCTAGGGCCATAGCCGCAGTGTGTGGGGAGTTCGGGAGCTGCACTTTCTGTGAACATTGTGTTGCAGGGAACTGAAAACTTAGGTACTGTCTCCTGGCCTCCTTACAGAGATTTTTCATATTCCTCCCTCCGCAACTCATGTTTCATTTACTATTACAATTCTTTCTGTTGATTACATTCTAGTGCTTAAGGCCTTAAAGGACTGTAAAACCCTTATACATGCAGGTGCAGGCGCGCGCGTGCGCGCACACACACACACATACAATCACCTCTGACAATGAATTTTTTTTCAAAACATATGAGTAGTAAGATTCAGGATAACTAAAGCAAAACATAGATGAATCAAAATAATTGTAAAGTATTTGATTGTATATATCCTTCCTTCCTTCCTTCCCTCCTTCCTTCTCTCCCTCTTCTTCCTTCCTTCCTTCCTTCCTTCCTTCCTTCCTTCCTTCCTTCCTTCCTTCCTTCCTTCCTTCCTTCCTTCCTTCCTTCCTTCCTTCCTTCTTTCCTTCCTTCCTTCCTCCCTTCCTGCCTTCCTTGCTTCCTCCTTCCCTCCCTTCTTTCCTCCCTCCCTCCCTTCCTCCTTTCTTTCTTTCTTTCTTTCTTTCTTTCTTTCTTTCTTTCTTTCTTTCTTTCTTTCTTTCTTTCTTTCTTTCTTTCTTTCTTTCTTTCTTTCTTTCTCTCTTTCTTTCTTTCTTTCTTTCTTTCTTTCTTTCTTTCTTTCTTTCTTTCTTTCTTTCTTTCTTTCTTTCTTTCTCTCTCTCTTTCTTTTTTTCTTTCTTTCTCTCTTTCTCTCTTTCTTTCTCTCTCTTTTTCTTTCTTTCTTTCTTTCTTTCTTTCTTTCTTTCTTTCTTTCTTTCTTTCTTTCTTTCTTTCTTTCTCTCTATTTCTTTCTTTCTCTCTCTCTTTCTCTCTCTTTCTTTCTTTCTCTCTTTCTTTCCTCTCTTTCTCTCTCTTTCTGTTTCTTTCTTTCTTTCTTTCTTTCTTTCTTTCTTTCTTTCTTTCTTTCTTTCTTTCTTTCTTTCTTCTTTCTTTCTTTCTTCTTTCTTTCTTTCTTTCTTTCTTTCTCTCTTTCTTTCCTCTCTTTCTCTCTCTTTCTCTCTTTCTCTCTCTCTTTCTCTATTTCTCTCTCTTTCCCTCTCTTTCTTTCTCTCTCTCTCTTTCTTTCTTTCTTTCTTTCTTTCTTTCTTTCTTTCTTTCTTTCTTTCTTTCTTTCTTTCTTTCTTTCTTTCTTTCTTTCTTTCTTTCTTTCTTCCTTCCTTCCTTCCTTCCTTCTTTCCTTCCTTTCTTTCTTTCTTTCTTTCTTTCTTTCTTTCTTTCTTTCTTTCTTTCTTTCTTTCTTTCTTTCTTTCTTTCTTTCTTTCTTTCTCTCTTTCTTTCTTTCTTTCTCTCTTTCTTTCTTTCCTTCTTTTCATTTTTTGCTTTTGCTCATAGTTGATAGCAATGCACATTTACAAAAGTAACATTTTCTTTAATCAGGTCCAATACCTTAGAAAAGAGCCCACGAGAGCACAGTTGATGATTGAATTCCCACAGCTTTCAAAATACTATTTTCCCTTGCTGAGCTGTCAGCCATCAAAGGCAGAAACTGTAGATAGCTAATACATGGCGATAGCCTAAGTGGTACAGCATATTCCTTGGTCTTGAGGAAATTGAAAAAGAAATCCCAAACTGCCCATAACTTGCAGTGGTTTCATGTTCAGAAATCAAGGGGAATTTTCAGATGGAAAATTTATGGCTGATGGAAGCTAACTAGAGTGACAGAAGCTCATATGGAAAAACTATAAACAAATCTCAAGTGAAGGTCTTAACCAAGCCTATAGATTTTATATCTTAGAATAAGGGGTCCAGGGCATATTTCAAAGTTAACAAACTGATACATAAAACCATTCTTGCGGCAGCACAGGTAGCCTTCCCCAGATCTCCTTAAATTGTTCTATTCCTAAGGGAAAATACAAGTCAATAGTTAGTGTGTGAATGTCATACCTTGCTATTTCTTTGACCACTTTTTAACCTTAAATTAAATTTTCTGGTGTTTTACACTGATTTTCCTTTAAAAAATATTATACATGTGTTAGGGGGAGGGGATGTGGAACCATACATTGCAATGTTTAGGGCTATGCCTGGCTCTGTGCTCTGGTGACCATGCGGTGCTGGAACAAATCAGGGTCAGTCATATACAAGGCAAGGACCATTACCTCTGTACTCTCCTCTCCAGTCCCATGTCCTGTATTTTTTAGGTACACAGTAAATTAAGACAAAATATAACATGTTTTAATGTATTCTCCGATTTTCCTGCATAAACAATCTAAACCACTATCAATATGCCTCACATCAGAGACATACACTTATGGCTATCAATAAAACTGCACTGAAATATTATTATGTTGATATATGTTTACTACTTACTGTTGCTTTTGCACATTATATGGACATGTACTCACCATTATATCATTCAGAAAAGTTTCACTACTGTAACATCCTTTGTGTTCTGCTGGTTCATTCCTCTCTGTTCCCTAACAATCAACCACTGACAACCACTGTTATATTTACTACCTCCGTACTTTTGGGTTTTTTCCAGGTTATTTTATAGTTGAAGGATAAAATACAGAGTTCTTTCAGAATGATTTTATTTAGTGATGTCCATGTCCATTTCTTCCATATATTTCAACAACTTGATAATGTTTTTTTGGTGGGAAGGTCTTGGAAGCCACTCAGGGCTTACTCCTGTCTCTTTGTTCAGGGATCACTCTTGGTAGAGCTCAAGGGACCATATATGGTAGCAGGAATAAAACTGGAATTGACCGTGTGCAAGAAAAAGGGATTTTTTTTTTCTTTTGTCTTTGAACCAGACCTGGAAGTGCTCAGGGCTTTTTTTCTGAGTCCACTCAGGGATGACTTCTGAAAGTATTTGAAAAATACTTTCTGGGAATCAAACCTGAATCAGCCAAATGCAAGGCCTTTTCTGCTTTGCTAACTCTCCAAACCCAAGACATACTGTTTTGTGAGTAATAAATATTTAAACTATTAAATAATAGTTTAAACTTTCTGTAACACATTTAATTTTTCTTACCTAACAAAGGACACATGTTTATTATCAAGTTTTGGTAATTATGAAATTTTTATAACCATCTATATATATAGATACATGTGTAAGCTATTTTCCTGAGGTAGAGTGATTTACAATAGTATTAGTATTATTATTTTATTCTGTCAATGCTTTAATACCACCCCCAGCACCAGATTTTCTCTGCCACTGCATAGTCCTCCTGGCAATATTTCAGTATTTGTTTCTACTAGAAATAATCTGTTTTTCTCTTTTCATTTCTTTGTGTTCCATTTTGACTGAGTCAGCTTTCTCCAAGTCCCTGTTGTCATTGTCACTGTCATCCCATTGCTCATCGATTGGTTCGAGCAGGCACCAGTAACGTCTCTCATTGAGAGACTTATTGTTACTGTTTTTGGCATATACAATACGCACGGGTAGCTTGCCAGGCTCTGCTGTGCGGGCTCGATACTCTCAGTAGCTTGCCAGGCTCTCCGAGAGGGGCATTGGATCAAACTCGGGCCGGCTGCGTGAAAGGTGAACGCCCTACTGCTGTGCTATTGCTGTGCTACCGCTGTGCTATCACTCCATATATTAATAAAATTATTTGGTTATCTGTTTTCTTCATTATGAGTCACTGAGCACGACACCCTCCAATTCCAAATATGTTCCAGTAAAATAAAATATTTTAGTTTTCATCATGCCTGAGTAGTAGTCCATTGTGTGTGCTTGTGTATATATATATATATACATATATGTATATGTATGTATATGTACATGAATATGTATTGACACACAGACATATATGCATATCTATCTACCAATATATATTTATCTGTATGTCACAATTTCTTTATACATTCACCTGTTTTGGGACACTTTCATTATTTCTAGGTCTTGGCTATTGTAAATAATGATGCAATGGATAAAGGTTCTCATTAATTCAAACATTTGAATTAATGTTTTAGTTTTTTTAAAATGGATGCCTAGATGTAGAATTTCTACATCTTATGGAAGCCATATTCTGGATTTCTGGAGAAATGTCCAAACCATTTTCTATTTAGATTGAACCACTCAACAATTTGACCAACAGTCCCCTTTTTTTAATTAAAAAAATTTTTAATCACCATGACATATGCAGTTAAAAAATTGTTCATGATTGTGTTTCAAATAATGCTCCAATAGCAGTCCCTTCGCCAGTATACATTCCTCACCACCAAGTTCTCCAGTTGGAGACACTTTTCTTATTTCTCTCTCTCCTTCTCTTTCTCTCTTTCTCTCTCTTCTTCTCTCTTTTTCTCTCTCTCTGGCATAGTGTTTCTCTTGATGTATTTGAGATACAGGTCTTATATCAAGGTATTTAATCCAGTTTCAAATAACATTTGGTATGAGATATGAGTATAGTTTAATAATTCTTTTGCATGAAACTAACCAGTGTTACAAGTTCTATTCTTCCTCAAATTCATGCACTTAATCCTGTTGTATAATTAATCATCCAACATTGAAGGGAATACCTATAGATTCAATCCTATACCATTGTCTGAGGGTCTATCTTAATTTCAGTTCTGTACATATCTATTACTACTGCTTTGTACTATAAAGTCAGAAGATGTAATGCTACCATTTTTTTATTCTCATAATTGTTTTAATTGTTTTGGTTATGCTGGTTGTTTTATGATTCCATATGATTTTTTTAAAAAATACATTCTATGTCCTTGAAAATTGCCATGGGATTACATTGAATCTATCCACTGCTTTGGGTGATATGGCTATTTCGATGGCATTTATTTTTATAATCCATGATAGAAATATGTTTCCATTTTCTTGTGTCTTCCTTATTTTAGTAGGGATTTGTATCTTTCACTAAATGAGTGTTTCACCTTCATGTAGAGATTTTTGTTCCCAGTTAACCACCTATAAAAGTTTTTTAATTGACAATCTGACTTTACGCAGTATGATACCCTCTAATTTCAACTACATAGTAGCAAATGGATGATTTCACCTTTTCTTATAGTTGAGTAATATGTAATTATAAGTACAAAACTTCTTGAATGAAGTCAATCAGAAGTAGGGAATAGTAGAAAATTATTTCTTTCACTTATAGTATATAAAGAAACATAGTAAGGGAACTCAAATGACCAAAAGTAATATAACATGAGCACTGGCCTATAGAACTGAGTTTACCAAGGGGAAGTTGTTGAGAAGATGCGATAATGGAGAAAAGTTGACATTCTAGTGGTATGTATGTTATTAGAACATTGTATGCATTAAATTCTATAATTAAAGGTATTATAATCACAGTGTTCCAGCAAAAATTGGAAAAATAAAAAATCAATAACTTGATTATATGATTTTAGTGTTGTGATCATGCTGTTATCATTATGAGTAGAATACATAAGACAAATATAGGTTCACGATATTGAACCACAGAGGATTGTTCAACACAGCCTATGTGTATCCATTAAAATGAGTAATGAAATAATTGTTGGATGGAAATTTAAGATAGTATTACTGGATTATATGACATTTCCATGTTTATGGTTTTTTTGTTTGGTTTTGTTTGGGTTTGGGGGGGACACCCAGCAGTGCTTAGAGCTTACTCTTGGATCTGTGCTCAGGAGTCACTCCTGCCGGACTTGGGGACCATACTGCAGTGCAAGGGATCAAATTAGGATTGGGTGCATGCAAGGCAAGTGTCCTGCCCACTACATTATCACTCTGCATCCATGTTTAGGTTTTGATAATAATCTTCTTAGTGTTTTCCACAGAGGGGAAAAATACGTTTACATCCACTCCAGAAAACAATGAGTTTCTTTTTTTCCCTCCTTCCCACCAATGCTATCTGCATTTTTTGTAAAAGCCATTGTTGCATTGATGATATGTTAATGTGGTTTTAATTTGTGTTTTAATTTGTAATTTAATTGTTTAATAATAAGTGATTAGTTGCATTTTCACATGTCACTGGGCCATCTATATGTCTTCCTTACAAAATAATCCATTAAATTCTTCTACTCCAGCTCCCCCATTTTTTACCAGGGTTATTTTCTTTGTGGTTTAGCTTATCATTCTTTTAAAAGATATATTTTAAATACTAACCCCTTGTCAGCAGAATTTTGATACATTTTTTCACTAGCACTAACACTATTTTCTTTATTGAGGCTTTAGAGTAAGCTTTGACAGTGGATGTTGCATAAGCTTCTGATATGTTCTTCAATTCTGCATTGACTGGGTTATTTGTCTCTATATACAAATTTTATAATGAAATTGTAATACCTTCAAAATAACTTACTGGATTTTATTTGGTATTCTTTTGGCTACATAAATTTGGAGAGAAAAATCATCAAGCATTTGAGTTTCTGTAGTCAAATATATAGAATAGTTCACATTATTTAGTTTTGGGATATTTTGCAAAAAAGAATATATTTTTTTCTCAAATATTTTTTGTTTAATTTTGGCATCACGTAGTAGTACTCAGTGCTTCAGTGCTGACACTTGACTCTATGTGCAGGGAGCACTTCTAGCAGGACTCAGGTAATCTTGCTGCGTGAAGGCAAGAGACCTATCCATTGTATATCTTCTGATTTTCATATAGACTTATACATAGTTTGTTATATTTGTACATAAGTAATACTTTTGCTTCTGTTGTTGTCTTGGGCCATGCTGTCAGTGCTCAGGGTTTACTCCTGACTCTGCTCTGAGATCAATTCTGGATGTTTTCAGTGGAACACATGAGGTGCCAGAAAATAAACCCAGGTCAGCTGTGTACAGGGTAAGCCCCTTAACCACTGTACTATCTTTCTGGCCCTGTAAGACAGTTTTTTAAATAATTGGGGTGGGGGGGAATCAATCTTTAAGTAGAAAACAAGACAAAGTGAAGCAAATATAAAATTCGGAATAGCAGATAATGTATAGGGAACACTACTAAATAATGATATTTTTATTATTGTTTCAACAAGAATGATATTTGGAGCCAGAGCTATAGAACAGAGCTAGGCGTTGCAGAACTAGGAGTAAGCCCTCAGTACAGCCAGGCCTGGTCTAAAAGTAATTTAAAAAGAAAACAAAATAATACATTTATAATTTTATTTTAAGGAAAGAACAGTGTGACAAAATTTTTATGAAGTTTACTGAGGTTTAGAAGAGAATAAAATGCATATGGGTGGGAGGGAGTGTGTCAATGATAGTGCTAAATATTTATCTCTTTGATGAAAATAGCAATATAAGCATAAACTTTGAAATTTGAAAGTGGTTACTTCTGAGAAATAAGGATGTTGGAAAAGGACATCCTTTTTGATGATGAAACAGATATTGTAATTTGAGTATTAAATGATACGTAAAACTTGCGTACTCCTAATAAAATATATTTTTAAATATTAACAAAAGTTTTGGTTTCCCAGGTAGATAAATGAATCACATTACCAGCTCATCTTTATTTATTTATTTTTTGCTTTTTGGGTCACACCTGGCAATGCACAGGGATCACTCCTGGCTCTGCACTCAAGAACTACCCTTGGTGGTGCTCAGGGAACCATATGGGATGCTGGGAATAGAACCTGGGTCAGCCGCGTGCAAGGCAAATGCCCTACCCACTGTGCTATCACTCCAGCCCCTCATCTTTATTTTTTAAAGAATGAAATAAAGCTTACATTTCCAGCAGCCACTGAGTAACATTAATAAGACCTAAATTCTTACTCTCCACACCCAACACACCTATAACCAGATACCTATTTTTACCAAGTTTTAGATGCTTAAAATGTTATTAGTATAAAGAAAATAATTTTGTATGATTAAGAATGACAGGTTTAAATAAAAATACATTTATAATGTTGACTTCATATATAGTTGCACTATAACTGAACAGTAACTACCCAGAAGTCAACCTGAGTAGGTTGTTAATATAGAATGTTCAACATTTTCAGAACATTTGCTCCAATAGTCACAATACAAAAAGAATATGGAGCATCATTGTAATTTGTCACTTCACCATGCTAGCTAAGTTTTCATTGCAATGATCTCATATCTCCTAAATATCAAAATCACATGAGAGTAAAGAGTAAAAGATAGGCATTAATAGGTCATTCCTGAAGGCATAAGAGGATTCAACAGAGTTTTAGTTTTATCTAAAACATCTTTTAGGAAGAATTGTTACCCCCAGAGAAGCTACTGAAGGAACAAAAATCTAACTCAAGAGATTTTTCTTTTTTTAGGTGCAGTGTCAAAGAGTACTTTGAGGGAATTAAATCCCTTTAAAGTCAAATAAAAATATGATATATGGAGAGGCAGTGAGAAAATGGATTTTTCTGTGCTCATGCTACTGTAGAGTCCTGACAAGATTTGATCATGAAAAGGATGATGTGATAAAATTTGAATAAACAAAAGGTAAAGTATAATGTGAAGGTTGACTATTACATATTTGAGGACTGGGAATAATTTTTGATATAGCTATTGAGTATAGAAAGAAAAAATAGAGAAAAAAAACAAGATTGCACAGAAACGTCAGATAAATGTCTCATTAATGTTGGCGATCACTCACCTAGACTTATTCTATCCCTAATATCCTTTGACAATGTTAAGAGCAAGGAAAGTAACTTATCAATATATATACACTTTTTAAATATAATCAATTGAATTGGATTTCAGTGATGAATTTTGTGAAGCATATCCAAATTATGTATAATGACACACTACTAAAATGTGGTTAATGGTATACTGCATTGCTATATCAGTAGAAAAAAAATAAATTAAATAAATAACAAAAAATATTTAAATAGTCGCGCATTTAATACTGATGCAAAGAAGCTAGATGTTTCCTCAGGTTTTTCCTCCAAATGAGAGAAATGCTATTCAGCATCCTTACTACTAAGTCATTGTATATATGGCTTGAGTTAAAATGTTTCACTAAGCAAATTTTTGCTCTATATACTTCAAAATATTTTTAGATAAAATTTATCTTTACAACTGGTTTGGAAACTCTGTTTCCAAGTATATTATTGACAATAGTCTATTTCAGGTTAAAGGAGGTTACTAGTATTGTAATTGATAGTTTCAGGTTACTAGTATTATAATTGATATTTTTAAAGTCCTCAAATCATTGTTTCCCAGTGCTTTGGGGGAAGTTAATGAGTACTGCCTGATATTTTTCTTCAGGTGCTGTATATTTCCTATCAGAGTTTCTGCTACAGTATTTTGATTATTTGTGTTTTGAAGTCTCTTCCTTCAAATTGCTTTTGGGGGCGGGAATCTGGAAGGAGATAAAAGTATGGTTTGTCATCTCCAGAGTGATTCAGGGATAAGTGCTCTGGCAGTGAGTACCTTGCTTCTATACCACTTAATTTGCCTTATGAAATAATTCAAATGTCTAGAGTTTTCATCTGTGAAGGTAACCCAGGGTAGGCAGAGAACTATTCACTACAACTTTGAAATGTTAGCTGTTATTTGTTGCTTTCCTCTGACATAAACATCAAACTTTTACTACGAAGTTTTTAACATGGAGAAATATCAATGTCATCTTAACAGCTTTTAAGATATAATTCCAAGGACTTATCTTTGAAGAGGTCAATGGCTTCTGGGATGTCTAAAGTATGCTTTGATTTTTTTTTTAATGAATGGAAATGATTCTCCTGTGTAATTATAACAGAGATTTACTATTTTCTAAGCTCAATAAGTGACCAAAGTAAGTCAGATGTAGAAAAACCTTAGGAGACAGTGCTTTGCACCTACTCTTACCCAAAATTCTTTAAAAACATTATTTTTAAATTATGCTAAATCAAGATTCTTGGTGGTATAAAAAAAAGGAGAAGGTATAATCAAGACAAGGTGGATTATTAATGCTTAATATTGGGAACAGATTGTGAGGGAGAATGAAGAGTCTAAATTTCTTCATAATCTCAAATTTGCCCCCAAGTATAGAAATTACCTGCAATTATCCTGTTGGAGGCTCTCAATAACAGGGCTTAGGAACAATTAGTATATTTGAATTCACCTCTAAAATTTTGCAGGTCCCCTTAACATTGCACTTGGTGTGAGTGAAATTCAGTCAAGGGCCCGAGGACCAGCGCTAATTTGCATGCTTGCTCCCATGATGCTCTCAGAGGTCAAAGTTTTGTAATACTCCCTCTATAGGAATGACTAAACTGAAATACAGATGAGTTTTTGATTTGGGGAATGTAGAACACTCTTTTTTCTTTCTTTCTTTTTTTTTGGAGCAGCAATATCCTTTTCAGAGGCTGACATGCTTGCTGTTTTTGTTTTTATTTATTTGTTTGTTTGTTTATTTGTTTATTTATTTATTTATTTATTTTCTTAGTCGGATAGTTTTTATGATTCCTGAAAGCTGTCAATAGTTCAAAGAAAGCATACTGGTCTTTAAAATCCATTCTCTCCCAAAGTATCTCCACTGAAATTACTCGGTCCCCTGAGTCTCTATTATTCATTTGATCTTGCTGATTTCTTCCTTCCAACCTGTGTGACTTTCCTGCCTCCTTGTGTGTGGGTCTGCCTCAGCTTTGAAGATTTCTGATTGCTAGGTCACACATGCAGCATCTGGAGGTTGGGGTACTGTGTAAAGTTAAAGCAGGAGCTGGGCTTTTGGAAAATCCCTGGTGAACAGTCAAGAACGCCATCCATTTCTAATTCTTGCCTCTGGAAACCCAGAGGAAATAAATATGAGTAACAGAGCCTGAGAATAACGCTCTGAATCCTTAATGGTGGTTCCCTGTTGTGGGGGAAATCACCCTTTCTTTTCCCTTCTGAAACAAATAGTATCTTAATTTATCTCTCAGGTAGAATTCAAGATAAATTACAGTTTTGTATTTTGTTGTTGTTGTTGTTTTTTTTTTTTTTTTGCAGCTGACTGTAAAATAAAGAGAAGTTTTCAGGACTGTGTTTTCCGTTGAAAAGGTTTTAGCTAAAGAGAAAAGGCCTGCTGATAGTGTACTTAATTTACATGCATTGTAAAAACTGCTTCCTTCTGCTGCTAATTGGTGTGTGGTCCATTAATGTTGTGAGTCCAGAAGCAGCCTCGCTGCTGGTCAGTCACTTAGAGAAGCACAGCCTGGGGAAATGCAAATCCCCACCCTGCTCTGCAGAGTAATGAAACTGTAGGGCGAGTAATGAACTGAGGACTTGTACATACAGAGTTGTTAAAGTGAATTTTAATTTGGTTTCAGATTCATAATATCTATTATTTTAATTGCTTAGATCCTTTTCTATGAAACTTTGGATGAATCTTTTCATTTAAACTGTTGGGTTAACACACAGTGCTGACTTTATAAGTAAAAACTGAAAAATCTAGAGTTTTGTCTTGAAATCCTGAAGGATGTGTCATGTTTTTGAGGACTGGGCTTCTCTGACCTTTCACCTAGGTTTACTGAAAATTTAATTTTTTTGAAGCATGTAGTCATTGTGAAATTCAATTTTTAAACTTGATGCAAGACTGGTAATGTGGGGAAAGCTTTCAAGTTTGAAAGCCAAGTGATGGGTATTCTATGAGCCACTAACAATTTGGGCTATTTTGTAGTAGCAAACAGATATTTATAATCCACCCTGTCTTTATTGCAAATTTGAACCAGTTTGTTTCATAATATACCATATTTAAGAGTATCTAGGACATGAGTTCTTCACCCCGACTCTGTACAATTCTTTGAACACTACCGGGAGCAACCACTAAGTGTAGGACCTGGGAACCACCTTGTATAATTTAATCGAAACAGTACCCCCAACCCTGCTAAAAAGATTATCTAGCACAGATAAAAATTGTGATAATAGCAAAATAAGTATAGGTTTTACCATTATTTCTGCAGCTACTGAAAGAGAAAGCCTTTTTGTTTCTTTGCCAGCTGCTGTAAGCTGCTTCATTTTATCTGTCCCCAGAATACATTTTAAACATTCCTGGAAAGGGGCTCTTTCTAACACTGAGGAAATTTATAATTTTTGAAAACCATAAATTATGCCCCAGACCTTGGGTTTATGGGAGACTAAGAGATAATGGGCTGAATACCAGGGCATATATAGTAAAATATATAATCTAAATAGTCCTAAATAAATAGATAGCCCCAATGAGTGGGAATACAAGATAGTAACCTTATCTTAGCAACATAAATGGACCCTAAATTAGCAAGACATCCTAGGAAACAAAGGAAATCTCATACATTTTTGATAAGTAACAACATAAACAAAAACCCACAAAATGAGGCATACTTAATTTAGCCTTATACTAATATCCTCCTTCCCAACCTTTCCCTATCCCCAGCCACTAAGTTTATTTTTCTTCTACTTACTATCATCATCATCATCATCATCATCATCATCATCATCATCCCATTGATCGTTGATTTTCTCAAGTGGTCTCAGTAATGTCTCCATTCTTCCGAGCCCTGAGATTTTAGAAGCCTCTCTTTACTCATCCTTCCCAAAACGGTGCTGCACTGGAGGCTCTTTCAGGGTCAGGGGAATGAGACCCATCATTGTTACTGGTTTTGGCATATGATTATGCCACAGGGAGCTTGCCAGGCTCGTCTGTGTAAGCAGAATACTCTTGGTAGCTTGCTGGGCTCTCCAAGAGGGTCGAAGAATGTATATCAGAGAATACAAACAAGTATGTTAAAACCAAACACATGTATGCTGCTTTAGGCATATCAGTAGGCTAGACAATAAGAGGTCGAGAAGCTGCATGCTTCCAAGAGCTTTGTTTTATCAAGTCTCTGTATCTTGGCTGTTGATGAGATTACATGGCCCTGGGAGCAGTTTCTGGGTGTGACTGTCAAGCTACTGATAAATGGGGGTCTGGGTGGAGGAGGCCCAGTCCCGATCCGAGCAGGCTTGGAGATCTCAGCCCTGGGTCCCACATGCCCGGGTTCCTCTGCCAGTTCTGTCATTTGTGAGGCTCATCTGAATATGTAGAGAGTGGCCTTGAGCATGCCTGTGGCTGGGTTCTGGAGGTTTTTGGCTGCCAGGGCTCTGCTTGGGGCGGGGAGGGAAACTCAACCCACCCCTCTCTGAAGGGCCCCTGTGAAGAAAGCCTGGCATGGAAGTAGGAGATTCTGTGTCTATTATTAAATAATAATAATCAAATATTATTTGATTCAATTAAATTAATGATAAATATGCATTAAAATGCAACAAAAAATTTACTTGTTTATGAGAATGTTGAAATGAACACACAGTCAAGTATATATGAGAGCTGTGCCGAGTGTGATTAAACCTAACAAAGCAATAGAATGTTTGGATGACAACTTATGAAGGACTATAAATATAAAAAAATGTAAATAAGAAAACATGATACGTTTTAGATCCCATGCTGGTGGGGTTTCAGTGGTCTCCTTGGGACTTTGACACTAACTCTCTTAGTCCTTGACTGAGAATCAGCACCTTTCACAGGGAGCTGGTGCCCAGGAATGATTTAGGTCCCAAACCATGACACTCTTTCCCTCACCTTCCCGACCTCCTCTTCATGGTTCATAAGCTCCCATGTCAATGAAAAATTCTATGGATTCCCACCAATAAGTTATCTTGCAAATGCATATGATTGGCCTGAGTCACAATAAAGCTTTTCCAACAACGTGAAAGTTAGCATGATGAGATGCAAACCACATATTTTAATTTAGAACTTTGAAATACCCTATACCTAGGGACCAAAGAATAGTATCGTGGGTAAGGCACCTGCCTTGCATGTGAATGCCCCAGGTTCAGTCCCAAACACAGCATATGGTTCCTTTGCCCTACCAGTAGTTATCCCTGAGTACAGAGCCAAGAACAAGCCCTGAAAACTGTAGGGGTATGAACCCCCCTCCATTTCCTTTTTAAAAATGTGCTCCTTGGAGCACTGCAACCAAGCATGAAGTATCCTGTTGAACTGAGTCATTAATTTATGTAAAATGTCACTGAGCTGTGGACTTAAACTTCATGCATTCTTCGAATTTTAAAAAATGTGTTTTGTGAAAGCAATCTATTTTCGCTTAATTACGCTGACTTCACAACCTTCCAAAATGCTAATTTGATGATATTCATAAAATTAATATAGCAGTGCAAATAAATATTAACCAGTAGAATTTGAAGATGATACATGTACCCTAGTGGATGAGGAAAAGGCAGAGGATTTAAAAATTACAGGATATACCTTGATTATAAAATAAATATTGTATTTTTATTGGTGAAAATTTGGAAACTCAAAATTAAAAAAGAAATAAAATAATCATTCATAGAAAGTAGATCACAATGTCATTAAGAGCAAAACTACAGTTAATATTTTGCTAATCTTTTTGAGTATATACACATACTTATGTCACATATAATTTAATAATGTGGTGTCTACTGCATACTTACAATTTTTATTTAATGAGATATATTAGATATATTTCAGATACATTTACTTTTTTAATGTCTGTAGGAAATTTCATACTATAAAATATAATTTATAAATAATATCTTATTCTGACATTTAGATTACTTCTCCTTTTGCTTTGATTTAATTGTAGTTGCTTTGCAATAAACTTTTTCTGTAAACACTGAGTGCATCTACCTAGAAGTAGAATTGCTACGCTAAAATATATGTACATTTTTAAACTTTTGATAGGTTTATCTAAATTACTCTTCCAGGAACTTACAGTTATTTACTTTGCTGCCTACAGTGAATCAGAGGCCTTTTCCTCACTTGGTTGCCAACCCTGAATACTAAAAAAAGCTAAACTTTACCAAAGCAATAGCAAAACACAACATTTAGATTACAGCATTTTGGTTTTTAATGGGATCGATATTTTTCCATAGATTTTACCTTTTGTAAATTTTCCATATATTTTTGCTTATTTTATAATAGGTTTTACATAACTATAATTAAGTGGCATAAGCCAGTTATTTATTGGTTCTTTTAGTATTAACCTGGAAAAGGAACATTTTAAGTATAGTTGCAATGTGATTTGTTCTAAAAATAACATCTGGTTAAAACCCCATATAAAAGGACCTATGATATGGCTTGAGTGTGTGAGCACATCACTTGCACATGCAAAACCCTGTGAGACTTGTTGTTACTGTTTTTGGCATATTGAATATGTCACGGGTAGTTTGCCAGGCTCTGCCATGCAGGCGGGATACTCTCTGTAGCTTGCCAGGCTCTCTGAGAGGGACGGAGGAATCGAACTCGGGTCTGCCGCATGCAAGGCAAACACCTTACCCGCTGTGCTATACCTCCCTCAACATTAGTGCATGTGACAGGAAACAAACAAACAAATGATATGTGAGGTCAAATGCTTCAAAATTTCCAGCATCACAAATTGGTAGTTTCTTGAATAAGTAAAGTAATTTTCTTTTTAAGTGAAATCTAAGATGTCTCACGTCAATAAACCTGGGAACTTTTAAAGTAGAAAATAAAGTTTTCTTCTACCAGCTCTGTTGAAAATTGAAAGTTAAGATATAATTGAAACATTTCTGTTTATTCTCTTTTTCTTTAACTTTCTCTTGAATATTAACTTAGATATTAACAACAACCACTGAGCCAAGAACAAAATCATAATGGACTAAATGCACTAAATAAATGCATTAAAATGTGCTCTTTGGACATAATTCATACAAGTGGAATGAAGACAAAAATAGTGGTTACCACTTTAGTAGTCACTAAATATTTTTTAGTGGTTACTTGTTTGGATATTAGCCCTAAGTGCTTTATGCTTCATTAGTGATTTGGCCCCTCTCCTCCCAGAGAAGCTTACCATGCTCTTGCTAACATCCCTAATTTAGTTAAAGTCTACCTTTAACCTTTTCTTCGTATTTTACCTCTCATTGTCTCAGTTCCCCAAGTCAGTCTTGATTACTTATAAGCCAAAACTTTCTGGTAATTCTGAACTTTGTATTTGTACTGCTTTGTATTTGAAGTGCTGTGTATTTGTCCCTGCTTTTCTATTTCTCCTATAGCTTTTTTGTATTTTACTATAGAGCAATGTTCTTTGGTTAAACATAGAAAGACCGATAATGTTATGCCCCTAATATTTGGGAGTTGATTGAATCTAAAATATATATCTACTTCTGGGCATGATTGTTTAATCATAATTACTTGGCTTCAGTTGCTGTAATTCCTAACACCCCAAAAGGGAGGCCCTGCCGTGGGACTCGGATGGACATGGGGAAAGAGGTACAGCTACTCCAGCATCTTAATGGGACATTTTGAAAGCATAAATGCATGGTCTTGATGCAAGCTGTTATGATTTAAGAGACAGGACCCCCATGGGGAAGGACAATCTGAACTGGCCTGAGGACTTAGTCTGGGATTTATGGTAAAAGCCTTGCTTGCTCTCAAAGTCCAGGGAACTAAGTTTTGGTATCTTTGTCTCTTACTGTCTTTATCCAAACAACTTTAAGTATTGATAAGTTATACTACTAGAGGGGAAGATAAGATCAATGTAGATGTCCCTGGGAGACATTTATACTGTGTCTCCTTGCTTTAATCTCCCCAAAAGAGAATTTTCTAAGTTTTATCTATGTAAGAGATCTATGCAAACTTCCTTACCTATGTAAATGATCAATCACACATATGTCCTTACCTCAACCCCCTCAGATGTTCTGTAAGTATGCTAGCAGCTCTGCATTAAATGGGCCATTTTCAATAATCAGGTTATCGTCCCCCATCTCACTGTCTCTCTGTCTCTCTGCTAGGGAGGCCTGGGGAGGTGCGGAGTCTGCTCTGGGTCTCCAAATGCGCGCGCGCGCACACACACACACACACACACACACACACACACACACACACTCACACACATACATGTCGCAGCAGGACCCCCACCCCCGATTTTACTTTGTGAACTCACAGTTACTAAATATGAAGGCCCCTATATATTTTTGTGGGGCACCTTCATTGCTGTATAAACACTTTGATTAAGGAACATGTTGTAAAATTCATAGGTAAGAAAATTTGTTGATTCAGAATTCACACTTTTATTTTGTTGTTCACCAAAAAGCTACATATACAAAAGATAATGTCACTTTCATTACTGTCCTACATTTGCTTCCCATTTTCTCCTTTCTTGTTCACTCTCTCTCTGTAGTCTTCCTCCCGTCATCTTTTCATTTCCATTCTATCCTTTCAGCCTTTATTTTTTGTCTTTTATAGTTAATTGCTATCCTCTCACTAATTTCAAGTATGCTATTAAAAAAAAAGGTAGCAGTCATATTGTTGCCCATATTGAGTTGTCTCTTTAGAATCTGTATTGAAATAATACAGATATTTTTGTTCCTGTAGTCCCTAATACAATTGTATTAATACTTCTCATATCCTCATGCTATCCCATTCATCTTGTTATTAGTGACCACAAACTTATAATGACTCAAGATTATTTTCTTTATATTAACCACAAAAGAAATTTTACTCGCAGTATGCAGGAAAATGTTATAACATAATTCATCCTGCAATAACATAAAATTTATCATTTTAAATTGTATAATATAAAAATTTACATTTATGTTCTTTAGCTTTTCAATCTATAATTACTGCATCCCTAAACTGAATTATTTTGATATTGGTATTTTCTCATAGATGATATTCATGAAGGCAAATGAGGAAAGTGGTTCGATTTATGCATGGATTGTCTATGTCTGTAATCATCATAAAATAAAACCATTTATGGGAGGAAAAAGTCACCAGTTACCAACATCAACACTAAAGATGGTAAGAATTAGAAGTGCCCCTTTAGTTAAAGAGCAATGGTTTAGAAATACCTTGAATGAATTAGACACAGTCTCCTGAAGAAGTTGCATGTACTAACTGCACAGAAAACAGTGAGTTTGGAGTAATAGCTCTCATTTCAGCACTTAGGGACACATTGTCAAAAGACATCAATCACAAATTTTAACAACTGAATTTAGGTGGGGGGATATGGGAGGAAACGGGAACATTTATGGAGGAAAGTGGAAACTGGTAGTGGGATTGTATGTCAATGCTCAACTATGAGTAACTTTGTAAATCACTGTGCTTTAATGAACTTTTTTTTTTAAAAAAGACACCAGTCCCCTCTCCCATCATTCTTGGGTACTGTAAACCCAGGCAGTACAGTGTCAGCACACAACCTGTGCTAATAGGTAGACAAGTTTACACTTACTTTGATACGTAGACTAAACCAAACGGTCAACCACAGACCATGTCATTGGTAACTCAAAACTCATCCCAGGTCTCTGTGAGTGAGAATTGAAGCAAACAAGACCATAAAAATCTGTTCTCATACAACCTTACGAAAGATACAATGCAAATCTGTTAAAGCAGTCTCATCAACTGTCTGACTTTGTAAGAGAAATATAAAATTAACTCTTTTTCCTGGTTATAAATTTTATATATGCTCATTATTAGAAATTTGACCAAATTTAAACAATTTACCGAAAAAGAAGTCAATGGTAACAGTAAAATTCTGTGTTAATAGGCATACTGTAATTTGAAAAATAAGTACATAAAACACTGGATGATAATAAAAAATATACAATAAATAAGTCGACCTACAGTATAAACATTAATAGATATTCCCTCTGTAGGCAAAGTGATTTCTTTCCCTTCACCTTAAGAGGGCTGTGCTGTGTTACTCCTTAAAATAATATATAGAATAAAAGGTAACTTTATGATGGTGACATATATCCAATATGGTCTCAGTTAGGTTATCCATATCATATCTTATGATATAATGTTTACTATATGGAACCCCCGAAAAATGTGACAATTTAGTTTCACTGTATTAAAAACTCAGACTAATGAGAAAACAGAAAAATCCAAATTTGGATACATTCTAAAATGTCAACAAGTAGTCTTCAAAATTTTCAAGGACTTAAATAAAGACTGAGAAAAACTCACAGATTGAAGAAGGCTCAGAAACCATGGTGACCAACTGCAATGTGACATCTGTTTGAGATTCTGAAACAGAAAGTAATCATAATAATGGAAAAAAAACTGGCAAAACTTGAGGGGTTTTTAGATCAGTTAGCAGCATTACAACATCATTCATAGCTTCACTTGGAAAATGGCTTCCATGGCACCATGGATATCTACAACGTCAGCCATAGAGGATGCAGGGTGAAGGGCATAACAAAAACATTCTGTGTCTCAGCATATTTTCTGTAAAAAGTTGAAAACCATTTAAAACTAAAAATATTTTCGTTTTTGGTATATTTCTTGAGAGTTACTTTTGCTGAGAGAATACACTTTTGAATAAAATAAATGTATGTAATTTCTATGTGAATTAGTATTTTTAAAATTCATTCTTATCATGCACTTTATCCAGACCAGCTTTTGCAAACCATTATTAGACCATTATTAGTATAAGCCATTTTATTTATAAAAAACAAATTAAACTATTTAAAGATCCTTATATAGATTTTGTTATATGTCAAGCTTCACAAGCAATTCTTAATTAAAATATGCTTTGCGAATTTCTATTTTATTGAGATACTTCAACATGAGAGAGAATGGAAAGAACAGAAGAAATAAATTTATAAAAACAGAAGTTTATGACGTATATAATAAACTTTTAAAAGATAAAGCTTCACTGTCAAAGAGAAGTAGGTGCTGTCTAGAAAATACTGAAATATTTAAGATGATAAATGAATGGACATCTAACTCTTAAGAGATAGAGATGATTTAATTGTATTCCATTTGTAGTGGTGAAGTTTTCCAGCTACAGAAGATATTTGAAGATTAAGGAGAAGCCAATAGGTTTAAATTATCAAAATGAAAAGACATATAGTTCTTATATATAATAAAATATATAGTGCTTAGATTTCAAATATATTGAAAACAGAAAAGCTAGCACCTAATTCTAGTTCTGTCACTAAGATTAATTCAGGTTATGTCTGGCATAATTTTCGCCTCAGTTTCCTTAGTTAAGAGAGGACGAGTTTGAAATAGATTCTTTTTTAAAATTCCTTTCCTTTCTAAGCCAGTAATCGCCACTGATATATTCATACTTCTATACTTGCAAAAACAATTATGATTGTCTCTCCCTGTCAAATAAAATTTTAGTATTTGAAGTTTCTAAAAATATTTTTATTGTCTGCCTTCTTCCACTATAGAGTTTGAGCCACTATATGCATAGCATAGATCTAGTTAAAATAAGACTGATTATTTGACCCATCTTCTAGGAATGTACTGTAGGGAGGAGGAAGGGTACTTAGTCCTATAGTACTCAGTAATTTTAATCATTAAATGGATACAAGAAAGATTAAAAAGAGGAAAAGAGCGCATTTAATTTAATGTGTTGGAGGTATTAATATCCTTGTGTTCTGAATCTGTAGAGAGTGGCCTGCTTGCAGACTTTCAGGCAAAGAAAATTTTGTAGATTTTGGCTCAAATATTGAGTAGAATTTCCTTCTCCAATGGGAGAATCCTGGTTGTAAGATTTATATGCTTGTGTCAGTAAGACAAAGCTCCTCTGAAGGAGACCTTCCTTTCATGCTTTGGCTGTTTCTCAAACATTTTCAGTTTGAAATGATTGATATGCTACTTTGTCACATTTGCAGGCAGGCTGGTCTTGTGTGCCAACATTCACCTGATACATGCTACACTTTTGTGTCTTCTCTGTTGCATTGACTCCCACTTTTTAACTCTGTAGTCACTAGGCTTTATTGGGTTTACTTTATGAGCACCTAGGGGAAATAATTATTTTTAGAGACCATGAAACAAGCAGGATTTAGTTATAACACTAATACTTAAGAATATCTCTAATTGGCCTGTGCATATTGCCAGAAACGAAATATTTTGTGGCCTTTTCAACTGAAAAATAAATAAAAACCAATTGACTTCTGGAATATTATCATCACTTCAGTGGGATATACCATAACCACCATAAGCAAGTATCTTCTTTCTCTGGATATTTGATTCTGATTCTGATCCCCCTTTCTTTGTTTGGTTCAGATCTTTCTGTTGTAAACTCAATCTTTTCTTGTGTTTTCTTTAATTTTATTTGTCTCACATACATGAAATGACATAAATCTTGACCACAAATAATTTTTTTACACCCTCTCCCCGACCACAAATAATTTTTATTTTCTGAAAGGAACAACTTAACTAGAGACTTATTACATGTGTTTTTTGTACATATGAACAAAGGATGGTTATTTAAGAGATCATGACATCCTAGGTCACAATGCCCCAGGCTTGAATTGTGACACTAACATTTACGAGCAGTGGGCAAAGTAAAGAAATTTACTCACTCTAGTAGCAGTCACCATTACTTCTATAAAACCATGGAAGTAATTCCTCTGCAGGCCTATTGTGTTCCTTATATAAAATTATACTAGATAAAAAGTTTAAATTTTCAACTTTCTTTCTTACATTTTCCTTCCTAGTTATCAATTTTTATCCTGATAAAGTTTTGGTTTAATTAAGCAAGTTACATCACAACAGTGAAAGAATTTTGGTAAATGTTATATTGTAAGTTGAAGATGAACCAAACAATTGTTCTATAGAAAATTAGTATCCACTTCTGAAAAATTCCACTGGGAATGTTTGCCATATTAAATCAGTTTTGTTCTTCTGCTTTTATTTGTGTTCTAATGACGCATTTCCCATTTTACCATAACATATTTTGGTTGTTGTTGCTTTAGTTAATACTTAAATTAATTTCATTCCTTCTGTTCTATTAAAAAACTAAGTTGATTACCAATGGGAATTTTCTTTGTTTATTTGGGGACCACAGTTTATTTATTTGGGGGGCCACAGTTTTCAGGGTTTGCTCCTGGCTCTGAACTCAGAAATTTCTCTTGTAAGGGCATGGAGAACCAAGAAGGGAAGTATGAAACCAAGGTCTGTCACATGCAAGGCAAGTGGTCCACTGCTAAACTATCTCTCCAGTCCCACCAAAAGATCATTGTTAAATGAGATCTTTGGAATGCAAAGTGCTCTCTAATTATTAGCTAGGGTTTGAATTCCTTGCTGACCTTACAAGGAATGTAGCATGTATAAAGTGTAATTTTAATATTGTTTTGATAGTTTCTAATGAATGATAATTAAATATTATTCACCTAGTGTCCTGATGTTAACTATATTCCTTTTGCCAGTGACTACTAAATGCCCCTAAATATCCAAACTCATTATCTGGATAAAAATCAGATACTTTAGTTAAAAATAGTATCTACCCTTGTAAACTTTAGGGAATTAATTTTGAAGTTATTTTTAGCGCTATCTGAAATCTGACTTTATATTTAGCATCTCCAAGTAGTTGAAGAATGTGATGAATTTTAAATATGTTCTTTAATGTATGCATTGGCACTAGAAAAAAATACTCAACTCTAGTAATCCCACTTTTACAAATCATTGCTAAAGTGATAAAGGTTTTGTTAAGAGGACTAGAGAGATACAGTAGGAGGTATGGTGCTTGCCTTGCTTATAGCAGATCTCAGTTCCATCCTTCATATCACATATGACCACCCATGGCCCATGGACCACCAGGAGTCACACCTAAGCACCGAGGTAGGAATACCCCCTGAGTATTTTTACCATATAGCTCCAATCCCCTTTATATCTCCCCAAAATGGTCCTAATAAAACACTTTCTCATAGACATATTTATTAATGTCTATAGTGGAAACAAGCAACTAAAAACAAACTATCAATGAATGAGACAGTGGCTAAATAAACCTTATACTAAAAATGGTGAGTATTATAAGGTCATTAAAATAAAAAAAAACTAAGTTTTAACATTTGTAAATGAATCAATGTGAGTATAAGACTTCCATTATTGTTAAATTAATGTAAAATAGAAAATATTTTAATAGTAGTCTATAAAATAAATTTAAGATAAATTTGTTTATTTATGCAGATAGTTATATGTATTTCCATTTTATACATAAGTACAGATAATTGCAAGCTATGCAACTTTTAACTATATTTGGCACATGGTCAAGTGAGTTGGAGACAAAGTATAAAAATATTTAAGAATATACTCCAAATATTTTTCAGTTTTGGATTTGAAGTCACAAAACTGGTAATGTTCAAGACTTAACTCCTGGCTCTAAACTCAGGGATCATTCCTAGTGCTCATGAGATTGAACCAGGGATGGCAGCATGCAAGGTAAGTGCTTTAACCCATTGTACTATCTCTCTGATCTCCTCTCCAATTTTTACAATGTGTTGCTTATAAAATGGGGGTGAGAGCAATGGGTAGGGGAGTGTAAAAGAGGGGACTGCATACTAACAGACAAAGGTAGGGCATAAATGTGGTCCTATAGGCAGAGAAGTCCTCTCCTGCCTAAAGAGACAGCAGGTCCCAGATGTCTTCTCTTCGGTGGAACAGCAATCTTAGAAAGAAAGGCCCCAAATCTACATTCTGTGGATTCTTTAACCCACAAATAAGCTGTAGTCATGGCCTCTTCACCTCCTATTTTGAATCTAGAAACTCTCTATTCATTATAGACAGAAATAAAGTCCATGTCCCATTTCCTATTGGGGCAAGGCTTTTTCCTTTCAGTAAACTCTCTCTGTATTCAGAGACCTCTAGAGCATTTGTAAATTCCTTTGTGTTTCACATCAAGTGTCCATTCCTGTCCCAGTAATATTGCAGTAAGATCAAAAATAAGGTATAATAGCACACTATCTTAATAGTGCACATAAGTCTAAATCAGTATGCATATATGTCTAAAGTATTAGAAAAGAAGGAGAGTTATAATAATATCTATTGAGGTAATTAATTTAAAATTCAAGACAATGGCACTCTCATGGGGGAATAGGGTAGACTTGAATAGAGGTAAAATTATGCAATTCCAGACCTAAAATACCTAAAATATCCTAGATATCCTAATGTACCAAAAATATTTTAAAAGTACAGACCATGTCACCCCAAAGTATGTCACACATGCACAATGATTATTCTAAACTAACGTTAATTAAGAAGAAACTAGTATACGATGGACACTTTGGCACTCCTATGTCACTCTGAATACAACAAATAAATCTCCCATATGAAAGGTATACTCCTGCACCAGGAGGAAGAGAGACCATTTTAATCAATCTGCAGAGAGGGAATTTGAAGTCCAGAAGACTTATGAAAACAAACTTGCTGCCTGCCAAATTTTTACCAATATTTTCTTTGTGGAAAGGGTATAACAGATGACTACTTTTATTAACTCTATAGTTCTCATATCTTTATGGTCCCATCTTTACAAGGTTAATATTTTTTCTGCAGTTAATTTGTTTGTCAATTTGTTACACTTGCAAAGAATTCAAAGTGAAGATGTGAAAATTTTTTTGGCCTCTAGGTTGTCAAAGATATTAACAATTATAGCATTGTTAATGTTTATACCTTATATTTTATACTCTATATTTAATTAAAATATTTTAAAATTAACATTGGGGAGGATAAATGGCTATACACTTAACTAAAATTCTTTTTCACTGTATAAATTCAATTCAGAAGTTCTCTCTAATAATCTTTATTGTACTTTCCTCTTAATTCTAGATTATTGTATAACTTTCCATTTTAGTCATTAAATCTGACTGTGACGATACATTTTAATTGTTAAAATTATAAATATATATAATTTTTATATTTTCACTGTAATTGATATTTTAATATTTCCAATTTTTCTAATTTCTCACAAAGTCCCAGGCAGTCCCTGTAAGATAGAATAAATATAATTTTACCACTTTTATTTCTATGACATATCAAATCAAATATATAGATATAATAGATTCCATGAAAAACATTTGTCTTGGGGCCACACTTGGTGGTGTTCAGAGCTTGTTCCTGGTTCTCTGCTCCAGAATAAGTCCTGATAATTTGAGGAGACGATATGGGTGGTGCGGACATAACTCAAGCATGTATAAGCCCTATGCCTGCTGTACTATTTCTCTAGCCCCATAGAAAATACATAAAATTATGGAAAACTTTAAATTCAAGCATATTATTTGTTAACACGTACCTTTGTGAACAAGTAATTATAAACAAACTGCCAAGTTCAAAGCTGCTATTTTTACATTTATGGGAAAAAGGAGTTTTGAGAAAATAATTTAATGCATGACTTCAAAAGTCATGGCCAAGATGAGATAGATTATATAACTTTTCAGATATTTGATGCACAATTTTGCACAAATATTCTAATTCCTGGTGATTGAAACCAAATTTGTATTGATATATATTGCTGGTGGGATTTTAATTGGTTCAACCATTTTGAAAAATTGTCAGAATCTCCTAAAAGCTATCTATGGTATTTTTGTTTTGTTTTGGTTTGATTTGCAAGTCACACCAGGTAGCATTCAGGGATTACTCCAGGCTCTGTACTGGCGGAATCACTCCTGATGCGCTACAGGATCCATGTAGAGGGCTGGGACTAAACACATTCAAGACAAACACTCTACCCGTTGTACTATCACTCCAGCCCCATATCTATATTGTTTGAGAACATGTTTACTACAAGGCGATTTTACAACAGAATATATATGTTACCTAGCAGTGACAGAGAAAAATCACAAAAGAGTAGGGTTATTAATCAAGATCTAACTGAAAATAACCCATCTATGCTTCCATAGTGGAATAAAAAATAAATGTCACAGTTATGCAATTAAATACAGTAGATACATTGGATAAATGAAGTACTTCTAAGTTAAATAATATAGGTAAATACCATATTGAAACTAATGAGTGAATGTGGCCAATCACAGAAGTTCATGCAGAATACTTTATTAAACAAATCAAAAAGCAGGCAGACTTTATAGCAACGAAAACATACTGTAAGCAACTCAGAATGTACAGTGATATAAACCAGAATCTCTGCTGACACTAAAGAGGACATAGCCAGTAGAGTATAGTGGGGAGAGTCTCTGCATATCTTCCTCCTTCCTCTCAGGCAAAGTGATAGGAATTGTCTTGGAAGACAGCTGCCTTACAAAAAGTGTGCTTTCAGCACTATCTCCACCATTAACTTGTTTCTTTTTCTTGTTATATTACCTGCTTTTAAACTAGATCTATCTCAGCCACTCTTAGGCAGCAGACTATTAAGAACCAAAATGAAATCCTTTAAAATATTTTTTAAATATTTTGAGTTACATTAGATGAAAATATTGAGATCTGTGATTGTTTTCTATCATAGATATTCTTCATGTCTACACAGCATCTGTGAATATGATAAGCTTGCCTTTAGTGTTTTCTCATGTCACTAATAAGCAAGTTCACTGGAATACAAATAAAACTGACTTACTGAGGATAACTGTTCAGTCTAGTTACTAGGAATGTCATTTTAAATATGCACTTATTAAATTATTTACTCAATATACATTTTGAAAACCCACTGTGCATCGGAGATTTTGTCATGAATAGATCGAAGATTTTAAAATAGAATAAATCTCCTCATATCCCTAAGGAATTTGCAAATGAATGGGATGGGATATAAACAAATAACAAACTCTTATAATGCTATAGGTAAAGAGTAGCTATGAAGATATAAAAAATGACATCCATATAGATCAGGAAGCACTCAGATTTTTCTCTTTCCAGTAACAGCCTGATTCAGAGTATGTACTAGCAGCATATTTTATAGATGTACATCTATTGACCTTAATAATAAACATAGCATTTTATTACAATGTTTTATTCATACTATCAACCTTAAGCCAATCCCTTTATTTTTGTCAATGGCATGCAAATACTCCCACAAGCTCTAGTAAGGAAAGTTCTATTCCTTTGCCAAAATCTACTGTAAGAATATGATCTACTAAACCAGATTTTATTTTTCAACACCATCTGTGTATTCATGATATGTACCTTCAATTGCTGCCTTCCTCCACCCACCCCAAACTCACAGTATTTAGCTGTGAAAATATTACCATCTGTGCTCCAAGATCTTACATATTCAACCCAAACTTCAAAACGATAAAGAATCCATTCTAGGAAGTTATTTACCCCACTTATTTCTCCATAGACTGCCTTTTTCACAGTTTTTATCAGTGAAGTGTTTTAAACTACAAGCAACATACATCAACATTGGCTCATTTAGGAATACATTTAATTTAAAAGACAGTAGGTACATTACCAAGTGTAGAGCAAAAACTTAAGAACTATGAGATTTGCAAAAGAGCAGAGTAAGAGAAGACTGATATAAGCCAGAACCACAGATACAATCATGCCATTGAACCAGCGCCATGAGAACAGAGCTATCACCCAAACAAAACAAAGTTTAGAATGCTTGTCTCAACTTCTGTTAAACACTTAACTCTATTCCTCTATAATAAATGATAAGCAAAATAAGGGAAGTACACTGGTTGCATTTTTACATAACGGGTGAGTTATTTAGGCTAGAAGATAAATCTTATCCAGTTGCTGAAGCATTTCCCTTCATGTTCATAACTCTCAGGGTCTCCAGATGGACCTTCAAGACCCTATTATCTGCTACATTGAGAGGCTGAGTTTTGACCCTCTAAGTCGTTGAATCTCTCTTACACCGGACACAATTAAATGTTGGGTTTTGTTTGAAAATGCTCTCTACCTCTCATTCAAGTGTGTTAATGAGAGTCAGCTGTTATCTGTATATTAAAAGAGAGTATGTGGGTTACAAAGAACTACTTATACATGAGCAGGATATTAATTTTAAGATAAAATGGATAGAATGTATTGAAAATAACTTCTGGTGTGAGGAACTACTAAATTTAAATCCCAATTATTCTGCTCCATAGTTAGCCTGTGATCAGTAAGTTACTCAATTTGCTCATTTGTCTTCAAGTTGTACAATTTTTCATTTATAACTTGGAAATAATTATACATACATCATAAAGTTGTTGTGTGTACTGGGAGCTGGAGTGATAGCACAGCGGGTAGGGCGTTTGCCTTGCACACGGCCGACCCGGGTTCGAATCCCAGCATCCCATATGGTCCCCTGAGCACCGCCAGGGGTAATTCCTGAGTGCAGAGCCAGGAGTAACCCCTGTGTATCGCTGGGTGTGACCCAAAAAGCAAAAAAAAAAAAGTTGTTGTGTATACTTTTATGATCTCATAAACTGTAATCAATATATAGCTAAAACAAAAAAAATGAAGTTATATGAGAACACATATAATGAATACATACAAATTGAGCATCTATCCCAAGAACAAAAAGACATAATTTCCAAAGGAAATGTTTATCACAGAATTACTTACAATATCAAAGTACCCAATAACAGATGAGTAAATAATTCAACATGTTTAAAATAATGTTTAAAATTATTCAATATTTTTAAAATAATATTTATTAAAAGTATTAAAATAAAGAAATTATGGAATAAATATGCAATATATTTGTGTGTATATGAATGCATATACATTTGCATATACATGTATATACACACACAAAATGGAATACTACTCAGCTATGTTAAAAGATGAAACCTTGCAGTTTGCTGCAATTTGAACAAAATTGGAGGGTGTCATGCTAAATGACATGTCAGAAAGGAAGAAAAATATCATATGATCTTACTTATAAGTGTAATAGGAAGAAACAAATGAAGGGATTAGATAATTCAAAATACAAAAATTCTTGAGATATATTCAACAATTGAGCTGGCTAAGAGGGTAAGAGGAAAAAATGGACCTTGGGATATTAAGAGGGCTTGTGACATTATAGTAGAGGATTGGATGTAGCATCAACTCAAGTAAAATACAGTGAAATCATGTAAATCATGCCATAACAATATATATAGTAAACTAGGACACCTCAACAAAAATAGAGACTTTAAATTAAAAAATCCAAATTAATCCGTGGAGAAAATGCCATTTTTTTCTGAACATTTTGTGTATCATTGAACTGAAAGTGCTTTCCCCTGGGGCTGGAGTGATAGCACAGCAGGTAGGGCGTTTGCCTTGCACGCGGCCGACCCGGGTTCGATTCCCACCATCCCATATGGTCCCCTGAGCACCGCCAGGGGTGATTCCTGAGTGCAGAGCCAGGAGTGACCCCTGTGCATTGCCGGGTGTGACCCCCAAAAAAGACAAAAAAGTGCTCTCCCTGAAGTTATTTTATTAAAACTTCATCCTCTTCAAAATGAGTAATTTCAGCTTAGTTTGAATAAATCTCACTTTATTGCTATTAAATTAGGGAGAAGATACTGAAAATATAGTGATCACAAACTTCTGAATGCAATGAGGGAACTAAATTACTTAAAAGCCAATTGTTATTCGAAAGAGAACATTCTGAAAGGGGAGAGAAAAGAGATGGATATTTCACACAGAATGTCTGCTGTCCTGTACACTTCCTGTATGCAAGTGCGTGTGAACTTTTATTTTTTGTATAGCTATGTTCGGCAGAGTCTGGCAAGCTACCGGTGTGTGTTGGATATGCCAAAAACAGTAGCAATAAGTCTCTCAATGAGAGACGTTACTGGTGCCCGCTCGAACAAATCGATGAGCAACGGGATGACAGTGACAATGAATGCTATGTTACACATTCTTGTGAATGGACACTCTGAGACACACTGAATAAATATGCGTAATAAATATGATTTAAGCTATCTCAGAGTCCCTAATAAAAATGACTCTCATTTATATGAGTATCCAAATAAGATCAAATTGCTACATGTTTCAGAGATGTCTCATTCTCAGAAAGGGAAACTTCAGTTAAGTAAATTTTATTATTCTACTTTCTCTTTCTCTTATCCAGTCTTAGACAGGAAAGAGAAAAACTTTGATTTTGAGGTACATGTGAAGAAAAAAAAATCAATCTTTTGAACTTTCCTCAAAACTGATTAAGGATATGTAAAGAAAAACTACATATGAGTAGAAAAATAAACATCCATATGTTATTATTGAAGATAATGGTTGGTGGAAAATAGTTGTCTGAGGCCTTTGTTCAAAGCAAGGTCTCTAAAGCAAGCTGGAAATCTGCCATGCCAGAGAGCATAGAACTCTAAAGACTGCCACCACCTGTGAACTAAATTTTAGGTCGTAAAATTTAACTAAATTAATCTTGTTAAAACTAAGAATGAAAAAAAACTAAAAATGAAGTTTCATCAATATTAGAAATTAAACACTCCTACATTTCATGATTTGTCTAGAAATTATTTTAGATTGAGCATAGACCAAACTGTGCCATCCAGTCATGAAACAATAAAGTTGTTAAAAATTCAGCTGGCATTGCAAGAGTTACCACTTGAAAGGCATACTGGAAACAACATCAAACATCTACATCTATTAAGGCTGACAATTTAGGCCACTATCATTAAGTATTCACCACACAACCAGCCAAATTACCTTTTTAGATATCTAAGTGCAAATACTCCTTCACTGGAGGATTTAATGAGTCAGTTCTGATATTGGTAGAGTAATGATCCTTGAGAGGTGCGTTTTAAGCAACAGCTTAAGTTTTAAAGCTGAGAGTTACATTTCTATTCTGGATATTCATTGATGATTCTGCCAGGTTGAAAATGTAGGTAGTGTGCCTTGCCAGCATCTTGTTTGCTTACAGAGCATTGAGATTACTTATATATTTCAATTATGTAATGCCATGTATTTTAAGACACATTTATGAGATGGAGGGCCAATGAATGAGGAGATGGAGGAGCAAAGAATTCTCCTAGAAGAAAGCATTTACACTGTTTTCAAGATAGTTAATATTTTTTTAAATCAAATTTCTATTTAGGACAACTTATCTTTGTTTACATAAAGCGAAGGACCCCAGAAGCTATGTTACATTGATATTTAGTGTAGCACACTTACTTGCTTATGTAATTACACAGAACACTTACAATAACATTAATTCCACTTTTTCTTTTCTTTCCTTCTGTATCTCTTGTGAAGCCATTACTATATAGAAGAACTAAGGTAAACCATGGTCTAACAATGTATATAGATAATTTGAAGAAGCAGATAGTAAGTTAGTAGGAGTAAATTTGATTGGTATATAACTGTTTCAGATGATTCAGTAGTAGACTGTAAAAAATCTAATTTAAGGTTATGAGATCAAGAAGTTCTAGTAAGAGCATGTGCAATTTTCATGGAATTTTATTGATAGTACTTTGAATATTTTTACCATTCATTGGTATCAATATTAATTTATAATTTATTTTTGGACATTTAGATATTTATGATATGAAAACATCATATACTAAATGATAGTATTTTGCATATGTAATTATTTCACACATTTTATTCTGTGATATTTTAACTTATTTGGTATACTGGCAAAAAATCTAGGATGCACATTTAAAAAAAAAGCTGCATTACTTGGCTCACTATAACATACTTGTCTACAAACTTTTTTTTCATAGTTTTAAAAATAAATATTGGGGTCAAAGAGATAGTACAGTGAGGTAGGTTCTTGCCTACAGGTATCAACCTGGGTTCAATAGCTGGCACCACATATGGTCCTCTGAACAATGCCAGGAGTGATCCCTGAACAAGAGTCAGGAGTAAACCTTGCACACAGTTGGGTATGACCCAAAAGAAGAAATAACACTTTTTCTGGCCGTGCAACCTTTCTTGATATACAAAAAATACACTCAGGAATGGCCCCGCTACCCCTGAGCATCCATTATCCCAGAGGCACAGAAGCTAATCTCTGAACTCCTGGACTGTGAACTAAGCTACGGCCCCGTGCAGCCCCAGGAGGGGAAGGGTTTCTGTCCCTCGGCCTTTTCCCCTTTGCAGCAGCATGGCTACTGCCACCATTCAGAACCAACTGGACAGAGAGGTAGGAGCTTGCAGGGATGGGTCGCATGGGGAATCTGGAGATTTGGGGAGGTGCAGAACCTGCCCTGCCTCCTGCTCAAATGAGACCCCGAGCGGCCGCCCATGAACAGCTCCTTCGCTCCAGAACAGCCATGATCCCAGAGGCACACAAACCAATCTCGGAATGCAGCAGCTGCTGGCAGAAATACCTCTGGACTTAATACCAGAATCCCAAAACTGGGTGGCTGCTTTTGTGAATGTGCAACATCATATGTTCTTTGTTATCGACAATAGAAAACATACGATCTAATGATGCCATTCCTGCAGGTCTGACTGTTGTGGGGAAAAACTCCAAATAATGATAGTGAGTTTTCTGTTGAAAATTGAATGTAATCAAAGTAAGGAGAGAGTAAAGTGAAAATCATCTGCCACACAGGCAGAGGGAAAGCAGGAGGGGGGTATGCTGGGGTTCTTGGTGGTGGAACATGTGCACTGGTGAAGGGATGGGTGTTTGATCATAGTATGACTGAGACTTGATCCTAAAATCCCTGTAACTGTTCTCACGATGACTCAATTAAAAAAATGAATACACTGTATAAAAATAATAATAATTTTTGAGAAGATCTTTATTAATGATGTCTAGAGTTTGAATATTAACAGCTCATACTTTTCTTTGACTGTAGCTAAATTTGAAGCTATGTCATAGATTGGTTTTATTAGTTGCAAATAAAATATTACAACTATTTGAAAACATTTATTTAGAGTATAATCTATAGTTTCATCAATACTTCTTTATTTTAAATTTTTTATTGAGACATCATACTTCACAATAATATTGAAGTAATTGATTTGAAGTTGCTGCACTGCTACACCGATCCCTCCACCTCTCTGCCAATCCCTCCAACGTTGTCCCATAGTCCCTCCCCCTGGCGCTTCCATAGTCTCCTCAGTTCTCAGTGCTACTGATCATATTTAAAAGTTTGTTGACTTTTGGGACTGTGTAATTCCTTTAAAAACTTCTTTTTGTTCTACACATGAGAGAATTTCTCTTTTTTCTCTGTTTTTATTTTTTATTTACTTTTTATTTTTATCTTTTTTCTTTTATTTGTCTTTTAATTCTGTTTTTAGGGGTTTTTTTTTTTGGTTTTGGGTCACACAGGGTTATTCCTGGCTCATGTACTCAGGAATCATTCCTGGTGGTGCTCGGGGGACCACATGGGATGTTGGGAATTGAACCTGGGTCGGCCCCGTGCAAGGCAAACGCCCTATCCTCTGTACTATTTCTCAAGCCCTTATTTCTCTTTTACTTCTGACTCAGTGCACTTACCATGACACCATCCAATTCCATTCAAGCTACAGAAAACTCTAATAGTTCGTCTTTTCTCATAAGTCATATTCAATTATATTCATATACCACAATTTCCTTATCCACTCATCTGCTGTTGGGAAATAGGGCTACTTCTAGGTCTCAATGATTGCAAACAATGCTGTAACAAACATAGGAGTGCATCCATCCTTTCAACTAGTTGTTTTGTGTTATTAGGATAGATATCCAGGAACAAAAATTCTGGGCCATAAGAAAGTCTATTCATAATTGGGTATGTCTCTTCATAATTTTCACCCTGTGCTTCTTAAGGTATACTCCTCACTCTATGCTCAGGATTCACTCCAGACAGTTCTCATAAAAGCATATGCATTGCAAGAGACCAAACCTGGGTCAGTTGTGTGTTTGGCAAGCACTTTCACGCCGAATAACTCTGGCTTCTATTCATGATGTTTTAAGAAGGGTCCTAGATATTTTGCAAAGAGACTGAACACTTACAGCTATGCTAAAAGTTTCTTTTTCACCACATCCCTGCCAACACTTATCTTTTCTTTTAGATAGCGATAGATAGATGATAGATAGATGATAGATAGATGATAGATAGATAGATAATAGATGGATGGATAGATAGACTATTTTCAATGGTAAGATAATATCTATTATCTTGGTTAGGATTTTCCTTATAATAAGTGATGATGAACTTTTTTTTCATCTGACTATTGGCCTTTCTGTCTTCTTGAAGGAAGTGTCTTCTCATCTCCCCTTCCCAATTTTTGATGAATTGCTTTTGTTATTGTTACCGAGGTTGAGCTTTAGTACTTGCTTTATATGGCTTGGATATAAACCTTTTGTCTGATATATGCCATACAAATATTTCTTCTAATCAGGGTGTCTTTTTTACTTTATGATTCTTTTTACTGGACTTTTGTAGCAATAAAAATTCTTTAACCTATCACAACACATGTTTAATCTATCTGAAAACTTGTTATGAAAATATTTTCAAAATAACAAATGAGGATCTATTAAAAACATTCACTAACATTGTTTGGTTACAGACATTTAAGATATAACTGATTGGCAATTTTCAATAATGCAATGAGTGAAATTTAGCTTCACAAATCCTTAGTTGAAGAGGGATTACAGATTCACATTTCAGTCTCAAGCGTTCATATGTATGCTTTCTAAATATTTCTCCATAAATGATTATTTACGATAATATGTAACTATCCATTTATTTATCTATCCACTTGTGTTATGGAAATCATTTGTAAATATAAGATAGCATTATTTTATTGCATATTATTTGGGTATAGCATTGGGCGTAGAAATAAAATAAATTGAATACAAGTTGATACTCTAGAGGAGTTCTGTTGAACTATCTGGCAGTTGAATATATTCCAAGTTGAAATATTATTTCCCATGCAAGGATGTCATATTCCTGCTTTGTTTAAATAATTTCAAACCACATTTTTCATAACAGCAGCATAAGTGACAGTTACTGACTCTCTTAAATCAAAAGATAAATTCTTCACACTGGGAAGAAAAAGAGTGATGATGTGGCAGGTAGAGGAGTAACAGTAGTCCAGAGAAAGAATTATATTGTCTTTTTATTCCCCAAATTTGGATGAAAGTTCAATAGGAATTAAACTCTTTTCCTCTAAGCACACCGTGGGGAGTTATGAAAGACAAGGCTAAACTATGCTGAAGTTGGCAGCTTATTTATTGTTTTATAGATTTTATTCAGAGAAGAATAAAACCAGTCACACACTTTCCACTGTTTCTCATCTGTTTTGTCTTATTTTCAAGAGTGCAGATCCCACTGCATGCATCATATTGAAGTGTAAGTTTTATGGCCCTCCAGACTTAGTGGCATTTTGAAAAATGCATTGTTATACTTTTAAGTTTCAAACAAGAAGAAAATACTGTGGGATAGTTTTAGTGGAATACCATGTTCAAACTGTCTTTTACCATAGGTTACTCACACTTAACGAGGGTGTTTTTCTCTTTCAGGACACATTTGTCATTAGCTGAACACAGTCTTGTATGTCACTCTGAAGGATGATTTTAGAATCTAGTGTGTTCAATTCAGTAATGTTGTGAAATATGATTCCATGCATAGGTCAGGCAAATTTCAGCAAAGAATGGTCGACCCCATGGATTACTATATTAAGGAAAGAAATCCAGATGCAGGTGAAGCACATGGTGACCAATGATGTATGCTTCCTGTTATGCTGAGTTACTTTGAAAGTAGATGCTGATTGATTTGTTTGTTTGTTTGTTTGTTTTAACTAAGGCTTATTTTTTCATAGGCACTATTTATTAGAGACTACAGGAAAATGTACTCTGAGTACGGGGTATTTGGAGACAGTTGATTATGAAGATAAAGGGCATGATATTAATTGCAATGTTAATTAGTATTAATTGACATTTCTATTAATATTAGACATAATGAAATTTGAGACCCATGTCTTTTGGTCATGGTTATATTTATTTCAATATCTGAGTTCCTTTATTTTTTAAAAGTGTGCCACTGGATTTACCCCATTTGAGGCTTGTAAAAATTAATTTACACAGGATTCTGATGTGTAATAGATCAACGCTAGCACCAACAGCTAGAAAAACTGAATGGAAAGGTATTTCTTTGAAGATGTTAGAAAACTAACAAAAGAGTCCTAGAAGTGAAGAACAGAGGTGTCAAAGAGAAATAAGTTTGTTTATGGGAGACCTGAATGCTACACTGGGCTCTTTCCTTGGGGCATTCACTGTATTAATTACAGTGAATGGAACAGTGTGAAGTCTGGCAGAAAATCCAGGAGAACTCTTGGTAAATGCACATGATTGAGGAGGTAAAACCTGGAAAAAACTTTCATGAAATAAAAATTTATACAAGTGACATGCAGACAAATCAAGCAAGCAGCATCTCCTGGGCCTGAGCATATGTTTGTCATTGGGAAGATGTCATGTTCTTACCACTAATTTGAAGATTCCAAAGCACTGCAGGTGACAAAAGCATAAACAGAAGTTATAATACCCTTGAGCTTCTTCTGAGAAAAAAAAATGAAGTTCAAAATCTGCCAAGAAGGAGATAAATACTCTTTAAAGACTACATCAAGGAGATGAGGGCAAACAAGAGTTGAACCAAGGCCCAGAAGGTCTGTGATGTACCTCAGAGAAGATTATGCAGTTGTGAATGATGCACAGGTGACATTCATGTAATGTAGCAGTAGCGAACCCAGAGTTGCAAGCCATAGTTCTGTTAAATTTGCTCGGGAGAAAAAAAACGAAATCAAATCTATGGTTAACACAGATATCAAGGCCCAACAGGTGAGGAGAAATGGCACATCTTGGTGTGAGTATCAGCAGTGGTCTGGTTAGAGGTAATGGAATCATGAACATTAGTATATAGAAATCGTACTTAAAGTGCTATTAAGAGAGTGTCCAAGAATTCATAAATCAGCCAAGTACCGAACCTTAGTGTAAGATTATAACTTCTATGGTTGCTGAGGTTGATTGTGAAACTGAGGAGATTCTCCAGAATTTTGACAGAAGTTTGTTAGTACTAGATTTAAGGAATTTCATATGGGTCTCTTATAAATGTCACGTGGGGCTCATAAATTTCATGTGGGTCTCTTATAAAGTCTTGAATTTAACCTCTTTTGGTTGCTTGCTTCTGAATTAGATTTTGATGCTGGAATAACTGATTAGCTTTTGTTTGAGGTCAACAGAGCAAACAAAGGGGTTAGTTTAATAGTTAAATAGAAAATAGAAAACCTAAAATACAGTAGAGTATCTCAATGGCCTTAGAGGAATTAGTAATTTACCAGAGCATAATTTAGAACCATAAAACCAATTTATGATGCAGTGAACTAAATTTAATTAAGAATTCCAATTTGAGAGCACAGAGAGATAGTATGGGGTTTAAAGCACCAGCCTGCACAAGGCTGACCCCAGTTTAGTCCCCAGCACTGCATATGGGTCCCTGGCACTGCCAGGAGTGATCCCGAATAGAGAGCCAGGTGAAAACCCTAAACAGTATAAGATTGGTACAAACATTGGTACAAAAATAAACTTGAAAAAAACTGGCAGCAGCTTAACACAAGGTGAGGAGAAACAACACACACATACATGCACATGCACAGACACATATGCACACACATATAAAATAAACAACATAAAACTAGAGACTATGCATATTTATATATATATATATGCATTATATATATACCTATATAAACACCGAGTTAATATCTTGGAAAGATACTCCTCAAGAGAGGGAATAAAACATTTTCAACCTTTGAAAAGTTAAATAGTTTCAAAGAGGTTGGTGAAATATTTTCGGTGGAAGTGTAAGTTCTGACAAAGACTTTAAATATTTCTTGAGGACCAAACATATAGTGCAGGGGTAAATATTTGCCTTACAAATGACAAGTCTGGTTTAATCTGGGGCACCATTTAGATTACCTGAGCTTAGAGCCAGAAGTGATCATTGAGAATAGTTTGGAGGAACCAAAAAAAAACAAAAAACAAAAACAAAACAAAAATTTGATTAGGCCTGGAGAGATAGTTTAAAGAGACAGGAACACATTCTTTAGATGCAGAAAACCTAGGTTTTATCCCTGAACACATTCTCAACCAAGCGCTAAAAGGAGTGACCTCGGGGCTGGAGCAATAGCACAGCGGGGAGGGCGTTTGCCTTGCACGTGGTCGACCCGGGTTCGATCCCCAGCATCCCATATGGTCCCCTGAGCACCGCCAGGGGTAATTCCTGAGTGCAGAGCCAGGAGTATCCCCTGTGCATCTCCAGGTGTGACCCAAAAAGCAAAAAATAAAAAAAATAAATAAAAGGAGTGCCCTCTGAGCACAAAGCAAGGAATTTCCCCTGGCCACTGGTGGGTAAGGCCCAAAATATGTAAAAGTCAAAAATCCTTTAAGCAGTAGCTACTTACATTAAAAGCATATATTTTTTGTAACAGCAATTTGTTTAAAGCAAAAGTTCGGAAGCCCAAAAGCTTTATCATTTAGATGTTTGATAAATAACTAGAAGTTATTTATTTAGATGTCCAATAAATAACTAGGAATAAAGTCACATCTGAACACAAAATGAGTTACATTTAAAGTAATAGTGACAAAAATTTAGTTACACATATATCATATTAATTGAGTTATGGTAATAGAAATAAGAATGTTAGGTACTATGAGAAGAGGCTATGACTGGAAGAGAGTATCAAATTGCTTTGAGGTACTTCTCATGATTGATTTCTTAAAATTGGTAAGAATGTTTATTTTTTAAATCATGAGCTCCTCAATTATGTAATGTGATTTTTAGTATGTTGAACTCAAGTAACATTTCTATATAACTAGATATAATTTATTATTTTTAAATCTATTCAAATTAAAATACAGTAACACAGATATCAAACTATACTAACTACTTAATAAAGGGACATTAGAGTAATCATAATAATCATTATTTTTATATTTCTTTAACTTAGTATAAAACAAAAAATGGGTTGCTAGATAAATCAATTTTCATTACCATAGTCTAGATGAAGCTACTTCTTTATTATTTTTACTGATAAAAGAAAGGTTTGGACTTTATGTTTGGTTGCAACTTAGAATTTTCCTATTTGCAAAACTGCTTTGCATTGAATTATTTGGAGGAAATTGTTTATGGTCTATACTATTAATTTAGGTTTTTATATTAACTATTAATTTAGATGTATTACATTACTAGGGAAATGTACCTGGATAAAGAATAGCATTCAAAGCTTGCTGTGATTAATCAACTTCGCAAACCGGCTTGAGGTTTTCAAATAAAAAGATTTCCTAAAAATCAACTGAAAATATTGATACAATATTTTATGCAAAGAAGTATCAAAGTTACATGACTTCAATTTTTAACAATAACATACTCAATAAAATCACAATTACCTTGAAAACTATGGAAAGATGTTTTAAAAATATAGGCTTATGTGAAAAAAGTTAATTAAGTAATCTTTATGCTATGTCTATTTAGAAAAAATGAAATCTCTATAAATGTTTGGAATTGTAATAGATGAGAAGAGGAAAGATGTTTTAATTTATTGGAAGATCATTTTCTATTTGCTTATGTATTTTAATAATTAATCCACAATATAGCAGCTGTTTCATGATCACAAACCAAATTTCCAGCTAATTTGTTTCTAACCTAATGAAACTATAATGTCTATAATAAGACCAAATGGCTTATTTTGTATGTTTGTTCACAAAATTATTCAAATAAAATTAAGGGGAAAGCCATTCCTTGAAAACTGCAACAGATATTGAAACCTCTATGTTCTGATATAGAATTGTCACATTCTCCTTATAAAATTATCCTTTTAATATACACTTTCAAATATAGAAATTGTGCCTACTTTAAAGTTACTTTGAAAAACACATAAATATTATTAAACAAAGAAAAGTTCACATTTTATAATTTATTAACAATAATAATGGCTAATAGTTCACTATAATTTTCTACTATTGATTTCTGATATTCTTGTTAATAAGCTGTTATACATAATATATATTTTAAATTTAAATTATATTACTATTTAATAATTTTTATAATTTCCCCTTTACATTTAATGAATAACTATACTAAATATATTAATGTATACTGAAACTTTTTTGCTCTTAAACATGAACAAATAAACTTGAGAAGTTATTTCTAAATTTTTGTTTTTGTGTACTAAATGCCACTTGGCAAGCAATCTTTTTTTCGTTTTATAATTCTATATCTTACCAAAATAGATCTTACCAAAATAGATAACATAAATAAAATCTTTGGGAAGAAGCATATAAACATTTTGAAAAATGTATATTCTGCTTTGCTTTATTTTGGGGCCACATTCTGGCTGTGTTCGAGGGATCATGTGGAATGCTGGGGACTGAATCCAAATTGGCCACATGCAAAGCAAATGTCCATTCACTGGCCATAGTCCCTGCTTGAACAATTTATTTTCAATTAATTTCTTTCTGCAATTATTCAGTAAATTTATCATAAAAATATGACAGAATGTTGATATTTATCTTTATATATTACCAAATATTTTGAGATATTGGGTATATGTTACTTGCTCTAATCTTCTCTATACACACTGAGTATAGATGCTTGTTCAAAATAATAATTTAAGAAAATAGATTTTCTTAAACCATCTAATATTGTTATAGCACTTTGTCTTGACATCATAAATGATATTTTTCAAGTTACCTTTAAGATCTTTATTTTGACAAAATTAAGTGTCTTGTGAGCTAGATAAGCATAAAAGACAAATGAGTGGTGCTGTCAACAGCTTGTCAATTAAATATATCTATGTCAACCCTCTAAAAGGCTGTGATAGTCAGGTCTTTAAAAAAACAAAAAGTAGAGATGCGGGTTGAAAGTAGACTATAGACTGAACATGATGGCCAGCCAATACCTCTATTGGAAACCACAACACCCAAAGGGAGAGAGAGAGAGCAAAAGGGAATGCCCTGCCACAGAGGTGGGGTGGGGTGGAGGGGACAGGGTGGGGGTGGTGGGAGGGATACTGGGACCATTGGTGGTGGAAAATGGGCACTAGTGGAGGGATGGGTACTCAATCATTGTATGACTGAAACCCAAGCATGAAACTTTGTAAGCCTATAACTGTACCTCACTGTGATTCATTTAAAAAAAATTAAAAAAAGGTAATGAAATGGTTCAGTATTTGCAGATAAAATGAATTTAATTAATATTCTCACTGTCATCCCATTGCTCATCGATTTGTTCGAGCGGGCTCCAGTAACGTCTCTTATTGTGAGACTTATTGTTACTGTCTTTGGCATATCCAATACGTCACTGGTAGCTTGCCAGGCTTTGCCGCGCGGGCTCAATACTCTCGGTAGCTTGCCGGGCTCTCAGAGAGGGGCAGAGGAATCGAACACGGGTCGGCCACGTGAAAGGCGAACGCCCTACCGCTGTGCTATCTCTCCTCAATTAATATTACTCCTCTTAAACTATATTAATTTTGATTAGTAAATAAGATTAGCTTATTAAATTTGCACTTAAGGAAATTCTATATGATATATATATATATGTATAGTAAAGGTTAAAGGAAAAAGAGCTATCACGGAATTTTAAATAAGTCACTTTCTTGGTCAAATATCTATCATAGCAGAAACACAAAGAGCAATGTGGATGTGTGGATTACACATTAGATTTAGTAGGGAGTGAGGGAATGAGGGGAGAAAAAAAAGGCAGAGGCTCATTTTCATGGAATTCCTGCTCATTTCTTAGCAGACTGCTCTTAAACAAGATATTGGAGAAGAAAACAAAAAAAGAGACCTTTAAATAAGCAGGAATATATAAATGTTTGGAGTCAATGCATGAGAAATCATTACTGAAGATATTCTGGTTGTTCACAGTAACATTTAATACCTCTGTTTAAAAAAAATGTGATAAATTTGGTACAGGGGAAAGAAAACAGTCTTTCCTTATAAATTTGAAATATTTATTTCTATCCAAAAGTCTTCGGTAGGGTTTGACTACTGGACAGACGGTATTATATTTCAGTGTTAGTGCTCCTTGCTGGCTCTGCAGACAAATTAGGAAAAATGCCACACATATTGCTGTTTCTATTCTTAATAATGGCTTGGCACATCTGCTTATACAGTGTGGTTGTACAAAAAAAGACTTCAGCATTTTGTATTATCTCCCAGTTGGGCTCTAGGAAGAAGATCAGCTAAATAATGATCAATTACCTGAAAACTCACCTCTGTTTTTAAACCACTATGGAATTCTCCATTCAGGAGATAAAAATGTGATCTTATTTAATATTTATTTATAAACACAAGTCCGAAGTTAAAAATTGAACAAATCGCCTCTCTGTTTCCTTATATACAAAATTTGATTTGGGTTTTAAAAGTATTTTCTGTGATGCATAATGCTACAATTTTGTTATTCATTATATTTGGTTAGTAATATATGTCTAAAATATACATATTAGATTGAAACATCTATATTTCAATGTGTTGTGTGGACTGAAACAGCCACACTTTTAGACCTGACCAAATGGTATGTGTTGGCATTTGTGCACTTATATAGCCTTGCTTAAAATAATAAGAAATCATAATATCCTCTAGGAAGATCTTTGAAAATTCAAGAAAACCTACTGGTAGACTAATGGCTTCTTTTAAGTTCTTGACTTGTCCAATAAAAAAAAATCATTCATTCTAAGAGCAAAATTTTGTCATAGTACAAAGATTTAGATAGCTTCCAATACAGTGTATTGACATCAAGAAACAACAATCAATAATCCATACAATGAACTGAAACTGGTGTCTTCAGTAGAAGACATTAGACAAATCTTTTTGGTTTTTTTTTTTTGCTTTTTGGGTCACACCCGGCGATGCACAGGGGTTACTCCTGGCTCTGCACTCAGGAATTACTACTGGCGCTGCTCAGGGGACCATATGGGATGCTGGGGATCGAACCCGAGTCGGCCGCGTGCAAGGCAAACGCCCTACCCGCTGTGCTATCACTCTAGCCCCATTAGACAAATCTTAAATGAAAAAAAAGTTTATAAAACAAGCAAGTATAAACTGCTTTAAACTTGTTTAAAATTTTATTTTAGGCATACTGATGTGTAACAAGGCTAATAGTAGGATTCAAGCATAAAATGTCCCAGTAAAACACCCTTCACTAGTGTGCCCCCTCACCTCTGCCTATTGGCACCATAATAAACTTCCTACTAAAAACCAGTTCTCAGTTTCTGTTGCCTTTGGCCATTTGCTGTTTTCTTACTATGCTGATGTATATCTCACAATTGAGAGAGCTCATTCTGCATATGTCCCTCTCCTTCTGATTAACTTTATTCAGTACGATACACTCCAAATACATCTATGGGGAGCAAATTGCATTATTTTCCTTACTGCCAAGCAGTATTCTATTGTGTATTCATTCCATAGTTTTGTTACCCAATCATCTGTTTTTGGACACTTGGATTGTTTATAGAGATTGGATATTGTGCAGAGTGCTACAGTGAACATAGGAGCACAGATTTCATAATAGAGGTTTTGGTCTCTTCTGGGTAGATTCCAAGAAGTAGAATTGCTGGGACATATTTAAGTGAAATTCATTGTTTGTTTTTCACATGTGTCCACATTGTTTTGCCACTATCATTGAGTCATTAAATATACCTCTAGATTTATTGTCATGAAAGTGACAATGAATCCAATGAATCTAGTCATCGTCTTCAGTAACATTTATAGATTCAGGTTTGATATTGAAGTTTTTAACCTATTTTTTATTTTTATTTTTAATTGCATCACATGGGATATATAGTTACAAACTTGTTCATGATTGAGTTTTGGCTATACAATGTTCCAACACCTATTCCTTCACCAGTTCAACTCAGGAGTAATCTATGCACATGGGGCCAGGAATAAGCCCTGAGCATCATCAGGTGTTGACTTTCAAAAAGAAAAATTTCCATTATTATTTTTTCAAACATTATTTAAAATCTGGTTCTAGGTAAAAGATGTTTGCTTTTAAAAACTGCTAATTTCCATTAAATTTAAGAGATTATTGTGCACATACAGGACCTCACGGGATAGAGGAGGAGCCAGTCCTTCACCTCCCCCGCCCCAACAGGACCCTGAGTGACTCTCATGAACGGCCCTCAGCTACTTATTAAGCTATTTAATGGCCATGATCCCAGAGACACACAAATGAATCTCAGGAACTGTGCGGCTCTTGGCAGATATCTGTCCAGACTCTAACTATTAAACTTTTAGAATTCAAAGACTGCGTGGCCACTATCCCAGCCATGCAACATCATATGCTATTCATAAGCAGCAATAGAAAACAATTTGTCAAATGTTGCCTTTTCAGCAGGTCTGAGTATTGGAGGAGAATTCCAAATAACAATGGTGGGACTGGTGTCGAAATATTGAATGTGATCAAAGTAGAGATAGAGAGTAATGTAGAAATCATCTTCCACACAGGCAGGGGTAGAGGTGGGATGGGGGGTGGTATACTGGAGTTTTTGGTGGTAGAAAATGTGCACTGGTGAAGTTATGTGTGTTTGATCATTGTACGACTGAGACTCAAACACAAAAGCTTTGTTAACTGTTCTCACAGTGACTCAATAAATATTTTTTTTTAAAAAAGAGAGATTATTATGTCTGTTTGTCTCACACAAAATTTTATGTTTTTGCCATCATGGAGTATAATATTTTAGATCTGTAATTTGGGAAATCAAATATGGATAATAAGACTTAGCTTTATATTTAAAACACCTTTAGCATCGTGTGTGTGTGCTTCATCTTCATTAATCTATTATCTCACAGTTCAGCAACAAATTTACAGCTTTGCAATACAATTGTGACACTACTTAGAATTTTCATAGACCCCATAAGATAAGGGTTCATTCCCACAAAATCTTCCTCGCCATTTCAGGTGCAAGATGAAAATCTAGAGTTCTTATACTTCTTATGAGCAGTTATTAATTGGGGATTCCCATGACTACCATCCTGGATTTAGATAAATTGTTTTACTCATTAACTGACCTGAGAGATTTACCATTATGGTGCTTATTATAAAAGATAGTATAACAGATGAAGTAGCTAGGTGCAGAGTTACATAACACAAAATCTAGGGGACTGGAGAGATAGTATAGAGGGTAGTGGGTTTGCCTTGCATGCCATGGACCTGGGTTCAATCACTGGCATCCCATATGGTCCCCCAAACACTGCTAGAAGTAATTCCTGAGCGCAGACCCAGGAGTAACACCTGAGCATTACTGGGTATGACCCAAAAAAGCAAAGCAAAAAAGAAAAAAATAATAATACAAACTCTATAAGAGTTCTAGCTACAGGAATTTTCCTTTCTGTGAATTTATGGTATACCATTCTTCCAATAGGGGATATATCCACTAACTATGGAACTCTAGACTTTTTTGGAAGTTTCACTATATATACCATATTAATTACACAATGAGGGATTGTTGATTGAGCTCAATCTCCAGCCCTTCTTTTCTTCATGGAGGTTTAGTGTGGGGCTTAAATGTTCCAAATTCTCTAAACACCAAATAGTATTTGGGGAAGGGAGAGCATATTGAAGGAAACCAAATAGCCATGTCACCAACCACTTGTTTGGACATATGTTAAACATCAGATAAGATACATTGCAGAATCTGAGTTTTGCAAATTATGTACTTGGAACTGGGAACAAAGACCCTATATTTATTTTTTATTGTATTGCACTAATCCTGCCTTGATTAATATAACATAGAATATTTAAATATCTGGAAGAGTGTCCTCTGGCCTTATGCTTCCAAAAGAGCATTCCCTTTCAGATCATTTACTTTATAAGAAGGATACATTACAAAGACACTAACCATGAGTAATCAAGTAGAGACTTTTAGCCCTGATTTTATCAACTAACTAAATAATGCTGGACAAATTCCATAACTAATGGAGATTTGGGGTGCAATGTGGAATATGTGGAGAGCTGCCTAAACTTTATTACATGTCAAAATGCACATATTCTATTATGTTATTCTAAATTGTATGAGGTAATTTCAGAGTGGAATAGAGTGCAATAAACTAGCATACGTAAAATTTTTTAAAAACCATAATTCTCATCACTGAAGTAATTTGATTTTTTCTTATATAGTCAGAATAAAATACTAAAAATGACAGAGATTTAATATTAAAATCAATGACTTTTTTGTGTTTATTTTTGTTTATCAATTTATTTTTACAAGATTGTCTTTTATTTTAGGGGTATTATGTTACCTACTACACCTACTGTCAAAGTGCTAATAATTTTTATCTATTGTTCTTTTTAATTCAATAGATATTTGAGACCATGCCATTATTCACGTAACGGGTAATTCTCGCACTGACTTTGATATTTGAATAATAACAGTGAGTTAGTAATACCAGAAATGGTATTGATGGAGCCTGCTTGTTAGGTACAAACAGAAGTTGAACTAATTTCATGGTATGAGTATGTAGGTAGAGAAAATGTAATATAAATAACATTGTTACAGTTCAGAAGAATTGTCAGCACAAATATAAAATAGATCAACCTGAAAAAGTATTCAGAATCCCGCCAAGTAAATGTAAAATAGACAAGGCAATAATTGGAAGTCTACTGATTAGGTGTGGGGGGAATGGGGAAGCCTTTCTTTCTTTATAGCATACTGGGTAAAGGGTTGTTGGATGTGTGTGTGTGTGTGTGTGTGTGTGTGTGTGTGTGTGTCCAGTGCTGGCAAAAGATGAAAATTTTTATTATCTTATATGGGAAGAAATCAGTTCTCTGATTTTTTTAACAAACAAAAAAGAACAATACTTAGAGATGTGTTAAGTAAATGCAAAAAGAAACCCCATGAAATAAAAACCAGTGAGAAACTCTGTAAGTAGTTACATGAGGGATATGAAAAATGGAAATGTATAGAGAAGAAAGCTCTCTCCTAACAAGCCTGGCACTACTTTAAATGGTACACAACTATATCAAAAGTATCTCAGGGCTGGAGCAATAGTACATCGGGTAGGGCTTGTGCCTTGCACGCGGCCGACCCAGGTTCAATTCCCAGTATTCCATATGGTCCTCTGAGCACCACCAGGGGTGTTTCCTGAGTGCAGAACCAGGAGTAACCCCTGTGCATTGCCAGGTGTGACCTATAAAAAGCAAAAAAAAAAAAGTATCTTACAATAAAGTTATCAGAAAGATAAGTGGAGAAATTGTACATAGAAAACAAAACAAAGTATTAATAAAATATGCAGAAAATATTTTTAAAAATTTAAAGATTCAAACTATAGATGATAAATAAAATGCATAATAAAATAAGTAGGAAATATACTTGATGCAGTCTCTCCACAAATTTTGCCTAAAGAACAAAACATATATAAAAAACAAAGGAGAAAATATATGAAACATTTGTGGTACCATTCTAAAAGAAATAACAATTGCAAACCTTTCAATAGCAATTGTTAAATGTCAGAGACTATTCTAAATGTTTGGGGAAAAAATAATAATCCACTCAACTCTGAAACTATTTTATGAGAAGATATTATTATTATGATTCACATTTGGCTGCCATCAAATCCCACTGCAGATGGAATAAGTCATTTGCCTGTAGCCACACAGCTTGCAATGTGTTTCTAGATTCTTTGATATAGATTGTCAAGATACTGCTTTGGAAATTATCACATAACTTAAGAACACTTTATATAATATAAATGAAATGTATGTGTTTAAAGGCTGAAAATGTCACTAAGTAACCACAAACAATGAGAGAAGATAGTATATCTCAAAATTCTTATTAAACAGTTTACCTTACATAGATATAATTTTTCAAAAATAAAATAGACACATATTCCATAATCACAGTACTGAATTATATTGGACTTGATAGTATAATGGTGAAAATGGAACAATTCTTCTTTAATATGAGAACATTTTTCCCCATCTAGAATGATATAAATAGAATGCTGTTAATCTGTCTAGATTAGTACAAGTTAGTGAAACTGGGCATTATGAGAGCTGAAAACTATATTTCATTTAAAAAAATACTATGTGGGACTGGAGCGATAGCACAGTGGGTAGGGAGTTTGCCTTGCATGCGGCCGACCTAGGTTCGAGTCCTAGCATCCCATATGGTCCCCTGAGCACTGCTAGGGGTGATTCTTGAGTGCAGAGCCAGGAGTAACCCCTGTTCATCGCTAGATGTGACCCAAAAAGCAAAGAAAAAAAACTATTTGTTAAAGTTGTCTTTTTAAGAAAACATTTGTATTTCACAGACCAGTAGACTTTTATTTATTTATTTTTATTTATTTATTTTTTTAGTTTTATTGAATCACCATGTGGAGGGTTACATAGTTCTCAGGATTATGTCAGTTATACAATACTCAAACACCTTTCCCTTCACCAGTGCCCATATTCCATCACCAACCACCCCAATATACCTACCGCCCCCTCCCCCCCCCAGTCCCCGCCCTTGTAAGTGATAAGTTTCACTTCGTTTACGCTTTATCTTGATTACATTCCATGTTTCAACACATAACTCACTATTGTTGCTGGGGTTTCCCCCCAAAAAGAAAAAGACAGTCCTATTGCCAAGGAAGCATTTGATAGTTCTCCATTGCTGAGAATGTAGAGATATTAAGTCCCCACGTTTCTTCCCGAGAAAGAAGGATATTTCTTCTCAGCCGGCGTGGGGATATGGCTTAGTTCAGTCTAGAGAGATGGCTACCACTTTGATTGCCTTCAATATTTCAGCGAAAGACTTACTATCCTTGTTAGGATCTCCCCCCAAAGTCCGACCCATTAAAAAGGAACCATTACATATTGCTGATGCTTAGATGACATTAGGTCGCGTGGCTGCTGCCGCGGCCGCACGGTTTTGGGTTTCTGTATAAAGTCCAGGGAAAGTGCAACCAGAAATAACATCACTACAAACTTTTACCCTTTTATGGTGCTCATAAGATGGAGGAACCTAGAGAGAGCTGGCTCGGCGTCTCCATTTTGCCCTCAGAAAGCCCCGGAACCTGTGCTGTGCTCAGGAGGAAGGGGTTGAGAGAGAGAGATTAAAAAAATTGGGGAATGCCCAGCTTCCATTGTCGCAGCCCGGCGTAGGGTCTCCGTTCCCATGCTGGAATTAGTTCAGTGGGCTGCTTGGAGTCCAAGGGCGCTATTTTGGGCTCTTCTATCATGCTCGATTGGCAGCAGCGCCAAAAGGGACGCACACGTGGGGCAAGTGGATTTAAGTCCAGTAGACTTTTAAAAACATCTCTGTGGAAATTCAAACAAAACTCCATTGAACAGGCCCTTCAACCCTTCTCCCTTCCTTTCTTACTCCTTTCTATTCTTCATTCTTCCCTTCCTTCCTTCTTTCCAAATATTTTGGTCATCTACTAAGTTTGTTCCATGTAGATCACTTCCTTGTAGAATGGTGAGATCCTGGTGGTGAATCCACAATATAGCTCTCAGAGGATTTTGATATACTGAGTTTGAACACCCTAATTGACCAGGGCTTCGATGACTGCCTCAGTCTCAACAGAATCGAAGGTCTTCTTTAAGTCGATGAACGTTAGAAAGAGCAGCATCTTGAACTCTCTGGAAACTTCAATAAGTTTGGTCACTATGTGGATATGGTCTATCATGCTGAATCCCCTTCGGAACCCGGCTAGCTCTCATGGTTGTGCTTCGTCTAGTGTTCTGCCTATTCTATTCAGGATGACACGAGGGAACAACTTGTAGACGACAGACAGCAGGCAGATTGGGCGATAGTAACTGATGTCGTGGATGTCTCCCTTCTTGTACGACAGAATGATCCTACTGGTTTTCCACTGAGATGGAACCTTGCATTCAGACAGGTAGAGTGTGAAGAGCCGAGCCAGTGTATTGATGAGTACTGGCGGCAGATTCTTCAGGTGTTCGGGTCTGACCTGGTCCAGACTAGGTGCTATTTGCATCTTTAACAACGAAATGGCATGTCGGATTTCAGAAGGGAGAACTTTGGAAATGACATATCCATCCTGCGGAATTTGGTATGTGGACAGGTGGACGTGGCTGTCAAAGACATCCGAGTAGAAGTCGTGAATAATCCTCTCCATTGCCTTTTTGGAAGATGTGATAGATCCATTGGGACATCGGGGGGCAGTCATCTTGGTCTTGTAGTTGGTGAAGGACAAGCGAGCATTGCGAATACTTTTCTCGGCTTCTGCTGCACTGGCCAACACTGCTGCTCTTCTCTCCTTGAGGTCTTCCTTTATCGCATCTTTGCACAGCTTTGTGAGCTCGACGTTAGCTTGTGGTTGCCTGAGGCTCACGCCAAACCACGTTGACGAATGAGCTCGAGAGTTTCCGAAGACAGGCGTCTGTTTGTGGCTTTCTCACTCTCGGCATTTTTCGCACAGACATGGAGGTGCTGAACCAGTCGATCGTATTCCTTGTCGATGTTGTCAACGACAGCATCTTCCCACATTGCTGCAGTAGTGCCAAAGAGCTCCCAGTTGGTGGTCATTCTGGGAGTTGCCTTCTTAGACTTAAATTTTGCAGAATTTTCTCCCCGCTCTGTGAAGTAGAATTTTGCATGAAGGAGATGGTGGTCCGATCCCATTTGGAATTTTGGGACAACAGCGACATTGGTCAGGCAAAACCTTCGATTGAATATGATGTGGTCAATTTCATTGTGGAACTGTCCACCGGGAGACTTCCATGTCCAGCGTTTAGATTTGGCCTTCTGGAACTGTGAGTTACCATGGATGGTCTTGGTCGACATGATGAATTCAGACAGTCTCTCACCCTAATCGTTCCATTTTAGGCCATGGGTCCCAATGTGGAGTTCTCCGGGTGACCTCCTCGGACCTATCTTGGCATTAAAATCACCAACAATGATCTTGTAGAAGGTGTGATCTTCTTTATAGAAATTCTCCAGTTCCATATAGAACCTCTCAATTTCTTCATCGTAGTTGGAAGTTGGTGCATAGATGACGAAGATAGAACTGCAGGCAGTGAGCCACATCTATTCAAGCGTAATCGTCCAATTCGGGTTGTTAGGCATTCGAACGAATCGATGCTCATGGCAACGTTTGTGTTGATAAGGACACCAACGCCACCAATGCCTCTGTTGTTGCATGTTCTGAGTAACAATTCTTCTCCAGTGTTGCAAATGGTGTGATGTGATTGATGTCTCCTCATTTCGGTCAGACCAATGATGTCGTATTGATCTTCTGCGCTTGCACCATCAGGTCCTCGATGGATACTTCTGATGCATGCTAGTGTCCGTGCATTGAAAGTACAATCATTTTAGTCTTTCTAAATTTTGGCAGTCTAGTTCGTCCCTGAGATTTTATCAGTCTCTCCTTTCTCATCTTTCTTAACGCTGCCATATTGGGGCCTCTTTCGGTGGTAGGTAAATGAGGCCAATTGTTGTTACTGTTGTTGGCATATCGAATATGCCATGAGTAGCTTTCTAGGCTCTACAAGGAAGTGATCATTGATGTAAAGAGAGGGGTGTGGCAGGGTGATACCATTTCACCAAAACTCTTCAGTGCCACCCTCGAGAACATCATGCGATGACTGGAATGGAAAGGAATGGGAGTGAAGATAGACGGTCGGTAATTACCCCACCTCCGCTTCGCTGATGACATCATTCTCATAACACCAAACATTAGCCAAGCAGCACAAATGCTGACTGACTTCGACCACAAGTGTGGAAACGTTGGATTGCAGCTGAATCTCAACAAGACGATGTTCATGAAAAATGAACTGGTCCCTGAAGCTCCAATTGTTCTCAATGGAACGAACATCTCCGAATGCAGCAGCTATGTGTACCTGGGTCGAGAAATCAACATGAGGAATGACTTGGTGCCAGAACTGTGCAGGAGGAAGAGAGCAGCATGGAATGCATTCAAGAGCATCAAAGAAGTGGTTAAGGGAATGAAGAACCTCCAACTCCAGGCACATCTTTTTGATTCCACTGTTCTTCCTGCACTCACACATACCTCAGAGACCTGGGCCCTACGCAAACAGGATGAGAATGCTATTAGGGTATCCCAAAGAAGAATCGAAAGAGCTATGCTGGGAATATGTCTCACTCAAGTGAGAGAAGGAATCCGGAGTTCTTACCTCCGTCGACGGTCAAGAATCAGGGATGATGTCTTGTTTGCCAAGGCATAAAAAATCAGATGGGCTGGTCATGTAATGCAATTCAGAGATAACCGCTGGACTAGAGCTGTTACCGACTGGATTCCACGGGACGTCAGAAGACCTCATGGCCGCCCACCAACTAGATGGTCAGATTTCTTCGTCAAATCCCTGAGTGAACGATTTGAGGCTCTTTCTGTTCCTAGAGCAAGCAGATGTCATTGTGCTGCACTAGCACGTGACAGGGTCAAATGGAGACGTTACTGGCACCCGCTCGAGCAAATTGAATATCAACGGGACTGCAATTGATACAAGTGATACAAAGTTTGTTCTGCATATTCTGATTAACATACTAGAACCATATTAATACAAAGCCTTTCTCTATTCAATGTGATTTGTAATGAAAATGTGCTAATGCCTACCATACAGTTGAAAAACTACCTAGAGCTATATCAAATCTGAATTTTTTACTTGATGCTGAATAAAATAGAATTATCAGTTGTAAAGTCATCTTTCTGAGTCTCGAAAGTTTACTGAAATAGAGTGGCTTTTAGAATATTGAATGACGATCGTTTCTTCTATGTATACCATTAGACTGTGCCTCCCAAAATCTATGCCTATCTATGACTGCCAGAAGAACCCAAGTGTGCAGGACCTTGGACTGACATCTGGAAGCCTGCTTGAATCAGGACTGTGCCACCTCCACCCAGATCCCTCATTTTCCAGTAGCTAGGCAATGACAGCCACAAATTGTCCCCAGCACCATGTAATCCCATCAATGGACAATATCCAGAGACTATAAAACAAAGCTCCTCTTATTGTCTAGCCCTCCCTCTTAGTGAACCCGGAAAGTTATCAAGAGTATCCTGCCCACACGACAGAGACTGGCAAGCTCCCCGTGACGTATTTATCAAAAACAGTAAATAGTAACAAAAACAATACAATGATGGGTATTGTAAACAGTCACAATGATGGGTCTTATTCCCCTGATCCTGAAAGAGCCTCCAATGTGGCACCATTGGGGAGGACACGTAAAGAGAGGCTGCTAAAAATCTGATGGCTTGGATAAATGGAGACGTTACTGGCACCCGCTTGAGCAAATCGATGAACAACTGTATGACAGTGATATAGTGATACAGTGACTTTAAATGTTACCTTATTTCAGTAATGGGCTGCTCGCAGAGGCAATTAGTGAACGTTTAGTCCTATAAAAGGAGGATTGGCCTTAGCCAGAGAGATCACTCAGTATCCTGGAGTGTATGCCTGGTACGCATAGGACCCTGAATTTAATCTTCAGTACTACATGGCCCCTAGCAGCACTGGATGTAATAAGTAATACCAGATGGCCCTAAGGTTCTGACAACTAATCCTAGGGCACCCCCAAAATGTAGACTAAGGTGAGTCCAAATTTCATATAGCAGGTTTCTTAGCAAAAATAGGGCTATTTTTACACAATGACTAGGACAAAATGAGAAGCAGACAGAGTAAAAGACTACAGTGATCCAGTACAAAGCAAGGGAAGCAGGGGGCTACTGGACATGGGAAGAATCATGGGAGAATTCTGTCCTAGATAACTGGATAAAGAAACTATGGTACATGGACTCAAAGGAATACTATGCAGCTGTTAAGAAGAATTATATCATGAAATTTGCTTATGAATGGATTGACAGGAGTGAATCATGTTGAGTGAAATAAGTTAGAAATAGAGGGACAGGTATATAATGACTGCATTCATTTGGGGGATATAAAATATACATGCACAAATGAGATGAATATCTAAGGTGAAGGGTAAACGGGGGCCAGGGGGACAGGTCAATGGTTGAAATCCTGCCACAAGAGTGTGTAAGACTTCATCTTTCCTAAAAGCCACATGGTATTTCATTGTGTAGATGTATCAAAGTTTCTTTAACCATTGTATGACTGAAACTCAAACATGAAAGTTTTGTAACTGTAGCTCAAGGTGATTCAATATTTTTTAAAAGAGTGTTTTGGAGTTAAATGGCACACACAGTAAAGGGACATACCTGATAACCCTTTCTTATCTATATTTCAAGCCATAAGGCCCAAAAGTAAAGAGACAGACAGACAGACAGACAGAGAAAGACAGAGAGAGAGACAGAGAGAGAAGAAAACAAAAGTCCCTGCCACAGAGGCAGGCAGTGGAACAGATGGGGACGAAGGCAAACTGGGAAGGGACACTGGTGAAGAGACAGTGTTGGAACATTATATGACTGAAATACAACTGTGAACAACTTTGTAAACGTGTATGTCACTCATCTCATACCAGAGACTAGCACACATCCAAATGAACACAAGCAACCAGTGTTGGCATGGATGAGGGGAGAAGGAGACTCTCCTTCATTGTTGGTGGGAATGCCAACTGGTTCAGTCTTTTTGGAAAACAATATGGACGTTGATCAAAGAACTAGAAATTGAGCTCCCATTTGACCCAGAAATACCACTTTGGGGAACATAACCTGGGGGCCCCAAAACACACAGAAGAAACAGCATCTCCACTCCTGTGTTCATTGCAGCACTATTCACCATAGTCAGAATCTGGAAAGAACCTGAGTGCCCAAGAACAGATGAATGGATTAAAACAAAAATCTATGGCACATCTATACCACTAAATACTATGCAGCTGTCAGGGAAAATGAAGTGATGATATTTACCTATAATTGGATGGACAAGGCTAGTATTGTGCTGAGTGAAATGTGTCAAAAGGAAAGGGACACATAGAGAATGACTGCATCCATTTGTGCTACATGAAAAATATATATAGTAAAAGAATAATATCCATGGCCAGGGGAAACAGGGGTTTGGAGAACTGGTCAATAATTAGGACTAACTACAAGTGTATGTGAAGCTGAGGGTAGGTAAGATAGAGAAAAGACCAGTATGACAATAATAGCTGGGAATGATCACACTGGACAAGATCTGAGGATTAAAAGTAGGCAAGGGGTATTCTTGATAAGCTTTCAGTATTAATATTGCAAACCACAATGCCCAAAAATTAGAGAGAGCGAAGAAGAAGTAAAGCACTTGCTTTACTTCATTTTCTGGTGTTGGGAAATGTACACTGGTGGAGGGGTAGGTGTTGGAATATTATATGACCGAAATCCAATCATGAACAGCTTTGTCATGGTCTATTCCACAATGATTTAATAAAAAATGTATATATCACTGTGATTCAATTAAAAAATAAATGGAAAACTAAAGAGAGAGAATTCTGTCCTAGTCTCTTCAAATGTTCAGATAAGCTATCACCGTATTTGTGGTTTTCTAGTCTCTAGAATTGTGAAAAAAAAATGCATTTCTGTACTTTCAAAACCCCTGCCTGAGAAAATAAAAGCAGAAACTATAAGAGAGACATATACAAATTAGCAAACACATACACATAGACAAATTTTAAGTTATTAAAGAAAAAGTAGGGTTCAATTAGCTCAAACTGTTCATTCAAACAAGTTATTTCTTTTTGTATCCCCAGAACTTAGCATAAGGTTTTTAGCATTTTATGGATAATATTTTTTGATCAGCCACAAAAACATGTTGAATACATGTTTTTCCTAAAAATTAGAAGTATTTTATATCTTTTGAAAATTCAATATACATAAACATAATATTTTGTGTGCATACAAACTATTTTAGTTATTATATGTATTAGGATGCAACATCTTTTTAAACTTTTCATCTGGCTGTTTACAGAGTATAATTTTGGCACAATGCAGAAAATATTTAAATTATTATTCCTTTGCCATTTTTACACCTGATCATTGGCCATGAGGAATGCAATGATATGGCTACCTCAGTAATTCACAGAAAAGATTGCTTTCAACATGTTCATTCTGCAATTCAAAAACTCCATAGGAAAGCTATATTCCAACAGTGAGATTCTACAGAACTGATAATTCTGTTTAACAGTAGACAGATAAATGTAAATAAATGCTAATCTAAATGTAATTGTGTTGTGTCAGAAAACATGGCAGTGAAGCAGATTATTTTATCTCAAAATACTTTAGCAATCTTTATATACATGGTTTCTGTTTATATGTATAGACAGGACTTAATTAAGTTTGCAAATATACAGCTACTAAGCCTTTAAGTACTAAATAGTGAACAATAGAAAAACAACAGATATTTGATGATGATGATGATGATGATGATGATGATTTGCTTTTAGGAACACAACCAGAGATGCTCAGGGGTTACTCCTGGCTTTGCACTCAGGAATTACTCCTGACAGTGCTCAGGGGACCATATGGGATGCTGGGGATCAAACCTGGCTCAGCTATTGCAAGGTAAATATCCTACTCACTGTAGGATCGCTCTGGCCTGCTAAATAATTTTATTGGAACCTTTAGTACTGATTTATAAATGGCAATATACTTATATAATTAGCAAAGGGTTGTGTGTTGTTATATTTTTAAAAATGAAAAGGAAAGGTTTCTTTTCTTAATAAAGATATTAGAAAGATAGTTCGCAATTCATTTTTAAATTGTCTTTCTTTCAAAACCCTGGGTCTCAAAGTAAAGGAAATGATATTGATGTATCTGCTTATGAATCACGAATCACACGAATCACGAAATCCCCGTTAGTTGTTGATTTCTCCAGTGGGCTCAGTAACCTCTCCATATGTCCTTTCCCTGAGATCTTAGAAGTCTCTCTCTATTCACCTCACCCAACAATGTCGCACTGGAGGCTCTTTCAGGGTCAGGGGAATGAGATCCAGCTTGTTACTGGATTTAGTATATGAATACACCATGGGAAGCTTGCAAGGCTGTCCCATGTGGGCAGGAAACTCTCAGAAGCTTGCCAGTTTCTCCCAGAGAGAGAAGTAGGCTACAAGATATCTTCTGGGAGCTCGCTTTTAAGTCTCTGGATGTTAGCCATTGATGGAATTACACACACCTGGGTTCCTCTGCCGGTACCTTCATGCGTGAGGCCTGTCCGAATGTGTGGAGAGGGGCCTCAAGCATGGATGCAGCTAGGTTCCGGTGGTCTTTGGCCACTGGGAACTCTGCTTGGGGTGGGAGGGAATCTGGAGCCCATCCCCTCCAAGGGGCCCCGGGCAAGACAGCCAGGCTTGCGGACAAGAGACTCCCTGCTTATGAATAACAAATGTAATTAAAAATGCTCATACTGGTTTTTATCATTGATGAAAAATTTATCATTACTAATTTCTCTATATCTCATTTAAAATTTTAATAAATTATTTAACTTTTCCAAATCAATTATATGCAAACTATTTGAAGAAATATGGTAACAATAAACCATACTCTGTAGTATTTCGTCAAAATTCTTTGATTCCACATAATCAGTGCCCCTTTTCATCATATTTTCTCCAAACTCAGCTATTTGTACTTCTTAAATACTTTGAGTTCTACCAAAAAATGTTTCTTTCACATGTTTTTTATTTTCATTTTTTAAATATTTATTTATTTATTTATTTAATTTTTTTATTGAATCACTATGTGGAAAGTTACAAAGCTATCAGGCTTAAGTTTCAGTTACACAATGCTGGAACACCCATCCCTTCACCAGTGCATATTCCACCATCTTTCACATTTTTCAAAGTCCTAATTCCATGTATTTTTTAAACTTTTATTACTCCCAATTTACTCTGTGATGTGCACTATAACAAAATATTTCATTGCTTATCCTTTTCCATTACTAGGTTGAAAATTTCATAAAACTAGAGGCTATGTATTGCCCACCTTTGTATTATAAGCACACCTGTTTATATCTGACATTAAGAAGTATCTCACCACATTTCTCTCTATAAACTAAAAGATATATTAATCAAAATGTTCAGAAAATATTTATGTACTAAGCTAAATCCAATAATTTAACATATATACGTATATATACATATATATACACACACATGTACACGCATACACAGGAATGATCCCTAGTGCAAAGCCAGGAAAATGCTCTGGGTCACTAGGTGTGACCCAAGCACCAAAAATAAACAACAGAAAAAAAACATAAAATAACAATGTAGTGATCAGTATTCCAAGCATCAGAATAAGCTATAAAATGTAGGAATAAAAGCATTATGCTACAGAATCAAAATAGACCCATAGGTCAATGGAATAGAAATGAGAACCTTACAATTAAATCCTTACACATATGGATAGATAACTTATAACAATGGATTTAAAAGCATAACATGTAGAAAATAAAACATCCTTAATAAATGGTGCCACTCACTGGGTAGCTATATGAAATAGCTGAAATGAATCATTAGCTCACACAATGCACAAAAAATCCATTCATAGTCATTTATATATTTGGATATTAGACCAGAAATCACAAAATGATATAGAATAAAACAGGCGATTTACTGTATGCTAGTAGTTTCTGTGATGCACTTACAATTTGGTCTGATTCCATCAGCAAAGCAAAAATAAGCAAATAGGATTAAATTAAAGTAAACATTTATACCCAGTTGATTATCTTTTGATTTGGGGACCACATTCTGTGGCGCTCAGAGCTTATTCCTTGGCTTTGAGCTCAGGATCCACTCCTGGCAATGCTTGGGGCGATGACCTGGGGTCAATCCTGGATCAGTTGCAATCAATTGATTGCAACTGCCTACTGTACTATCTTTACTGACCCCAGATAGTTATCATTCAAACAAAAAAATCATACTGAATAAGAGAAACTATTCTTTTTTTTTTTAATTTAAATTTTATTGAATCACCATGTGGAGGGTTACATAGTTCTCAGGATTATGTCAGTTATACAATACTCAAACACCCTTCCCTTCACCCATGCCCATATTCTATCACCAACCACCCCATTAAACCTCCCGCCCCCTCCCGCCCCCCCAGTCCCCGCCCTTGTAAGTGATAAGTTTCACTTCGTTTACGCTTTATCTTGGTTACAGTCCATGTTTCAACACATAACTCACTATTGTTGCTAGGGTTTCCCCCAAAAAAGAAAAGACAGTCCCACTGTCAAGGAAGCATTTGATGGCTCTCCATTGCTGAGAATGAAGAGATATTAAGTCCCGCTGTTTGTTACATAACTTTTCTATTTTTTTTCCCCCCTCGTCCTGCGCCACCGAGATCACGCCTGTTTAGTAATCACCACGCTGCCTGACAAAGGAAAAACAAACCAATAAAGATGGTTATTTCCCGTCATCAGCCTGCGTGGGGCTCTGGCTTAGTTGATAGTCTGGTAGAATGTCTGCAAGCAGTTTCTGGAACCAAAGGTAATATGCTGGTATCGGCCCCGGCTCGAGATTCCACCAGTGTCCCGCTGTTCCAAGTACATAATAATTTATTCCCTTGTATCCCATTCCCATGCCACCAGGTCCATGTCAGCTTAATGGACATCATACTATGGTTAACGCCACGCCGCGTTTCTTCCCGAGAAAGAAGGATATTTCTTCTCAGCCGGCGTGGGGATATGGCTTAGTTCAGTCTATAGAGATGGCTACCACTTTGGTAGCCTTCAATATTTCAGCAAAAGGCTTACTATTCTTGTTAGGATTTCCCACCAAAGTCCGACCCGTTAAGAAGGAACCATTTCATATTGGTGATGATTAAATGACAATAGGTTGTGCGGCCATGGCAGCAGCCTCGCGGCTTTGAATTTCTGTATAAAGTCCAGGGCAAGTACAGCCAGAAATTACACGTCGCTACAAACTTTAACCCTATTATGGTCCCCCCAAAGTCCAACCCATTACAAAGGAGCCATTTCATATTGCTGATGATTAGATGACATTAGGCTGCCGAGGCCGCGCAGTTTTGGGTTTCTATATAAAGTCCAGGGAAAATTCTTTTGGTAATTGCATCACTCACTGGCAGCGCCTGGGCCAGAAGCTCCAAGCACACAGTTTGGAGGCATTTTGGGGGCGCTGCTCGTGTCCAAAGTGGTTCAGTTGCCTCCGGGGTTGATCTCGCGCAGGGCCGGAAAAAAGGAGAAACTATTCTTATACCATAAATATGACAGAAGTTTGACAATTTACAAGTACAATAATAAGCTCTAGTTGCAAAATACCTCTCTCTGAACAGATGACCTCCAGTTGTTGTGGTATTTCTACTCTCTCACATCAAGTTGCAAAGCCTCACGCACATCTCCTTTCTCCTGATGAGGGAATCTAGGCTATTGGGAGCCTGGCAAGTTAGCAGTGACATACTTGATATGCCAAAAACAGTAACAACAACGTGCTCTTCCTAATCCTAGAGGGAGCAGATGCCATCAGGCTAAACTAGCACGTGACAGGGACAAATGAAGATATTACTGGTGCCCACTTGAGCAAATCAATGAACAATGGGATGACAGTGATACAGTGACAGTTGTAATAGTCAACACATAGAAACAAACTATGTGCTGAATGACAGATTACTAATAAATAAGATATCACACACACACACACACACAGAAATCCTGCTGAGTCATAAAAGTTGAATTCTTGCCTTATGTGACAAAATGCATAGAACTGGAGTAGTCGGGCTAAGCAAGCTAGAAAGAAAAAGACAAATACCCAATGATTTCACTTTACACATGGAATATAGAGGAGCAAATCAAAGAAACAGAACAATTAACTTACAAACAAACTCTTGTATTTTTATCACAGGTTGGAGAGCATCGGAATAAGGTGGGGACAACAGTTATGGTGCAAGGATACAAGCACTTTCGTAGTGAGTGTGGAAATGATAATATACATTTAGAGAAGGAATAAAACTGCACCCCCAAACATATAGTAATATAAACCAAGCAAAACCAAGATAAACCAAAATAAAATAATAATTTTTTTCTGGCAAATATATTCTGTTTTGATTTTGTTAATCTGTATTCCTAGTTTCCGATGTTCCATTTGCTCTCAACAGAACAAACATCTCCAAATGCAGTAGTTATGTGTACCTGGGTCGAGAATGCAACATGATGAACAACTTGGCGTCAGAACTGTGCAGGAGGAAGAAAGTGGGTGTGGAATGCCTTCAAGAGTGTTGAAGAAGTTGTTAAGAAGATGAAGGTGATGAAGGTGTCTAGTTATCTACTTTAATGCACTGTAACACTGTCATGCTGTTGTTCATTGATTTGCTCAAGTGTGCCCCAGTAACGTCTCCATTGTGAGACTTATTGTTACTGTTTTTGGCATGTGGGCTGTATATTCTCGGTAGCTTGCCAGGCTTTCCAAGAGGGAAAGAGAATGTATATAAGAGAATACAAGCAAGTATGTTTAAACCAAACACATGTATACTGCCTTAGGTACATGAGTGGGCTAAACTGTAACAGGTTTCGTGGACGCTGGGAGCTTTGTTTTATAGTCTCTGGATCTTGGCCAGTTATGGGATTACATGGCATCGATGGGGGGGTGGGGGGATTTGTGGGTGTTGCTGCCAAGCTACTGGAAATTGTGGAATCTGGGTGGAGGAGGCCCAGTACGTATACGAGCAGACTTGGAGATCTCAGCCCTGGGTCCCTCATACCTGGGTTCCTCTGTCATTCCTTCATGCATGAGGCTCATCCAAGTGTGTGGAGAGTGGCCTTGAGCATGGCTGTGTCTGGGATCTGGAGAATTTTGGCTGCTGAGGTTCTGCTTGGGGCAGGGAGGGAAACTCACCCCCCCCCAGGGGCCCTGGTGAAGATAGCCCTGCCCAGGGGTAGGAGATTCTGCTTCCAGATTTACTCAAGCAGGACCAGTAACACACTCCATTTGTTCCTGTCACGTTCAGGGTCAGGGGAATGAGGCCCATTACTGTTACTGGTTTTGGCATATTGAGTACGCCAAAGTAGCTTGCCAGGCTCTGCCATGAGAGATAATTAACAAAATATTTTTAAAAGTAGATAATTAACAAAAATTAATTATAAAGAAATTAATATTTTTACAAGAGTAATTATTTTTCTATTAAAGTAGATGGACTGAAGTGATGGCACAGCGGGTAGGACGTTTGTCTTGCATGTGGCCGACCCAGTTTCTATACCTTCGTCCCTCTCAGAGGCAAGCTACTGAGAGTCTCCCGCTCACATGGCAGAGCCTAGCAAGCTACCTGTGGTGTATTCGAGATGCCAAAAAAAGTAACAAGTCTCACAATGCAGACGTTACTGGTGCTCACTCAAGCAAATCAATGAACAATTGGATGACAGTGCTACAGTGCATTAAAGTAGATAACTAGCCAAGTTAGCAGTTTTTAATGTTTATCAATAAGTTCTTTTTTCCTCCCTTTTTTTAGATATCATAATTTACAATGCTATTAATAATATAGTTTCAGATAAAAAGTGTTCCAATAGCACATCTACCATAAGAGTGCCAGTGTCCCTCACTGTCTCAAGCTTCCCTCTAGACCCCTTATCCCACCTTTTTGCCAAATTTAATTTTGAAGGTTAATTCTTAGATATTGTTACCATCATTTATAACATATTCCATATTAAATGTAAAGTGAATTTACTAAATAGTTTCATTTAAATATTATGTATAGTTATGTTTATATATACAGTTTCTGGAATTCTAGGTAACTTTTCTCACCTTAATGTGGATTTTTAAAAACTAAGTAACTCATTTTTGGCTTTGAACACATACAGAATATGTTAAGTCTAAATCCATAGAGCTGAAATTAGAAAAAAAATTCTTGGTTGAGATTTATGTGTTTCTAATGACTTGTTCATTCCAACAAATAATGACCCAATTCTCTTTGACATAAATGCTTTAGAGTGTTTCTACTATCACATGAATAAATAGTGTTCATTCTTCATGTAGCATAGAATTACACTATGGTTTAAATGAACTTATTGCAAATAATTTGTAACTGCTGCAAGTTCCTGTCGGAACACTGTCAAAGTATATTTGGCAAATCTTCCCAGATAATTGGTAAACAGAAAAAGCTAATTACACCTGGGATAATCAGAATGTGAATACATGAAAATATAATCAGAGGGTAAACTGTTCTAAAACACTTTGTAAATCTTAAGTCATTTTCACAAATAACATATAACACTTGACAAGAGTCAATATGAAAGTTTCAGACTACAACATGTAACTTCTAAAAAAAAAACCTGCTAATAAAACAAGGAATGGCAGTTGAAATGCTAATTTCTTAAGCTACGAGAAATAACTCTCAGTCGAAAGTATAAAGAAACCATTATTAACAGTATGATAAAGCACAGGACCTCAATCAATAAAGGAAACCATTTAAAAATTTGATTTTAGGAGGATAGTGGTAAATTTGATGCACCAGCTGCACACAGTCCTGAAGCTATTGAATTCATCACCATATATGACTTTTTCAGTAGCCAAAGGGTGATAGAAGTCAAGAGTAACATTTAGTTTAGTTCACCCCTTCAAGAAAACCCTGAAGTCAGATGCATCCGAAGGTTGGGAGAGGCCATAATATGACCCTGTCCAAAACTTGATTTTAGATGTCTGGTATCCATAAGGACAACAAAATTTTATATTGTTTTAATTTACTCTGTCTCTAGCAATCTTTTACTACAAGCAAAAGAAAATAATAAACCCTGCCTGCAATTTTGCCTTTTTTGAGAGTACCTCCTCATATTTGAGACGTATGCAGTAGCTTTTACAAGCTAGCTTGTTTCATTCCATGGTTTGAAGCATTAAAGGCTTTTCTATGTCGATTTTATAACTTGGGAGTTTATTTCTCATTGGTAAATAACATTTTGTTGTTTGGATGTTTAACATGTTCACCTACTTGAAGGAAGCTCTTTTTGGTTGCTTTTATATTTTTAACATGAATAAAGCTGCTATAAATATTCATGTGCAGTTTTCGTGCAGCCATAGATTTTCAAATAAACTATGAATACACTAGGAGCATAATTGCTCTCTCTATGATAAAACAATGCTTAGGTTTACAAGATAGTTAGAAGTAGTATTTTGCATTCCCATTTGTAATGAATGTAGTTCCTGTTTTGTATTTTTCTTGGCAATTCTTAACATTAAGTATAGAACTCAGTTCTTTTAATTAGTGTATAGTATCATCTCATTATGTTCTAACTTATAATTTACTAATTACGATGTTGATCATCCTTTTAATGTAATTATTTTATACCTGATGTTTAATACTTATTGCATAAGAGTTTTCCTTTTTAACTTACATTTCTTTCCTTGTTCAGCTTTTCTTTTTACTTTTTTAAGTTATGAATATTTTGGAAATAAGTTATTTATAAAATATGTTTCCACATTTTTTCTCCCATTGTACATATATTCCTATCTATTAACAGTATACTTTGCAGAGATGTTTTAAATTTTAATACACTGAATATTATTTTTCATTTATGAGCATGTCAGATTGCTTACCCTGATATTTTGTTGGTACCAAATTCTACTATTTCATTTTATTCCTCTGCATACTGTGAGTGATCACGTCAAAGACACCAACTGCCTAAACTAACCTGTGTCTCTATTTTCATTTAAGAGTATTTCTTCAGTTTGAAATATAATATTCCTCTGCTTGTGAAATAAATTATTCTAGATATTTTATAGGTGCTATTATTCAACAAGTCAGGTAGAATTTGGCCCAACTTCTTTCCTACTTTTGGTATGAGTAAAATAAAGGTATACATCTTAAAATAGCAAATACATGCACTGTTGTCCCATTGTTCATCGATTTTATCGAGCGGGCACCAGTACCATCTCCATTGTGAGGCTTGTTGTTACTGTTTTTGACATATCAAATATGCCGCAGGTAGCTTGCCAGGCTCTGCCGTGGGGGTGGCATACTCTTGGTAGCTTGCCGGGCTCTTCGAGAAGGACGGAGGAATCAAGCTGGGGTCGGTCTCGTGAAAGGCAAACACCTTAGATGCTGTGCTATTGCTCCGGGAAAAAAAAAACACTTTTGTATTACTGTTTTTGTTTTCTTTGTTCTAGAATTATAATAGTAAAGCTTGGCAGAGGATAGACTACTCTCTTAATTGTAAAAGAAAGTCCTCATTCTCTGGACCCAACATTGAATATTACTAGGCAAGTAAAAAAAAGAGCTGGCTGCCCTTTTCTACATCAGGTTGACCTGTCATTACTCCATGAATAATTATTCATAGTGTCAAGGGGTCTTACACATTGTATTGATTACAGTGGAAATTTTCTGGGTATGTTTACTAAATTATTTACAAAATAAAATACTCCAGTCAAATCTTGGGTAAAACTTTAAAACAACTGAGAATTTTTTAAAACACACATCTTCATATGATCTTCAATTTCTCAAAGTGTGAACTCTTCTCTAGAGATTAATCAACATGTTAACAAATTTATAAAAAATCTACAATAGATAGCAAAAAAGTGAAAATTCAACAAGATAAAATATTATTTCTTGTCCTTCATAAGACTAGAGTCTAAAGGTGGAAATGGAGCTGCTTAGCTGAGGTAGAATTTATTTATGGAAAAGAATCAATAAAATATTTTAAAAGTATCACTGAATTAATGTAGAAAACTGTTATTAGATTTCACTAGATATTGTGAAAAACATGACACTGTTCAAAAAATTATTAACAAAAGGTTTTTTTTTATAAAAGCTATGAAGTCTATATATCCTCCTTTAATTTCGGTATATTATTTCATTTGTATAGAAAGGATCATTTTGAAAATAGAAAATATATACTGGACTCTTTGTTAGTAATTATATCTATTGAGAAAATTTGGGATCAAACATTGAAACAAACACATTATATATCCATTTCACTTGGTACAACTCTACTGCATATATAAACCAAGCCATCATTTTATCTACTTTATACTTATTTGATGATGAATTTCAATTATTTCTCAACAAAATAGTAACAAACTGGACCACAAAGCTGAAGAATAGGAAATGTTAGGTACACTGTTAAAATAAAAAAAAATCTTAAAATCAACTGTTTAGATTTTTCAAAGATTACCCATTTCTCTAAAAGCTTTGCATAGAGACCTTGAAGTCATCTGTGACTGAAACAATATGTATTCCAAATGTGTTTTGACACAGAAGCAAATTAAATTCTGTAGGGGTCAAATTTCACAGCATAGTATGAGAGGTGAGACAAGGCTAACAGAAGAAGCCCTGTAATCCTACTCTGGAAAATTTATTGATTGTTTTTAATTTTAATTTTTAATTCTGGACTTCAAAGACATTGCAAACAAGAAGATTGCTTACATTTCTATGGCATAATAAAAATCATTTGAACATTCAACTCTAAAACATTCATGTTTTTACCAAGAAGCCTCGTCACACAACCTTTTCTGGTTGTCATGCACATGTCTAGATTCCAGAATATCCTAATAAAAAATAAGTGTCTCTGAAAAGCTTCCCTTCTAGTCCAAAGAATAACTAATAAACTGGCAAAAATAAATTTGAGAAGCCAGAGAGATAATATAGCAGTTAAAGCGTTTGTCGTGCATGCAGTTGACCTGTGTTCAAATCCCCAGGATCCCATCTGGTCCCTTGAGCATGAGGAGAGATTCCTAAGTGCAAAGCAGGAATAATCCCTGAGCATTGCGGAGTGTGGCCCAAAAGAACAAAAACAAGAAAAATTAAAATTTGAGAATATAAAGAATATATTAAAAGGGAAGGTGGAATATTTCCCTGAAACAGCACAACATTTATATTTTCATTGAATCAGGTTTATTAAGATATATTTTGCACCAGTAAAACACTTATAGGAGTAATGTTATATGAGACTAACAAATATAACCAGTTATACTATTTTCAATAAAATTATGATATAAAATAATTTCATCACTCCAAACTTATAGTTTATATACTCATAATTAATCTCTTATTCCTACTTACACCGCAGACAAATTGTCTTGTCTATAATTTGCATTTTACAGCACTGTAGCATTATCATCCCATTGTTCACTGATTTGCTCGAGCGGGCACCAGAAACATTGTGAGACTTGTTGTTACTGTTTTTGGCATATTAAATACATATTTTATAGAATAGTATATAAATGGAAGCACTTAAGATATAGCTTTTTGAGTCTAGATTTTTTTGTTTTAATTTCTCTCCTTTTGTATTTTTTTTCTTTTTCTTTTTGGGTCATACCTGGTGATGCACAGGGGTTACTTTTGGCTTTCCACTCAGGAATTACTCCTGGCAATGCTCAGGGGACCATATGGGATGCTGGCAATCGAATCCAGGTCGGCCGCATGCAAGGCAAACGCCCTACCTGCTGTGCTATCGCTCCAGCCCCACTTTCCTTTTGTATTTATTTCTTACTTCTGAGACACAACTGGCAGTGTTCAGTACTTACTCCTGGCTTTTTGCTCAGAGATGATTCCTGAAGGTGCCCAGTAGAGTCAGGGTTCAAACCCAAGTTGACAGTATGCATATAGCAGTATAGATGTGGTTTTATATATATATATATTGTATATGGTGTCATATATATGATATTTACAATATATCATATATGGCAGCATAAAATATATATATAAAATATGAACTATTTCTCTGTATACTGTCAATAGAAGAAACAAACTAGGGATAATCTATCCTAGGGTATAAATTCTGATGACTTAATGAAGTAACAGTAATATAGCATCAATTAGCCATGCTTCCTATAACAGTTTCTCCTAGGGAAGGTTTTAATGATATGTTTCTATGCCACTCTGGTCAGCAATATATAGAAATAAATTAAATACATAAAAACTTCTCTGTGAAAATTACCCATTCAATGTCATCATATCTATTATACATATCCTTTAACTTATATTTTTGTCCCTATTCTATTACTGTGGATTGTAGCAATAGCACAGCGGGTAGGGCATTTGCCTTGCATCTGGCCGACCCGGGTTCAATTCTTCTGTCCCTCTCGGACAGCCCAGCAAGCTACCGAGAGTATCCCACCTGCTTGAGTGTAGCAAGCTACCTGTGGTGTATTCCATAAGCCAAAAATCGTAATAAGTCTCACAATGAAGATATTACTGGTGCCTGCTCGAGCAAATTGATGAGCAATGGGATGACAGTGCTACAGCGCAGTGCTATACTATTACTGTGTCTATGTTCTTGAATCTCACTTCAGCAACTATAGCTATTGAGCCCATGCTCTTGCCATGCTGACCTAAATGCATAGTATATATCATATCATTCGGAACTATGTTAGTCCTAATGTAATTTAATTATAATTACCCCTTAACCATCTCTATAGAGGTTGGATTTAGATATAGACTTCAAAGTCTTTTGGGAAGTAGCTTGCAATTAAAAAGCAAACCTGTTCACATTTGAGGAGCCAGGAAGATTGGGCCATAAATGGCTGATCCCAGAGCTTACTTACGACTTTCTGCTCAGGGATTACTTCTATTGGTACTCAAGAGATTGTATGTGGTGTCAGGGTTCAAACAGGCTGGCTGTATGAAAAGTGAGGGCCTTGACTCCTGGTGCCATTGTTTACATATTTTAAATGATTTCCCCACAAATTTTAATATTCTAATCTGAATTAAACATACAGGTTATAACTATTAAAATATTTTATTTGAGGTATACCTTGATGAGGTAGTATAAGAAAAGGGAATCTAAAGGAATAGCCTCATAGGGCAATGTTGTAGACACTGAGCCCATTCAATCAACATCTATGAGAAGCTGGTTTTACCAGTTGAGCACAAATGCAACAAGAAACACTGTGTTAAAAAAAAAAAAACTTTCTATGTCAGTCCCTCTCTTTCTGACTCATTTCACTTAACATGATACTTTCCATGTTTATCCATCTATATGCAAATTTCATCACTTCATCTTTTCTAACCGCCGCATAGTATTCTATTGTGTAAATGTGCCAAAGTTTCTTTAGTAAGTCATCTGTTCTCGACCAGAAGGGAAAGCCCTGCCACAGAGGCAAGGCGGGGGGAGGAGGGACAGGGTGGGAATGGTGGGAGGGATGCTGGGACCATTGGTGGTGGAAAAATGGGCACTAGCGTAGGGATGGATACTTGATCATTGTATGACTGGAATGCAAGAATGGAAATTTATAAGTCTATAATTGTACCTCATGGTGATTCACTAATTAAAAAAAAAAACAGTGGTAGCTGGAGCTATGGAAAATACAGTAGATGCCAATATCAGTGGGGCCAGATTTTAAGCAAAGAAAAGACTGAAGAAAGAAATTAGTAGAAGAGAAAATGTCTCTAACCTCCCTCTCCTCTTTTCCTTACGTGTTGCTGGTGACACTGACCAAAGACAAGTGGAATCCAGCTTGTTAAGACATTCTGATGAAATTTTCCAGAGTGTTGAATATCCCTTTGCACAAGGTAAATCAGAGTAGGAAAGAGGATGGAGTTGAGAGGCAAAATTTATGAATGAAAAAGAGGACCATAGTGATTTTGCAACTCGCTGCAATTTATAATTATCAGTTACATTAATATTTCATTTTGTCAAAAATGAAAAAATACTATTAATATAGTATATATTAAATTTTGGGCTGGAGGCATAGCACAGTAGGTAAGGCATTTTTGCCTTGCACGTGGCTGATCCGGGTAGATTCCTCCGCTCTCCAGGAGAGCCCAACAAGCTACTGAGAGTATCTTGCCCACACGGCAGAGCCTGGCAGGTTACCTGTGGTGTATTCGCTATGCCAAAAACAGTAACAAGTTTCACAATGGAGAGCAAATCGATGAACAATGGAATGAGACTGCTACAGTGCTATATTAAATTTTAAAAAGAAAGCATCCTGGAATATTTTGTCTGATAAAAACTTTTTCTGCTAACTTTACGCCATAAGAATTAAATTCTTAATAGTAAGTACTATTATGTTTTATTCTTCTTCAAAGAGCCATGGGAGTAGTACATATATCTTAATCTTTTTTTTCAGATAAAAAAAGCAAATCACAGAGCAGCAGTCATAGTGACCAGTTATAGTAATTTACATTTACTTAAGCCCATGCAATAATTTGTCTAAACTGGTAAAATTTAAACTCAGTAAAATTTAAACTTGTTAGGGTAGATATAGCACAGGGTTTAAGCACTTGCCTCACATGAACCTGGTCTCATTCAAATGCCTGTCACCATATATCCTTCCTTAAGCACCATCAGGAGTAATCCCTGAGCACTTTCAGGTGTGGCCCCAAAACAAAAACAAAATTGAAAAATAATTCAGTGATATGTCTTCAGATAGTTGCTGTGTACCATAAGAGAAATAAATCGAAATGATTTTTAGGTACTAATTAAGCAGAAATTATTTTAATTATGTCACTGTCACTGTCATCCCATTGCTCATCGATTTGTTTGAGCAGGCACCAGTAATGTCTCTCATTGAGAGACTTATTGCAACTGTTTTTGGCATATCCAATATGCATGGGGAGCTTTCCAGACTCTGCTGCTTGGGCGGGCTCTCTGAGAAGGGCGGAGGAATCGAACTCAGGTTGACTGCGTGAAAGGTGAATGCCCGACTGCTGTGCTATCGCTCCAGCTATCACTATATTTCTTTTCTTCTCTTTTTTTTTTAGCTTTTTGGGTCACACCTTGGCTCTGCACTCAGGAATTACAACTGGCAGTGCTCTGGGCCCTGTATTGGATGCTGGAAATCAAAATTGGGTTGGCTGCTTGCAAGGCAAACCCACAAACACCCTACCCACTGTGCTATCGCTCCAGCCCCAATCACTATCACTGTATCACTGTCATCCCATTGATCATCGATTTGCTCGAGCAGGCCCAGTAACGTTTCCATTCATCCTAGCCCTGAGATTTTAGCAGCCTCTCTTTACTTGTCCTTCCAAATGGTGCTGCATTAGAGGCTCTTCAGGGTCAGGGCAATGTGACCCATCATTGTTACTGTATTTGGCATATGAATACGCCACATGGAGCTTGTCAGGCTCTCACCCATGTGGGCAGTAAACTCTCGGTAGCTTGCCAGGTTCTCCAAGAGGTAGAACTAGGCTATTAGATGAGCGGTCACATACTTCCGAAGCTTGGTTTTATAGTCACCAGATGTTGGCCGGAACCCAGCCACAGCCATGCTCAAGGCTACTCTCCTCACGTGCGGATGAGCTTCACACATGAAGGAACCGGAAGAGGAACCCAGGTGTGAGGAACACGGAGTTGAGATCTCCAAGGCTGCTCGGATCAGTACTGGGCCTCTTCCACCCAGATTCCCCATTTTCCAGTAGCTAGGCAGTCACACCCAGAAACTGCCCCAGGGGCCATGTAATCCCATCAATAGCCTTATCATTATACTTATAATAATATATATTCAACAGTAAAACATATAATGATTTTTTCTGTAATCTTTCCTTTCATACAAATCCTTTTCAACTTTAAGACTAAGTTATATTTTTCAATCACGGACATAATAAACAAAAAAGTTCATGGTTTTGGAAAGAATATAAATTTAAGCTGTGTCAGTTCAGCAAAAAAATATATATATATACATAAAACATCTGCAAAGAAATATTAGACAGTGTGTAGTTGTAGATTCTATTAACATGAAAATTAGGCGTTGATACCTACTTGGAACACTTGGGCTATAATAAAATACAATTTAAATTCAAGGTATCAAATTACTTTTAAAGTAAATGCCTGAACTGCACTACTTCATTTATTCCATGGGTCAATATTTATAAGAAAGTACTGATTGGTAATACATGTTAAATTCTTTGTCCAGAAAATCCAGACAGAAGCCCATAGCCTGAAATTTTTGTTAAATGTTATAACTAAGCATGCAATATATTTTCTTTAAGCGATAGTCAAAGTTATTAGGTTATAGATAGAACATCAAGCCATAATTGATCTAACAAATAAATCTTAATTACCTCCAACAAAAAATTCAAGGTTGGAATATTCAAGAGAAAACAACTAAAAATCCATGATATCATGTGATTGCATAATTTAAAGACTTACTGTATTGGGCAAATTATATGTGAGGTTAAGACCAAAATTGTCTTCATCAGCAGAAAAAGAAAGGAAAGTGACTTTAGTGACAGATTCTCAATATTTTGAAGAACAGCAAAGTAGGAAACCAAAGCATCCCTTAGGTGTTACTAGGAAATTCATTGCAGACTGTCAGTCAACTTAATTGACATAAAGAGAAAATAAAATCTATTCTAATATAATGCTGGGAGTCAATGTTAATAAAACATGGCAGAGGAGTCCACAGAGTTCCTGCAAATTTCCTAATGCAAGCCCATGGAACTGTGTGGGTTTTTTTTCCATTTTTAATGCATAAGTCAAGATATGAAAGGAGCTTTCCTGTAGGATTTTTAGAAGGAATTAGAAGAACTGATTCCATTACAAGAAAATAGGATTGTCTGGCTTGATATGGAAAGATGACCAATATGGTTATATTGCTAACTGAACAAAAAGGACATTTCTGATTTTCACACAGAATATGATTCAATTAAAATAGGAACAGCAGTAACAACTAACTCCAGGGTTTTCTTAGTAGAATTTTACAGATATGCAATGGCTTTAAATGTTACCAAGGTTCACTTATTGTGAAAGGAATATTTCTGAAAGTGTTCCTGTTCAACTATTATGTGGACAGTAGAAAGACGAATTTTCAAACATCGTTCCCTGAGAATATCAGCCTTCTCTTTATAAAAACAATATATGCTCCTACAATAAAGGAGAGTATTGCTTTGTTGGTTTCTTTTCAAAGAATAACATTTCACACTAGTTAAAATGAGGAAAAAATTTAAAAAAATCCAAATTTGTAAAGCACAGCGCTATATTGGATGCATGTCTGGTGCACTGTCGTCCCGCTGTTCATTGATTTGTTCAAGCGGGCACCAATAATGTCTCTATTGTGAGACTTGTTGTTACAGTTTTTGGTATATTGAATCCACCATGGGTACTTTACCGGGCTCTGATGTGTGGGCAGGATACTCTCAGCAGCTTGCCGGGCTCTCTGAGAGGGATGGAGGAATGGAAACTGGGTCGGCTGCATACAAGGCAAACACCCAACTGCATTAATTCTATTTCTGACTTTTTATTCCATAAACTAGTGGGCTTGTTTTTATATAATCACAGGATTCCTATTAACTTCTTAACTTTACACCTTGTGAAGGCATCAGAAAGAAATTTTATTCATTAATTTCAGGTGCATCAAGCTGCTGACTTGTCACTTAGCACAATGCTCCATTTAAGGTGGGCAGGGGGGACAAAGAGAGACTGAGGAAAAAGACAGAGAAAGAGAGAAAATGAGAGAGAGACAGAGACAGAGAGACAGAGACAGAGATCGTTACTACACTTCTGTTAAATCTTTGCTGGCTTGCTAGTCTTTCCGATCCTTGTTACCATGGTTCCCTGATACTTATATCCATAAAGTGTTCCATATTTTCAAATCTATCTTTTTCTGCATCTCATTTATGAGGTACAAAGGTAACTGTATATGTAAGTTTTCAATTGGTATTATTGCAGAACTATAAATTTTATGTAGAAGTATAATTTCATGATGAGGAGTATGAGCTCTTGATATAGAACTGTTATGTTTGAAACACTGCCACAAAGTGCTATATAACTCTTTTTGTGGTATTGTTTTCTCATCTGTAAATGACCTTAACAATAACATGTAGATAATAAACAATAGTAATAGTAATTTAATAAATTAGTTTATTTTAATCTTTTCTGCATGCTAACGAGAGATCAAAACTGATCTACAATATTTTTATCACCAGTTTATTTTTCAGTTGGCTGGAGTTAATCTTGAAGGACTAGAATTTTTTCATTCCAGAAAATTTTGTAAAAGTTTGATTTTCTAATATTTTTTGTATAAAATGATAGCTTTCTAATGGGACAAACCTAGAAGAAAATTTGACTACTTAACTATTTTACATTAACTGGTCAATTTTTGTTGTGTTTTATTTTAGGGCCACAACTGACAATGCTCAGGGCTTACTTCCCTTGGTTCTCAGGAATCACTCTTGGTGGGGACTAGGGGGTCATCTAATACTTATATCCATATTCTGATACATATATATATAAAGTGTTCCATATTTTCAAATATATTTTTTTCCAGATCTCAGTAATGAGGTACAAAGTTAACAAACACAACCTATACCTAAGTTTTCACCAGGTAACTAAGGGTCAAACCTGGGATAGCTGTGTGCAAAGAAAATGCCTATCCAAAGTATAGTCACTGTGCCTCCTTACCTGTTATTTCTAAAACATAACTGACCAATTGAAAGTATAAAAAAACAAAATAACAATCAAAATTTTACCTAACAAAAAAACCCAGGTTAAGATGTTTCACTACTCTTGTATCACTCATCATCTCATTTGCTCGAGTGGGTGCCAGTAATGTCTCCATCCATCCCTGCTGCATGCTAGTGTAGCCCAATGGTATATGCTCGCTCCAGGAACAGGAAGAGCCTCAAACCATTCATTTAGGGTTTTGATGAAGAAGTCTGACCATCTCATAGGTGGGAGGCCACTACGGTCAATTGACGTTCCATGGAATCCATGGTAACAGGTCTAGTCCATTGGTCATCTCTGAATTGCATTACATGTCCAGCTGATCTGATTGTTGACACCTTGGCAAACAAGACCGTGTCCCTGATTCTTGATCGTTGATGAAGGTTGATGAAGGTCCGGATTCCTTCTCTCATTGGAGTGAAACGTCATACTCCAACCAAAGCTCTTTCGATTCCTCTTTGGGATACCCAAATAGCGTTCTCATCCTGTTTGCGTAGGGCCCAGGTCTCTGAGGCGTAAGTTAGTGCAAGAAGAACGGTAGAGTCAAAAAGATGTACCTGGAGCTGAAGGTTCTTTGTCCTCTTAAGCATGTCTTTGATGCTTTTGAAGGTCTTACACACTGCTCTCTTCCTCCTGCACAGTTCTGGCACCAGGTCATTCCTCATGTTGAGTTCTTGACCCAGGTGTACAGAACTACTGCATTTGAAGATGCTTGTTTTCTTGAGAGCAAATGGAACATCAGGGACTAGTTCGTTTTTCATGAACATTGTTTTGGTGAGATTCTGCTACAGTCCAACCTTTCCACACTCGCAGTCGAAGTCGGCCAGCATTTGTGCTTATTGGCTAATGTTTGGTGTTATGAGAACGATGTCATCAGTGAAGCAGAGGTGGTGTAATTGCTGACCATCTATCTTCACTCCCATTCCTTCCCATTCCAGTCATCAAATGACGTTCTCGAAGGTGGCACTGAAGAGTTTTTGTGAAATGGTATCACCCTGCCAAATCCCTCTCTTTACGTCAATGATCACTTCCTTGGAGAATGGTGAGATCCTGGTGGTGAATGCGTAATGCAGCCTGCGGAGGATCTTGATGTACTGAGTTTGAACACCCTGTTTGTCTAGGGCTTCAGTGACCACTACCCATCCATCACCACACTCCAGGCTGCTTTCCAACACTCAGGCTGAACCTCATGCATGAGTGAAGTCGCACAGAACCAAGTAAAGCAGAATTTTGTGACCTTGGAGTCCAGGCACAATGAGAACCTGAAACATTATCCTCTATCCGTCTCCTCCAATCTCCAGCGTTCCAGAGATCAAACCTAGATGCCCCACCCTACCGGAGCCAAATAAATACCTCACCGGCTGACCTCCACTACCTCCACTCCCAGCCACCACCACACTCTATGTCTCTTTCTGAACACACCATAAGACACTTAATACCCATTTCCGATAATTTCCACACCATATTTGATGGGATTCAAAGATGGTATGAACCATGGGAACACCTATGAGGGTGATTGGAGGCCACCCTAAAGATCTCTATCCCTCTCAAGAGCCAGAAAAGCTACCGAGAGTACTCGCCTGTATGGCAGAGTCTGGCAAGCTACCCGTGGCATATTCAACATGCCAAAAATAGTAACAACAATGGGCCTTATTCGCCTGACACTGAAAGAGCCCCCAATATGGTAGTATTAAGAAGGATGAGCAAGGGGAGGCTGATAAAATCTCAGGGACAAACTAGACTGCCAAAATGAAGAAAGACTAAAATGACTGTCTCTACTTTCAACACACATACACTGGCATTAGAAGCATCCATCAAGAACCTGATGGTGCAAGCACAGATCAAGTACAACATTATTGGTCTGACCAAAATGAGAAGGTATCGATCACATCACACCATTTTCGATACTGGAGAAGAACTGTTTCTCGGAAGATGCAACAACAGAGGTGATGATGGCATCAGTGTTCCTGTCAACACGAACTTGGCCATGAGCATTGATTCATTCAAATGTCTAACACCCTGAACCGGATGATTATGCTTAAATAGATGTTGCTCACTGCCGGCAGTTTCTATCTTAATTGTCTACACACCGACATCCAACTACGATGAAGAAGAAATTGAGAAGTTCTACATGGAGCTGGAGAACTTCTATAAAGAAGACCACACCTTCTACAGGATTATTGTTGGTGATTTTAATGCCAAGATAGGTCCGAGAAGGTCGCCTGAAGGACTCTACATTGGGACACATGGCCGAGAATGAAACGAAGAGGGTGAGAGACTGTCTGAGTTCACCATATTGACCAAGACCATCCATGGTAACTCACAGTTCCAGAAGGCCGAATCTAAACGTTAGACATAGGAGTCTCCCGGTGGACAGTTCTACAATGAAATTGACCACATCATATTCAATGGAAGGTTTTGCATGACCGATGTCACTATTGTCTTAAATTTCCAAACTGGATCGGACCACCGTCTCCTTCATGCAAAATTTTACTTCACAGAGCAAGGAGAAAGGTCTGCAAAGTTTGTTTAAGAAGAGAACTCCAAGAATGACCACCAACTGGGAGCTATTTGGCACTATTGCAGCAACATGGGAAGATGCCATCATTGACAACATCAACAAAAAATACAAATGACTTGTTCGGCACCTCCATGACTGCGTGAAGAATGCTGAGAGTGGGAAAGCCACAAATAGATGCTTGTCTTCGGAAACTCTCTAGCTCATTTGCCAACTTGGTTTGGCACGAGCTGCAGGCAACCACAACCTAATGTTCGAGCTCACAAAACTGTGCAGAGAAGCAATAAAGGAAGACCTCAAGGAGAGAAGAGCAGCAATGCTGTCCGATATGGCAGAAGCCAGGAAAAGTATTCGCAAGGCTCACCTGTCCTTCACCAACTACAAGACCAAGATGACTGCCCTCCGACATCCTGATGGATCTACCACATCTTCCAGAAGGGCAACAGAGAGGATTATTCACAACTTCTACTTGAATCTCTTCGACAGCCACATCCATCTGCCCACATACCAAATTCCTCAGGATGGATATGTCATTCCCAACGTCCTCCCCTCTGAAATCCGACATGCCATTTCATCGGTAAAGACACGAACAACATCCGGTCCAGTCAAGGTCAGACCTGAACACCTGAAGAATCTGCTGCCAGTACTTGTGGATACACTGACTTGGCTCTTCACATGTTATCTGTCTGAATGCAATATTCCCTCCAATGGAAAACCAGCAGGACCATTCTGTTGTACAAGAAGGGAGACATCCACAACATCAGTTACTATTGCCCAATCTATTGTCTGTCGTCTACAAGTTGTTCACTGGAGTCATCCTGAATATAATAGGCAGAACACTAGATGAAGGACAACCATGAGAGCAGATCGGGTTCCATAAAGGATTCAGCACAATCAACCATATCTACACAGTGACCAAGCTCATTGAAATTTTGCAAGAGTTTCACTACTCAGTTCTGCAAAATCTTCAAAGTTGAGTACTATAGGCCTTGTGTTCTTCAGAAAAATGGATGGAACAGGAATACTCCCAAGGTTTCTAAAAGGACAATATTATCTAATGCCAAAAGCAAACATGTCACCTGACAAAGAAAGTTATAGTCTAATATACCTGATAAAAAACATGAAGATTCTCAATTAAAATGTAGGAAACAAAATTCCACAGCATATTGAACGAATAATATATGATGATCAAATAGAATTTTTCCCCTGGGTTCATATATACTTTAACATATGACTGATTAATATAACACATAAACAAAAGGGAATTCTATGTATCAAGAGATGCAGAGAAAATATTTAAAATAATGAAAAATAAAATCGTTATAAAAACTATCACAAAAATGGGGATTGATGGCACAAACCTCATTATAATAGGGGTCAATGTGGCAAATCCAGGGCTTGTATCATACTCAATGGTGAAAATCTAAATCTTTTCTTCCAGGTCACATACAAGATAAGGATTTCCACACTCAACACTATTATTCAAAATAGTATTGGAAGTGATAGACATAGATTTTAGGAAGTAAAATATAATAAAAAAGAATATGACAGCAAAACAGCTAAATCTGCTCCTATGTGCATGTCTGGTAATTAGATGTAGAAAATCCTAAGAATCTACTGAAAACCTTTTAAGTAGATAGAGTAATGCACTACCTTTACTTTTAACATATAAATAATTAACTGCAATTCATTACAAGGAAAAATGGAAGATTATAAAAAGATATTCCACTTTTAATCACATTGAAAAGCAGTGCTTTTTTTCTCAATAAATGGAGTGAAAGATTGATGCATAAAGTCTACTAATAAAAGTTAAAAGGAACATTTGAAGACACAGGAAATGGGATTATATTCCATGTTTATGGATTGAAAGATTAGTGTTGTAATAAAGGACTGTATTATCCAAACTGTTGAACAGAATTAGTACAATTCCTGTCAAAATTCTAAGTCTTGATTTCAAGGAAATAGAAAGACAATAACAGAAATTTGTTTGAAATTCCAAAAGAACACATAGAGCCAAAGCAATCCTAAGACAAGAGAAAATTAAAAAATCATACTCCTCAACTACAAACTGTACAACAAAGCTACAGTTATAAAAACAGTATGGGTTTAAACTCAAAATAGACCCATAGAGCAATGGAATACAATTGGACACCCAAAATCAAATCCTCACACATACAGATAATTAATTTATGACAAAGCCAATTGTGTAACATCAAAAATTTTTTTTAAAAATCTGTCCAATGAATTATACTAGGAAAACTAGATTGTCACATACAAAATAAATAAATAAAAACCAAAACACACCAAAAAATTAAAAATCTGAATTAATGCTTAATAATATATAAAAAGTTAATAATATGCAAAAATAAATAAAAAACAAAACACAAAAAAATTTAAAAACCTGAACTATTGCCTAATAATATGTAAAAAGTTACATCACAATGGTTTAAAGACTTGGATGTTAGGCTAGAAATCCTAAAATACCTTGAAGATTATATAGGCAAGTACTCTGTCATTTATATAGGAAAACTCTATGACATATTTAGGGATTTAACTCCAATGTCAAGACCAATAAAAGTATAATTGAACAAATGTGGCTGCATAAATCTAAAATAATCTGTACTATGAAATGAATAGCATTAAGATAAAAAGATATTATACGACATGGACAGACCATTAAACTCTACAAGGAAAAAAACCTTATTAAATATTGGGGGGAAGAAATGAACAGAAATTTCCTCAATGAAGAAATGAAGAAATATAAATGAAAAAATGAAAAAATTATCTATATTAATTATCAGGGAAAAGCATATCAAAACAACAATGAGATATCACCTCATACCAGAAAGATTGGCACTCATCAAAAAGAATAACCTGTGTTTATGAGAATGTGGGGCAAAATGGGCCCCTCATTAACTGCTGGAGGGAATACTAACTGTCACTCAGCTTGTTTTGAAGATAATATAGACAGTCCTTAAAAACTGGGAAATGAGTTTCTGTGTGACCCGGCAATTCTACCCCCCCAAAGATCAAAAATCACAATACAGAAAGACATCTTGTTTCCTTTGTTTACTGTAGCACTATTCACAATAGCCAAAATCTGGAAAAAATTCAAATACCCAATCACAGACGACTTGAGAAAGAAACTATGGTACATATACATAATGGAATATTACTCAGCCATAAGAAAAAATGAAGTCTTGCATATTACTGCTACTTGAATGGATCTGGAGAGTAACATAATGAGTAGAATCAGTCAGAGAAAGAGGAGCAGACTCAGAATGATCTCTCTCATACATGGGAAATGAAGAAACTTTCTAGAGAAATATCACCTGCCCAAAGGCAACAGAAACAAGAGCAGGAGAACTGGTCTTCAGTAAAAAGCTGAAGGTGAAGGTGGGAGAGGGGTGTACGTTAGGAAAGGGAACACTAGGGTAATTATGGAGAGAAGTTGTGTCTGCTCACAGAGGCAGGTTGGATGACAGGAGGGAAACTAGAGACATTGGTTTAGGGTAGTGAACTCTGTGAAGCAATTGCTGTTAGTACATTGTATACCTGAAACTCAATCACACATAACTTTGTAGCTTTGTTATTCATGGGATACAATAAAAATAAATAGATGAATGAATGAATGTGGTTTATTGCTGCTTTACATAACATTTACATTTTAAATAGGGTCTTCTTTTCTGCACTTTAACTTTAAATTAAACTTGGCTTAGTGGCTTTTCAATTATATTACTAGTAAACTATCACTTGTTATTTGAAAGTTGCTTGATTCTTGTTTATGCCTACTCTTCTTTTGTATATTGTTCACCAAATTGTCTTTAGTCTTCAATAAATGAATCAGCTTCCCAGTTTTATCTACAATTTTAAAAAATGATTTTTCAGTCATAAATAATGAGAAGTAACACGTTTATTTTTTTAAAAAAGGATTAGAATAATTTATGCAGACATGAATCTACAAATTAATTATTATTGTATGAAGAAATGAAGGTGGACAATTTTGTGAACACTGAGAATTTAGGAAAATACATATATGTGGCAATATATCCATGCTAATCATGGAAATGCTGAGACAAAATTAAAAGATAGTGCTTTTTATGATGAATATTATTTACTTAATCTCAGTTGAAATTATGCTGAGTATCTTTCTCGTTTGTTTTAAACTCTCAGGGCATATTGTTCCTAATTCTTCTGACATAGAGCATGGCTTACTTTGCTTTAAGTTTTGGCTGTGAAACACCAATAGGAGATCTCCCCTGTTTTCTTTTATTCTCACAGTGTCCAAAATTCTTTATGACACATTGGAGCTCAAATCAGACTTCTTCAATTAATATTTAAATGTAATTCCTTCACGAATATTCTAGGAAACTTCTTGATTTACCTAGAAAATAGTATTTAGCATATAAAAATGTCTAGATTATCAATGATTTGTATTTGTTACATAACATTCTTGAATTATTAATTCTGGCTCAACATTTGCATAATGTTCACAAATATATCAGAAATTTGAGATGTAAAGTCATATGCCAAAATCAGCATACTGATATTACACGTTTTTAAAATAAATTAACTTATGTAGGAGCAGTTAATCCTCGGTGTCAAGCATTGCTGCTTTTCCCCCTTAAGTAATTTAAAATATAATTTCCCCTTGGATTTTAAAAGCACCAAGATATGCTATGTTGAATAAAATCAGCTTTGCTTGGGAAAAGAATGACACACTTCATATAGCCTGAGAATAAATTGCCATAGACTGATGCAGTTTCTTGTAATATATATCACATTTCAACCTTTGCATTATCAAGAAAATATTATAACTTTGAAGTTAATTCAGAAAGCATGATCTACTAGAGTTAGAACTGCTGCAGTGGCATTTATAAAGCAGTAAAATACCTTGAAGTTGAAATACTTAGTGATGAAAATTAAGAGATATGATTATTAGCGTTTTTATATTTCAACTAGTAAATTGTTTATCTGCTATGTTAATGTAATGATTATATCTAAAGGCTACTGGACAATGTTAGGTATGATTGATTAATACCACAAGAATATTTCAGATCTATTTGCCTGAATATAATTTTATATAAGGGGAAAATTATCATTATACAAGCGTACATTTCTTGCCTTTTACGTTTTATAAATACTAACAGAAATAAAAGGGGGATACAATAGATGTCATAGAAATACAAATCATAAAATATTTGTACACCATGCAAGAGAGAATGGGCTAGTAGTCAATATATTTAAAGCACTCACAAAGTTCAACAATAACAAAAATCAAATAATTCCAAAAAATGAGGAACCAAAGAGATGTCTGTAAGACATATGGATAACAAGTATGCATTTAAAAAATTACTATCTTCATTAAGAAAGTAATGGTAGATCTCACATAAGCTAGTGATCTCACTTCTAGAGTTCAAACCCTCAAACTCAAAAACATTAATTAGAAATACACGTTCATACCTATGGTCATTGCAGTGCTTCATGAAATGCCACTAAGCCAAGTTTAATAGTCAATGATGGATGAATAGAGAATCTGCGCTATGCACAATGAAATCAGCTATAAGATATGGTGAAATGATGAATTTTACTATAACAGAAATGAAACCAGAGGGCATAGAAACTAAAATCAGAGTGAGTAGGACAAATGTCAAAGAATCTTACTGCCATGTTGTACATACAGAGATAAAACAGAGTATTTAAAGATCACGACCCTTAGCCTTGGATAACCAAACTCAGATTATCAAGTAATAAAGGAAAGAAGAGTAAGACAAAATACAGTATTCTGGGGAATATAGTGATTTGGTGGTGGTGAAATATGATAAGTATGATAAAAAGAAAATTAAAATCAGAAAAAGAAAATGTAACAATTATCTGCACTCCTACAAAAAAAAAAGCAGAAGGTATGCTCTCATATTCTATGAGGGTAGCGATAAGCCTAAATTGCAAAGTAAATAAATGTATAAGAAAAAGCATAAAAAGCATACCAAATACTAGTGTCTTTCATAAAAACAGATGCGATATCCACTAAAATATTTTCTAAAGCTACCTCATAATTTCTTCAAGGAATTACATGTCATGATCAAGGAAAATTCATTAAAAGTATGTAAAATATTTCTACATTGTAAAATCAATTATTATAATATACCATATCAATAAGATAAAGATTATCAGTAAAAAAATTTTTAAAACATTAAAATTATACATAATATTAAGAAAGTGGATACATATTCACTAAATTTATGAAAAAGATAAGTGAATCTTTCCTCACATTTCTTCTTAACATTTTACTAGAAAATTTAGTTAATTCAATAAGGATAAAGAAGTTATACCAATAGAACAAATATATATATAATACATTTTAAAGTCCATATTAACAAATGATGCTGCTAAATCTGTTCTCTTAACTTTCTGTAAATAATTAAAACTTCCTAATTTATCTCGTAGAATCCCATATTAATCTTTATTTTATGAGTGACTTACTACTTCCAAAAGAATAATCCTCACCTTTTCTAATTAATTTAAGCTCTAACTACTTTCGTCTTATTCTATATATTCAGAGTAGCACATTTAGTTCTCTGTGGTAGTCATAATAATCATCTCTCATTTTAGACAATGTTTATATTTTCCCCAACTCAGAATAAGATGTTTAAGGATGAAATAATTATATTATTTAGGTAGAGCGTTTGCCTTGCACAAGGCCAACTCAGGTTTATTCCTCCATCCCTCTCGGAGAGCCTGGCAAGCTACCAAGACTATCTCGCCCTCACGGCAACCTACCCATGGCGCAAGTCTCACAATGGCAATGTTATTGGTGCCCGCTCGAGCAAATTGAAGAGCAATGGGATGACAGTAACAGTGATTTATACCTATCATAACCCTTACACTAATCACAAACATAGGCAGTGGTCTCATATCTTTCAGCCAAAGAGATCTCACTTTGATCTTGCATTGTATTCTTCTTCCTCTGGATCTAGGTTATTTTGTTGTAGTCATTAATGTTATTGCAGTATCCCTGACCTAACAACAGGAAACAACTTACTATCAACTAGGTAGCATACAGAAGTGTGGAAAACTTAACAACTGCTCTACCACATTACACTACCGAAAGTTAGGAACTAAAGCATAATTGCCTTCTTTTTTTTTCCTTTTCTTAGATAGACAGTTATTAAATGCATTCTATAAGGAGCCTTCAAAGGCCTTGAAAGATCAATATCAGTTCTTCATATAGCATGCAACACAATATTACTTATTTTATTGGATTTCACTCCTACTCTGATTCACTGTCCCATTACTCTTTACTCAAATGGACATATTGTATTCAGCCCTTTGTCTCTGGCTCAGTGTTCTGGGAAACCAAGCTAAATACAGCATGATTAAACCTTATTAATCATTCTCTTTTTAACAATAAAAATTTAACCCAATGATTATTCAATTTAATTGTTATATTACTTTTCATTATACTTTTTGAAACCTTATTCTTGATTTCTGATTATGCTTAATTGCCAATAACTGTCAGTAATTTAGCTTTGTATTTCCTTAGCTCCTTTACAAACCTTTTAAAATTTGAAAACATTGATATATATATATATGGAACCCTATGGTGAATACTTTGTGATAAGCTAAGAATTCTCTTCAGTGTGAGTAATCACTTTCTATTTAAATACATTTTAGTTCTAAGCAATCTTTTTAGTACACACCTGGGATGCCAAAATTACACTATACATAAACTAGTGATTGTATAACATTAGTTTTGTATTCTATTTTAAATCTTTTATTGTAGTTCCACAACATTTTCTATTTATGATCTTCTGCACCAGGTTCATTCTTTTCTAGATATAGACTGTAAATTGTAAACTATTTTAAATCTTGACTTTTACTCCTCTGTCCCTGATAGTTCTCATACACAGATATAAAACATTGATTTCTAATGTTTGGTAATTTTACATTATGTAGGCAGTAACCAATGTTCATTAATGCTCCATAAATTCTCCCTCAGTCTTGACTATTTATAAATTATACTTTCTATTTGTAATGTAAATGATAATAGCAAATATTTACAAATTTATAGAGTACTTTTCAAGTACAGGCCATATTCCATCAATATTTTCCACAATAATACTACCATCTTATGCTACATTAAGGATAAAACAATGGGTTCCAGGGATATTAAATAGTTTGCCTAATATCATACTATCAGTATTATAGAACAAATATGTGAATATTTAGTACCATTCTAGAGCTTTTATATTTTTATCATTGTTTTTTATTGTTTATCATTGCTATATTTTAATCATTGCTTTCTACTGTGACCTGGTCTTTACAATAGTATGTAAGGAAGGTAATAGTACATACAAAACAAATTGAAACAAATATACTGGAGTGGAATGTTTATACAGGGTAGAGTGAAAAGACACTGGAAAAGGTCTGTAAAAACAGAGGTTTTTGATAGATGGAGCTTGGAAATATTAACTTCATGAAGACATTTTATAGTGGCCCTTATTGATAAAATATATGTCCATTATTCCAACATAACCATGTTAAAATCATAAGTTTAGATGATTTTTAGTGCCTAATGCCTGTCTTCATTATTTTTTTCTTATCCCCAAGCATTTTAAATTCAGTAAAAGACTAATTGAAAATAAGAATTAAAGTGGGCTTATAATCTAAATCCCCAGCAGTGCAAGTCAGTGCACTTTTAACATAAATCACACTAAGGCATGACATTCTTTCAGTGTTGTGTATTTCCAGCTTTAAAAGAAATGTCTTTAAACACTTTTGGCACTCAGCGGCTTCTTATAGAAATGCATCTAGACTTTGAACTGAGCTACAACCCCATGCGGCCCCAGCAGGGGAAAGGATTTTCTCTCTCGACCTTTCCTTTTGAAGGGGGTGGCACCCACGTGGCAACCACCATCTTCTAGAACCCACTACCCAGAGGTATGAGCTTGCAGTGACATGGCACACAGGAGATCTTGGTATGGGGGTTTACCGGCAAACTCTTCGCCCAGATGAGATCTGGAGCAGCAACACACGAACTATGAACTGAGCTAAAATATCGAAAATCCAAAAGAGCTCATATATTCTTCATTTGCAGCAATGAAAAACAAATTATCAAATGATACCTTTTCAGCAGTTTTGACTTTTGGGGGAAAATTCTAAATAATAATAGTTTTCTGTTGATATATTGAATGTATTCAAAGTATAGAGAGAATAAAGTGAAGGTCATTACCCACACAGGTGGGAGGTTGGAGGGGGGGTATACTGGGGTTCTTGGTGGTGGAATATGTGCACTGATGAAGGGACGGGAACTGATCATTGAGTGACTGAGACTTGAACCTGAAAGCTTTGTAACTTTTTCCATGGTGAGTCAATAAAAGTAAATAAATAAATGAATAAACAAACAAACAAATAAATAAATAAATAAATAAATAAATAAATAGAAGTGTTACTTTGAGAAGGAATAAAAAAGCACAGGGCAACAGATGAATTCCCCAGTAATCAGGTCTAGTTCTGGTCACATAAATTGTGAATCCTAACAACAGAAGTTACACCTAGAAGAAAAGCAGCTGCTTCTGTTGGTGTTACAGAAATGTATGATAGAAAATGGGTAAATCTAGATTCAAGGGTGTACTTGATAAACAGTTTGCTTAATATGACACAATAAGGCCTAATTAAAACTGTTAAAGAAACATCAGTGGACAGATTGGCAATCTTGCAATAACAAAATGACTTGGATCAATGAAATGTATTTTTCAAGTAATGAGTATTATTATTGTTATGAGCCATGAGTAAAGTATAGCATCTGTTTTCTACCTTAAACCTTTTTTTTTTAATTTATTTTATTGAATCACCATGTGGAAAGTTACAAAGTTCTCAGGCTTATGTCTCAGTTATACAATGTTCAAACACCCATCCCTTCACCAGTGCCCATATTCTACCACCAAAAAAACCCAAAAACAAACCAGTACACCTCCCACCCCCCACCTCCCAACCCCACCTGCATAACTGATAAAATTCACTTCATTTTCTCTTTACCTTAATTACATTCCATATTTCAACCCAAAACTCACTATTGTTGTTGGGGTTTCACAACAGAATTCACTATTCTTCTTGGAGTTTATCCCCCAAAATACAGCCCTATTGACAAAGAAACATTTGATAATTTGTTCTCCACTAATGAGAATGAAGAGGTATAAGATCACACAGCCATGAGGTTTAGGATTTCTGTGTTTTAGTAATTAAGTACATGGAGATTTAGTGGGAAATTTCATCATTTCCATTCCTGGGGCAGCATAAAGCAAAAGCTTAGTTCACATTCTGGGGACATGGCTGCGAGCACTTGCTGGGTTCAGAAGTAATCTAGCTGGCTCCGGATCTTGGTCGTTCAGCAGCAAAGTGGCCGTGCAAATGCATGGCTACCCGGTTAGAATCTCGGTGGAGCGCGAGCCAGAGCTGGTACCAGCCCCAGCCCGAGACTCACCTTAAAACTTTTATCTATATATTCTCAGTTTATCTTTTAGAGCAATAATTATAGAGGTCACAATATGTGGGTATTCTAACACTGATCACTGATATTGACTGACCATGTGACCTTTGAGCCACTTCTTTAATTTTTCAAGGCCCTAGTTTCTTCCTTCTGAAAGGATGAGATACAAAAATAATATACAGAGAGAATGTGAAGTCACTTGCATTGCAAATGGACTTCCCAAGTTTGATAACTGGTACCACATGTCATTTGGAGTTCCTGCAGGAGTGACCCCAAGCACAGAGCTCAGAGCATCCTGGCCACTGCTGGGAGTAGTACAAAAACAAAAAATCTTGTAGAGGATTAAATTAGTAGAGGTATAATGTCTTTGGATACCCTACCAGATCCTCTAGGGTACCTTTTATCACCTTTTCAGGATGCCCTCATCTCTCAACCAGTGCTAGTGCTTTGAAAATAGGTTTAACCAATAAGAATTGTCCTTGTGCTACTGAAGCCACTTCTGTAAAAGGTGCATGGAAATTTGGCCACATGTCTCACCTCAAAGTGTGTATGGTCAGTTGATGTCTTGACCAGCAGAAAGGCAGACACAAAACCCCTAGGTAAGACAGGTTCTAAGGTTCAAGGATCAATTTACATTCCAGATTTATATGTGGTCCTTTCTACTTTCCATATCTGTTTTACATGTTTATCTATTAATACTAAAAACAATCTCTTAAGGAAAACATCAGGGAATTCCTCATCAAGACACTGCTTCTAAGGAGCTCAGCATAGGAAAGCATATAAAAAGATCCCGGCAGAACCCATGCCAGGAAAAATAAGAGAAAGATTAAATAGCAAAGACTATGGGAATAACTTAATTCCAACGTCAAGTTCTCTGTTACCCAATTTAAAAATATTTTATTTATTCACATACTATTCTTAAATCCAAACATTCTTCAGTATGTAGGTTGTTGGGACAGAGACGTAGTCTTCAATTTGCTCAGAAATGTATATAAACTTTGTATAAGAAAAATATTAAAGTTTCTCTTTAGAATGAGGGAGATATAATTAAGTTTTAGGAGATTAATTTAATGATATTTGTCACGGGTCTCTTACAGCACTCAGTAAGAACTGTGGCAGCACACACTTTGAGCACATCGGATCTTAATTGCTTATCTGGAAAACTGTAGTGGTTATTTTGGCTTAATATTACAGGTCTTATTTGTACAAACATCTCAGCATGGGTTTAAAGTAGCTGAAATAATGTTAAATGCTACTAAATTTTATTTTGAAGTGGAAAATCTATCAAAGTATGTATTTTAATATGTATGTAGTCAAGTAGAAAAGCAATAAATTGGGAAACAGCGTGATGTAGTGGAAAGATAAACAGATAGTTAGGAAATATAAAATTAAGTATTCATTAAGCATTCATTGTATTTTTTGTTTTGAATATTTTTTACCTAACATGCTAAGATTATAGCAAGATATTTGATCCTCACATAAAATTAAAAATAATAATATCAAGTGTGGACAAGGCTGCAGAACAATCAGATATTTGAATTATATTATGTATTTGTTACTTTGGGATTGCAGAATGGTTCAGTCAACTTTTTCAGTCACCTTGTCAACCACAAACAGTTCTTTATGAATTAGTTCAGCATATTCTTACCAAACAACACTGTAATAGTAGTCATAGTTATTTAGTCAAGAAAAATTGACATTTTTACATGAATAATGATAGCATATTTATTCATAATATAGTATGGGGACTTTAGGTTGACTTTGTGACCACTCACTACTTTCGGACTAGCCTGGCAAGCTACCCGTGGCGTATTTGGTATGCCAAAAACAGTAACAACAAGTCTCACAATGGAGACATTACAGGTGCCCGCTCGAGCAAATCGATGAACAAAGGGATGACAGTGAGACAGTGTGATAATATGGGGAACAAAATTAACTTTATTAGAAAAATAGATAAAAATTCGTGAAATATCTATATGATATGACATCATTTAGTATTAAATGAGCCAACTGATACATACAGCACCATAAGGAAATTAAAATATTTGCAGAGAAAAAAAATGCCTGACAAGAGTCTACATATGCTTTTTAAGTTGAATTAAATTTTTCAGAAAGCAAAGGAGATAAAAAATGATAGAATATCTATCAGTGGTGTTTGGAAACACTATGGAATGAAGATACAAGAATGCTGCAAATGTTAGAAAATCATATGCGCTGATTTTAGTGGTAGTTATATGGCCATATATGCTTTTCAAGGGAAAATAAAATATTATCTCAGCAGACGTATCTTCCAAGTAAGTAATTATTTTTATCTCCCAGTGTTTTATGGCAATCAAATAAGTTTTTTGGCTATAAGTCTGTCTTTATGTAATAAAGAAAAAATTCAAAATTTGAGATCACTAATTGTTGATTTTAGTTTTAGATAAATGAATAAAAGTTCAACTATTAATTACTCTGGCTTCCTGTTACTTTCATGTATTTATTTTCTTCAGATTAGATTGACAATTTTAAGTATTACTAAATGAACAGCTCCTAAACACTAATATAATTATTATGTTACAGTTCATTGCCAAGAAGCTACAGACAAAAGCTTTCAATGGTGTTTAGGGGAAAAAAAAGCACCTTTGTCCTCTTCCTAGTTCATCTTTTTCATCTTATCTCACACAAATATTAATGTATTTAATGTGTCTAATTAAAATTTCTCTCAATTGATTATAATCACAGGAAAAATTAAAAAGTATAATTTGATAGACAAAATAATTTTAGCTGATTTGAAACTTAATGAATTTAATGGAATTACTTTAAAATGGCTATAATATTTAAACTTCAACTAATACTAATAAAATATATGCCATTATGATTTGGAGGTTCTTAGTATTCAGAGTCTAAAAGTATAACACTATTGTATGTCACCTGAAAAAACATTGCAGTATAGTTATGAGAATTTAGTTTACTATAAATATCTTAAATAAAAATCCCTATAAATCATAAAACAAAACACCATAAGATTTTTTGGTATTGTTTAGTAGATAGGCATATTTTTTTTAACTTGGATTTTTAAATGGTTGATGATTGTTTGCTTTTTCTATAATTGTTCATAAAATCACACTTGCTTATTTCTGATCTACTGAACTATAACCTAAACTGGAAAGCACAAAATATATAGATATATATGTATATATATGAGATCTTTAACCCTAAGATGATAAGCCTTCAATCTAACCATATGTATCCAGTATAATGTTTCTGTTATGTTATTTGAAGTGTATCACATAAGAAGGATTGTTTTTCAAAAAAACAGAGAGTATTTTCTGACATGGTAAACAATCCATCTAATGTCAAACACTATTTATGATGTTTAGTTGCTAAAAATGTATAATTAAATATTAGGATATTACTGCCAAAGTGCCTCTTCTTAATTTAATAAACACAAATTATACCAATGTAACATTACACTTATTTACCATGTAAAATTTAATCACAGCTAGCAATTTTTGAATATTTACCAATGACAAGTACATTGAATACATTCATTCCTCTAATTCTCATAACATTTCTGCAAGGAAGTTATTAGAATTATTCATATACACCATGGCATTACAAGGTTATGTCATTGCGCTAAGGCTACACAAGTGCTGTATTGCAGGGATATCAAATTTTATCTTCAAGTACTATTTTAGAACCTACCTCTTTAACTAGGATAGTGCTTTGCTTTCTATTTACTATGGAAAGTGAGACATGATTTACACCTATGAGAAGTTAGAAATACATACCCCAAACTGCTCTAGAATTATATTTCTAAAAATTGAAGTCTCAGAGAACTATTCACCAAAGAATCTTTTATAATACATTATTCTGGAGGAAAAGCAACCAGATTTCTTATGCATCAGACATTTTTAAAAAATTAGTCACAAAAATTTGCTGTACTATTAGTGGCAGGGTTTCATGAATAAAGTATTTCAGCATTACACCGTCCCTCAGTATTGCTTCCTGTCATCTTTGGCAATAGTCTTAAGATATTGATCAAAGAAAACAGGCATAAAATTTAAAATGTGTACGAATATCCAGACGTTTTATCAGGGATACTGATGCCATTTAAAAATAATTATTTTAATTCACAAATACCTAACATCATGAAAAATTATCTTTTACAGGTCAGGCGGGCGAGAAATTCTTCAGTGATAGAGCACTTATTTGCTTTACATGTGTGAAGTCTTGGTTTTGAGCCCTTATGAGACTAAATAAACAAGTACATGCATAAATAAGCAATGTAGTCAAAATATGTTGACTATTGGCAGTAGCTAGATTAACAATTATGTTGTCAGTCTCTTGGAGAATGTTTTTTCTTGTTTATAACATATATGCCTATGAGGTATAGATAAATATTTAAGTCTCATTATAAATATATTGTCAGAACAGAGGAATGAGAGAAACCCATATAGATATTATTTTTTATATAAGCAGTCTAACCAACCGACGACAGTGTGATCTGCAGTAGAGGGTAATCAGATATAATAGGCAGAGATGACCAAATGAAAAATCTCAAGAGAAAACCCATTATAGTTTAATAACCTATCTCTGGAGCAAGTGATATCACTTATTATAAAAAGGTGCTACTTAGGCATAACAAGAGAGATAAGTAAACTAAGGTGCAAGTACAATGAAGAGTGATGATTGATACCTAGTAAAGAAAGAAAACACAGAGGATGATGTTGAAGGTAGTAAAGTAGAATAGAAAGATGGATGCTTGTCCACGGCCATACCACACTGAACGCACCTGGTCTCGTCTGATCTCGGAAGCTAAGTAGGGTTGGGCCTGGTTAGTACTTGGATGGGAGAAAGATGGACGTTTTTACTTTTGAGCTATTCTTACACTTGAATTGCATTAGAATCATTTGGAAGGCTCACTAAAACATAAATTTGGTATCCCTATCACTAATTCTAGAATGGAGTTGAAAATCTGAAATACATTTCTGTTCTCAGATGAAAATCTTCACCTGTACTAAGTACCTAGGTTGTAATGACTCTAGTCCAGAAACTCACTTATCTGCTCCTCTATGTAAACCAGCAACAACACCTTTCTTTCAGTTTCTCAGAGTAAAGCAGCTGCATTCTTAAATGAACACTAAATTGCTTTTTCTAGACATTAACACCCCATACACACTGATGGGTCAACCAGGTCAAAGCTTCAGAAGCAGAAATGAAGAAGTAACATATGTGTACATGATAAAATGCAAATATGATAAATATGTGTAAGATGGCATCCTGAATTTACTTTTCTGTTCTCGGATGAAAATGGTAATATCAAAAAAAATAAATCAACTATTTATTTTGAACACAGATTCTTCAAATATTAACCTGAGAATATTGACGGGCATATCCATTTTATTTCAGTTAAGAGAAGAAAGTAACACTTTGCAAAAGTAAAAAGATAGTTCTATTCTCTTACCACCTTAATACTGGTGACAAGTTACCTAAATTTGATATGTTTTGGAAGCTGCTTTAATTATGAAGATATGGTTCTCCAAGATACTTCTTAGAGGGGTTTTTTTTTTTTGCTAATTTGTTTTTTCACAGTATGAAGATCATCTGATTGAAAATACCTAAAATAACCTTGCAGGAAATATGTCATAATCAAGTAGATACCACTTTTCACTGGATGGAAGAAAGTGAAGCCTAGTAACTTAAGACCATTAACGTGGGATTATCTCCTAATATGTAAGATATAGGGGAGCAAATCATAGAAAATAAATCAAACAAAAATAAATCCTTGATTTAGACTACAAAGCTATGGATACAAGAAGAGCTAGAGGGAAGGGGAGTAAGAGTGGGGACAGGGCTCAGTGGACTGTCGTGGAGAGAGATTGGGAATTTGTTGGTGGTTGTTCTATGGTAACATATACATTGAAGAGTTGCAAAATTAAATCCCTTAAAATTTACACAGTCAGTTAAAGTAATTGCATTTAAATAAAATGTATAATTAAACAAAACAAAATAAAATTCTGATCATGAAAATTCAGACCATATAGTCAGAACAGTTTGTTGAAAGATGAGAGATTTATTTTTATAATTTAATGGCAGTGGGGAGAAACCTCAGCCCAAACTACACTTGTTCACCGGAGGACTCAATTACTCAATCTGTGCATGTCTCAAATGATTTGTTATGGTGGTTCTAAAAAATGATCTGTTTGAGAGAGAAAACAAAGTATCTTCTCTAAATAAAGAAAATCAAAGAAAAAGATATTTCAACTCTGTCTTTATTTCAATCAAACATAAAAAGTATCCAACCCAATATGCACGGGTAGCTTGCAAGGCTCTGCCATGCTGGCCCGATGCTCTCAGTACCTTGCTGGGCTCTCTGAGAGGGGCGGAGGAATCGAACTCGTGTCGGCTGAGAGAAAGGTGAACGCCCAACCGCTGTGCTATTGCTCCAGTTTGGATATGCCAAAAATAAAATAAGTCTCTCAAAGAGAGACATAACTGGTGCCCACTCAAACAAATTGATGAGCAACGGGATGACAGTGATAGTGACATAAAAAGTATATTGAATTTTGAAAATTAAAAAAATTCTTCACTGAGCAGTGAAGAATCCAGGCCAGTGGGCACCACACACTGGGGAATGCTCCGGACCCCAGACTGGGCCAACAACACCGGGGTGCCCCAGATGGAGAAGGTGCAGTCTCCCCGCTTTGTCCAGATGGAATCCCGGCAACACTGAGCTTCTACTAACATGGCTCTGGTATGTGGGGACCAGGACTATTTCTCCAAACTGCGCAGCCACTTATGTGGCCACACGACCTCTCCTGATATACAAAAAAACATTCACCCCTGAACTACCATGATCCCAGAGGCTCATAAACCAATCTCGGAAAGCAGCGGCTGCTAGCACAGACGCTCCTGGGCTGTGAACTAAGCTATGGCCCTGTGAAGCCCCAGGAGGGGAAGGGCTTTTGTCCCTCGGCCTTTTCCCTTTGCAGCAACATGGTGACTGCCACCTTTCAGAGCCAACTAGACAGAAAGGTAGGAGCTTGCAGTGATGGGGCACTCGGGAAATCTCGAGATGGGGGGTGGGAGAGCTGAACCGGCCCTGCCCCTTGCCCAAATGGGAACCCAAGCAGCTACCCACGAACAGCCCCTCCACTCCTGAATAGCCATGACCCCAGAGGCACACAAACCAACCTCAGAATGCAGCGGCTGCTGGCAGAAATACCTCTGGACTGAATTACTAAAATACCAGAATTCTAAAATGCTCTTCATTACCAGCAATAGAAAACAAATGGTTTAATGATGACTTTTTGGCAGGTCTGATTATTGGGGGAATATTCCAAATAATAATAGTGGGTTTTCTGTTGAAAATGGAATGTAAACAAAGTAAAGAGAGAAAAAATTGAAAATCATCTGCCACACAAGCAGAGTGGAAAGTGGGAGGGGGGGTATACTGGGGTTCTTGGCGGTGAAACATGTGAACTGGTGAAGGGATGGGTGTTTGATTATTGTATGACTGAGACTTAAACCTGAAAGGTTTGTAATTGTTCTCATGGTGATTCAATAAAAAAAAAAGAAAAACACCACAAAACACCGACCCCCAAAATTAAATTAAATTAAATTAAAAAAAAGTTAAGGGTATTTTTTTAATGTAAAGAAAAAAATTGCATTGCCTAATTCTATACTACATACATGTAGTGCCTATGAAATGCATTGGTGAGTCTGAAGTGGAGTCCTCCCCCTTCAGCATGATAAGGCCATGCTGCATGATAAGGCCATGTGAAGAGTACCAACAGACAGCAGGAAATGCCATCAGCATGACCTGCAATCTCTGGACACGGAGGAACACTACTGACTCCAAATAAGAAACATTCTGCTATTGATATTCTTGTCACAGACAAGAGGTCAAATGTCTTTGTGTAGTAGTCACAAAAGAATAGTCTGTGTTTTGTTTTCTACTCAAGCACGGTAGAATACTTGTGGGTTTTCAAAACAAGACATACATTTGTTTTATGTACGGTCTCCATTGCAACACTGATAACACTGTGCTCTAATTGTTTGTTTTCACCACCTGACAGAAAACTCCTTGAGGAAAGGGGTCAGATTTTGCATATCTTTATCACTCAACACCTGATCCAGAGACAATGTGAAATGTATATTTGCATTAATAAAGAGAAATTACATTTTGGCTTATAACTCTACACTCTATAATAAATCTGAGTAATTATGTGCCCCTATAATTAGATCACAGGATGAAAATGTAAGATTAATAAAGGAATCACAGATTCTTATAATTATGCTTTTCTTTCAGTTTTTATCTCTCCCCACATTGCCAGATCTATAAAATTCAAAGCTGGTGCTTCATTTATTACTATAGATCTGGTGCCTATAATGCTGAACTATTATTATGTTTTTATTGGGAAGTTAGCAAAATTGAAAAGTGTAGCTCCCTTATTATTTCTTTCAAATAAGAAAGGTCATGCAAATAATCTTTTGTCTTAGGTGAAAAATATGAAAGGATAATACAGTCATGCAGCCCTTTTTACATTTAATCTTGAGAAGGAAATATTCACTTCTTAAAATATATAAATACATAATATTTAATTATTATACTAAATATTAATATTAAATATTAATATATAAATATATAATGTCTGAGCACATAGCCAAGAATAAACTCTGAGCTCTTCCAGAAGTAGCACCAAAACAAAAGCAATAAAACAATATCTATAGATGAGAAAAATAAAGAGATAAACTCTTGTGTTCTTTAAGCTCAGAGAATTTAAATTCAGACATCCATCACATCTAAGTACATGGTCTTTTTCATGGCATCTCTCAGAACAAATTACACATTAGTACATGAGAATCACTTGATAGAAGTGCAAAACCAGACAGGACCAGAGAGAACTGGAGAGGTGAGACCTGAATAAGACCTAGGGATTGGTTAATAATTATACAAAGGAGTTAATAGTAAGGAATATCAATCATAGAAGAAGAGATGGATGGGATTAGTGTATGAATAAATACATATAATTTGAAACATCACAAAGTTTTCATATAATTACATAAATATAAGAAGGGAGGGGCCAGAAAAATTGTTCAGGAGAGCAGGTAAGAACCTAACTATTTTCAATTGCTGGCATCCTATATGATTGTCTGAGCTCTGTTAAGAGTGATCCCTGAGTGCAGAGCCAGAGGTAAGTACAGATTACCACAGATGCAATACTGTAGCACTGTTGTCCCATTGTTCATCGATTTGCTCAAGTGGGCACCAGTAACGTCTCCACTGTGAGACTTGTTGTTACTGTTTTTGGCATATTGAATACACCATGGTAGCTTGCCAGGTTCTGCTGTGCAGGCGGGATACTCTCGGTAGCTTGCCAGGCTCTCTGAGAGGGGCGGAGGAATCGAATCCGAGTTGGTCGCATGCAAGGCAAATGCCCTACCTGCTGTGCTAGCACCACACATGTAGTGTATGTATATATGTGTGTATGTGTGTACATATATATAGTACAATTGCACGGTAGACTGTAGTACTGTCATCCCGTTGTTCATCAATTTGCTCGAGCAGGCACCAGTAATGTCTCCATTGTAAGACTTGTTACTGTTTTTGGCATATCAAATGCACCACGGGTACCTTGCCAGGCTCTTCCATGTGGGCGGGATACTTTCTGTAGCTTGCTGGGCTCTCCCAGAGGGATGGAGGAATTGAACCCGGGTCGGCCACGTGCAAGGCAAACGTCCTATCCGTTGTGCTATCACTCCAGTCCACATCCCATAGCACAACAGCATACTAAAATTGTTACCTCGTATTTCCCTGTAAATTAAAAAATCATATTTCAGGCAACTAAGGTGGTAATATCTCTATAATGTAAATTCATGAGAACCGGATGCTTGTTTTTTCTTAATAACGTATTATCATTGCCAAGAATGTTGTTTGGATTATACAATGAAACAGAAATTTGTTTTCTAAGAAGAGAGACAAGTAAGTAGCTATAGAGTAATAGGCTTGATAACAAAATATTTAAATAACTAGAAAAGTAGCTACTTTATAGGAATATGTTTGGTTAGGTAAAATAATTACATATTAAATATATCTTACTATTATAAAGTGCGTTAAATTTTGTCATCATTTACCTTTGACATAATTCCGATGAGTTGTTAATTCTTATATTTTAGGCAAAAAAAGTTTTTAACAAAATTCAAATATCCTGAGATAATTAGACTTCAAGCTCCATCAAAATATGTCTCTGGTTAAAATGTCTTTAATTTGTGTTTTTCATTCATTTTTTCATACTCAAATAATTAATTGCAAATCAATTTATAATTAATTGATTAATCATTAAAATATTAATTGAGGTACGGGTAACTATTCTCTACAAATATAAAATTTAAGACTAGGTTCTCGAAATTAGTCATGACTTAACATTCAATAGCATGCCCATATTATCAATTACTTAAGTCAAAGTGTATTTTCTATTATATTTCTCTTAATACAATATCACTGAGGGCTATTAATAAATTTTGATTAAAAATTAAACATTATGAGTATAGCTTTGTGTGGAGAGTAATCTACCCTTATTTCCTTCTTTTCTCCCCAAGTTAATATTATCCTATATTCTCTTGATCTCCAAAGCCTCTCCCTGACCTTTGCTCAAAACGTAAGGAGTTTTACCTGAGAACACTGTTTCTGACTTTTCATCAGCTCCATTTATATCTAGTTTATACATTTGTATTGGGGCTTACTCTGGTGGTAGATTGCATGAGAAAAAAAAAAAACACTACCTTGATTTTCTTTACTGGATACGTCAGGAAAGGTAATAGAATTGCTTACTCCTAAAAACAAGCTGCTTCTAATTGAATCAACAACTCACCTTTTCTAGAATGAACAATGAGTAGTGAGTATATGTAAGTGATTCACTTGAGACCAACTATCTATGGAGTCAGATACAGATGGTAGTTGTTTTAGAAATTCTTTGGTTCAAATATAAAATACTGGATGACACGGCAAAAGCTAAAGAATCTTTAATTAGGAATAAGTTCTGTTCCATGAATAAAGATACCCAATAATAAAAAAATGATGTCTTGAGGAAAATAAAACACTTAAAAGAATCACAACTGGAGAGATAGCACAGTGGGTTGGGTACTTTCCTTGCATGTAGCCAACCTGGTTTCAATCCCTCACACCTCATATGATTCCCCCATGCCCTTCTGGAAGTAATTTCTGAGTGCAGAATCAGGAGTAACCACCCAGTATCACCAGATGTGGGTCTCATATTTTTTTTCAAGAAATCTTTGATTTTTAGGTCAAATTACCATGTGGCATTGGAGACATATAAATGCATTTGATACTTAACAGAGTGAAGTTAGTTATATAAGCTATATGATTTGCAGAATTGTGGCCACCATCTGTAAGACTTAGGAGAGGGAAGTTTGCTAAGGGAATTATTACAAACAGACGAGCAGAGTAGATTATTTAGAGAATAAATCATTTTTTTTGCAATATTTATCGTTTAACTTGCAAGTAGGGAACATTCTCAAGCTAAATCCTGTGAGGAAAATGCTATGCCTTAAAAATAATTGTTTGATCAGTTCAATCATTTCAATTTTATTGTATACTCTTTCTGGAATAGGTGAAAATTGAGACAAATTTTACCTTGACAAGGAGCATTACTTACAGTCTTTCATAGTCTAGGTGTAGGCAGGAAGTCATAGTCCATTTATTTATGAGATTTAGTAGACATCCAATAATATAGAACTTTGGCACCCACAAATTACAGAATGGTGCGTACAGAATTCAGATCTACATTCATGAACAAGCGGCATATATGCATCTCTTGGAGGAAAAGACATGAGAATGAGGCTTTTCTATCGCATCTCATTTTCTAACCAATGTCTTTTCAGATAAATTAAGATAAATAGGATGATAAAGAAAAGAAAGGTGAATTTAATGAGAGACTGATTAAAACACCTCATTAGATATCGTTGATATGAATTAGTTTATCCAGAATTAGTTTATCCACGAGATGATGTAACTATCAATCCATGGCTCATCGATTTGCTCGAGCAGGCACCAGTAACTTCTCCATTGAGAGACTTGTTGTTACTGTTTTTGGCACATTGAATACTCCACGGGTAGCTTGCCAGGTTCTGCCTTGTGGGCAAGATACTCTCAGTAGCTTGCCAGGCTCTCCAAGAGGGGCAGAGGAATCGAACCCGGGTCAGCCGCGTGCAAGGCAAATGCCCTACCCACTGTGCTATTGCTCCAGCCCTTTCCCATTACACCTAAATGAAAAAAAAAATAGTTCAGTTAAACATCTGTGTCTAGAATAATGCAGAAGCAGAGTAAAAACTGCTACTGGGAATATGTAGGGAAGAGAGAGAGATTTGGGAGAATAGACAGAGCTATCACAAAGCAAGAAGTTAAAAAGGTGAAATCCTACTGTTTAACTCTGAGACCCTAGAGTGTTTTATGAAGGCACAGTCTATTATATCCATGAAAAGTTATATAGTTTATCACTTTTACAATCTGCATCTTGCTTTAACTCTCCAGACACTCTGGAGGATCACTAAATGAAATAACTATATTTAAAATCTAATTTTAGACGTTTCTGTGATGTCTATTTTAAATATTGTGATTGAAATAGAGCAATGTTAAGATAAGTTTTCTGGATATCACAGTGATGAGGTCTTCAGTGCCTCGAAGCTGAGTTGTATGGCAAGAAATTAAATACTTACTGGTTGTAATTAATACATCTCTCTAATATCCATAGCCAAATTTATCAGAAAGTAAAAAGAAAAATCACAAAGACTAGAAAACTGCATGCTGACTTAGAGAAAATATGCAGATAATTTTAAATAAAATAGCACTTTTGCTTAAGATAAAGGGCCATTTATAATATATATAGGGGAATAAATAGGTGAAGTAGCTAATCAAAAAACCAAATTCAGTTCTCTGAAAGAAAATAGGAAGGGGATTAATACATAGTCCTTTTTAAATGCCAAGGAAAAAAAATCTCACGAAGTAAAAATAATTTTATTTTCTAATGAGCACTGGTATTGCCTGTATTTACATGTTTTATTGTACAAACTTGTGAAAAAATTAATGCATTACATTAATTATTTTGGACACAAATAATTCCCTACAGGGGGAAAGTCTGAAGAAGCAAACATTTTTTCCTTATTTATCAGATTTTATTACTAGAATTAAGTTATTATAGAGTTTTAATGTAATTATTTTATTTTTTCTTCCACTACATATGAGCATAAGTAATTCCTTCACATACAAGTGTAAAGCTAAAATTAAAATAATAGTTTTAACTAAATTTCTCTTTAGTATTTTCATAGCATTAAGACAGATTTTCAGTTGACTAGAAGTGATATAAGGACAGTCAGTGGAATATCTTGGGAGGGTGGTGAAGGTGCAGACATCAAATTTTATTTTATTTTTTTTAAATTTTTTTCATTTTATTGAATCACATGAGATAGTTAAAAGCTTTCATGTTTGGGTTACAATCTCACAATGATCAAACACCAATCCCTCCACCAGTGCACATTCCCCACCACCAATATCCCGTGTATACCTCCCTTTACCACCCTCCCCCTGCCTCTAAGACAGACAATATTCCCCATACTCTCTCTCTACTTTTGGGCATTATAGCTCGTAACAGAAACTGAGAGGTCATTATGTTTGTCCATTATCTACTTTCGGCATGCATCTCCCTTCCCAACTGGTTCCTCCAGCCATCATTTTCTTAGTGATCCCTTCTCTATTCCATCTGCCTTCTCCCCTCCTTTCATGAAGCAGTCCTCTAGCAATTGGGCAATCCCCCTGGCCCTTGTATCTACCGTCCTTGGGTGTCAGCCTCATGTGATGCTACCCTGCAAATGAGTGCAGTTCCTCTATGCCTGTCACTCTCTTTCTGACTCATTTCACTTACCATGATACTCTACATGTTTATTCATTTATAAGCAAATTTTATGACTTCATCTCTCCTAACAGCTGCATAGTATTCCATTGCGTAGATGTACCAAAGTTTCTTTAACCAGTCATCTGTTTTAGGGCACTCGGGTTGTTTCCAGATTTTGGCTATTGTGAACAGTGCTGCAATGAATATATAAGTACAAATGTCATTTCTACTGTGCTTTTTTGCAATCTCAGGCTATATTCCCAGAAGTGGTATTGTGGAATCATATGGAAGCTCAATTTCTTGTTTTTGAAGGACTGTCCATATTGTTTTCCAGAAAGGCTGGACCAGTCGGCTTTCCCACCAACAGTGAAGGAGTGTTCCTTTTTCCCCACATCCATGCCAGCACTGGTTGCTTTTGTTCTTTTGAATGTGTGCCAGTCTCTGTGGTGTGAGATGATATCTCATTGTTGTTTTGATTTGTATATCCCTGTTGACTAAAAATGTGGAGCATTTTTTCATGTGCCTTTTAGCCATTTATATTTCTTTTTTGAGGAAACTTCTGTTCATTTCTTCTCATTTTTTGATGGGTTTGGAGGGTTTTTTCTCATACAATTCTACAAGTATCTTGTATATCCTGAATATTAATCCCTTATCAGATTGAGTAAATATTCTTTCCCATTCTGTGGGCTCTTTCTGTATTTTGGTCACTGTTTCTTTTGAAGTGCAGAAGCTTCTTAGTTGGATGTAGTCCCATTTGCTTATGTTTGGTTCCACTTACATGGTCAGTGCTTTTTCATCCTTAGAGATGCTTTTAGCTTCAATGTCATGAAGAGTTCTGCCTATATTTTCTTCTATGAACCTTATAGATTCATGTCTGATATTGAGGGCTTTAATCCACTTTGATCAGACTTTTGTGCCAGGCAATAGACAGAGGACAGAGTTCATTTTTTTGCAAGTAGCAATCCAGTTTTCTCAGCACCACTTGTTGAAGAGGCTTTCCTTGTTCCACTTTGCATTTCTTGCCCCTTTATCAAAGATTAGGTGGACATATATTTGGGGGTCTGTGACAGGATATTCGACTCTGTTCCATTGGTCTGCAGGTCTGTTTTTTCCCAATACCATGCTGTTTTAATTACTACTGCTTTGTAGTAGAGTTTGAAGTTGGGGAAGGTGACACCACCCATCTTATTTTTTCCAAAGATTGCTTTAGCTATTTGTGGGGGGTCATTGTTCCATATAAATTTCAGGAGTGTTTTGTATATTGTCTATTTCTTTGAAAAATGTCATGGGTATCTGTAAAAAACTAAAGCTCACTGAGGGGCGAGTGCACTCGAGGGCTCTCCAGGCAGCTCTGTCTCACCGCCCGCGTTCGGTGCTCTGGAACCGCTGTGTATGGCTGGATCGGGACAGCCATTGGCCAAGGACAGGCGAAGGAAGAACAAGGACCAAGCTGGCTGCTGATTAGTAACCATTTATTCAATCTTCCATCTTTCTCATCTCCCACATTCCCAGCTCCATCCTCTCTCTGGATCAATTGCCCCTGCTTTCTCTAGTCTCTCCTCCTCCTTGTCTCTCCCACCTTGCATTCTAGGCTACACCCAGCCAGGTAGCAAAAGCAACATAAGAAAGCCCTTCCTGAGGGCAGGGCATTCCAAAGCCCTTCCTGACTCAAGGTTTTTTTTTTTCTTTTCCTTAGTCCAAACACTTATTAACATCTTAATACTAGTTATTTTTGTATGGACATAGCAAGAAATACATTGAGGCTTGCAAGGCAGCTCTCCTGGCAACATCTTGCCACAGACTCAGACCACAGCGCTCAGGCCAGATTAATCATTCCTCACCCTAGCTGGGTCCAAATCTAGTTATCACTATTTGGATTATGACAACATTTGTCTATGATCAAGCTCTTAACTCATAGTTAAGCATTAGGCACTTTGGCCAGGCCCATCTCGATACCAGGGTAGCACACAACTCACCACTTGCCCTGGGTCCGTCTTGTCCCTCGTGGGGACCCTGCTTTTGGGGGTGCTAGGAAGTAAGGGCAACTGAGGCTTAGGTCAAGAGAACAGATGTCCTGGAGGAAAATATCATGTAGAGTCAAATGACTCCCAGGTTACAAAAGCATAACATTTGTTAAGTCTTCCTGTGTCCATACAAAAAGGACTTGCTCTGAATAAACTATGCAAAGGACTCAAGGAGAAGAGAAAAACATTATTTACAAGTCAACAGAACACTAAGAAAGAAGCTACAAATAAAGAGGAATAGGAGCACTGTAATGGGAGTAACCCAATAAACCTAAACTACCTGAAGCTATGTTATCCTACAGGTATCCTGATAGGGACTGCATTAAATTTGTATAGTGCTTTGGGCAGTATTGCCATTTTGATAATGTTAATTCTCCCTATCCATGAGAAGGGGATGTGTCTTCATTTCCTAGAGTCTCTTTCTTCTCTTTCATTATTTATATATAAGTGAGCCATGGACTTCTGGGTGTTGATTTTGTAGCCTGCCACTTTACTATATAGGCTTATTGTTTCCAGGAGCTTTTCTGTAAAGTCTCTAGGTTTTTCCAACTATAGCATCATATCATCTGCAAATAGTGATAACTTTATCTCTTCTTTTCCTATCTGTATGCCCTTGATATCTTTTTCTTGTCTAACTGCTATGGCCAGGACTTCCAGTACTATATTGGATAGGAGTGGCAAAAGCGGGCAACCTTGCCTTGTGGCTGATCTTAGAAGGAAGGCCTTCAGTTTTTCCCCATTGAGAATGATACTTGCAATGGGCTTTTGGTAGATGGCTTTGACTATATTGAGGAAAGTTCCTTTGATGCCCATTCTGCTAAGAGTTTTTATCATAAACGGGTGCTGAATCTTATCAAATGTTTTCTCTGCATCTATTGATATGATCATATGGTTTTTATTATTTCTTTTATTAATATGATGAATTATGTTGATTGACTTCAGAATGTTAAACCGTCCTTGCATCCCTGGGATGAATCCTACTTGGTCATGGTGTATGATCTTTTTGATGAGTCCTTGGATTCTATTTGCGAATATTTTGTTGAGGATCTTTGCTGTCTGTGTCATCAGGGATATCAATCTGTAATTCTCTTTCTTTGTGGTATCTTTGTCTGTTTTTGGTATCAGGGTGATATTTGCTTCATAGAAACTGTTTGGAAGTGTTTTTGATACTTCAATTTCCTGGAAAAGCTTGAAGAGGATTGGGTGTAAGTCCTCTTTAAAGGTTTGGAAGAATTCACTAGTAAATCCATCTGGGCCAGGACTTTTGTGCTTGGGGAGACTTTTTATTACCATTTCAATTTTGTTGATGGTTATAGGTCTGTTCAGATATTCCAGGTCTTCTTGGTTCAGCCTTGGGAGGCTATAGGAGTCTAGGAATTTATCCATTTCCTCGAGGTTTTCATGTTTTGTGGCATAAAGATTCTCAAAGTAATCTCTAAGGAGCCTTTGAATTTCTGTAATTTCTGTTGTATTGTCCCCCTTTTCATTTATAATTCAGTTTATTAGGGTTTTCTCTATTCCTTTATTTGTGAGTCTTGCTAGAGGTTTATCGATCTTGTTTATTTTTTCAAAGAACCAGCTCTTGGTTTCATTGTTCTTTCGGATTGTTTTTTGGTTTCCATCTCATTAATTTCTGTTCTGAGTTTTATTATTTCCTTCCTCCTGTTCAGATTGGGCTCCTTTTGTTGGTCATTCTCCAAGATCTTAAGCTGTGAGGTTAGGTTGTTTATGTGGGCTCGCTCCTCCTTCCTGAGGAATGCCTGTAGAGCTATGAACTTTCCTCTTAACACAGCTTTTGCTGTGTCCCATAGGTTTTGGTAACTCGTGATCTTATTGTCGTTCATTTCCAGGAATCTTTTCATTTCCTCTTTGATTTCCTTTCTAAGCCACTCATTGTCCAATAGTGAGCTGTTTATTTCCAGGTGTTTGATTTCATTTTCTGTTTGTGTTTGTGATTTATTTCTAATTTCAGTGCATCGCGGTCTGAGAAAATTGTTGATACAATATTTATCTTCTTAATTTTATGGAGGTATGTTTTGTGGCTCAGCATGTGGTCTATCTTGGAGAATGTTCCATGCACACTTGAGAAGAATGTATATTCAGCTTTTTGAGGATGAAGTGTCCTGTACATATCTACTAAATCCCTTTCTTCCATTTCTTCCCTCAGGTGCTATATGTCCTTGCTAAGTTTGAGTCTAGTTGATCTATCAAGAGGTGATAAAGTGGTATTTTATCTTCCACTAGTATTATGTTGCTATTGATGTCTTTCTTCAAGTCTATGAGTAGTTGTTTTAAGTACTTTTCTGGTCCTTCATTAGGTGCATATGTATTTAGTATTGTTAGTTCTTCCTGTTGTACAGATCCCTTTATCAATAAGAAATGACCTTCACTGTCTCTTGTGACCTTCTTCAGTCTGAAATCAATGTGGTCTGATACTAAGATGGCTACACCAACTTTTTTGGGGGGAGTTGTTCGCCTGTAGGATTGTTTTCCAGCCTTTGACTTTGAGCCTATGTTTGCTCTGCATGTTGAGATGTGTTTCTTGCAGGCAGCAGAATGTTGCGTTCAATTTTCTAATCCATCCTGCCAATCTGTGTCTAATAATTGGTGCGTTTAACCCATTGACGTTGAGAGAGATGATTGTTATGGGGTTTTGTCCCATTTTTCTGCTGAAGTTTGGTGTATTTGAGGGTCCTGTCTTGTCTTAAATTAGCCCATTCAGTTGTTCTTGTAACCATGGTTTTGAGTCTATGAAGTTTCTGAGCTGTTATTTATCTGTGAAACTGTGTGTTTTTCCTTCTGTTATGAATGAGAGGCAGACATCAAACTTTAAATGTTAACAAGACTATCAATTGTTATCCAAGCCACTTTAAATCTATTAAACATTTAATATCAAATTGTAAACAAAGTGAATAAATATGTGTAATCAGATTGCACACATGTTTTTTTAAAATTTATTTTATTGAATCACCACGTGGAAAGTTACAAAGTTCTCAGGCTTATGTCTCAGTTATACAATGCTCAAACACTTGTCCCTTCACTAGTGCTCATATTCCACCACCAATTAAAAAAAAACTGTATACATCCCACCCCTCACCCCCCGACCCCCCTGCATAACTGATAAATTTCACTTCCTTTTCTCTTTACCTTGATTACATTCCATATTTCAACACAAAACTCACTATTGTTGTTGGAGTTTCAACACAGTCTCACTATTTTTGTTGGGATTTATCCCCCAAGAATACAGCCCTATTGACAAGGAAATATTTGATAATTAGTTTTCCACTGGTGAGAATGAAGAGATAAAAAGTCACGCAGCCACGGTAGCAATTTCTGTATTTTAGTAATTAAGTCCAGGGAGATTTAAGTTGGTAATTGAATCATTTCCCTTCCTGGAGCAGCATGGAGCAAAAGCTTAGTTCACAGTCTGGATACAAGGTTGCAAGCACTCGCTGGAACCCCAAGTCATATAGCTGGCTCTGGCCCCTGCTCGTTCCGCAGCCACGCGGCTGTGCTGCACACATGTTTTAATATGTCATGAGGTAAAGGGACAATTAGGATGAGAAAGCAGAGACTGGTCTGAGATTAGAAAAATGCTGCTTTTATTTTGAATAATAACATGAACCTCATTTCCTCATTACTGAATTAGAAGGAGTGATATTTAAGGAAATGTAAATTTTTATATTATTACATTTTTGCTTATAAAACATTTATATTGTTGACTCTATTTAAGACATGCAATTGGATCTCAATAATCACCTTGTGTCATGTTTTAGAAACAGCCTACATTAAAAGATTGTGAAATTTTAATCTCCAAAATAATTTGCTGACTACTTACACACAACATACAATATTATATAAATACCAAATACACATAACTATGCCCACATATAAATATAAAAGTCTATCATTCTAAAGCACACTAATGAATGTGACAAGCTTAAAATGATATGGTTTTCAAAATGAAGATCATATAAATTTTAACAGAATGTATAAAATCAGGCTATTTTTCAAACTAAAACACAATAAACCATTAAGTTTTCATAATGCTATAACATTGTGTGCATGTACACATCATATATGTAATTCATCTGTGTGCATATACATATATATGCCATAAAGATCTCATATAGTCATGTCCCAGATACCTCATCAAATTTCAAGTATTTTCCATTGTAATATCTGACATCAGGTTAAATTTCCATAGACTTAGGGAATCTGATCATGACGTTTCCCCTACATATAAATCCACCTAATACTCACTTATGGTAGTTAATTATTACAAATAAAAAGCATGCCAAGTACATTCCAAATATATTCAGAAAGAAAGTTTCTGGGTGTTTCACTTCCTATACATTTTATTCTATCAGTGGTGATAAATGCTGACTCTTCAAATATGCCTGAGGATTGTTAGAAGATGATACAATATTATTTAAGGCAACTTCCCTATGACATAAATCAATGCATTTAAAAATATTTCCATCTTTCTCTATGTTATTGTATGAAATGTTAACATTACTTCAAGAAAATTTCACCAAATCATGGCTTAAGAAAAAAGGATGAGGTACTTTCCAAATCAAAATTTTGCATTATTGTTAATAACTTAAAGAAATCTGACTATGTGTGATCACAATAATTTCATTAAGGTATTTCTGTATAACTTTAAATATGTTTTTAATGTGCGCAGATATATTTAATGGCACTCATATTTTGCTTTAAGTTTGTTTTTTCCTTACATATAACATCATTTCACAGCAACAAACTATACACAAAAAGCCAAAGAAATATTTGTGTACAGCAGTTTAAAGTAATTTGTCAAGTTATAGGCTCATCTATAAATAATGACTTGATATTTTATCCTTAGAATTTTATAAAAATAAATTTCTTTTTAATAATGTTTAAGCACTTATTAATTGTAAAAATTCCAGGCACAGGCTTATGCTCTACCATATATACATTAAAACGTTTTAGTTTCAGCTACATGGAATAAATGGCAACAATGTTATAACTTGATTTGGAATATTTGAAGGAGTATTGAGAAAAACAATTTACTTTGCTTATGAATTTTAGGTGTTTTTGAAGCATGCAAGTGGATTTTTCCTCACCTTTTCTTTCCCTGGCTATGCTGAAATACCTGTGCAATTTTAAGCTACTTAATTTCAAGACAAAGCTCTTGGCAAGATTATGATTATATCCAAGGTGAAAACAATATTTATAAGAGTCATAAAAGAGCCTGTGAAATATTTAATAGCAATACGAGGCAGTTTATTACATTTTTGGTAGATAATTTCCATTTTTAGAATAAGATATGACTCGCATGTTGCAAACAATATTTGAGTTTTAATTTAGTTATTTAGCTCCATTAATTTGAGGTCTTTTTTCTCACTCCCAAAGAGGGTTTGTGATGTGATTGTGTAGGTGAGGCTGAAAATTGTCAGTTAACAGCCACATAGAAAGAGACCTCCAATTTTTTACTGAGGGACTGCAAAGTGTATCACTTATCAGTGCACTCAAGTGAAAAGCAAAATTCCCCACAATGGGTTATAAGTAACTCAAATGACCTCGCTTGAATATTACGAGAAACTCTTCATCATACTTTGAAGGATACCAGAGTGTCATGTATTCTGAATGTGGGCACTGAAAACAGTAAAAGCGCTAATATTACTCCTTTTATTTGACAGTACTTTAAAAACTAGAAAATAGCTTTACCACTTCTTCACTGAGACACATGTACATGCTCAAAAGCATTAGTATTAACTTAATACCACGAGTCTTCAAGACAGTAAGCATCAAGTCTCCAATTTTAACCAAGATGATTTCACCCACCTCTGTTACTGACATTTTGTTCTTTCATTGCCAAGTTTGCATGTTAAAAATTCTCATGATTAGAACTTTTTTAGTGAAAATGAAAGAAAAACCTTTATCTTATAGTTTTTAAACAAACCATTATTGCCAGAATACACACAATTTGAAATTTTCCCTTGAAATGAACAAATGTTATCACTTTTTCCTCACGTTTGAAGGAATTGGGTATAAAAGATGACATGATAATAAATTAAGTACAATTTGTAACTATCTATGTTTCTCATTGTGCTGGTAAGAAAATTGACATTGCATTTCATTGCTTTTTCCTTGGCCCATCATCTTTATATTTCCATTTCAGAAATGGAAAAAGCAATCTGTATATTACCAAATACAATCATTGTCTAAGCTGGCTTTTGAAACATTTTAAATTCATTGGGTTAGATTAATTAAATAATAAGTAAGGGCACTGTCTGGCTCTATAGATACTAAGTGGTCTATTTTGCTCAATTTTAATTTCAAGTTTAACTCAATGTGTTTTTGTGCAGAAGATATAGTAAAGCAGAAAGTATCCCGGCATCCCCTATAGTTCCCTGAACAACACCAGGAGTGACTCCTGAGTGCAGAGCCAGAAGTAAGTACTAAGCAACTACAAGTGTGACCCAACAGACCCCCCCACCACCATAATTACATACATACACACATACATTCATAAATAAATAAATAAATAAATAAACAAATAAATAAATAAATGGGTTGTACTTCTTTTGATAGTGCTGTAAATCTCCTAAACTTGGTTGAAAACTGTGCACAAATTTTAACGTTAGGAAAAGCAGTATAAACAACCTAATGTGGCAGTTTGAAAGCAGAGTGGTCAAAATGAGAGAGTTAAAATTCTGTTGTTAATCTTGATCAGCAATAGCAGGCAATTATTTCAACATTCTCAATGCTACTGTAACCAATGCAGGAAGCTGCTAATGTTCATGGTGTATTTATTCTCATTTTTGAAATGAGAAAGAGGATGGAGATTGAGGCAAGACAAAGACTATTTACTAAAGGATAGGGAAGCAAATGGAAACTCAGCCACACCAGGTGAGATATGGGGTTGTTGGATAAGAATTCTTAGAGAAAGTGCTAGGCTTTTCCAAGGGAGGGACCAATTCATCACATACAAAAAATAATTACTGACTGCTGTGTTGATGTGTCCTTTGGTAAGCAGTTGTGTCATGCAAGCTGTTCAGAAAACTGCTGTTGGTGTGTGTGTGGGAAGGGCGGGGTTAAACCTGTTTATCCATTACTGTCTCCCACTACATTTGGAAAATATTTTACTGGCTTTTGTAAACTTGAGATTACTTCTTCAAATTATAAGATATAACTACTAGATAAGGGATCTTTGGAAAAACTCTTACACTAAATGTAAGTCAAAAGTGAGAACAGGGGCTAGAGCGATAGTACAGCGGAAGAGCGTTTGCCTTGCAAGCGGCTGACCCGGGTTCGATTCCCAGCATCCCATAGGGTCCCCTGAGCACTGCAAGGGGTAATTCCTGAGTGCATGAGCCAGGAGTAACCCCTATGCATCGCCGGGTGTGACCCAAAAACCAAAAAAAAGAAAAAAAGTGAGAACATTATATTGGTTAATTGCATGGGTGGATTTCCAGCTTAAAAAATATATATCCCATGTGAGACTCCCAAGTTTCTTGACTATTCTTTGTCTTAGCTACTTAGTCTGTGAAAGATGAAAAGTGAGTACCTGAATGTATTACATGTAATATGAATGAATACTATATAAACATGCATGCATATATATTTTAAAATAGTATTTTATAATGTTTTATAATATGGTATAATAATGAAATAGTGTAATATAATATGACATACCATGGTGATGGTAGTGTTAACATTATTTTGTATGCATTAGACACTTCTGTATTGTCGAGAACTACTTTAAGTAATTTAGATCTGGATCTTATCTACATATGACATAACCTTGAAAATGTTAGTATCATTATTACTGCCAACTATACTTAAAAGTGACGGCTTAATGTTTGCCAAGAATTTAACAAAGTTCCTAACACATGCTAATCATTGTTTGTTTAAAAAATATACAATAAGTGGGGGCTGGAGCGATAGCACAGCGGGTAGGGCATTTGCCTTGCACTCGGCCAACCCGGTTCAATTCCCAACATCCCATATGGTTCTCCAAGCACTGCCAGGAGTAATTCCTGAGTGCAGAGTCAGGAGTAACCCCTGAGCAATGCTGGGTGTGACCCAATATATATATATATATATATATATATATATATATATATATACAATAAGTTCTTTCAATACATTTCAAAACATAAATATAATGCCAAAGTGCCTGGAAAAGTCATTGGGAGAATAAATTTCTTATATAATGTTAATATTTCATGTGAGCATAAGGAAGTAATAACTAGAACTATAAAATTCTGTTCAGTAACCAATACATTACTGATAATTCCATGGTAAACTGACCTAGAAGCTATAAACATATGACAATTCTAGAGTCAACAAAGAGTTAAATTAAATAAATATTTAAGTTAAATTAAATAATAAGACTTATTATTTACAAAATAACAGGAATTCGAGGATTAAATTCTGACAAAAAATATCTGACAAAATTCAATGATTGCAGCTCTTATTGCCTCAAAATTCAAACAGTTATTCAACTTTTACTGGTGGCACTGTCCTCCTTATCATAGGTATAACTTGCACCTTGAGTATGGCAACTCTGGGGATAGGCAGGAAATACACTGCAAACCACGGTATGATTTCTTGGAAGGGAAATCATATCATAAATTTTATTGATTTGGAAGTTAGCATAGCTACAAAATAATTGATTTTCTATACGAAAGGACTTCTGCCACGAAGTAGCTCATCTCCTAAAAATGATGGTTTAAAGGCTGATTAAATGGCGGTGCTAGTAAATCTTTAACAAAAACATCTAGTTGGTAATTTCATAAGAATAAAGCACAAAAATTTGATTATTGTACCTTGTTAATTATGATAATAATGATGATGCTAGAGAAAAAGAGCACCTACAAGAAAAAGCCAGACGACATTTTCCCCCTGCTAAATGCTGCTTTCTTATAATGCATAACATTAACATTATCCCTCAAGTCCTACATATACAAACAGGCAAGATAATAGATAAGATTTTGTCTCTGTCTGTCTATCTGTCTGTCTGTCTGTCTCTCTCTCATACACACACACACACACACACACACACACACACACACACACACACACACACACCCCATTCAAGCAAACATGCAAGTACACAAGTGTAGGATAACATTGGGTTTGTCCTTTTAGCCTTGCCGCAGGGAACTTGGTTTACCTTAGAACAATGTCCTTTCTGTATGGACACAGGAAGACCATTAATATTATGCTTTGTAACTTGGGAGCTGATTGACTCCAATAATATTTACTCCTGGGCATCTGCTTTCTAGACTCAGTTGCCCTTAGTTCCTAGCATCCCAAAAGCAGGGTCCCGACAAGGGACGGAATGGACCCAGGGCGAGCTGTGAACTACCCTGGCATTGAAATGAGCCAGCTCAAAGCACCACAATACTCAACTATGAGTTGAGAGGATGGTCATAGACAAATGCTGTCATGATCCAAAAGTAACGACGAGACTAGGACCCTGCTGGGGTTAGGAAGACCAAACTGGCCTGAGAACTGTGGTCTGGAATATATAATGAATGTCCTCAGGAAGAACCAAACTGTAACTCTGATATATCTCTTACTGTGCTCATACAGAATGGCATTGCTAGAAATATTAGAAGTAAATTTACTATAACTATTTAAGTGGATTACTAGCTGAGGAAGGAGGAAAGGGACACACCCTGACACACCCTTGTTTGGATCCCACCCTTGAGCAGATCTACTAGTAATCTGGGGTAATCACCTTAGATGAGACTTTGTCTCATCTCCTCAAGAAATGGTTTTACCCTTCTTTGTCAATTTGTTAATGTTCAACCCATCTTTGTTTTACCATCCTATGTGATTGCTATATAAACTAAGACTGTAACAGAAGTAGGGGGAAGACACAGAAGCGAAGGAGACAGCAGAGACAAAAGAGGAGACAGCAGAGACAGAAGAGGAGACAGCAGAGACAGAAGAGGCAGCAGGACACAGACAAAAGAAGACACAGCAAGGAGAAGACACAGAGGCAAGACAGAAGTGGCAGAGGTAAGACAGAAGCAAGGAGAAGAGACAGAAGGGGAGAGAGAAGATACAATAGCAAGAGAGAAGACACAGAAACAGAAACAGAGAGCGGTCGGAAGAGACCAGAGGAGAGACTACAGAGACAGAGATAGACAGACAGAAGAGAGCACAGTGGCACACACAGAAGCAGAGCACAAAGAGGAGCCATCCCGATCTGGTCTATACACAGTGGCTTGAGAGCACTGAACATGAGCGGGGCACGTGAGAGAGAACTGCCCTAAAAGCCCTCAAACAACAGAACTCGACAGACACATCACCGCACCTGCCTGCGACCGCACGCGTGCGAGCCTTTGTAATTTTTTACACACAAGCACACACAAAAAGACAGTCAAAAGAATGATGAGTACATATTATGATCTAGGAATCTTGATTAGATGTTTCCTTCTATATTTTTAATGTGACATTCATTCCAATCATCCTATGGGCTATGTCTATGGTTGTCAGCCACCAATCAATCTACAGACCCGCAGACACCAGTACTAACCAACGAGTGTGAAATATTGAAATCCACTGAACTATATGTTACCACTTTCATTTTTTTCCCTTGAATAGAGACATGACAACCAAAAAAGGCTGTTCCCTTAGGTAGAGTAGCTGTTATGTATCTAACTCAAGATCTAAAGCAGTAATTCTCAGTCCAGGGATATAAGGCTGCTAGTTGGTACCCTGGCTACATAAAGGGAGCCACAGGTGGAAACCATGCATACAGATAGTCACAGCACAAGACTAGGGTATGAGCAGTAGGCTAGAAGATGCCTCATGGGTGCCAGAGGAAGAAAATAAGGTCAGAAAACATCCATGTTTAAAAAAAGGACAAGAAACATTGGTGTAAAGGACGATGATCTGGTTCTAGACAATCATCTTCCTACAATAGTCTACACCATTAAATGACTTTATTATATTACATACTTTATGTTACACAGATATCATGTTGGAAGATTAAGAAATCTAGAAAAGTCAAGTAATTTATCCATTAGAAGCAGAAATCCAAAGCCCTGACTGCCTAAATAAACTATCGTTCCCATTTCTTGAGAACCACTACCTTTCATAGTGACTGCAGAAAACTTTATAATTATTCTCTGGAACCATTCAATATACATCTTAGGTGATATGTTCTTTAAGCCTTAAATTAATTTACTATGGAAGTACCCCATGAGTGAAAGTTCAAGGCAATGTCTGACCTAAAGAAAAACTTTTAGGCAGTGGGGGAGTCAGCATATTCTTTGTTTTATTAAATTTATTTTATGTGCATAGTTAGGTAAGTTTAGCTAATTTTAACACTGAAGTGTTAAAATTGATGGTATTTATAAAAAAAAAAATTGACTACCCCAATCCCCCACAACCACCACCAAATTTCCCAGTATCCTCCATCATTGTCTTCACATATCTTCTATTTTGGTCTCACCACTCTCCCTCACCTCTGTTAACTGGCTTTGTATTCTAATGCCAAAGCCCTTTCATTGTTCAAAGTAAGTTATTTTGCATCACTGTACTAAAATCAGAATGCAAAACAGTTCTATGTCTCAGAAGATGATGATATATTCCAGATTCAATAATAACGGAAACCTACTCAATAATAACTGACATTTTTCTTGTGTTGGGAAGCTGGTAAGCATTTTAAAGGACTATAAAGTGGGTCTGAAAGATAAACAGTAGGTAGGACACTGGCCTTCCACATGGCCGACCCAGCTATGATCATCAGCACCACATATGATCTCCCAACCCCCAGCCCTAGGAATGATCCATGAGCACAGAGTCAGGAATAAGACCTGAGCAGGACTGGGTGTACTCCACCACCACCCCCGACACACAAAGCTTTTAAATGTGGTTTCTACTGTGAGACATTTGCTTAAAATATAAATGTACTTAAAAACTGCCCTTGTGTTAGGAGATATAGTCCTGGAATCAAAGCCCAAGTAAAACTGAGTCTAGAGCTTCCACTAAACATGGGGCTTATTTATGACCAAGGTGCGAGAAATTTTAAAACAAGGAGGACATTATTTTAGCATCTTATGTTATGGTATGTGCTCAATTTGTGATGTGCCTGATACCTGGAAATAGTTTTCTCTCCAATGATGTAGTTATGGACTATACTAGTACTTCTAACATATAATTTTCTACATCGGTTTGATTGAATTTCATCATCATTAAATAAGATTATTCCTATACAACCTCAAGAAGTCATTTACAGTACAATTTACCAATGACTCTTCTGTTACAATCTGAACAAAAAATGTTTCAACTACAAAATCAGAGGTGAAATAGACCAAATAACACTTCTTTTCAGTAACATTTGTTATCAAAATTTAAAGCAGACTTTGTAATTTTATTCTGTAATTCTAGAAAGCAAGATATGACACTTTTCATTTGCTTTTAAATTAAATGCCGCTGATGAATATGTATAGGAAATTAGTTTTTTTAACTTTATGCTGCACTTGTAGGATCCAATTTTAATAATTTAGCCGGAAATTCTTGCTCACAAGAAGAATTTAGCCAGACATACTTATTCACAAAAAGAGTTTAAATAGATATGGAAAATTCTAGAGAACACAGTAAGGAAGAATTCACCTTTTAAGGCCAGACCAATAGTGTAATGGGTAGGATACTTGTCTTGCTTGCAGACAACCCAAGTTTGATACAGGCACCCCATACATATAGTCCCCCAAGTCCCATCAGGAGATCCCTGAGCAAAGACCCAGGAGTGATTCCTGAGCACTGCTGGGTGTAGGCTTGCACACCAACCCCCTGCCAAAAATAGGAGTCAACTTAGAATTAGATGACTTGATAAGGTTATTAATATAAGAAAAATAAATAAAATATCTTACTAAAGTACAAACCTCGTGAGTTGATCAATGTACATTATATGCTTCTTCTGAATTAGGCACTATAAAATTTCAGTGTCTGGTCCACTGCCTGGAGATTTTGTTTTGGGTTCTTTTAATTTTACTTTTTGATACTAGCAAAGACCTAAACACTCACTTTTTTTTACCAGCTATATATTTGATGGAAAATAAATTTTGGCACTTGATTCTGCTTTGCCTGACTTCCAACCATAGTTCTTTCTAGTTTTCAAAATTACTTGGCACTAAACAAGACACCTATGCCAAAAAGTGAGTGACTCAATGTTTGAAACCAGGCACACCGGTGAAGTCTAGACTGAACCTTGAAATCACTTTGATTCTGACAGTGAGTCACCTAAATCTGGTAGGAAATTACTAATTTCAAAATACATGAAAATTGAAGAAAGAATAAATAAGAGGCTTAAAGTATTTTTAGTAGTATACTTTTCATTGTAGATGTGTTTTAGAAGTTGACCTATGCATTGTGTAGATGTACCAAAGTTTTTTTAGCCAGTAATCTGTTCTCGGGCATTCGATTTTTCTCCAGATTCTGGCTATTGTAAACTGTGTTGCGATAAACATACAGGTGCAGATGTCATTTTGACTATATTTTTTTGCTTCTCCAGGGTATATTCCCAGGAGTGGTATTGCTGGGTCAAATGGAAGCTCAATTTCTAATATTTTGAGAATCGACCATGCAGCGGTTAGAAAGCATGAAGTCATGAAATTTGCATGTAAGTGGATCAACATGGAAAGTATCATGTTGAGTGAAATGAGTCAGAAAGAAAGAGACAGATACAGAAAGATTGCACTCATATGTGGAATATAAAGTAGCAGAGAGGTACTATCTAGCAAAGATGCAACCTCTGGCAGAAAGCCGTCTGGACTTAGTCACTAAAATACTAAAATACAGAAATCTAGAACCTCACAGCCACTTCTGTGGCCACATGACCTCATATCTCCTGAATCGCAGCAGTGGAAAACAAATTATCAAATGCTTCCTTTCCAGCAGGTCCGACTCTGGGGGGGAAACTCCAAACAATTATAGTGAGGTTTTGTTGTTGTTGTTGTTGTATGTAATCAAGGTAAAAAGAAAGTAAAGTGTAGCTTACCAACTACACAGATGGGGTGGGGGACGGGGGGGCAGGGCGGGGTGGGGTGGGAGGTTTACTGTAGTTCTTGGTGGTGGAATACAAGCACTGGTGGAGGGATGGGTGTTCGAGCATTATGTAACTGAGACTTAAGCCTTAAAGCTTTGTAACTTTCAACATGGTGATTCAATAAAAAAATAAATTTAAAAAAAAAGAAGTTGACCTATGCAGACAAGTTAATATATTTAAATTAAATAACAAGGTAAAAATCTTGAAAATATATTTTCTATTAAAATATGTATCTCATAATATAAAAAGATAGATTTTGAACTAATGACATTCTAAGATGAAAAATTGAAAAATCACTACTCTTTTAACTAATCAATCATTTTATTCATCTATCCACCATCCATTCATCCATTCAATTAAATAAACTTTTATTGAGTGCATAGATCAATAACTCAAGAGTTCTGAGAATAGTGAAATGAATCAAAGCTATATTCTTCATATAACACATACACCAGTAGCAGAGAGTAACATGTAAGTAATAATTCACAATAGAGATGAGTAATTAAGTCTGTATTTTTTGTTTTATGCAATATTTAGCAGGGAAATACAAACATTTTCATACTGTATCAGATAGTATGTAAATCTCTGCTGTAATATTCAACTTTTAACTATAATCCCCGTAACGCATACCATATTAGACATGCCAACACTTGCAAAATATTTAGATTCTCTAACAAGTCATGGCAAGAGAGTAAAGAATTACTAGTTCTTACTGTGACAGAATATGGCTCTGTACTATTCCTTATATTAAAAAAAGGCCCCTGAAATAAACTAAGAGAGCAGGTTGCCCCCTGTGAGAGCTGTAGTCAGGTAGCCACTGCCCTCCATGGGCAGTGCTCAGGGAGAAGGGAGGGGGCCCTGTATCTAGGAGGAAGGGGGTTTTGCACCCCCTACATTAGGAGAGTCCTAAGCCAGTACTCAGCTGCAGGAGAGGAAAAGGGATGCTGCATAAGATATCTGTGATGTGGGGGTCCAGTGAAGAATGTTAGAATCATCTCCTATGACTGGTCTCCTCTTTTGACTGATGGGCTCTTGGATCCAGAGACTCCCAGGATGGATACAACTGGTTAAAGAGATGATATAATCTAGATTCCCAAGGCCGAGGCCCCGTGGGACCTCAATAGGAGTGCCTGATATCCTCTAAACAAGCTTTACAATTGTCTTTCCAATTTTATCCCAACACAATTCAGGTTTTCAATTATCCTTTCACTGTGGTCTATACTGATCTGCTGGTTCTGTTTCCCAACTCTTTTGTAAGGGATATCAGCAAAAGGGAATGAGACATTTAGAACTTTGGTCTAGATTTCAGTTAGGCTGTGATCTCAGTAGTCACAGAAAATCATTTCATTTTTCCTGTTTGACATAGTGTAAAACAAAGAATACAGGCTGAAATAATCTTTCTCAGTGCATTCAAACACAGATCCATGGGTCAGTGCCAGTCCACAGATCTAGAAATGTTTAAAAACACTGGTCTACCACCTTGGCTATATCTGTGGGTTCATGAGATTGTATGCAGGGCAGATGCTGGTCTAAAGCTATACAAAGGTTGAGGAGCAATAGCACATGGCTAAAAGATCTTGCCTTGCATGTGGCAGACTCCAGGGATTTGACAGACAGTTTTCCAGCTCCCCACCCCCAGTTCATTGCCTAGTACTGCCTATGTTCCCCCAAGCACCATCAGGAAGGAGTGATTCCTGAACACTAAGCCAGGAGTAAACCCTGAGCACTACCATTTGTGTGCCCCAAACACAACAACAGCAAAACATTGAAGAATGCCATCATCAATGAAAAAAACAAGAGCAAAAGCAAAGTTTCTTACAAACTGAATTCAGTTGCTTTGACTTCAGGAAGAATGTTCTGCAGCTGATCACAATTTCAGATGGCTCCAGGCGCGGAACAGGTGTTCTGCATAATCCAAGGTCTAGATACACAGAGAAGGCCACAAGAGGTTCCTTTGGTTGCCAACAATAATTACACCTATCAGACTCAAATTTCAACTAGCTGCACCCAGACCTCAGGCCAAGTTGTCAGTCCTGACCCTGTGTAAGGGTCATTCAGAAAGCTGCAAGAATAGTCTGATACCTCAGAACTCATAGAGGCTGAAGGGAAGAGTACCTCATTCTCCTTGGTCTGATTCCCAGGATGCTTACTAGCTGTTTAATGTTTGTAATTGTCAATTTTCATCTACTCCAGTGCAAAACGAAGGACCTCACCTTCCTGGTAACATTTTGTCCTCTAGAGGAAAGACTCTCCTTTTTCATACCTGGTCATGTTCTGCATCATCCCTTCCTCTCTTCAAGTTTATGGCATTTTGATTGCATAATTGATCACCGATTATGATGTTCCAGATGTTCCTGCAGCCACCATCTAGTCCTTACGGTTGATGACATTTCAAATATTTGAGCATTTAGGTTATGCAGGAAGAGGAAAATCTGGTATCTCATCAAATTTGCTGGACTTTTAAAAATAAATAGGTGTGAGTTGGAGAAAAAGCTCATTGGGCTGAGAGCATGCAAAGCATACTTTACATATAGGAAGCCAGGTGTAATTGCATGATTCCCAGAGGATTGCAGGAGTGACCATGGAGCACAGAGACTAGAGTTACGCCGAGGAATATAAAACAGAACAAATTATAAGGCAAAGAAAAGAAAAATACTACATAGAACTGCTCAAAAATTATTAGCTACATGCTTAAAATTATACATAAGATGTGTAAGCTGAATAATATAAAACCTAATTTTGAAAAGTCAAGGGCCTAAACAAATAAAGAAACATAGAAAGGTAAGATATGTGAACAATTTGCCAAAAGATGACAAGTAATATTATGAAAATATGCTTAACTTCTTCAGCTACTGAAGAAATGCCACTTAAAACCACACTGAGATAGTACCATAAACTGTTTGGAATGGCTAAAAAGCAATTTTTTTTTAATTCTGAAAATGCCAAATTGAAGTGAAAATTCTGAAGCACTTTCTTATTGTTGCTGTTTTAGTAATAACAACTCTGCTACAATATGAGAGAATTTTTTTCTTGGGCCAGAGAGATGTTAAGTCACTTGTCTTGCACACGCCAGACAAGTAATTTGTACACTGGCATCACACATGGACGCCCCAAGCACAGCTAGGACTGATCCTTGAGCACAGAATCAGGACTAAGCCCTGAACAGAGCTAGATGTGCCTCTGTTAATATATACATATGATTTTTACATGAATTTAAAATTATTGTGAGATAAAATGTCATTTTTCCATTGTATAAAATGTCCATGTTAACAGTTTCATTAATATACTTAATTTTCTAATGTGCATTAATATATTTTTTACCAAGAACACTCTTGACTGTTCTTTTGCTTCTACTACTGAAGCCTATAAATATTTCATATTTCAATCAGAATAATGTTGAATTAGAAGCCTGGTCATATCACATTTTACTTAAACTTTTAATTGTTTTCCATTGCACTTTGGATAAAATCCGTGAACCTAGACTGGAATGTAGCTTCACGATAGAGCACATGAATCGCAAGCATGAGGGACTCAGTTTAATCCCTGACACCTCACCAAAATACATTCTTTGCATGAGTATCAGTCAGGGTATTCCAAAGGGTTCTAAGAACTGAACTATAAAATATGTAACAGATAAGATCTTTTAATTATTCCTCAATTAATGTCTAAAATATTTTTCTAAGTGGAAAGGCAATTCTACACACATCTATTCAGAAGTCTGAACTCTTTAACATTTAGTTCTTCTTGCACATGTGATATTCAAGTATAACATGATTATCATGATTATCTTACTCGTGATAGAATTACACAATATAATACTGTTTCCTGGTCATAGTGGAATTAAGCTATAAACAAACAGCAGAAATATCCTATTAAATCTCCATATGTTTAGAAATCAATTATCCACTTGAGGATTGGCTTGATTTTTCCTGGAGATCTCATATTCTTCGCTGGCCAAATCATCACTTTGCCGTATCTGACTAGATTGGAAGATTGCAAAACAAGGAGACAGATTGTAAAACAATAAGTAATAGCACAAGTTTAAGTTATTTACCTAAGATTTGGTTAATATCTTATCTTATAAATAAATCAATACCTTGTCTTCTCTGAAATTGAACATATTTTATGTGATTATATGCAGTTATCTTTGCTTCATCCTTGAAATAACAATATGTGCGCTCTGGAATGGAGAGATGCATCTGACCCAGGTTCAATTCCCAATAATTCATAAATTTGTTGAGTCTGTCAGGAGTGATCCCTGAGCACAGAGTCAGGAGTAAGTTCTGAGTTAAGCCAGGAATGGCTCAAAAACAAACAGAAAAGAAAGAACTTGTGTGTTCTACAGTCAGTCATTTTTTTGTGATGATTTTAAAATGGGCATATTTATATGGCTCATCTTTCTCCTTTTCATCATAGACTTTTGCTTATTTTCTTAAATAAACTAAAAACAACCCCCTCAAAGACCTTGTAATTTGCATGTATGTGCATGTATCTATCTGATTTGTGTCTCTTTGCTAACATGTATTATTCTAGAAATATTATTAAAAAGCTCCTCAGCCTTTCTCTGTTTTAACCACAAAATAAAGAAGACTCAAGTAAAAAAAAATAGAAGAAAAAATTTATATTGAGAAATTTAGGTGTAAATAATACCTAATAAATATAAATTTCAGATAGCTGCAGAACTTGGATCTTGTGTATATCCATAAAAATATGCTAGATAATTGGTAAATTTTAAATTTCAGTACTCACTAAAGCAGATGAAAATGTTATAATTTGATTAAAACAAAGTTTTGGTATATATGTCCAACAATTGGCCACAGAAATTGAAACAGTCATTTCAGACACATAAATAATTTTCCTAAAAATTGTCCATGTGCTGGGCCATATACCAAAGTTCAACAAATTCCCAAGGTCTGACACAATATAATGCAGTTTGTTGGTCATAGTGAAATTAAGCTATAAACAAACAGCAGAAATATCCTACTAAATCCCCATATGTTTAGAAATCAATTATCCACTTGAGGATTGGCTTGCTTTTTCCTGGAGATCTCATATTCTTAGCTGGCCAAATCATCTCTTTGCCATATCTGACTGGATTGGAAGATTGTAAAACAAGGAGACAGATTGTAAAACAATAATAGCATAAATTTAAGTTTTTTACCTAAGATTTGGTTAACATAAGTAACCGTGTGGGCATGAACATATTTTAACCTAGAAACAATGAGTTAACATCCTGAGAATATAAAAAAAAGTGGATAATGCTTTGGAGCGATAGCACAGCAGGTAGGGTGTTTGCCTTGCACGCAGCCAACCTGGGTTCGATTCCTCCATCCCTCTCAGAGAGTCTGGCAAGCTACCAAGAGTATCCCGCCTGCACGGCAGAGCCTGACAAGCTACCCCTGGTGTATTTGATATGCCAAACACAGTAACAAGTCTCACAATGGAGACATTACTGGTGCCCACTTGAGCAAATCGATGAACAATGGCTCTATAAAAACAGTGCAATGCTTTTTACTTTTTTCCTGACATGTTAATCATTAAAGTACATAGTGAACTTTTACTGCTAGTTTTCCTCTTGTCTTCTCATCAGTGTCTGGGGTTAGGTATGAGGTCACACTTGGGTTTAACAATGGGAACACATGGCCATTTACCTGTAACATCAGAACACTCTCTTTTCTTTGGATGTCACTCACTTATTCCTTAGAATGATCCAACAACTGCCATGGGCAAAATTTTCTGTGAAGAGACTCTTAGTGTATTTGCTGTTGTCTGGCTCCTGGCCTCATTTGTTTCTCCTTACCTAGAGTCCTTTTACTTTATATATTTTATTCTGGTTGATTTTCCCACACATACCTAGCAGTGCTCCGGGTTTATGCATGAGTTTGCTTGTGCTCAGGAGTCACTACTTGGCGAGTCTCGGGGAATCATATGCGGTTCCAGGGATCAATCCTGAGCCATCCAGGGTGCAAGGAAAGCGCACAATCTTTTTTGGCGGGTACCTCCGAGACCCGCCTTTGGCCTTCTGAAGGGTCTTACAGGATCTCATTGAACAGAAACATGACTGCTGCTTGACCCCATGTTCTACATCTGGGCATTTGAGCCATGCCTTTGTCTGGTCCTGATGCAGCGCCTGGAAAACGCTCCCCTGAGGGAGTCCCTCTGCCCTGTTGCCATGCTGGGATGCTTTGAGGGTTGCAACCTCATCCCAAAGGCCTTGAGTGCTTCCAAGAGGCCACCTGCAGCCTGCTTGTAGAGTGCTCTGCCTCTTCCGTCTCTCCGGGCATTGACTTCCAGGGTGCCCAGTGCCAGCCCACAAGCGGGGGGCGAAGCCATCCCTGTCCCAGGTGTTCTTCCTTGAGGCACACAGCAGAGACTCGAGCCCTGCCCATTGTCCTGGCTTCCAAGACAGCGGCAAAGCCTGGGTGTCTGGGTGTTGGCTCTCCGATTCAGCTGGGTGCTGCCAGTTGTGCGCGCCTTTGTGCCAAAGCGCTCGCTGGTCAGTGACTCATGGCTCTTGTGTGGCAAACGCCAGCAGGCAGTGTCCAGAGCCCGGGTTCAAGAATCTGTTCTGATATGGTCCCTCACACGCCCAGTCATGCTGCACCCTGACGGGAAGTCTTCAGGGGGGCTTCTGCCCTTGCTCCCCAACCTTGCATCCACTTAGGACTCTCAGCGCTCGCTGCTGAGAGTGTCGAAGTTTAGGAGGAGCAAAGCAAGCCCGGAGGAACGTTGCTGGCCCTGGTCCAGAGTCGGGCGGAAAAAGGAGCAGATACAGAAAGTAACGCATGCTTTTGCTTTTGCCTTTTCACTCCCTCGAGAGGTGGGGTTCATGCTCCCTGGCCCTCGGTTGTACTTGAAGAAGCAGATTGCGAGTTTTAGTGGCCAAGGTAGAGAACTACCATTGGGTAAATAGTACTCAGACAACTCCACCCAGGACAGTCACAAAACTACAATTGCAAATAAATAAACTTAAGCTGCCAATTTGCAGTTTTTTTCAAGCAAGACGGGGAGGGGGGACAAATTGAATCTCGATAAACTCAGAAGTGAAGTTTAGCTGCATCTTCATGCCTACTACTGCCTGCCCAAATCTCTTTATCATAGAGACATACTTAATTGTCACAGAAATCATGTATTTATTCTGTGTATCGAACTGTAGTTTCTTCCTTCAAAAAAAAGTCCTTCATTTCTCTGATTTATTAAGCAGTTCTGCTTCAACTTGCAATGCTTTGCCTGTGATGTCATCTTGTCAGACATTTTTTGTTCTCCATTCCTTCATAATCTCATTAAACCAAACCTACATTGCAATTTTTTTAATCTTAAAATGCCACTTTTAGAGTGGATTAAAGATCTCAACATCAGACCAGAATCCATCAGGTACATGGAAAACAAGGTTGGCAAAACCCTCCATGACATTGAAGCTAAAGGTAGTTTCAAAGATAACACACCATTGGCCAAGCAACTGAAAACAGAGATAAACAAATGTGACTACCTTAAACTAAGAAGCTTCTGCACCTCAAAAGAAATAGTGACCAAAATACAAAGACAGTCTACAGAATGGGAAGGGATATTCACCCAATACATACCTGATAAGGGGTTGATATTAAGGATATACAAGGCACTGGTTGAACTCTACAAGAAGAAAACTCCCAACCCCATCAAAAAATGGGGGACAGAAATGAACAGAAATTTTCTCAAAGAAGAAATTCGAATGGCTAAAAGACACATGAGAAAATGCTCTACGTCACTAATCACCAGAGAGATGCAGATTAAAACAACAATGAGATATTTCACACCACAGAGACTGGCCCACATCCATAAGAACAAAAACAACTGCTGTTGGCCTGGATGTGGGGAGGGAGAAAGGGACTCTCCTTCACTGCTGGTGGGACTGCAGACCCGTTCAGCCCTTTTGGAAAACAAAATGGACGATTCTCAAAAAATCAGAAATTGAGCTCCCATTTGACCCAGCAATACCACTTCTGGGAATATATCCTGGAGAGGCAAAAAGGTATAGTAGACATGACATCTGCATTTCTATGTTCATTGCAGCACTGTTTACAATAGCCAAAATCTGGAAAGAACCAGAGTGCCCAAAAACAGATGACTGGTTAAAGAAACTCTGATACATCTACACAATGGAATACTATGCAGCTATTAGAAAAGATGAAGTCATGAAATTTGTATATAAGTGGTTCTACATGGAAAGTATCATGTTAAGTGAAATGAGTCAGAAAGAGAGGGACAGACATAGAAAGATTGCACTCATCTGTGGAATATAAAATAACATAGTGGGAGACTAACACCCAAGAGTTGTAGAGATAAGGATTAGGAGGTCTGCTCCACAGCTTGGAAACTGGCCTCACGTGCTAGGGGGAAAGGCAGTTCAGATAGAGAAGGGAATACCAAGTAGAGGATGTCCGGAGGACCCATTCGGGTTGGAAGATGCGAGTTGAAAGTAGACTATAGACCGAACATGATGGCGACTCAATACCTCTATTACAAACTACAACACCCAAAAGGAGAGAGAACAAAGGGGAATGCCCTGCCACAGAGGCAGGGTGGGGTTTTGGGGGATAGGGTGAGAGTGGTGAGAGGGACACTGGGATCATTGGTGGAGGTGAATGGACGCTGGTGGAGGGATGGGTAAACATCACTGTATGAGTAAAATGCAAACACAAAAGTTCATAAGTTTGTAACTGTACATCACAGTGATTCTCTAATAATTTTTTTTAAATGCTACGTTTAGATCATCGACCTTTGTAGGTAATACAAGTTATTTGTATGGGTATATATTTCAAGATGAACAATGTAATTTATATAACCCATGAACAAACTAAGTTAGATCACCTGTGTAATAGTCATATAGTTAAAATTTGTTTTTTGGCATCCTTTGATTTGATTTGCATCGTTCCTCACTTGCTCTTATTGGATACCTTAGAATGGAATGTGTTGGATTATAACTTGGATGATGATTATGAAATTAAAAGTCAGAAAACACTGACAAATTCGTGATTTCTATGCAGTGTTCACATAAAAGAAAGTTTCTGTCCCTAAGCAAGTACATGGAAATTTTGGTTGCAAATAAGAAACTATAATCATTCAAATCATTTCCTAATTTATGTCACCAGGGAAGTTATGCCATATTATTAAAGATAGAAAAGCTATAATGAACTGAATACATGTGCAGAAGTAAAATACTGTAGAAGACTCATAATGTGAATCTGTCCTCTTGCCAGTTTCATAATTTAGTTAGTTTAACATAATTGGGAGAAAGATATATATTTTTTCAGTTAAAACTTGCCAAGTAGAGAAATTTGCTTACAGCAATGTCAAATGGGTACCACTGAGTAGAAATGACAGCAGTAGAAATGATGTCAAAACAAGAAGCAGAAGACATGTGACCAGAAAGTGTTAGCCTGAATCTGGAGAACCAAATAAATAAATAAATAAATAATAGATGGAAGGAAATGTCTCTTGCAATTTACATAGAGTTTTCAGATCTACTTCTTAAATGAGAAAATGTCATGTGGTTTTAGATCAAGGATATGGTACCTACATGTTTTAGTCATCTCTGCTTCTCTGATCACAAATTTCATCAGATTCAACCATCGATTTGAATTTTTTAAAAAAGAATATTACTAATTACATGAAATTAAGATTAAATGTAATTAGTTAAAGGCCACAGTAAACTTTGAGTTTCTGCTAATTGCTAATATGTAGGCAATGATAAAAGTTCATAATTTTATGTTTTCAAATCTGGAAGATTAGCTGAATTAATTTTTATCATATACAAGGTGACTCAATCCTTATAAGAATAGTATGCAAGTATGCTTCTTTTACAAAGACCTGAGCATTGTTGGGCATGACTCCAAAACAAAAGCAATCTGTTAATTTGTCAAACATTTTTGTTAAAATCTGTAAAATGTATTTGCAGTGATAATATGAATGCAAATTTTAGTATAGCATAGTATTATTGTAAGAAATGCTCTTTTAATTCAGTATATATTTGGAATAAGTTATAACATACAGTTAATTCATTAATAAGTTTCAATTGAGCAGGGGTTTTCTTCCAGTTAAAATAGGAGCATAATTTGTTCTCATTATCAATTGTGTATTGATGCCTCCATAATTATGCACAGAGCAAAAATAACTGTACTATGTATTTTTTTCACCGTAGCACTGTCGTTCCATTGTTCATGTATTGCTCGAGTGGGCACCAGTAACGACTCCATCGTGAGACTTGTTGTTACTGTTTTTGGCATATCGAATACACTGCTGGTAGCTTGCCAGGCTCTGCCATGTGAGCATGATACTCTTGGTAGCTTGCTGGGCTCTCTGAGAGGGATGGAGGAATCAAACCCGGGTCAGTCACCTGCAAGGCAAAGGTCCCACCTGCTTTGAAGCAACCTTCAGTTTTCCTCACATATTACATTTTTAAATGTTTGAACTTACCCTTTCAGTAACTTCTTTGTTAATTAAGTAATTTTAGATGATTTTATAAATTACTATCTAATTTTTGTAGCATTTAACTCAAAATTAGAAGAAATTTTTATTTCATGAATTAAAAATATGGATTAGCTATTAAAAAATTTAGTCAAGGCTGATTATTGAAAACACACTTTCCTAAAAAAACAGCAATACAAATATGAGGGAAACACTGGATGAATTAAAGAGCTAAGATATTGGAATTTGGGTTATAGTGTAACGTAGGGTGCTTACCTTGCATGTGGCAGGACTGAATTTGATCCCCAGTATCCTGTATGGTGCTAAGAGCACTGCCAGAAGTAATTCCTGAGTTCGGAGCCAGGATTAACCTTTGAGCACCACTAAGTGTGGCACAAATACTAAAACAAAAACAAAATTTTTTAAAAAATAAGCAGTTAAGATATCAAATGCCAAATGGCTCATTGTAAAGTGGTACTTGTCTAATATGTTAAATTTGACACTAGAAAAAATAAATATCAAAGAATATAAAAGTTTAAGCTATGTTATTCTAAACTTTTGCTTTGGAATATCTTATAGCCAGACTATTTAGATTCTTTAAGAGATGTCAATTCTGTAATAAATTATTTTTATTTATATTTATTTTATTTATATTTATTTCAATTATTGTGTAATTAAAATTAGTTAGGTCATGATATACTATTCCTTACATGTGAAAGATGTAAATATTAAATTTAGGGTCAGTTTATTTGATGGGTTATTTATGTAGAATACTTGACGATAAAGGTACTGAACAGATAGTGAACAGTTAATGTAAAAGTGTGTAAACTAAGATCTTCAAAACAATATTATGATCATGATTTACAGAATTTTCTGAGTTTACATGCTATGTTAGCATTTAATAATTGAATAATAGTATTTAGTTATAGATAACAGTTAATTGAATACTATTTAAAATACAGCTTTTAAGTCAACCAGATTAATTTTCTAAATTATTTTTTTTAGTTGCAAGACAATGTGAAGAGAAAATATAGTAATTTTAGGAAAAATACTCCAGTCATTCAATTTTAGAGACCACGGGTAGCTTGCCAGGTTCTGCCTTGCGGGCTCGATACTCTCAGTAGCTTGCCGGGCTCTCCAAGAGGGGCACGGGAATCGGACTCCGGTCGGCCGCGTGAAAGGCAAATGCCTAACCGCTGTGCTATCGCTCTGGTGGTTCATGTGTTACATCAAAATGGTTGTTGCTTATAAAAGAATAAAATTAAAAAAAGGAAAAAAAATTATTGTTGCTTAAATGTCATAAACATATAACTTAATTCAACTTGACCTAATTAATAACTGCATTTTTTGGTTCCCAAATCCTCATTTTTTTGTAATATCAATACGTAAGTTTATTAAAAAATATCTTATGATGATAAAAATCTTCAGTAAATGTTAATTAAGGAGTGGTCAGGAGATTTTACATATTTTAGTCATTTTATAAAAATATGATCCATCTAATTTTTACTTACTAGGATACTAATCTAGGATGATTACTCAAAAAGAAGTACTATTTTGTATTTGCTCTATGTACACATTTTGTAACATTTAACTAAAAAGACATGTTCTTTTGGAGTCTGTCTTAATTTCATGCTAAATATGAAAAAATAAAATAATTCTATTTCTTAAAATAATAAAATAATATTTGCAACCAAAATAAGAAAATTCTATTTAATTGCTCTTTGAGTTATTGTTAAATAAAGAGATCACATCATGGAGATCACAACTTAATATTTGAGGCAACACAAAACAAGTACTGTATGAAAAAATTCTGTCAAAAATTACATTATATAATGTAAAATGCTGGGTTGTATCTTTATAAGCTAGTCATTTTCCAAGAAGTCTTTTGTGTAAAGAATTGCTGTGGAAGTCTGTTTACAATGTATTTTCAGAAACCTGACCACTAGGGAGTCTAATTTAAATATGAGTATTATTAAATCATGTGTTTTTCTAAGAATGAGTTTCTTGATGACTTCTCTGTAAAGACTGGGACTGGACTGGTCACTGCACTAGAGGTAGGATTGAAGAATATTATTCTGCGATTGACTCTACCTAATTTTTATGAATGATGCATGGTAAATTCCAGCACATATGCCTCATGATAACTGTAATAGTGAAAAGTAAATGTTGTTTTCCTATTTTCCATATATTTTCATCTTTTTAGTAACTTTGCAAAGAATATCTTGTAATGGGAGATGGCACAAGATGGACAGTAGTTAGGAAACTAGTAGCTACATCTTTACAGAAGATGGAGATGCTGAAGCAGGCTTGTGCCCAATGTTTCTATTGCCTAGAATATTTACTGAAAGTGGAAACTGATTACATGAGGAGAGTCATGGGTTTTGTTTCATGTTCTCATGAGTCATTAAAATTTAATATATTGCATAAATTCTTAAAGACTAAGAGATACGCTTAAGAATTATGGAAGATAGATTAGTTTGGGATATCTACACTGTTTTTGAGGGGGTTGGCAGACACCCAGCGATGTTCTTCAGGAATTACTCCTGGCTCTGCACTGAGAAGTTACTCCCTGGGTGTTTGTGGGACTGTTGGAAATGCCTGTCATTGAACCTAAGTAGGCCATGTTCAAGGCATATATCCTATCCCAGGTACTATCAGTTCAGCTTCAAGGGTTATATACATTTTTAAGTATAGTGGACTTCTTACAATGTCTGGTTATGATATTTGTGGGGCTATCTTTGCTTATGGATCATATCCATGACTGAGTAAATAGTTTTCTTCTCTTCTAAAAGAAAGAATAAACTCTTCTCAAGGGCTGGAGTTATAGCACAGCAGGTAGGACATTCGCCTTGCACATGGCTGACCCGGGTTCGATTTCCAGCATCCCATATGGTCCTCCAAGCACTTCCAGGAGTAATTACTGAGTGTAAAGCCAGGAGCAAACTTGTTGTGTGTGACCCAAGAAGAAAAAAAAAAATAATAAACTCCCGTTGAGTCAATAGTGTGCTACTCAAGAATATGTGTTCTGGGGGCTGGAGCGATAGCACAGTGAGTAGGGCCTTTGCCTTGCACGCTGCCGACCTGGGTTTGATTCCCAGCATCCCCTGACCACCTCCAGGAGTAATTCCTGAGTGCAAAGCCAGGAGAAAACCCTGTGCATCGCCGGGTGTGGCCCAAAAAGCAAAAAAAAAAAAAAAATGTGTTCTGATTTAGTTGGTTTTCTTGCTTTGTCAAAATCCATGAACAGTGAAAACTATTTGATTTCTAAAAGTCCATAATCAATGGCAAAGTTTGATATCTAAAAAAATTTTAGGTACTGCTTACTATTCACTGAAACAATCTACAAACACTATTGAATTAATAATGTCTACATTTTAATACATAGTTTAAGGAACTGATTATCACTGACACCAAGAATTGGTTTGAGATTTATAGCTAGTATTAAATCAGGGATTTTAATCCATGTCTTGAAATTACAGAACATTTGATTTTGTGCTCTACACTTGACTTAAATATGTTATGGATTTACCCTGACAAGTGGTTCCTTTTTAATCTGTATTGAAGTTGTTATTATTTGTTTCTGGGCCACATCTGACAGTGGTCAGGGTTTTCTCCAGCTCTTTGCTCAAGGATCACTTCTGGTGGGACTTGGGGAACCTGATGAGGTAAAGGAAGTCGAAATCAGGTCAGGCACATGCAGTACTTTACAATCTCTCCAGCCCCAACCTGTGACTGTATTTATTAAACTCAATCTATTTCTGTGTTCAGTGAGTCTCAGCTTTACAGAACTGAGGTGTTGTCTATGAAGATAATTGTATCGTGACGTGTATTGATATTATCATGATGTCGAGAGACTAAGATGCATATTATGTGTTAACATTGTAGTTAACCCAAGGATGGGACAGAGGGAACCATTGAGGCAGAGCAACAACTGATTGATGGAAATGTGAGCAATAGGGAAGGTGATTTATATTATCAACCAAAAGCCCCACTTGTTTATAAAGATGCTAATAATCACGATAGTTTAACAAGTAAAATCCTGGTTGAGAGGTATCATATACATTAGATTTGCTTAAAACATTTTCATGAAATACAGCATCCATTTGTATATTATGTTGAGACAATTAGAGATTTCCGGGTTTCTTTCATACGGTCCTGAAAACTTCTCTTGTTCTTAGCTAGAGCTACTGAAACTTGCTCAGAAAAAGTGGCCCATCCCTACCTGGCAAGAGCTATAAGGAACTCTTTCTGATTACTGATGTTACTTGTGGGCTAGTCAATTTCTCACGTCTCTATTTTAGGTGGTTTATAGCCCTAGCTCTTTGTATTGCTAATTTATTGCTTATATTGTTGAAATGTGAACTTTTCCTGATAAAAGTATATTGTGATTTACATAATTAGCGAAGTCAAAGTGAATTATCTTCACTGATGGGAAATTAATACTTTGAAATCCAAACTTCCTATTACAATAAGCCATTTCCATCAGTGATTTAAGAAAAAAATAGCACCTTTACATAGACAAGTGGTCCTACTTATAATAATCAAATCAACTGGTTATGATTAAAATCTCATCAGATAAACAGGATTTAAATAAGCAGGGATATTATAGAAACATGACTGGGAAGTGTCAATATTGTTAAGATACAACAAAATCTAGAATAGCCAATATAGTAATTGAAGAAAAATGGCAAAATAGAATAGTTACTATCTGACCTAAATGCACATTAATCAAGGCAATGTTGCATTGATGGTAAGACAGAAAAATGGGCCAAAAAAGTAAACTTGAGAACACAGAGATAAATCAACCCAAATAGAGCCAATAAGTCATTGGGGCCGAAGAGATAGTAGATTTTATGATTGGAAAAAATGTATTTAAGAAATAATAGTTTTCAACAAGCGATTCTGAAACATAAACATATTGGTATCCACATGAAAAACAAAACTAGACACAAACCTTTTTTTATTCACAATAACATACTCAAAATAGTTCATAGAACATACAAGTAAAGTACCAAATTATAGAAGACTTAGATTATAATATAGGAGAGTTGCATGTCATAGGTTTAGCAGTGACCTCTTAGATAAAACAACAAAACATCTGTAAAAGAAAAAATGGGTTGGGCTGGAGAGATAGCACAGCAGGTAGGGCGTTTGCCTTGCACGCAGCCGACCCGGGTTCGATTCCCAGCATCCCATATGGTCCCCTGAGCACCGCCAGGGGTAATTCCTGAGTGCAGAGCCAGGAGTGGCCCCTGTGCATTGCCAGGTGTGACCCCCCCCAAAAAAAAGCCAAAAAAAATAGAAAAGATGGGTTAATTTTCATGTAGTTAAAACTTTTGTTTTTTGAAAAGCAATGTCAGGAGGTGATAATACAGGAAGTAGGGCTTTTGTCTTGCAGGCAACTGACCCGGGTTTGACGCTAGTCCTCATATGGTCCACTGAGCCTGCCAGGAGGGATCCCTGTGGACATAGCCAGATGTAAGTCCTGAAAACCTCCAGGTGTGCCCCCCCCAAACCAAAAATAAATAAATAAATAAACCACAATGTCAAAAGAACACAATACTGCCTTGCCTTCCTGACTATGAGCCCAGCCTCAAGATTTAGGTCACTCAAGACTGAAAGAATCTATATATCTTTTGTACTCAGAGTTACTCAGAATTATCTTGATTTGTCTGACATTTGTGGTGAAGGGAAAGAAGTATATGCATGAAGTTGAAAGCATTAAGGAGTAGGCCTTTCAGTTGAAAAGTTGAAAAGTCAAAGACAAAATGACTTTTATTCAAGAGAATGTTATATATTAGATAAGAGCTTGGTTACTTAGGGACAATGGTATACAAATGCAAATTATTTTATTCCCCAGTTGTGTCCTACTATTGTTTTCTCTCATACTCTCTTCTGAGGCAGGTCACATTATTGGGTTGAGAAATGAAGGAATAGAAGTAAGAAACCATTTTTTCTCTAAAGAGTATAAAAACACTCTGAATCTACAAAAGCTTTAAGTTCCACTTACATATATCCCTGCATTCATTCCCAGTGCTCGTATAATACTGTATTCTTTAAAAAGTCACCTTTAGAGAATTGATAATTTGAGTTTTCCCAGTTACACGAGTGTTGGTGTGAAAGCAAACAAAGACATTTCAAACAAGTAGAGAATTGTGCTGATAGTCAGATGCCTGGGGATTTATTGTATTATTCTGGCCATCTTTAATATTGAAAATGTGGCCAAGGTCCTTTTTTTTTAATCCTGAAAGCATTTTAAAACCCATGCAGGCTGAAAGATATACACAATGGGTTTAGTTACAATTACCCTGTCATGTAAAGCCTTATTGCCTGTTACATTGCAATGGGAATTTCTTCCACAAGACTAAAAAGCTTCTATTGGTAAATTTGGTTACATAGTTATCATTAAGTGCATATCCCTTTAGAATCAAATTTACATAATAATAGAACACAGTGGCCTTTTCTAATTTAGTCTGAAGTGGACCATGAGAGGGCAGTATATTCAAAGCTAGTTTTATAGAAGTGGAGCACCTGTGGAGAGAGGCTTAAGGAACTGATTCTAATTCAGTTTTCTTATTGCTCTGCAAATGGAGACATAAAATTTTCATGTGTACATTTTTTAATTTATTCATCAACACAGTCAATAAATATTTATTAAGCATATACTAAGTTTCAGGGGTTGTGAAAACTAAGGGAGAGCCATCAGTGAACAAAATAGTGCCGGTCCCTGTATTTGTGGATCTCACAAACATAACACAGAACAATAATATTTATAGTTATGAATTGTGACAATGTGCCCCTGGGATGTAAGATTAGATTTTATCCCAACTTCTAGGTTACTAGCCGGAATCTATATAAATCAATGAACAAATTTATGTTAACAAATGTCTCAAATCTGTCTCATCTCTCGGGAACTGTCTTAGGGTGTTAGTACAGCGTAAGGTCCCTGATTTAGAGTGTTTCATTCCTCTAGGAAACATTCAAGTCTAACATGAAAACAAGTATTGAAAAATCCAAATAATAATAGGCACTATAAAATACTAACCTAGGTTAAGGAGATAGAAAATTATGTGGCAAGAAATATAAAAGTAAATATATATATGTCACTGTCACTGCTGTCACTGTCATCCCATTGCTCATCAATTTGCTCGAGGGGGCACCAGTAATGTCTCCATTGTGAGACTTGTTGTAACTGTTTTTGGCACATCTAATACGCCACATGCAGCTTCCCAGGTTCTGCCGTGTGAGCGAGATACTCTGGTAGCTTGCCGGGCTCTCCGAGAGGGGCGCAGGAATCAAACCTGCTGGGCTATTGCTCCAGCCATATCCTTACATAGAGAGATAAAACAGACTTCCTTGAGGATCTTTCATTTGCATAAAATTTGAATAAAATGAGCAAGCCATTAAATTATATGCAGAACTTAATGTGTGGATGAAACAGAAAACATGAAGATCTTGAAGCTGGGTGGAACTCAGGTTTTAGGAGAAATTTCTTGAAAGTCAGTAAAGCTACAATCAAATGAGCAAAAAGTACTAGACGACTGTAGAGCATGTAGACCTTAAAAACCAAGGTAAGATATTTCATTTTTACCCCAATAGATTGGGGTAAAATATTGGATATGCCAAAAACAGTAACAATAAGTCTCTCAATGAGAGACGTTATTGGTGCCCGCTTGAACAAATCGATGAGCAACAGGATGACAGTGACAGTGACAGTGACCTCAATAGAAAGTTTTTGTAGAATTCTGATTCTTACGGAACTTCTATTAATGTAAATCTGCTACTCTGGCTGTTCTAGCTATATATCTAACTGTAACTCTGTTACTCTAGTCATACACAAAAGAAGTAGGAAAAATAAAAATTCTCAAGCAACTGGGCAAGGAAGTTGGTGGTATAAGAATGGGAAAGGGACCAGTTCAGAAATGAGACCAGATTTGTGATGTAATTTTATTGTAAAGTTAGCAGAATATTTATAGAGAGAGATTTAAAAAAATATTCTTGTATTTTAGCTTGAATAACCCGATGGAATAAAAATGCCATTTAGGGGCTGGAGCGATAGCACAGCGGGTAGGGCGCTTGCCTTGCATGCGGCCGACTCGGGTTCAATCCCCAGCATCCCATATGGTCCCCCAAGCACTGCCAGGAGTAATTCCTGAGTGCAAAGCCAGGAGTAACCCATGAGCATCTCTGGGTGTGACCCAAAAAGCAAAAAAAAAAAAAAAACAAAGCATAAATTTTTTAAAAAAATGCCATTTAATGACTGAAAGATATAAAGATCTTGTAAAAGGGGATGCTACATTGGTGCTGCATTGGGGACCATGAATTTTAATGTTCTAAAAAAAAATGCTGACCAAATGGAAAAAGCAAAGACTTTAGGCTCAACACTCTAGCTTGAATTTTTGGCACTTTATGATCCTGTATACTGACATATGACCCTTACGTTAAAAAATAGTAATAATTGGAGGAGCACACAATTCTGTTTGTCATCTTTTTCACCTCATTTTTTCTCATTTAAAAAATAAGAGTTATAATTGCTTTATGAATTATTTTACCCTAAGAATTTATTTCCATAGAAACTTTTTCCATTTGATACTTTAGTTGGTGTTAGACTAGAGCCTCTTTGATTTTTTTCTTAATACTTTTCTAACCAATAATTCAAGTAGCATTCTGAGAAAACTTTTCATATCTAATCAAATTCACATTATTTTAAAAGTTTGATTATGTTACTATGGTATCTTTATTTAGAGAATAAAAATCTATACTCTTGCAATTGCCTATAGTAGCACATGTTTCATAGTTTCTCTTGGGCTTATTCTGCTTCTGCCCTGTCCTGATTATTGATCTATCATTTCTCAACTTGGGCTGGACCTGATGAAATCATATTTCTCTTTTATCAGCTTGGCCTGAAGTCAAGTTTTGCACGTATGAGATGAAATAGGGAATGGAAAGCTGAAGGGTGAGAAAGACAGAATCCTTTCTTCGCATTCACATTTCTTAACAGTATTACACTAGCAATACTTTTCCTGGAAGTTCTATTTAGTTTCAATTTCCAGGTTTCTCAATATCCCCAGAGTTAACTTTATTATGGCTCTCATAGATTCCAGTGCTAGTTATATAGTGCCCTGTTCCCACAATTCTATCAGTAGAAATTGCTTCTGATAGTAATGATGGCTGTATAGAAAAAATGTTACTTTTTTCTAAATTGATGTTTTTTTCTACCTCTTAGCTAATACATTTCAAAATTGATTATAATTATTAAAGTAATTGCAATGGTTTCAGTTTTTCTTACTATAATATGACTAGTAGGAGACATAAACCCCAAGTGTGTTTTTCTTACAAATCTAGCTTATTCCTTCATTGAGGATTATGTATCCCCAAGTCTACATAGGCTGGTTTGTCGCAATATTCAGGCTTCCACTACAAAATAACAGTAAAGGGACTATCCTGATGATTTAATATAAAGGATCTCTCAGCGCTTTTTATCAATCTTGACACATATTGTATTATCTTTATTACAATTTTGAATTAAGAGAATTATTATTTCAAGTAATTTTTAATGCTACCTAAATGAAAAATAGGCTGAATTAGAGCAGCTAGTCTTAAAACCTGCTACATTACCACTTCCTAATATTGTGCCTAACATCTAGTAGGTAATGAATACCTACTAAATAAATGAACAAGTGTATAAATTCTAGATAATATATTATGACCAAATATATTGCTTCATAGAATATTAGTTGATGGTTTCTTTTTGAATGTTTTCAAACTAGGTCTTAAAATTAATTTCTTACAAACTATATAATGAAGAAAATTAAACCTACCAAAGAATAATATAAATTGTATGTTTACTAATTGCTAGCAAAGATATGGAGAAAAGAAACCACTTATACTACTGGTGGAAATGAGGTGTGAAGATTTCTCAAGAGGTTAAAAGTAGAACTATCATACTTACCTAGCAGGGGAGATACTATGATCACCTAGGTGGTTTTCCCAGGGTGAGGCTTATCCATTGTACTCCGATGTATTGACCCCTGTGATTTCCCCAAATGTAGGAAACTCGACTGCATAATTTGTGCTAGTGTTCACTGCATCCCCTGAGGAAAATGAAACAGAATTATTTTATGATACAGTAATTCTAACCCTAGGAATATAGGTGATAGATAAATAGATAGATATAACACAAAACTACAGCACCAAGAGATAAATAATAAATAAATACCACCCATATTTATTTTAACATAATTTTACTATAACTTATATGCTAGATAAAGAAACATCCCAAGTATACAAGGGCAGATATTGGATAAGAAGAAAAGCTGTATAGATACAATGGAATTCTACTCAGCATAAGGAAAGGCAGCATGTTACCATTTGTGACAATATGAATGGAATTGAAGATGTTTATTCTAGAGCAAATAAGTCAGAAGGGAAAAAATACTGAAAAAGACAAAGACAAATACCAGATGTTTTCACTCAAAGGCAGAATATACAATCAAGGCAATAGCACACACACAAAAAAATGAACAAAAACATGCTCCTGGATTGACACCATTGAACTGAGGTTACCAAAGCGGAAATTGAGAGGGCATTGAAAATGTAGAAGACTGCAAGAGACAAAGGCAAAGAGATATAAGTAGTTCATGTGTTGGGTAATGTATAGAATATGCATTTGGATAGGGTGAAATATTTCATTAAATTAAAATTTTGTAATCAATATTATTTCAATAAATAATTTCATATAAATACACGGTACAAGAACTTCTGGTAAATAATATTGAAAATAGCACTGTAGCACTGCACCGATTTACTCAAGCAGGTACCAATAATGTCTCATTTTGAGACTTTTTGTTACTGTTTTTGGCATATCGAATACACCAAGGCATGTTTGCCAGGCTCTGCCATGCGGGTGGGATATTCTCGGTAGCTTACCAGACTCTCCAAGAGGGATGGAGGAATTGAACCCGGGTTGGCCAAGTGCAAGGCAAACGCCCTGCCTCTGTGCTATTGCTACATTTTAAATGTTATTATGGATGAAGGAATATTTGTTCTTTTTTTCAGTAATTTTTTTAATTTAAATTTATTTATTTTTAATTAGTGAATCACCGTGAGGGTACAGTTACAGATGTATACAATTTTGTGCTTATGCTTCCTTCATACAAAGTTCGGGACCCCATCCCTTCACCAGTGACCATTCTCCACCACCAGTAAACCCAGCATCCCTCCCACCCTCCCCAATCCCATCTCCCCCCACCCCACCCTGCCACTGTGGCAGGGCATTCCCTTCTGTTCTCTCTCTCTAATTAGCTGTTGTGTTTCGCAATAAAGGTGTTGAGTGGCCACTATGCTCAGTCTCTAACCCTCATTCAGCCCGCAATTCCCTTCCCCCACATGGCCTTCGATTGCATTAAAGTTGGTGATCCCTTCTCTGAGTTGCCCTTTCCCCAGAATGTGAAGCCAGCCTCCAAGCCATGGAGTCAACCTCCTGGTACTTATTTCTACAATTCTTGGGTGTTAGTCTCCCACTCTGTTATTCTATATACCATAGATGTGTGCAATCTTTCTATGTCTGTCTCTTTCTTTCTGACGCATTTCACTCAGCATGAAACTTTTCATGCCGGTCCACTTAAATACAAAATTCATGACCTCCTTTTTTCTAACAGCTGCATAGTATTCCATTGTATAGATGTACCAAAGTTTCCTCAACCAGTCATCCGTTCTGGGGCATTCGGGTTTTTTCCAGATTCTGGCTATTGTAAACAGTGCTGCGATGAACATACATGTGCAGATGTTGTTTTGATTATACTTTTTTGATTATACTCTGGGATATATTCCCAGCAGTGGTATTGCTGGGTCAAATGGGAGCTCAATTTCTAATTTTTTGAGAATCGTCCATATTGTTTTCCAGAAGGGCCGAACCAGTCGGCATTCCCACCAGCAGTGTAGAAGGGTCCCTTTCTCCCCACATCCTCTCCAACAGCGGTAGCTTTTGTTCTTTTGGATGTGTGCTAGTCTCTGTGGTGTGAGGTGGTTTCTCGTGGTTGTTTTGATCTGCATCTCTCTGATGATTAGTGATGTAGAGCACTTTTTCATGTGCCTTTTGGCCATTCATATTTCTTCCTTGGTAAAGTTTCTGTTCATTTCTTCGCCCCATTTTTTGATGGGGTTGGATATTTTCTTCTTGTAGAGTTCAACCAGTGCTTTATATACCATTGATGTTAACCCCTTATCTGATGGGTATTGTGTAAATATCCTTACCCATTTTGTGGATAGTCTTTGTATTCTGGTCACCGTATCTTTTGCGGTGCAGAAGCTTTTTAGTTTAATGTAGTCCTATTTGTTGAGCTCTGTTTTTACTAGATATGCAAACAATGAGGCAGAAGAAAGGGTCATGAAAAAAGCAATCCCATTCACAATTGTGCCCCAGAAAATCAAGTACCTCGGAATCAGCTTAACCAAGGAAGTAAAAGACCTCTACAAAGAAAACTACAAAACGCTACTCCATGAAAATCAAAGAAGACATGAGGAAATGGAAACATATACCCTGCTCGTGGATAGGGAGAACCAATGTTGTCAAAATGGCAATACTCCCCAAAGCATTATATAGATTTAACGCGATCCCTATAAGGATACCCATGACATTCTTCAAAGAAATGGATCAAGCAATCTTAAAATTCATATGTAACAACAAATGTCCAAGGATAGCTAAAACAATTCTTGGGAAAAAGATGATGGGAGGCATCACCCTCCCCAACCTTAAACTTTACTACAAAGCAGTAACAATTAAAACAGCATGGTACTGGAACAAAGGCAGAGCCGTAGACCAATGGAACAGGGTGGAATATCCCTACACACAATCCCAAATGTATGATCATCTAATCTTCGATAAGGGAGCAAGAGATGTGAAGTGGAGCAAGGAAAGTCTCTTTAACAAATGGTGCTGGCACAACTGGACAACCACATGCAAAAAATTGGGCTTAGACCTTGACCTGACACCATGCACAAAAGTCAGATCAAAATGGATTAAAGACCTCAACATTAGACCACAAACCATAAGGTACATTGAAGACAAGGTCGGCAAAACCCTCCACGATATTGAAGATAAAGGTATCTTCAAAGGTGACAAGGAATATTTGTTCTTTATGAGATGGAGAGACGTTGTTCTACAGTGTAACAGAATTTCAACTTTTCATGTCTAATGACATTCATAAAAATTGAGAATGCATAATTATTAAAATTCATAAAATGCTTATTTTCATTCATATAAATAACAAAAAGAATGTGCATAGGAATTGAACCCGGGTCAGTCGCATGCAAGGCAAACACCCTACCTGCTGTGCTATCGATCCAGCCAAAAAAATAACCGAACTAATTTGCTTTAATTAAGAGTTTTACTTTCTTTTGTTCAGTTATTTTTAGTCTATCATTCTCTGCAGAGAATAATGTCCCCATTTTACATATGAAAGTGATAGGGCCCAGAGAAAATAAGTAATTTTTCCAATTCTTTAGCACCACATCCCAAGTGCTGTTTTTTCAAAATAAAATAAATATCAAGATAAACATTTGATAGTTGTAGTCCAATGTAATGTTAAAATGAAGCTATTCTTTGCCATCTTGGTTCATCTTTTTAACCAAAACTAATATTAATCAGATTAAAAATAATAACTTATCCAAAATTTTTCTCCACCTCTCAACAAAAGGGACTCATGTTTCTTTCATGACAGGAAGCTCTGAAATGAGTTGTAAAATAATTTTAATACAACTTCCTTATCATGTTATAAATTTCAGGAAATAAATTTTAAAAGTGAAAGAAGAAATATTAAAAGAGTAAGAGAAGACAATGCTATCCTCTAGTAAGTTCAATATGTGTAAATATTCATCATGATTAAAGATAAATTAGAAGATGATGATGATGAGATAGCACCATGTAACACTAACTCAGTAAGGCTGAGGTTTAGAAAACTGGATACCAGTCTAACTCCAGAAGGGCATTAATTCAACCCCAGTGTGTGGAAGAGTGAAATTATATTGCTGTAAATCTAGAAATAGTCTTAATTGACATATTCAAACAACACAGGGCTCATTTGTAGTCCGTGAATATCAAGAAATAAGGCAGATGGCAAAATAATGGTTGGGGTGATCAAAGCTGGCTCAAAACCAGGGAGAGAGGGATGCTGTCTTAGGAGGTACACAGGCTGTTCCAGGTGTAACCAAATCAACTACAGTGCAGAGGGAGTCCCAGTGGTCCTCTCGGGTGCATAGCGTGCTGGGAGTTGAACCCAGGTCAGCTACAAACAAGGCACATGCTCTACCAACTGAGCTATACAACTTCCTTATCAGTTCTATAGCAGTTGTATACAGTGCTATAACTGTCCCCAGAGTTAAATTTTTATAATGATGAAAATGTCAGGTTTAAAGGATAAAGGCAAGTCAGTTGGGATCAATTAACACTCATAAAGGCACAGAGATGAGCATTTATGTGGTATTTTTTCAGATGCAAGAAGTGATGTTCTATACTAATATGTGGAGGATGACTATTGGAAAATAACTGAAACCAAGGAGAAAATACTGAAGTTAAATAAGTAATCATCTTTCCCACTAATTCTACTGAAAATGAAAAATTTTAATCCATGTGCTTAATTCTAAAGGTAGACCATTTGCCACAGGGTTAAGTGATATAAAATAAAATGGAATATTAATTTAGATCTTAGAAATATATACTATCAGATATTAATTGGCCATTTCACATTCTGTCCATAAGATTGAAAGCTAAAACTAGAAGGATCAGGGTAATAACTTTGAACTATTCAATCATATAATATTCTTCTAGGAAACATTTTACTCTGGTGAAACTTGAAGTATATCTGAATAGGTCTTACCAAGTTATTTTTTATAATATAATACTTATCAAGCTTTATTCATGCATAACAAAATAATGCATGCTTTATAAAGTCTATCTTAATCAAGTATCTATAGTAACCCATGGAGGAATAATTTAATTTAGGACTTTTGGTAACTGTCAATGTGTTGATGGTAATAGAGTTGAGACTGAGAAATTAAAATTTCAGGCACTATTGTACTCATAAAAAACAGGTATACATAAATGTAAAGTTAGACAGTAAAGTTACATTTTCCCTTCATTAACTGGTGGCAAACTATAGTAAGCATGGCTAAATAATATATTATCTGTCTCTGGCCCATGTGGATACTACTTGTGTGCTTTTATCCTCTTGTGTGTTTTTCACACCATTCAAATTTATGCATCATTCAGGCTAGATGAATAATTTCCTTATATCATAATTCTTAGTTCAGAGTCTGCTTCATCAATTTCTCAATGCTAATTTTGAGTAATGATTTTACTAATTTTATTTCTATAAAGTCGTATAGGAGAAACCTGCATTTTATTTCAAGAACAGATGCTATTTAGTTTCCTATGTTGCAGCACTATTTTCTAATCTTAGTTCTCTGTGTCAAACTATCAACCATATAACCCTGAAGCAGTTTATATGAAAGCATGTTTTATCTTAAACTACTGAAAGTGTAAAGTTAAGATCCATATACAGCTGTAAACACATGCCAGACGTTTAATTAAATTCATTAATAAGAATCAGTAGAATACTGAAATTGGTTTAAAGAAAATTTCAAGACACACACACACATGCACACACTACACAGGATTGCATATCTGAAATGAATGTACTAGTTAGGGCAAATCTAGCCATTATCTACACAAATGTACATTATGTACATGTGCATCACTTGTTTCCTTTGTGGAGACTATCCAATTACATTCAGTAAGACAAAGCTTGCATTACTATAAAAAATGTAGCATATAATGCTGTTTTCTACATTTTCCGGAGTTATGGAATGATCCAAAAGCTGACAGCTACAGACACACCATTTGTAGATGTGCTGGAAAAAAGACATCTAACCATATTTCTTGCTTATTTTATTTTGGGGGCTAGAGAGATAGCACAGTGGTAGGGTGTTTGCCTTTCACGCTGCCGACCCGTGTTCGATTCCTCTGCCCCTCTCAGAGAGCCCAGCAAGCTACGGAGAGTATCCCGCCCACACGGCAGAGCCTGGGCAAACTACCATGGCATATTGGATATGCCAAAAAAAGTAACAATAAGTCTTACAATAAGAGACGTTACTGGTGCCCGCTCAAACAAATGATGAGCAATGAGATGACAGTGACAGTGATTTAATTTGAAATCTTTTAGGACTCCCCTAAAGAACACGTAATTACAGAAAGTGACTTTTAGTTATATTTTTTCTGTAAAAAGTTACTTTATTATTTTTAATTCTTCTCTTTGTACAAATATTTTTTTCTAATCTAAACCTGACAGTTTATAACACTATTGGCCATTGATAAACTTCTAATTAAGACCATGCTTTTTGTAGTTCTGCCTTCCATGAGCAATATTCCACAGATTTGTCTATCAGTAATGATGCTTAGTTTCAATTTTTTTTATTATCTGTGGCCTTTATATAAATGAAAATCTTTATCCAGTATAGTTTCAAGGTTTGATCAGATTATGGAAATTCCTAGTTAATATTGGTTTATATAAGTATCTTGTATATACTTATATAAAATTTGGTTTATATAAGTATTTTTCATGCATAAATATTAACATTTGTTTTCCTTTTAAGTAAAAGAATTACAAATAAACAATGAATAACCATCTCCAAAACTTCCACTAGGGTAAAGGAACCAGAGGGCCAGAAATAATAAATAACGAATCATGTTAGTTTTTGGCTTATTCTCATAATACAAGGCAATTTCTCTAGCTTGCCAGATGGAAATAATTCAACACTGTGTTAATGAGATAAACACGAGAGGAAGAACATATTAAAAAGAGAAAAAAAATTAGAACTGTTTTACATTTCTTTGAAATAGGGTGATGAGTGTTCTTTCTTCCCATGACATCTGATTATATACAAGAGGGACAGTTCCTAGTGAAGAGATTTAAAATATTAACACATAACAGAAAGTTATGTGTAAAGTCAATATCCTGTTGATTGGAGTTCCTAAATAAAGTTTTCTCTCCTTGGGGGCACCTGTTTTGCCTAAATCATGCATTTCATAATTTACTTAGTTAATGGTTTGAATGTATTCACCTAGGTAGATATGAAAATCATACACATTTATATCAACACCCTTGTACAGAAGTATTATCTAATATGCTGAAGAAATCAAAAGGAAAGCAGCCCAAACATTTACAGTACCCACATTAAATGACAGTTGAAAGGCAACACCACCTTTTTACAGTATTAGAGCATGCATTAAAATGTTAATACATCACCCGACCTCTGACCTACATGAACTTGAGAGAAGAGTGATGGAAGAAATATTATGTATTATGTATGGCAAAGAATATCATGAATAATCATACTGTGGAGAAAAAAGTGGGATATATCCCTCGAACCCTAAAATTGAAACAAGTTCAAGAACACATTTAAAGTTTCTAATTGCTTTGAGTGAATAATACTTATACTGATCACATTTAGAAATAAGAAAATATTTTTTCTTTCTGAGAGCTCTTAGAGGGAGAGAGAAAGATTCTGTATACAGTATTACTATCACTATCACTATCATCCCGTTGATCCTCAATTTGCTCAATCGGGCCTAGTAACATCTCCATTCGTCCTAGCCCTGAGATTTTAGCAGCCTCTCTTTACTCGTCCTACCCAATGGTGCTGCGTTAGAGACTCTTTCAGGGTCAGGAGAATGAGATCCATCATTATTACTGTATTTGTCATATAAATATGCCATGGGGAGCTTGCCAGGCTCTCCAGGGCAGGCAGGAAAACTCTACAGTATGCAGATAAGAATAGTTGGGTATTGAGGTGAAGGTGCCACATCTTGAATTTCTTGAGAGCTCCTTCTCAGAAGCACTCAGGACCATAAGGTAGCTGGGGATCAAACCTGAAGCTCCACAGGCACAACATGCATGCCAGCTCTTTGAACTATCTCCCAAGCTTCAGGATTTTGTCTATAATAGGTCAGGAAATAGGTAACTTCAGTTACCTCTGTTATCTATTCTTTTTTTTTCACAAGCATTATAAAAGTGAGTCAGTTTGATAATGATTAGGTTTGTGCATCTTCTTGCAAAATGAGGGGTTAAAAAGAACCCTCCCCCATTAAGACAAGTTAATCTGACTTTCAAATTTAAAACGATTATGTTGAAGAAATAGAAGAGAAAAAAATAACTTAAACACTGTTGTCCTGTTGTTCATTGATTTCCTCGAGTAGGTACCAGTCTCCATTATGAGACTTGTTGTTACTGTTTTTGGCATATTGAATACGCCACAGGAAGCTTGCCAGGCTCTGCCATGCTGGAGGGATACTCTCGGTAGCTTACTGGGCTCTCCAAGAGGGATGGAGGAATCAAATCCGGGTTGGCCAAGTGCAAGGCAAACACCCTATCTCTGTGCTATCGTTATATTTGAAATGTTATTATAGATGAAAAAATATTTGTTCTTCATGAGATGGAGAGAGGGGATCATAGATACTACATTGTTCTATAGTGTAAGAAAATTTCAACTTTTCATGTCTAATGACAGTCATAAAAATTGAGAATACATAATTATTAAAATTCATAAAATGCTTATTTTTATTCATATAAATAACCAAAAGAATGTGCATAGAATACATTAATTAAAAATCAATTAAAAATTCTCCTATATGATACTTATCCTTAACAGAGATTTTCATGTTTGGACACCAGTAGATGGAGAATTAATTTTATTTTACAATAAATTGCATTATAATTGAATAAAGTATTACTCCAGAGATTCAGAAAAGTATTTATCTACCAATTATAATGAAGTAAATTATTTGCCATCATGATTTTAAATCTTCTCTTAAAATTGAACTTTTTCTAAATTTTTCAATGTTACCCATATCCCCAACACTTTAGTGTCTCCTGGGGGCAGTATTCTACACTTTTTTTCTTTTTAAAAATGCAATTAAGGAATTATGTTTTACAAAGTTATTCATAGATGAGTCTTAGGAATATAATATCCCAACACCAATTCTTCCACCAGTGTCAACTTCCCTCCACCTGAGTTCCCATGCCCCCACCTCCTTCTCCATGACCCCATCCCCCAACTGCCCCACCTCCTGACAGGCTCATTTCAAAGTTTGATGGTTGTACTTTACATATCTTGACTACATTGTTGTGTCTGTGTTTTGAATATGTAGGAATATACCATTCTACCACATTACCAGCATACCCAAAGACCATAACCTCCTTCCCCCTTTCTCTTTTTTGTTTTCCCTCCTCAATTTCTTGACTTCTCTGTCTGTTTTTTTATTCTCTGGAGTTAAGGGTGACCTAAAGCATCTCTCCTTCACTACATTTTCTTGTTCAGTTATTCTTTAGACCACAGATAAGTGATATCATCCTACATTTCTCCTTCTTCTGACTAACATCATTCAACATGGTATCTTCCAGTTCCAACCAGGTTTCAGCAAGTCGTACTATCAAAAAACTTCATGTTAGAATCCTACTCCCCTTGAGTTTTATTACCAAGAATCTTTGAATAGAGAGACAGAAGAGTTTCTCTAGAATGTCCTATTTGTGAATTCCCGTTTTGACTGTTTTGACGGTCCCAACAACCTAACTACATTTCAGGAAATTCAGACACGCTCTCAAATTTTTCCTGAAAGAATATGAGCTGGCAGCAGTATTTAGTAAAACAAAAGATTCTGATAATAACCCTGATTGTCTTAAACTTGCCAAATGTTATAAAGTTCTGGCTTCTCTGTTAGAAATCAGGGTTCTGTGATCAACTAGACAGGGTATTTAATACCTAAGAATTTGGGTATTTAATACCTATAGAGTGGAGCGGATAGGGGTGTTAAGATGTGGGAGTGATTTGTATTTTGTCTAAAAATATTCTGTATTAAGAGTACACAAACTATCTTTTAACAAAGCTTTCTTATAAAATAAACCTATGCATAACAGCCTAGCAGACACATTTTAGTTTTTCCCCTTTTACTAATTTCCAGGTTTTTATGAATGTATTCAGTTTTAAGGTACCATCATAATAAATACAATGCTTTAACTGTTTTTTAAAGTTTAAATCCTAGTCATATAATTTACAAATCAGTCCTCCATGAAATGGAATTTAAATTACTTTGTATATTTTACTATATATAAAATAAAGTTGACCAGTGATGCCTTTCTGACTATAAATGTGCTTAAGTAAATCTAAGGTGTCAATGATAAATTTGACAAAATATTTTCTTAAAAATGTGCACTAGGTACTAGTAATATATAGTCTTATCAGCTTCAAGACAAATATGTCTATATCCACTCCTTCTTATTAACCTCTTCTATGAAAGTGCTTCCTGCTGATTAATCATTCTATATCAAATTAATGATAAGTTTGTAACCTATTAGAATATTGCAAGATGAATTTGGCACATAGTAGAAGCTCAATTACTTTTTAATGAAATTAGTGTCTCACTGATAGGCACATGATTTGCTTAACTGTAATACAGTTTATTTTTTAAAATTGAAAAGCAGATAAAAACTTTTCTAATATTGGCATTAATATAAATATAAAATCTCAGGAACAAATCAGTCTACTTTCTGATTATACCATGGTTCTAAGTACAATAGTGACTAACTGCAAGCTTTAGTATTGTTCAGGAAGACCTCTAGTGCAAAAGCTAGGACATTTCAGATCCCAGAAATAACAGTTAGAAAAGAATAAGAGGTAGATAATTCTGTCTGTTTATAATGAGCACACATGCCACAACAGAGGGAACTAAAATTAAAATGAGAGAGAGATTCTGATTCTCTTGTATTAACAACATAGTTTGAATAAGTCTTGTACACATGAGGCTGAGAACTCGATCTCTGACATATCCCACATTATGCGTGTTATCTTAGAAACTCTGCTCTCTATTCCAAGTGCATCAACATTGTTGCACCACATCCAAAAGTGTTCAAGCACCACAAGCTAAATTTGCCAACCCTCGCAAACTAAGTGAGCCAGTATGTAAGCAAGTGCATATGTGACCCCTATGTCATTATAATAACAACATCAACAAAAACAGTAACAACAAAAGGGACCAGAAAGGGAGGAAAAATCCATCTATGCTTTCTAGGAAATATCTCCTGCAAAATAAAAACAACAAATAAAGGTAATTTGATAGTGATTGGGGGAAGGAGAGGAAATAAGATAAGTTTATCAAATCAGATTGTAGTTGTATAAAAAAGCTTTTGACTTAGTGGTACACAGCATGTTTGCTTCCACCAGTTTTGGTTACAGATTACTAGGTGGTCTGTTATGTTTCATCTGCTTCTATTTATTCATTGCCAGGGACTGTCTCTACCACGTTACAGGTACAGTGATGTATTTAGCAACGCCAAACTTATATGTGAAAACTATTGAGACAAACCAAACATAAAATTAATTTATTTTTAATGTTTTCTGTAAAAATGCTGAGTTGCCTTCTACTGCTTGTACTATAGTATGTACATCTAATTGTTAGTGCATATAATAGGTAGATATTAGGTTACATATATATGTGTTTTAATACTTGCTACTATTCATTTGCTATTTGCAAGCAAATTATTACTTGGTAGCATTTATTATTTATAATATTTATAAGTAAATATTACTTGGTAGTAGTTACTATATAATATTTATAAGTAACTATTACTTGGTAATATTTAATATTTCATTTTATATTATTTTATCCCAAGAGATGGTCTTGTTCTTTATTGTTCCCAAATTCCTTATTGACCAAAAAGTTGGAGGAATGATTTTTCATCAACTGTGTACCTTCAAAGCTAATAGGCAATATTTTCAGTTATGGGGGTAATTATAACCAGCTCTAACTGGCCTATCTAAACTGAAGGTTGCTGATGTTGCAATACAAAAAAAATTTCAGCTGTGGACAATTAACAAAGTCAGTAGACCAAGGAAAAGTATAGCAGTCTTTTTCACAATTCTATTGCCAAAACTACTGTGACAGCTATATAATTACATGGGCCATAAATTACGCTCAGTAATCACCTTGTTTATAATTTCATTTTCTATAAATTAGTAATGTAATGAAATGAGATTTTATAACCACCAGATGTATTGTAAGCTGCTCACCAGAGACACTGGCAATGGCTAAGAAGCAACTACTTTCTAAGATGTGAAATTTTGGTGGACTGCTTTTTGCTTGGTCATGCCACTGGCCAGAGAACAAGTGGACTAAAGATGGTGCTGCCAGTGATATCCAGCAGCTCCAGGATGGAATACATATAAGTTACTGGCATCCAAAAGAAACATCTCACCCAATTTGAAAGGTTAATTTCCCTTGTAGTTTCATGGGACTGAACTCTACATTTCATAAACAAATGTGGATCCATTCATCAAAATTGCATGTTACCTAATGAGCCCATGTAGAGATTCCTCAAGAGTCAGTCTTAAAAGTAATGATAATGGGAAAAATGTCCCATAAAAAAGGAATTTACATCACTGTGGGAAAGTGGGTGGCCTGCTCTTACAATATGGGAATATGGTAATTGAGTAAGAAATAGAACCACATTGCCCAAGGTTATTTTTCTCCATATGGATTACTTTTTTAACCTATTCTGTCTTGCTCTATTCTGAAAAAGAAGGGAGGGAAATAATAACATTCTGGTCACCTTTGTTCTTGGGTATTCACAATTAACCCAACTTCTGAGACACAACTCCCCACCATTTCATAGTAAAACAATGACAAATTGTAGTTTTTTAAGGATCAATAGCATATGACTGGGAATGATACATTTTTTAAGAAAAAGGGGAACAAATGAAAAGTTGATAATTTCTGTCTTATATTTTATAGCTCAGACAAGCTATTTGGAAGAGATTTATTAGAACCTGAGCCATTACTGCAACAAGAATTGTGCTGCAAGGAAAAATACAAATTATCTGCCACTGCTTCTAACAGAGCTGGGAGGGGAAGAAAGCATGAATCTAGAATCTTTAATTACCTGCAGAAATGTGAGTTAGTTATGCAGTACCTATTTTAATTACCATCTGATTAAAATTAATCCTAGCTAGGAAAGTAGAAAGGAGAATGTGGAAAATGCTGTCTGAAGGCTAATACTCCAAATGTCACCAAAAGCAGATAAAAGAGATAGCATTTGGTTGAAGGATGTGTACTCTATGTGACTTTCTGACATGTGAAATATGTTTTTAGGCATTTGTTGTCTTCGCCATATATTTTCATATTTCTGAATTTCTGGAAAGTTGACTACTTCATGTTTCCACCAATGTTATCTAGATGTGATAACATTTTTCTCAGTAGAAACTTACATTCCAGGAACTTTGACCCCAATTCTCAATAGCTATTTTCTTCAGTGACAAACCCTGAATACATGTGAACAGCTAATAATTTGTTTTATAATCTTTCTGTAGTGGCTTTTTGGAGATGAAGAATACTGGGAAGATCCTCTATTTTCTAGAAATTGATTATTGGCAACTTTTATTTTGAAAATCATGACCAGTGCTCCCCAATCTGAGGATTGGTTTTATATAAATGAATGTTTATTTTTTTTTGGCAGGGGGATTGTGTGAGAGCAATGAAAGGAGAGAGAGAGAGAGAGAGAGAGAGAGAGAGAGAGAGAGAGAGAAAGAGAGAGAGAGAGAGATATTTCATTGCACAACCTGCTTTGATGAGAGTCATTAGGCAAACCAGGGGTATTGCAACCAGATCTAGTTTGTGCTCAAAAGTGAAAGTTGACAAAATATTCTTTACATAGAAAAGTAATTCACAACTGGCTTGACATTGATATGATTTGAACTCTGATTTGAGGAACATTTGAAACAAATTTTTACTCAAACATCTGATTCTAGTCATTAGCTACTCTTTTGTGGGGCATGGGTGGTTTATTTTTGCAGTCTTGGGATCATTTTAGAGTCACACATATTTAAGCAAGTGCTCGCTTACTGTGCAACATTCCTGACTCAGTAGCTGCTCTTTTAGTTATAGTATTTACAATAATACTTTCAAGAATAAATATGACTTAAGACATTCAGTCATGAACGACTTTGTAACTGTGTATCTCATGTTGATTTTATTAAAATAAATAAAAACTGGTTGTAGCAAATGTTTTAAAAAAATCTAAACAGAAAATCTAAAGAAAAAAGAATAAGTTAAAAATTACAATTGGCGGAATAAAAAGAGTTGTAAACTTTAACTTTGGGTGCCACTGTTACATTTTTTTATCAGACTTTGGTGGAAAAAATCTTAATACAAACTTTATCAATAACATTATAGCCAAAATCATGAATAACTTACTAACTAAATGTAGGTAGTTGAATAGGCTGAGGAAGAAATGAAAATTCACAGAATCTACCCCACCATACACTAAACAGAAATAAATAAAATGAGATAAAATTTTCACAAATTTGTAACACTATTCAATCTTGTTAGAAAGTCAAAAATATGTATTAATTAATCTAGCAAATAACTGCCTACTAGAAATATTACAGGGCTGGAGCAAGAGTACACCAGGGAGGGTGTTTACCTTGCATGTGGTCAATCCAGCTTCGAGCCTTGGCACCTCATATGGTCCTCTGAGCATGCCAGGAGTGAGCCCTGAGTGCAGAGCCAGGAGTAATCTCTAAGCACTACCGGATGTGGTCTAGTCCCCCTTCCCCCCAAGAGACATACTGATATAAACTGAAAGAAGAGTCAGGGTGATAGATCAAGTGATAAAGCACTTGATATATCTACAGTAATATCTACTGTGGCCTTTAATTTTACCCTGTAGCTCTAAAGAGCCCCCTTGTCACCACAAGTTTTATCACTGTTACCCCCTAATACGTCTAGATTTGTCCCTGGGAGGCACAACCGTTATTCAAATGGCCTTGATTGTCCCTTTGTACCTGAGCACTAGACTCCTGGGCCCAAGATTCAGGCTGAGCATCCGTGGGGGTAGTTCTGGGCTCCATAGCACTGTTTAATGTGACCCCTACTTAAAAAAATATGAAGATAGGCAATGAAAATTTACAGAAATATCTGTATTCATCTTTCTCACATCTCCACTTCCATCAGCTTCTCTCGCCTCCAAATCACCACCAAGCATCAGAATTATCGGAAGTGGGGAGAAGAGAATTAAGTATAATTTTATGGGGCCAAAGAGATAATATAGGGCACCTGCTAGCTTTGCATGACATGAAACTGACCCATATACTATCCCCTGCACCAAATATATTCCACCAAACACTGCCAGGAATAATACAAAACACAATGTGAGGAGTAAACCCTGAATTCTTCCAGGTGGGGCCTAAAAGCAAAAAGAACAATTTTACTAATTTGAAATGTCCTTATAAGGTCATCTGAGAGAAAGGAGTGACATGGTTTTCAGTTGATTGAAAGGAACTGAAGTAAGGAAAAATTGAATGTATATCTTTGTTAAAGTGACTTGTTAAAAAATTACCATATTTAAATGTTTCTCTTACTTTCCTTCTGGCACCAGGAAAAATAGATATGGTTTTCTACTAGCTTTCGATATTCCCCCAAATTAAAAATCAATTAAATTAGCATTGAATTTTAGAAACAAAATACATAAAATTAAATGAAATATAAATTAGTCAAATTTAAATTAAATGTTGTTAAAAGATAAAATACAGTGAATCTAATGAAGGTCATCTATCTACTCACAGTTTAAGGAATGAAATAGCATATGGACGGCATTTATGTTCTTTCACTTCCTGTTGCAATGACTTGCAAGGAGACAGGAATGGATACTATATGAACTCAAATATTAGAATGACGTTAAACCAGGGAAATTATAAAAATAAATGAATAAATACAGTTCAATTCCTAAGACCAACAATATTTTATTTAGTTCCAACATACTACCTTGTTGGAGCTATATAAAATATTTTGTGGAGCCAAAAATATCTACTGACTAAAAACTCTTTACTCTTGAGTTAAGAGTCTCACCACTATGAGTTAATAGGTCATTAAAACATGGAATACAGAAATAGAAACTATGACCTTTGATCTTCATTTGAAGCTTGAAGAATAAAACCCAAACACAATTTTTCTTATGTTTGAAGCAAACAAATATAATGCTCAGAAAACATTTAGAGAAATGCATGGTAGGGAGGAAGCAGTCTATTTAATTATAAGTGGTCTAGAACGTATATAAGGACAACAAAAGTATTCAAACAATAATAAAATGGAAGGCATAGGTATTAATAAACAGGAAAGAAATTTTGAAATTTTTTTAAAAAAATATTTGTTTCAAAAGGTAGATGAAAGCTTTTAAACAATAATTTTGTACTTTTCCATGAAAAAAAGGAAAATATTTGTAACTGTATTTTACAACGTAATGTTGAGATAAAAATAAGTGATATTAGAATTCTAGTAAAGGAACTGTTTCTCAATAAACAATATTAAAAAAAAACTAATACTAGAAACAACAGAAATAATTTTGTTTTACAGCAATATCGGTGACATAGAGGACAGGCATTTAAATATTATGATACAATAAAGGTAGAAGTCTAAAGTTTCTAATAGTCTAAGTTAATATCCATAGGTGGGGTAATCTTTGTTGCTATTGAATTAATGAGTCTGACATCTTTATGGTTCCATAGACAACCTGTTAGTGTTGCCTCACAAATATGATGCTATTTCTAATTTCTCCAATAGGATTTCTCTGAAAAATTCCAACTGGAAAAATATGAGATACTTCAGATATTGTTGAAACCTTAGTGTCCAAGCGATTTCCACTGAGAGTAAACACAACATGACCTATCACTGGCCTGTAGAGATGAAAGTTCCAGTGTTACAAATGGCTTCTTCTATTACAGCCCCAATGGACAGAGGAGCCGAATACATCTTAATAATGAAGGAAGTTAAGCTCCTCCAGCCGACCTTAGCTACCCTGGGAGTGGGTAGTGGATCCACAATTGTTCCAGGGCAAATGTCTGGAATATACAAGTGATCATAGTTCTTTGACGGTAGTGAGCAGGCATTCCTTATACTTGTTTTTGTCATTATTCATGATTTCAAGATTATGGCTTTTCCGGACCCTGTTCTCAAGTAAAGGAGGCAAAATAAAATCAGGAAATCACAATATGAAGTTCATTTGATTCAAGGCCCCATAATCAGTCTGCTTTATCGCTCTTTTGGGGGTTTTCCTAAGTTAGTTTGGTGTATAAAGTTAATTAATTTTCCCTGTTCAAACACACATGTACTCTTTTCTGGAAAGCAAAAGTTTGTTGGAAAGTGTTATTGGTGTTGCTTAGTAGAGGAATCTCAAACTAAAGAGCCCGCATAAAAATATTTTTAAAGTAAGTAGATTACTTGAAAGACAGCAATGGAAAGTTTTCTATGATAAGTAAAGTGAAACATAGCAGCAGGATAAAAGAGCATTGAAAATATGGATAAATCTCAATAGCATTATCTTTTGAAAGATACATGAAAAGGATGTCCAGTGCAGATTAATCCAACTCCAACATGTATCTGAAACATGTTGCTCATTTTTTTTTAAGTTTTAAAAAACTACTGATTGAAAAGACTGGTTTTCAATTAGGCAAGAATCTTTTTGAGAACTGTTTAGTTATCAAGTTTTTTTCTTTAATTTTTCTTCTCTCCATAATAATCAAGGTATCTGACAAAAAAAATCAGTGAATTCTACAGAAAATAATGCACAGTCAATATTAATTCTTTCAGACAACTTTCACAATCATATTCATCAAACTTCTCTTTCATCTATCTTTTAAAAACTCCTCAGCGAATTTCCAGAAAAAAAACCACTGTTTGTACTATTATCTAAATAACACTCGCTAATTTGTCAGTGACCTCAAATAATAGCTGTTTTGTTAGCTTCATTGTGTCTGATCATGGACATATTCCAGTCAAAAAATGTTTCATATTATTTTGATGTATTTATAAATTGTGAAAATAAATCAATAAATACCTTATCAGGAAATAGAATATCAGAAAGTAAAATATCGCCTCAATGAATCTGAAGAAAAGATTGACAATCAGAAGACACAGGAATAATTTTTGCAATATCCTATGGTTTGATTGTATTTGTATTGTGGTATTTATCAAAACTTGTACTCTAGATCTAAGATATTTTAGAGAATTAAAATGTGATTTCAGCTTGAAAATAATTAAATTATAAGTTAAAAATAACATTTTTTATTGAATACTTTTATAAAAACCAATTTATGACAAGTTAATAGAGTGGGCATAATAAAAAAATTAAAGGGTTTGTGTTAATATTTAATATTTAGTATAAATAAATTTAGAAATATAGTGGATTAAACTATGGGGAGGAAGTTACATAATAAATGGTTCATGATTAAATGGTTCGAGCAGGCACCAGTAAAGTCTCTCATTGAGAGACTTGTTGTTACTGTTTTTGGCATGTCCATTTGTAGATGTGCTGGAAAAAAGACAGCTAATTATATTTCTTGCTTATTTTATTTTGGGGCTGGAGCGATAGCATGGCGGTAGGGCGTTAGCCTTTCATGCAGCCGACCCGTGTTCGATTCCTCCGTCCCTCTCGGAGAGCCTGGCAAGCTACCGAGAGTATCCTGCCCACATAGCAGAGCCTGGCAAGCTACCCGTGGCGTATTGGATATGCCAAAAACAGTAACAATAAGTCTCACATTGAGGGACGTTACTGGTGCCCACTGGAACAAATCAATGAACAATGGAATGACAGTGACAGTGATGATTAAATGGTCTTGAGATTCCACATTATAAGGTGACACTACAAAAATAATAAATATATGATGTAATGTTGTATTATGTATTTATTACTAGATATTTATGATGTACTATAAATAATAAGCAAGGTTTATATTATAGTGAATACTTTTTATTTGAGGTACCATGATTTTAAAAATAATGTTAATGATAGATTTGTTTGGTTTTTTTACTTACAAAATTTTAAGCCATACCCTCCACCAGTGTCAGCTTCCCTCAACCATTGTTCCAGGCTTCCGTCCTATCACCCCCCACATTTGGAAAACCAGCTCTCAGCTTCAATTGTGCGTGGCTGCTTTTAGTTCCCTTAATTAGTGGAGTTTAGTACAAAAGGAGAATATCTTATATATGAGAAGATAATTTAAAGTGAAATAACAACAGGTTGAATATAAAATTAAGCCTATGTTAAATTTACAAAACCTGCATCTTATAACATGGAATAGTCAAAATAGCAGAAGGTCCTAGTAAGTCATGACTTAATACCCTGAGAGTTCTGAGGGGAAAAATGCTAGTATAAAATAGTCTATATAGATAACTTATCCATCAGGGTAAAGGTTTTCATGAATATATGGCATTTAAATTGGGCATGAGTTTATCACTGATTATAAAGGGAGTTAAAGCATCCAGGAAATAAAATTTGTAATAGCAGAGAGAAATGAGGATAATTCCAAAGATGATGATAGAATTTTATTTTACAGTCTTATATATACATATATAATGCATAATATAACACTGTGTAACATAAAGTTATCTCTATACATGTATAATAATTAGAACAATGTGCTTAGAAATAAAAGATACAGAATTCAGAAAGAAAATATACAGGTAAAATCTTAGGAACAATTACATTACCTGATATATTTTATCACTCACAAAATAGTATTGGAATTCTATTAGGCAGGAAAGAATTACTGAATTACTTATGGTACACAGAGAGCAAAGAAGATTACAACTAAACCAATTATTAACTCCATGAGGAAAAAAAATAGTTTTTTAATATATGTAATAAAATGCTAGCATTAATACAACTTGACACAGCAATAAAAATATGTAGTCAGACATAATTTACACTATATAGATATCGATAGATTTAACATAAGAATGTATTTGAAGGATAAAACAAAACTGTTTAATTGGACAGTGCTTCTTATACTATAATAGAAATCAAAGATGGTAATGAAAGTTGCTCTAAGAATAAGGGGCTGGAGCAGCAGTACAGCTGATGAGGCACTTGCCTTTCACTTGGCTGACCAGGGCTTAATCCTGGCGCTCCATAGCATCTCCAAAGCATGGTTAGGATTTAAGCCTGAGTGTAGAATCAAGAGTAATCCCAGAGTACTGCAGGGCTTTGAGGTGTGGCCCTAAAACAGCCAAACAACAACAAAAGAATGGTTATGTAAATGCATTAGTCAGAAGTAGAAGATTTAAGTATAAGAAGTAGTAGAATAATCAGAAGACTTATTTCAAAATCCAATGTAGGACATGCAAAAGAAGACAGGGAAATATTATTTATTATTTATTTGTTATAAATAATAACAAATGCTATTTATTATTTATTTGTAAATCTATTCCTTAAATGAAAGGATTATTTAAAAGTTCCCATGTCACACTGTTCTCTGAGAGCATAGTTGCAAATGATTGAAAACAAAACCCAATTTAAAATCTGTGCTACTAATTCATATGGGATTTTGGTTAAATTATTTAATCTAATAGGGACTCACTTTTTACTACTTAAATACATTTATTAAGAAAATGAATGAATTTTCATGAAATCTAATAAAAGTAAAGAAGCACTTATACCAAGGAAATGTATATGAGAACTGTTCAAGACATTATATTCAGTCATTGGAAACTTTTTTTGAGTCCCCAGATAATCCACTTACAAGACTATTTCTTTGGAAAAAACTTTTATAAATTTTGCATAAAAATTGTTACCATAAATCCAAGTAGAAACAGTTAAAATTTACATTGTTAAAATGTTCCATTAAAATTTCAAATTAGGGACTGGAGTGATGTACAACAGACAGATCACCAGGAATGATGCCTGAGAGTAGAGCCAGATTTAAGCCCTGAGCACAGCTAGGTGTGGCCCCAAAACAGTATATACTGTTTAGTTAAAAGTATGTATAGTTAAAAGTATGCATGACATACCATACATATACATACATAAAATATACATTTCCACAAAATTTATTTGCTAGTTTTAATTTTTAACTTTATATTTTAAAGTATAAAGATGACATGCAAAATATATTTATTGTTTACTTTTAGTAAGATATGGGGATTATGTCCCCCTTTTAAATCTATGCACTTACAAAACTTTCTAAATATTATTAGATTTTTAATGAAGATAAGCTTATGAGGATAGTTAATAGCATATAAAAATTAGATCCTTCCTTAAATATAAAAAATGTCAATGTTGCTACATTGACAAAATATTGATTTAATAAATCATAAGCAACTATTAAATAAATGCATATTAAATTTAAACTGAATCTTAAATTGCTTTCTTTTATGAATATTACCTTATGTTGTGCCCAGAAGAACCACAAATGAACATTTTAAACTGGAAGAAGCATAACTGAGATATTCAGCTTCTACACCAAAGAGGAGACTTTAAGTAGTAATTTAGCAATAATAATAAAGGCAGATTTATGGATCTCTCAGAAAGTTCATTGCTGTGGGCCATTAACCCCAGTACAACAACCAGTTCCCAAAGAAATGCATGCCCACTGCTTCTGAGATCATTTCTGTAGATAGATATTGTCAAAGAAAAATCATATCAAAATGTCCATTTTTGAAAAAGCATGCATGAAATTTATTACCCTTTGATGGCTAATAATATTTTCAACTTAACTGTACAGGGGAGTTTTCAGACATTTTAGCCAATTAATTGTGTTTCTGTTAGATATTTTTGGATGAGACAATCATTTTAATAAGTAAATTTTATTTTGATTTCATAAGTAAATTTTATTTATTTATCTATTTATTATTTATTTTACTTATTTAATAAGTAAATTTTATTTTGATTTCATTTTGTGAGATATTCAGAACTTAATTTGCCATATGCATTGTGTATATTACTACAATTATGAATTGCATGCGATAAAGAATACCCCATTTTATAGATGATCAAGAAAAGATTAAAAGTGTTGAATGGAGGCCTGGAGATAGTAGAGCAATTAGTGTGAGACCCAGGTTTAATTCCTGGCAACACATATTCCCCTGAACACCTCAGGCACAGCCTTTGGAGACCCCCAAGCATGGTTAGGTTTGTTCATGGTGGTTCCCAGCATCCTGAAAGTATCCCAGGTATGTAAGAAACAACAGAATTTAAACAACATTGTGCCCATGGGCCCTTGCGTTGAATCAATGGCAGTTAGCCAAGTTTTCAGTAAGACCCAAGCCTCCTGAGCCCTGTTAGGAAGGGAAATTAAAAAAAAATAATAATTCTGAATGTACTTTTTTGTAGACACACAGTAAGTTAAGAGGCAAAGTGTCTAAATCCAGGAGTTCTGACTATACAACCACTTCTTATCTTTTATAATACTCTATTGCAATTTTCAGAAGTTGTTCTCCCTACCTTTTTTTGTTTGGGAGGCACACGAGTGGTTCTCAGCGATTACTCCTGGCTCTGAATTCAGAGATAACTCTTGGGCATGCTAGGAGAACCATATTGAATTCTGGGGATTAAACCGAGGCTGGAAAATAGGCAAGACAATCATCCTACCCACTCTACTCTTGTTTCAGAGCAGAAGTTCTCTTCTTAGACTAGTATACAACAGACAGTATTCTTTGAAGTACAAAAACAAATGTCTTTTCATCATTAAACATAAAATACTAATTAAATAATTTAGATGTATTGAATCATAAAATGCATGGCTGTATTCATTATCAAGTAATGTGACAAAAACATGCACAGAAATAATTTGACAGAATAATAATGTTACATAAAATTTATATACATAAATAACTGATATAAAGAACTTTCCAGAATCAGTGTCGAAAAACATAAAATAAAATAATTAAATATAGCAATCTTACAATAAAGAAGTAAATGGCACTGATAAGGTACTGAAGACTTTTGACTATAGCAATAAAATACAAATATGCAATTATCTCAAGGAAAAGAAGTCATAAATTAATTTTACTTATGTTCTTGAATATTTTTATTTATTTATTTTTTATTAGTGAATCACTCTGAGGTAAAGTTACAGACTTACAAGCTTTCGTGCTTGTGTTTCACTTATACAATGCTCAAGTATACATCTCCACCAGTGCCCATTCTCCACCACCGATGATATTAGTTTTCCTCCCACCCCCCCACCCCGCACCCCCCTACCCGAGCCCGCCTCTGTGGCAGGGCATTCCCTTTTGTTATCTCTCTCCTTTGGGGTGTTGTGGTTTGCAGTAGATGTATTGAGTGGCCATTGTGTTTGATCTATAGTCTACTTTCCTGAATACTTTTGAAAAGCATAAATTATTTTTGTAATCATCACTGTCACTGTCATCCCGTTGCTCATCGATTTGCTCAAACGGGCATCAGTAACATCTAATTTTGTTAGATGTTACTGTTTTTGGCATATCAAATATTCCACAGGTAGCTTGCCAGGCTCTGTCGTGCGGGCAAGATACTCTCGGTAGCTTGCCGGGCTCTCCGAGAGGGGAGGAGGAATTGAATCCAAGTCAGCTGCGTGCAAGGCAAATGCACTACTGCTGTGCTATCGCTCCAGCCCTTTTGTAATCACAGAGAAAATAATTATACAATGTCTTAATGTTATATAAGTATAAATTTCATGTTATTTAAATACTTTTAAAGCAAAAATTTAGAAAGTATACACTTTGTTAAAGTATCAGCATATGGAGCAATTCTTTTAGAAAATGTAATGATCAATTCAATATTTGTTTGTCAAGTAAAGTGTAGGGAATTTTCACTTAGAACACCGGTAAATAGTATGGTTTAAAACTTTTAGACATTCTTGGGGCTGGAGAGATAGTATAGCAGGCAGGTGCTTGCCCTGCATAAAGCTGACCAGGGTTCTGTCCCTGGCATCCTATATGGTACTCTGAGCAACACCAGGAGTAATTATTGATTTAAAGCCAGGAGTAACCCATAATTATCATTGAGTGTTACCCTAAAAACAACTTAAAGAAAAACTTTTAGACATTCAGTATTAAGTCTCGGTCATACAATGATCAAACACCCATCCCTTCACCAGTGCACATATTCCACCACCAAGAATGCCAGTATACCCCTGCTTCCACTCCCTACCCTGCCTGTTTGGCAGGTGATTTTTACTTTACTCTTTCTTTACTTTGATTACATTCAATTTTTGACAGAAAACCCACTATTATTATTTGGAGTTTTCCCCCCAACAATCAGACCTGTCAAAAAGGCATCATTACCCGTGGCTATTTATAAAAAGAATTAACACAGACAAAAGTATTTCATGAGGAAAGCAAGCCTCAGTTTGTGTACATTGAATGAGAGGTATCTGTGTGACATACAAATGTTTTTTACAGAAAGATGGAGTTTAGAATCTGCCAAAATCAATCTGAAATTTGCTTTCTCTTTATTTATTTATTTATTTTTGCTCTTTGGGTCACACCCGGTGATGCACAGGGATTATTCCTGCCTCTGCACTCAGGAATTACCCCTGGCGGTGCTCAAGGGACCATATGGGATGCTGGGAATCAAACCCGGGTCAGCCACGTGCAAGGCAAATGCCCTACCCGCTGTGCTATCACTCCAGCCCCTTATTTATTTTTATTGAATCACCATGTGGAAAGTTACAAAGCTTTCAGGCTTAAGTCTCAGTTACATAATGCTCTAACACTCATCCCTTCACTAGTGCACATATTTCACCACCAAAAACCACAGTAAACCTGTAAAATTTGCTTTCTTTATATATAATCAAGATGAAATTATGAAATAGATATATTTTCCACTTAAATACCCCATGACCTTATAAAATCTATGGGCAAATAAATAAGGGATTTTATTACAATAGTGAGATTGTAATAACCAAATTATAAAAGACACAAATTATGTTTACAACATGTAATTTAGACTTGATGAAGTGAATATTTTAGGGAAAGTTAAGTGGGAATTAAATTATAAGAAAATGAAGTGAAGGATATTCTTAGGAGAGGTCTTGTTTTATGTTAATATACAATTGGGGTAAAGCAACAGAATTTAATTGAAACTTTCAAGAAAGTGGCAAGACATTAAGGATTTTATAGTAAATTTACTTTTCTTCGTTAAGCTTAGGAACTTGATCGCTGTACTTGAAGCTATAATAGATAGGTACAAACTTAAACCCATGATCATATAAGCATTTCAAAAAGATACGATGAGAAGAAATATAATGGATTCATAGGATTAAAGGAGATAGGGAGAGAAGAACTTAGGCAAGCTTCTTTACATTTCATTAAAATTATGAATAAGTTCTTGATGTGTAAAGTATGAATCTATCCTTCTCAATTAGGAATCCTAACAGATCTGAGGGAGAAAGAAAATAGAAAGAACAGACTGTCAGACATCGGACATTCAAAGCATTTTATCAAAGACTTAGAGATTACTGGCTAGATGAGATTCCTTAGCAGTTTATTGTAGTAAGCATGAAGAAATGAGAGTGCCATTTCAAATTATTATGTTTAGGTTTTAGGAATATTTGAGAAGCCACTTCAAGAATATATTAAGTAGTAGGTACACAGTATCAGTTTCCTACCAATTTAATGGGTCGGAACAATAGCACATCCGGTAGGGCGTTTGCCTTGCGAGCGGCTGACCCGGGTTCAATTCCTCCACCCCTCTCAGAGAGCCCGGCAAACTTCTGAGAGTATCCCGCCAGCACAGCAGAGCCTGGCAAGCTACCTGTGGCATATTCAATATGCCAAAAACAGTAACAAGTCTCACAATAGAGACGATACTGGTGCCCACTCAAAAAAAATCATTGAGCAATGGGATGACAGTGACCAATTTAACCTGTAACACCCCCAATGGTTGCAACTAACTTTATAGTTATAGGTACTCTCTAGACAAGGGAGGAAGTTGATATTTAAACAGTAATGACAGACATTTAAATGAAATAGGTTTTTTAAACACATTTTATTTCTATGACAATAAAATATTGTATATAGAGTACCTTATTCTAACAGAGCACTTCATAAATGAGATGTTATGCTGGGAAGCTTATCATATAAGCTTACCATTCAAGGTTAGTGGTGGCAGACCTGTTCTGAAATATCAGCAAAGAGGTTTCCAGCTCCTGAGGTTGAATTACAAAGATACATGATGGCTACTTAATAGGTCTACCACAACATCCAAAAAGAGAGAGAGAGAGAGCAAAAAAGAATGCCCTGCCACAGAGGCGGGGTGGGGTGAGGGAAGGACAGGGTGGGGGTGGTGGGAGGGATGCTGGGACCATTGGGGGTGGAAAATGGGCACTGGTGGAAGGAAGGGCACTTGACCATTGCATGACTGAAACACAGCATAAAAGTTTGTAAGTCTGTAACTGTACCTCATGGTGATTCATTAATAAATTTAAAAAAAGATACCTGTATAAGTATTTTTAAATAAAATGCATAATACTAGATAAAAAGGTAAGCCAATAGACAGATAAAAAATGCCTATACATTTAGATTAAAACAATAATATTAATTGAACCACACCTGTGGTACTAAAAATTTTCTCTTGCCTCCGTTTTCATGGATCACTAATGGAAGAGCTGGGGACCATGTGAGCAGCCGGGACTCTAAACTGGGTGAGCTACATGTAAGGCAGGACACCTCCCCTGCTGTAGTATTGCTCTGGTCCCCACTCTGTGATATTTTATATAGACTAATGGAAAATAATGTTGAGTAATGAAGTGTGAAGTGTGTTCTTATTTGTTTACTGAATCATTTATTTAAAGTAAATTCATTGTGTTTCGGATTCATATATTTTATTCTTGGTCTAGATGTTCAAGTTTTCAAATATTAGTGGCTTGCTAAAAATCCTCTTTTCCAAGTAAAGGAACTTTAAATAAGTCTATCTATTTATCCCCATTTACATTACTCTTTATCTTGTTTTTATAATAATTTTCCTTGCAACAAAAACTGCATGTTTTTGTTGTAACATTTTTGGAATTAAAATATATTTTGTGTTTATTGAATGAAGAATTTATATAAATAAGAATTTATTGATAGACACAAATAAGTGTACTTTTTAATTTTTCTTTTGCATATTAACTTTCCTAGGGATAGTTATGAAAAAAGACTTGTCCCTTCTGTCGGTGCTTTGCAAATCCATCCTATTGTTGGCATGATTATGCATAAGGCAGTCCCTGTGAAATTAACCAGACAGATCTAAATTGTTCCTTACAAAAATGAATTTTACTATATGGTAAACCAGGAGGATTTAAAAATTTTTTTTAATTGTTTAAATTAAGGAATTGTAATTTATAAAGTTGTTAATGAGTTTTTGGCACATAATATTTCAACACCAATCCTACCACCAATCTAAACTTCCCTTCACCACTGTTCCCACATCTGTCCTCACCTCCACATCACCCACCCCACCTCCCCATCTCTCACCCCTGCCTTGTCACCTTAACAGACACATTTAGAAGTTCCAGTAGCTGCAGCTTAGATCTCACGTTTTCAGTGATGTTGAGACTTTATTTTTGATATATAGTCATATCATTCTCCCACATCACAAGTATAAATGAAGCTTCCCCTTGTCTGCCCATTTCCCCTTTCTCTTCTGCTTCCTTTACCATTGATTTCTTTCCTTCTCATTCCTTCTCCTCTCTAAATCCTGGGATCAAGGGTGATGATCTAGGGTTCCCACATTTACTATAATATACTTCATTATCCATTTATTCTATATACCACAGATCAATGAGATCAAGAAGATTTGTTTTTAACTTCTCTTAACTTTGTAACAAAGTCTTGGACAACAGTCTTGCTGTTAATTTAAAATCTCCAGTTGGTATTCTAGTTGAGCAGCTTTAGTATTATACTACTGAACAAGGAGTAAGATAAGTGAGGTTGGCATGTATTAAAAATATTATAAGCAATTGTTATTGGAGGGCTAGAGATAAAAAAGAACTTTCATTTACTCCTAGTGAGAATTCTATCTAGTTCAGCCTCTATGGAAATCATAATGGAACTTTCTCAAAAGCTAAATATATAGCATTGGAGAAATAGTACAGCAGATTAATCTCCTGCCTTGCATCTGTCTGACTGGGTTTGATCCTGGCATCTCATATGGTCTCCCAAGCCCCGCCTGAAGCAAACCCTAAACTCAGAGCCAGGAGAAATCCTGGAGCATCACCAGGTATGGCCCTAAAACAATAACAAATAAACAAATAAAAGGTAAATGTATAACTATTAAAAGAAATAGAAGAGAGTATTAGGAAATGGAAAACGTCTCCATGTTCATGGGTTGGTAGCATTTGCAATGTTAAAATTCTACACCTCTCTCCCCTGGAAAAATAAAAGATATCCTACCCAAAACATTATACAGATTTAATGCAACCTCCATAAAAATTGCAGGGCCTTTATTCAGGGATTTAGAACAAACTACTGATAATTGTATGGAATCATAAAATTACCTAAGTAGGCAAAGCTATTGTTTGAAGATCTTTTAAAATCATTTTTTAAAAATATATACCCACACATATATAGTATCCATTTATCAATTTAACAATAGAATCTAAATACTATGAATCTACAGAGTTCATCTTATACCTACACTTTTTAGTTCACATATCACAATAATTTCCACTTTAGGAAATATGTCTGCATCCCACCGTACCCGTTTCTAGCCTTTTACAAATGCTTTTGTAAACTTTTAGATACTTATGCTTCAAAATGCTTATTTCACTTTCCTCAAAAATTTTCATTTCTCTGTGAAATGCCTGTTTATCATTCAATTCAGTTCAAATGTTTTATTTTATGTGAATTATTTCTAACATTATCTTTTCTTATCCAGTTTTTTTTTTCCTTTGGTGGTCCACAGCACTTGATACAACCTTTCATCTAAACGCTCTCCATAATATATTATTATACTTCAATTAAATAGTGGTCTTCCCTACTTTAATGTAAACTCTTGGAGAGAGGCTGTTATTTGTCTCTTTATTCCAGTGTCAAATACAGAAGCTTGCATTTAAATATTTGCTTTAACAGACAGGATGATGAGATATTTATAAGCTTTGTTAAAATGAATTTTCTCAAACAGCAGTTGCTACAATTCACATAATGTATTCTTTAACTTAGAAGAGACTTTTGTTGAAATCAATTTTCTATGTTATCTTATTTTACCTCTACCTAAGTTGCTACAAGCTTCCCCTGATTTTGGAATTTTGAAGGCTATTGCTACACATGATATATGCAGAACATTCAGGTATTTTAAATAGTTTTTTTAAGTAATCTTTTCCATCAGATTGAAGAAATTTCTCAGATCCCATAACTTAAAACCTATTAATTTGTTTTTTAAATATGCTATTATATGTAATTTTTAAATACATATTCCCAATTCATTTATTTTTTAAAGTCGCATTGGTCATCTTTTTACTTATTTTGTAGTAATTCCTTATATTATCTTTATAGATATTTTATATGTATTAAAAACTTGTATCTAGCTAATATCACGTTAACTGAAATAATAGAGGAACACACACACAAACACGTGTTCTTCTGTTTTTCTCAGTTCTTTTATCACTTATTTAAAACAAGTGTGCCCATGCATACACAGAGAGGTACACAGCTAGAAAAACATATAAACATAATAACACTACATGATTAAAATGATAAGAAGAGAACCTGTGGACCGGGATTGTTTGACATGGGTAGAAAGAGAAAAATGAAATAAAGGGATGCATGAAATAACTTTTTAAAGGAATTTTGGTTTTTATTTTTAGTGCAACAGTAAGCAGTTCAAATGAGACACATTGTCATATTTAGATTTATGATTTTCATATGATTCCTTTGTTTTTGCTAAGCAATTATTTTTAGTGGATAACTATGGAAACAGAAGCAAATATGAAAGAACATCAGCCCTTAAGGCAAGAGACGAAGTTTGTGTTGGGCTGGTGTAGTCGGATGTACTAATCAGATAGATCTGTTTTGCAAGAAAGTCTGATATGACTTCCTAATACTTCACAGAAGGTGGATAAGCTATTCTCCAAATTAAGAGACAAATATCCTGTATTGCTTTTTAACTTGTGATGAACTGCTGTGTTGTGGGCCCTGTCTGCTCGGCACTCAGTTTTCAGTAGTCGATCAGTAATCTTGTTTCACACGAAGGGCTTTCATTTTGCCCTAAAAAATAACCAGAACTAGGTGAAGTCTTTTAAAAAGCATAAACAGGAGTATTTTTCTTCACAGTATACCTGAAGTCAGTATTAATTCAAAAACATATGACAAATCCATTTTAACATTTGGAAATTGGAAATTTTGGAAATTTTGGAATATCTTTCTCTGTATTAGATATGTGTGATCTGATTGTTTAGTAACACTGACAGCAATAAAGAATGCAGTCCATGTTTGCAATATCAAACTATCAAAGGATTATAAATACAATTGACTATCCAAACTATGACAGTAAACACTATTTTCAGTATACCTTCAATTCTCTTTGGCCAAAAACCTTAGAAAAATTCGAGCACATATTTTTACTTCCCTGCATCCCTGAGCCCCCATGCTGCCATACTTTTATGCTCTTTTGGTAAAATCCTGTTCTTCTTCTTAAAAATTCTGTTCTATTATTTATTCTGTTTATCATATTACTATATAAATTAATTATAAAAATAAGTCTTAACAAGTGACACAGAGTCATCAATTGCCTTGACAACTCCTCATTCAATAAGAGTGCTCTTCATAAGGTGTTGAAGATAGATTTTAGAAGCTACAGGGAGACTGTTCTAGAATTATTTTAATCTAATAAGTTTTAAATGTATTGAATTCCAAGAAATTTAAATTTTTATTTTAATGTTGACTATTTAATCTGTTATAAAACACACACTTAATAGATGACTCATAAATTAAGGTATATAAACTCCAAAAATAAATTTCTGTATTTGGTTTTTACTGATCTATACTAACTGCTGACAAGGCATAGGATATTGATTCAGCAGTCCTATTTCTAAATTAATTAGGAGCAACCGTCAAATGAGAGTAATGTTTGTCTCCCCTTCAGTGTCACCTATGGAAACAAATCTCTTAGATTATTTGCCAATTATACGTGTAGTGAATCTATTTTATTCTGCCAATTTCAGGGTTTAGAAGAAAGTCTGATCGCCTTTCAGTAAATTTTAACCAATACTGAATAGTCCAAATTCCCCTGAGGGTCTGTTTATGCGCTACACATTTTCTTGCATGTGTGTTCCTTAAAGTTTGCTGTGAAGGGAGCTGGCATCGTGCAAAGGAGCCGGTAGTCCGCGAGGCTCCAGCCAGTGGCTCCTATGAGTGTAGGGTGGTGTGGAAGCATGCAGGCACGCTGATCTGTGGCAATCTTTGCAGAAGAGTCTGCAGAACAATTATTCAACAAACGAAGAAGGCAAAACTACACAAACAAACAAAATAAACCTAATCCAGTGAGAAACTGAGGTCCAAGCGTGGAGGTAAAGGGGTGCTGAAACAATACAAGCAGTAGAAGTCTCTCTCCGGACGGGTCCTAAAAGAAAGCAGAAAAGGGCACAACAAGAAGTCACTTCAGCAGTTCTCAAGGTGCACCTTCCTCATTTTCCCCAGTCTACCCAACCTACATGCTCACACACACACACACACACACACACACACACACACACACACACACATACTCACACACACACATGCGCGCACATTAACACACACATTTGCACACACACTACCTGAAAGCTGTTGCACATCTTCAATGACAGGAAGCTGGACTTTCTGTGGTTCAGTACAACTGCCCAAACTCCACATCATGTGCCCCACCACATCCTTAAAGCCCTGGAGGTAGTATCCCCTGTGGGAAAAGCAAATCAAACATTTGGTAATAATAAATCGTAATTTATTTTAAAAGTTATTTTTTTCCCTAGGTATCAATTATGTTCCCTCAGACATGCCAGGAGTGATCCCGGAGCACAGAAGTATGAGTAAGTCCTGAGTCCAACAAGTTATGGCCCCACACACCACAAATATAACAAATGGAGAATTTTTTTGTGATTCCTCTACCCCTACCCTCACTCCACTAACACAAACAAAATAGTCATGATTCACAGCTTAAGCAGTTTAAGAGCTAGTAGGTAGATGACAAATTAAAGGAATGTTTGCCACAACTATGCTTTCTAGGTTCTTCACTTCTATGATAGCTTTTGATCTTCATTGTTGATTTATTTTACTGCTGAAGGAACCTTGCTACTCCGTTTTCAATAACTTGCACACATTAAATGACAAACACTGCTTAAACTACACACTATTTGACAGCAAAAGTGCTAAAGACAACTTTTCAAAATAATTCTTTATACGCAGAAATGGGGCTAGTGGCAATGCTACAGTGCTACACAGACATATTTTCAAATGTTACTAACGTAATAGGTTTCATTGAATATCCAGAAATGTGTAAGGAATAATGATCTTTTTCTGCATACTTTGAAATGAAAAGTAAAATATTTCCAAAATGTGAAAAAGGAGATGTCAAATAAAACACATTCAATGCTTTTGATAATTTTTAAAATATGGTCACAATCTATTTTAGATAAAATATTTTTTTTTTTTGCTTTTTGGGTCACACCTGGCAATGCACAGGGGTTACTCCTGGCTCTGCACTCAGGAATTACCCCTGGCGGTGCTCAGGGGACCATATGGGATGCTGGGATTTGAACCCGGGTCGGCCGCGTGCAAGGCAAACACCCTACCTGCTGTGCTATCTCTCCAGCCCCTAGATAAAATAATTTTTAAATATAAAAATTAAATATGTTCTACAGGTAACTAGGATTTAGTATTTGTTGACATTAAAACTGTGTTTGCATAGATACCTTATATTAGAAAGAATGTTAGAGTTTGGATTAAGCGTGTAGTTTCTGATGATGACTTAATGCAGTTTTGAGTAATTTGCTCTTTTGTATATTTGTAATTTTTGTTTATGAGGAGAGAAAAGAGTGGCATATGGGTTGATGAGAATACCACTGATAAGAAATGAAATGAACAAAGACAGCAAGAAAGAGAGAAAGAAAGAGAAAGAAGGAGACAGAGGCAGAGACAAAAAGACAGGACAGAGAGAGAGAACAAACTCTTTTTCTTTTTATTCTAATATTAGCTCTTTTGGTTTATTTTAGAATTCATCCAGACCACTTTTAAGAACTTGAATTTGGTCCCTCCTAGTAGTTCAGCCTAACTGTTCCCAGGAGAATAAACTGAATTGCAGTTAACTTGAATTTCTCTCTCAAGTTGGGATTACAGTGTGCTTGTAAGATATCTCAGAGGCCCAATTGGAATTCCATTTCTATGGAGATTAGATTGGAACCTGCAACCAGGAATAATAAAGCAAAATACTAATGCTTTTCTTCTTTCAAGGACTGTTATAGGGCATTTCCCTCTACTTGCTGCGAAGTGTTATTTCAGGAACTTTCAAGTTTATTGTGTTATGCAGAACACTCGAGAACAAACTGTTTATTTGATTCACTGTCTTCATTAGTGCCCCAGTAATTAAAAACTGTGTTATTTTTCCCCTTGAGTTTATTTTTCCTTTTTTCCCCTCCTTTTGACTTGTAATTTTTTTCTATATCCATGAATTGTTTGGGGCATTACTAGTGATTTATGCAAATCTGGGCAAAAAGCCAACTGAGACTATAAGAAGTAGGGCAGAACAATTGTTAACAATGTTTTTTTAATGATTGGCTTTCTTAGAGAAATTCTTTTTTCTATTCACGCTGCCATCCCCCTTGGGGTTTGATGCTAAATCAAACTTCCAATAAGTGGGTAAGAATTAAGATGGCATTGTTCTGTAATTATAATTATATGTAGTTGTTTTCTGTAGATGGGATGATTTTGAATAATGATTTTGGTCACTGTGATATGTGAAGTTTTATAGAAAAAGTCAATACTAATTTGCTGAACAATTTGTTCAAATTTCAGCCTTGGATTTTGAGAATTAATTTTGAATTCTTCCTTGTTCTACATCTCATATTTTAATAAAAATATTAGTTTATTAATATTTGGTATTTGTTAATTAAGTTTTTTCCTATTATGTAGAGATATTTTCTCTATTTCACAGGTAATGAATACAAGCATTATATACATAATATGGCTTAACAAGCCTATATATGTGTATATATATGTACATATATATATGTAGAGAGAGAGAAGAAAAATGTCATCAACTTAATTATCACCAAATTAAGGTGGCAAAGCCTAGGAATTTGTCCCCAAAAATAATTTTAAAAAAGGAAAAGAATAGAAATAATTATAAATGTCAAAAAGCAAATAAAACAGGATCAGAATCCAATAGTTGAATCAGATGAGCTGGTTTAAAATTGAAAAATAAATTGTATTGCAGTTTTGGTCTAACTAAGTTTGTATGCTTTCTTTCTTAACACCAATACTCAAGAGACAAGTGATTCTCTGATAAAAATTTTTTTAAAAAGTTGATGCAAGAAAAATACGTTTATTCAGATGCTAGCAGCCTGAGATGAAGGCAGACATGCCCTGCAAAAACGTTTTGGTTTCAGTTTAGTGGTTGACAAAGGGTTCCTTGGGAAAGCAAGTTAGCAAAAAAAAATATGGGAAATGGTTTGGAAATGATTAGGATGAACTCTAATAAGCTCCTGGAATCTTTTCAAAGCACTGGGTTTTGGTTTTTTTATGATATCAAAAGGAGTTCTTGGGCATGCTGGGGAGTGTTCTCTGTGGACTGGTTTGCTCTTAACCTACTCCATCTGTCTCTGGACCTGACTCAACTTTAAACACAAAAAACACAAGAGTGTCTTTTAAGATTGTGATTTTGGGGACTGAAGATAGTACAGCCTTGGACCTGGTCACCCAGATTCAATCCCCAGTACCTATATGGTGACATCTGAAGACAGAGCCTACAGTAAGAGTCCGAGTAAGCCCTAAACACCAGGGATGAGGCTCAAGACCTTCCCCGACCACCACCTAAGAAGAAGACTAGGCATTGGGACAAGAGCCATGGGACAAGTATACATTGTGCAGTTTCTCACACGTGAATGTCTTATACTTTCCCTCTTTCTTGACTCTTGCCCTAACTCTTCATCTTTTAGTGAGAGAGTCATTGTAGGAGGAACTTTCTGGTGTTTAATGTCTGATTACTTACACGATGAAAATGACTAAAGTCAAGCCATATTAGAAAGTAGTCGAAGAGCCATAGAGATAGTATCATAAGTAAGGTACTTTTTCTTGCAAACAGCTGACAAGGATTTGATCCCTGGCATTGCATATGGTTCTCTCAGCATCAACAGGAGTGATACTGGTGCACAGAGTCAAAAGGAAGTCCTGAGCACAGACAGGTGTGGTCCTAAGACCAAATAATAATAATAATAATAATAATAATAATAATAATAATAATAATAATAATAAATAGGAGTGGCTATATATTGGCAAAATATACTGAAAATATTTAGAAGCAAAGAAAGGCAGATACTCAGCAGGTTAAATTAGGTCACAATTATTAGGTCACAATTTATAAAGTAAGCACTACAACAAGCTTCCTTCCTGATAATCATGAGCTTCTCTATTATTCTAATGTTTATTTTGTTTTATTTCATTCATATGTTTGTTTGTTTTTCCTGTTTGCAATGCAGAAGAGAAAGCATATGTTCACTGTATCACCGTCATCCCATTGTTCATTGATTTACTTGAGCAGGTGCCGGTAACTTCTCCATTCGTCCCAGTCCTGAGATTTTAGCAGCTTCTTCTTACTCATTTTTCCCAATGATTGGAGGTTCTTTACAGGATCAAGGGAATGAGACCTGTTATTGTTACTGTATTTGGCATATCAAATACACCACGAGGAGCTTTCCAGGCATATGTTATCTTTCAAAATATGACTTACTTCAATAAGCATAATATAATAATCACTGATCTTATATGTTGGCTTAATTTTTCTAAAGGTGTAAAGGAGTAAGACATTACTTTTTCAAATGCTCATTCGGTTAATACTACATCATTTGTTGAAAATAGTTTAGTATTATCAAATTTTATTGCACCTTTGTTGAAAATTAATTGCCCATGTACATATAAAACTTCTCAATGCCCAGTTCTGTTTCATTGGAAATCCTTACTTTCACTAATGATGTGTCAACTATTGTAATTTCGTAGAAAATATTGAACAACCCATAGTAAAGTCTCTTCCACTGTTCTTCTATTTCAAAATTGATGTGGCTATTCTAATCATTTGAGTTTTCATATAAATCTTATAAATATTTTACCAATTTATTAAAAAATGCATGCAATCTTTGTATTTTGTATGGATTTTCTATAGAAAAATAATTAAGCATGGTAGTAAAGATTAGAAAAACTAAATCATAGTAAGACTAATGTCAAATACTAATATGAAAATGAACAAGTTACTGATTGAACATGGATAATTCTTAGAAACTTCTTTAGAATAGATTAGAGACTTCTTACCAAATGATCTCACTCATGTGTGGGTGCATAAGTAAACATAGTTCATAAATAGTATCAATTGATAACAAATGCTGGGTACTAAAGAAAACAACTAAATACACTATAATAGGTATTCTAGTTAGGTGGGGAGAGGATGACTGATGTGAACAAGGGCATGAGTGAGGTTTCTTAAGCAATTTGATGGTGTCCAGGTGACATAACTATGTAACCAAAGCCATAAATGTCAACAAAAGTGTAAGCACATAGTATAAGGTATAGTTACATTTTTAAATAAAGTCTTCTTAAATAAAAATCATATGCTTTTTCCTTAAGATATGGTGTGTGCCTTTTATTAAAATATTAATACTTGTTTAATTATTCAAATGTATTTTGAATGACATATTTTATTTTGTAAAAAAAATGGGTGTGTGTCTGAAAACTAATAAAGAAGCATTTTATTCAGTTTTAAAAGCAATGATGCAAGTGTGTAATCTAGTTTCAGAGGTAAATATCAAACAGTTTTTCTGCTTAAGAAATTATTAGGAACATTAATCTCTGAAGTTATTCTAAATACTTTGCTCTTTCCATTTCCACTTTTAATGTCTTTTCCAATTATTTTTTCTTCTCTGACTCATTTCTTCTTAGTTGCAATATGAAAATCACACTAATACACCAAAGAAAGAACTCTGATCTTGCCGGAATATTTCTTCAAAATATTAGTAACACAAAATAATTGTGATATCACTCTCCTGCTGTGTTCATACACTTTAAGAGAAAGTGTGTACACTTCCTAAGGATCATCCACTATTAAAGAAATGATTTCACATGTTATAATGCTGAAATGTCAAATTGTTAACAAAGATAATGAAGAAATCTGCTGTTTAGGAAATATTCTTGATGATTTTTGAATTATACTTCATAAAATTTTGTATATTGTACTTAACTTTCAAGCCAACTTTGACAAGTGGCCTCATCTTGTATTGTTCAAATTCTAAATTACAAAATTTAACCAAAATTCTCTTTATAGGAGTTTTAAAAAGAGTCAGAGAGACAGTACAGGAGATAAGGCATTTGTCTCACATGGCGCTGATTCTGGCACTGTTTATAGTCCCTGGACCATATACAGGAGTGATGCCCGAGGGAAAAACGTAGAGTAAGCCAGATCTCTGCCAGGTGTGGCACCAAAATAGAAGAGTAGTCTAGGAATCTCTTTATTTCTTTTCTTTTGTAAACTCTTAAGATAAATTTAAGAGAGTGTCTGATCACAGATTATCATATTGGAGAGAGAAATGAAATGTTATACAAGTTCTTGCTTATTTCTTCTACATTGTCATGAGGCATTCATTCAGTCTTAGCCTGGATATCTCTAACATAGTTCCAAATTCCAAAGAGGCACAATATATTTCAGATAACACTAACCCATATATTCTCCTAAAAGTAGTCGTATAGTCATCATGCAACATAGGAAGGATACTTTCCAAGGCCAGAGATACTACCATGGGTAGGGCTTGCTTTGCATACACTAACCTGAGTTCAATCCCCGGAGTGATCTCTGAATTCTGTTGGGTATGATCCCCTCGCCCCCCAGAAAAAAAACGAAGAAAGGAACTTAAAGAATTATTCTTTTTTTCCTAAATCCCTAGAGGCATATATGAATCATTTAAAGGCAATCTCTATTAATTTAATTTGTTTATAATTTTGATTTTTTATTATTGATCAGGCTCTACTTTATAATATTGCTTTAGTTTATACACATAGACCCTAGATACATTAAACAATTTTTTGGTTTATCTGACTTCTTTTCAGTGCTAAAAGATTAGTTAATTGGAATTAATTTATCTTCTTGACATTTTATGATGAAGCAGTAAAGTATATTTTCTTCTTTAAACTCATAAATAGCTGGGAATTAATGAGAATGTTCAATTCTAGATGGGAAGTTAAAAGGGTTGTGTCTAAGTACCATCTTGCTTATCTTATTTTAAATAAGTGTTTCTCAATTTTTTTCTGACCATTTCTCCATTTAACCTTGTTTCTGTCAGGGTAACCGTAAATTCCACCCAAACTTGATGCTTATAGAACCCCTGTCCTACCAGAAGTCTTGTGCTGTGGTTCCCCATTTTACCTGATATTCACCTGTGGTCCTTTTGTAATATCCAAGGTTAAGAAATGCTGGTTTCAATGGAAAACAAATTATCTAATGCTTCCTTTTCAGCAGGTCTGACTTTAGGGGAGAGACTTTCCAAACAATAATAGTGAGTTTTGTTGAAATATTGTATGCAATCAAAGTGAAAGTAAAGTGAAATTTATTAGTTACACAGGCGGGGGGGCTTAGGGTGGGGGGGCTCGGGGCGTGGGGGGGTTAGGGGTGTGAGAGGTCGGGGTGGAGCTATACTGGGATTCTTGGTGGTGGAATATGAGCACTGGTGAAGGGATGGGTATTCGAGCATTGTATAACTGAGATTTAAACCTGAAAACTTTGTAACTTTCCACATGGTGACTCAATAAAAAATTTTTAAAAAAAAGAATAAATTAAAAAAAAGTACTTTAAAAAAAAGAAAAAAAAAGAAATGCTGGTTTATATATTGTCTTTAGCAACTTCTTAACTACCCCAACCTTTTGTTTGTTGATCTACTAAAGATGAAAATTGGGTTTGTATTTTTTTTAAGATAGCATATATGAAAACCGCGGGAGTTGGGAGGACTTGACATATAGCTGCATACCTCAATAACTATTACCTGACTCCAAATCACAAAATAACATTAAATCATTGTTTTGGTTATAATGACCTTTCGATACCCTCTGAAAGTTATACCAGATGGCAGCTGCTACCTTTTGAACATAAATAGGACTGATCACAAATTGGACTGGTCATAAATAGAGGGTATGTTATTCATGTCCAGACTCTGCCACCTGCTATCACTTGGAATGAAATGTAGTTTTTAGAAATGTGATTTTTTTTCTCCAAGGTGTAATTTACACTGACATCAACATTCTCTCCAAGTTATGGGTTTGAAGAGAATATCTTCTCCCCAGAACTATCATGTTGGAAAGTGCTGACTAACTGAACACTAAAATATTCAGTTACCATTAAATTCTAATGAATGTAAAATCCACATTAACATCTAATTAAGTCATTATGATTAGTGCTGTGCAATGCATACTTTATCATCTTGGATACCTTAACATACTTTTATCTTTGAGGCAACTAAGCTAATTAAAAACTGCTGTTTGCTGAACAGATCTTAAGAACTTTATGATGCAGAGTGACCAATGTAATTAACCTCCTTATAAAGTTTTTCAAAACTTGAATTTTCTACCAATACTAGATTACTCTAGAGAAAGACCAGTTTTGAAAATAAAAGCTTTAGTGTGAATTTTGGGAGGAAATTTGCTTAGATCGATATGATATAAATAATTTATCTCAGGGGAACAATCTTGAGACATTCTAAATCACTAGCTAAGCTGTTGTTTTAATGGGGGTGAATATCTGTGTTCATAATAAAAATCTCACCTTTTTTTTTTAAGTTGGTTGTAGGGAGCATACCCAGAAATAGCAGGAACCAGAGCATTCTTGTGGATGCCATAAGGTGGTGCTGGGGCTTGAAGCTCAGGGGTTTGCACATACAGTATCTGTGTTTTATTATTTGGACCACATCCAGATTCCTCACTTATGCATCTGGATTCCTGGTGATATTTTTATATACATATTTTAATCTAAATACTATACATGCACAGATATATTCATGCCCAATTCTTGGCATATTTTGAGCAGATACATTTGTACTTTAATAAGATATGAAATTTAAACCTTTGGTTCCACCCAAACTTGATGCTTATAGAACATTACATTTGATTTTTGTGTGGTTATAAAAAAAATCAGATAGACTAATCCTTTGTGTGCTTGTAGAATGGAATACTACAAGCACTACACTTTTTTATAAAAAAATCAGGTAGACTAAACCTTTGTGTGATTGTAGAATGAAGAGTATAATGCAAACATGTTGTACAGACCATCGTTAAATTAAAAAGATTGATATGTAGTAGCTATTAGCTGCTGTAGTCTTAATAAAATTAAGATAACTGTGAACTTCTTTGAAAAGAATTTATAAACTTTATATAAAGGATAATTTATAAAGAACTTTATAAAGATAACTCTTTTAAGCAAACAGCAGAACAGTGGAGAAAATTTCATTGGATAAGCTGAAAATGCCATGTCTGTTTTGCTGCCAGAGATTGAGTATCTTGAAAGATTTGTTTTAATCCCTTTATAGTATTAGTTGGGCATCACAAATTGGGCATTTCATTTTAACACAAAAGAGCAAGAGATTAGTTTGATTCTGAATGATATAAAGAGAGTAGCAAATTAAGCAATTTGTTCAAGGCAAAATCATATCCATAAGGATGAAGCAAATTTGTGTCAGTTAAAAAATGCAACTTGATACCAGAGAGGTAATATAGCAGTTAAGTTCTTACCTCAGATGAGGTCCATCCATGTTCAAAAACTGGAACCATATTTGTTCTACTGAGTACTGTCAAAAGTGTTCCTAGAGCACAGACGAGTAATAAGTCTGAGTACTTGCAAGTGTGGCTTGGGGAAATATACTACAAAGACCAGTTCCAATAACAGCACTGTGTGAACTCACTGACCCAGTTATGGGCCCATGTGAAGGATAACATTGGGTTTGTCTTTTCAGCCTTTCCACAGGGAACTTAGTTTACCTTAAAGCAATGCCCTTTCTATATGGACACAGGAAGACAGTTAATATTATGCTTTGTAACTCGGGAGCTGATTGACTTCAATAATATTTACTCCTGGGCATCTGCTTTCTAAACTCAATTGCCCTTAGTTCCTCGCACCCCAAATGCAGGGTCCCGACGAGGGACTGAATGGACCCAGGGCAAGATGTGAACTACCCTGGCATTGAAATGGGCCAGGTCAAAGTGCCACAATACTCAATTGTAAGTTGAGAGGATGGACATAGACAAATGCTGTCATGATCCAAAAGTAACGACGAGACTAGGATCCTGCTGGGGTTAGGAAGACTAACCTGACCTGAGGACTATGGTCTAGAAAATATAGTGAGATGTTTTCAGGAAGAACCAAAGTTTAAGTTTATACTTCTTACTGTGTTCATACAGAATGACATTGCTAGAAATATTTGAAGTAGACTTACTACAACTATTTAAGTGGATTACTAGCTGAGAAAAGAAGAAAGCGACATACCCATATTTGGATCCCACCCTTAAGCAGATCTCCTACTAATCTGGAGTAATCTCCTTAGATGACATTTTGTTCTCCTGGAGGAGTGGTCTTACCCCTTTTTTTTGATTTGTTAATGTTCAACCCACCTTTGTGTCACCACCCCATGTGGTTACTATATAAACTAAGACTATAGGATAAGTGGGGGAAAAGACACAGAAGCAGAGCACAGAAGAGAGAGAAGACACAGAAGCAGGGGAGAAGACACAGAAAGGAGAAGACACAGAAGAATAGAGAAGACATAGAAGCGAAGGAGAAGACACAGAAGCAGAGCCCAAAGAGAAAGAGAATCAGGGAGTCTCAGAAGAGACCAGAGGAGAGATGACAGAGACAGAGAGAGATCAGAAGAGAGCAGAGGAGAGACTACAGAGACAGGTACAGAGATAGAGAGACAGACAGAGAAGAGCACGGCGGCACACACAGAAGCAGAGCAGAGGAGGAGCCATCCCGATCCAGTCTATGCATAGCGGCTTGAGAGCACTGAACACGAGTGGCAAGAGAGAGAGAGAGAGAGCGCCACCCCAAGAGCCCATGAACAACACACACACATCACCCCCTCCCACGCGTGTGCCTTTATATTTTTTACAGGCCCACATGCACAGCGTTGCTGACTAGAGACCCCGCTGTCCCCTAAGAACCGCTTGGGAGACTAAAATAAACTAAGGCATCTTGAGGGCAGGTTCATTTTCTTTAAAATTTACATGGGCTACAGGAGCAAACATAGTGTATGTAGCAAATATTTGTTTACTAAGCAGTCAGTGCTGAGTATATCAAGTATTTGAAAAAGCAAATCACCTTAGGAGCCTCAGAAAATACCAAATAAGTAATGATAAAAAAAAATTGTACATAGTGATGTAATCAGATGAAACCATATATACATAAATGATCTAAAAGATCATAAGGCTGAAAGTTTACAAGGCTCATTTTTAGAACTCTGACTACAGACCAAAAAAACAAAAGACTATTTTTAGATAACAACAAATCATGGGTATCAACTCAAACTGAAGTCCTACATTCATTTTAATCAGGGCTAAGCAATCAGTAGAACGTGTCAATGATTTTCCCTAAAAGTGATTTACATTAAGGTGTTTGACAGGTCCAAAGAATTTTAATATTATAGAGATTAATATCTAGCCACATCAGAAATAAAATTTTTCTGGTGGGAGAGATAGAAGAGCAGGCAGGACACTTGTCGTGAATGCTGCTGTCCTGAGTTCCATTCCCGGCACCGTATGTTGTCTCCTGAGTACCTCAAAGAGTGATCCCTGAGCACAGAGCTGGTATTAAGCTCTGAGCACTGGTGGATGTGACACCCCTACTCCACCTCCGCCCATAGAGAAAAACATTTCTAAATTAATGTGCACTAGATATTGAGGTATATTAATTAAACTTGTATTACCAAAATATTATATTTAGGAGCTTGAGAAATAATATAGTGAGTAAAACACTGGATTAATTCTTGAGTATAGCCACTGAGCACTGCTATATGTAACTCTCCCACCGACCCCCCAAAAAGAAAAAAAAGAAAAAGAAAGGAAATTGGAATTTAAAGTAATAGTTCAGCCAAACAGGCCTAAGAAAATAAGTATGCTCCTGTAATATCTTCAACCAAGTAAATCAAACAATGAAAAGGAACTGAACGTGATTTTGATAACTATGTTTTTATTTTGTAAAGATTAGAATGTTATGCATATGTAATGGGAAAAACTTGTTGGTGTAGTATTAACATATAGTTCAATGAGTGATAAAATGCAATATCTGTCACTGTGAATCATAACCACCATTAGGACACAGATTATTTTTTTTTACCCTTGGCTAGTTATTGGTATCTTAATAAATTTCTCCCTGCCCCAAATGTAACCAAAATTCTGAGTACTGGAGTTCAAATTTTAATTTGAACAATTGTTGTTTGTTGAAAAATTTTATGTAAATGGATTTATGCAGTATATATTCTTTGTATATAGCTTATTTGTCTCCAGATACTTTGGGAAACCAATGGTTATGCATGTTTTAGCTTAACAGTTTGTACTGGTACAGTTTAGTAGTTCCTGTTTGATTTGACACCATTGCTTATCCATATATTAGATTGAGGGACAGTCTTTTTCTATTGTTAGCTATTTTTCAGTGTTGCTATATGATTAATTCTGTTAAACCCAGCCAATATCTCCCCCAGAGAAATCACAGAAAGACCGTTGTGATGCAAGAAGCAAAGGTTCTTTATTGGCTAGCTCGGCTAGCTCGAACTAGGGCCCTTATCTGGCTCACAGACACAGTGGCAGCCTTCTCAAAATGAGCGGCCCCAAGTCCGAAAAGTGAGGGGCTTTTATGCCATGGCATTATATGACAGGGACTTTCTGTGGACCACCCGTTTGGCCACAGTCTGAGGGACTTTCCACTACTTGTACTTAGCTGATAGGGTATGAGTTGGAGTTACATAAGGGTTGCATAAGAGTTACATAAGGGTTATATAGAGGGGACTTTCCTACCTGCATCTGGTTGGTAACACTTTGTTGATCTCACAATAGCTACCTCACTTCAGGGAAATCTTGACTCAATTCCAGGAATTCTGGAACCAAAACCTAGGCTTAGCTTCTTCTGGCTTCTTCATGAGCCTGTCATGGCTCTGCCTTTCCTTCTATATCTCTCAATTCTACCAAAAATGCCCTTTTTTGGTCTTTTTATAAGCATATATTTTAACTTGGGTAAACAATTAGGAACCCAGGCAGAGAAACCCAGGTGTGCGGGACCAAGACTGAGATCTCTAAGCCTGCTCAGATTGGGACTGGCCCTTTTCCACCCAGATGCCCCATTTTCCAGTTGCTAGGCAGCCACATCCATAAACTGCCACTGGCACCATGTAATCCCACCAACGGCCAATATCCAGAGACTAAGACCAAGCTCCTGGAAGTGACATATTCTCCCTTGTTCTCCCTCTTGGAGAACCTGACAAACTACCAAGAGTCTATTGCTTGCATGGGAGAGTCTTGCAAGCTCCCTTTGGCATATTTATATCCCAAATACGAAAAGATATATACATACCTCTCAAAGAGCCCGGCAAGCTACCAAGTGTATCCTGGCAAGCTACCCATGGTGTATTTGATATGCCCAAAAGAGTAATGATAGGTCCCATTCCCCTGACCCTGAAAGAGCCTTTAATCGTTGGAAAAGATGAGTAAGGAGAAGCTACTAAAAATCTCAGGGCTGAGTGTAATAGAGACATTACTGGGCCAGTTCAAGTAAATCGAGGAACAACGGAATGACACTGATACAGTGACAGTGAAACAATTAGAACTAGAGTTTATGTGCCATGATTTTTCAAATTGTTTTAAAGTCCTACATTACCAAACAAATTACCCCATTCTCCTCATTATACTTAACATCATCAGTAATTTTAAATTTAAAACTTTCTTGATTGTATATTAAATATTTTTAATCCTGATATCTATGATAACTGATGATGTTGAACAATATTTTAGGTTGTTTAATGGCCATTTGTTTATAATTTTTATAAAATGTCAGTTCAAGTTCTTTTGTCCTGTTTTATTATTGTAGTTATCTAGTTTAGCTGAAAGATTCATTATTACTGGATTTAAAAAAATGCATGCTATATGGGTCTGAAAGACAGTGCAGTGGTTAAGGTACATAACTAGAATGTTCCCATCCTGGATTCAGTTCATGGCCTGCATGGTCCTCTTGCAACATGCAACCCTAGAGTCCCCCAGCAATCAAGTTGGCCTGAGTATCCACATCTTTGCAGGCACGAGTAGTATTAATTACTTGGATCCTTGGGCTCTTAATATATATAAAATCTGCTCTCGGGGATTACTTCTGGTGGGGCTCAGGGTATTATAGAGGTTGCTGGGGATTGAATCCAGCTCTGTTTCATTCAAGTCAAACATCTTACCTGTTGTCCTATGGTCCCCAATTTCACACCTTTACATAACATGTTACTGTTATCATAATCATGCCAAAGTACCAACATTTCTCCAACAAAAATACTATTTATGCACATGGATTGCTCCTGGCTCTGCACTCAGGAATTACTCCTGGCGGTGCTTGGAGATCAAACCTAGGTCAACTGCATGCAAGACAAATGCCCTGCCCGCTGTGCAGGCTCCAGCTCCTGGGACTGTCTTTTTGTTCTGTGTCCAGGGATCTCTCCCGTCGCGTTTTGAGGACCACATGTGGTGCTGGGATCAAATCAAGGCCAACTGTATCCAAAGCAAGTGCCTTAGTCTCTGAACTATCTCCCTGGCCCCTGTTTTATAGGTGTTTGTGGGACATATCCAATAGTTTGTTTTACAGATTTTTAATTTTATTACTAACTTTCTAAATAGTGCCTTTTCTGTCTTCTTGTACTCACATAATTGTCATTACAAAGTTTTCCTTTTTGTTCTGCGATCAGTCCTTGTAAGACTGCCTTATCTGTCTAATATTAGTAGATATTTCAGTTTTATTTTTCATGAAGGGAGGCTCCTAGGAAGTGGTTAGGGCTCACTAAATCCCAGTGATGCTTGCCAAAGAGGCATGCCAGTTAAATGTTAGTGTCTAATGATGCAGTGCTGTTTGGACCCAGTGGTATTGGTGACCCTGGGACCATGTCCCAGCAGTAGTCAGGGGACTCCTTGGTACAAGGAATCGAATTGGAATATTTGCTCATGTAAAGCATGCCCCCTGGTCCCTGAGCTATCTCTCATCTATCCCTCGAACCCTTTTCAGCTTTCTTAAGAATACTCCTTCATAAATATTTTTCCCAGAGTTGCAGTCTATACATTTTAGTATTTGAGGTGATCTTTTGTTAATAGAATGCTTCATAGTTTTGATACAAATTTAACTGTAGCAGTTGATATGGTTATATTTAGATCCACAATGATTCTATCCATTTTTCATTTTTGTTTCATTTAAATTTTTATCTTTCTTTGATGACACATATTTTATTTTGAATAATTCAAAACATTTAAGCTCTTTGAAACTCCTTAGGCTCATTGAGGGAGCACTCTGCTTAGGAGGTCCAGGAGCCCCGTTGATGGTCCTCATCCATTTTTAGTGCAAGGACCTGAGGATGTGATGTTATATGAGCCTGCAACCCCCCAGGTTACACAGGGGGCACTCTGGCATTACTGGGGATCTTCAGGACACACCTGATGATGATGGGGACCAGGTGTTACCAAAATCTGAAACCAGGTTGGTGCATGCTAGGCATGTGTCTAAAGCACTCTACTATCTCTTGTCCTCAATTATAAGAATCCTATCCTATTTCTCTAGATGTAGACTATGATTGTGTATTTCAATTTTTTTCCAATTTTAGGCTTATTAGTTTGTTTTTAATTTTCCAGGAGTAATTTTCTTTCTTTTAATTACTTCAATGTTTGCTGAATATTATATCTGTAAGTTGACAATTTAACATTTGATTTTTGTATTATTTCCCTTCATATACAGACTTTCAACTCATTTTTCTATTTTCTGTGCTTCTGGGGAGAAGTTGTTCATACTTTTCTCTAAAAAACTGAAGTGTGTTTATTTTCTTTATTTTTAACTCTGTCTTTAAGTAATTTTTATTAATCTATCATCAACTCCACCTATTCTTTATGTCTTCCTCAATTAACTTTGATTCTATCTGTATTTTTTCTGTTATTCTGTTTTTATTTTTATTTTTTTAATTTTTTAAATTTTTTTATTTTTTGCTTTTTTGGGTCACACCCAGCGATGCTCAGGGGTTACTCCTGGCTTTGCACTCAGGAACTACTCCTGGCGGTGCTTGGGGGACCATATGGGATGCCGGGGATCGAACCCGGGTCGGCCGCGTGCAAGGCAAACGCCCTACCCGCTGTGCTATCGCTCCGGCCCCAAGTTATTCTGTTTTTAGACTGGAGCAATAGTACATCAGATAGGGCGATTGCCTTGCATGCAGCTGACCCAGATTCGATTCCTCCGGCCCTCTGGGAGAGCCCGGGAAGCTACCAAGAGTATCCCTCTTGCACAACAGAGCCTGGCAAGCTACCCGTGGCATATTCGATATTCCAAACACAGTAACAAGTCACAATGGAGACGTTACTGGTGCCCGTTTCAGCAAATCAATGAACAATGGGTTCATGAGGACAGTGCAACGCTTTTTACTTAGAAAACTTCCTGACATGTTAATCATGAATTTACACAGTGAACTTTTACTGCTATATTTCCTCTTGGCTTATCATCATTGTTTGGGTTAGGGTATAAGGTCACACTGGGGTTAAACAATGCGAACCTATGGCCATTTACCTGCAACATCAGAAAATTCTCTTTTCTTTGGATGTCACTCACTTATTCCTTATAATAATCCAAATACTGCTATGTGCAAAATTTTCTCTGAAGAGGCAGTTAGTGTATTTGCTGTTGTCTGCCTCCTGGCCCCATTTGTTTCTCCTTACCTAGAGTCTTTTTACTTTGTATGTATTCTATATGCCAAAAACAGTAATAACAAGTCTCACAATGGAGACATTACTGGTGCCCGCTCGAGCAAATCGATGATCAATGGGACAACAGTGCTACAGTGTTATTCTACTTTTAAGCTCTTAAATCACCACATAGCTACCTATTTCCATTGAGTGATTTTTATTCCACATCCAAATTCACTTATTTTATTTCACCTTAAAATATTTACGATATTGCAGTGGAGTTTTTGTCTCCTTATACTCACAGTTCTTTATGAACATTTTTTTTTTTTTTTTTTTTTGCTTTTTGGGTCACACCTGACGAATCACAGGGGTTACTCCTGGCTCTGCACTCAGGAATTACCCCTGGCCATGCTCAGGGGACCATATGGGATGCTGGGATTTGAACCCGGGTCGGCCGCGTGCAAGGCAAACGCCCTACCCGCTGTGCTATCTCTCCAACCCCACTTTATGAACATTTTGTATTATAAGTATTCACTCTTGTCTATTTATGCAATTATAAATATTTTTATGAAAATTGGACAGTATAAATAATGTTTCATGGTGTTTCTAGTTCTAGTTATTTATGTATATTCTTATTTTCTTAATAATAGATGGCGGGCCGAAGCTATAGTACAGCAGGTAGGACATTCGCCTCATATGCCTCTGACCTGGGTTCAATCCTCACCATCCCATATGGTCCCCCTAAGTACTATTAGGCACAATTTCTAAGTGCAGAACCAGGAATAACCCCTGAGCATTTTCAGGTATGACCCAAAATGCTAATGCTAATAATAATAAATGATAAATGCTAATGCTAATAATAGTAATAATAATAAATGGCTTCCATTTCTGGCTTCAAACTGAAAACTGTCTTTCCCTATATTTATAGCTGCTAATGATTTTATTTTGTTCTTATACCTTCCAGATTGTGCTAATTTTTAAAACTTGATTCCTTTTTGATATTCTCTATGTCAAGGATTTGAGTGAAGATATGTTCATCCTCTTTGCATTTTTTTTTTTTTGCTTCTGGGAGTTCCTCATAAACTGTGCAGATTTTCTGCTTCCTGTGGGCTTCCCACACCTTCATGTCAGTATTTCTGCTGACTGAACTGATGATGGTTGGGGAATATGCTCAGATAAGAAAATCTTAACCTCATGGTTCTGGGTTCATGTAGCTCTGTCACTAGTCAATTTATTGCTTGTCTCTACCTATTTTTTTGTCATGCCTCTGAGATCTCCTGTACATGTATTTTTTAAACCTGTCATACAGGAATCCAGACAATATATGCTTACATTTGGGTCTCACTCCTGGGATAATTGTTCTGTCAGGTTTTCTTCTTTACATTTTCATCTGTTTCCTGCCTCTGAACTTCTCATCGGTAGTTACACAGATTGATTTTTTTCTTCCCATAAAGTTTCTCTGCTTTTGCTATGAAAGTTGACTGATACCACTGAACTGGTGACAACTTTCCAACCCTTGTGTTGTTGAGTTTCTTGAGATTAAATTATTCTCTAGAATCTCTCAGCAATTGGATATATGAATATATTTATGTATTGCCTAGGGGCCACCCCCAGTGGTACTTAGAGTCTTGGAGCCACTCCAGGAAGTGGTCAATCTACCTGGTAGTATTTGCATTATGGTTCAGTGTTTGGTTAGGCAGTTGCAGCATGCTGACGGGCCACTGTGACTAACCCAGTCAAGCTTGGAAGCATCAATAGCTATATCTTGCAGTGTTCAGGATGCTGTATTATGTGGAAGAGAGACCTCAGGACCTCACACATACTAGGCATCTATCACAAAACTTGGACATCTCGCCAGAACTATGTTACTATTTTAATAATAATCATAATACTTGAACTACCTTCCCAGAATTGTTTTCCTATTTTAATATGATTTTATCAAAATGTTTACCTACTTTTACATCTTTTTTTTTTATTTTCAGGGTTTTTGTATGAAGTACAGTCCCTCCTCTCCATTATTGGGGAACATTTATTTCTTATAATTTTTTTATCATTTTTTTCTATTACTGAATAGAATTACAAAAGCATTAGCTTTGAATTCTGTCAGATTTCTTTTTCTGTTTTTGTTCAATAAAACATTGATAGAGATGGAAATTGAAATTATGCATCTATAATTAAAGAAATGCAAGGATTAGTTAGAAACTAGCATAGACAGAAGAGGGTAGAAAAAATTTCCATCAGAGTCATTTAAAGGAAGCATTCCTTTACAATACATTGATTTTTAACTTAATTATAGAACTTTACTATAGTTCTATATGAATATAAATTCACTGTTATAAGAAGTCAGTTTGTTATAATTCTTATAGTACCCCCTAGAAATCTTATATATAAATATGAAACAAAACTCTGTCCACATTAAGTAAAATCCAATAAGAAAATCCTTGAAAAATGCCTCCAATATTCCCAACCATAATATACCTTATGATTAAATGATTTTATAACCAGACTCTACAATATAAATAACTTGCTTTGTTATATTTATATTGCAGTGGTCAAATATATTTCTCATTGTTGCCGATACCTAATAGACCGACCCATCCTTAACATTGTTTTTATTACTTAACTTATATTAAAACTTATGAGTAACATCTTCTCTTTTAGTATTACGACTTTGATAATTTATGGGAATGAAAGTAGAAAGGCTTCAATTGGTTGGTCTAACTACGTTTTTGCAGTCCTTCGACTCCCTTATGCCCTTCATCTTTCATTGCCCAATCCAGTTTCTGTTGTTCATTATTGAACTAATTCTGCAAGCAATTTAATACCTGTCTCTTGGCAATCTTTCTACTAAGGTCCAGTCCTCCTGACAATAGTCTTTGGGTGTTATTCTCCTACTATGTTTATTTATATGACCCAGCAATTCTGTTATTGGAAATAAACCCTAGTGGTCCCAAAACATTTAGGGAGGCATTAGAGTATATTAGATATGTTAGGGTACAATATATATGTATATGTATATATATTTTTAAAAGTAATATTTAAAAATACAGGAATTTTGTCTAATCCATCTTTATTCCTCTTACACACAAACCAGTGGTTCTAAAATTAAATTCAGTGAAATAAAATTGCATAGGGATTATTTAGTTTCATTGAAGATTCAGGAATCCAGTGCAACTAAATTTGGGTAGACAATCCTAAAACTTGAGATTCTATTATAGATGGTTTTATATTTCAACTGGAAAAAAAAAACAGAACTGGGCCAGTGCTTTTGAAGAATCACTGCATGTATAAATATACTAGGTATTATAATAAAATACATATTAGTATTTTCATACTAATTATAAGCTTAACTATTTTGGGTTACCTAAGTTTTTGCCTAGGATTCTGTATTTCAAACAAGATCTTAGGGATGGTCTAGTATGCAGGTGTATGGACTACATTGTGAGTAGCATGAGGTTAAGACAATGCTTCATTAATAAGTATATTTTGTTCAGTATTGTTGGTAAATTGAAAGAATATCCACACAAACAATGCCTAAATTAGCCTTATAGTATGTATCATCTCATGCTAAATTTTTTGGAACAACATGTTTTGCACAGAAGGATACCAATTTTATCTTTGTATATTCTCTAGAGCTCATAGTATAGTGTCAGGGAAATAGAAAAATTTCCCCTGAATCCAGATCAAAGAATAAATAAAATAACCAACCAACCAACTAAAATGATAGAGTAGATGATTATGAATCATTTGAATCTTACTTTTACATGATATATAACAAACAGCTATTTTATTTATCAGATAAGTAGGGCATTCAACCAGAAAGTAACTGAGGAACAATGATGATGGGTTTTGGGCACTTTGGTGATGGTGAAGGGGCAGCAACTTTGTACATTAAAATGATAAATATTTGGGGACTTTTAGGGTATATTTCCAGGAATAGAATTTCTGGGTCACATAAATAAATGTCGCAGAAGAATAATACGCAAAGACAATAGAAACAAAAAACAGGAGGACTTAGTAGAAAGCTTGCCACAATAAAGGGAGGGTTGTTAGGTCAGAGAAGGGATCTCCATGACAATGACAATGAGAATTGATCACTCTGGACAAAGAACTAGGTGCTAAAAGGAGGTAAAGTCATGTGCATGATATTCGTTCAGAAATAGTATTGCAACCCCTAGTGCCTAAAGGGAAAAAGAGAAAAGTATTCTGCCATAGAGGCAGTTTAGGGGTAGGGAGGGAAAATGGGTACATTGGTGGAGGGAAGTGGTAATTTGTGAAGGGATAAGTGCTTGAATATTACATGACTCAAACTCAATCATGAAAAACTTTGTAATTTTATATCTCATGGTGATCCAATAAAGAAAAAATAAAACATATAATAAAACCAAGAACGTTAAAATTATTTTAATCATATTCCCTTACCTTAATCACTAAAAATGGTGTTTATAATTTTTAAAGGTAACAAGGAAAAAATAACAACAAGCAGATTATTTTAAAATAGTGGCTAATCATATATTCAATAACTCATGTTTTTTAACTGCACTCTTGACTACACTCTCCTATCTTATCACTTTGTGATAGCACAGATTTGTTGAATTGTTTTGTTGAAAGAATTGCCTAATGTTTCACATATATATAAAATATATAATATAATATATGTGTTTATGGGAAAGTATTATTTCAGAGATTATACTACTTGCTTAAGATTAATGGAATTGAGGTATAAAACTGTTAATAATACAAAAGTCCTCAATTTGATGTCTGGAGTTTAGTAAAAGTAGGATAGAAGTCTTAACTGCTATGTTAAGTTCCCAAATAATCCTATTTTATAGTTGAGCACTAGTGAAGAATCAGTAAGCACTCTACTCTGTCAATATTAAAATGATGATTTATGAGTGATAGTATTTATAAATGGGAAAGGTACAGGGAGAACTGATTACCAGAAGTAGAGCCAAAAAATTCCAAACACAGTTCTGTGTTTTGTTGTGTTTAACTATTTATTGACTTTTTGTTGAGAAAACCTTCTAGTTACTTTATAATTTTGGCAGATTTCCTATTTTTGATTTGAATTTCACTGTGATGTTCATTAGAGCCTATGGAAGCGTCTCACATTGAGATAGGTAAGGAACACTGGGAGTTTATGAATTTGGGAGATATATAGGGAATTTTCAGCTCTTCAATTTCGAGGTGTGATTGATCACTTACATACATTTGGCAGAGGAAATTTTCTTGGAGAGATTAACTCAAGGACCCTCTTTGTCTCCCAGGGACATCTACATTGCTTTCTTTCTCTCTGGTTGGATATGTTATCAAGACTTGCAGTTGTTTGGATAAACCAGTGAGATGAGGATCCCAAAACTTAGTTCTCTGGGTTCTGAGAACAAGCAACTTTTACCATAAATTCCAGACGAAGTCCTCAGGCCACTTCAGCTTGTTCTTCTCCATGGGGGTCCTGTCTCTTAAGTCATAACAGCTTGCATCAAGACCATGCGTTTATGTGTAGGATAACATTGGTTTGTCGTTTCTCACTGGCCACAAGGAGCTTAGGTTTATTGGGTTACACCCATCACAGTGCTCCCAGGCACTCCCATTCCTCTGTGTTTATTTGTAACCTCTTCTCTGTTCTTTGCTTCCCCAACCTGCCAAACATCTTTATCCCCAATTAGACTCTTGACTTGTAAGGTCAGATCCTTCTAGGACATTGAATTTATATTTGTAAGTGAAGTATTGCCTTTTTCTTCTCCTTATGTCTTTTGCATGATTATTTTAGACTAATGTCCTTTTGGTTTAGACAGAGGAAGACAGTTAATGTTATGCTTTTGTAACTTAGGAGTTAATTGACTCTGAATAATATTCACTCCTGGGCATCTGCTTTCTTGACTTAAGCCTCAGTTTCCCTTAGTTCCTAGCACCTCTAAAGCAGACTCTGACAGGGAATGGATAAATCTAGGGTAAGCTGTGAGTTATTGACATCAAAAAGGGCCAGGCCAAGAGCAATAATACTTAATTAATAGTTAAGAGCACGGTCATGGACAAATTTTCTGTCATGATCCAAAGAGTAATGACTGGATAAGGACCCTGCTTAGGGCTAGGAAAGACTAATCTGGCCTGAGCACTGTAGTCTGAGATCAATTGAGAGATATACCCAGGAGAGCTACCCTATGTATCTCTTAACACACTCAATGTATCTCTTACTATGCTCATACAAAATGGCTAATATTGTAGCACTATTACACTGTAGTCCTGTTGTTCATAGATTTGCTCTAGCGGGCACCAGTAACATTTGCCTCTATTGTGAGACTTGTTGTTACTGTTTTTGGCATATCAAATACTTTGTGGGTAGCTTGCCAGGCTCTGCTGTGCGGGCGGGATACTCTTGGTAGCTGGCTAGGCTCTCGGAGAGAGACAGAGGAATCAAGCTTGGGTCAGCCATGTGCAAGGCAAATGCCTTACCCATTGTGCTATCACTCTAGCTGGCTAATATTAAGAATTAGAATTAAGATGAATGCTTAAATAGTTACTGGACTAAGGAAAGGAGAAACACACCCCTAGGTGGTATTTTGCCCTTGAATAGATCTCCTGGCTGTAGGAAATCAGTAAAGCTTTTGTGTGTTGATTGTGCTACAGGACCTAGGTGTGTTTACTACCAAGAAAGCTTGCAGGTTGGGTGCTAGACCAAGGCGGTGAGATGGAGCACAGAGAGACTAGCATGGGATCAGGAGGAGAAGGGAATACAGGGCAGTGTGAGACTGGAATGGGGTGCTTAGTGAGACTGGAACAGGCATGTCGGGAGAATGAAATAAACAGCAACTGATCAACAACCAGCCTAGTGCCTTGTTCTCTCCTTCATGAGTCTGTTGGTAGTGGCTGCAGACCAAGGTGGAGAAGTGACACATGGCCGCTGAACACATGTGGCAAGTGAGACAGAATGCCACCACTTCCAATCACTTGTTTATTTTGTGATGATACATTTATGCCTTCTAGACTGTCCCATTTTGATGTCAGCGTAGCTGAGCCACTTGCCCCGGATCTATCTAAGTCCCACGGCGGCTCTCCCTTTTGGGGCATTACAAACTATAGCAACTGAAGCCTGAGTCAAGTACTCATGACCAAGAAATTATGCCCAGGAGTAGATATATTTCAGAGTCAATCAACTCCCAAATATTAGGAGCATAGCATTAATGATCTTTCTGTATTTAACCAAAGAACATTGCTCTATAGTAAAATATTACAAAGCTTACAGGAAAAATAGAAAAGCAGGTACAAATACACAGCACTTCAAATACAAAGCAATAATAATACAAAGTTCAGAATTACCTGAAAGTTTTGGCTTATAAGTAATCGAGACTTATAAATAATCGAGACTTGGGGAACTGAGACAATGAAAGGTATTATACAAAGGAAAGGGTAAGTTAAAACTTTAACTAAATTAAAGATGTTAGCAAGAGCACGATAAGCTATTTTGGGAGGAAGAAAAGTGGAAATTCACTGATGAAGCCTAAAGCATTTAGGGTTAATGTCCAACACAGAGGAAAAGTTAAAGGTAGACTTTAACTAAATTAGGGATGCTAGCAAGAGCATGGTAAGCTTCTCTTGGAGGAGGAAAAGGGGCATTTCATGAATGAAGCCTAAAACACTTAGGGTTAATATCCAACAATAACCTTATAGATGATTTGTCCAGTTAGGACTAAGGGGAATTTGGTGATCATTTTCTCTACTTATAATTTTTCTTTAAATGCTCAACCCACTTCTATCTAGCTAATTTGCATTTTAAAGTGTCCTTTATTTTATTATTTCTTTAAAATGTTTTGGAGATAGCTACACCCAATAATTCTCAGGGATTATTAATATCTCTGCTCTGGGGTCACTCTTGATTGCCTCAGGATATCATATTCAGTGCTGGAGATCAAAATAGCACTGGCTCATGCAAGGCAAGCACCTTAGCGTCTATGACTCTATTTCCATCCTGAAAAGTGCTCTCTTTTGGAGTTACTACTAAAACCTTTTTCTAAGACACAAGACCAATTTTATATCTCACATTTTATTTTGTTTTCTTCTCTGTTAATATTATCTTGCACTTATTTTATTCTTGATTTTTGTGACTCTAAACATTCCTGCTATTCAAATTACTTGGCAATTCTTCCTTGAAATGCTAATATTTCATAGATTTCTAGCACACTTTCTTGTCCTTTCTCATTTCACATAAAGTCCCGGAAGAATAATATCCATCAGTATGTTTTTAATTCCTCTCCATGTCAAGATATTGATAGCTAAAATATTTACTTTATTTTTATTTATTTATTTATTTTTGCTTTTTGGGTCACACCCAGCGATGCTCAGGGGTTACTCCTGGCTCAGCACTCAGGAATTACTCCTGGCGGTGCGTGGGGGACCATATGGGATGCTGGGGATCGAACCCGGGTCGGCCACATGCAAGGCAAACACCTTACCCGCTGTGCTATCGCTCCGGCCCCTAAAATATTTACTTTAAAGTGTGCATCTTTCTTAAATTATTGATATTTTATTAACTTGCATATTAGCCCTAAAGTATACTATAAAATCTAACTCAATGTAATTCTTTGATATACAGTTTTATGCTATCCATTCAAAGTATTTGAACTTAAGACCTCTTTTTATTAAATAAAGCCCCCATTTTCTGACTTCTGCAAACCAATTCTAGGTGTCTCACTTATCTATCACTTACTTCAAATCAGTCAAGTACTATTGTTTTATTTTTATAAAAAGTTATTTGAGAGGTACGGGTTAGCAATGATGCAACTTCTGGCAGAAATTTCTCTGGACTTATTATCCTTTGGGAGAAATTAGTATTTCTATACCCCTCACCAAACCACCTTGATTTCACTATTTGACTTTACTTCAGATTTCCATCTCATTTAGTATTTTCTCTCTATGTTTGTTTTACTACATTTAATAAACTACTCCATACTAAGTTATGGCTGACAAATAATGGTCTGTGATATTAAAGATCTTAGTCTTAAAATACAGAAATCCAAAACCTCATGGTTGCTATTGTGGCCACACGACCTCATATCTCTTCATTCTCAGCAATGGAAAACAAATTATCAAATTCTTTCTTTCCAGCAGGTCTGAGGTCTGACTTGGCGGGGTGACGGGACTCCAAACAATAATAGTGAGTTTTTTGTTGAAATATTGAATGTAATCAAAGTAAAGAGAAAGTAAAGTGAAATTTATCAGCTACACAGGCGGAGTCGGGGGCTGGAAGGCAGGCGGGTGGAGGGGAGGTTTACTGTGGTTCTTGGTGGTGGAATATGTGCACTGGTGAAAGGATGGGTGTTCGAAAGGATTGTGTAACTGAGACTTAAGCCTAAAAGCTTTGTAACTTTTCCACATGGTGATTCAATAAAAAAAATTTAAAAAGTTACTTGAGGACTTCACAGTATTTATTGGATATTATAAATATCTAGGATATTGAGTACTGGTTATCGTACATAACCTCTTTATATATCTTTCTGAAACAATTTTATTACTTCTGCTATTACCCTAATACAATTCTTCATTATTTCTCAACTACTCTAATAGTTTACTTAGGGTGTTATCTTTATGAACCAAATCAACAACTGATTATAATCAGTGCCAGTAACATGTATTTCTGAAACTGGGGTCTTTTCTGGTAAAGAGCTCAAATTAACAATTTGACTTACATTTCCATTGTCTTGTTACAAAGTCCATCGTATAGTAAACTCACTGGGAAAAATTTATTTGTGTAAAATAAAACTAGATTGGCTCAGGTACTATTTTCTGGGGCTGGAGTGATAGCACAGCGGCTGGGCGTTCACCTTTCATGTGGCTGACCTGTGTTCGATTCCTCCGCCCCTCTCGAGTGCCAGCAAGCTACCGAGAGTATCGAGCCTACACGGCAGAGCCTGGCAAGCTACCTGTGTGTATTGGATATGCCAAAAACAGTAACAATCAGTCTCTCAATTAGAGATGTTACTTGTACCCGCTTGAACAAATTGATGAGCAATGGGATGACAGTGACAGTGACAGTGACTATTTTCTGAATGCCTAATAAGACACTGTAATTCTGGAAAGTAACAGGAGAGATTTTGGTTCTATATGTATGGGCATTTAGCATCCCTACCCTACCTATATCATTGGGAAATAAACATTGCACAGGAACCCCACATGTTCATATTATCCTTTGGGAGAAATTAGTATTTCTATACCCCTCACCAAACCACCTTGATTTCACTATTTGACTTTACTTCAGATTTCCATCTCATTTAGTATTTTCTCTCTGTTTGTTTTACTACATTTAATAAACTACTCCATACTAAGTTATGGCTGACAAATAATGGTCTGTGATTGGCAATTTGAAGCTCTGCAGAAATGATATCAGAGAGTTAGCTTTAGTCTGGTGATACCTCCTTGTGTGGATATTTTTGCCTCCCACACTTCGTAGTAAATAATTATAATTGAGAAAGGTATGAATGTTGCTAAATGTATTGAAGTTTTCCACTTAGTCTATCTGATTTGAAAATGAATTGGGAGATTTGGTCCCCATTTTGCTAATACCTTAACTACACTTAAGAGTTTTTGATGGCAAGTTATTGTAAAGATAATCATATTCATAAACATTACAATCTCACCAGTAATAGTATAAGGTCAAGGGAAGCTGCACTGAATGTTTCATATTTAGGAGATATAGTTAATTCTCAAACATTCTAAGAGTGTTTTGGGGTCTGTAGAAGTATAAATAAAGAATTTTTCAGATCTGTTGTTTTGTCTTAACCCTTGTACCTGTAGTTTTGTAGTGGAGTTCTCAGGAGGATTTAGCTATAATTAATACTACTTTTAAGTCATGATCCACTTTCAGCTAAAATTTTGTGTTTCATAAGCTTACCTAAGAAATAGAAGCCTTAGTTAGACCTTTCCAAATCTCTCCTAAACCCTACACATTTTCAGCAATAAGATTTAAGTATGTCTCACTCCAAAAAGCCCAAGTTCTGTTTATTCTCATGTAATAATTTAATCACCCCTCTATGCAATTAATTCAATTTTAATCTGTTTTAAGGTATTATATGTGTTCTCTCATAATTTTTGTTTTTGTTTCTTTTTTTTCCACCTGTGATTATGGCAAATGACCCTTATATTCTAACAGAGCTCTATTTCACAAAAACATGCATTTCTGATTCCTCATCTAAACAAGGGTTTTGGGAAAAGTACATTTCTATAGAAGAAGAGTTCAAAGGTTAGGAAAAATAGTAGAAGGTAAAATAAGCTGAACAGTGGATCACATAAAAAGTAAAATGCTCAAATAACTTTACAGTTTTTCTTGTGGTAAATAAGATTGAAAAAATATTCCAGTTCACTACTATCTAAAAGTGGTAATAGATAACAATATATGAATTGATTGAAGATTTAAATGCAAACCCTTATTTTTGGTGATGTTTCAAGAATAGCTGTTCAAACTATAACACAATCTTTGATAGTTTGATCAATACTAGTTTAAGCAAAGATAAAACTAGCTGTACGAAATGTCGATTTGTACACAAAGGGGTCAATTCAGAGGCTTCTAAACAATTTTTCCTACAACTAGAGTGTTTCACTCTGCCACTTCAAGAGAGATCAATGTGCAGATATATGCCATCTGTTCTGCTGAAGCTGCAACCAGAAGAATATATCCCTACTATGGGATTTAAAGCAAGATGAAATACAACAATTACAAACATAGGCAAGTATTAGTCACTTGGAAAAACTATTGATTGCAACCCTCTTGTGTGGACAGGTGCCTGATCAAGTCAATCTGGACATGCAAATGAACTAAAAAACTTAGAACTTAAGTTTGAGAAGTGCATAATCATGTGCTAGATACATTAGAAAATTCTAACCTGCAGGGATATTTTCGAGACAGACATTTAATTAAAAAAATAATAATTCAATTGTTAACAGTTTAATAAATGACAAGTTGAAAATATGAAATTATGTTAAGGTTTATAAACAATAAGTGTCAGCCCATTTTTACTTCCATATATAAATGGGAAGTTATGTATATTAAAGAAAATTATGGATTTATTTGGAGTAATTTGGCTAAAATTACTATATTTTAAATATGCATGAGACTTTAAATAACCACTGGGGGCACAGTCATTATTAATCACTGGTCAATTTCAGGAATTCTCAAGAAGCCTATAGTCTGGTCTCAGAACTAATTACAGTATAAGAAGTAGAGACATGATTTCCCAGAACTTTATTATGCTATTCATAACAATGAATACTGGGTACTCTTGATCATGAACCTCAGATCAGACTTTCTAACCTCACAGTTTATTATGAGAGTTACATAATTTTAGAAACTATTGCATGAAAAGTAGGACACTTGCTTTGCACGTGGCCAACCAGGCTTAATCTTCAGCACCACATACAGTTTTCTGAGTACTTCCAGGAGTGATCCCCAAGCTCAGAGCCAGGTATAAACCCTGAGAACTGCCAGGTGTGGTCAAAATATATACATGCATATACACACACATGTAAATACATATGTATATATGCTTACATATATACATATCTAGACATTTTGTATATATTTGTGTGCATATATACACATATATATATGTATGTATATATATGTATGTATACACATATATACATATACATATATATATATATAGCTTAAGCCTTCTGCTCATTCCTATCAATTCCTGCTTCCATATTCCAACCCTTAAATTTTATGGGCCTGACAAATGTATAGATTCAGGTCATTGGGCAGTGAAGGGAACAGAAATAATATAAATTCTCTAGAATTTTATTTTTCCCTAGAACATAAAATTGATAACCAACTACTTGAGCAAAATGATGTATTATTCCAATTCACACATACAAGCTTAACATAATTTCAAAGATACAGCTAAAATTATTTATCATGTGCCTTTAAAATACAAAAATGGAGATGTTGTACCTATCTAAGAAATTCTTTGGGAAGAAATTTTATTTTGTAAAAGCAATGCTTTTTTCTAATAAACATTTTTTAATACAGAGGTGGGTCTGCATCAATATTCATGAAACAAATCATTGTTTTTTGTCACATCAACCAGTGTTCATAAATTGCTCTTGCTTGGGGTACATTTCTTGCAGTGCTCATGGACCATATGGGATGCTGGGGATTCACTCAAGGTTGGCTTCTTGCAAGGCAAATACCTAGATCCTTAATTATCTCTCTAACCATTCATATTTTAATCTAAATTAACTCTTTCACTGTGTATGCTTCCTCTTAGCTTTGTCAGCTTTTTATTGTAAATTTAATTTTTATTACAGGTTTTACTTTTATTATTTCATTATTAGTTTTCCTAACTCAAACTAGAATTTTACATTTAGTATAATTTAATCGAGTATTTTGCGGGCTTAAGAATACTCAAAAATGCTTTTGTTAAGTTCGTAATAAAAGATGTCTCCTAGGTTAATATTTCAGCCAGGTAAAGAAAGTCTCCTAATTTTCTAGATTCTGAAACAGTGTTTATGTGATAAACCCTGAAAGGGAAAAAGCTTAGTGAAAGTTAAGAACTTCATTGAGAACAGTGTAACACTGTTGTCCCATTGCTCATCAATTTGCTTGAGCGGGCACCACTAACGTCTCCACTGTGAGACTTGTTGTTACTGCTTTTGGAATATCGAAAACGCCAGGGGTAGCTTGCCAGGCTCTTCTGTGCAGGCGGGATGCTCTCAGTAGCTTGCTGGGCTCAGTGTATGATCTAAAATATCCTCAGACTTGAGCTGGAGAGACAATAAAGGGGTTAAGGAACATGCTTTGCATACAGCTATCCTGAGTTGGATCTCCAGCATCATATATGGTCCCCTGAGCACTGTTGAGAGTGATATCTGAGTACAGATCCAGCCGCATATTCTGAAAAACAGCACATATGGTGCTCAAACAAAACAAAACAAAAAATCCTCCAAGAATAAAGTGTAAATTAACCTGTGCTCAGAGGTTGCCTACGGGACCATGTGGTATTTGGTATCAAACTTTGTTCTCCTGCTTGCAAAGTACAGACCACTGAGCAATCTCTCCAACTCTTGCACTTTTATATAGTGAGGGAAGCCTGAACTTGCTTCCTAAACATGTACATTTATTGATGTATATCTTGTAGAATCTAATGGTCTAAAAATCCTCCAGCTTGCACTGGAAAGACAGTACAAGGGTTAAAGCACTTGATACGCAGATGGCCAATTTCAGTTTGATCCATGCGTGACGTATGGTCCCATGAGCAATGTCAAAGGTCAGTCCTGAACACAGAATGAAAATTAGCCCCTGAGTATTGCCATGTATCGCCAACCTCCCCCCTCCAAAAATTAATTGAAATAATTTTCCTCAGATGTACCAATGACTGATGTTTTTTAAGGCAATCCTACCATTCATTTTTTTCTGAGGCAGCTCTGAGAACTCTCTTAGCTCCCAGGCATAATTCATCTCTAACACCAAATTTTATTTTATTGCTTAATGATCACAAATTTGGTGCCTTTCTAGAACACATGTTACTTGTCTAAGTAATGTGGATGAGAGGATTAGGTTAGCTGTGTCCTCTTCTCCGGGTAATTACAGACTGACTCCGAAGTGTGCGAGAGGCTGCAATCTCACCCAAGGCTCTTGGTGCTCTCCCCTCCATATACAGGTGCTTTGCTCATTGAGCTCCTTGGGATTGCAGGATTGTGGTACCTGCTGTGTTGTTGACTGGGGATTATCATTAAATTGTGGAAATTATTTAAGAATATTATCATTTACCTCCTCAAAGTCAATAAGAAGATCCTTAATCATTTGGCGATGAATGTAGAATGTGATAGGGCAACACAATTAGGGAATGATCTCACATCACACTTTTATATAAACTAAAATAATCAAAGGAGCTAATAGTTTACCATATTAAGAAGATTGCACATCGGGGGCATAACTCAGGGGGCCTGGCTTAGAGTTCTGCCTATCATTGCCCTGCTGTATTTGCCTCTCCAATCAAAGGTTAGGCCTGCAAGTTATTTTTGCCCTTCCCCATTTAATACACCCATAATTAGCTCTACTCACTAAATTCACAATGAAGTTTTGGAACTAGTGAGAACTTGTGGTTTTGTTTCTTATATTTTAGTTAATAGTCATTATCCCATTTGTGAGATGCTATCTTGTTTTGATTGTAATTCCTTAATAAAAAGTAGAGATTGGGACTGGAAAGATAGTACAGAAGGTAGGATATTTGCCTTAAATGAAGCTAATCTAGCTTTAATCTTCAGCATTGCTCATAATCCTGAGCCCTGACAGGAAAGATCCCTGAGCACAGAGCCAAGAGTAAGCCCTGAACACTGCTGAGTGTGGGTAAACCCCTCTTTCAATTTAAATATCTCTAGTTTTTTTCACTCTATGCGCAAGGAAAATTTTTGAATAATCTTCAGTGAAGCAATATATAACTCATTACATGCAGGCACAGTTATAAAAGTTTAGGTTTATTTTTATATTAAATAACACAAATATTGTTATTAAACTTTTAAAATGTTGACATTCCTCTCAAGATTTTTTTTAAGGTTTGGGCAATACAATTACTGTTTAGATATTATTGATATTAACAGGCAGTTGGTAATTACTGATACATAAAATAATTTGATAAGTTAAAAAATTTCTTTATTTTCACTTTTCTGATATAGAAAATAACAGTGTATAAAACAAACCTTAAAGTCCTCAGTACTTTATAAGACAGAAAAGAGGTTCTGAAACCAATTTGTTAATAAAGCACAGATTTTGTTTACATATTATTCTTATATTTTTTGCTTTTGGAAGTTCTTCCTTTATATCTTTGAACATTTTTTTCAGAGACTATATTTAATGTCTAGTAGATAAGCCACCCAATCTTTCTTAGTGTTTATTTTTTTCCCAATTCTTTTTTTTTTTTTTTTTTTTTTTTGCTTTTTGGGTCTCACCCGGCGATGCACAGGGGTTACTCCTGGCTTTGCACTCAGGAGTTACTCCTGGCGGTGCTCAGGGGACCATATGGGATGCTGGGAATCGAACCCAGGTCGGCCGCGTGCAAGGCAAACGCCCTACCCGCTGTGCTATCGCTCCAGCCCCCTTCTTTTTTTTTTAATCACCATGAGATAGTTACAAAATTTTCATGTCTGAGTTTCACTCATACAATTATTGAACACCCATCCCTCCACCAGTGCGCATTCTCCATCATCAATGTCCCCAGTATTACCCTCCCCCTACTTCCCACCCTCCCTATGCCTATATGGCATAAATTTCCCCCATACTCTCTACTTTTGGACATTATGGTTTGCAATATAGGTAGTGAGAGGCCATCTCATTTGGTTCTTTACCTACTTTCAGCACACATCTCCAATTCCAAAAGATTCCTCCAGCCATCATTGACTTAGTGATCTCCTCTCCATTCCAGCTGCTTTTACTCCAGGTCATGAGGCAGGTTTCCAATTATGAAGCAATCTAATATAATGGCCCTTGTGTCTACTGTCTTTGGGTGTCAGTCTCATATTATGTTATTTTTTTATTCCACAAATGAGTACAGTCATTCTATATTTGTCCCTCTCTTTCTGACTCATTTCACTTAGCATGATATTCTCCATGACCATACACTTATAAGCAAATTTCATGATTTCATCTTTCCTACTAGTTGCATAGTATTCCATTGTGTAGATGTACCAATGTTTCTTTAACCAGTAATCTGTTCTTGCGCACTTGGGCTGTTTCCAGATTCTGGCTACTGTGAAGAGTGCTGCAATGAACATACAGGTGCAGATGTCATTTCTACTGTGTTTTTTTGCACCGTCGGGATATATTCCCAGAAGTGCTATTGCAGGGTCATATAGAGTCAATTTCTAGTTTTTGAAAGAATGTCCATATTGTTTTCCAGAAAGACTGGACCGGTCAGCATTCTCACCAACAGTGAAAGAGCATTCCTTTCTCCCCACATCCATGACAACACTGGTTGCTTTTGTTCTTTTGAATGTGTGCCAGTGTTTGTGGTGCAAGATGATATCTCAGTTCTCAGTGTTGTTTTCATTTGCATCTTCCTGATGATTAGAGATGTAGAGCATTTTTATGTGCCTTTTAGACATTTGTATTTGTTTTTTGAGGAAGCTTCTGTTCCATTTTTCTCCCCATTTTTTGATGAGGTTGGAGGTTTTTCTCTTGTACAATTCTACTAGGGCTGGAGCAATAGCACATCAGGTAGGGCTTTGCCTTGCACACAGCCAACCCAGGTTCGATTCCTCCATCCTTCTCAGAGAGCCTGGCAAGCTACTGAGAGTATCTCACCTGCACAGCAGAGCCTGGCAAGTTACCTGTGGCATATTTGATATGCAAAAAACAGTCACAACAAATCTCATAATGGAGACATTACTGGTGCCCGCTTGAGCAAATCGATGAGCAACGGGATGACAGTGATACAGTGATACAATTCTACTAGTGTCTTGTATATCCTGGATATTAATCCCTTATCACATGGGTATTGATTCAATTTTCTTTCCCATTCTGTGGGATTTCTCTGTATTTTGGTCACTGTTTCTTTTGAGGTGCAGAAGCTTCTTAGCTTGATGTACTCCCAATTGTTTATGTTTGTTTCTTCTTGCTTAGTCAGTGGTGTTTCATCCTTAAAGATGCTTTTAGCTTCAATGTCATGGAGGGTTCTGCCAACATTTTCCTCCATGTGCCTTATGGATTCATGTCTGATATTGAAGTATTTAATCCACTTTGATCTGACTTTTATTCCTGGCGTTAAAAAGAGGTCAGAGTTTATTTTTTTGCATGTAGCTGTCCAGTTTTCCCAGCAGAACTTGTTGAAGAGGCTTTCCTTGTTCCACCTCACATTTCTTGCTCCTCTATCAAAGATTAAGTGATCAGATATTTGACAGTCTGTGACAGAATATTAACTCTGTTCCATTGGTCTGCAGGTCTGTTTCTAGCTGAATACCATGCTGTTTTTATTACTATTGCTTTGTAGTACAGTTTGAAGTTGGGGAAGATGATACCACTCATCTTTTTCCCAAGGAATGCTTTATATATTTGTGAGGGCTTATTGTTCCACATGAATTTCAGGAGTGTTTTGTCTATTTTTTGAAAAATATTTTTCTATAAATTATTACTCTTTGAATAGTATATTTTAGGCTATTTGTTTGTATACATTGTGAATTTTTTTAACAATAAGAAATTTGAATCAAGTAATGTGGTAATTCTAGAAGTCTATTATTTCTATTCCATACTGTTTCCTGCTGTGATAATTAACCTAATCTATAAACCTAATCCTTTTAAAATATTTTCTCACCCTATTTATTTTCATGGCCTGAAGCGATAGCACAGCGTGTAGCGTGTTTGCCTTGCATGAGGACAACCAGGGTTCGATTCCTCCACCCCTCTCAGAGAGCCTGGCAAGCTATCGAGTGTATTCCACCCGCATGGCAAAGCCTGGCAAGCTCCCCGTGGCATATTCAATATGCCAAAAACAGTAACAACAAATCTCACATGGACATGTTACTGGTGCCCACTCCAGCAAATCTATGAGCAACGGGATGACAGTGACAGTGATGTATTTTTCTATTGAAAGAGGAAGTCTCAGTTTCCCCTTCCCAGAAAGAAAGAGACCTCAGTTTCTCCTTCCCAGAAAGACGGACACCTCAGTTTCCCCTTGCCAACAGTTCTGTTTCTCCTCATCGACCTACCACACCCCATACCCAAGGTTCTAACTTTAACATTCCTGGAGTATTCCAGGGTCCTATTCTTCTGTCTCAGAACTAGGAGTCACAAGACCAAGATAATGAACAATACCTGAGGCAGGTGACCAAAAAGACAAACCAATCCCATCACCCTGTAGATTCCCTGCATTCTCTGTCACACAAAGACCTGGATTTCCTATAGATATCTCACAAAAATAGCCATAGCTACCAATCCTATACTAAGTTCCTCCCACTTGGATACTCCTTTTTTTTCCCTCTTCTACTTTCCAATGGAAGACTGGGGTGATAGCACAGCGGGTAGGGCATTTGTCTTGCACGTGGCCGACCTGGATTCGATTTCTTCATCCCTCAGGAGAGCTCGGCAAGCTACCCAGAGTATCCAGCCTGCACAGGAGAGCCTGGCAAGCTATCCATGGTGTATCTAATATGCCCAAAACAGTAACAACATGTCTCGCAATGACTGGTGCCAGCTCGAGCAAATTGGTGAACAACGGGATGATAGTGCAACAGTGCTACAGTGCTACTTTCCAATAAACTTTTCTACGTTCCAACTCTGAGTCTGAGCATCTTTATTATTCATCATTTTATTCTTGAAGCTGGGTATTGAGAAGGAACACAGAGACCCATTTCTGCCACTTCTGCCTTGCCTACATAAGCATCATCACTGAATGTCCTAGCCTTTGAGTTTTGTCTCCCAAAACTGGACAAAGTGGAAACTAAGTGTTGTAGACACAACCTATAAATTCTTCATCTGGCAGTAGGTTACAATAGTGGATAAAGTTGCAACAATGGCATTATATGTGTTCGCCCCTCTGAGAGTAAAAGCAGCAATCAGTGATCAGAGCACAGATTCCTCGGATTTGAAAGTCAGGGTCCTTTTTGCCTATTATGACTTTTGGTGGCACAAGTTGCTTAATATATGCTGAGGGTGGGGAATAGCTGTCTGTGAATGTGATCAGAGCTGAAAATGACCAAAATAAGCTGAAATTCATTCTCTAAGCCTCTGCCTAGAAATCCCCATTCTTCAATAGATTCTAAAATAATAGTCTCAGTCAGATGCTGTCAGTTTTACTGTAATTTAGGTGATATAACATAATATAGTGTCTCCTACTTTCCCCTCTTTCCAGATCCTCAGTAACTTTCAGTAAGTGTTGCTTTTCTGGCTTAGAAAGCATTTTTCTACGTTTAGAAATTTTCTATTTTTAATTAGAGTTTTCCCCACTCTACTGGTAATATGTAACTACTGTTGATAATAGGTAGTGGTTTTGATTGCTAGCAAGATTTTATTAATAGATTCTAAATTCATGAGCTAACTATTCCCTTTGGAACAGTTGAAATTTATAGAAAACACCTAATAATTTAAAAATCTACATTACTACTGTTTTTGTATTCTGTGCCATTAGTGGCAGTCTTATAAATTACTTTTCATGTAACAACTCATTTGAATTAGGCATTTTTCTTTACTTAATAAAATATTAAGAATAGAAGTGAGGAATATTTATTGCTTCTGTCTTAGTAATATCATTAAGTATAGATTATATGCATGAGACTTCAAGTTATTTACTAGAGATTTGAGGTTAATAAACTTAATAAATCAAATTGATATTTTCCTGAATTAAATTAACACTTTAAAATAATTTAAATAATTAAAATAATTTTAAGATTTAAATTAAAATAATCTCAATCTTAGATCAAGATTTTTTCTATTTAAATTGTAGCTAGTATACTCTTAAAAAATGCTATATAATATTATGGGTTCAAGTCTCATAGATAAACTTTATCACTTAATATTTAAATTATTTTTCCGTTTTGTGGAAATATAAGCAAAGATGAACAAGCTACTACTCTTTTATATAAATTCATATCTATTCTTCACAAGATAATCCCACTTTTGGAATGAATTGTTTCAAAAACTACAAGTGTGCATAAGTGTTCTCTCACATATTCTTTTAATTAATGGTAACACATTGTTTGACCTATTGGTATCCCTATATATAAATAATCTCAGTAACCACAATTAGCAGATATGTTTTTATTAAAGAAGAGAGTTTAGAAGAACGTATAGTATGAATGTTCCTGGGAGTTTTTGCATTAATATTCATAGTTATTATGGGCTTAGTAGTAGACTATAACTGAAATAATTGATCTCAAATTTGGCTTACCATTGAAATCACCTGAAAAGCTTAACTGATATATTGATACAAAAATTACATAACCATAGATTCTAGTATAATTGATCTAGAACTCAGGTCTGGCATCAATGTTTTTAAAAGGTTCCAGATAATTCTTACATCTAAGTTTATCTGGTATCCCTGATTAAAGCCAATGTATCCTGCCTACCAAAAAAGATTACCAACAACATATCATGCTCAACTTTTTCATTGATTCCTTATAATTTCTTTTATTTTTCCCCAAATTTTATTAAGTGCCATGCAGGTAGGGCGTTTGCCTTGCACGTGGCCAACCTGGGTTTGATTCTTCCACCCCTCTCAGAAAGCCCGGCAAGCTACCAAGAGTAACTCGCCAGCATGGCAGAGCGTGGCAAGCTACCTGTGATGTATTCAATGTGCCAAAAACAGTAACAACAAGTCCCACAATGGAGACATTACTGGTGCCCACTTGAACAAGTCAATAACCAACAGGATGACAGTGATATAGTGATGAATTGCAAAATTACTCATATTTGGGTTTTTGGCGTACAGTGTTCCATCATTGATCCCACCACTGGTGCCAACTTCCCTCCACCAGTGTTCCCAAGTTCCCTCTCCCAACCGCCTCTACCAACCCCCACCCCCGCCCCCAGTCTGTCATCTTAAAAGGCACCTTTTAAATTTGGTAACAAAAATTTGAGTCTCCTGATTTCTGTGTTGTTGACTCTGTGGTTTGGATATATAGCGCTATCATTTCTTAAGACCACTGATGTACCTGAGTTCCCTGACCCCTGTCTCCATTAGTTCTCATTTATCTCTTCTTCCCTTGCCCTTTATATGTTCCTTTCCTCTCCCCCCCGCCATTTAAACCATTGTATTTCTTCATTCAGTTATTCTAAATAGCACATAGAAGTGATAACTGCTTGTGTTTGTCCTACTTCTTCTGGCTTACTTCATTTAACATTGTGTCTTCCAATTCCACCCATGTCACAACAAATTGCATGACTTCATCATTCCTTACAACTGCATAGTATTCCAGTATATGTTAGTGTTCCAATATGTTGAAAAAACACATATATGTTTATTCTTTTTATTTTGAATTATAATGCTGCTAAATTGTATTGCTACTAAATTAAACTAAGAACATTTTTGTCTTTTTCTTTATGTATATTTTACTTCTAGCAATAACTAAGATTTACCAAAGAAGTGCACGCAGTTGTAAAAGTAAAGATAAAAACCATATGATCATATCAATAGATGCAGAGAAAGCATTTGACAAGATCCAACATCCATTCAGGGTGAAAACTCTCACCAAAATGGGTTTTGGAGGAACTTTCCTCAAGATAGTCGAAGCCATCTACCATAAGCCTACGGCAAGCATTATCCACAATGGAGAAAAACTAAGGGCCTTTCCTCTAAGATCAGGCACAAGGCAAGGATGCCCACTCTCACCACTTCTCTTCAATATAGTGCTGGAAGTACTTGCAATAGCTGTTAGACAAGAAAAAGAGATTAAGGGCATCCAGATAGGGAAGGAAGAAATCAAACTCTCACTATTTGCAGATGATATGATACTATATCTAGAGAAGCCTAAAGCCTCTACTAAGAAACTCTTAGAAACAATAGACTTATACAGTAAAGTTGCAGGCTACAAAATCAATACCCAAAAATCCATGGCCTTCCTATATACAAACAATGAGGCAGAAGAAAGGGGCATGAATAAAGCAATCCCATTCACAATTTTGCCCCAGAAAATCAAGTACCTCGGAATCAGCCTAACCAAGGAAGTAAAAGACCTCTACAAAGAAAACTATAAAACGCTACTCCATGAAATAAAAGAAAACATGAGGAAATGGAAACATATACCTTGCTCATGGATAGGGAGAATCAATATTGTCAAAATGCAATACTCCCCAAAGCATTATACAGATTCAACGTGATCCTTATAAGGATACCCATGACATTCTTCAAAGAAATGGATCAAGCAATCCTAAAATTCATATGGAACAACAAACGCCCACAGATAGCTAAAACAATTCTTGGGAAAAGGATGATGAGAGGCATCACCCTCCCCAACCTCAAACTTTACTACAAAGCGGTAACAATTAAAACAGTATGGTACTGGAACAAAGGCAGACCCGCAGACCAATGGAACAGGGTGTGGAATATCCCTACACACAACCCCAAATGTATGATCATCTAATCTTTGATAAGGGAGCAAGAGATGTGAAGTGGAGCAAGGAAAGCCTCTTTAACAAATGCTGCTGGCACAACTGGACAACCACATGCAAAAAAATGGGCGTAGACCTTGACCTGACACCATGCACAAAAGTCAGATCAAAATGGATTAAAGACCTCAACATTAGACCACAAACCATAAGGTACATTGAAGACAAGGTCGGCAAAACCCTCCACGATATTGAAGATAAAGGTATCTTCAAAGGTGACACGGAACTAAGCAATCTAGTAAAAACAGAGATCAACAAATGGGACTACATTAAACTAAAAAGCTTCTGCACCGCAAGAGATACAGTGACCAGAATACAAAGACTATCTACAGAATGGGAAAGGATATTTACACAATACCCATCAGATAAGGGGTTGATATCAAGGGTATGTAAAGCACTGGTTGAACTCTAAAAGAAGAAAACATCCAACCCCATAAGAAAATGGGGCGAAGAAATGAACAGAAACTTTCCCAAGGAAGAGATATGAATGGCCAAAAGGCACATGAAAAAGTGCTCTACATCACTAATCATCAGAGAGATGCAGATCAAAACAACCATGAGATACCACCTCACACCACAGAGACTTGCATTCATCCAAAAGAACAAAAGCAACCACTGTTGGAGAGGATGTGGGGAGAAAGGAACCCTTCTACACTGCTGGTGGGAATGCCGACTGGTTCAGCCCTTTTGGAAAACAATATGGACGATACTCAAAAAACTAGAGGTTGAGCTCCCATTTGACCCAGCAATACCACTGCTGGGAATATATTCCAGAGGAGCAAAAAAGTATAGTCGAAATGACACCTGCACTTATATGTTCATCGCAGCACTGTTTACAATAGCCAGAATCTGGAAAAAACCTGAGTGCCCTAGAACAGATGACTGGTTGAAGAAACTTCGGCACATCTATACAATGGAATACTATGCAGCTGTTAGAAAAAATGAGGTCATGAAGTTTGCATATAAGTGGATCAGCATGGAAAGTATCATGCTAAGTGAAATGAGTCAAAAAGAGAGAGACAGACATAGAAAGATTGCGCTCATCTGTGGAATATAGAATAATAGAATAGTAGTCTAACACCCAAGAATAGTAGAAATAAGTACCAGGAGGCTGTCTCCATGGCTTGGAGGCTGGTCTCCCATCTGGGCAACTCAGAGAAGGGAACACCAAGTAAAATGTGGCCGGAGGTCATAGGGGGAAGGGTGATGTGTGCCGAATGTAGACTAGAGACTGAACACAATGGCCACTCAACACCTTTATTGCAAACCACAACACCTAATCAGAGAGAGAGAACAAAAGGGAATACCCTGCCATAGTGGCAGTGTGGGGTGGGGGGAGACGGGACTGGGGAGGGTGGGAGGGATGCTGGGTTTACTGGTGGTGAAGAATGGGCACTGGTGAAGGGATGAGTTCTCGAACTTTGTATGGGGGAAACATGAGCACAAAAATGTATAAATCTGTAACTGTACCCTCACAGTGATTCACTAATAAAAAATAAATTAAAAAAAAAAAAGAAGTGCACGCAGTTGTTTTAGAACTAGAGAATTAAACTAGGCTTAAGAAAGGACTGGGGATAGAATATTTGTTCTCTAAATAAGACTAAAAGTACCCAAATCTATCTGGCTCACTACTTTCATTTTTAGAAAATAAACTCATTCAGCAGCTCCAGAAATCTGCCTCCTTAATCAATCTGCTTTCTTAATCCAAACAGGATGTGCTCCTATCGATTGTTCCAAAGGCTATTACGCCAACACCACCTAAGATTGTTTGAGCCAGGATGGTTGGTGGGGGATTAGGGGAGGCGGGTGTATAGTTGAGCATATTTCCCCACATTGAGAAACACTGGCTAGACCAATAGGTGTCAGTTTCTGAGGCCCCATTTAATAGAAAAGAAATTTATCATTCTTCCTTTTTCTTTGCTTTTTTACCCTTTTGTTTGAATCTCCCACCCCCCATGCCAGGTTGTCTTCACCAGGGGCCCTCGGAGAGGGGTGGGTTGAGTTTCCCTCCCTGCCCCAAGCAGAGCCCCTGCAGCCAAAAACCTCCTGAACCTAGCCGCAACCATGCTGAGGGCCACTCTCCATATGCTCAGATGAGCCTCATGAATGAAGGAACCAATAGAGGAACTTAGGTATGTGAAACCTGTGGCTGAGATCTCCAAGCCTTCTTGAATTAGGACTGGGCCTCCTCCACCCAGATCCCCCGTTTTCCAGTAGCTTGGCAGTCACACCCACAAACTGTGCCCTGCGCCATGTAATCTCATCAATGGTCAAGATCCAGAGACTATAAAACAAAGCTCCCGGAAGAGAGTGATGCATAAGGTAATATGGAAGAGCTGGCAAGCTACACTGGCATATTTGATATGCCAAAAACAGTAACAATAATGGGTCTCATTCCCCTGACTCTGAATGTGACAGGGACGAATGGAGACGTTACTAGTACCTGCTTAAGCAAATCAATGAGCCACAGGATGACAGTGATACAGTGATATTGTTTGTTTGATGTTTGGAAGGAGGGATACACCTAGTAGTACTCAAGGTTTACTTCAGCTTTTGATACTTAGGGTCACTCTTGATGTTTCTCAGGGGTTATTTGTATTTATTGCTTCTTTCACTTACCCTGAATTCTTAAATGGTAAAGAGATAGATACTATTTCATTATTATAAAATTTAGTAGAACTCATTTTTTGTTTGCAATGTAATAGAACATATTGGGGAGAACATTCTTTAATTCCACATGTTCATTCCGTGATATGCGATGGAATACGGCATGTGTGAGACACTATGTTTAAACCCACACATCTATGTAACCCTCAAGCACCACACAGTGATTGTCTTGGCCCCTGAACACCACCACAACAAAATAAAACATTTAAGAAAAAGAAATACAGGAAAAATGACATTTAAGCTTGTTGCTAAGAGCCTCCAGACAAGTATTGACTACAGATAACTAAGCACTGTAAACCATATATAACTTGTAGAGTATCTGCTATGAAGAAAATATCTACTTAAAAATCCTATATCATTATAAGATTTTATAATTTGGAAAATCTTAAAAGTAGAATTTTTTAACCCTCTCTCGAGGATCAGTGCTGCATCCAGTACCTACTAATACTTTTAACTTCTCAACCATTTTTTTGTGATAAAAAAGTGCTATTATAGGTGGTAAGTTCACAGGTCAAACTCATCCCATCAATCAACCTTACTTAATTCATGAAAGGTCTCCCATTCTGACCTTGTGCAGATGGTGACTTGTTTTTTAATGAAGGTTTCCTTGTACTAAACTATCTTTTAAAACAATTGATGTATTTATTAATCTGGAAAAGGAAAAATTACTTTGAATATAAATGAGTTATTTAATTTATAAGAAATTAAATCCTGTAAATTGAATAGCTTTATCAGCATAATATTAAGTATAAGATTATTATCTTGTAGCTTCATTCCAAAAGAGGAAACAGAAATAAATATACAAAAATTTTTGAACAATCTGTTGAAGGCTATATTTGAGGTCACTTAAAGTTTTATTAGTAATGCAGAAAAGGTATTCTGATTATGAAGAATGGATAACGTCAGTAATTGTTTTCTATGTTGTATGGTTGGCTAATTAGAGACCTCCCTGAAATTATTTGCCCCTTGGGAAAAACAGCTGACACTTAGTAGAGTAAAGAAAAACTTTAAAGACATTGTTCTTGAGTAACTGTGATGAGCAAAGCCCCCTTGCTTACTTGTGATTGTCAAGTAGCATAAACAATAAATGAATATTTTTAAACTCATAAGATTTTTTCATCTCTTTCTTATGTTTTTGAGGCTACATCTAGCAGTTCTAAGGGCTTTGCCCTGTGTGTGTGATCAGGGATCACTCCTGTCAGGTTTTGGAGGACCATAGGAACAAACCCAGATTGGATTGATGAGGTACAAGGCATAAGTACCTTACCTGCTGTACTATCTCCTGATCCCCAAACTAATTAATACAATTTGATGCTATTGCTGCAGTATTTCCTAGCCCGATGCTCCTAAAATGCTCCTAATGTGAGTCAGCTAGAAACTGTAAAAATAAGGATTATGTTTTAGCAAGTTGGAGTAGAAAGACTGTGTCCCCGAGAGACACACCCTTATGATGGTAATCATGTAAGCCTATGAACCTCAACCAGACTATACACTGACAGCATGAAGCTTTAACCTAGAATTTACTCTATTATTGAGATAACATTAGTTTACAAGTGAATATGTGGTTATATTTTGTAGGGGTACAAAATGAACACACCTAATAGCCAAAATCTAGAAAAAAACGGAGTGCCCCCAAACAGATCACTGGTTAAAGAAACTTTGGTACATCTACACAGTGGAATACTATGCAACTGTTAGAAAAGTGAAGTCATAAAATTTTCTTATAAGTGGATCAACATGGAAAGAATCATGTTAAGTGAAATGAGTCAGAAAGAAAGAGATAGACATAGAAATATCTCACTCATCTGTGGAATGCAAAGTAACAGAATGGGAGACTAACACCTCAGAGTAGTAGAGATAAGGACCAAGAGGTCTGCCCCACAGCTTGGAAACTTGCCTCACATGCTGGCGGAAAAGGCAGCTGAGATAGAGAAGGGAACACCAACTAGAGGACATTGGAAGGACCCATTTGAGTTGAAATATGCGTGCCGAAAGTAGATTATAGACTGAACATGATGGCCACTCGATACCTCTATTGCAAACTACAACACCAAAAAAGCAGAGAGAACAGAAGGGAATGCCCCTGCTGCAGAGGCAAGGTGGGGTGGTGGGGGGTGGGGTGGGGGGGTGGGAGGGATACTGGGAACATTGTTGGAGGAGAATGGGAACTAGTGGAGGGATGGGTAAACGATCATTGTAAGACTGAAATGCAAGTATGAAAGTTCATAAGTTTGTAACTGTACCTCACAGTATTCACTTTTAAAATTATTTTTAAATTGAAAAAGAATGACCACACCAGTCCACCAATAAAGTGCTTATCACCCTCTGTCATAGGCCATCAGACCTTTTTTCCTACTCCCGCCCTTGCCCCAAATATTATAAAGCTGCTTTTTCAAGTTCGGAGCTTATTTCCCAGAGATAACCAATCTATGAATTTACTTTGCATTTCTATATTATTTAAAATGGACAATAAAATCATTAGTGTAGCTTATAACTACCTTTTAATAAGTGAAGTAGGGAAAATAAAAAGAATTAAATAGAAAACAGAATTAAATAGAAAATTATCAGGTTCTCACAGAAAATAAGAGCAATTATTGTTTGTAAAATTCACAAACTATATATTCCATGTTATCTTGGGAAATGGGATGCCATCAAAAATATTTTAAATTGGGACTGGCAAAATACTGCAGTGGATCTGGTGCTTACCTTGGATACAGCTAACCTGAATTTGATCCCTGGCATTCCATATTGTCCCCTGAACACTGCCAGCAGGGATACCAAGAATAAATCGTTAAAACTCTGCCAAGTATTCCCCCTTCGTAAAGTATATTAAATCTGATTATTGTATTTATTAAAATCAGAAATGTTTAGAAATGTTAATCACTGTTCTGTGTTTTGGTGAATGCAGGTCAGCCCCACTTTTCCAACTTCTCTGGCACTTTGGTATGCCAGTTTGGTATTTGGTAATCAGTGTGTTGTGCTCAGAATTATTCTGTGAGACCTTTTCCCTAGTCAAACCATCAATATTTCCAAATGAGAAATGCTACACTTTCACACATTCCACCTATATGATGATACCTACCATGACTTTATTTGTTTCACATTGTGGTTTTGGTTTTGGGGATATGCTTAATGATGCTGTGGTCTACTCCTGGCTAGGCATTTGGGAGTGATTTTTGCAGTCTTCAAATTGAAATAAGATCTAGGGCTCCCATATGCAATGCATGTATTTCAGCTCTTTGAACTGTGTATCTGGCCACCTTATTGTGGTTTTATTTACTTACTTAATCTTTTATTTATTTTTATTTTGGGCCACACCCAGCAGTGCTCAGGGCTTACTCCTGAGTCTACTCAGGCAGAAGTCCTGGTGGGTTTAGGAGACAATATGGGATGACTGGGATTGAATTTTATTTGATCACGTGCAAGGCAAATACCCTATCCATTGTACTATTGCTCCAGCCCCCATGCTCAACTTACTGTGATCTTAAAAGAAACATTTTAGGGACTAGAAATTTTACAAGTTTTGTCAATCGAGAAACACCTTTATCTTCTATTTGGGGGATCTGATGGTTACTCTGGTCAGTAATCTAACTTGAAATATCTGTATGAAAACTTTAAGTGAAATATATAGTAATTTATCTTCTCTCAGATCCCACAGGTTTCCCATTGCTTTGGAATGAAAAGTAGAGAACTGAGTATGTATCATGATGGCCTGAGTTCCCGGAAATCTGCTTAAGACTCTGGCCTTATTTCAAGTTATTTTTTTTCCCCAAGTCTGCTCAACTGGGTTCCATTCATATAAAATGTCTTGTGTTCTTAAACATTCTAGGAATGTTCTATTTCCAGGATTTTTGCAGCTGACTCTTCATATGCCTGCATAACTATTGTAAAAGATATTTTCAATGCCCTTCATTGTGCATGTATAAATTTCTGTGCAGAAGTTTGGTGCTACGATTGCTGGGTTGGTATATCAGCACTGTGCAAAGTATGGTAGAGTCAGTGCCTTAGAGAGCAATGCTTAATCCCAAATCATGGGAGTAAATCTATCTGTTTAAACTTCCTGGTTATAGTTCTTGAAAGAATTGTCAGTATTTTCAGGAAACCCCAGTAGGATTAAGGCATTTTGAATGATACATGCTTCTTCCTTCTCTGCTTTAATTCTTGCTACAGCAACATAAATCCTTCTCTCAAGTTCTGTTCTTTGAAGAACGAAATCTAATATGCTTCTTCCCTGACCCCACTTTAATAGTTTAAAGAGCAATTTTTTTTATAGATATTGTGCCTTGCATCTTGTTTTCTTTGACTTTTATTTTTAATGTAGGAGTACTGCTATTTATTCGCCATTGATTAAGCTGATTGGATTGGGCATGAACTCTACATTACTTTTTTATTTTTAAAATGTTTTTAATTGAATATTCTTGAGATAGACTATTACAAAGTTGCTCATAGTTGGGTTTCAGTCATACAATGATCCAGCACCTATCCCTCAACCAGTGTACATTTCCCACTATCAATGCCCCCCTGTTTCCCCACCACCATTCCCCAAACCCCTCACCCCACCTCCAGCCTCCCTTTATAAGAGACACTCTCCTTCTTGCTCTCTCTCCTTTTCCTTTTGTGCATTATGGTTTGCAGTACAGGTGCTAAGATGTCATAGTGTTTGTTCAGGGCATTCGGCTTTTTTATTGGAACCCTTAAGTCTGGAGTAACTTTCAATTGGGTCGTTGTTTGGGGTGTGGATGTGACTGCTGAGACTCCTGGAAGTAAAGGGAGATGAGGGGAGGCAGCCCATCCCAACTCCGAGAAAGCCTGGAGATTTCATTCACAAATCCCGCATATCCAAATTTTCAGCAGATTGTATCTTGGTGAGGTCTACCTGAAATGATGGAGTAAGGCCAGAGTTAAGGCAGTGATTTTGATTGTGGAAGCAAGCAGCTGCTGGGGGCTCTGCTTGGGTTGGCCCCTGGCCAATCTGCCCCCTTCTGATTTACCCCAATCTGTTAAATCATGTATGGGTGCGGGATTAATGCGGCTTTTGCTCTCTTTTGAGATTTATTTATGGGTCTCTGAAATAAGGCCAATAAATGAGCTTGTATAGGTGAGCCAGATGTGGTTTGTGGGCGTGGTTCCCACACACCTAATTTTTGGCTGTTTAATTTCTCGGTAAACTTGATCCCAAGTTGCTTGGCCCGGCCAGAGGCACAGTGGTAATTTGGGGGTATCAGGAATCCTGAAGGCACCATCAGACTGCTGATGCACTTACTCACTCTGCAGGTACAGGTTGCCCTGCTGACAGCACCATACCCCCATTGTTTTGTTTGACTTTGATAATCTTAATTATGTTATATTGTGTTTATTTGGGGGAAATGTTGTTTTTAAATTGAGAAATATCAAGTTTCTTGCATATACATAGTAAATTATAAAAAATTTAAAAATATTTTCCAAAAAATCTTTCTTGTTTCCACCTAATAAATATTTTCTCTTTTTTCTCCTATGAAAATCAATAGAAATGTGTTTTCACTCTCCCACTTATAATTTTTCATATCTCTTCCACATTTTTTTTTCTTTTTGGGTCACACCCAGCGATGCTCAGGGGTTACTCCTGGCTCTGCACTCAGGAATTACTCCTGGCGGTGCTTGGGGGACCATATGGGATGCCGGGGATCGAACCCGGATCGGCTGCGTGCAAGGCAAACGCCCTACCCACTGTGCTATCGCTCCGGCCCCTCCACATTTTAATCATGTTTCTTTCCTGCTTTTAAAATGAATTATTTTGACATATTTGCAGTTCACTAATTCTATTTTTCTCCTTATTTTTAATATATCCAGGTATATTTCTAATTTTAGCTAGTTTTGTTTTGTATTTCTGGAAGAAATTTTGGTTTATTTTCAAGTGTCTAGGTAACATTTACACTTATATGTGGTTTGATGTACATTTTCTTGAATACATTAAAAAGCTTATTTGTATTTTCTTCTATAGAATTTTATACTCTACTGTTTGCCATTGTATTTGACAATTCTCAGATATGTTGACTAATAATTTTGTGATAGTAAGCTCAATGCATGAAACTTTATTTTTGCAAGATATTTTGGCCCAAATTTGGTATGTATTCCTATATTAAGTACCACAATTGTTTTTGTTATAAAAAACAAGGCTAGAGGCCTCTAGCGTTGAGGATCATGTAGGTTTTATTGTTTGTTTGTTTTTTCTTTTTAGTGAACTCTGGCTATTAACTCAAAAAAGACAGGTGAGAATATTTAGGGGGGATTTTTTTTTTTGCTTTTGGGTCACACCCGACAATGCACAGGGGTTACTCCTGGCTCTGCACTCAGGAATCACTCCTGGTGGTGCTCAGGGGACCATGTAGGATACTGGGAATCGAACCAGGTTGGCCATGTGCAAGGCAAATGCCCTACCCGCTGTGCTATCACTCCAGCCCCAGGGGGAAATATTTTGTATTGGTTTAAATATTGATCTAAATAAAGATCCATTGTGGCAAAATAGATTGTGTATATTGAACATCTCTGTTGTTATGTATGTATATATAATGTATGTGTATTAATGTATCACAGATGTTGTATAGCTCAATATCTGACCAAGAATATGATTGCTATGGGGCCAGAAAGATATTTATAAGGATTGAGTTGCTTGCTTTGCATGCATAAGGTCTGGTTTTGGCAAGAGTGTCTCTTATCCCAAATATATAAAAATTGAACCCACAACATGTTCAGAGTTATTTAATTTTCTCATGATACTGGCACTTTAGTATCATGAAATTCTTGCCAAAGAAGTATGATCTTTGGGCTGGAGCAATAGTACAGTGGGTAGGGCATTTGCCTTGCACGTCGCTGACCCGTGTTCAATTCCCTGCACCCCATATGGTAACCCAAGCACCGCCAGAAGTAATTCCTTGACCAGGAGTAATACCTTCATACAGAGCCAGGAGTAACCCCTGAGTATCACAAGGTGTGACACCCCCCCACAAAAAAAATAAGAAGTGTGACTTTTATGAGGTTTCTAGATTTCACTTAGGAGTGCCAGAGAGATAGTACACTGGTTAAGGCACTGTCTTGTATACAGCCAACCCCAGTTCAGTCCTCAGGACCACATATGGTACCCTGAGCACCATCAGAGCCACTCAAGTACAAAGCCAGGAATAGTCTCTGAGCCATGGGAGAGCCTAGCAAGCTCCCGGTACCATATTCGATATGCCAAAAATAGTAACAATGATGGGTCTCATTCCCCTCACCCTGAAGAGTATCTAATGCAGCACCATTGGGAAGGAAGGGTAAAGAGATGTTGCTAAAATCTCAAGGCTAGGATGAATGGACACATTACTGGGCCTGCTCGAGAAAATTGATGACCAATGGGATAACAGTGATACAATGATATTTTAATGTATCCATCCAGTGTCAAAGCCATGATAGGTAAATTTCCCAATATAGGATATTTGTGTTTTCATTATTCATATATGTAAGGAATGGCAAATTTTTTGTCTGTTTTTGGGTCACAACCAGCTCTACTCAGGGTTTAGTCATGACCCTATACTCCAGATTCACTCCTGATAGGGGTTGGGGTCCCAATATGGTGCTTGGGATTGAATTGGGATCGAATGCTATACTCTCCCTCTCTCCCTCTCTCTCTCTCTCTCTGTCTCTCTCTCTGTCTCTCTGTATCTCTCTGTCTCTCTCTGTATCTCTCTCTGTCTCTCTGTCTCTCTGTCTCTCTGTCTCTGTCTGTCTCTCTCTCTCTCTCTCTCTCTCTCTCTCTCTCTCTCTCTGGCCAGGGAGAAACACTTTTGTATATACATTTTGCAATGTGTCTAGTTTGGCAATGCAATTAGTTTTGGGGTCTTTTTGGTTGTTCTTTTCATTTGGTTTGGTTTAGGGGCTACACATACTCAGGAGTTACTCCTGGCTCTGCACTCAGGAATTATTTCTGTCAGTGCTCAGGGAACCATATAGGATACCAGGAGTAGATTCTGGTTTGGTCACATGCAGGGCAATCGTCCTACTCATCCTACATGTAGTACTATTTCTCCAGCTCCTGTAGTGGCATTTTGGATCTGAATTACTAGCTTATGGGTAGTTCGGGGATTGCCTCCTCTTACCGTGTACTAGACTTCAATGACAAGCAATCTCTGGATTCATTTTACTGTTTCCGGCTCACAATTTCAGTGAGTTACTTGAAAGTTTTATAAATGATTTTACATATGATTTTACCATTTTACTCCACGCCAGGCTGTTTTCACTTTGGGCACCCCAGAGGGGGGCGGGTGAGAACCCTCCCCTTACCAAGGGACCCAACCCTGGCAGCCAACCTTCACTACCCAACTGCTGCCATGCTCCAGGCCGCTTTCCGAACTCTCAGGCTGAGCTTCACGCATGAATGAAGTCCCACAAAACCCAGGTAATGCGGAACTTTGTGACCTTGGACTTGATTTGTGACCTTGGACTGTGGATTCAATGGGACCCAGAAACAGGGATCCTCTGCCTGCTGTCCCCCAATTTCCAGTGACCCAGGGATCACACCCATAAGCCACACCCTCCCACACCCAGCCTCTTCATCGGCCACCCTCCAGAGGGGCTGTGGGAGTACAAGCAGAGCAAGTCCTTTAACTTATAATCACTACTTATGATCACTAATGTTCATCCTAATCTGGTTCCATTCTGTTTCTCACAGCAAACAAGCGGCTATACTCTGACCACCCTTTAAAATTATCTGGGGGCTGGAGTAATAGCACAGCAGGTAGGGGCATTTGCCTTGCATGCAGCCAACCTGGGTTCGATTCCCAGCATCTCAACTGGTCTCCCAAGCACCGCCAGAAGTAATTCCTGAGTACATGAGCCAGGAATAACCTCTGTGCATCACTGGGTGTGACCCCAAAAGAAAAATAAATAAAATAAAAGTAAAATTGGCATATTGGCAGTTTGGTCTACCTTGATTTAGGGAAGATACTCACAAACCATGTGGGATACTGGGCTGGGGTCCCACATGCACAGATAGTGGTGTAGAAGGGGAAACTGCTTTTCTTATTCGGTAGATCCACTTGAATTAGGAATGTTTACCCTGTGGGAAGTGGCATAGCTCGAAGTTAAAATGAAACCTTCCAAGGACTATTTTATCAAAAACGAGATACCTCTGGCCTGACTCAAGTTAATAATTGCGCATTAATCTGCTTTCAGTGTGAAAGAAGTTTGACCATTCTTCAATACATTATTATAAATATGCCCAGAGTATCAGGGTATAATAAAAAGCCCCCACATATCAAAAACTACTTGCAAAATTGCAAAAACAAATGGTACAAATGCTAGAAGTCAGCTGTCTCCAATGCAACCTCTTAAACTTTTTCAAACTCTAATCCCTTTTCATCTGAGAAATTTGTATGCAGTCCTGTATATGTTTATAAAATAGGAATGTAAATTAGATATTCACTAATAACAAATTACAAATAAATTTACTTTAAAATGACCCCCAACTTTAATTTTATGATCCTATGTGGGACCATGGTTTTAAGAAACTGAGAAACTGATTTACTTTTTATCATTTGTTGACTCATCATTTTCTTTTAATAAGTTATAAAGAAACTTATTTTAAAACAATACCAGCTTCAGTTGCAAGACCCCGTGTGGGATTCACAGTTTAAGAAGCTGGGATCTTTTGAATGTGTGCCAGTATCTGTGGTGTGAGATGATATCTCATTGTTGTTTTGATTTGCATCTCCCTGATGACTAGTGATGTGGAGAATTTTTGCATGTGCCTTTTGGCCATTTGGATTTCTTTTTTGAGAAAACTTCTGTTCATTTCTTCTCCTCATTTTTTGATGGGGTTGGAGGTTTTTTTCTTATACAATTCCACTAGTGTCTTGTATATCCTGGATATTAATCCCTTATCAGATGGGTATTGGGTCAATTTTCCTTCCCATTCTGTGGGCTCTTTCTGTATTTTGGTCACTGTTTCTTTTGAAGTGCAGAAGCTTCTTAGTTTGATGTAGTCCCATTTGTTTATGTTTGCTTCCACGTGCATGGTCAGTGCTGTTTTATCCTTAAAGATGCTTTTAGCTTCAATGCATGGAGAGTTCTGCCTACATTTTCCTCTATGTACCTTATAGACTCATGTCTGAGATTGAGGTCTTTAATTCACTTTGATCTGACTTCTGTGCTTGGCATTAGGCAGAGGTCAGAGTTCATTTTTTTGCAGGAAGCTATCCAGTTTTCCGAGCAGCACTTGTTGAAGAGACTTTCCTTGTTCCACTTCACATTTCTTGGTCCAGCCATTCTGGAAAATAATATGTACAGCCCTTCAAAAACTAAAAATTGAGCTTCCACATGATCCTGCAATACCACTTCTGGGAATATATCCTGAGGATGCAAAAAAGCACAATAGAAATGGCATCTATACCTATATGTTCATTGCAGCACTGTTCACCATAGCCCGAATCTGGAAACAACCCAAGTGCCCTAGAACAGATGACTGGTTAAAGAAACTTTCGCACATCTATACAATGAAATATTATGCAGCTGTTAGGAGAGATGAAGTCATGAAATTTGCTTATAAATGTATAGACATGGAGAGTATCATGCTAAGTGAAATGAGTCTGAAAGAGAGAGACAGAGATAGAAGGCTGACACTCAAGGAGAGTAGATTCAATGGCCAGGAGGATTGCCCCATAGCTGAAAGCCTGCTTCATGAGTGGAGGGGAGAAGGCAGATGGAATGGAGAAGAGATTACTAAGAAAATGATGGCTGGGGGAATCAGTCTGGATGGGAGATGTGTGTGGAAAGTAGATAATGTACCAAACATGATGGGGTCTGTGTTGCAAGCCATGATGCCCAAAAGTAGAGAGAGAGTATGGGGAATATTGTCCGCCACGGAGGTAGGGGGAGGGTGGGAAAGGGGGTATATACAGGGGATAGTGGTGGTGAGGAATTTGCATTGGTGGAGGGATGGGTCTTTGATCATTGTGTGTTTGTAACAGACATGAAAGCTTATAACTATCTCATGGTGATTCAACAAAAATTAAAAAATAAATTAAAAAAGAAGCTAGGATTTGTTCTAGTGAAGGGATGGGTGCTGGAAAATTGTATGAGTGAACTCAATTATGAACAAACTTGAAGTTGTGTATCCCGTGGTGGTTTAGTTAAATCTTTTAAAAATAAATAAATACAAATTTAAGAAAATAAGCTAGGATCTATAAGATTAGAGGTTTTCTTTTGATAAGAGTCACCAGACTAAGCCAGAATGATAGTATTGCCTTGCATGTGGCTGACTGGAATTTGATCCCAGGCATCCAATATGTTCCCCAGGGCACCATCAGGAGTAATTTCTGAATGCAGAGCCAGGAATAACCCCTGAGTATTTTCCAGCGTGACCGTAAAGCAAAATAAAATGAAATAAAAGAAAAGAAAAATTAAAAGTCTTAAAAAAAATGTCACCAGACTGTGCTTGAGGCCTTGAGTCCTTCAATGCATAAAAAGCTCTGCCTAGTTTAATCCAACCACACTCCAGCTCAGGGCTGTAGTCCCAAGGAACTGAATGCTACCAGGGTTACATGCTGGATCAGGTGACATGAAGTATCAGGGAACAAACGCAAGGCAGTGCACATGGTAGGTATGTGTCCTACCTCTTGAGCTATCTTCCAGGACCAATGTTAGTACTTTCTTGCCTGATGATTATAGTTATACAGTTATTCTTAGTATTTTCATTTGCAATGTTAAGACAACCAAAATATCTCTTTATACAAGAACGATTTTGACAATTTGGGGTGGGTAACATAAAATGTTTCATACTCTCTTATCAATGTGAGATATAGGAGAAAAATATGGGGACAATTTTGATTATGATATTTATATAATTATATGTGTTGCTATCTAACAAATAATAGGCTAAATTTCCAGGTATTTAAAATCATTTTAAGTCAAGATATATCTGCTCTTTGATGTATGTAGTTCTTAAATATTGTTGGAATCAAACAATTTCATAAGACGCTTTTGTATTTATTCTTTCCATTACACAGAAAGAACCTTAGCAACTACTTTTTCTCAGTGTTTCTTGTATAATGACTCCTGATTTATACCTGTGCACTTCTTCCTAAGAAATAATCCATTAAATAAAAATCTTCAGTCTTTTCTTTGTAAAATAAAAGACTTTCAGTTAAAAATTTTCTATAAAATTTTCTTAACTATTTATCACAGGCTTAATAAAATCTTTTAATTAATATGCATTAAAGGAACTGGAATGTGTACCTCATTTATCTAAACACACAAAAGCAAAGCTGGCATTTTTCTAGGCTTATAAGTCAAAGATTAGGCAGTTTCTCTGTTCAATTTGGCAGGTTGAACATCTGGCTTAGGACATTTCAATATATCTACTAAAGTAAATTAGTCAGAGATACTAGGATTACTACTTCATCTAGTTATCACAACTGTATTGTGCTTCCATTTTAAAAGATACACTGTTATAACCACAGAAATACATATTTGGACAGATATAGGGGATTCTAGCCTCCCAGGGGTTATAGACCTAATTGAACTGAAATATTTCCAATTTTCATTGTCACTAGTTCACATATGAAAAGAAGTATATTCCCAAGAATAACTGGAATCTAAGAACTGTCTTATTTTCCTGCCGGAAGTGTATAACACTAACTTTCTCACAGTGTCGTTTAAAGTAAACAACAAAAATAATTTGAATGAAAGTGTTATAGAATTCTGCTTTAATATTGGTTTTAGTAACCAAACTCAATAACATACTATGATGTTTCTTGCTTTTCAGAACTATATTATCACAGAGTCAGTGTTAGTGGCAATGAATAATCCAAGTTTCTGCTTAGATTCTTGATTTAGCTCCAATTCTAATTTCAGAAATGTCTTTATTTTATAGATTAGAAACTGAACCCTCCATTTACTCAACATGTGTTAACTTCTGCCACTAGGGCTAAAGCAGTAGGAATAAAACATCAATCTGCCCACATGGAGATTTGATTCTATGATGCAATGCATGCACCTGCTATAAAAAGTTAAATAAAATTTTATGAAGTATAATTTTTGATAGCTATCAATGTCTTAAAATAACAGAAAAGAAAATAATAATATTATCTAGATCCTAAAGTGTAGGATATTGGATATTGAGAGGGGGTGGCAAATTAAATTTCATCTATGTGTAAAATCTTATGTTGAGCATAAGAAATCCTGGCAAACAACATTCCAGATACTTGTATCAATTATTTCTCTTTTGCAATATATGAGATATATGTCACAAGTTTTATTTTTTCTTCTCCTACTTTGATTTGTCATATTAATATGATATTCAACACCTTGAATATTTACCTTAATTCCTAATTTGAACTAGTAATTCTACCAACAGTGTATTAATTTACTATTTTAATTTTGTAGTTGGCCATTTTTCATCTTAATAATTGGTCTTTTCTTTTGTCTATAATACTCTGTGGCTTTTCAGGAGATGGAGAACTATTACATAAGGCAGGGCATTTGCCTTGCACACTTCCATCCTGGTTTGCTACTCAAAACCACATTTGATCCCCATAGCACAATTACAATGATCCCTGTGCAAAGAGCCAAAATTGGAAGTAAGCCCCAGCACAACCAATTTGGCCCCAAACTCCCATCACCAAATGTGATTTTAAATAGACTAAAGGCCAAATTTTAATGTAGATTATTTATCAGGCATATTTTATAGGTGGTACAGTTTGCACACAGGTTATAAGAATTATTTCCCATATTTTATTCCTGAATAGTAATGTATATGTATATGTGTATATATGCATATAATATCACATATGTGTATTCTACACACAGATGACTACTGCACATTTGGCACTATATTATATGCTCTAATATCAGTGATTATGAAATGTGGTAGATAACAAGACTTACTGTTTCACACATGGATATCAAATGAATCCCTTTCCTTTATTGAAAATGTAACTCACAGACTATTATAGCAAAGAATCATCATTATACCCAGTTTAAATAACACCTCAAAATAAAGTTTACATTTATGTCTAGAAGAGAAAAATAACTAAAGAAATATTCATGTTGCATTGTCGTTAGCTAATGATCATTTTATATTTAAAATCCTGCACTACTTACATCATTTAAAAGGGATCCTCATTCACCACTGGTGGAAATTTTGAGTGACCCAGACTTTTTGGAAGGCCTTGTAGATATTTCTCAAAGAACTAACAAATTGAGCTTTCATAGGACCCAGCAATCATGCAATTTGCTGACACATGGATAAATCTGGAGAGTATCATGCTGAGTGAAGTAGAAAGAGACTGATAGGCACAGAATAGTCTCTCTCATCTGTGGTTATAAAGAAACATAGTAGGGGGATAACAAATTCCCAAAGGCAACTAAAAATGAGAACTGGTGCTCAGTAGGAAGCGTACCACAGAAGGGGAAGAAGGGGTCACAGGAGAATGGTGAAGGAAGTGGACTTTCTTGTGTTCTTGTGAAAGGTGTGGTGTTGGAATATCTTATGCATAAACCTCTGCACTAATCAGTTTGTAGGTAGGAATATGTATTTAGAGAGAGGAAAAGATATTGATACTAGAAACTTGCATCCATCTCTAAGGTAGGGTATATCACTGTATCACTGGCATCCCGTTGTTTTTGAATTGACTCGAGCGGGCACCAGTAATGTCTTTATTACACTCAGCCCTGAGATTTTAGCAGCCTCTCCTTACTTGTCTTTCAGGGTCAGGGGAATGAGTTACATCAGGCTCTATTTGTATATAACTATACAAACTAATATAGTTTGTATTACATATGATAATATAAGTGTGTGAGGGAAAGTAGCTTGGCTGCCACACCCACAAACTGCCCCCGGGGCAGTGTAATACCACCAACGGCCAAACTCCAGAGACTATAAGACCAAGCTCCCCCCGAAAGAGAGCTATGCAGTCTCTTGCCCCCTGCGCCTGGCCTGGCTGTCTTCACCATAATTTGTTTCCTTCCCTTCAAATCCTTTCTGGCACCGGAAGAAGGATGAAATTGAACTTAATGGGATAATTACTAGATAAAATTTCTTACATAGTTTCATAATGTGCCAGTTTTGAAATTTCTAAGTTCACCATGAATTTCTAGTGTTGTGAAAGGGATAAAACAAGCTTAAAAGTAGAAGACATAGTATAGGGTTGGAGTAATAGTACAGTGGGTTGGGTATTTCCCTTGCATGCAGCCAACCAGGGTTCAATCTCTGCCATACTGTATGATTCCAAAAGCACTGCCAGAAGTAATTTCTGCATATAGATCCAGGAATGGGCTGGAGTGATAGCACAGAGGGTAAGGCATTTGCCTTGCATGCAGCCAACCCAGGTTTGATTCCTCCTCCCCTCTCAGAGAGTCCGGCAAGTTACCGAGAGTATCCCGCCCACACAGCAGAACCTGGCAAACTACCTGTGGCGTATTCGTATGCCAAATACAGTAACAAGAAGTCTCACAATGGAGATGTTACTGGTGCCCGCTCGAGCAAATCGATGAACAACGGGACAACAGTGCTACAACAGTGCTATAGATCCAGGAATAGCTCCTAAGCATTAATGAGTGTGCCCTACCCTCAAAGAAAGAAGACAGTATTAAGTTTGCATTTACCATTTGTACAAGTTTGTGAAACTCCATGACCTTCAGTTTGTTGTCTCTCTTTTTTATTTTCAGCTAGTTATCTTGTCTGGAAATGGTATCTAGTCTACTATCAATTAGGACCCTTTATTTGCTGAAAGCTAGGATACTCCATACCTTTAAGTTTAAATGAATAATACCAATAAATATTTTGGGAATATACAGAATAATAAATAATAAGTATTTTGAGAATATACAGTGTGATTAATGCCCTAGAAAGTAAAATAAAATGATATATAAATCAAAAAGTACTGTGGAGTAGTGGGGAATACTCTCATAAAATATTTATGCTTATTTGTTAAATGACATTTAACCACTTATAAGTTTCTCCTTTCTCCTGTAACATAATACCACATATTGTGTAGCTTAAAAGAACACAAGTGTATTCTATTCCAAATATAGATGTTTTCAAACCCCCATTCTTAATTGGGTGGGCAGCCTCTAAGGGGGTATCTGTTTGCTTACTTTTTTTTTTAATGTTTGCGTTGCTTTGCTCATGGACGAGTTGTGTGTGGCTAGATAAATTCAGTTGTGAAGTTGTGAGAAAATAGTGGTTCCGACACGCTGCTCCTGGCAACCCAGGGAAATTCATGGAGAACTCAGGATGGATAAAGTTGAATATGAGCACTTCTACAGCAGGCTTGCTCACATCCCACCAGTCCCAGGAGGCATCCATTAAGCTTTTCCTGAAGCCACTTGTTCTGCATAGCATGAAATAGTTCCCTACCACCATAGTTCTAAGTGAGCTCAGGCTGGAACAAGAGATTGCTCTTTTCTAAAAAGCAAAGTCAGTCCTCATTTCATAATTTGCCTTGCTCATGACTAAACTGGTTCAATCACTGGTACCATATATGGTCTCCTAAGTTTTCCCAGGAGTACATAGGTGGAAATAAGCCCAAGTATGGCCAGATATCATCCAAAACCAAATCAAAACAACAAATAACAATAACAACACATACACATAATGAATATATACATTTTTAAGAAATAAGAAAAATCACATTTTATCTCTATATAGAAAGGTTACAGATCTGTTTGGAAATTCTAATACCAGTAGGCAAATGGTTAAAGAAACCACAGAGGAAATGAAAATTATTGAAAACATGAAATAATGTTTAGCTTCACTGCTAATCAAATTAATGCAAATTAAAATGATAATATTCAATTTAAACTATTATGCTAGTGAAGATCAACCAAACTATTTTATGGAAATTGATTGCATCTGGATAAATATGGAGCTTTCATAATTTCTGATCAGAATATTTTCTCCTAGACTTTTTTGAAAACTGCATACAGTATTCATATTATTTCACACAATGTAACATTCTCAAATTTATTTTAAGGAAATATTTCAAAAAGTGCAAAAACATTTATGTACAATGATGCTGGTTGCAACATTACATATTGATAAACACCAGAAATAATGTTACAATACAAATATAGAATAATTACTGGATAAATCATATCAAATAAATATGAGTTGATCATCCAGAAACTTAAATGAAAACAACCAGTTTGTAAGTGAAAAAATTTTTATGGGGAATGTGAAAACAAATATGTAAACAAAACAAATATACCTATAGACATTGAAGGGAGATATGTGAATATTTTTCTGGAATGTGGTATCTGTCCTATAACTTCATTGGTAGTCACATAAGTACATGTATTTATTTTATAAATACATCAATAACATGAGTAATTACTGAGATTCAGGTTGTCAAATTGTACATAATAATTTATATCAGAATAAAAAACAATGTAAAAATGTATCTAGAAAAGAATTCCCTTTTACCTTTCCATTCCTTTTAACAATTGCCTTTATGAATATTTGATAGTGTAAACATAGTAAGACTTTAAAGTATTTTGTAAAACACCTACATTTGAATTTATATAGGTAGTTTACAATCCCTGCAACCGGGTTACCAGGAAAGAGGAAACAGGGCCACCAGGCTGATTGGTGATCGGTTGCCATTCATTCCATTCTCCCCATGCACCTGTTCCAGTCTTACTCAGCACCCCATTCCAGTCTCACACTGACCCTCATTCCGGTCTCCTCCTTTCCCCCATGCTAGTTCTCCATGCTCAGTCTTGCTGCCTTCGTCTCACTCCGGACCTCCAAGCATTGTAGGTAGCAACTCCATCCAGGTGAGGCAGTACAACCAATTTATGAAAGCCCTTCTAAGATAAGACAAAGATCTTCTGCAGCCAGGAGATGTACTCAAGGGTGAAATACTACCTAGTGGTGTGTTTCTCCTTTCTTTTGTCTGGCAATCATCTTAGATTTACTTCTAAATAATCATTTCTAGTCATTTTGTATGGACACAGTAAGAGATATACTAAGCTTGTAGGCTGCCTCTCCTGGGATATCTTGTTATAGATCCCAGACTACAGTGTTCACGTCAGATTAGTCTTTCCTAACCCTAGCAGGGTCCTAATCCAGTTGTTACTCTTTGAATCTGTACAGAATTTGTCCATGACCATGCACTTAACTTAGATTTAAATATCATGGTACTTGACCTGGCTAGTTTTGATGCCAGAGTAGCTCACAGTTTGCCCTGGGTCCATCCAGTCCCTCATCAGGACCCTGCTTTGGCGATTCTAGGAACTAAGGGCAACTGAGGTTTTAGTTGAGAAAACAAATACCCAGGAGTGATATTACTCAGAGTCAGTTAACTCCCAAGTTACAAAAGCATAGCATTAACCATCTCCCTGTGTCTATACAAAAAGAACATTGCTCTGAAGTTAAATATGGAAACATACGTAAGGGAAGGAGAAAAGCAGTATTTCACTTACAAATACAAATCCAGATATTTCTGAGGAATTTGACTTTACCAGTCACAGGTACTGCTTAGAGGAAATAGGTGATTAACCAGTTGGGAAGAGAGCACAGAGAAGTTAAAGATAAACACAGAGGAATGGTAGTGCCTAGGGAGCACTGTGAGTGGTGTAATCCAATAAACCTAAGCTCCCTGCAGCCAGGGAGAAAAGACAAACCAATGTTATCCTACAACTTTTCATATATGAATAATTAATTAGAAATCTGTGATTTAAATATTATATAAGAACTATAATATTCTGAAACATGAATATTATGAATAGCCTCTCATCTAATATGTATTGATGAGTTCTAGCTAATTTTTCCTTCTTTTTAATGAATCACTGTGAGGTAGTTAGAGACTTAAAAACTTTCTTGCTTACATTTCAGTCGTACAATGATCGAGTACCCATACATCCACTAGTGCCCATTCACCACCACCAATATTCCCAGTATCTCTCTCACACACCCATCCTCCACTCCCCCTCCCCTCACCTCTGTGGAAGGCGACTTTCCTTTTACTCTTTCTCTCTCCTTTTGAGTGTTGTGGTTTGCATTACAGGTATTAAGTGGCCATCACTTAATGTTCGGTCTATAATCTATTTTCAGCACACATGTACCATCCCATGTGGGCTCTCCAAGCACCATTTACTTAGTGATCCCTTCTCTGTCTGAGCTGCTTTTTCCCCCAGCATGCAAGGCCGGCTTCCAAGCTGTGGAGCAATCCTCCTGGTCTTATCTCTACTGTCCTTAGGTGTTAGTCTCTCATTCTGTTATTTTATATTCAACAAATGAATGCAGTCCTTTTATGTCTGTCCCTCTCTTTCCGACTCATTTCACTTAGCATGATACTTTCCATGTTGGTCGACTTATATGAAAAGTTCATGACTTCATCTTTTCTAACAGCTGCATAGCATTCCGTTGTGTAGATGTACCAAAGTTTCTTTAACTGTCTATTCTCAGGCACTCTGGTTGTTTCCAGATTTTGGTTATTTTAAATAGTGCTGCAATGAACATACAAGTGCAGATGTCATTTCTACTATACTTTTTTGCACCTCCGGGATATATGCCCAGAAGTGGTGTTGCTGGGTTAAATGGGAGCTCAATTTCTAATTTTTTGAGAAACGTCCATATTATTTTCCAAAAGGGCTGAACCAGTCAGCATTCCCACCAGCAGTGAAGGAAAGTTTCCTTCTCCCTAAATCCATATCAACAACGGTTGCTTTTGTTTTTTTGGATGTGTGCCAGTTGCTATGGTGTGAGATGATATCTCATTGTTGTTTTGATCTGCATCTCCCTGATGATTAGTGATGAAGAGAATTTTTTCATGTGCTTTTTGGCCATGTGGATTTCTTCTTTGAAAAATTTCTGTTCATTTCATTGCCCCATTTTCTGATGGGGTTGGTTGTTTTCTTCTTATAGAGTTCAACCAGTGACTTGATATTAATCCCTTATCAGATGGGTATTGGATGAATATCCTTTCCCATTCTATAGACTGTCTTTGTATTCTGGTCACTGTTTCTTTTGAGGTATAGAAGTTCTTAGTTTAAGATAGTCCCATTTGTTTATCTCTGGTTCCACTTGCTTGGTCAGTGGCATTTCATCTTTGACAATACCTTTAGCTTCAATGTCGTGGAGGGTTTTGCCGACCTTTTCTTCAATGTACCTTATGGATTCTGGTCTGATATTGAGGTCTTTAAATCCATTTGGATATGACTTTTGTGCATGGTGTTAGGTAGGGATCTGAGCCCATTTTTTATGCATGTAGCTGTCCAGTTTTTCTAGAACTATTTGTTAAAGAGGTTTTCCTTGCTCTACTTCATATTTATTGCTCCCTTATCAAAGATTAGATGATCGTATATTTGAGGGTATGTATAGGGATATTCAATCCTGTTGTATTGGTCTGTGGTGCTGGCTTTGTTTCAATGATATGCTATTTTAATAATTACCACTTTGTCATAGATTTTGAGGTTGGGGAAGGTGATGCTGCCGATCTTCTTTTTTCCAAGAATTGTTTTAGTTATTCATGGGTGTTTGTTGTTCCATATGAATTTGAGGAGTGTTTGATCCATTTCTTTGAAAAATTTTATGGGTATACTTATAGAGATAGCATTGAATATGTATAATGTTTTGAGGACTTCTGCCATTTTGACAATGTTAATTCTCCCATACCATGCAGGGGTATGTTTCCATTTCCTCGTGTCCTCTTTAATTTCTTGTAATGTTTTGTAGTTTTCTTTGTATAGGTCCTTTACCTCCTTAGTTAAGTTGATTCCAATGTATTTCATTTTCTGAGGCATGACTGTGAATGAAATTGCTGTTTTCATGTCCCATTCTTCTCTCTCATTATTTGCATATAGGAAAGCCATTGACTTTTGTGTATTGATTGTATAGCCTGCGACTTTACTATACAAGTCCATTCTTTCTAGGATCTTCTTTGTAGAGGCTTTAGGGTTCTCTAAACATAGTATCATATTATCTGCAAATAGTGAGATACAGATTTCCTCCTTTCCTATCTGGATGCCCTTTATATATTTTTCTTGCCTAACCACTATTGCAAGTACTTCCAATACTATATTGGATTGAAGTGGTGAGAGCGGGCATCCTTGTCTTGTCCCTGAATCTTAGAGGGAAGGCTCTTAGTTTTTCCCTATTGAGGAAAATGCTTGCCAAAGTCTTGTGGTAGATGGTTTGACTATATTGGGGAAAGTCCTGTCAATATCCATTTTAGTGAGAGTTTTCATCATAAAAGTGTTCTGTATCTTGTAAAATGCTTTCTCTGCATCTATTGATATGATCAAATGGTTTTGATCTTTTGTTGATAGGATGGATTATGTTAATTGACTTCCAAATTCAAACCATCTTTGCATCTGCAGGATGAATCCCACTTGGTAGTGGTGTATGATTTTTCTGATGAGTCGTTGAATTATACTTGCTACTATTTTGTTGAGGATCTTTTCTTCCATGTTCATCAGGGATATTGACCTGTAATTTTCTTTTTTTGTAGTGTCTCTGTTGGCTTTTAGTATTAGGGTGATATGTGCCTCCAAAAAACTGTTTGGGAGAGTTTCTGTTTCTTCAATTTCCTGGAAAAGCTTGAGAAAAACTAGCAACAGGTCCTTTTTAAATGTTTTGAAGAGTTTGCTAGTGTATCCATCTGGACCTGGGCTTTTATTTTGGGGGAAACTTTTGATTACAATTTCAATTTCCTTGATGATGATAGGTCAATTCAGGTATTCCAAATCTTGGTTCAGCCTTGGGAGGTTATAGGAATCGAGGAATTTATCCATTTGTTCTAGGTTCTATTGTTTCATGGCATACAGACTTTGAAAGTAGTCTCCGATGATCTTTTGATTTCTTTGATTTCTGTTTCTCTGTCCCTCTTTTCATTTCTGATTCAGTTTATTATGGTTCTTTCTCTCTCTTTCTTTGTTAGTCTTGCTAGTGATTTATCAATCTTGTGTATTTTCTCAAAGATCCAGCTCTTGGTTTCATTTATATTTTGGATTGTTTTTTGGGTTTCCATGTCATCAATTTCTGCTCTAAGTTTTACTATTCTGTTTCTTCTGCCTTGTTTGGGCTCCTTTTGTTGGTCCTTTTCTAAGATCTTGAGCTGTGAAGTCAAGTTATTTATGTGGGCCCATTTTCCTTCCTGAGAAATGCTTGCACAGCTATAAACTTTCTCTTTAACATGCCTTTAGCTTCATCCCATAGGTTCTGGTAACTCATGTCTTCATTCTCGTTTATTTCCAGGTATCTTTTTATTTCATCCTTAATTTCCTTCCTGACCCACTCATTGTTCAACATTGAGTTGTTTAATTTCCAGGTATTTGATTTGATTCTCCATGTCTGTGTCTGATTAACTTCTATCTTCATTGCATTGTGGTCTGAAAAGACAGTTGATACAATTTCTATCTTCCTGATTTGTTGCATGGACCTTCATTCAGTTGGAGGCGCTTTGACAAGGAACGTGAAAGAAATTTATGTTATGGTGGGTCCAGGTTCTCTCAGACTTTGTGACATAGGTAGACAGCCCCCAAATCTCCTTTTATTGATCATGGTACCTCTAAAGGGTGCAATACAATTATGTCATCAAAAAAAGTTACAGAAAGAACACTGGGGCAGCAAAACATTCCTTGTTTCCTTGCATTTGCAGGCCAGTAATTTTGGCCTCCAGAAAGGGCTACAAGCACTTGGATTTACATCCCAAAGACAAAGCTTGGCCTCCATCTGAAATCTACATCCAAAGACAACTGGGCTGGCAACTGAAATCTTCATCCCAAACACTAGGCTGGGCCAGAGACCAAAATCTACAATGTCAAAGAATCAGGTCTGGCTAGCACCTGAGATCTTCATGTCAAAGACCACCCAGGCTTCTGTGAGAAAAGGAAAACTGCCCCTATCAATGTACTGAAATTCTGAAGGCAGCTTGAAGGAGAAAAATGTTCAGCTTCATCCACACTAGTCTGGACACATGAGAAATTTTGCCCATTTTCATCCCATTGTATGGTGCAGTCTACGTGGGCTCCCCCTGATAGCTCAGTCCAGCCCCAACACTGCTTCTATTGATGTATGTTTTGTGACCTAGCATTTGGTCTATCTTGTAAAATGATTCTTGTGCACTGGGAAGGAATGTGCATCCATGTTTTTGGTGATAGAAGGCCCTGTGTACCTTTATTAGTTCTCTCTCTTCCATTTCTTCCTTCAAATCCAGTACTTCCTTGCTGATTTTTAATCTTACTGATCTATTCAGAGCTGATAAGGCAGTGTTGAAGTCTCCAACCACTATTGTTTTGCTACCAATGACCTCCCTGAAATCTATTAGCAGCTGTTTTAAGTATTTAGCTAGCCCCTCATTGTGTGTATATATATTTAAAAGTGTGATTTCTTCCTGCTGTACATATCCCTTGATTATTAAAAAATAGCCTTCATTGTCCCTTCTAATCTTTTTCAGTCTGAAATCTATGTTGTTGGATACTAGTATGGCCACTCCAGTTCTTTTGAGAGATTTGTTTGCATGAAGGATTGTTTTCCATCCTTTGACTTTGAGTCTGACTTGAAGTCTTTCACTTCACAGACTCAAGTGAAATGCACTATGATAACTATTAAACTATTTTTAATCTATTCATGCGACATCTGCACTGACTGTTCAGATGCATTTCTTGTAGACAGCAGAATGTTGGGTTCAGTTTTTCAATCCATTTTGCCACTCTGTGTTGCTTAAATGGTGCACTGAGGCCATTGACAATGAGAGATATCACTGTCATGAGTTTTTGTAACATTTTTCTGTAAAGGTTGGTTGTGCTGTAGGAGTTTTTCTTGTCTTATAGTAGATCCTTTAGTTCCTCTTTTAAGTTGGTTTTTGCATCTATGAAGTTTCTGATCTTTTGTTTATCCATGAAATATCTCTAAATTCTTTATCAGAGAGATCATATTTGTAGGTCATCTTGTTGCGGCTTCTGGACTCTTTTCTTCATCCACTCCTCATGGGAGGGACTTGCGCTGTTTCTTCATGTTATTGTGGTAGTATGGAGATGGGACCCCCCAGTTCACTATTGGTGTATCCCTCTCACTATGAGAAAGGATTCTGGATGAGCTCCATTGATGGTGGTCATGTTTTTCCCTTTTTAGAATACTACCTTCGTTTTTGGTATTCCTCTGTGACTTATGTGAGGCCTTTACTGAAGTTTCAGATGGTGTGCTCTTTTATATTAGTCTTGTTCAGTTTCTTGTGCTCACTGTTATTTTGGTGAGGTTGGAATAGACTACTGGACTATTAGCCTAAGGTGATTGGGCTAACCAGGGTGTTCTCCTCAGAACTAAGTAATGAGGATTGAGATGTGAGTCCAGAGTGCTGTGAAGGGGGAAGATAACTGCCAAGCCCCCCAGCAACATTGTTCCTGGAAGAGAGTTGGCTGTGCTGGTGCCCAGGCTGAATTAAAATCCCACTTCTGGTGATTCCTAATGCTTGCTGGGGGAACTGCTCTGGCCCGGATGCTGGGGAGCACTCTGGCAGAGGGGAGGGGTGTTCTTGCTGTTCCCTGGGTCTGATTTCTTGATAATTAAATAGTCACAGATAAAGGTCTTTTGTGGGTTTAATCCCTTAATGATTTCTGTGCACTTAGAACATTGCCTGACATATAATGACATTCAATAAATGTATTAATTGAAAAATTGATTATTATGCATTAAATCATAAAGTTACAGAGGTGAAATGCACTATGATACCTATTAAACTATTTTTAATCTAGCCATGTGGCAAACCTCTGAAACACTGAAAGGAATTTAGTCCTTTCAATGAAGGAGTATAAATTGAGCTTAGGAAACTCATTGTAGGTAAATGTATCTTTTAGGTACTAGAAAATTATCACAGAAGATGTTGTGATAGTGCCTTTTGACTGAAGATTAGATATTTGGCAGAAGAAAGAGGCAGAGAAGCTGAGACTATCTAAACAGTAAGTATCATACTTTTTATCCTTCTAGAGCATGTAAAAATACACTCATTTTCAAATTTCATTAAACAGTTCTTTATAAATACCGTGAATCATTTAGTACTTGTAGGAATTTAACATGCATGAATGTTCTTTGTTACAAACTACAGAGTTAGTAATAATTTGTTATCAGTTATTTCTTCTGCTGAAGTAACTTGCCCTGACATTTAATGGCTGAAAACAATGAACCAAAAAGTACAACCCTCAGGAGAAAGGAGACTAGAAGACATTTGTCATGGCCAATTAATGGGCTGTCTACATTAGCATTAGTTTTCTTAAAGTTTAGAAGAGCAATGTGGGCGTAGAGAAAAAGGAATCAAGCACAAAAAAAAAGAGATTACACTTCTAAGGTTCATCAGCTGACTACTGATAGATTATTTAATATTTATCACATATACTAAATTGATTTTTTTCAAATGGTGAAACACAAATTATAAAATGCCCAGATTAGTCAGGTTAGATCACTAGTATAACCTCTTAAATTGAGAGATTACAAAAATACAATATTCCATAGAATGTTAGAGTTATGGATAACCTAATTGTTCTTAATATTCCTGTGAAAGTTAGTGTAATTTTTGATATGATTGTTGTTGATAGTATTTTTTCTTGATTTCTTCTTCAAAATTAGTACATATAAAAAGAAGTGCACTTCATGGGATGCTTCAAATTTTACATACATTCCAAGGCTATCAGGTTTATTAACAAGAAAACAAGATTTTCATTTTTGAGATTGCCAATTACTGTTTTACTATCAGTGATACTTGGATTTGCTAATGAGATTTTAACATCTTTTACTATATTATCCTTTATTCACACGGCTGATCCTGTGTATTTGATATGCTAAAATAAGTAATAATGTTGGGTCTCATTCCCATTGTTCCTAAAAGAGCCTCCAATACGGTACCATTGAGAAGGATGAGTAAGGAGAGGCTGCTAAATCTAAGATGAATGGAGATGTTATTGGCATCCGCTCCAGCAAATCAATGAACAAAAGGATGACAGTGATATAGTGATACAGTGATCCTTTATTCTAAAAAGCTCAAAAATCTGAAAATTTTATGTATTGTGGCATCCAAATTTTGGTGGTCAAATTCTGTGAGGATCAAATGGACTTTTATAATTAAAAGGCATTAAGTTTAAATAACAACAAACATTTATCACTGTAAGGCTTTATCCTTCACAGAGAACAGTATACAATTTTAGAGACCAAGTGCGTAAAATTGTAGAAGCTTGCTATCTTTAGCTAAGTGAACAATTCCGTTTTCAAGAAACAAACTTTAATAATCAGATTTAAATTTAACATCTATTAAAATTTTGATGCATATTAATTTCACATTCCTGTTCCCCATACTAGCTCTAGATTTTCCCTGTATTTTATATGACTGACTGTTTTCTTTCAATATTTGAACTCTTTCCAGACTTTTCTTGAAATATATCTTGAATTTTAGCTATTCTTTTTCTTTCTTTTGGTCCTTGTGATTTAGTAAGACCAGAAAAGGTGACAAACTCTTTAAATATAGCCAGAGGCTCTTATATTTCCTCCTAGCTTGAATTTGAGCTTAAGTTTATCTAAGAAAGGTAATAATTCCGCTTGACAGAAAAATCAGAAGAAAACTGTGAGTTAAATAATCCTATATTCTCGTCTACTTTTAACACCATACTGGAAGTTCAATTAACATAGCTGTATCTTTCTTGTTTTTGTTTTTCTCTGATTTTTAGATTGATTTTAATATATAAAATGACAAGGATCATTTTATTCATTATTTTTGCAATTTATTTAGAGCTTTATAAAGAATCATATTTATATTCGTTAATAGTCTCCCTTTCATTGGTTAATTCCTTTTGAACAATACAACGTATAAAAATATGAAATTGCTTGAAAATTATAACAGTGGATTAAATGTAATATGAACTAAAGCTGCTTTTAAGGACTGGGAGGTAGTACAGAGAGTACAGCTCGTAGGGCTCTCGCCTTGCATAATGGCAAACCTGGTTCAATTCTCAGCACCTTATATTGTCCCCAAACCCCACGGGGAGTGATCCCTGAGCACCAAGTCAGTATTAAGCCCTGAGTGCCACCGGGAGATCCCCAGCTTCAAAAAATACCTCCTTTCTTAACACCATTCTTTCCTCCAAGGTGTTTATATTGCCTATTCATTTAGGAGGTTCTCTTTGTATATTTTATAAGTAACTTAGAGATAATTACACAAATGCAAATGGTTTCCATATATTTTATTTGTACATTCATTCAGAGTATTCACAGTATTCAGCAACACAGTATTCAGCAGGAGGAACAGAGCAGCGTGGAAGACCTTTAAGAGCATTGAAAAAATTGTTAAGAGGACGAAAATCCTCCGGCTCAGGGAACATATTTTCTTTTTTTTTTCTTCTTTGACTTTTTTTTAAAGTTCTTTTTTTTTTAATTTATTTATTAGTGAGTCACAGTGAGGGTACAGTTACAGATTTATACATTTTCGTGCTCATGTTTCCCTCATACAAAGTTCGAGAACCCATCCCTTCACCAGTGCCCATTCTCTACCACAAATAAACCTAGCATCCCTCCCACCCACCCAATCCCATCTCCCCCCACCCTCCCCTGCCACTGTGGCAGGGTATTCCCTTTTGTTCTCTCTCTCTAATTAGGTGTTGTGGTTTGCAATAAAGGTGTTAAGTGGCCATTGTGTTCAGTCTCTAGTCTACATTCAGCAGGCTTCACCCTTCCCCCGAGTGGCCTCAACCACATTTTGCTTGGTGTTCCCTTCTCTATCTGAGCTGCCTTTTTCCCAGAATGTGAGGCCAGCTTCCAAGCCATGGAGTCAACCTCCTGGTACTTATTTCTACTATTCTTGGGTGTTAGTCTCCTACTCTGTTACTCTATATTCCACATATGAGGGGGCACATATTTTCAACCCCACCATTCTTCCTGCACTAACATATGACTCAGAGATCCAGGCCCTATGAAAACAGGATGAGAATGCTATTCCGGTCTCCCAAAGAGGAATTGAAAGAGCTATGCTTGGAGTATCATGTTTCACTCAAGTGAGAGAAGGAATCCTGAGTTCTGACCTCCATCAACAATTGAGAATCAGGGACACTGTCTCTTTTGCCAAGGCGTCAAAAATCAGATGGGTCTAGTTAGAATCGCAGCTCTGGGAAGGAGCCCTGACACAGACAGCGTACCTGTATGGGATGAGCAGAAGGTGCCCGGAATGTTGCAGTTTTGGGTGCCCACAATGTGCCTCAATTCCCGTCTCCGAAAGATCAAAGATAAAAACCAGCTTCCCTGGGGACTAGTTAGAATCACAGCTCCAGGAAGGAGCCCTGACACCAGCCAGATACCTGCAGACCAGTGGAGCAGAGTTGAATATCTTGTCACAGACCCCCAAATATATGGCCACTTAATCTTTGACAAAGGAGCAAGAAATGTGAAGTGGAACAAGGAAAGCCTCTTCAATAAGTGGTGCTGGGAAAACTGGATTGTTACCTGCAAAAAAAATGAACTCTGACCTCTGCCTAATGCCAGGCACAAAAATCAGATCAAAGTGAATTAAAGCCCTCAATATCAGACATGAATCTATAAGGTACATAGAGGAAAATGTAGGCAGAACTCTCCATGACATTGAAGCTAAAAGCATTTTTAAGGATGAAACAGCACTGACCATGCAAGTGGAAGCAAACATAAACAAATGGGACTACATCAAACTAAGAAGCTTCTGCACTTCAAATGAAACAGTGACCAAAATGCAGAAAGAGCCCACAGAATGGGAAAGAATATTGACCCAATACCCATCTGATAAGGGATTAATATCCAGGATATAAAAGACACTAGTACAATTGTATAAGAAAAAAACCTCCAACCTCATCAAAAATGAGGAGAAGAAATGAACAGAAGTTTCCTCAAAAAAGAAATACAAATGGCCAAAAGGCACATGCAAAAATGCTCCCCATCGCTAGTCATCAGGGAGATGCAAATCAAAACAACAATGAGATATCATCTCACACTACAGAGACTGGCACACATTCAAAAGAACAATAAAAATAGACACTCTCTGTTGCTGGGAATGTTGACTGGTCCAGCCTTTCAGGAAAATAATATGGACAGTCCTTCAAAAACTAGAAATTTAGCTTCCATATGATCCCACAATACCACTTCTGAGAATATACCCCAAGGATACAAAAAAGCACAAAAGAAATGACATCTGTACCTATATGTCCATTGCAGCACTATTCACAATAGCCAAAATCTGGAAACAACCCAAGTGCCCTAGGACAGATGACTGGTTAAAGAAACTTTGGTACATCTACACAATGGAATACTATGCAGCTGTTAGGAGAGAAGACATCATGAAATTTGCTTATAAATGGATAGACATGGAGAGTATCATGCTAAGTGAAATGAGTCAGAAGGAGAGGGACAGGCATAGAAAGACTGCACTCATTTGTGGAGTATAGAATAACATCACAAGAGGCTGACACCCAAGGACAGTAGATTTAACGGCCAGGAGGATTGCCCCAAAGCTGGAAGCCTGACTCATGAGTGGAGGGGAGAAGGCAGATGGAATAGAGAAAGGATCACTAAGAAAATGAAAGCTAGAGAAATCAGTCGGTATGTGAGATGTGTGCTTAATGTAGATAATGGACCAAACATGATGATCTCTCAGTATCTGTGTTGCAAGCCATAATTCCCAAAAGTAGAGAAAGAGTATGTGGAATATTGTCTGCAATGGAAGCAGTGGAAGGGTGGAAAAAGGGAGGTATGCCAGGGATATTGATGGTGGGGAATGTGCACTGGTGGAGGACGGGTGTTTGATCATTGTGTGATTGTAACCCAAACATGAAAGCTTGTAACTATATCATGGTGATGCAATAAAATTAAAAGAAAAATCAGATGGACTGGACACGTAATGGGATTTAGAGATATTCGCTGGACTAGAGCTGTTACCGACTGGATTCCTCAAGACGTCAAAAGAATGCTTCGCTGCCCACTTATGAGATGGTCAGACTTCTTCTTCAAGACCCTGAATTAACAGTTTGAGGTTATTCATGTTCCTGGAGTGAGCAGATGCCATTGGGCTACATTAGCATGTGATCAGGACAAAGGAAGGTGTTACTAGCTAATACTCAAGCAAATCAATGAACAACAGGATGACAAGTGACAAGTGATACAAGTGATTAAAATATTAAAATTTAAATATCCCTTATTAAAATAACTGTTACCTATTTGAAGGCATTGGTGTGTTAAGCAGTGAAAGACTAAGAGATGAATAGAGAACTGAGGAAAGTTCCACTAACCCTTCAGAACTCACACAGAGGATTGAGTGATGATTTTCTATTACTGTCAGGAGACCTAAAGAGGATTCTAAAAGACACAGATACTAAGGGCTTGTTGACAACTGAGAGCAAGAAAAAAGAAGCAAGAGAATTTACACAGACATTCAGCTGCATGCCATTGCTTTTACACTGAGTGCCAGGAATCAGTCCTCTATGACTGGAGATTGAGCAGGAAAAATGACATGAGGGACTGGTAACTGGGTAGACTCATGTTTGAGATCAGATGAGGGAAACTTATGTACACTGTCTTGATGACCAAGTCTAAGCTCTGTTATGGAGACAATTCTGGCCTTCTTCTCAATTAATTTGGAATGTGGTAATAGGCATCAATAAATCCAGTTCAATAATACACTTGGCAAAAACAATTTACTTTGTTCATTATTTAACCGAAAAAGAGGCTTATTCTTTGGGGTATGTATGAATTATTTACTGTCTCCAAAATGCTGTTGTTCTATGTAACAGTTAACATTATGTCAAACTTTATGAGACATTTTAAAACATAAGAAAATGTTTTTAATTAATAAGAGAGAAAAAGAGAGAAAATAGTGATTTGGATAAGATTCATATATAGTACTGTTAATCAACTTATCAAAGGCTAGAGACATTATAATAGTTATATGAATAACCCACTAATCTGCCATATGATTCAGTTTTATTCTCCCATTTTCCTAAGTAAAATAAAGTTATATATGTATCAAAAAATTGACATGAATATTCATAGGAACCCTATTAAAGTAAACTTAAACTAGAAACATTAAACTTTCCATTCATAAATTGATATAAAATTGTCATATATCCATGCAATGAAATATTAGCTATGAAAAGAAAGAACTTGATCAGTACAGTCACATGTACCAGACGAAAGGAAGAAAATATAAAGGCAGTAATTCCATCATATCAACTTTTAGAGTTTTCAAAACTAATGCACCATATCAGAAAATACTTCAATAATTGCCTGGAGACTGTGAATGTAAAAACAAATATTTGTAGAGAACCCAGAATGACTTTTGGTATAATGGAAGTACTCCGTATTTAATTATCATGGTGGTCCCACGATTATATTTATCCAGATGAACAGAATTGTATAAACAAAGTGCATTTATTCTGTTAATTATATCTTGTATAATTAAATATATCTTGTAATTAATATTAAGAAATAATGAAGACACATACTAGAATAAAATATTATCAAAACAAACATCTAGTAAAAGACATTTCTCCAAAATATGTGAAAAACTTCTAAATAAACAATAAAATTTCAAACAAAATAATTTTGAGAGTCTAAAGTCTCAGCTATCTCTATTTCACATTTGAGGGTGAAGGTGTTTCCCAAGTGGTGTTCAGGAGTTCCTGGGACTCCGCAGATGATTCCCGGGCAACTGGCCAGCCGCTTAGTGCAAGGGTCTAATGATGCTCTGTTGCTCAGACCGACCTTGGCGTTGCAGGAGGGTTCCAGGACCAAGAGCATTTGTGTTCAGCATGGTAGCATTACTACGGAAGAAGGCTGAAAAGAAATACCTGAGTCTTTCTTCTTCTGTCCTCACCACGATGCCCTAATTTGATAACAATCAGTAACATTGGAAAAAAAAACAAACTAGTCAGCCAACTTTTCTGATGAGACTTCTGCCCTGCCAGTCTTAGAGCTCTGACAGTTTAGCAGAACTTAACCATTCAGGAGAAATTACAATTTGGACAAGGAGACATTATAGCTTCAACTCTTCTCAGCACAAGTAAAAGTGCTTAAAAAAACCTCATTTCTTAGCTTCCCTATGAGGGAGGGAAAGATATGACCCATGAATCTGTAACTTCACCTCTCTTTGACAAAAACTACCCTCTAAATCACGTTTCAACTCAAAAAATGTGTGGCACGGTTTAACAATGCAGAGGAGAATACGCAGTGTCTTGGATTTGCAAACACCATATATTCTACACCCTATAAGCATAGAGACCAGATCAATCATTCCAGATCACAGGTGGAATTGGAGAGCAGAAGATATAATCTGTATATTTTAGACCCCACTTCTTTATGACTATTCAAATAATTAGTATCTGTTTTATCAGTCCTAAGGCTCTGAAGATTCAAACACAGTCCAATTGCTGCATATAGAATAGAGATAATTCCAAATGATAATTGCCAGATACATTTATCCCCCCCCAGAAAGTGGGTAAAAATCACAACCTCATTTTCTAAATGGAGAAGAAAAAAATAAGGATCAGTCTAATGTCTGCCAACTTATTCTCTGGAGCCATCCAAAGAATTGGTATATTATTGGGCCAGTTCTGAAACACTGAATTGCCTTGTATAGTGTAGCCACCTGGGAAAGAGCAGAGATGATAGTTCATACTGATAGATATAATAGCTCCCTACCAGACCACCCTGCTCAGCACAAAGCAAGTGAACAAAACCACTAATGGATGTTCTATCTCATACAAGTGGAATCACGCAGTATTTGTCTTTCTGTGAGTGGCTCATTCCACTTAGCATTATGTTCTCAAAATTTACCCACGCTGTCATATACTGCAGGATTTCCTCGTTGAAAAGGGGGAGGAAAACAATTTTTTTGAAAATATTATTGCAAGGCAGTTGTGAGATTGAACAGAATCTGAGAGTTATATAGCTAAGGAGTGAAAAAAGATTTTCAAAAGCTAAGAAGAGGAAATGAAGAGTTTCCAATCACTGCATGAAGTTTGAAAACAATCATGTATAGGGTTTAATTTATAGAATATTTTCAAATTTATGTAATTACCTCTCAAGTACTCCAATGATTACATAATGCTACCGAATGAAGTTTGGTACCTGAAAAATGTCCTTTAATTTGACTTAGGATATTTAAAATTAATAATCACTTTTATACTTCTGAACATCCACTTTGGAATGGTGAATTACTTTGTCCATAAAGAAGAAAATCAATATTTCTAATTGTGTAGTTTCACACCTGGTGTGTTGTGGGCATTTTATCAGTTATTTCATAATTAATTTTCTCGACTACATTAGAACAGCTATTATGCCAGAATACTATGTCAGAATTCCACACAAATATTAGAAAGAACTTCACAATTGCTATCTCTATGTATCTTTGAAACAATAAGATCTTCAACCTTCTACTTATCCAGCCCTAATATCTCTTCCACTTATAACCCAAAGATTACCTTTTTTCTAAAGAAAGATATTGTATTCCACATTTAGTTCATTAACAATTACTTTACTCTAGAGAGTTCCTTTTCCAATTCTATTATAAAACCTTTAGAAGGAAACACTGGGCTATTTTCATTCCTTTTTTTTGAGAATTTTCATGTCAAACATAGGATTGTACAAAAATCATTTCTCCATACATTTTATTGAGAAATCAAGAAAACTGTTTAAAGAAAAATGCCTGGTAAACAAAGAATTTTAAGAGAATCAAAGCATTAATGTAAAGTATTACTTTGAATACTTGGTATGAATGGATTCATTTGATCCTCATAACAAACGTTTAAGTTCAGTTCTATAATTATTCCCCATTTTAGAGATGAGGGCTTAGAGGGAGGAAGAGTCCAAGGAACTTCTCCCCAATAGGAGAGGTGGAGGTGGAATTTGAATCCACACAGATTGAGTCTGAAGTCTGCATGTCATGCATACTACTTTTTCTGCACTTAGGATCATGGAACCCTGGCAGAATGCCCTTTAAAAGTTGTGGTGAAGATTATATTATGAACCATACCATATAATTTGGAAAACTTAATAACAATTCTATTCTTATAACTCATTCACTGCATCTGATTCATCCTCAACAAGGTCTAAAAGTTAAGACATATGTACTACATTGTGCTACATAATTATTAAGTTTCTCCTGTTTTAAACATTCATATATGTATATAACTAAAATAATTATTATAGAAACATAATACTTTGAAATACATTCACTGTCACTGTTACTGTCATCCTGTTGCTCATCAATTTGCATGAGTGGGCACCAGTAAGTTCTCCATTATGAGACTTGTTACTGTTTTTGGCAAAGGGAATATGTCACGGGTAGCTTACCAGGCTCTGTGGTGCGGGTGAGATACTATTGGTAGCTTGCTGGGATCTCCGAGAGGGGCAGAGGAATCGATCCCAGGGCCGGCTGCGTGCAAGACGTGCACTCTACCTGCTGCGCTATTGCTCCAGCCCTCTAAATACATTGTATACAATAAAAATAAACACTTATTATTTACTCATATCTATTAGAATTGAGTACCGTGCTGTTTTACCTCTTCTTAGTTTCAACATTCAAATGATATTTTTTGAAGATAATTATTACACAACTTTTATAGAAGGAAACTGAGACCTCAGAAAATGATAAGTAACTTTCCCAAGGTCAGAGTACATTCTAATGGCTGAGTTGAAATTAAAAACCATATGTATCAATCTGTGTTCATTCTAACAAGCCTTTTAATTTCTCTTGGGGAATCATAAATAACATCGTTTCAGTATCTACACAAACATTGGTGCAGAGAAGTGCTGCTGTATAAACAAATAAGCTTTTATTATAATTTTTCTTCCTTGAACTGCATGCATATTTTTGTTTAAATGGACTAAATTCTATGAATTTTGCCTAACTACATTTTGTCCAGGGAAGCAAACTAAATCAGTTATGTAAGCTAAATATATTGAATGCAATTTGAAAGTCAAAATTGTCCTTTTCCTTCACCTCTTCCTCCTACTCCTTTTTAAAGATTGTTTCCAGGTTAAGCCAAGACAAAGATACTTCTAAACTAGGTTTGCTGTTTTCTCCCACATATATATTGGATAATAAAAAATGATCCTATAAAATGTATATACTATGTGAGAATAAGCATATTTCTTAATACATATAATGAATAAAACATTCTGAAAGAATTAACACAAAGCTAAGAAAATCAATTATGAGTGGAATATATCATTCTTATCAGGTTGAAGCAATAGCACAGTTGTAGGGCAATTGCCTTGCACACAGTCAACCCAAGTTCGATTCCTCTGCCCCTCTCGGAGAGCTTAGCAAGCTACTGAGAATATCTCATCTGAGTGGTAGAGCCTGGCAAGCTACCTGTGGTGTATTCGATATGCCAAAAACAGTAACAAATCTCACAATGGAGACGTTACTGGTACCCGCTCGAGCAAATTGATGAGCAACGGGATGACAGTGATACAGTGATACAGTGATATTTGAGTTTGTTGATTGAGCAGGCGATTTTCAATAAAATTTAGAATCAAGAATTAAATCTAGACCATTCTGGGTAAAATAACTGACCTCATGTTGGGTCCTGAATTCTCAGCTATGTCCTTCCCTAGTTTGGAAGCTTTCTCTTAGACACTAGTGTCTTAATCATTAGTGATAATCTCTGGCACTGCTTTCACATAATCTCATTTGCTATAGGGCAAAAGACAACCAATAAAATTTGGTGATTGCTGGAGCCTCATAGTTGGGTTTGGGAATTATCTGGGAGTTCTTGTTTGGAAACACGCAAATTAATCTAGCATTATGAACTCTTCAATAGTGATTTATGTGTTAGAGTTCTCTTGTGTTATCTTATGAAAGCTTCTTAAAACCATTGGCATAATGCTAGAAAGATAATACAGGAGGTAAGGTATTTGCCTTCCTCGGACTAATTACCATTTGGTTTCTTACCTACATATGCTTCTTCAAGCAACACCAGGGGTCACTCCTCAGCACAGAATTAGAAATAGCCTCTGAGTAGCATCACCATGTATGCTCCACACTCCATCCCCCATCTCCCACACAAAACAACAAGAACAACCTGAAAGTGCAGAAATAAAGGCTTTTGTTTTGTTCTGTTTAATCCTATCATGGGCTGGAGCGATAGTACAGCAGGTAGGGCATTTCCTTGCATGAAGCCAACCCAGGTTCAATTCCTCTGCCCCTCTCAGAGAACCCTGCAAGCTACCGAGAGTATCTCTTGCCCGCACAGCAGAGCCTGGCAAGCTGCTCATGGTGTATTCGATATACCAAAAGCAGTAACAACCAGTCTCACAATGAAGACGTTACTGGTGTCTGCTCATGCAAATCGATGAGCAACAGGATGACAGTGCTACAGTGAATCCTATCATGCCCTCCCTCCAGCTATATAGACTAAGTTCCCTTATTCCCAGCTATAATGGCCGAGTACAGTTCTTTATAGATTGCACTTCATTAAACTAAAAAAAAGGCGGACAAACCTTGCTTTTATAGTCAAAAATAACAAAGTTCAACCTCCTACCCCTTATACTTAAGTGAGAGAGAGAATTGGATTATTTGCTATGATAAGAGCATTTGGGTGTGGAACTATTTAGCAATCAGAAGACTGGGAAATGGAGAACCATGAGGTCAATATTAAGGCCATTTTCCCCCACTTTATATGGTAATGACCTGGAAGAAAGAACATGCTACAAAGTGGCATGAATTGCTGAGAGGGCCAAACAGAGGTGAGAAGTGCCTAGGAAAAGAGAGCAAATAACACTATACGGGGAAGTAATGCTATATGGAATGAGCTATACATGAAGTCTCTGTGTTAGCAGCTTAATGTAAAGGTCTGTGAGGTAATGAAGCCAGAGACCAAAGCACTGAAACTTAATAAACAGCTTGAAAGCTACAACACCAGTGGGTGGAGACAAGGATATAGCTGAGCTAGAATAGCTGCAGTAAACATACATTAGCACTGAGGATTCAGGATTGAAATTAAATTAGAAGACATTTGAGGCGTTATCTGGAGGGGGCACTAGATATAATACTGTAAGTGATATGGATAATCAAAGCATAGATGCGGGGTTTCAGGATTAGACGGAGAAAGGAGGAAAGCCAGGGGTTTCTATGGAGAAATGAGAATGTACTAGTCACAGTAACTCCAGGGTTTGGCCTTTCCTGAATCTATTGAAAAGAAGACAAATTGCCTGCCACATAAGATGAGGGATTGAGATCTTGCTCATGTGCTTTTTCCCTAATCACTGAATCTTGAGGAGCAACAATTCAATGAAGTAACTTTGTTATACTCTGAACTGAACCCAGTGGTTGACCAACATTAATGCAGATATGAACCTTTTGAGAATATTTAAAAACTGTTCATTCTGACTCAGTAGGTCAGCAGGAGGATGGAAAGCTTCTGCCTATCTAACGTCTCCCGTAAGAGGTCCATGTGTTAGGGTAAGAACAACATTTGTATAGTAAAATATTTATCTCATGAAATCGCTTCAAATGTCCAAATCTCATGCTCTTTTCATCTTTATCACTCTCAAGAAACTTTGAATATAATCTTCAGATGATTTCCTACCTTGAATAAAAATATGCTTGTTTGATTTTCTTCCCTTTTGAATCTAAGCTTTCTTTTAAGAATTTGAGAATTATATAATACAAATTTGTGTGATGAGCCCATAGTTGGAGGGTGGCTAACTTTTCCTCAAATTTACTAAATAATATAAAGATTTCAACTTTTTCTTAATTTAAAGCAATCATATTGTAAGGTCACTTCTTGTGCATATCATACTTTAATATTTGGATAATTTATTTATTATGTACTTATCTTTTTCTATTAGCTTAATATTCGTGTAAATGAGTATCAAATAATAATATTTAAAATATGAAAATTTAGGATTTATTGCTCATACTAGTTTTAATATAATTAAGAGAAATCAAAATAAAATTAATAAATTATGTGTTTATGGAACCAAATTTTATTCTTTATAACAATTTCTAAGTAAACCTGTACTGCATGGTATGTGCAAAATATTAAATATTATTAGCTGTGAAAGATAGGGAAATCCAAACTACAATAAACTACCATTTCACAGCCATGAAAATAAGCCAAACAGGGAACAGAGATATTAGAGTGGGAAAGGCTCTTGCCTTGCACACAGTTGACCTGAGCACCAGCAAGAATGAACTCTGAGTGAAGAGCCAGGAACAAACTCTGAGCATAGTTGAGTGCGGTTCCAAACCCTCTCAAATACTGCACTCCGACACTGTTGTTGAGCTTGGCCATGTGACTTGCTTTAAATAATTAAGCATTAAAAACATGACATGGTGCTGAAGGAGAGGACATCTCGCCTTGCACAGAAGTAGACAGAAGTACTGAGAACTACCACATGTGATCCAAAAACACCCCTCCAAACAGAGAAAAAACAGTACCGTGTGACACAAGAGACAAGACAAAAATGCACACTGAAGCAGGGCATGCATTTTCTTTTATTACTTTTAGATCTCAGCTGCCACTCAAGATGACAGTTACAGAACTGAAGCCACTGTCAGGAGATTCATGTCTTCTCTACAGTCATCTTCTATGCTGATTAGTGACTTCTATGTAGATTTCATATGCGTCACTCAAAACTCTATCTTGTCTCTATCTTGTTCTACGACTAGGTCAAGTGACCTCAAGTTTATTCAGCTCAGATTCCTCATCTTTACTGTATATTGTAAAGGTTGTGATTCTTTTTTTTTTTGCTTTTTGGGTCACACCCGGCGATGCACAGGGGTCACTCCTGGCTCTGCACTCAGGAATCACCCCTGGCAGTGCTCAGGGGACCATATGGGATGCTGGGATTAGAACCCGGGTCGGCCGCGTGCAAGGCAAACGCCCTACCCGCTGTGCTATCGCTCCAGCCCCAGGGTTGTGATTCTTAGTAAATGTGCCTGTGTTAATCATGGCATCTAGCATAAATAATTACTAAAGTTGACTCTGTAATTCAACACTATACCATGACCACCATCAGAAAAAGAGCTTCTCTTTGATCACGTATCTAAAAAAATAAAGATAATTTTTTATGAAAAGTTTGGTAAAATCTGAATTATTTTCTGTTGGTTGGTATGAAAAAGGCAATAGCATGGAAAAATAGTAGAACTAACTCTAGTCAACTAAGGGATCTTTGGTTCAATGTTGACACAGCTATATAAGGCGTGCCATTTCTAGAACTCTAAACTGCAGTGTTGAAGATCATGTCAGGAGTTAATGTATCCTTGAAGGGATAAGAAGAAAAAACTTAAACATTTAATAGTGACCTAAACAATGCATAAATATATGTACATTATGGATTAACTACAAAACTTGCTTTATGATTCTTGAGGGTATAGTAAAACTTTGGGCAGAAATGTGCTTTCCAACTCAGTTTTCCCATCTTTTTTTTAGCACATTTTTGCCTTCATATATTTTTGATGGGTTGGACCCCGTGATTCTCTGGGGACACATTTATCTATGGGTAGGCCCATACCTGACTGTGTGCTTAGGGGCCACACTTGATTCAGTACTCAAAGGTCATGCCTGGAGTAGCTCTGGGAACCATATTTACTGCTGGAATTAGAACTTTTGTCACAGTTAAGCAGTATACAAGGTAAATGTCTAGCTTCATCGTATCTGTCTGTTCCAATGAGGAGAACATTTTGAGGGGTTCGGGGGGTGACGAGTATACCTGGTAGTACTCAGTGGCCATTTCTGTCTCTGTAAATAGGAATGAATAATGATGCTACTGGGAGACCATATGTGGTGCAAGGATTTGAACTAGAATCAGAAAGGGTTACAGTGCAAGCACTTTAACCACTGTACTTTCTATCTGGTTCCCTGGAATGGGCATATTCAAACACTAAATGTATTATTTCAACAAGACCCTCAGTGTCTTCTTGAGACTGTTTTGTAAACTGTTTCACATTTCATAAATTTGATTTACTTTTCTAAGAGGCTATTTTCTACTTGTATTTCTACTTGTATTTCTACTTGTACAAGCAAGTATTTGGTAAGTACTCATCAGATGACAGATATCATGCTATCACTCCTGAAATATAAAGCAGATCATGAGTCTTTGTTTTGCTGATCTGTTTAAGTGAGGATTGTATCACTTGTATCACTTGTCATCCTGTTGCTCACCAACTTGCTTGAGGGGGCGCCAATAATGTCTCCATTCATCCCTGCCGCATGCTACTGTAGCCCATTGGTGTCTGCTTGCTCCAGGCGAGCCTCAAAACATTCGTTCAGGGTCATGAAGAAGAAGTCTGATCATCTCGTAGGTGGGCATCCAGGCATTCTTTAGACATCCATGGAATCCAGTCGGTAACATCTCTAGTCCAGCAGTTGTCTGCAAATCACATTACATGTATGGCCCATCTGATTTTCGACGTCTTGGCAAAAGAGACAGCGTCCCTGATTCTCGATCGTCGACAGAGGTTGAAACTCCTGATTCCTTCTCTCACTTGAGTGAAACATTGTTGGGGACGGGCCTGGGCACCCTCTGCCTCTGTCCCTGTAAACAGGGACTGGGTGAGGAGGGGGCCTAGACACACCCTGCCTTAGTTCCTGTAAACAGGAATGAGTATGGAGAAACGTGGCATGAGGGCGAGTCATCCCCTGACAGCCAACCTTGACAGGCGGCCGAAGGGCCACCATGCTCTGGCGGCCAGCCTGGAAAGGAGGTCGAAGGGCCACCATGCTCTGGCGACCTGCCTCGAGAGAAAAGTTGAAGGGCCACCATGCTCTGGCAGCTGGACTCGAGAGGAGGCTGAAAGGAGGATTGGCTCGCGTCTGCCATGGCCATGCTCAAGGCCACATCTGCTTTCCCATGTTTCTCAAGTCTGAGAAAAGGAACCGAAAAACAAGTAAGATTGGCAAAAATAAAGTTGCCTGCACCGCTTGAATAATGTTTATGCCACTTAGGTAACCTGCTGATCGTTGCTAAAATAAGACTATATAAACCCGCTTGGATTTCAATAAACTTGCTGTATGCCGCATATTGCATGCAGTCCTCCCTAGCCCACTCAACTCTCATTCCCTCTCTCCGGCCGAGGTTCAAGTTGGCCGTGCAGGCCGCGGCAAAACATGATATTCCAAAGATAGCTCTTTCAATATCTCTTTGGGAGACCTGAATAGCATTTTCATCCTGTTTTAGTAGGGCCCAGGTCTCTGAGGCATATAGTGCAGGAAGAACAGTGGAGTCAAAAAGATGTGCCCGGAGCTGGAGATTATTTGTCCTCTTAACAACTTCTTCAATGCTCTTGAAGGTTTTCCATGCTGCTTTCTTCCTCCTGCGCAGCTCAGGTGCCAGGTCATTCGTCATGTTGAGTTCTCAACCCAGGTACACAAAACTGCTGCATTTGGAAATGTTTGTTTCATTGAGAGCAAAGGAACATCAGGAACTAGTTTGTTTGTCATGAACGTCAATGCCAAGCGTATTCATGAGGTTCAGCTGCAGTCTGACTTTTCCACACTCGCGGTCGAAGTCTGCCAGTCTGTTCCCCTGCTGAAACCCTCTCTTTACATAGATGATCACTTCCTTGTAGAATGATGAGATCCTGGTGGTAAATCTGTAATACAGCTCACAGAGTATCCTGATGTACTGAGTTTAAACACCCCACTTGTTCAGGGCTTTGATGACTGCTTCAGTCTCAACAGAATCAAAGGCCATCTTTAAATCAATGAACATTAGACAGAGTGGCATCTTAAACTCTCATGAAACCTCAATAAGCTTGGTCACTGTGTGGATATGGTCGATCGTGCCGAATCCTTTTCAGAACCCAGCTTGCTTGCATGGTTGTCCTTCGTCTAGTGTTTTGCCAATCCCCCCTCAATGGTTTATGCCTCATCATGCAGAGGTTGTGGAAACAGTACCAACTGGGAAAAAACAAACCAAGAGGTGCCCCCAAGAGACGAAGGCAGGTGCAGGTCTGGACTCCTTGCATCGACTGTGTCAATCTGGCCAGTGCTATCTGTATGTGAGCAGCATGTCCATGCACAAGGTGAGTGGCGTGTTTGTCAGTGTGCAGATCATTACAACATGGCACCCGAATGGTAGAGCCTGGCAAGCTACCTGTGGCATATTCAATATGCTAAAAACAGTAACAAAAATGGGCCTCATTCCCCTGACTCTGGAAGAGGCCCCAAAATGGCATCATTGAGAAGGTTGAGCAAGGAGAGGCTGATAAAATCTTAGGGCCAAACTAGGCTGCCAAAACAAAGGACTAAAATGACTGTATGCACTTTTAATGCACATATGCTGGCATCAGAAGCATCCATGGAGGACCTGATGGTGCATGCGCAGATGACCTGATGGTATGTATATGTGCAGGATGTCATTGGATTGACCAAGATGAGAAGGCGTTGATCACATCATGCTGTTTTCAACACTGAAGAAGAACTGTTTCTCAGAACATGTGATAGTAGAGGCATTGGTGGTGTCGGTGTCTGCATCACCATGAACTTGGACATGAGCATTGATTCATACAAATGCCTACCAATCCACATCAGATGCTTAGGTTTGAATAGATGTGGCTCATTGCCGGCAGTTTCTATCTTCGTTGTCTATGCACCAACATCCAACTACAAAGAAGAAGAAATTGAGAAGTTCTACATGGAGCTGGAGAAGTTCTGTAAAGAAGACCACACCTTCTACAAGATCATTGTAGGTTATTTTAATGCCAAGATACGACCAAGAAGGTTGGCCAAAGAACTCCACATCAGGACCCATGGCCTAGAATGAAACGAACAAGGTGAGAGACTGTCTGAGCTCATCATGTCAACCAAGACTATTCATGATAACTCGCAGTTCCAGAAAGCCGGATCTAAACATTGGACAGGGGAGTCTCCTGGTGGACAGTTCCACATGAAATTGACCAAATCATATTAAATTGACAGTTTTGCCTGGCTAATGTTGGTGTTGTCCCAAAATTCCAAATGGGATCAGACCACCATTTTCTTCATGCGAAATTTACTTCATGGAGTAGGGAAAAAGGTCTCCAAAGTTTAAGAAAAGAACTCCCAGAACGACCACCAACTGGGAGCTCTTTGCCACTATTATGGCTATATGGGATGATGCCATCACTCACACCATCAACGGGGAATACGATCAACTGGTTCAGCACCTTCATGACTGTGAGAGGAATGCTGAGAGAGAGAAAGCCACAAAAAGATGCCTGTCTTCGGAAACTCTTGAGCTCATTCACCAACGTGGTTTGGCGCAAGCCTCAGGCAATCACAAGCTAACATTCAAGCTCACAAAGAGAAGCAATAAAGGAAGACCTCAAAGAGAGAAGAGCAGCAGTTTTGCCCCATGCAGCAGAAGCTGGGAAAAGTATTTGCAACGCCCGTCTGTCATTCACCAACTATAAGACCAGGATAACTGCCCTCTGACGTCCTGATGGATCTATCACATCTTCCAGAAGGGCAATGGGAAAGGTTATCCACGACTTCTACTCAGATCTCTTCAATAGCCATGTCCGCCTGCCCACATACCAAATTCCGCAAGTTGGATATGTAGTTCCCAGCGTTCTCTCTTCCAATACCCAACAAGCAATTTTGTTGGTAAAGAAGCATACAGCACCCAGTCTACACGAGGTCAAACCCAAACACCTGAAGAATCTGCTGCCAGTACTCATCAATACACTGGCTTGACTCTCCTCATGCTATCTGTCTGAATACAAGGCTCCATCCCAATGGAAAACCAGCAGGACCGTTCTGTTGTACAAGAAAGGAGACATCCACGACATCCGCAACTATCGCCTGATCTGTCTGTTGTCTACAAGTTATTCACTTGAGTCATGCTGAAGAGAGGATTACCACTATAAAATAAATAATTATAGTGACATGTCATAATGATAAGGTTGAAATATGAACACAATGGAATAGAAAGGTAGAAGAGGCATATCTCCTCAGAAGGTTAGTTTAAAGAGATTCGTCAGGGAAAAGCAAAACAGAGACTTGCAATTTGAAGTCTAGTTAAGTAACCTATGAAAAGAAGACATCTTAGAGAGGAATGATATAAACCTAGAAATGGCATGGTGTGCATGGGGAAGTATTATGGGAGTCTTACTGAAATAGAAAACTCAAGATGGTAGTTACAAAAGTGAAGATAATGTAAAACAGAGAAAAATTTGGGAGTATATAATAAATTTTATTGTCAACTTAAGAGCAGTCTTTCAGTTATTTTGACATGGGAATAACCAGTTTGGAATGGGGAGTAAAAACATCAGGGAAAGGAATTATGAATTTATTGCTTCCCTATATAGAGATTCAAGCTAATGATTTCCACTTATTCATTTATTTTCTCTTTCTGCAGAGAATTGTCATTGCTTTACGAACTGTCCCATCTTACTTAGATTCTAAATAATTATCATCATGAAACATTGTTTTTCAATTCTGTAATTTCTTTGGAGGAGTTAGAAAAATCAGCATTCCTTCCCCACCAAAAAATTCTTTCATCTCTTTTGTTTTCCAACTCTCACTGCCCACATGTGTTTGTAATACTTCTTTCAAACAAGACATCTTTTCTTAAAATAATTTTTATTTTGTTCAGTTATAAAAAGGAATATTACACATAGATCAATAGCTCCAACTAAAATATTTGGCTTTCTAAGTTAGAAGCATTTTATTATTTCAGTGATAAACTCAAAATTTCTATTTGTTAACAAATGACTTGCATTTGGTGAATACCGCCTGTTTATGATTATTTATAATATATTACCTATATATGTATGTCTCAGTTAGAGGGAGAAATTGAGTTTGTAGATGGAGCAAAGAGTTTAATGACAGTTGTCTTTTTGTTTACATGTTTCTACATTTAGTGGGAATTACCAACTAATTAGTTGACTCATTGATTAACATCTAAGTCATTGGCTTCCTAACCATTTTAACTGTTTCCTATATCACACCTCCAGGCATACACCAGGCCAACTTCCCAATGTGGCCATGGAGACTGAGAAGGAAAAAGTCAGCAGGCCAGAGCTTTCTACCTATACACTTGGATGTCAGCATCAGTGAAGAATAGATTTCTGTTTTTTATTTCTATTTTTATTTATTTCTGTTTTATTTAATTATATAAGATATTGCAGCCGCATGACATCTTAGAGCATAGTTCTCCCTCTTGGAGAACCTGGCAAGCTACTGAGAGTTTTCCTGCCCACACGGGAGAGCCTGGCAAGCTCCCCATGGCGTATTCATATGACAAATACAGTGATAATTATGGGTCTCATTCTCCTGACCCTGAAAAAGCCTCTAATGCAGCATCATTGAGAAGGATGAGTAAAGAGAGGCTACTAAAATCTCAGGGCTAAGACAAATGGGGACGTTACTGGGCCCACTCAAGCAAATCGAGGATAAACAGAATGATAGTGATAGTGATATATTTTATATATATTACTTCTCTCTCTGCTCAGAGAAAAGATCATTCTTGATGGAGCTCAGGGATTAGGGGAAGACACATAGAAAACCAGGGATCAAATCCTCTGAACCATTTCTCTAGCTTCAATACATGATTTTAACCTCTAGTTTTAATTGCACTTATTTTCACGCATGGATAAATACTTATGCCATCACAGATTTATAGTACAAAACTTACCAAGTCCTCCTTCCATAAGGCTCTGCTTTCAACTTTGTTGTCCTGTTTCCAAGTGTCTAGTTCCTGATAGAAATTTATTTCTGATTTTCTGCTTTCTTTTTTTAACTTTACTTAATTTAGTTAGGCAGGGGAAGTGAAGTTATTCCTGCAGTTGCTGTTCACATTATAATCATATATCCTATTTCTTTTTCCATTTTCTAATCTCTTATATTCAAAAATTTATTTAGGCTGGTTGTTGAGGTTGGGAGGCCATTCCCAGCAGTGCTTAGAGATCACTCTTGACTCAGCTCAGTGATCACTCCTAGAGATTCTTGAGGGACAATATGCAGTGACAAGTTAGAACTGTAGTTGCCTGTGTGCAAGTCAAATGCCTTACCTCCTCTACTATCTCTCTCTCTCTCCAGCCCTCATATTTTTCTATTGGAATATGTAATTTTCTTTTCTTTCTGGATTATACTGATCAACTTGGTGATTTATTATAATCCTATCGCTTCACCTTAGTCTAGTGTCTTGGAGAGGATAACACTATTTTCTTTTTTTATTATTATTTTAATGAATCACTGTGAGATAGTTACAAAGCTGAAGTTCACTTAAAATAACCATATCTGAATACTCAGAGGTCCATTGAAATTGTTTGAGGTAATTGTGATAGGATTCAATTATTATCCATATAATTTTCCTTTTGGATTCCTCCATTCCTCTCAGAGAGCCCGGCAAGCTACCAAGAGCATCCCGCCCGCACGGCAGAATACTCTGTAAATAATAACTTTTAATTTTCCTCTTTTATCTATTTAAAATTTAAGAACTGTATTTTTATGATTTCTTCAATTTTTTTTAATATGCTAGCATCCATTTATCTTATTTTCCCATAATATAAATACACTGTACATTTAATCTTTGAAAGCATGTATCTGTAAATGCAGACAAGCTAGTCCTCTCCCTCCTTCTATCATTATTGGTTACATGACTGCATGGAGATTCTAAGTGATGCAATTTATGGCAATCTGATTTTATTCATCACTATTTAATAGATGACAATAGGGGATTTTATATTGTCAGCTTTACTTCTGCATTCTAATCATGCCAGACATTTGATCTTCAAAAACCAAAATAAAACCCATCACTGGAACTTTGTCTTCCTTTATTACATAAGACTGTAGACATTTGGGGATAATAAATTTATTGACAGCTTCCAAAAATGTTTCCAAGTGTGATAACACACTCTGAAATCACAAGGCAATATGGAAACCTTAGGTTATTACTTATTCCAATAAAGAAGACACTTAAGCACAGGTATATGTAGATTAGATATACTCTTTTTTTTTGCTTTTTGGGTCACACCTGGTGATGCACAGGGGTTACTCCTGTCTCATGGTCTCAGGAATTAGTCCTGGCAGTGTTCAGGGGACAATATGGGATTCTGGGAATCGAACCCGGGTCGGCCGTGTGCAAGGCAAATGCCCTACCCGCTGTGTTATCACTCCAGCCCCTGATATACTCTTTATTGTCTATCTTATAAGGTCTATCCCATACTTGTACGGGATCCCATTCTTCTTCAGGGGAAAAATAAATCAATTAGCTAAAGCATGACCTGCATTTTGAATACAAAGTTCGTCTTTGCTAATTCTAAGAAAAACATTTTAACATTCTTTCCCTTGGAGACAAAAAGCTGAAGCAACCCCTTTGGCAATAATACTTACATTCTACTTGGCCAGAGTAAGCTACCAGCAGAAATGGAATTCTAAGTTGCTCTCTAGTGTTCCAAACAGATTAGTTCTCACAGTTACCTAGACAGATGTGAACTCAGTCCACTTGTTTTCTTAATGCTTTCCTGTTGCTAATGATGTTCTGAAGATATCAAGGAATGGAAATAAATGGCATCCCAGTGGCTGCCTGGAGCTGCCTTAAGTGCTGGACCTGCTGCGTATCAATTGTTTGTTTGGTGGTTTTCAAGGTAGAGTGGTACATTGATTTGTTTGAACACTGCAGTGCATTAGTGCTTCTTGTCTCCCCCTCCAGCCTTCAGCCCCATCTGATTCCAAAACAGATAACTTAATTACACAGAGAGCATGTGCTATTCCATGAATCAAAAATATGAATGAACTGTATTGATTTTTTTTAACTAAATGATGTCTCGTACCTATTATTGAACTGATACTGCAGAATCCCTCGCTATTACAGAAGGCTATGAGAAGAAAAGATTTGGCAAAAAACAAAAAGATATATTTTCTTTTCCTACTTTTTCTCCTCTATTTTTAATTTAATAATATCTTTTCAGCTAATCTAATACATAATTTCTCACAACATATAACTTACATGTGATGAAGTACTCCAAAACAAGACATAAGTATTTAATAAGAGAAATCTAAAGAATTTAGAAAACAAAGGTGATGAAGAATGCACGTTATCGTTAACTGTCAATATACTAAACATTTTATGTAAATAAGCTCTGCCTTCTGACCAATACTAAAATAGATTCACTCTCATATCTTCCCTTTAAAGTGAATATGTCTGCAAGAAGATAACTCCATGCTTTCTTACTCAATAACTGTCTCGTCTTTTTTCTGTGTGTCCTTTACAACTTCTTTTCCAGCTCATCTATAGTACAAGCTTTTCTGTCTTTCACTTTCCTACATTTACTGTTTTATTTCCTAAAACAACACATTTTCAAAAGCAAGGTGGGAAATAAAAAATTATGTGATTAATATCATTTTATAAGCCCCAAACCTAAAAGTGTAACAAATGAATTTTAAAAATTAAACTTATTTTAAAATAAAATATATTTTTTCTTTTCTAAATATACGAATACATCATAAAAACAATGTATTTTTGTATAAATATAGAAAAAATGTTTCTAAGTTGAGTCCTCTTTATTTTAATAAGGAGTAGAATCACATCACCACTAGATACATAGTTCATGACCTTGTTCATTTGAATTTAAAACAAACAAAAAATCGGGAGTTTCCCAAATGATGTTCAGTGGCTTCTCTTGGTGATTTTTGGCCAATTGGGTTGGCAATTCAAAGCAAAATCTCCAGATGGAATGCTGTCCTGGCTCTGTGATACTGGGATTACCTAGGCCATCCTGGTGAGCAACCTGGGGTTTACCCTCTGCAAGACTTGCGTGTTAATCCTTGTGCTTTATCTTTGGTCCTAAAATAAACAAATTGATGGATCCCCTCTCCAGTGTTAGATGTAGTCTCTCAGTGATAATATATGTCCCATATATGTGCATATATGTGTGTCCACCATATATTGTATATATATTATACAATATATGTATGTATACAATATATATAATATAAACACAATATAGATAGTATATACATATATAGTATATGTAGAATATATACCATATATGTGTGTGTGTGTTCTCATATGGCCATTGCAAAATTGTTTGCATATACTGTTATCTGTGGAGATGGCAGAGATTCATGCATGCTATCATGTTCCAAGCCAGAGTCAGCTGTTTCTGGTCTGTAGCTCTTGAGGTGACACAGTGATATTTACAGCTTAGAATCCCATCAGAAATACAAGACTCTCATTTGAAAAATTACTACATTGAGTTTTGGTACTTAAAATATCCTAATGTATGATTTGTTTCTTACTTTGTATTAAAATTATCTTACTCCCATGTTGGAGTAATATTTTTGCAGATAAAGTGCTTGCCTTCCACACGGCAGGTTCATTCCCCAGGATCCTGTATGGTCCCTTGAGTTTCTTCAGGATCCTAGAGTGTAGAACCAGGAATAAACCTGGACTGGTTCAGGGAGTGTCCAAAATAAGTATTAATTTAAAAGTAAAATTATCTTATTTTTTCTCTGTCATGTGGTTGGGTAGGAAAATCCTCACTGAAATAAAGGGAGTGCCATTATTAATTTCTAAAAATTTCAGAATACCACTTCCTCATTCCTTACGTTGGTTGCTGACTTCAAACCTAGTCTTTCATTAAGGAGACTGCGGTGGCCCATCTCTGTTTCTACTATGTAGAATAGAAAGAACAATGTGTTTGAGAAACCACTTTAAACTGCAGTCCAAATGTCCATAGTCCACAGTGAAGCAGTAAAAAGAATTAAGGAATATATTCATTTTGTCTTGCTTTCAATTTCTTGTAATAACTTAGAGTTTTCCACGTACAAGTCTTTTGACTCTTTTCTTAAGTTAGTTATCTAAGTTAATTCATTAAACAGGACATTTTTTCTTGGGTTCTTTTACTTCTAATTCATAATTTGCATACAGATGTTTCTATATTTTATAGATTGGCACGATTTTATTTGTCTATGTTTTCTAATAGTTTTAATTAATTTACTCATCTATTGTGGGGTATTGAGGATTGAACTCAGCACCTTAAACATTCAAGGCAAATATTCTACTATTGAGCTACACTCCCAGTCCAATTTCTGATAGTTGTAGTTGAGATTTAAGGACATTCCTAGCCCCATTTCCATTGAATTACTGTTCTTTACAGTATAGTTATTGATCATTCCCTACATAGGTTGATTCAACACCATATCTGTCACCAGAATTCCAGAATTCAACACCGTATCTGTCACCAGAACTCCCTTCAACAATGTACCAAGGACCACTCCACTACCCCAGCCATACTAGGCCTGCAATTGAGCGTGGGGACCTGAGGATGTGTTGTCACTTGGGTTCACAGTGCTAGTACCACTAGGACCACACCGTTCAGTGCCCAAAAACTCCATGGGTATATCAGGTGATGCTCAGGCGGTCATATGTCAGGGATTAATCTCTGGGCTATCTCTTTGTCCCTGAATAAAGTAACTCTTAGAACACATGAGCTCTACACTTTGTCATGTAATAAACTGCAAAAAAGTAGGTGTCTTTGATATAATTGATTCAATCAACTTAGGGCCTTCATTTGAGAAATTTGTTCTAGTGAAAGGGAAGGAATGAAAAGAAAGGGCTTGGGAGTTTTAAATGAGTTTGAATACTTGAAATATTTCATCTTACACTTGAGCTTCATTGTCTTTCGTTGTCACTCTGATTATGGTTTAGTGCAAAGGTTTCTTTTTTTGTTTGTTTTTTTTTTGTTTTGTTTTAAGTGACTTGAATTAGGCAACACCTATGATTTGAACAATGGAGTACTGAATTCACTTCATCTCTGCCCTGATTGCATTATATTTTGGTTAATTTGTATATCTTTCACTCTTAGTTTTGGGATTTCTAGTGGACATAATTGTACCAATTCTGTGGTTCTTTTATAAGGCTCTAAGGAGATACAGTGGTCCTAGAGAAACTCCCACACAGGTAAGTCATGAACATGAATAATGTGTGCTTTACCCATCCATCCCTTATACACAGACAGATACAATTTAACTGTTTGCAATGAAATCTTGAATCCAGTTGCTTCATTCACTTTTTATAAGTACTAGCTGTACACCTTTCTGGGTTGAGCAGCGAATGTATGTGGTAAAAATAACCTCATCCATAAGCATCTAAATAGACCAAATTCTGTGTGGAAACACAAATGACAGGGTGCCTGTCAAAGCTGTCCTCCTTCCTGTTTTTGCAGGAGCACCCACTGGATCATATTCCTAATTTTTACTCCCTAAGTATTAGAAGCATTTTATACTGATTAGATATTCTGATATAGATAGTCATTTCTGCATGTCTTAAATTAAGATGTACTTTGCCTAGGCTCTGTTTAGGCCTTCTCCCTGAGAAACCTTAATAATATAATATCAAATCTGAAAAAATGTTAAATATGAGTTACATAATGTGTATTAATATTTCACTTTGTGCCCATTGTATCATTGTATCACTGTCATCTTTTGTTCGTTGATTTACTCGAGTGGGCAGCAGTAATGTCTCTATTCCTCCCAGTCCTGAGATTTTAGCAGCCTCTCCTTACTTGTCTTTCCTAATGATTGGAGGCTCTTTCAGGGACAGGGGAATGAGACCTATTGATAGTGTTTTTTGGCATATTAAATATGCCACCATTTATCAAACAGTGATACCATTTCACTGAAACTCTTCAGTGCCACTCTTGAGAACATCATGCGATGATTGGAATGGGAAGGAATGGGAGTGAAGATAGATGTTTGGCAATTACACCACTTCCGCTTCGCTGATGACATCGTTCTCATAAGGCCAAACTTTAGCCAAGCGGCACAAATGCTGCCTGACTTCGACCATGAGTGTGGAAAGGTCAGATTGCAGCTGAATCTCAACAAGACAATGCTCATAAAAAATGAACTAGTCCCTGACTTCCATTTGCTCTCAATGGAACGAACAATTCCGAATGCAGCAGCTATGTGTACCTGGGTTGAGAACTCAACATGAGGAACCACTTAGAACCAGAATTACGCAGGAGGAAGGAGCAGCGTGGAATGCCTTCAAGAGAATCGAAGAAGTGGTTAAGAGGACGAAGAACCTCCGACTCCAGGCACATCTTTTCGATTCCACCATTCTTCCTGCACTAACATATGCCTCAGAGACCTGGGCCCTACGCAAACAGGATGAGAACGCTATTTGGGTATTCCAAATAGGAATCGAAAGAGCTATGCTAGGAGTATCACATCTCACTCAAGTGAGAGAAGGAATCCGGAGTTCCGACCTCCGTTGACGGTCAAGAATCAGGGATGTTGTCTTGTTTGCCAAGGCATCAAAAATCAGATGGGCCGGTCATGTAATGCAATTCCGAGATGACCGCTGAACTAGAGCTGTTCCCGACTGGATTCCACGGGATGTCAGAAGACCGTGTGGCCGCCCACCAACTAGATGGTCAGATTTCTTCGTCAAATCCCTGAATGAATGATTTGAGGCTCTTCCTGTTCCTGGAGCAAGCAGATATCATTGGGCTGCACTGGCACGTGACAGGGACAGATGGAGACGTTACTGGCACCCGCTCAAGCAAATCGAAGATCAACGGGACAACAAGTGAAGTGATCGAATATGCCAAGCTCTGCCATGAGGGTGGGATACTCTTGGTAGCTTGCTGGACTCTCCAAGATATATTTATATCTATATCTCTCTATATATACATATACATATATATATACATACATATATATTGCTTATTGTCCTCTATGATTTGTTGCCTACTGTCTGAACTCCATCAAATATGGTGTGGTAATTATGGAAAATGGATATGTTCCGTTATCACAATTATGGAAGTGTCTTATAATGTGTCCAGAAAACTGCCTGGAGCATGGCGGTGGTTGGGTAGTGGAGTTTGGCTGCCAGGGCTGGATCCGTTGTGGCAGGGAGGGTTCTCACCTGCCCTCCTCTGGGGAGCCCCGAGTGAAAACAGCCTACTGTTCCCTGAAAATGAGAGATTTTTCTTAGATTTACTTTATTTCTTAAATAGTGTAATATATGATAATAGAAAAATCACTTGCATCACTTATCATCCTGTTGATCTTCAATTTGCTTGAGCAGGTGACAGTAACATCTCCATCTGTCCCTGTCATGTGCTAGGGTAGCCCAATGATATCTGCTCGCTCCAAGAACAGAAAGAGCCTCAAACTGTTCATTCAGGGTTTTAACCAAGAAGTCTGACCATCTCGTAGGTGGGGAACCAGGTGTTCTTTTGATGTCCTGTGGAATCCAGTCAGTAATGGCTCTAGTCCAGCGGTCGTCTCTAAATCACACAATTATGTGTCCAGCCCATCTGATTTCCGACTCCTAGGCAAACGAGACAGCATCCATGATTCTTGACCGTCGATGGAGGTCAGAACTCGGGATTCCTTCTCTCACTTGAGTGAAACATGATTCTCCAAGCATAGCTCTTTCGATTCCTCTTTGGGATACCTGAATAACATTCCTATCCTGTTTTCATATGGCCCAGGTCTCTGAGGCATATGTTAGTGCAGGAAGAATGGTGGAGTCAAAAAGTTGTGCCCCTAGCTGGAGGTACTTTGTCCTCTTAACCACTTCTTCAATGCTCTTGAAGGTGTTTCATGCTGTTCTCTTCCTCCTACGCAATTCTGGTTTCAAGTGGTTCCTCACGTTGAGTTCTCAACCCAGGTACACATAGCTGCTGCATTCGGAGATGTTCGTTCCATTGAGAGCAAATGGAAGTCAGGGACTAGTTCGGGTTTCATGAACATTGTTTTGCTCAGATTCAGCTGCAGTTCGACCTTTCCACAGTTGTGGTCAAAGTTTTCTTCCCATTCCTGTCGTTGCATGACGTTCTTGAGGGTGGCACTGAAGAGTTTCGGTGAAATGGTATTGCCCTGCTGAACCCCTCTCTTTATGTCGAGGTAAAGTATAACAGGATAAAAATAAATGGATAAGGAAACTTTGTAATATCACATGGGCTTACTCAATTTCAGTGATTTACATTCTTGAAAAATGTGTTTTCCTAAAATTAAATTTCCACTATGTAGCTTGATAAATATAACTAGATTGAGTTAAAATGTAAAGAGAAAAAATATGGTAATATATTTATAGAATATTCTGAGATAGTTTTCTGAGCAGATTTTTAAAAATTTTAGTGTCTATTCTGGTTCATAACATATTATTCATGTATTGAATACATTCTGTTATTCTACTTTATTTGCTTTATTTATCATCATACATGTTAAATTTTGTGCTGTTCTCTGACAGTTTCTTTAATGCACCACTCATATAGACTAATGAAAACATATGTGATACTTTTGCCTTACAACTTTGAAAATGGTTATTGCCAGAGAAGAGAGAAAAAAAGGTTGACAAGGGTATAGAGAAAAAGTCTACCCTTGTACTTTAGACTGATGGTGCCAATGTAAATTGGCACAGCCTCTATGTAAAAGTGTGAAAATTTCTCATAAAAACAAACCTATCAGGTTATACAGCAATAAAGTTCTAGGATTCCATGCAAAAAATATGAAATTATCAATTTACAAGCTTATATGCAACCTTTTGCTCATTACAGCACTATGCACAATTGCCAAATGATATAAAAGGTTCAAGTTATTTCAAGTTGTCAACAAACAACTGGATACAGAAGATGTGGTATGTATATACATATTTTCTCTACATAGAATTATCTTTAAGGAAAGATGAAATATTCCATGAATAATTTTATGTGACTATTCTGTTATGTGACTATGCTGTTAAATAAATTCTAAAGAGAAAGACAAATACTGGACATTTCACTCATACATGAAAAGTAAAGAAACAAAACAGAGGAAAAAAAACAAAAGAAAAAGGAACAAAAGAAAATGGAAACAAATCTTTTGACCCTTTAACAAAATACTAGTTGCCAGATAAGAGGAGGAAAAGTGTAAGAAAAACAAGTAGAGTGGATCAATTGGTTAGTGGTGATTTGTAACTGAACCTTCAGTTGTAGATATGTTGTTTTATGTACATTTGTTGATATTGCTGGATATTGAAAACTGGTAATTATATCCATATTAGTCAAACATATAGTATCATTAAAATCATTCATTAATTAAAACAAAAGAATGACCCCAATAAAAATAGTTAAATTAATAAAGTAAAACATTTATTAATCAAAGTAATTATAATTAAGCACTAAATATAATTTCCAATAAGTAATATGTTTAAAAACAATATTTTGAAATTAAATTAGTTTAAGATAGTTTGAAAATATTTTTAGAGTGAAAATAAATCCAAGTTTAATTTTATTGTCACTGTAAATCATGGGATTTTTTTGTAGTGGCTATAATGCAATAAAAGAACTTACTATAATTGGTAAAATGTATGAAGGTGCATATATTCTATATGGCAATAGATAGAATGTTCACAAAGGAGCAATATTATCAATTAGCAGATTATATATAGTAGGAAAGTAAAAATTTATATCTAACCTGATAATTATAAATGGCTTATATTACAGAAGCCTGAGGTGACATTCTCACAAATGTTCCATCAGGCTAGAATCCCTGCTGAGTAGTCTAGCCCCAGCCCTCCTGCACACGCAGGGTGAAAGTTAGAAAAGGTATTTTCTAAATTCTTGCACTCTTCCCCAATTTCATTATTTACTATAACCTTGGACAAATGATAGAGAAGAATGTCCTCTTTGAACACTCAGGAACAATTTTCATGTCACATACCATAATTTCTACAATGAATTTGGAAATGATGATTAAAAATAATTGTAATGTCTGTGTCCATCCACTGATGTGAGAACTTGAGCAGTCAATGTGGGGTGTGGGAGTGATAGTATAGTGGGGAGAGGTTTGCCTTGCATGTGGCCGACACAGGTCCGATCTCTGTCATCCCATATAGTTCCGCAAGCACCATTGGAGTAATTCCTGAATGCAGAGCCAGGAGTAACTCCTGACCACTGCAGATGTGACCCAAAAGGAAAAAAAAAAGTCAATGTGTAGAGATTGCCTTTTGAACAGCATTTAAAGATGAATACAGTTGACAAGAAAGGATAAATTGTGGGAGAGAACAAGAATTATTACAAAGGAAGAAAAAAGGTAGGAAAGTGAGATTATAAAGTAGACTCAGAATGCAGAATGAGAAATGATAGTTTTCTGAGAGAATGAGAGAAAATAAAGTGCTTCTACAGTATTTCTAGAGACTCTTTCTTAAAGTTTTTTTAATTTCTACCTTTGATTACTTTTTTATATGTTTGCATCCTCTTAGTATTCTTTTCCTGCTTCTGCTTGATTATTAAAACTTTGTAATTTTTGTTTCAAACCAAAACACTTTTGAGGGGACAGAAGGATAGCACAGGGGGATGCTTGCATGTTGTCAATCAAATTTGTTCCCTGGCACTGCATAAGGTTTCACGAGCACTCTCAGAACTGATCCTTGAGCACTGCAAGGTGTGGTCCAAAGGCCAATTATTAAACAACCCCCCCCTCCCAATCCAGAAATTTGATAAAGCAGCAGGGGTATGCTGCAGCAATTGTATGAAAAGAAGTATGGCTAAGGAAAAATAAAACTTACAAGGTGACATTTCGGAGGGAGGAAATGAGACAACCATGGAGTCAATTTGGGTAGAAGAGATCAATTCCAGAAATATTGCAAAGGAATTCTCAACAAGAAAAAACCTTAAGGATCATTTACTTAACCTTTTAAGGAAATGTCAAAATTGTAAGGCTAATGACGCAAATTCTATTAAGTATAGGTTATGAACAAACAGAATTCTAAGGGATTAGAAAATTATTAAATATCATGTTCCAGAACATTTACTAAATTATTTGGTTTTAGATTAATATAAATATAGTGAATTTTATTAAGGTTTTAATGATAATCCTTGAGACCATCCAACCCCTCCTCCCACATCATTGGATGTAATCTTAGACTCCCCTTGGTTGCTTCCAGAGTCAGCTGGTTTTATTGGTTAAGAATCACCAGGAAGTTGTCCAGGTCTCCTGAGCACTGGCAAAAAACGGAAAAGAAAATGCAAGTTAAACTGTCACTGTCACTGTCATCCCATTGCTCATTGATTTGCTCGAGTGGGTACCAGTAACGTCTCCATTGAGAGACTTGTTACTGTTTTGGGCATATTGAATATGCCACAGGCTTGTCAGGCTCTGCCGTGCAAGTTTAACTACGACAATAAATCCTGATTGATATTATCTTTTATTCCAGAAAGAAAAGGTGTTGGCCAGAGAGGATTTTAGTTTCTTGCATTTTGGTATAGCTGATTTGACTCAACCCCCAGCACTGCTTATGTTTTTCTGGACAGTACCAGAAGGGTTCCTGAGTTCAGAGTGAGAACTAAGCTTTGAATGCCGTTGGATGTTACAAAAATATATATATAAAAAGTGTAGCTATACAATTTATTAATTAAATTCTAGATCAGTACTATGGTAAGTTTCATTAAACTATTATAAATTGGGGAAAGTATCGAGGTGCAATCAGTGAAGCATCTAAAGAGAGAGCAATCAGTGTCTGGGTCTGATCTCCAGTACCACATGGTGCCCTAGTGCCACCAGATATTGGACCACTGGACACCAAGCTAGAAGTAACCCGCAGAGAAAGGAAAGAGTCATCAGACATGCATACGACTAGCTTTCAGTCTGGTGTATATTGCATGGGTGTTGGTGTGAGCAGCTGCTGCTCTTTTCAGGAGGCAGGCTCAGTGTTCACTCTCAATGCACATGCTCGTGTCTATAGAGTTGATATCTATTTAGGTACCATTAGGTACTATTTAGGTACCAGTGGCAGTTAAACCTGAAAAATTATCCAAAATTCTGAATAAATGGCACTAAGAGAAAAATGGGGTGCATCTTACATCTTGATCTAAAGTGGAAGGCATGTATCACATCAAGTGCACATTCCATGATTAGGATCCCCCGTTACCACTGAGAAAATCATATTGAGCAGCAGGAAGAAGGGGCAAAGAAAAAAATGGAAAGGGGGAAGATACCAGGAGAATAAGGTCATAATGAGAGAAGACTGTGCTGAGAAAATCTACTCAAATCAAGAGATTTGGATGGTAAACTTATATTGAAGCTTTTGGTTTGTTAGTAGCAAAATAATAATGGAAATCTGTATGATAAAATAGGTAATATTCTTCCTTAGGCATCTGCAGTCACTGTATTCATCAGTCTATAGTTATCAAATGCGTGGTATAAAGCTTTGTGGTGAGTTTAATCCAGAGAGATAATGCAGCAGGTAGGGCACGTGCCTTGCACTCATCTGTCTGGGATTTATTCCCTCGAACCACATATGGTCCCCAGACCATCAACAGTATTGATCCCTAAGAACAGAGCCAAGAATAAGCCCTGAGCATAGAGCCAGGAAAATTTCTGAGCAAAGCCAGGTGTGACCCAAAAAACAAAACAATAATAGAACTTTATTCTGAGAACTGTGGGAAATTAATCAAGAACCTACGGGAATTCTCTCTAAAAATCAAAATTAACAAAGCTTTCTTTGTACCCTGAGTAACAGGAAACATATAGAAGAAATTTGAAGTTTGAGATCTTTACCTAAATTTTAACAATTTACTTATCTCTAAAGAATAGAAAAGTTTCTGTTCTGCGAGTGTTAATGGAAAATCCAGTGGATTTAAATGAGGGCCCGTAATTTCATATGTCTGCACAAGCTAAATGAAAGAAGCAAATCAAACAATGGGTAGAAATTAAAAAGCCCATCAAAATACCTAAGAAAAACATTTGGGGGAGGAGGGCAACTACACAAGTCCTCTGTATAATTTTCGGAGGATTCACAAGAGGCTTGTGAATAGAGTTGTCTGAAGGAGGCCACCCACTGGAGAATTGGCAGGGGTTCTGCCATTTCCCTTTCTAGGCACAGCCTTAAGTTAGATGCTCTGGAAGAAACATCTTCACCTTGGATGGAGTCCACACTGCTGCTGTTCCTCTTGCTGCTGACATCTCCCACTGCCCACAGGACTTGCTTTGCTGCAACCACAAATCTGAGCTGCTGGTGGGGGGCAGATTGCTTTCAACAGGAGGAACCAGATGAGGTTTCTTTGCTGCTGTGGCAGAATTCAGGCATCAGTTCCATTGATAGAAACTCCACCCCGAATCCTTTAAGGCTGGTGAGTGATTAATGTGCCATCTTAAGCCAAAAAAAAAAAAAAAAATCCTAAGCACTGTGCTCTAGAGAAGATTCAGTCAGCGGGAGATCCGAATAATGAGAGCCCTGAAGAACCATTCTGAAAATCAGAGGAAAAATGAAAGAAATACTTTGAATATCTTCCTTTAAAAATGAAAAAAAACCAGATAGTCAGACAGTGATATGACCTCTTCATAGATTGTGAACATTTGAGATGATAAGTCAATAGGAGAGGAAATGGTATGAAGAGGAAATAACAATCAATAGTTACAACTCTGCATGTTTACCTATACAAAGTACAGAACAAATCAGGATAGCGAGCTAGCTGAATTTTTTTATATATATTCCCAGAGTGAGGAGGTGTGGGATAGAGTAAAGGAAGAATAACAAAAGCTTCAAAGAAAGACAGAAATGAAATCTTTAAAATTTTTCTTATTTCTCCTTTTTACTCTAGTATCTCCTTTCTAATCTTGAACAAGTAAATACTACTGGAGAAGATTTAAGGGAGGAATATGTACCAGATACACAGATAAATAGTAGGTGGCTCCATGGCTGAATATGTAAAACTAATGAGCTCTGGAGGCAGATTCCAGGTCTTTGAAACTCTGGATATTGAAGTAGCCTCTGAATCTCTGTGCCATTCCTTGATTCATTTTGTCCTGTAGAAATAAAGGAGGAAGAATCTCACTTCTGTAGTATCTAGGACCTCTCCACTCTATTGGTTTAGATTGTGCAATATTTTATGTGCCATTTCTTTAGGATTTCTAAGGAAAATATGTGAGAATTTTAAAAATTTATCATGTTGCAAAATGATCTTCCATTTCTTTTCCTTTTCCTTTACTTCAAACTCAGGATGATACTCTAGGAAACTAGTTAGTATCTATAAGTATGTCTCTCCTTTCTCTCTTCCTTGTTTCTTTACCTTTGTCGAGGGGCTTCACTCAAAATGTCTTTATAACACTAAACTGAAAACAGACTTTCAGATGAAAAGATTAGGATATTTTCATAACTGGTTAATGTTGTATCTTATACTTCAAGATAATTAAACCAATGTCCGCAACATTATAAGCGTTATTTATTTATATACAACTTTTATATTTAACTATATATACAGCTTGATGTATTCTATATTCAACCACATTATGTTTTCCAGAGTTTCAAAGAAGTCCAAAGATGATGGAAACAGTTTATATCTCAGGCTAGTGTACTGAACAAATCTGAAAGAAGAAGAGAATTGACTTCATTCAATGGTAGTAACTATACCTGTCTTTCCTCTGCATTTTTTTCTATAAATATATATAATATATAATCTATTATGTATATTAGTAAATATATATAAGTAAATCCATAGATGACAGGAACTAGCAGACCAGGCTTCTGCTCTGTGACAGTAGCCCACACATTGATCATAGACTCCTGTATCAGTGGGCGAGATTGGGTTTACATGTTCAGATTTTACCTCCAATACATAAAATTAGTATTCCAATCAGCCTTGGAGTACTAGGTCTAGAACCAATGCTAAGAATGAAGCAGAGTTAAGTGCACACTGAGATTGAGTGATTCAGAAACTAGTTTTAGTACATAGAAAGTAAGTAAGCAGAGAGAAGCAATGGTGTGAGCTAGTTATGCAAATAGAACAAGATAAAGGACAGAATAAACAGAAGGGGAGAGGAAAATGAAGCAGTGAAGGAACTAAAGACAGCTTCATTAGGATGAGGCTTTGTTGTATTTCTTGCAAAATGTTCTGTAATATTCCTCATTTATTTTTCTTGAGTACCAGAAATTGAACCCATATAGAGTTTGTTCTCTCACACTAAGCTACACCCCTTCTATATCCCTCATAATATTAATGTCAAATAAAACTAGAGTTGTACTTAATCTTGTATTATTTTTATCCCTTGGAACAAAAAAAACAGAACAAAAAATATTGGTCACAACAAATGTTGACTGATGTGTGACCTAGAAAGTGTCATCTTTATCTCTTGGAGCTATAAATTGTTTAGCTATAAGATGATCATCATGTTTCAGGTTCACAGAAGAGAAACTATATGTAAAAATTCTACCATGATGTTTGACTCTACTGATTTGAAGAGGTTTTAAATCTGCATCTGAATGTAACTTCAAAATATTAAAGCTTTAGAACATCAGAAATACCTCACTACACAAGAAGAATTTGGGACATTAGGGGTGTCTCATATGACAAAGTCTGTTGTGAGTCAACAGCAGAGGGAGGGAGGATATGAAAGGGTACTGAGCTTGGCATGATATATTTTGGATGGACTTCAGGAAATAGAAGGATAAACTGAAGAGGCAGCTGCTTTTTGTTCTCTTTATACATATTCAGCCTTTATACATTGAGGAAATTGGACACAGACAAAATATATTGGGTATGCAAAGTTTCTCTATATTTTCCACAGATGGCACCCTAGTGAAAAATTCAACAGTTTTTTACTCTTAAAAATTTACATTTAAAAAGGATTGGAATTTTTCCTAATGTAAATTCCATTGTAATACTCTATATAATTTTAAATATTATCCCTGTAGCTCTATATAAGCACACTGGTTAATTCCCTTCACCCTAATCCTTTGTTCAATTTCAGAATCCACACATTTGAAATACTTCCTTCAAGTATTGTTTATTCCTTAAGCTGGCTACATGTAATCCCATTACCAAAAGCAAAATTTTCTGAGACATATTGTAGCACACAAAATGAAGCAGTAAGTTTGCAATATTTAGCAGATATTTAATCAGTAACATTCCTTCTTAGTTTCTCTTGATTATTGACAAGGTTTATTACAGGCATTTTGGTACTTTATGGAACTAGCGAAGGGGAGAAGCAAAAGCAGTCTTTTTTTTCCTTTACAGAGAAAATTGGATACAGTATAAAAACATACTGATACCTCAGTACAATTTATTTGTTATTACATTTTACTCCCTATAATCTTATGAACAATCTCTACATAGCCATTTGATTTTAAGGTCACTATCTGCACTGAAAGAAATACATGTAGGGAAAAACTTCACTTAAGATTAAGAAAAATATAGGTGAAAAGTTAGTAGAGATACTAAAAGTTTTATTCTGGTTATAAAAAATGGTATATATTTACTTCATATACATTAGAAAGAAAAGTCTATGTATAAAGAGCTTAAAATGTAAAAAGCATTAATGTTTAAAAAGGGAAAATCAAGGCAGCATAAAATATATTTTAGATTAGCTTAATGATGGAAATACAACAGATTATACAAATAAAAGCCAGGGAGACATTTATAAGCACCATCACTGTCACTGTCATCCCGTTGTTCATCGATTTGCTGAAGCGGGCACCAGTGACATCTCCATTTTGAGACTTGTTGTTACTATTTTTGGCATATCGAATACTCCATGGGTAGCTTGCCATGATCTGCTGTGCAGGCAAGATACTCTTGTAGCTTGCCGGGCTCTCCGAAAGTGGTGGAGGAATCAAACCCGGGTTGGTCTCATGCAAGGCAAATGCCCTACCTTCTGTGCTATCGATCCAGCCCATTTATAAACAGTGAGAGGTAAATCTATGAACCCTACATTTTGTAGTCCTAATACTCTTCATAGTCTATTAATATTGCTTTTTAACAAACACTGAGTGCTGTTAGGTTAACATTGAGTGCTGTTAGATTGTGATTACCATGATCTTGTGGATATCTTTTCTTTCTTTTTCTTTTTCTGAGTCACATCTGGCAATGCACAGGGACATTACACTCCTCTCTCTTCCTCTCTCTGCACTCAAGAATTACTTCTGGCGGTGCTCAGAGAACTATATGTGATGTTGGGAATCGAACCCAGGTTGACCGCATGCAAGGCAAATGCCCTACCAGTGCCCTATAGCTCCAGCCCCTCTTGAGGATACTTTAGATTATCAAAGGTTCTGAGTGACTCTGTCATCAGTAGTTGATTCACTGGGGCTTCTTCATTCCAACAACAATAGCAAAATAACCACAACAATAGACTAATTAGGAAGAAAAATGTGCACTCTTATGGACTTTCTCTTAAATTCTCGCCATTGAGAGATAATACCAAAAGCCTGTTTCAATCAGTGCTTGACTCTGATGAAATAAATAGGGTGACCAAAAACAGCATTCCTAGAAAAGGTTCAAAGTAAGAAACACACATATTGATACTTGCCTTTTTTAACTCTGGAATATCTCACCAACTGATACAGAATGTGGTGTAAGAGAGAGCGCTCTACCCCACTTAAAAAATATGAAAGAAATACGCACTTCAGTTTCTTCTTTGGGGGATTTCTTTAGTAAATCTAATGCCCAAAGTAGGTTTCTAGTATGTTTGGGGTGTTCTCCCAGAAGATGAAAAGAGAAAAAATTGAGGCCACTGGAAAAACACCACATGGTATGCTGACATACAGTAGATAAAATCCTTATACTCTGAGAAGAAGCCTTTGCATTTTCAAAATTATAGCCTCTCAAAGAACCACTGGAAGTCCAAGCCTAGAAAATGTGCAGAGATAAAGTATAAAGGAAAGAGAACAGACTGGACAGCAGTAACTAGCTAAATTTATGGCATTATTTCATAATGAAAACATCAACAGACGGGTTGATGTTTTGTTGTATAAGAAGGGAGACATCCATGACATCGGCAACTATCGTCCAATCTGCCTGTTGTCTGTCGTCTACAAGTTGTTCACTGGAGTCATCCTGAATAGAATAGGCAGAACACTAGATGAAGGACAACCATGCGAGCAAGCCGGGTTCCGAAGGGGATTCAGCATGATAGACCATATCCACACAGTGACCAAACTCATTGAATTTTCGAGAGAGTTCCAGATGCCGCTCTGTCTAACGTTCATCGACTTAAAGAAGGCTTTCGATTCTGTTGAGACTGAGGTGGTCATCGAAGCCCTGGCCAAACAGGGTGTTCAAATTCAGTATATCAAAATCCTCCATGAGCTGTATTGTGGATTCACCGCCAGGATCTCACCATTCTACAAGGAAGTGATCATTGATATAAAGAGAGGGGTGCGGCAGGGTGATACCATTTCACTGAAAATCTTCAGTGCCACCCTCGAGAACATCATGCGATGACTGGAATGGAAAGGAATGGGAGTGAAGATAGATGGTCGACAATTACACCACCTCCACTTCACTGATGACATCGTTCTCATAATGCCAAACATTAGCCAAGCGGCAGAAATGCTGGCCGACTTCAACCATGAGTGTGGAAAGGTCGGATTGCAGCTGAATCTCAAGAAAATGCTCATGAAAAACGAACTGGTTCCTGAAGCTCCATTTGCTCTCAATGGAACGAACATCTCCGAATGCAGCAGCTATGTGTACCTGGGTCAAGAACTCAACATGAGGAACCACTTGGCACCAGAATTGCGCAGGAGAAAGAGAGCAGTGTGGAATGCCTTCAAGAGCATCAAAGAAGCGGTTAAGAGAATGAAGAGCCTCCGACTCCGGGCACATCTTTTCGATTCCATCGTTCTTCCTGCACTAACATATGCCTCAGAGACCTGGGCCCTACGCAAACAGAATGAGAATGCTATTAGGGTATCCCAAATAGGAATTGAAAGAGCTATGCTAGGAGTATCACATCTCACTCAAGTGAGAGAAGGAATCTGGAGTTCCGATCTCCATTGACGGTCAAGAATGAGGGACGCTCTCTCGTTTGCCAAGGCATCAAAAAGCAGATGGACCTGTAATGTGATTCAGAGATGACCGCTAGACTAGAGCTGTTACCAACTGGATTCCAAGGGACGTCAGAAGACCTTGTGGCCGCCCACCAACTAGATGGTCAGATTTCTTCATCAAATCCCTGAATGAATGATTTGAGTCTCTTCCTGTTCCTAGAGCAAGCAGATATCATTGGGCTTCACTAGCACATGACAGGAACAAATGGAGACGTTACTGGCACCCGCTCGAGCAAATCGAAGATCAACGGGATGACAAGTGTGATACAAGTGAAAACATCAATGCTATCATCCAGAGAAACTACTGAAAATCCTTAAATGAACATTGTCCTCTGCTTGAGTGCATGATTAGCTTTGATCTGAATCTTTCAGGAAGTTAGAAACCAAATTTTCAGTGTAATAACAGAGTAAGAAACTGAAGATGAAATTGTAAGCAGTTTCTAAATAAACAGATATATCCGAGCATGAAATCATGGGCTCCAAAGTTTGATCTTAAAAAGTTTGCTAATGCAATTGATATAAATGCTGGAGAAATAGTCTACCACCTGACTGGTGTTGTGCACATAATAAAATGTTATGTTATATGATTTATTTATGCATTCATAAAGAATTCATCATCATCATCATCATCATCATCATCATCATCATCATCATCATCATCACGTTGATCGTTGAATTTCTCGAGCAGTCTCAGTTACATCTCCATTCCTCACAGCCCTGAGATTTTAGAAACCTCTCTTTATTTGTCCTTCCCAACTATGCCAATTGGAGGATCTTTCAGGGTCAGGGGAATGAGACCCAGCATTGTTACTGGTTTTGGCATATGAATACACCGTGGGGAGTTTGCTAGGCTCTCCCATGTGGGCAGGAACCTCCCAGTAGCTTGTCAGTTTCTCCCAGAGGGAGACCTAGGTTTTAAGATGTCTTATGACTGCAGAGTGGCCTGGCGCTTCCTGGAGTTTAGTTTTAAGTCTCTGGATGTTGGCTCTTGGTGGGATTACACAGTGCTAGGGGCGATCCCTGGGTGTGACCACCTAGCTACTGGAAAATGGGAAATCTGGGCGGAAGAGGCCCAGTCCTGATCTAAGCAGGCTTGGAGGTCTCAGTCCCGGGTCCCACACACCTGGGTTCCTCTGCTGGTACCTTCATGCGTGAGGCTCGTCCCAACGTGTGGAGAGGGGCCTTGAGCATGGCTGTGGCTAGGCTCTGGAGGTCTTCAGCTGCAGGAGCTCTGCTCGGGGCGGGGAGGGAAACTGAATCCCACCCCCTCAAAGGGGCCCCAGGGAAGACAGCCAGGTGTGCAGGCAAGAGACTCTTTGAATAAGAATTCGTAGTTTTACAAATTTATAGAACAAAACCCAAATAAGAAAGAATCTTCTTATTTTCTCTCCATATTAGACACAACTTCATACCAGTCACATACTGAGTATATATACATGGCACATAAATATACATACATCACTGTCACCTCATTGCTTATTGATTTGCTCGAGCAGGCACCAGTAACATCTCCATTGTGGAACTTGTTGTTACTGTTTTTGGCATATTGAATATCCCACGGGTAGCTTGCCAGAATCTGCCATGTGGGCGAGATACTTTCGGTAGCTTACCAGGTTCTTCGAGAGGGGCTGAGGAATCGAACCCAGGTCAGCAGCATGCAAAACAAACACCCTACCTGCTGTGCTATCGCTCCAGCCCATACATACATCATGGTACATTAAATCTCCATCCATAGCAATTTCAAAACTAGTGCTAACAGGTAAAAAGGGCTTCAGTTTAATTTTTTTCAGAAATTAAGCTTTATGATTTGTGATAATTGTTGGTATTGTTTGGTTATTTAAAATTATTAATTTAAATTCAATTGACTCACTTTCTTTTTTTGAAGGTGCATATCTGGGTAAGGGCTACTCCTAGTTCTGCATCAGGAATCATCCCCAGTAGTGCTCAGAGAACAATATGGGTTGTCTGAGATCAGACCCAGGTCAGACACATGAAAAGCAAGTCCCTTACCTGCTGTCATCAAAAGCCTTTCATTCATTTTTTGTTACTTAAGAGAGAGTATTGTACAGTTACATTTTTTTAACTAGCTTTCAATAAATAGACATTTCCATGAACATTTTTATATAACCTAAAACTTTCACTTTGAGTACCATTGTAGCACGTAGCATTGTAGCCCTCTAGCATTGTCATCCCATTTTCATCCATTTGCTCGAGCGGGCACCAGTAATGTCTCCATTGTGAGACTTGTTATTACTGTTTTTGGCATATTGAATACTCCACGGCTCTGCTGTGTGGGTGGGATACTCTTGATAGCTTGCTGGTCTCTCCGAGAGGGACAGAAATATAAAACCCAGGTCAGCCACATGCAAGACAAACACCCTACCCGCTGTGCTATCGCTCCAGCCCCTAAGTACCATTATCTCTGAAAATTCTGCGCACTTTTATAGAATCATACATGTATGACCACATGCATATGTGTGTGTTCTTCAATAGTTGATCTCAAAAATGTGCTTTTCAAGGAGGTGTACTTGGGGGGAGGTCAGAAACCTGGGGAATATCAGTGGAGAGAAGTTGATACTGGTGGCAAGATTGGTGCTGGAGAATTGCTGTCCGAAACAAAATTATGGGCACAATTGTCACTGTCACTGTCATCCCATTTCTCATCAATTTGCTCGAGCGGGCACCAGTAATGTCTTCATCGTGAGACTTGTTACTGTTTTTGGCATATTGAATACGCCACGGGTAGCTTGCCAGGCTCTGCCATGCGGGCGGGATACTCTCGGAAGCTTGCCAGGCTCTCCGAGAGTGGTGGGAGGATCGAACCTGGGTTGGCTGCGTGCAAGGTGAATGCCCTACCTGCTGTGCTATCACTCCAGCCCATGGGCACAATTACAGTGCCTAAATTTAAAATAAAAAGCTTTATGGGGATGGTTTCTAGAGATAGTACAGTGGGAAGGGTGCTGCCTTGCACAGATCTGACATGGATTCAACCCTTGGCACACGAAATAGTCCCCTCAGGCCTTCTTCCAGAAGTGATCTTTGAGTGCAGAGCCAGGATTAAGTCATGAGCACCACCAATTGTGGTTCAAAAAAAAATCTGTATATCCTCAGCATATAAAGTTTAGCAGATAGTAAACCAGAGTAAGGAGTATAAAAATAGAGATAGATAGATAGATAGATAGATAGATAGATAGATAGATAGATAGATAGATAGATAGATAGATAGATAGAGGGAGGGAAAGAGAGGGAGGAGAGGGAGAAAGACAAAAGGTTAACAAGAAATGAGAGGAAAATGGGCAATGGGAAATGGGAGATGACTGACTGGAGAGGGAGTGGGATAAGAGGATAGGAGAGCAGGGGAGAAGAGGCTGTGGGGAGAGCAGGGGATGTGTTGGAGGGTAGGTGAGTTGAGGAAGGTTGGGGAGGGGAGAGCTGGGGAAATAAACAGAGAACTAAAAGGAAGAACAGAGGCCACAAATATATGGTGGAGCTGTAACCCATCCAGTCCTGCCAAATTGTCTAGACTGTAGACAACTCAGAGATGACTGTGACTCTAGCTGTAATGGAAAGAGTTGCAGACTGCAAAAAACAAAAACAAAAACAAAAACAAAATAAAAACAACCACTCACAAAACAACTCAATATGACTTTGAACTCAGGCAGAGAAGCAAACCCATAAAGTTCTGAAGCATTGAGGGCAGTAACAAAACCTCTGAACACAACCCAGCCGTAATCCTGTCCTCGGCCTCTTTGTGATGTGTGGGTCAGCTTCTTCCAGTTTCTACTCCAACGCTTCTTAAAATTTTTAACTCAGGACACCTTTTTGGCCTGAGCAATGAATAACATATAGATGCTGCCAGAATTCTCTCAGATTTGTTACAAGGGAGTGTTTTAATGGATTTTTGGTAAGGGGCTTCATTTTAAAAATAACTGCTTAATGAATTAAGCAGTCCATGGTGACTTCATTTAAGTATGCTGCTATTAAAAATCTTAAATACTTTCGTCTCTTCTCATTGAGCCTCTTTCTATCTCCGATATTTCTACTGCCTTACACATTAGATGACTTTTGACAGGCCTAGATTTACTCTGTCCCTTGAGTTCTAGACTTCATATGAATCAGTATTTTAGATTATACATCATTTCTTATCCCTCTTCCACGCGCATTCTAAATCTTCACCTTATTTTCTATAATAGGAATTTAATAAAGTGGATGATCTTTTCCCACACACACAAGTTTGCAAAACTCCAACACTTTCAGTCATAACTGTCAAATTCATATTTTCATACTCTCAAGTAATTATTCTATTACTTCTTAAGTCTCATAAGTTCTATCCTTAAACACCTGCTATATTACCTCTTTATAAGTGATACTTCTGTTTAGTTTTGTTCCATTCTATTTTAGTGTTCTTTTATATTTCCCCCTTCTTCAGAGTCCATTTATCAAAATGTCACAGCTATTGTCAACTCACAGCGTGTGGATCTTATCAAGCTGGTTACAAGCTTAATAAAACACCAATGGATTCTAATTTTTAATTCCGTGAATATAAAACTCCTTAGAAAAGCATTTAATTCCCATTACAGACAAAAATCTTCATAAGCCTATAAACTCCATGAGGGTGAATCATCTTTCAGTTTTATTCAGTACTGTATTTCTAGTACTTGGCAATGTAGCACTATCTGTAACACTGTCGTCCTGTTCATCGATTTGCTCGAGCGGGCACCAGTAACATCTCCATTGTGAGACTTGTTGTTACTGTTTTTGGCATATTAAATACACCACAGGTAGCTTGCCAGGCTCTGCCGTGCGGGCGAGATACTCTCGTTAGCTTGCTGGGCTCTCAGAGAGGGGTGGAGGAAGCCAGAAATCAGTATACAGTATAAAGTATACTTGGCAATGAAGAGTGCATAACTCAGTGCCTATATCAGTAACTATTTGCCCATTACGTTTGTATTTGCTTCTTTTATTCTATTTCCTAACTTTTATTATTTCTCACATGTTCTATTCTCATACATCATATTTTATTCTTTAGAACCTACATTGCTTGACACCCAAAGGTTAAGGATTAACCATACCTACAAACATTTATAAAATTATCTGCTCCTTAAGTGTTCTGTATTGATAACTATTATTCCACTTAAATGCTTAACTGCAAATATTTGTTTATATTATCCGAAGCAGTCTTGTGTATCTAACTACCCAAAATGCTGAGCAATAGTCTGATACAAAGTAAATTTAAAACAAAAGAAAAAGTAATTAGAGAATATAAGAATAAATTCACATGGTTTTAAGGTTTTATAAAGAATAAGAAACTTAAGAAAAATTACACCAAAATATAAATGATAGTAATGGTTATTTAAAGAGAAACAAAATACAATTCAAATAACTTTATTTTAAATATGTGACATGTCCAAAATATTTACTTCATACTAATTTTTACTTAATATTCTATGACTTAGCATTTTATGAAAGAAGATAATATACGGTAACAATTAGGGGAATTACTAAGAAAATAAACATTTATAAATAGGGTTTGATGAAAATTATTTTGTAAATGAGTTGTATAATGTTTGAAATAATATTTCTCAGAAGAGGAAGAAAGGAAGAAGGGTAGGAAAGAAGAAAGGAAGAAAGAAAGGGAGGAAGGAAAGAAAGAAAGAATGAAGGAAAGAAAAAAGGAAAGAAGGAAGGGAAGAAAGGAGGGAAAGAGGACAGAATGGATGAAAGAAGAGAGGAGAGGAGAAAGGAAAGAAGAAAGAATAATGCTTACTTCTTACCTTCTCCTACCATTCCTTTGTATAAAATTCAATAAAAGATGTACTAGAGATAGCATAAATTTCTTCTAAAAATGTGTAATATTGCAGTTTATATTTCTCCGGCCAAAAGTATATTCCCTTCTATATTGAAAACTATTATTTAGCATCATATGTATATTGTTTTATATGACATTTAAAAGAATTAGCTTTGCAGATTAAATCCAACAAAGAATATGCATACAAAATGGAAAATGGTACTCACAAATCATAAATTTAAAATTGTGAAGGGAAGGATTAAAAAATTTTTTCATATATATGTATATATATGTACATATATATATGTACATCTCTACGTCTATCTCTATCTCTATGTCCATCTATATATACACAAACCTGTTCTGGGTACAGAATTAATTGCACACTCATATAGTCCACACAATCATTGATAAGATAAAAGAAATTAGAATCACTCCTCTGTATTTGATAGAAAAGAGTAGACAAAACTGACAACACCCATTCTTATACCTTCTCTTTTGTAACAGCATTTTAACTTTGAACATGGCAATACTTAATGCATAAACCATACACATAGTCCTTAACCCAAACCTAGGCCAATTCCTGATCTAAATTCAGCCTATTACAATCCTGAACTTTACTGATTCTACAAAATAACAATTTTCCTAAATTTAGATATCTCCCTATATTTAACTTTGAATCTTAAGAATGAATAACAACAGGGGCTGGAGCGATAGCACAGCGGGTAGGGCGTTTGCCCTGCATGCGGCTGACCCAGGTTCGAATCTCAGCATCCCATATGGTCCCCTGAGCACCGCCAGGAGTAATTCCTGAGTGTAGAACCAGGAGTAACCCCTGTGCATTGCCGGGTATGACCCAAAAAGCAAAAAAAAAAAAAAAAAGAAGAAGAACAACAACAACAAAGAAAGCAAACACCAAGTCTTCCAAACCAACCTAAACCTATAACCCTATCTCTAAGTCTAATCATAATATGAATCCAATCCTTATACTAACTCTGAATCAAATTTAAGCATAAACTTACCAATTACATCAAATTTATCAATTGCCCAATAATACACATGACTTCTTAATTTTGAACACAGTAATTCTTACATTAAAATCCTACATGGCTCCTAGCCCTAATTCTAGCCTAATCTTCATCCAAACCCATACAAGATCTGACCTCTACTAAATTACCATTTCTCAAATTTAAAGCTCTCCATGTACTTAAATTTCATTTTCAAGTATGAATACAGAAAAAGCTAACAAAAAACCCTAACCTTAACCCTAGCCCCAAGGTTAACCCTAATGCTAATCCTGTCATCATTCTAATGCTAACCAAAGCATAAAATAGCCCGAAGTTAATAATTAGTCAGTACTACACTTCATCAATTTCCATTGATTTGTTCGAGCGGGCACCAGTAACGTCTCTCATTGTGAGACTTATTGTTACTGTTTTCGGCATATCCAATATGCCACGGGTAGCTTGCCAGGCTCTGCCTGCAGGCTTGATATTCTCGGTAGCTTGCCGGGCTCTCTGAAGGGGGTGAAGGAACCAAACCTGGGTCAGACATGTGCAAGGCAAACGCCCTACCACTGTGCTATCGCTCCAGTCCGGTCTGTAATACTAACCTATCACTAATCCTAATCCTTTATAGCCCATACTATGCCTGATCTTTACTCATGACAAATATTAACAATTTCCCTAAATTTAAAGATTACCATATACTTAACTTTCATGTGGAAAATCTAAGACAGGGTTTGGCTGACACCCAAACCCTCCCCAAACCTAACCCTAACTATTAATCTAAGACTAACCCGAATGATAATCCTGCCATCATACTAATCCTGACCTAAGCAGAGACATAAAACTACCAATTAGCCCAAATTTAACAGTCACCCAATACTTGATTTGTCATTTTAACTTTGAAGACAGGAATACTTAATACATTAAGCCTACATGGTCCTTAGCCCTAACCACTAATCATAATCCTTATCCTAACCTTAACCCATGCTACTAAACCTGACCTTTACTTATGCCCGCAACTACAATTTTTTGTAAATTTAATGATTCCATACAATTAATTTTCATTTTAAGTTGAACACAAAAACTAACACCAAAACCCTCCATAAACTAACCTTTATATATATAGGCAATATATATATATTGCTTTTTGGGTCACACCCAGCAATGTACAGGGGTTACTCCTGGCTCTGCACTCAGGAATTACCCCTGGCGGTGCTCAGGGGACCATATGGGATGCTGGGATTCGAACCCGGGTCGGCCGGCCGCGTGCAAGGCAAACGCCCTACCCGCTGTGCTATCACTCCAGCCCCCATAAACTAACCTTAATGGTAGTCTGAAGACAAATCCTAATGAGGATTCCATCATCATACTAACATGAGTCTAAATTTAGGAATCAAACTACCAATTAGCCCAAATTTGACAATTACCCAACACTTCACTTTGTAACATTAAACACAACAGTACTTAATTCATAAAACCTATATATTCCAAACCTTAACCACAGCCTAATTCTAATCCTCACCTTCACATATATATAAGGATAACCTTTACTGATGCAAACAATTACCAATTTCCTTAAATCTAAAGTTCTTCATATACGTAACTTTCATTTTAAAACTTGAACCCAGAAAAAGCTAACACATAACCCCTCCACAAACCTAACCTTAGCCCTCACCCTAAGGCTATCCCTAATGCTAATCCTATCAACATACTAACCCTGGGATAACCTCTGGAATATACTACAAATTAGCTCAAATTTTAGAATCAGCTAATAATTCACTTGTCTTTTAAAGTATATCTTTTTAGCTTCAATATTTAACTTTAACCGTCATTCATTTGAAGGCTGACATTTACTTTTGACTTGAACTACCAAATTTCTTAAATTTAAAGATATTCCTGGGAACCGTGGATAGGACATTTGCCTTGTACGTGGCTGACCCGAGTCTGAGATCCAGCATTTTGTATTATCCCCTGAGCACCAGAAGGAGTTATTCCTGAATGCAGAGTGAGGAATAACCCTTGATTTTTTTTTTTTTTTGCTTTTTGGGTCACACCTGGCGATGCACAGGGTTTACTCCTGGCTCTGCACTCAGGAATTACTCCTGGCAGTGCTCAGGGGACCATATGGGATGCTGGGATTTGAACCCGGGTCGGCCGCGTGCAAGGCAAACGCCCTACCCGCTGTGCTATCACTCCAGCCCCGAGGACTAACCCTTGAGCACCATTGGATATGACCCCAAAAGTCAATACATACATACATATATATGTATATATAATCCCTATATTCAACTTTTATTTTAAAGTATAATCACAGAAAAAGCTAACAGACCCTCGAAATCTTACCCTAACCCTAGCCCTAAAGCTATTCCTAATGCTAAATTTATCATCATACTTACACTGACCTTAATATAGGCATAAATTTACCAATTAGCTAACAGTTAACAATCGCCCAATACTTGACTTCCCTTATACCTAATTGTGTTGTGGTATTGAGAATTTACCATTTTAGAAAAAGATATTTCTTTTCTTATCTACCTTACTAGGTTAACCAACTATAAAAAAATATTAAAATTGCCTCCCAAATAAAAAATCTCAAACAGACATTTGATATCACATATATATATTCATATATATATATTCTTAGTATGCTTTTTGTTGATATTTTTAGTGGAACAGCATTTAATATATTTCTCTACTCTCTCTTGCTTGATTGACAGTAAATCATTATACTTTTCATGGGTTGTTTTTGCATCATTTTTACTGATCATGGAAACTTTCTCAAGCGTTGGCAGTATTAATGAAAACAGCAAACTCCAAAGGAGAAATCTTTACCATCCATGGCTATATAACTATTCAGTTTTGGGATAATACTTGTTAGATGAGCAGTGTTTGATTCCTCTGCCCCTCTTGGAGAGCCCAGCAAGCTATCGAGAGTATCGAGCCTGAGAGGCAGAGCCTGGCAAGCTACATGTGGCATATTGGATATGCCAAAAACAGTAACAAATAAGTCTCGCAATGAGAGACGTTACTGGTGCCCGCTCGAACAAATTGATGAGCAATGGGATGACAGTGACAGTGACAGTAACAGACATCCCTCCTAAATTGAATATCATCACATCTAAAATCAGTTCATTTACCTAATGGAAATAAATAGGATAAATGAAGAGCAAAGTGAATCTTAGGCATTGGGGAAAAAGAGTAGTCCCAATTTGCTTAATGATTACCATTCCTCCCCTTTTCTTCTATGTCAAACTAAAAACCCTTGCTACCTTTTCTAAATGGTGCCTGGATACTTTTTTATCTGTGTGTTCTTCCTTCTTTGGAATACCCCCTGCAGATGGTATGATAAGCTGCCAGCAAATTTAAATTAATTTTGCTAAATTGGGAAGAAGCAAATGTCCCTTTCTGAGACAACAGAATTTCTCCTCCAGATCCCCAGAAATAACTCAGGAGAGTGATTAGCGCTGTAATAGATTCCCGTAGTGTGTGCCACTCAGATTTTCACAGATGTTTGCTGCTATTAGATTTTTCTGCTCCATGCCAAGCCTTCTTATGTCACTGATATTTTAAAAAATATAAAACTATGACTACATATTTGGCTTGCATTTTCAAAAAACTAATCTCTCCCTAAAGGACAACCTTGGGAAAAATATCCCTATGAATAAAATAAACCGTTTGTTAAGAGTCTCATGGCAAATAAAAAAGAAAGGATGACACTGTATTAAACTTTTAAATGAAATAACTTGTAATTGAAAAAAGAAATATTAATATAAGTGAGAAAGAGGCTTAATTAGCTAAAATGAAAATATTAGTTTCATTATCAAAAGTCTTCTAATGACCGTCATCTGTTGGTTTCATTATCAAAAGTCTTCTAATGGCCATCATCCTTAGCTGTTTAAAGTTAATTTGTTCATAGCACAGGTAAATAGTAGAGAGCTAAGGAAGTCAGAAGCAAAGGAAAACATGGATTTGAAATGTACCCAGATATTTTCTAAAACAATAATAATTATTCTATGGGATTACTCATAAATGTTATAGGTGGATCCAATTAGGAAATTCAGATAATTTCAGGAAAATTCTTGTCATTCATTTAACCCTTTAAATTTAAGGATAGTCGGTCTTTGCATAATCAATGAAAATAAAATAGGGTTTAATTTTCTTCAGCTTAATGTTATTATAAACATGTTTAGGGAATAAATACTACTAAGAGCAATCAATTACTGCTTCTTTCTGTTGCAATTTGTGATCAAAAACCAATTAAAGTTTACTTTTACTGTATGCTAATAATAATAATTTTCATTTTCTAACACTATAATGTACAAAAAATTTTCAAATAGATTATCTCATTTCCTTAACAGTTTTGGAAAGTTGATGGTAATTTGCATCGTTTTGTAGGATGAAAAATAAGACTAAATGAGAAGTCTAAGCTGGAATTACTAGGCATAATACCTAAGCAATTTCAATAATGATGCGCACATGGCTCACAAGAATTCACTCTCAGGGCCCCGAGAGATGATACAGTGGATAGGGTATTTGCCTTGTACACGGCTGACCTAGGTTTTATCTCCAGCATCCTATATGGTTCCCCAAGCACCGTCAGGAGTAATTCCTGAGTGCAGAACCAGGAGTAACCCCTGAGTATCGCTGGGTGTGTCCCAAAAAGAAAAAAATAGGGAGAGAATTCACTCACAGAGAAAAAGATTGCTTTAATATACTCAAAAAAGTAACTTTTAAAAATGCATTTCGTTTTGCATATTTGTAGATTGTCTACATTGTACTGTATGCCAATTAAAGCTCAAACTGGGGGAAATGTTCATTTTTCAAGTAGTATAATGGTATTTATGTGAAAATAGATGCTGCTAAACTCTGTTAGCCAAGTAGAATAAATGGTACTTAAGCTGGCTTCCAACTGAAAATAATACCAAACAAAAATTATATAAAAATAGCATATATCTACGTTGAACAAAAGAAGAATAATCCTTCAAAGAAGAAACCTGAATGTTATGAGCTTGTCATTCAGACAAAATATATCTTGATATTTTGCTCTGAACATTTTCCTATAGAGTAACAAAAAGTGAACCTGGGGTGCAACAGTGATTTTGATGTCTAGCAAGACAAGAAAGGAGTACCAAGATATGAAATAAAATTGATAGAATTTGTTACAGATGTCCAATATTCCAAAAGAATTAGAATGTACTCAGAAAGAGGACCCTGCAAAATCTTTGTGAGCTTTTCTTCTAGTGAGATTACATAAGATTCAGAAGAGAGCAATGATAGCTAAATATCAGGAACTTAGTAGTAATGGAATATACTAGAGTTCTAGCCCAGGCAGGGTGCCCAGAGATCTCACTGAACCCATCAGGTTATCAGTTAAAACAACCAAATTTAGTCACTGAGTAAGGGATGGAATGGGATGGTGGAACGGGAATGTACTAGATCTAGTACAACATAAAAAGATATGCCCAAATAGAGAATTGATCCAATTTTGATAAGTCAAAATAAGGTAAATAATGACAAAATATTATGGTAAGCATACTATACTATACACATTACTTGTAATTAATAGAGTACTATCTACTCTATAATTTATATATTCAATATACAGCAAATAATCACATTTAAAGAAATAAGTAAGCGTGATTCATAGTGGAGAGAATAATTATTTCAAAATCCAGATATTGAAATCTGCACACATATTCTAAAATATGTACAGAGTTATAATATATGGTCATATTTATTCCCTTGTCCTGCATGTGTTCCTCCAAATACTTCCAGGATTGATCCCTGAGCAAAAGGAAAGAGTCGGGGTAAACCCTGAGCACTGCAGGTGTGGCCTTAATACCTACATGCATTTATATACTATAATAAAACAATTATGGGAATAGCTGTTGTATATTGAAACAACTCAACTTGAAAATTGAGTTGACTTGAAGTTATAGAATCAAATAGTAAAATTATCTAACAGAATTTAATAACAACAGCCTACAAATTATCAGATAACCTTACTATTTTTCAACGTAAGAAAATAAGTTAATCTTAACATTTTTAATGAAATTAATCTAAATGCAAAGAAAACTATTAAAATATTTTTTATTTTGAAACCTTATAAACTTACAGATATGCAAAGTCAAAGATTTGGAATCCTAGAAGGAAAAACAGTGGGCATATATTTACCAAAGTGATAATGTAAAATTTACTATTGAAAAAATAGAATTATTATTTAATACATTTTTGTAAACTTCAAGAAGATAATATATAGAAAAACAATACTGGATATATCATATTTAAACTATTGTAAGAAAAAATTCTTATCAAAATAAATCTTTTTAAATTTTTATTTTTATAAATTTGTTCACAATAATTTATCAAAGTACTTCTTATATTGCAGAAAGACTAAGAAAAAAACCACAGTGGTTTGCACATATGAAATATTATACATCACTGAAAAAAGCCATGCATAACAACCTAAATGACTCTTAAGAAAACTGCCAAATAAAAATTTAAATTTGTCACTGCTGGTGGGAATGCCGATTGGTTCAGTCCTTTTGGAAAACAATATGGATGATTCTCAAAAAATTAAAAATTGAACTTCCATTTGACCCAGCAATACCCCTCCTGGGAATATATACTGGGGAGGAAAAAAGGTATAGTAGAAATGACATCTGCATTTCTATGTTCATTGCAGCACTGTTTCCAGTAGCAACAATCTGGAAAAAAACCAAGTGCCTGAGAACAGATAACTGGTTAAAGAAACTTTGGTACATCTACACAATGGAATACTATGCAGCTGTCAGAAAACATGAAGTCATGAAATTTACGTATAAGTGGATCAACATGGAAAGTATCATGTCGAGTGAAATGAGTAGGAAAGAAAGAGACAGACATAGAAAGATTGCACTCATATGTGGAATAAAAAGTAGCAGAGAGGTATGAGCTTGCAATGATGCAATTTGTGGCAGAAATTTCTCTGGACTTAGTTACTAAAATACTGAAATACAGAAATCCAAAACCACGCGGCCGCTATTGCGGCCACTCAACCTCATACCTCTTCATTCTCAGCAATGGAAAACAAATTATCAAATGCCTCCTTTTCAGCAGGTTCAACTTTGGGGGGAGAAACTCCAAACAATAATAGTGAGTTTTTTGTTGAAATATTGAATGTAATCAAAGTAAAGTGAAAATAAAGTGAAATTTATCAGCTACACAGGTGGGGTGGGGGGCTGGGGAGGTAGGGTGCGTTTACTGTGGTTCTTGGTGGTGGAATATGTGCACTGGTGAAGGGATGGGTGCTTGAGCATTGTATAACTAAGACTTAAACCTGAAAGCTTTGTAACTTTCCACATGGTGATTCAATAAAAACAAAATTAATTTGAAACATTATATGCTAAACATAACTTCCTTGCTTGAAGTGAAATAAAACACAGAAATAAGCAAGTCACTGTTTGCCAAGAATTAAAGGGGAGAAGTTGACATAAAAGGGCAATCTGAGCGATCGTGGGGTCATTGCAAAGTTCTACATGCCGATTGCATTGATGTAGTATAATATTATACTATTCTATCCTAGTTTGGCAAGAAGATAAGGCCAGGTAACAGATTTTCTCTATTATTTATTAAAACTGTCTGAAGTGACTCCCGGGTTTAATACTTGACTTTTTATGTTATGATTTTAGATTCTGTTTGCTTTTTCAATACTCTGTAAAGTAACACCTTGTGATCAGACTCAGTTGCACAAATACCTCACAACTGTGTTGAAGATGAGTGGAAAATTTTTATTTTACTGAAAGCAGAAAATGTTATTAAGATATTTTTAACACTGTGATATTTGCACAGTGCATGACATGAAAATGGTAATTTTACTGAAGTAATAATCATATTTCCTTATAAGAGAAATCAATATCTCTCTACATATTTTCCACAAAAAATATCTAACTCAAACATGCTGACACTATGGTGGGAACTATACAAATGAAATGATTTTGGCTAATGTTCATATTGACCATCCTTCACAAATCTATATAAAGGGGTCTTAGACATAACCATGCTTAATGGGATTGGATCTTTATAGCAAACTTCCCATCTTATTTTAACTAAACCATTTCACAATTAGTTAATGCTTCCGGAATATAAATTTTAAGCAAGAATGTCACATTTCTATTTTGTAGGATCATTTGAATTTAAAGGAAAAGGCTATAGTCAAATTGAAATTCCATATTATAAGCAACAAAAAGACAATAGATTTTTTAAATGTATTGTTGTCATCTATACTGTGGTTCTTGGTGGTGGAATTATTTGAAATAACTGATGTATTAACTTTAATTAATGAGACCCACAAGCACCTGGTTAATTACAAATAAGAACGCTAGATGTCATGAATGTCATATGATAAAAACCTCGATGCATTTTCAGTAATAACCTGTAATAAAAAGTTAAGAAATTAGGTGTTGGGGCTGGAGAGATAGCACAATGGCAAGGCAGTTGCCTTACTTGAGCCTAACCAGGGTTTGATCCCTAGTACACCATATGGTCTCCTGAGCACCACCAGGAGCCAGGGGTCAGCCTTGAGCACTGAGCCAGGAGTAAGCCCTAAGCACAAGAGGGTATGACACCCGCCCCTCCCCCCAATAAGAAACAAAAAGAGAGCATGTATTTTTGATTTTTTTTTTGCTTTTTTGGGTCACACCTGGCAATGCACAGGGGTCACTCCTGGCTCTGTACTCAGGAATCACCCCTGGTGGTACTCAGGGGACCATATGGGATGCTGGGAATCGAACCCAGGTCGGCCGATTGCAAGGCAAATGCCCTACCCGTTGTGCTATTGCTCCAGCCCCAGTACTTTTGATTTTTGTTACTGATTTTGAAGTAAGACTGTGATCCCAAGAAACTTGTCTGACCACAGCAAATAGTTCAATGTTCTAATCAACACAGCAATGCTGCTGAGAAGCAGTGCTCCTAGTGGACTCCAAATCAACATGTGAGGGTTGTTTTTGGAGACATAAGATGCTAGGAATCAAACTCACTTTCCTGGATATGCAAGACAGATGGTCCTAAATACTAAGCAATCTCTCCAGTCCCATCAGATTCTGTTTTATCTGATAGAATTCATGGGGTTAAACTTCCTGATTCAAAGAGTATTTAACCTGAGTATTTCTTGGTGTCAGCTAGACTTTCAATCATGGCCAGTTTGGGTTTCTAGTAGGAGACAATGTGTCTATGTTGAAAAACCTCATCCTCCTATCCCCCAGTGGATATCAGTGGAGAGCAGCTCTAAACCTTGCATGTAATTTATGTATCCCTAGCGTGGCATCAGTTTGAACTCAGACAAATATAAACAGAATCCCTCCATTAATTAGTTTTCTACAAGAATTTAAAACAAGGTTTAGAAGTTATAAAATGTGTCAATATGTTTGGTAAATTATTTAAATAAACTACTTGGACTGGTAGCTTGCCGGGTATCGAGCCCGAATGGCAGAGCCTGGCAAGCTACCCGTGGCATATTGGATATGCCAAAAACAGTAACAATAAGTCTCACAATGAGAGACGTTACTGGTGCCTGTTCGAACAAATCGATGAGCAACGGGATGACAGTGACAGTAACAGTGACTTGGACTGGAGCGATAGCACAGTAGGTAAGACGTTTGCCTTGCATGCAGCCAACCTGGGTTCTATTCCTTTGTCCCTCTAGGAGAGCCTGGCAAGCTACCTAGAGTATCCCCTCCCACCCCACACACACAGCATAGCCTGGCAAGCTACCCGTGGCATATTTGATATTCCAAAAACAGTAGCAACAAGTCTCACAATGGAGACATTACTGGTGCCCGCTTGAGCAAATCAATGAGTGGGATGACAGTGATACAGTGATTTGCTCAAGCGGGCACCAGTAACGTCTCCATTGTGAGACTTGTTACTGGTTTTGGCATATCAAATACACCACTGGGAGCTTGCCAGGCTCTGTTGTGTGGGTGAGATACCCTCGGTAGCTTGCTGGGCTCTCTGAGAGGGACAAAGGAATCCAACCCAGGTCGGCCGTGTGCAAGGCAAATGCCCTACCCGATGTGCTATCACTCCAGCCCAATCGCCCAATGAAACATTAAAATTTTAAAAATTAAAAAATACAATTAGAACTAGGTATATCAAAGAAAACCTAATCTTCAGGAGCTGGAGAGAGAGCACAGCAGGTAGGGTACTTGCCTTGCACGCAGCCAACCCAGGTCCTATCTCCAGCACCCCATATGGTTCCAGAAACTGCCAGGAATGATCCCTGAACACAGAGCCAGAAGTAAGCTCTGACTGAGTACCACCGGGTGTATCCCCAATGCTCCCCCTCCCCCAGACCCCTAATCTTCAAGTTCTTTATCCATTAGCCTGCCTTAACATATGAGTGACTATCTCCCTAGGAGGCAATAATCCCTATTGTGCAAATACCTCCCTAGTGATTACAGAAGCTTTGGTCTACTAAAACTACTAAAGATGAATCAGATCACTGTTATTAGAAAATCTGCATCATTAAGTATTTACCTAGGATTTAGTCTTGTATTGCCATATAAGACCACATAGCTACAGTGCTACTTAAGTATATTTTATAGTCACTTATACATAAAAAAGAAAAATGAATGGCATTTTAATGGGATAGTATTTTAGCCAGGTATAGGGAAATAACATACATCAGGCTAGGGATGTAAGTACAATTAACTAAGACTAGAAACATGTTTCCTTTACCAATTTAGCACAGGCAAGATAAGAAGTTGCTTCTGCAAACTTCATTGAGATTGCCACTCAGTGGTCACACACCAGGGTCTAAAGGAAAAGACACATCAGTATATTTTTTGACAGTATGGTCAGCACTTTTTCAAAATGTGTCATTTCCAATATTTTATGTGTATTTTTAAGTTGAGATATTACAATTTACGACAGGAGTGAAGCCATTGTTGTGTCGTGGTAGAGCTACCAGACAGTCTTCCACCAGTGTCTCAAGACCCCTCTCCCACTGTTTCACATTCTCTTCCCTGCTGCTCCTGAAGCCTCCTCTTTTCCTAGTTCTGCTGCCTCAGGACTCATTTCCATTGTAGATTGCTAATCTCTGTCCTTGTTTGCTTATACTTCTTTTTAATTTTCTAACTCACTTTTTTTTAATTTTCTAACTCACTTCACTCAATATGACACCTTCAAGTTCCATCTGCAGTTCCAACTGCAACTTCATCTATTTTCATTTCCGAATAGTATTTCATTAACTTGCTAACTAACTTTACTTCATATGACATATTCAAACTCCATCTAAACTGCAAAACTTCATCTGTTTTCATAACTGAAAAGTATTTCATTATGTAGAAAGATCATGATTCTTTATTCATTCATCTATTATTAGGCACCTGAATTGTTCTCCAGATCTTGGTGTTGTGCTGAACATGACTGACATCCTGCATTTTTTCCTTTATTTTTATTTATTTATTTATTTTGGTTTGAGGCCCACACCCAGCTTTGCTCATGGCTTACTCTTGGCTCTGCATTCAGGGATCACTCCTACCAGGCTCTCAATCACATGGGGTGCTGGAGATGGAACTAGCTCCACTGTATACAATATAAGCACCGTCCCCAATGCATTAATTCTCCAGTCCCTTTTGCATTTTAAAGAAACAGCATCTCTTAGCTTTAACATTCTTCTTCTCAGTTGTTTTCCAAAAATGATTATAGAAACCAAATCACTCTGTATTTTAATCAAATACCTCTAGCTATATTTCTAAAATAGAGTCAAGAATGCCTAAATGAATATTAAATTATTCTGTCCAGTGAGATCATAAAGCATCTAGTATATATAGAGTAAGTGCTTAGAAATTTTAGTCTTTTATATCTTCTATTTCTCTATTGAAAACAAAATATTTTGGTACATATTCTGACATTTTGAAGTGTTTTGAGGATTTTAGATTTGCCCAACATTTTATTACCAAAAATCTCAACACCAGGGAAATTGTGAAATGATAAACAAATCTCATATTCTACTTTTCTTCTTTCTCTGTGCATAATATAGTAGCAAAATCTAGAGAGACTGAACACAGCTAATCTGGTTGATTTTGTCTCTACTTATGCTCCCACTGACATTTATACCTGATTAGCTATATTTTTTTTTTGAAAGTGAATCTAATATTTTCTAGTACTGCTGTAACAAATTAGGACATACTCAGAGACTATGACTATATCAATTTTTTGTCTTTTAGTTCTAAAGGTCAAATGTCTTTTCACCACATCCTAGTCAACACTGGTTGTCTCCAGTGTTTTTAATAGATGCCATTCTCATTGGTGTGAGAGACTTACTGATTAGCTATATTTTATACTTTCTATAAATTTTATTTTGAATATATCTGTACTTAGATAAAATAGAGAAATTTCAAGGATATTAACCCTAAGTGTTTTTGTCTTCATCAACAAATTGCCCCCTTTCCTCCTCCCAGACAAGCTTACTAGGCTCTTGCTAGCATCCCTAATTTAGTTAAAGCCTATCTTTAACCTTTCCTTTGTATTTTACCTCTCATTGTCTCAGTTCCCCAAGTCAGTCTTGATTACTTACAAAACTTTCTGGTAATTCTGAACTTTGTACTTGTACTGCTTTGTATTTGAAGTGCTGTGTATTTGTATCTGCTTTTCTATTTCCCCCGTAACCTTTTTATATTTTACCATAGAGCAATGTCCTTTGGTTAAACACAAAAAGACCATTAATGCTATGCTCCTAAATTTGGGAGTTGATTGACTCTGAAATATATCTGCTCCTGGGCTTAGTTACTTGGTCATAATTACTTGACTCAGGCTTCATTTGCGATGGTTCCTAAATCCCCAAAAGGGAGGTCCTGCTGTGGGACTGGGATGAACCTGGGGCAAGTGGCTAAGCTACCCTGGCATTGAGATGGGATTCTAGACATACCCCAACATTCCAGAAATCATAAATACATGGTCTTGATGAAACTGTTATAACTTAAGAGACATGGGGAAGGACAAGCTGAACTGACCTGAGAACTTAGTCTGGAATTTATGGTAAAAGCCTTCCTTGCTCTCAGAGCCCAGAGAACCAAGAGTTAAAAACCTCACTTGCTCTCAACCCAGAGAACTAATTGTTGGGATCTTTGTCTCTTACTGCATTTATCCAAACAAGCACAAGTATTGATAATGTAAGGTATGCAACTAGAGGGAAAGATAAAAGCAAAGTAGATGTCCCTGGGAGACAGAGTGTCTCTTTGAGTTTATCTCTGGAAGAGGATTTATCTATGTAAATGATGGATCACATCTATGTCTTTACTTCAAACCCTCCCTCAGATGGTCTATAAGTTTGCTAGCCTAAGCTTTGCATCAAGCTGTGAACCCCCATTTCATTGTCTCTCTGTTTCTCTGCTGGGGAGGCCTGAGGAACTGGGGAAGTGGTTCAGGGCTCCCAGATTTACATGCATTGCAGCAAAAGCCGCCCCACCCCCAAACACACATTATTTTGTGAACTTATCACTGTCACTGTCATCCCGTTGCTCATCGATTTGTTCAAGTGGGCACCAGTAACGTCTCTCATTGAGAGACTTATTGTTACTGTTTTTTTGGCATATCCAATATGCAAGAGTAGCTTGCCAGGCTCTGCTGCGCGGGCTCAATACTCTCAGTAGCTTGCCAGGCTCTCTGAGAGGGGCGGAGGAATCGAACTCGAGTCGGCCTCAAGAAAGGCGAAAGCCCAACTGCTGTGCTATTGCTCCAGCCCTGTGAATTCATAATATATAATATATGATATGCACATATTATATCATATATATGCACTGTAGCACTGTTGCACTGACGTCCAGTTGTTCGTCAATTTGCTCGAGCGGGCACCAGTAATGTCTCCATTGTGAGACTTGTTGTAACTGTTCTTGGCATATTGAATACGCCACGGGTACCTTGCAAGACTCTGTTGTACAGGCAGGATAATCTTGGAAGCTTGCCAGGCTCTCCAACAGGGAAAGAGGGATCAAATCCGGGTCGGCCGAATGCAAGGCAAATGCCCTACCCACTGTGCTATCCCTCTAGCCCTAGAATCATTGAGCAGTTAAACCATTTCATCCCAACAAAAATTCCCACATATGATGTTCACAGAACATTTTGACATTTAATGAACATATGCTTCTTCCAAATAATATGATAATTTAAAATAAAAATACCAATAAGAGGGGCTGGAGTAATAGCATAGCGGGTAGGGCATTTGCCTTGCATGCGGCCAAGCTGGGTTCGATTCCCAGCATTCCATATGGTCCCTTGATCATGGCCAGGAGTAATTCCTGAGTGCAGAGCCAGGAATAACCCCAGTGCATCTCCAGGTGTGACTCAAAAAGCAAAAAAAAAGAAAAAAACAATGAAAGATATTGCAGTGTCATTGCACTTGGAAACATGTGCAAAATTCCAAAGCAAACTACTGTGTGCTCTAGTTGAGAAAAATAATGAGAAGCATGTCTTCTGAGCAAACTTAGTTTTCTCAGGAGTGAAAGTTTGTGATACACAAGATGAGATTGAACAGTCTTAAATATCCCACTTAATTTTGTGAGCTATCTCCCTCTTCTTTTAATGTGCTTACCACAGTTGAAAGATGGATAAGCAGACAGGCTGATGAAAATTGTCTAATTTGTTGATAATATTTCAGGGCCAATAGTGAAGTTTCTGGAGAAAGGCACAAAATTTAGCTCAATTTAATTAGAGTATAAATCACTGATATTTGAGAGAAACAACTATCCCTTAAAATATGGACAACAGCAATGTTGTCCCTCAAGCGGAAGCAAACTTGAGCTTACAAAAACAGTTTGTAATTATGTGACGAGATCAAGCTATTACTATTCCTGCAGCCAGTTGTAGAGAAAGAAAATAATACTAAAACAACAGTAAGAAGTATTTAAGAAGATAATACATGTAGGTGAATGAACTCATGGTTTTGAAAGTTAAAAATCAAACCATATTATCTATGAATTATTAGCTGAATGAATAAATGGTTATATTGCAAATAATTTATTCTGCTAGTGAATAAAATTAATGGAATTTGGAAATATTTGATTATATACTAATAGATAGGCTGGATGAACAGTAACAGAAGATTGATAAAACTGTTGAGTAAAAAAATAGTATGATAATTATGAAATAAATTTTCTTTAAAAGAAGCAAAGGATCAAAGAATACATAAACAAAAGAATTGAATCCTGTACTTTTATCAAAATCAACTACCTTAGGTTAGCTAACATTAATATTTAAAATATATGGGTCCTGAATGCAGCACAGCAGGTAGAGTGGTTGCTTTTCATGTAGCTGACCCAGGTTCAATTCCAATATCCCATATGATCTCTCAAGCAATCTCCAGGAGTAATTCCTTGGGACAAAGTCAGGAGTAACCTATGAGCATTGACAGATGTGGTGTGGCCAAAAAAACAAAAAATAAAAATATAATCTTAACACTAATAAAAATGAATATTTTTAAGTTCCTAGCTTTGGGTCTGTTTGAAAGTTTTTCACAAAGATTATTTTCACTGGAATAGAACAAAATACGTTTTAAGAAAATAAACTACCTAATTCCTTAATTTTATGTTTTTTTTAAAAGATGTACTTATTAAAACACTTTTTATAAAAGGTTTTAATATATAACAGCAGTTTCATAAAATGTTATAACTTAAAAGTAGTTTATTACTCAATCTAAAATTCAGTTCAAATCCCTCTGTACAAATAAAAATAATCGTTCTTTAATATTAACATTATTATTCTGAAGTATTTCCTGTGATTCTATAGTGTCTTTATTATCCTTAAGGGTGATATATTGGGGCTGGAGCAATAGCACAGTGGGTAGAGCATTTGCTTTTCACGAAGCCCACCCGGGTTTGATTCAAAGCATCCCAAATGGTCCCCCAAGCACCGCATGGAGTGATTTCCTGAGTTCATGAGCCAGGAGTCACCTCTGTGTATCGCCAAGTGTGACCCCTCCCCAAAAAATTAAGACAAAAGAGTGATATATTAACATTTAAGAAAGACTTCATGCTGATCTAAAGAAAAGTTTGAACTCTGAAAGAGTAAAAATTTCTCAGATAAGCCATTATAAGAAAAAACATATTTCTCCACAAACTTAAAAATTCCTCCTTCTAAAGTTAATATTCTTTTCATAAATAATTTTTTTAATTTTAGAGGATAAATATGTGTAAGAAAGAGTATATATTATTCAGTTCATTATTTTCATTACTGTTCATCTACTGATGATTAGCTATTCCCCATTATAAATCTTACATCTTGGTGATATGGAATGTTGTCATAATCATTGGTACCAGATCATGCGATATTTTTTTAATGAATAACTGTAAGATACAGTTACAGACTTACAAACTTTCATGCTTATGTTTCAGTCATACAATGATCGAGTACCCATCCCTTCATCCACCAGTGGCCACTTTTCGTCACCAGTGATCTCAGTACCCCATGTACCACCACCACATACCACCACCCCCCAACCTCTGTGGCAGGCATATTCCCTTTTGCTCGCTCTCTCTCCTTTTGGGTGTTGTGATTTGCAATACAGGTATTAAATGGCATCATGTTTGGTCTACAGTCTACTTTCAGCACACATCTCCCATCCCAAGTGGGCTCTCCGACCAACCTTTACTTGTTGGTCCCTTTTCTATCTGAGATGCCTTTTCCAATATCATGTGAGGCTGGTTTCCAAGCCATGGAGCAATCCTCTTGGTCCTTATCTCTACTATCCTTGGGAGTAAATCTCTCATTCTGTTACTTTGTATTCCACCAATGAGTGAAATCTTTCTATGTCTCTCCCTCTTATCCCGACTCATTTCACTTAACATGATAGTCTCCATGTTGATCCACCTATATGCAAATTTCATGACTTCATTTTTTCCTAATAGCTGCATAGTATTCCATTGTGTAGATATACCAAAGTTTCTTTAACCAGTCATCTGTTCTCAGGCACTTGGATTTTTTCCAGATTATTGCTATTGGAAACAGTGCTGCAATGAACATACAAATGCAGATGTCATTTCTACTGTACGTTTTTGCATCTCTGGGATATATTCCCAGAAGTAGTATTGCTGGGTTAAATGGGAGCTCAATTTCTAATTTTTTGAGAAACGTACATACTGTTTTCCAAAAGGGCTGAACCAGTCGGCATTCCCACCATCAGTGAAGGAGAGTCCCTTTCTCCCCACATCCATGCTAACACTGGCTGTTTTTGTTTTTTTGGATGTGGGCCAGTCTCTGTGGTGTGAGATGCTATCTCATTGTTGTTTTCATCTGCATCTCCCTGATGATTAGTAATAAAGAGCATTTTTTATGTTATTTTTGACCATGCAGATTTCTTCTTTGAAAAAGTTTCTGTTCATTTCATCACCCCATTTTCTGATAGGGTTGGTTGTTTTCTTCTTATAGCGTTCAACCAGTGCCTTGTATATCCTTGATATTAGCCCCTTATCAGATGAATATTGGGTGAATATCCTTTCCCATTATGTAGACTGTCTTTGTATTCTGGTCACTGCTTCTTTTGAGGTACAGAAGTTTCACAGTTTGAGATAGTCCCATTTGTTTATCTCCGATTCCACTTGCTTGGTCAGTGGGGCATTTTATCTTTGATGATACCTTTAGCTTCAATGTTGTGTAGTGTTTTTCCGACCTTTTTTTCAATGTACCTGATGGATTCTGGTCTGATGTTGAGGTCTTTAATTCATTTTGATCTAACATTTGTGCATGGTGTTAGGTAGAGGTTTAAGCCCATTTTTTCTTTTCTTTTTACTTTTTTTTTGCAGGTAGCTGTCCAGTTTTGCCAACACTGTTGTTAAAGAGGCTTTCCTTACTCCACTTCATATTTATTGCTCCCTCATCAAAAATTAGATGATCATATATTTGAGGGTATGTGTAAGGGTATTCAACCCTGTTCCATTGGTCTGCGGCTCTGTCTTTGTTCCAATACCATGCTGTTTTAATTATTACCGCTTTGTACTAGAGTTTGAGGTTGGGAAAAGTGTTGCCTCCCATCTTCTTTTTCCCAAAAATTGCTTTAGCTATTCATGGGGATTTGCTGTTCCATAGGAATTTCAGGAGTGTTTGATCCATGTCTTTGAGGAATGCCATGGGTAATCTTTATAGGGATTGCATTGAATCTGTATAATGCTTTGGGGATTATTGCCATTTTGACAATGTTAATTCTCCCGATCCATGAGCAGGGGATATGTTTCCATTTCCTCTTTTATTTCTTGAAGTAGCTTTTATGTAGTTTACTTTGTAGAGCTCCTTTGCCTCCTTAGTTAAGCTGATTCCGAGGTACTTGTTTTTCTGAGACATGGTTGTGAATGGGATTTTGTTTTTGTTTTTGTTTTATGGGTCACACCCTGCGATGCACAGGGATTACTCCTGGCTCTCATACGCTCAGGAATTACTCCTGACGGTGCTTGGGGGACCATATGGGATGCTGGGAATCGAACCCGGGTCGGCCGCGTACAAGGCAAACGCCCTACCCGCTGTTCTATTGCTTCAGCCCCTTTTTTTTTTAATGTTACTTTCTTCCTCTCATTATTCATGTATAGGAACGCCATGGACTTTTGGGTATTGATTTTATAGCCTGTAACTTTACTGTACAAGTCTGTTGTTTCTAGGAGTTTCTTGGTAGAGATTTTAGGGTTCTCTAAGTATAGTTTCATATCATCGCAAATAGTGAGTGCTTGATTTCTTCCTTTTGTGTCTGGATGCCCTTAACACTTTTTTTCTTGCCTAACCGCTATTGCAAGTTGTTCCATACTATGTTGAACAGAAGTGGTGAGAGTGGGCATCCTTATCTTGTCCCTGATCTTAGAGGAAAGGCTCTTAGTTTTTCTCCATTGAGAATAATGCTTGCCACAGGTTTGTTGTAGATGGCTTTGACTGTATTGAGGAAAGTTCCTTCAATACCCATTTTGGTGAGAGTTTTCATCATAAATGGGTGCTGGATTTGTCATATGCTTTCTCTGCATCTATTGATATGATCATATGGTTTTTATCTTTTCCTTTGTTGATAGGGTGGATTATGTTGATTGATTTCCAAACGTTAAAACATCTTTGCATCTCCAGGATTAATGCCACTTGTTCGAGGTGTATGAACTTTTTGATGAGTTGTTGGATTCTATTTGCTAATATTTTGTTGAGGATCTTCACATCTGTGTTCATTGGGGATATTGGCCTGAAGTTTTGTTTTTGTTGTTGTTGTTGTTGTTGTTGTTGTTTTGTGTTGTCTCTGTTTGCTTTTTGTTGGAGAGATATATGCCTCCTAGAAACTGTTTGGTAGAGTTTCTCTTTCTTCAATTTCCTGGAAAAGTTTGAGAAGAACTGGCAATAGTTCCTCCTTAAATGTTTAGAAGAATTCGCTAGTGAATCCATCTGGGCTGGGGCTTTTGCTTTGAGGAGGACTTTTGATTACAGTTTCAATTTCCTTGATAATAATCGGTCTATTCAGGTATTCCAAATCTTCTTGGTTCAGCCGTGGAAGATTATAGAAATCCAGGAATTTATCCATTTCCTCTCAGTTCTCTTGGTTTGTGGCATACAGACTTTCAAAGTAGTCTCTGTTGATCTTTTGGAATTTCTTTGGCTTCTGTTGTGATGCCCACCTTTTCATTTCTGATTCAGTTTGTTAGGGTTCTCTCTCTCTCCCTATCTCTCTCTCTTTGTTATTCTTGCTAGTGGTTTATTAGTCTTGTTTATTTTCTCAAAGAATCAGCTCTTGGTTTCATCGATCTTTTGGATTGAATTGTTTCCATGCCATTAATTTCTGCCCGAAGTTTTATAATTTTTTTTCCTTCTGCCTAGTTTAGGATCCTTCTGTGTCCTATTTCTAAGATCTTGAGCTGTGAAGTCAAGTTATTTATGTGGGCCCTTTCTTCCTTCCATAGAAATGCTTGCAGAGCTATAAATTTTCCTCAACACGGCTTTAGCTTCATCCCACAGGTAGCTCCTGTCTTCATTCTCATTTGTTTCCAGGTATTTTTTGATTACTTCCTTGATTTCCTCCCTGAACCTCTCATTGTTCAACATTGAGTTGTTAAATTTTCAGGTGTTTGACTTGGTTCTCTGTGTCTGTGCATGATTAACTTCTATCTTTAATGTATCTTGGTCTGAAAAAGATAGTTGATACAATTCCCATCTTCCTGATTCTATTGTGACCCAGTTCCCCCTGCGGCAGAAGCAGCACTCCCTGCCAGTCCTGGGAGTTCAGGTCTGATGGCAGGCTGGGGTGTGGGTGTGGGGTCGTCACACCAGCCGGGGGTCACACACCTGAAGAGCAAGCCAATGGCACTGGAAGGATGGTACTGGGGGCTGGATATCGGTCCCAGGACGCTGGGAGGAGTTAGGTCCGGGTGGCAAGGTGGGACACAGGCACAGGGTTTGGGTGCCAGCCAGGAGCTCACACACCTCTCATGCTATAGAATTTGAAAGTGTTACTTAATCCAACTGAAATGATATCTACTCTTGGCTAATTGAACCCTAATGGGCATAGTGAACAGAACTAATTTATTCTTTCCACAGTCAACCAAAATGCTATGTTTAATGCTGTTTTGAGCCTATTTTCTTATTTCCTATTTAATTAGTTTAAGTATTATTTGGGACTGGAGCGATAACACAGTGGGTAGGGCATTTGCTTTTCATGCAGCCTATTCAGGTTTGATTTCTTTGTCCCTCTTGGAGAGCCTGGCGAGAGTATTCCGCCCACATGGCATAGCCTAGCAAGCTACCCGTGACATATTCGATATGCCAAAAACAGTAACAACAAGTCTCACAATAGAGACCTTACTGGTGCCTGCTAGAGCAAATCAATGAACAGTGGGACGCAGTGCTACAGATAGTGCTTGGTACCATGTAACAGAGTAATATTAACTATTCTAAAGGATAAGAAAATTTGAATGTGATAAGATTTGAACTAAACTGTAACCAACTGACTTAAAGGGAATCCTCCAACCCCAACTAAATATTTATACAATTATAACCTGGTCAACATATGGACAATAACTCAAAAGATACAGTATGCTTCCTCATACTCAGTCCACAAAATATCTGAGAAAATAAATGTGTTTTACTTAAGCATCTAAGTTTTGAGTAATTTTTTACACACCAATATATGATGAATGCATTATATTTGCCTTCATTTTTAGCTTAGTTGAGCCTACTATCTTAATGTGGAAAATCAGTGACACAAATTTAATAAAATTAAGCTAACTGTACTTCATCTCTTTAATTTAAAAAAAGTTCAGTATAATGTTATATAAATCATGAATAATCATTGTATCATATTTATGCAAGTGGAATCTCTCTGCTCTCAATCTACCTAATAATGCATTTAACAGTTTTTGCTAAAGTTCTTAATCCATGAAATAACATTTAGAAATACAAACTATTAGTTGAAGACAATAAAGGCACGCTGTTAATTTTGCTTTTCTTTACATTAATACTTGTTAGTAAACAAATAGTTTCTATCCCTCCTCAATAGAAATTTAAATATTACTTGGAATAGAATTAACACAAGAACCTAGATTTAAAGTGATAAACAGTTTAAAAAGAAATAAATTTGGGAATTGAAGTCATCTTTCCAAACTGGTGTCAGAAATTTGAGTGGAATGAAATGAAACAGGGTCACAGGAGAAAATCATTTTAGGAATTGGGTCCCTTCTTGAGAGAATAAAAAATGTTGTATTATATATCATGTTGCTATACTATAATTATTACTGTACCTTTATCACATATGAACACTTTATTCCATAAATAGCTCATAAAACTGATATTTCTGCTTTAATATAAGAATAAAGATAGTTTCAAAGATAATAAAACACCGGCTTTTTAAAATAATGCTAAATGATTACTTTATCTTTCTTGTTTTGTTTTCATATATATTAAATACAAGTTGCACAATGCAGACATTACTGGCACCCACTCAAACAAATTGATGAAGAACGGGAAGACAGTGTTACAGTGCAGTGCAGATATTAAATACTACCAATACTATTACTGTAGTTCTCTAGTAGTTTTAGTTATAATGGTATTCTGTTGCATTGTGAAAACTAACATATTATAAATGACTTGTACTCACATACAAATTCACCTTCCCTCTTAGACCTGAGATTCCAGGTTCATATATCTGTAACTGCATTATTTTCACTAGGTTTTTAAAGTAGTGTAGCTTTGCAGACACTAGTAGAATTGTTTTCCTGTAAAAGCAGTTAAATTCACTAATAAAGTGGATGAGTCACTATTTATGGACATATGTCACCTGCTTATTTTGCAGAAAAACCTTGCAATAAAAAAACACTGATTTTATTAATAGATAATGTTTTGTCACTAAGAAACATGACCTTGATGAAAATATTTTTAAAATTTGTATCCTGGTTATTTTGAGAAACAGGAAATAGATGCAGTTTACCATATTAGGAATTCTACTTCCTTATAAGTGAAACAATTGCTCTCTGTGCTGAAAAATATCAGTGTAAAAAATGAGATCAAAGTGCTCTTGCTTTCCAAAAACATAAATGAAAAAACAGCTGTAAAATCTAAGTACTGTATGAGAAACCAATTTGAAATTTGAGCAGAGAGGACATACATTATTCAAATTGCTATGACTAGACAAGTATAAAATTTATTTGATGTAAACATAATTTCTGAAAGGTAGCTAAAAATTTTCCTCTTCAAATGAAAAATGAATCTCTATTCCCAAAGCATTGACATAGAGCACTCACAATATTACATTATCTATGCTTTCCAAGTTGTATGCCAATTGATAGAATGAAAATAAATAAGTGTCTTTTGCCTGGTAAAACTTTATTTAATGATTTTGTAGTAAAATATTTGTAATAGTGGAAATTCTGATATAATGCAACAAATTAAAAGTATGTAGGTAATCTAACAAATACATCTTTGTTTTCAGTTATAGGAATCTAAATAAAATATATATGTGATTAATATATAATTTCATGCTATTTTCCAGTGATTATGCAGATGTCAAACAAATGAGAGTCACTATACCAAAAAGTATAAAATCAAATTAAAAAATAATAAATTAGGGGGCTGGAGCGTTAGCACAGCGGGTAGGGCATTTGCCTTGCACGCAGCCGACCCGGGTTCTAATCCCAGCATCCCATGTGGTCCCCTGAGCACTGCCAGGGGTAGTTCCTGAGCGAAGAGCCAGGAATAACCCTGTGCATTGCCGGGTGTGACCCAAAAAACAAAAATAATAATAATAATAAATTAGGTGTATGGCGAGTGTACTTCTAAGGATAAAAAGCAGCAAGGATTGATAAGAAATAAAAGCAGAAATATATAAATACTATGGCCAAACCTCTTCTGAAAAAAATAAACTCCCCTAGTTTAATTACAAATAGACCAAACTTTGCTTTTTGTCATAAATTAACTGTTCACATCTGTGATCATTTAATTCTAGATTTTCAATTCTGGATTCTTGTCAGTTTGTCTGTTCTAATTCTAAACGCACACTATATTAATTACTATAGCTTTGTATTATACTTTCAAACTGGGGGCTATGATGATGTCTCCATTATTCTCCTTATGGTGCAAGATTGCTTTGCTATTCATTGTCTTTTGTAATTCCATGTGAATGTCTATAATGTTTGTCATATTTTGCTTGATTAATATCATGGGGATTTTTATAGCTCTTGCACTGAATCTTGCTCTAGGTAGGATGACCATTTTAACAATGTAACTTCTTCCAATAAATGAGTATGGGATATTGTCCCAACTCTCTCTTTCTTAAAACATGACTTAGAGTTATTGATATAAAACTCTGTCACTGCCTATGTTGATTCTTTAGTACTTACTTCTATTTGATGCAATTATAAGTGCAATTCTTTCATGATAAATATTGCTGAGTTTGGTTGCTTTTTTATATAAATCCCTTCACACATACGTAGCAAAGTGGCAGAAAAAATCATATAAATATGATATAATATATATAATGATTTTATATACACATATAATTTTTATTGTCTGACACTTTGCTACATTGGTTTATTATTTCTAACAGTTTTTAGTAAAATCTTTAGAATTATCTGTGCATATTTCATACGCCCTTGGCATCAGCTGAGAATACTCATATTTTCTTTCCAAACTGGATACCTTTAATTTCTCTTCTTCTTACCCAGTTGTTGTATCTAAGTCTTTGCATAACATGTTGAATAATACATTGAGAGTGGACATACTCATCATGTAATGAATCTTGAAGGAAATGATTTCCTTTTTTCATTATTGTTATTTCGACAAGGATACTCAAACAGTGCTCAGGAGACTCTTCTGCAATTGTCTTCCAACTGGGATATAGGTTCAATGCCAGGGTCACAAGAAGTGTTGTGCTTGGGCCCTGCAGTGCTAGTTTTTACCCAGATAACTCTAGTGGTGCTAAGAGGGGGTCTCCAGGACCACAACTGGGATAGCTCAGAGTTCTCCAATGTTTGTGGGCCCTTAGGACTGCACCACTTGTTGCTTCAGTGATCAAACCAGGTTCTGCAGCTACCAGAAATGCACCTAAACCCCTGTTTCAGATCTCTGTAATAAATCTCTAGCCCCAAAAGTTTTTAATTTTTTTAAACTTAAGTATGATTTTATAATGGGTCACATATGGTCTTTACTATGTTGAAGTATATTCCTTCCTTTGAGCTTTTATTTAAAAGGAGAGATTTCCTTTTATAAATAGTGCATCAAAAATGGATAGTTAAATCACATATAGAAAAAATAAACAATATTTTTGTCTCATACATGAACAAAATATCTCAAAATGGAGAAATGACTTAGACACGGAATCAAAACCCAAAATATGCATTGAAGAAAACAAAGAAAATACTTAAGTAAGTATTCTGGTAAGATAATTAGTGCAGCACCGAAAATACATTTAATAAATCTACCAATTTGTAGAGATGTTTAACCAAGGACAGTTTTTCCATATAATATTCACAAAGCAGAATCTGAAACTACGCTGTGCTCTTTAAAAATATTGCAAGCAATAATATATGAAAGACTACATTATCTCAGTTGGAGACTCTAAGACTCTAACTTAAAGAATATGCCACACTGGAATGAAGTTCCATTACTCTCTCAGTCACATAATTATCAGCCATCTACAAACCTATCATCAGAACATTTGCCTTTTCCAGAATTTTGAGCAAAACAATATTCAAAAGCAAACAAAGGAAAAAGAATGTTAATAATGCCACGCTCTGGGAAGTTTCAAATACATCCAATTTTCATTTCTTTCTTTGTGAAACTGACAACTGTGATGTTTGATCAGGGTAGGAACTTAATAAATGTCAGCTTAACTAATTAAGTTTTTATCAAATGCATTTGAGATATTCTTTATCTTTTCAAATAAAAGAATAGTTACACATACATGCTTGAAGGTAATGATTTATTATTGAAAACAACATAGTGACAAGGAAAGTGAAACTGTAATGTAATTTGCTGACCTGTAACCTTCTCATGAAATGAGCTGAAAAATCAAATTTATTTTATTTTTTTTTTGTTCCTTTGGTTTGGGGGCCAAACCCAACAATGCTCAGTGATTATTACTGGCTCAGATCTCACAAATTACTCCTGGGGGTACTCAGGGTACCATATGGGGAACTGGAGATCAAACCTGGGTTGGCTGCATGCAAGACAAATGCTCTAACCTACTATAATATAGCCCCAGTCTCTAAACTCAAATTTTAATATTTTTGCTTTCTAAGCGTGCCTTCGTGATAATTTAACTTAAGTGGCAGCTTAAATTAAATATTAATGTTCTCAAGTCAGGAAAACAGAATCATGAATCCCATTTTGCATTTCGTCTTAGTATGCCTTGGGAGTTAGCCTACGCACACAAGATAACAAAAATTAATCTGTAGAATGATGTATAAACTGGAAACAGACAATCGGGAAACCACCTTTTGATTTGAAAATTTAAGACTTTCATGAATCTGAATGTATATTCATGTATATTTAACTTAGATTCTGTCTAATAATCACATCATATCATTTTTTCTTTCACATATGTGTTTAAAGTGAGATAACTCATTCACATTTAAAGAAGTTGACAGCAGATACAGTTATTTTTATTTCTAAGTTCCTCATGTATTGGGTGTCTTCGTTTAGACTTCTTTACTTTTTTCTTTTTCGTATTTATTCCTCAGTTGATTAGTTGTTTTTTATACTTTTTCTCTTCTGAGCTCAAGGTATGATAGATACACCTGTTCTCTAGGAAAATTTAAGATATAGATGCCATGGGTAGATACCTGGCTATAAATATAAAGAGATAAGAGAATATAAATCAAAAGAATATAGAATCAAAATATTGAAGTGGGGTAGAATAAACCATGAGTTCTAGTCTTGGAACTTACATAGAAAAAAAAAACAGAAGAAAAAGGAAATAAATTAGTTGTAATTTGTAGTAGTGAGGACAGAATTATAGGCAAAATTTTAAAAAATCTTAAAGTTTGAAATTAAAGTTTGAAAGCCTCATGGAAGACAGGAGACTTAAAAGTTTCGAATGAAAGTTATGCACTTAGCATTAGAGGAAGATTAACGTGCATTCAAAATTTAAATGTCCATTCAAACTCTCAGTGCTTCAAATTGAATTGGGTTGAAAGAAGAAGCTATTTTAAACCCGAAGCTATGAAGTACAGTTACACAGAAACAATGGCCTTGAGGGACTAAACCTAGAGTCAGATGGTAAGTATGGAGAAGACAAAGTAATATTAATAGGCCAATATATGTGCAGCTGAGGTGACTGTTTATAAAAAAAGAGATCATTGGCTTTTACAAGTTTATGTATGATTTCTACATGATGTAAATTTCCTAGCCTCAAAGCCAAAATGACCAGAAACAAAAATGTTCTTTTTTTTTCCCTAAATAGAACTGCTCAGTAGAGCCACTAACATATTTAAATTTTTGTATACAAGCATGTGTAAATGTCAACATTGGGATCCTATAAGACATGATATAAGAATACTTATTGAAATTTCAGATCTTATGCCATAGAGAAGCAGCAAGAGTCCATTACAAGATGTACTCCCAAAGGAAAAGGGATTTTTCAGGAGCTATTGTTGTTCATGGTATAAATGTTGGCGCACTCAGAGTTTTAGCTAATAATTAAATAGGAATCTTCACATTCTATCTCAACTTTGTGGTTATGCAAGAAAAAGAAACCTAAAAAATGCTCCCTAGATTACTTGACAGTATCCTATGACAGTTTGCCACCCTTTAAAATGTCAACTATCCTCTATTCCCAAAGTAGATGGAATGTCTATTATGTAATATGTAGGTGCTCCCTCAGTCTGGAATAGCACTGCTCTAGTTTTTACATGAAATGGGAAGCTGTGACATGCTATTTTAGTTTTGTCAGAACAGCTCAAGTGGCATTAGGCTGACACCTATTGGAACAGTCACTAAGTTATTCATGCTTCACTAGTCAAAGAGGCAATTTTCTAGGTACCAATTCTGTTCCATTTAGCAAGACCTGCTTCCTTTCTACATGGCCCGCTTCACTAAGCATTCTGATGAGCAACTGATTTGTATTGGTTGGCTCGCTATCAATAGCTAACCTATGTGGAATGATCAAAGTTATCAGGTAATTCTTTGAAACACATATTTATGCAGGGAATGGCAGATTAATTGACTTCCTTCAATCTATTTGCTGAAATTTTTAGTTATGTCTTGAATGTTCACCCTTTTAAAGTTATGAACATTTCAGTGATTTGAGAAAAAAAATGCTGTTTGGGTGAGCAACCAACATCACTCAAGAAAAATATTCTATTCTTGCAATATATGAATGTGTATACCAGAATTAAGCTGCTTTTAGCCCCCAGTAGATTATTACTTAACTGTTATTTTGTTCATGAGTCCAGTAATCTTTAAATGGGAAAATTTCACCTAAAATTTATGTTTCATAAATACTTCTCCTCCCTCTCCAGTCAGAAGATCTTGTGATAGATTCTGCACTCTTGGAATGCAAAAATTGATTACTGTTCAGTATAGGCTGCCTCCCCATGTTAGGACCTTCTACATTTTCCTGTTACCCCATCTATCTTCTCTTTCAATTTCCCATTCAATTTGAAGCTGATATTTTTCAGCTAGATGTTTGACCTCGTAACATCTGACACAAAATTAGGCAGGAAGAACTTAGCTAGACAATGATACGTCTTTTAAGAAGAGGAAATATAGCCCTTTTGCTGAAGAAGAAGCAACATCACTCTATGTGTCTGGGGCATGGGTGAAAATCACTGTGTATGATAAGTTTCTTTTAAAAATTTCACTGTTGAGGGAGAGAAAGGAACAAATTCTTGTAAATAATGTTAATGACTTCACCACCCAGAAGAACAGACTCCTGTTGATTTGAATCCACCTATAGTTCAGTTGCCCCACGGCAGAGCCTGGCAAGCTCCCCGTGGCATAATCGATATGTCAAAAACAGTAACAATAACAGATCTCATTCCCCTGACCCTGAAAGAGCCTCCAATCATTGGGAAAGACGAGTACAGAGAGGCTGCTAAAATCTCAGGGCTGGGACAAGTGGAGATGTTACTGGGACCCACTCGAGTAAATCGATAAACAATGGGATGACAGTGATACAGTGATAGTTCAGTTACACAAAGAAAGAGTTAAAAGACCTAGACTAGGCATATAAGATTCTCTCTCCAAGATATTTACATATGGATTGTCTGTGAGGCCAGAGAGATAGTACAATAGGTCTGGAATTTGCTTTGCAAGCAGTTAACCTGATTTTGATCCCAGATACCACATGTGGGTCATCCGTGGAGCCCCACCAGGAGTAATCCCTAAGCACACAGTCAGGAGTAACCCCTAAGCACAGCTGGATGTGGCCCCCAAACTAAAAGTAAAAAGTCATTTATTAATTGATTGATTAAAAAGCTGTCTGCATGTACAAAACCTATGAGCTCAGTTTCTGTAAGGCAGTCATATTTCATAGCATGGGTCAGCTAGCAGGAGAGGTCTCCTGAGAGCTACAACAATAGCACAAGAGAGCTATAGTAGAGGGAGAAAAAAAATTAAAAAACAAAAGCAGAAACTTGAGTTTCTTCCTCTCACTTCCCTTCAGCTTCTAAAATATTTTCTTTTTTTTAATTTTTTTTTTTTTGCTTTTTGGATCACACCCGGAAGATGCACAGGTGTTATTCCTGGCTCTGCACTCAGGAATTACCCCTGGCTGTGCTCAGGGGACCATATGGGATGCTGGGAATCAAACCCGGGTCGGCCGCGTGCAAGGCAAACGCCCTACCAGGTGTGCTATTGCTCCAGTCCCCAGCTTCCAAAATATTTTCATAGCATAAAAGTTCTCCTTTACTTTACCTAGAAGACTTCATTATTTGAAATCAATACTTGCTAAATTAATACCACTGAAAATGAGGAAAATTTTCTAACACTTATACCCTGACAGATGGGAAAACAATCTTGATATTCTGTACCACTCCTGCCTATTAAATATGTTGGGGTAAGGAGAATAATACAGCGTCCTCTACTTAAGTTAATTCTGTTTGCCTAAAGTCTCCTTGGTTTTCAAAAATCAAGCTGCATTCTGCCATATATAAATTTTTTTCAGTATTTAAGTATGCAGAATTGTAAATCACTATAGTTTTATTGTTGCTGTATTATTCTGTTTTATTATTTGTTTCTCCAGGTTTGAATGTTATCTCTTCTAAATTTAAATGTTGCAAGTTGAAGCCATAAATTAATATTTATTTTATTAGAATTCCAGTAATAGATACAATGACATTGAATGTTTCCAAGGTGTTTATTTAAAACCTTCTGAGGAAGTAGTTTGAGTCAGTCGTTTTCCATAATAATAAAAAAGCTCTTCTCATTAATGAATTATTTTGCATATGAAATAGGCTCAGTCTTGGTATGGGAACCATAAAGATTATTGAGATAGGAATAATGCTGTAAGCTGAAGTGATATTCAACTCCAGTGACTATTTATTTAAACCAACCTTCAAATGCTTTAGTATAATGTATCAAGAGGGACTATATTCCTTTAACTGCATAGTCTTTTTTTGTCTTTAGCCTTAGATAAATCTTACCTTTTAGGAACTCCTTGTATAGATGTAAAGCATGCAGAGTAAAGTAATTGACTTAAGGACAAATTAGCATGTGTTTATAAAACAAAATTTAGATACATTATTTACAAAATGTTCTTTTTCTACAGTGCCTTAAAGGAAATCAGTTTCATATTAGGGCATTTGAGGCCTGCACTCACTATACCTAGATTTATATTGTGAATACTCACCTTGACAGCATGCCTATAGGTAATATTAAAATGAGAGAAGTACCTTAAGTACACATTTAAGTATTTGACTTGATTTTATACATATGTGTATGTATACATTTCAAACAACCTACAGATTCACCACAATATACCTAATTAATATCCATGAACTCAAACAGTCACAATTTCTTTCTTAAGAAAAAATTGGTGATATGACTTAATACTCTCAGGAAATTCACATATAGAAGTATATTGCTGTATATTAGATTTTCTGAACTTCTATCTTGTACAAGTGAATCTTTGTCCCATTTGACTATAGTTTTCCTATTTCAACCCTTACATTTTAGTCCCTTAACCACTATTTTATTGTTTCTGGATGACTCTTTTGAACACCACATGTTGGTGAGATTGGGCAGTATGCTGGTTCATTCATGCTCGCCTTATTTGATTTAGCATGAGGTCCTTGAGAACAAACATTTTGCTACAAATATCATGGCTTCCTCCCTTTTTAAGGCTATACATGATTTCACTGTATGTGAAATATACAAAGCTACAATGGAATATTATGTGTGTGTGTGTCTTCCACAAATTTTTAGTTCAATCACATTTACCCTTTTTTGCACATTTATTTGGTATTTGATTTGTCACCCCTTTATAGAAAAGAAATCTTCACCATTCCTTGGGAGTCTGTCTTCTTCAAGACAATAAATGAAAAGTACCTAACACTTACATCTGATGTTGCTACTATTCCATTTTGCTGTGTTGGATCCCCACTCCTTTCAACCTTCATACCACTTTGGGAAACACTGGATTAGAGAATCATTCTTAGGCCATGTAAGAATATCAAGAGGTCTGGCCAGGAGAGATATTACAACAGATAGCCAACTCTAGTTTCATCCTGGATACCCCATCTGGTCCCCAAGCCCTGCCAGGAATGATCCCAAGTATAGAGCAAGGAGTAGAGATTGAACACACCTGGGTGTGACACAACAAATGGCAAATAATCCTTGCTACAGTTTTAAAATCATCTGCTCCTGCCATTACGTTGGAAAGGGGGTACATCAAACAATTTCTTCTTCTTCTTCTTCATCATCATCATCATCATCATCATCATCATCGTCGTCGTCATCATCATCATCCCACTGATCATTGATTTTTTTCGAGCAGTCTCAGTAACGTCTCCATTTTTCCTAGCCCAGAAATTTTAGAAACCTCTCTTTACTCATTCTTCCCAACGGTGCCACATTGGAGGCTCTTTCAGGGTCAAGGGAATGAGACCCATCATTGTTACTGGTTTTGGCATATGAATACACCATGGGGACCTTGCCAGGCTCTCCCTTCTGGTCAGAAAACTCTCGGTAGCTTGCCAGGTTCTCCAAAAGGGAGAACTAGACTATAAGATGTTTCAGCCATGCGCTTCTGGAAGCTTGGTTTTATAGTCTCTGGATGTTGGCCATTGATGATATTACACAGCGCCTTGAACATGGCTGTGGCTGAGTTCCTGAGGTCTTTGACTGCTAGGGCTATGCTTGGGGGCGGGGGGAGGGAAACTCAACTCACCCCCTCTAAGGTGCCTCAGTGAAGACAGCCAGGCATGGGGGCAAGAGACTGCATCACTCTCTTTCAGGAGCTTGGTTTTATAGTCTCTAGATGTTGGCCATTGAGGGGATTCATTTTACCTTGAGCATGGCTGTGGCTGGGTTTTGGAGGTCTTCAGCTGAGTCTCCTGCCCCTGCACCTGGCTTCACAGGGGTTGAGTTTTCCTCCCCACCCTGAGAAGAGCCCTGGCAGCCGAAGACCTCCAGAACCCTACCCCTAACCAAAAAAAAAAAATCCCTAATCATAGCCTAACTTTAACCCCTAACCTTAACCCAACCCTACCCTTACCCGTACCGCTAACCTTAACTCTAACCACTACAAATACACTAGGCCTAACCCTACACTCATCCTATTCTAACACTAATCATTAACCTCTAAAACTAAATTTAACCATAACCATAAGCCTAACACTACCCTAAACCTATCACAATCCATAATCCTAATCCTAATGCTAACCGTAACCCTAACCCTAAGGCTAACCCCTACCCTAACCCTAACACTAACCTAACCCCCACACTGACCCCTACCTTGAACCTGACACTAACCTTAACCCAAACCCTATCCCTAACCCAACCTAACTCTAACCTACGCTCACCCTCAACCTAACCCTCACCCTAACCTCCATGCTCATAGTCTCCTTCACCCTAACACTATAACCCTAACCCTAACATAAACCTAACCCAATGCTAGCCCTACCTAACACTGACCCTGACCCTATTCCTAACCCAAACTCTGACTTCTACCATGATCTTGACTCTTAACTTGATCCTGAACGTAACCCTGACCCTCTTATTCTAACCCTAAACCCAAATCCTAACCCTAACACTAACCCTAATCCTGACCCTAACCCTATCACCTAAACCTTAACTATAGCCCTAACCCTTAACTAAACCTTAACAGTAACCTTAACATAACCCTAAACATATGCTAACCAAAACCCTAACCCTAGCCCTAGCCATACCCATAGACCTAACACTTACCCTAGCCTACTCTAGACCCTCCCATAAACCTAGCCCTAAACCCTAAATGTAGCCCTATCCCTAACTGGAGCGATAACTAGTAAGTAGAATTGTCCCTTTAAAATCTCATCCTCTGAAAAAGTCGCTAGTCAAAACAGATAATGAGCTGGTTGGGGGTGTGAAATAGTAAGATTTTAAATCTTACTAGGTAACATTACCCATTACCAGGTAACCTCCTCTTTGACACAAGTGGATGGACGTAGTTTCTCTTTGACCCCCTCACCTGCCTGGGCAAATGGCAGGAAAGCCTCAATTCTCAACCTCAGAGCACATGACTGGAGACATAACAAAAGCTAAAGGAACAAAGAGCACCCAGGCTATAGGCTTTTAGAAGCAAAGATTGGAACCCCAGCAACAGACTACAAGGCATCAGGAATGAGCAAGGAGGATAGCAGTGGACTTTTATTGACAGAATCAGCAAAAGCAGTGTGTTGGTTGAGGGATAGCACCAGCACGAGACTCGAAAGGACCAAGAACATCATACACAGGAACTAGAGAGAGTTCTGTGAAGCTTAGGCATAGAATATTGGGCTGCCAAAACTCCCTTTTCAAAGCTGCTAAATATATAATCTATAATCTGAGAATCGTTTGGGATTTTATATGCAAATCATTTATGCAATATACAAGTCCATGTTCTCAAAATAAATTCATTGTCATGATGGCTTATTGCAGTGCCCAGCATCTAAAGTTTTCATCATGGAATTGCTTAAAGGACCAGAGAAATCTTTGGTCATTGTTGGATATTAACTCTAAGTATTTTAGGCTGCATTAGTGAATTGCCTCTTTTCCTCCCACCAAAGAAACTTACAGTGCTCTTCAGAGGACCCCTAATCCCCCAAGTTTACCTTTCCTTTGTGTTTTACCTCTCATTGTCACAATTCCCCACATCAGTCTTGGTTACTTATTAGTCAAACCTTCTGCTAACTCTGGACTTCATATTTGCAGTGAATCAATTTCTTTTTTATTTCTCCCAGCCTTTTCATATTTTACTATGAAGTAATGTCTTTGCGTAAACACAGAAAGACCATTGATGCTATGCTCTAATATTTGGGAGTTGACTGACTCTGAAATATATCTACTCTTGGGATCTATCATAATTACTTGACTTAGGCATTGGTTGCCGTAGTTCCTAACATCCCCAAAAGAAGGTTCCCTCCTTGGGTCTTGAATGGATCTGGGGTATCTGGCAAAGCTACCCTGGCATCAAAATGGGATAATCTAGAAAGCATAAAATCATGGTTTTCATGGAAGCCATTATGACTTAAGATACAAGACCCCCACGGGGAAGGACAAGCTGAACTGGTCTGACGACTTAGTCTAGGATTTACAGTAAAAGCCTTTCTTGCCCTCAGAACCCAGAGAACTAAGTTTTGGAATCTCGGGTAGGGCGTTTGCCTTGCACGCAGCTGACTCAGGTTTGATTTCTCCTCCCCTCTCGGAGACCCTGGCAAACTACCGAGCGTATCTCGCCTGCACGCAGAGTCTGGCAAGCTACTCGTGGCGTATTCAATATACCAAAACCAGTAACAACAAGTTTCACAATGGAGACATTACTGGTGCCCTCTCAAGCAAATCGTTGAGCAACCAGATGACAGTGATACAGTGATCTCTTTCTGTTTTTATCCAAATAACTATAAGTATTAATAAGAAGTAAATTAATTGTTTAATATGTACAACTAAAGGGAAAGAGAAAAGTAGTATAGATGTCCCTGGTAGACAGTGTCCTTGAGTTAATCCCCCCAAGAGAATTGCCTCCATCAAAATGCTTTACCTCTGAAAATGATCAATCACACTTATGTGCAGTTCTATATCTTGAACCCCCTCAAATGTGCTATAAGTACACTAACAGCTCTTTATGAAATGGACCATTTTGACCATCAATCTGCGGTCCCCATCTCTCTGTTCATCTGAGGAGTGCTGGGAAGGTGGCTCTTGGCCACCGATTGTACATGTCACATACTCACTTTTGAACTCACAGGTTAGTGATAAGGTGTAAAAAACTTCTGGCAGGGGGCGACCGGGGCGAGCCCCGGCAGCTCTCCCCATCGGCCACCCCCGGGTTCAGGGGTGATCCCAGGCTGTTCACCCAGCTGGAGCGGTCTGGGCCATGGGGCAGATGAGAGAGGAAATGAAGGCTAAGCCAGTTGATTGATCAGATGCCATTTATTCCATTCTCTCCACGCGCTTGTTCCAGTCTCTCTGAGCTCTCCATTTCTCCTCTCTCCTCTCTCTCCCCCAGCACTCTTCCTTCCTAGCTCCTCACTCCTCCATCCCTGCTCTCCTGATTCTCCTCCTCTTCACAAGTCTCTCCCTCTACTTGTCTCTCTCCACCTTGCCCTCTAGGCTACACACAGTCTGGTAGCAAAATCAACATAAGAAAGCCCTTCCTGAGGACCCACAGGCAAAATACCTCCTAAGGTATTTTTCTTCTTTCCTCAGTCCAAAAACTACATCAACATCTTAATACTAGGTTTGTTTGGTTTTTTTTGTGTGTGGACACAGTAAGAGATACATTGAGGCAGCTCTCCTGGGAACATCTTGCAGACTCAGACTACAGCACTCAGGCCAGATGAATCATTCCTAACCCTAGCAGGGTCTGAATATAGTTATTACTTTCTGGATGATGAAAGCATTTGTCCATGACCAAGCTCTTACCTTATAGTTAAGCATTAGGCACTTTGGCCAGGCCCATCTCAATGCAAGGGTAGCCCACAACTCACCACTTGCCCTGGGTCCATCCTGTCCCTCGTCGGAACCCTGCTTTTGGGGGTGCAAGGAAGTAAGGGCAGCTGAGGCTTAAGTCAAGAGAGAACAGATGCCCAGGAGGAAAATATCATGTAGAGTCAAATGACTCCCAGGTTACAAAGCATAGCATTTGCTACAGTCTTTCTGTGCCCATACAAAAGGACATGGCTCTGAATAAACTATGAAAAGAACTGAAGGAGAAGAGAAAAACAATATTTACAAGTCAACAGAATGCAAAGAAAGAAGTTACAAATAAACACAGAGGAATGGGAGCACTGTGATGGGAGTAATCCAATAAACCTAAACTACCTGAGACTATGTTATCCTACATAAGGTAGATGGGAGAGCAGAAGGTGATTTCTAGAATGCCACATTAGACTTTAAAATCCATGAGTATCTTCAATGGATAAGATAAATGTTTTTTAAGTTTATATTTGCACATCGTCAATGTTGAATGCTTAATACTAATATTTTTGAGGGGAGGTTTGAGTTACATATCGAGGTTTTATGGTCTACTCTGGACTCTGCTCAGGAGTAACTCCTGGAGGTGTTTCAAGGACCATATGTGGGGCCAGTGAACAAAGTAGATTTAGTTACATACAAGGCAAGGGCCTAGGCATTGTAAACTCACTCTGGCTCCATAAATATCCAAACATATCTTTAAATTTACCAACAAAACAAAGATTGAAGAAATTCCTAAATAGCACTAGATGGGGGATTTGGTCCCACTCACGGGTCAACCTGTACCTGTGGGGTGAGTGCATCAGCAGCCTGATGGTTTCTTCAAGCTTCCTGATACCCCCAAATTGCTACTGTGCCTTTGACCACACCCCAACAACTTGGGACCAAGTTTACCAAGAAATTAAACAGCCAGAAGTTAGGTATGTGGGAGCCATGACCACAAACCACCTCTGGCTCAGCTCTACAAGCTCATTTATTGGCCATATTTTAGAGACTCATAGATAAATCTTGAAAGAGATCAAAAGCCACAGTTAATCTCGGACCTGCACATGGCTGAACACACTGGAATAAATCGGAGGGGTCAGGTTGACCTTTGCCTGCCCAAGCAGAGCCCCCATCAGCCGCTTGCTTCCACAATGCAAAATTGTCTCCATACCTCTGTCCTGACTCCACCATCTCAAGACGGACCTCACCAAGATATAATCTGAAAATGAGGATGTGCAGGTTTTGTGACTGAAATCTCCAGGCTATCATAGAGTTGGGATGGGCTACCTTCCCCCACTTCCCAATAGACATGGAAGCACTGGCAGTTACCCACACGAACCAACTCCAGCACCACCCTGCAAACTTTATTACTGGCCTTGCTTCAGAGTCCCATAAATAAATCTTGATGAGATCAAAAGACAGAGACACAACAGCGAGTTCCAGAAGACACCACAGAGCCAGAGATCTCTCTGAGCCCCATACCAAGCCAATTTCGCCGGGGCACCCCAGATGGAGCAGGTGCAGTCTCCCTGCCTACTCTAGATGGAATCCCAGCGACCAGGGGCTTCCACAAACAAGGCCCAAGTATGCAGGTTCCAGGACTAAATCTTCAAGACACATGGCAGCAGAGGCACCAGCAGTCCCTCCCCAGCAAGCCACCCACTCGTCACCCTGGCTGTCACCTCCACAGTGTGCTTCTGGGCACTACCTTAGCGCACCAACAGCCCTAGTCCAGAGACGCCCAAATGAATCCCAAAATGGATTAGTGCCCTATATACATGTCTCTGGAACCCAACCATTTACAATCTAGCAGTCCAGAAGCATGTGGCCACGACACCCAAGATATGTACAATGAGCAATGAACAATAAATGACCTAGCATGTGCCCTGGAAGACAGGTTAAATGGAGGTGGGAAAATTTGGGCAAAACATAATGCCCCAAAGTAGAGAGAGAGTATTGGGAAAATTGCCTGCCATGGAGTCAGGACGAGGACTGGTAAATGGGGTGGGGAGACACCCTGGGGACACTGTTGGTGGAAAGTGTGCACTGGTGGAGGGATCATTATTCGATCATTATGTGGCTGGTTCTCAGACATGAAAGCTTTGCAACTGTACCTCATGATGATTCAATTAGAAAGGAAAAGTAATGTGGAGTTCATGCCCAACTCAATCAGCTTAATCAATGGCTGAATAAATAACAATACTCCTACATAAATAAATAGCACTAGACTTATTTTAGAAATATTAAACTGTGTATCTTAAACTGTGATGTTGGAAAATATATGGAACAAGTTAGGCTTACCAAGGATGAAAGCCTGGGTACACGTGGTGTGGGGGGAGGGGACCACGAGACAATGCTGGAGAGAAGCAGGTACTTTGATGGAGGGGGTAAGGTTGTAACATTGTACGCATAATATTCGAATATTAACACTATTATAAAAAGCAATGTTTTAAATTAAAAAATATTTAGGGAAAAAAACCTAGTGTAAAACAACAGCAAGGCAAGTAAAGAAATTTACACAGTGCTATAAAACTGTGTATGGCACTTTCCCTTTCCCCAAAAATAAAGTCCCCAAATTAGGTATTAGGCAGCCCAAGGCTGTTTAATTGCATCATATCAACAAGAATTCAGTATCCTTTTTTCTCCCTTTCAGTCACTTTTGGCATGTATTTATCCTTCTACACAAAGGTGGCTTTACCTTGTAAAGGTGGCTTTATAAGGTAGACTCTTCACTGATTTTTTAAAATTATTTTTTATTTGTAACCCAGTGATTTACAATGCTATCAAGGTAAGCTTTTATACATAATGCATTCCAACACTACAGTACTTATCCACATTTGCTTTCCTCCACCACGCTCTCTGGGTCTCCTTCCTTCCACTCCTACCTCATGCCCCTTGTAAATTCAGTTGTGTAGATCAGGTTAGAGGTTCTGCTGTCTTTGACCATCTCTCATTACCTCAATATATTACTCTATATCCCACATATGAAAAAGATTATATTGTATTTGTCCATCTGATTCTGACTGCCTTCACTCGGTGTAATAATCTTTTGGGACAATTCACTTCAAAGGATATTTTCTGCAAGTTCCATCCAATAATTGCTGCTTGCTTCTCATATCAGAATATATTTCCATAGGATGTAGGGGAATATATATTGGATGAGCACATTGTACTTTTTAATAAAGGGAAATGGAATGTAATTTTCTGAACCAATTAGCCATCTATACATCAAATAGTCATATAAATAAATGTACTTAAAAGTAGATAGTGGTTATGACAGAAAAAAATTAATTGAGCTTGATTCAGAAATTACCTCCATCGCGGATGGCTAAGGAAAGTTTCATCAAGAAAGGGTGACAGCTAAGATTTTAGAGGCTTAAAAGGTATCTACATTGATATATATGGTGAGGAGCGAGCTGGAGGCTAGAAATAGAAATAGAAAGGAGGAAGTCTGTATGAGAGAGACACTGGGGATCCAGTAGGTATAGTCAAGGACTATGCTGTTAAAGGAGGAGCTGCATGTAATGTTAGAAAAAAATTTAATGCCATTTTATTGAAGATTTAGGAAGGTCATTTGGGGAATAAAGAGTTCACTTTTATTCAGCATGAGGCATTTTTCCATGGGAGGATTTGAAGGAGGAAAATACCTTGAATAAAGCTTTACTCTAACAATGCCTTGCTGCAGGGCAAAATGTGTATGACTTCAGGGGCACATCATGGCTTTCATGGCCCCCAGGCACTTTTTCTTTATGGTTCCTTCTGTATCTATATATATGCACATTGCAATATTACAATGACATTGTATAAAGGCAGGTATCTTAGCATTTCATATAAAAATGTTTTCCTATAATGTTAGCTAAGTTTATTTTTCAGAACCTTTTAATTTGATGTATCACTGTCATTCAATGATTTGCTCAAGCAGGTGCCAGTAACATCTCCATTTGTCCTAGCCCTGAGATTTTAGCAGCCTCTCTTTACTCATCCTTCCCAATGCTGTTGCATTGGAGGCGCTTTTAGGGTCAGGGGAATGAGACCCATCATTGTTACTGGTTTTGGCATATCAAATACACCATGGGGAGCTTGCCAGGCTCTGCCCTGGGGGCAGGATACTCTCGGTAGCTTGCCAGGTTCTCCAAGAGGGAGAACTATACAATAGGAGGTCATGCTGCATTGAATGTGATGGTGAGCTTCTGGGAGCTTTGTTTTATAGTCTCTGGATCTTGGCAATTGATTGGATTACACAGTGCAAGGGGGGGCAGTTTGTGGGTGTGACTGCCTAGCTACTGGAAAATGGGGGATCTGGGTGGAGGAGGTCCAGTCCCAATCCAAGCAGGCCTGGAGATTTCAGCCCCGGGTCACACACACCTGGGTTCCTCTGTTGGTTGCTTCGTGTATGAGGCTCATCCCTCAGCTCTGAATTTTATAAAGGTCTTTAAGCACTGACTTTGAACTGTATCACTGTATCACTGTCATCCTGTTGTTCATCAATTTACTCGAGTGGGCACCAGTAACGTCTCTATTACACTTAGCCCTGAGATTTTAGCAGCCTCTTCTTGCTCGTCTTTCCCAACAATGGAGGCTCTTTCAGGACCAGGGGATTGAGACCTATCGTTACTATTTTTGGCATATTGAATACGCCATGGGTAGCTTACTAGGCTCTGCTGTTAGGGCAGGATACTCTTGGTAGCTTGCTGGGATCTCGAAGAGGTATGTATATATCTGTTGCTGTATTTGGGATATGACTATGCCATGGGGAGCTTGCCAGACTCTCCAGAGCGGGCAATAGATTCTCGGTAGCTTGTCAGGTTCTCCAAGAGGGAGAAATAGGCTATTAGATATCTTCTGGGAGCTTGCTTTTATAGTCTCTGGATGTTGGCCATTGGTGGGATTACATGGCGTCAGGGGAAGTTTCTGGGTAAGACTGCCTCGCTACTGGAAAATGGAAGATCTGAGTCCATCTGAGTCTAGTCCCGATCTGAGCAGCCTTGGAGATCTCGGCCCCAGGTCCCGCACTACCTGGATTCCTCTGCAGGTTCCTTCATGCATGAGGATCGTTCATCTATGGGGCAGTGGGAGGTGAATGGTATGCTGAGTCGCCCCCGCAAGCATCAGCCTGTGTCACAGGGTATGCATTTCCCCCTAGGATTGGGCTCGCTCTCATCCTGGCCACCTAATGGGCATCACCCTCTGGATCCTCTGCCGATAACCAGCGGTCATCGTTTTCTGTCTGTTTCACTTGGGAACAAATCCTTGGAATTCCTCATGTTCTGTCAAAAATGAAGTTCCCTGACCAGTTCTTCGTAGATCTAATTATGAACTGTAGGTCTACGGCCAGACTCAAGACCATTCTCCACACGTTCAGACTTTGTACATGAGTCATTAAATAAGTCCACTTCACAGAAGGGCTAAGCAAACTACAGGATGGCTAATTCATACCCTTAACACCACCAAGCAACTAATCTTTGTTGTTGCACATCTGATTGATTACTTTTAGGTTCCCACAGTTGATCCTACCAAAAACATTAAGTAGCTGGTTCACTGTCTAGTATTTGGTGCCTAAGGAACATAAGAGGTGCTCAATAATAATTAAGTCTAGTGAACAGATGACAATTAATGAAAAAGTTTATCACTTGTGTTACTGTATGTGCCTGAAATAATCTGAATCAGTTTATCTGTTGAGGGGTGTGTATGCTGGGAAGAATTCCCAGTGATATTTTAGTCAGCCACTAATGAGACCTGTTTAGGGATCCAACGGAGGGTCTTGACACATGAACCCCTTACCCTCTTATTTTATTTTAAATTTTAATAGAATAACAGTACAAATATTTGCTTTCTTCAAGAAAAGTGCTTAAATTGTTTTTATGTAGGTGACTCTAGAAATTTAAAACGTTTCAGCATTTTAAATTGTTTTCTTTACATCAAGAAGGCAACAGAAAAAGTTAAACAATGTATTTCAGCTTTAAAATATTAAATAATTTGATGTAATCTAATTTACTTTTGCTTCTGTTGTTTTTGACAATGGAACCATGTTGGAAACACTTTTGATGTACAGCTTCTAAAGCGTTTCTGTTTTGTTTTGTTTTTCATTTTCCTTAGAGCAATTTGTGATTCTGGTCAAATGTACATGGACATACTCTTTGTTTTGTTTTGCACATGGTTATCCAATTTTTCCTGCATCATTCCTTGCTCCACATTATGTATCCATCTACAATGCCATGGATTAATTGTCCACAGAGCTGGGAGTTTATCTGTGGGTCTCAGTTCCAATCCATTGGTCACAAAGTGTATCCTTATTCCAGTACCATGCTGTTTTGATTAGTCTTACTACTTAACAAGATAAGATATTTGCACATAATACATCAGATGAAGAACTAATATCCATTATAGATAAAGTTCTTACAAAGCTCAGCAACAAAGACTCCAATAAACCTCATAAATAATGGGAAGGGAAATGAAGAGACACTTCCAAAATGACGACATATAAAATGGCTAATAAGTTCATAAAAAGTGTTCATTGTCATTAATTTTCAGGGAAATAAAAATAATAATGAGATAGCACCTAACACTAGTGATAGTGGCATATATCAAAAAAAGAGAAGAGTAGCCAGAGCAATAGTACAGTGGGGAGGGCATTTGCATTGCACATGGCTGACCTGATTTTGATCCCTAACATTAAATATGTTCTTCCAGAGCACTTCCAGGAGTAATTCCTGAGTGCAGAGCTAGGAGTAACCCATGAGCATCACTAGGTGTGACCCAGAAAGTCAAAATAATAATAATAATAATAATAATAATAATAATAATAATAATAATAATAATAAAATTTTAAAAAGAAAAGAGAGAAAAAGAAAAATAACTAGTATTAGTGGGAACAAGATGAAAATTAGATTTTCATTGATTGTTGTTGTAAATCTTGTCTTGTTTAGTCTCTTTGAAAAACCACATGGAACTTTCTTAGAAAAGTGAAAATAGAGCTCTGATGTGATCCAGTGATTCCCCTACTCAACAGCAACTCCCAAAATATAAAATTAGAAAAGATATATTCACTCCTATGTTCATTGCAGCAGTTGGCACAACAGCCATCATATACAAACAACTCAAACATTCAGTGATAGATGAGTGGGTAAAGCTGTGGTATATGTACACAATGGAATATTATACAGCCACAAGGAAGGAGGAAACCATGCAGCCCTCAGTACCTTAGATGGAAATGTAGGGTATTCTGTTGAGGGAAGTAAGTCAGAAGGAAAAGGGAAAATGCAGGAGGTTCTTATTTATCTGTTATATATAAAGTAACATGACAAGGAACTAGAAGGTATCAATTATGGCAATAACCATGGTCCTAATTTACAGAAATGAGGATATCAAGGAAGGGATTGGGGAAGCCTATAGACATTGTTTAGAGTCCTTGGGCACTTTGCTGGTATAGAGGTGCAGTAACTGTACACATTCTGTCACTGGCACTGTTATACCGTTGCTCATCGATTTGCTCGAGCGGGCACCAGTAACAGACTTGTTGTTACTGTTTTTGGCATATAGAATATGCCACGGGTACCTTGCCAGGCTCTGCCATGTGGGCGAGATACTCTAGGTAGCTTTCCGGGCTCTCAGAGAGGGGTGGAGGAATTGAACCCGGGTCACCCTCATGCAAGGCAAATGCCTTACTGCAACTGTACACATTAAGTATAGAAAACCCAATACTATTATAAACATGTGAACCAAACTCTGATAAATATATTAAAACAATGAGGTTGTTAAGGTGGTGGGATAGGGGATCAGTGGGAGCCTTGGGATATTGGTAGAAATATGCTGATATTGTTAAGGGTTGGAGTTGGAATACTGCACATCTGAAACTCCATGCATTGTAAATCATAATACTAAATAACAGTTAAAATTTTTCTTCTATTTAATGTTATTTTTTCAGATTTTAAAAATAATTAAAACCATTTCAGAGCACTACATGTTATGTGTCCTCTGATAAACAGATAAGTTGGTTTTATTAAAAGGGATGTCATGATTCAGGGATTTATGAAGCTGGATGACAAAGATAGGCTCTCTATTATTGACAAATTGATTAACTGAATAGATGGGGTAAAGGGAAGAGTCAAAGATTATTATGTTCAAGAAAAATTAACGGTGTCCTTAAAAATAAAAGACAATTATTTGGAAATTAAGATGAGTGAAAAAGAATTTCTAAAGTTTCTGTGACTAATCCTATGGGATATTGTATAATGTATGAAGTTTCCTACTACATTTATCATCCCTGTCTTGTCCACAAACTTCCAGTATTTAATACTAGAACTGTGCCCTCTTCCCCCTGTGGTCAGCTTTACTAATCTATCATGATATTTGACATAGTTGAGCAGTATTTCTGCCTCGAGAGATCCTTTATCTTTGATTCCTATAACACCCACTTCCATGTTTTTTAGCCATGTTTCTGCTACTGTCTCATCTGCAGGATCTCTTTTATTTCTCCAGGTTATAGTGTTGGACCTATTTTCTTGACTTTATATTTGTAGATGGTATGTAGCACCTTAATAAATACAATGGTTCAATTCTATATAATGGCTTTAAATTATGTATATAGACAAAAATTTATATCTCCAGCCTGTATTACCACCTAAAGTTTATCCCTGAGTGTCTAACTGCTTATCTGATGTGGGCATTGAACATATAATAGGTAGCAAAAGTTTAACTTCTACAAAATTGAACTTAGGAATTTTCATAAAATTATTTGTGTCAAAAACTTTTTCTCTACTTTATTTAAATGTTTGGTTTACAAAGTTGTTTGTGATCCATTTGCTAGATATTGAATATTCCAATACCAATCCCACCACCAGTGTGACCTTCTGTCCACCATTGTCTCCAATCTCCAACACCCCCTAAAGCTGCCCTATTAACAGACCCAAATTATTTATTTTATACAGTAACAACAAGTCTTACAATGGAGACGTTACTGGTGCCCTCTAGAGCAAATCGATGAGCAACGGGATGACAGTGACACAGTGATATTGCTTATTAAGACTAAATGGTTAATGAAATTATCAATGCTTCAGTATAATAAAATTTGTAAAATTGTTATATTTCCCCTTTGGGGATATAATTTCTTCTCTGAGGGTTTACTAAGTTGTTGATAGTTGAAGCGTCTATGTAATTGTTTTTGTTTATTGAACTTCGTTGGCTTCTATGTTACTTTCCCATCTAATTAGGTATGCTTCTACTGGAATGTTACTGTTGTAGAGTTTAGAGATGTCACACAACCTCTTATGTGGCCACATAATCTAGAACATCAATCTGGGTAGTGAGCATACATGGTGACTGATGTGAATGTGAGTGGGGCTGATAGAGCATCCTCAATTGCAGGGGTCTAAGTAAGGCTGCCAACCCCACTCCAAGAAGACCCTCAGAGTTCTCAGCCCAAAGTATGGTATACTTGAATTTGGGGGCAGTTTTGTGTCTCTGCAGACCTGAGACATGAGATGGTAGAGTCTGGCTCTTGGCATGGAGGCAGATGTTGATATGGCTGCTGGGATGAAGTTTTTATGGGGAAGAATCAACAGGAAATAAAATTGCTTGTTTGAAACTCTATTAAGAATTGAGACAACTGCAAATACCTGATTCTCAAGAGTACAAAAAATTTTTTTAATAACTATATGAGTAGAATGTTTTCTACTATATTAAATGGATGCCGATTCCAATATTAAATGTGTATTGTCTTTGGAGCTGTTTTATGTGGAAACTAAGATTTAGAAACCCATATTTATTATAATAGCAATGCAGAAAAACATTAATAGGCATATAAACAAAATGTTATTAAAGATGACAAGTCACTGTCCTGATTTTGTTTAAGATGATAACAGAATATTTTAATTACATGTTATTTTTATGAAGAGTTTTTTCAATGCTTTTATGTTTGGTTACAGCAGGATTCGAGAACAGGGTTCCATTTGTTTCCATTTGTATGTCATAATAGCTAATTTTCATAATAACTAAAGTTTGCAAACAAAGCTGGATAAATTTAATTAAATTTTGGTCCTATGAATTTGAATCTTCACATTTATCACTTGTATCACTTGTCTTATCATACCATTGCTCATTGATTTGCTTGAGTGGGTGCCAGTAATGTCTCCATTTGTCCCTGTCGCATGCTACTATAGCCCAATGTCACCTGCTCGCTCCAGGAACACGAGGAACCTCAAACCGTTCGTTCAGGGTCTTGACAAAGAAATCTCACCTTCTCGTAGGTGGGTGGCCAGGCATTCTTTTGACGTTCGTGGGATCCAGTCAGTAACAGCTCTAGTCCAGCGGTGATCTCCAAATCGAATTACATGTCCCGCCCATCTGATTTTTGATGCCTTGACAAATGAGGCAGCGTCCCTGAGTCTTGATTGTCGACAGAGGTCGGAACTCCAGATTCCTTCTCTCACTTGAGTGAAACGTGATACTCCAATCATAGCTCTTTCAATTCCTTTTTGGGAGACCCAAATAGCGTTCTAATCCTGTTTTCATAAGCCTCATTTCTCTGAGGTCTCAGAGATCTTCACATTTATAAATACATTAATATGAAGACACAAATCCTCTAAAGCGATATTCTAACATACCTTCAATATTTATTAGCAGGTTTTTTTATTACCGAGATAGAATAATGACATTCAAGTTTGAAAAGAAAAATTTTTAAATAGCTGAGCAAACTTTTAAGGCACTGAATAGAAGCAATTAAAGTCATTTTCCTGACCAGTAGACATGACTCAGTGTAGAACACCTGCCCTGTATGTTTGAGGTTACACATTCTATTCCTGGGACCATATCACATGCTGTGATCTCCAGTACCACCAATGTGATCTCTTGCCACACCAAGTGTGAGCTTTCTGATACAACAGAACTAAAAGTGTGATCAGAGAACATAGCAGCCATGTACGCAAGCCTGAGCACCACAACATCAATGAAAGGAAGATGAAAAGAAATAAAAGCAGAAACACAATCCCTGAGAAATAAGAAACAGAGAAAGTGAGGCCTAGGAAATCACCTGGGATTGCCACAGTTCTCCAGAGACTTTGTGATCTGCACTCCTAGGAAGGGGAGTGTAGGTAGACCCTGATTAAGGGAATGAACTGAGCACCGGAAGTGTTGCACATGGAGAAGAGAGTGCGACAGAGGGAGAAATCCACAAGTCTGCACAGCACCTCCCTTCATTGTTCAGCTGAACATTGGTCAAGACGTGTAGGTAGCAACAATATGAAATGCTTAGCTGTAAACATTACCTTTGCTCAGACAATATTGGAAAAATTAAATCTATAGTAAGCACTGTTCTGTTTTCACCAAACAAATCTTAAAACCAGACTCAAAGTATATTATCCCAAGGACATAGAAAGTGTTGGAGAATATTTTGGGTACAAAAAATGTCTATTATATAAAAAAATTAAATTCACAATATTTGCCTAGAATAAAAGACACAGATAAAAAATGATATGAAAATATTACCTATGATTGAGGAGAAAAATAAATTCATCAAGAACAAACCAAAAGCTTCATGTGTCATAAATCTGTAGACAGTAACATTAGACAGCTAGGGCAACTATGTTCAATATATCAACATTAAATGTGTTTAAAATGGAATATGTTAAAAATATTAATCATGGTTTGTAGAAAATACTAAAATTCAGTTTTAAAGACAGAAACTACAATGAGTGACATTTATAAATACACAAATAGGATAATGATTCCAGTTTCACAAGAGAGCTTGGGAGTTGCCTATCCCATCCTAAGAATAAGAAAGAAATGGGCAAAGTGAAAAATTACTATATTTCACTTTGAATTGAAAGTGGATGAATAAGAAAAGCAGAACCAGTATTTTGTTAATATTTATTTATAATAATGTAAAATAAACATTTATTATTTGTGTTTATATCTTTATAATTGGTATTTTTATTCTTTTAATAAAAAAGTGAAAAAATCACTATTCGTCACTTTGAATTTAATTTGAATGAATAAGACAATGAGTTTACAGAGGTGTACCCCGACAGGCACAGACAGCTAAATATTAAGTTAGCTTCTGCAGAAGTCCTTGAAACATAAACTTGTAAGGAGGCTTGAAAGGTGACGTGCTGGAGGCTGAACATGGACTAGGAAGAGGATGGAAAACTGCTGGAGCAGCATTCATGGACAATCTCAAACTTCCATTGGATTTATATCCAGGAACGCCAATTGAATCTTAATTATGAGGACCTAAAACGTGTTTCCAAATTTCTCAAGCATGAAGGAGGTATAATCATTTTGATCTCATCAAGAGGAAAGGAACTTTGCCAAGATCCTTAACCTAGCTGAGAAGAGTAGAATTCCTCCTTATGTCCCCTCCAGCTTTCCTTTCTCAAGTACATGCAATGAATAATGACAACAACAAAAAAAACCCAAGCTTATATTATACAAAGTTCAAGGCGTTAGGTAAACATTGAAATGCTGGAGCTACTAAAGTGAATATGGGAATTGAAAGAAAAATCTTTGTATTACTACACAAATAATCACCAAAATCACAGACCAAGTGTGTTGAAATGTACAGAATTATCAAGGAGCAACATCTTTCATGAATATATCCATTTTCATCAATCAATAAAATAGGACATTACTTCATTTGATCATTAAATTGTGAATTTTACACCAGATTGTTGAAAATTTAGCCTAAAAATAGAAGTTTTCATTTTATATCACATACAATTTTAATACTTTAATTTTAATAACTTGTAAAGATAATTTCTCATAGTGAACAAGAAAAAATGATGTAATTTACTACTATGGCATCAGTACTATTTGAATTTTTTTAGCAATAATACCGTAATATTTAGTACAGATAAACGATTCAAAATCAATTTGCTTGAGTGGGCACCAGTAAGGTCTCCATTGAGAGACTTCTTGTTACTGTTTTTGGCATATCAAATATACCACGGGTAGCTTGCCAGGATCTGTCTTGGGGGCAAGATACTCTCTTTAGCTTCCCGGGCTCTCCTAGAGGAGCGGAGGAATCGAACCTGGGCTGGCTGCGTGCAAATCGATGAGCAAAGGGATAACAGTGATACAGTGAAAGGATTCAACAAAAAGAAACTGCTTAGGTAAGAATCTTAATAACTAGGACTATAGGAAGTTTCATCCACTTGTTAATCAAATATACCAAAAATTAAATAAATATCACACTTAATCGTGAAAACTGAACATTTGCCTTCCTCAATTACTGATAGCAAGGAAAGTATATTCTTTCTCATTGCTTTTATTCAACATCATAGTTGAAAAGTGAGTTAATAAAATAAGCCAAGAAAATTGTATAGTACAAAATAAATAAATAAATGTGTCCATTATCGAGGTGGCTTGATTGCAGAAATCTAACAAATTTATAATTGTGAAAAAAAATCTTCTGAAATTAATATGCAAGTATAAGAAAATCTAACAATGTAAATTTAATATAAAAGTCAATTACTTTTAGAAATGTATACTGAAATTTGAGGTTAATAAAAGCTGTCATTTATAATTGTGACAAAACTTGAATACTTAGATATAAATCTAATGAAACAATGTAAACAAAATTGACAAGCCTTTAACTAGACTAGCAGAACAAAAGGGAATATCAGGATGGAGTGAACTTCTAACCAAACAGAACCTTGGGAACCAACTCTGGGGTAGGAAAAATCCAAACTGTAATTGACAAATTGCTTGTGGCTTAGTGTTGACAAGTCTGAGACATGAAAAGTCCAGGGGAATGTAGTGATGGGGGCATTCTACACTTGCTCTAGTTTATAACTGTACGAGCCTGTCAGGTTCTAATAAAAAATATCAAAGAAAAAAATCTCATAATGTTTTTGGCAAGGGGAGGGAGAAGTCATCGTGAAACATGCCAGAACATACTATTATTTTGATCAAGGTTCCCCACTGGAGGGTCTAGTTAACCAAAGCCTAAACCTGCAGTATTCCCAGATATCGACTGACCACGAACAAGGGGAATTCCTAACTCCAATCAATCTTCTACATGGGAAAAGGAAAATAATCTAACTAAAACCAAATCCTGCATTTCTAAACTATCCTAAGAACAGCAATTAGAGGGTCCGGTGAGGGTGGAGATTTGTCACTTAAAATGCACATGCAGATGTCATAAATCTGTAACATAAATCCACTGAAAGATTGAAACCTAATTATTCATAGTTCTAGAATCCACAAACTCTCCCAAATTTATTTGGTTTACAGAAGTCTTTTTTGGGGGGGGAATTAAAAAGAAGACTTAGCATTTCTCTGGAAATCTAAATTCTTTAAGTAAAAAGAAAGTGCTGTTACTTCTTTAAACAACTACCCCAGCCCACCCTTCCCCATTGTTTCTGCAACTCAGGGTTTGGAATCTCACACTTTAAGAAAGACAACTCTATCTCACAGTGGTGATTTAATAAAAAAGTTTTTTTTTTAAAAAAAGAAAGAAAGGCAAGTCTAGAGAATACTTCCTTTCTTTCTGCACTTTCTCCCCACATTGTTAAGTACCAATTGAACTAGAGTACCCAAAGAGTAGGGGGCAATAACAAAAAGAACAATATAGAGAATATAATAGAAATGCCCATGGATCAGAAAGGAAAGAAATACTTTAAACAATAATAAATGAGAATTTATTCAAACTAATGCTATATTGAAAAGGTACAGAAAGCTTAGAGAACACCATGAAGGAACATTTTATATATGTATGTACATAGACTGGAGGGTAGTAGAGAGGATAAGGTAACTCGCTGCATATGCATGATACCTGGCATCATATGACCCCACAGGTATTGCTAAGTATAGCCTTAGAGATCCACAAGCACCACTAGCCTTAGCAGTAGCAAAACCTGAGTTTTGCCCTTAGCAGTAGCAAAACCTGAGTTGCACCAAATCTTTTTTTTCTCTCTCTCTTTAAAAATTTTTAATATATTTTAATTGAGTCAGTGAGATGCACAATTATAAGGTTGTTCATGATTGGGTTTCAGTCATATAATGTTCCAACAGTTGTCCCTTCACTAGTGTACATTTCCCACCACCAAGTTCCCAGTTTTCCTCCCATCTTCCAGAGAAGGGAAATATCTTACTTGTAGAGGAACAAAGATAAATTATATTTTCTCAAAAACTACATGGACAAAAACAGAGAGGAGTAAATATTTAATGCTGAAAGATTTCGTGGATGTATCTTTCACATTGAAGGAGAAACAGACTTTCCTAGATTAAAGAGAAGGAATCTGCTGTCCACGGACTTCCATTGTTAGAAACGCTTTTAAAAGACAGGAGAATAAAGGAGGTGAGCATATTCTGCAAAAAATAGAACAACATTAGTCACTGAGGAAACTAGTATCCAAATTAAATCAGTAAAAATACTTCTCTAAGGCTATGAGAATGACTAACATTTTAAAAAGAAATATCCACAGATTCTGCAAGTTTGTGAACAAACTAGAACTTTCTTACACTAACGGCACTTAGGTAAATAAGTATGAATACTTTGCAAAATATTTTAGAAGTTGTTTTTTAAAAAATAAGAAAAAAATATTTGCTATAGGTTCCAGACATTTCAGTCCTAGCAATTGTAAGCAAAAGAAATTAGAGCACACTTTAAACAGATGTGTAATACAAGTACCCACAGCAGTTTCTTCGGTAGTATATGAACAAAAATATCTAAATAACCCTCAATATATTAATAGATTAAAAATTATAGTAAACGCATAGCATGTGATTCTTGTTACTGGGTAGAAGCAATTTCAGTCTTGATACTTGGAACAATCTATATAAATCTCAAAAAGACTGGTAAATGCAAGAAATCATAAGGCAGACTGAAGAACAATTCCTCTGTGCTGTAGTATTCATACATTTTTAAAAATCAGATGAGGCAACCATAGTGATTGTAAACAGATCTTCTGAGTGGAGAGGAGTGGAGAGGATCAGGAGAGAAGACATCAAGGGGCAGAAAAACACGTTTGGGGACATTATCTTTGAGGAGGGCATTAAAACTGATGATAAAGACTATCATTCAAGACTGCCATCAGAATCATTTGGAAAGATTATTAAAATACAGATTGTGTAAACATACCCATGAGTTTCTAATTTAATTATATATGAGCTAAGGTCTGACATTTGCATTTCTGACAGCCTCTGTGGGAATCTTGATGCTTCTCACCAAAGTGTATATCTCAAAAAGCAGTAGTATAAGGAAAAAATCAAGTTCATGGTAATACTTAATGAGATGCTACACTTCCCATTCTTGCATTATAGCACTCTGACATTAAAAGGGAAAGTGAAATTTGCTCTGATTCTTAGTAATATTGAAATTGTTAAAATATAAAATACTATAAACACATTTTTTTCAACTCTAGGATAAGAAAACTTGAAGGAAATAATTTTCTTCAATTACCTAGAAATTGAGATGTTTTCATCTCCCATAGTTAGATTTCCATAAACACATCTTAGCCAAGGGACTGCCTAAACATGGTTCTTTCCTTTGATTCTAATATTTAACTCATGTTCTTGCCAGTGTCTCTGTTGTAAAGAAAACTGAGCTTCACATCTAATTACATTCCCAATCCTTTGATTTCAATTCTACTAGGATCCTTTCATTCATGAATCTCATAATTTCTTTTCTCTCTTGCTCAGAATTTCTCAGTTGACTATCTTAGTGTTTTCTGATCACTTTCCTACTTCCAGTATGCCTTGATTTCTATCAACTATATCTTACAGATCTTACTGGGTATTTCTGAAGCATGGCGTTATGTTATGTCATGCCTTTATTCAAAACATTTGCTTCTTTCTTGTTATTGGATATTTCACATGGAGTGTTGAGCAATAATGAAATTTCTGTATATGATTATAAATAATAAATAATAAATTTAGCTCATTCACTTAACATATATTCATTAACTCCTTATTTTGTGTATGGTGCTGTGCTGGGAAGTCTGTTGATAGGTGCTGAAAAGACAAAAATTTCTTTTTTCACTGAAGAAAAAAAAAACCTTTTCTCTTTCCAGGTATTCAAAATAATCATCTCCAAGTCTCCAACCTGGACACTTAGTAATCTGATAATAATCTAATAATGTAGACCATTCCGAGTTGGGGTCAATATAGGTCCTGGAATTTCACAAAATACATTTGAAAACTAATGACAATCCTGGTGCAGAATGGTAGTACTCAATTCAGTGCTTTTGTGGGAGCCTCCGTAGCCACACTGGGCTGTCCTCGGAAGCCACGTGGTGCAGGCAATTGGATTCAGGGCCCTGCACTGATGCTCTATCATTTTACCATTTCTTTAGCCCTCGTGAAAAAAAAAAAATTAACAATCCCTTAGCCAGCTAGAAGAATATTTCTGGCCATTAAAAATGATTTTTTTTCAATAACAACTTTTTCTGTCTGAAAATGTGTATCTATCAGAGCAAATGCCAAATTACAAAACGACTCTTCATCATGTGATTGAAGTATTATTATTCATCATGTGAATTTCCTGGTCTCTCCTTGACGTTTAGGCAATCTACCATCATTTTTCCACACAATCCCAGGAATTCATGTCTATGTAGACTATCCATAAAAGTTTTTATAATAATACCAATTGATCTGATATTAGTTTCATTCTTTAACTAGTCTGAGAAGAACCCAAAGAAGCAAGATATTTACTCTCCTCAGCACCAACCTTGTTCAGATGGAATCAATAGAGAACAGACACCCACAAGGGAATCAAAGGTAGAAGAGTGGCATCAGTCATTATCTGATTTAAATTCTCTATAGTTGTTACACCTCTACTATTTCATAAGTCACATCATATTATTTATTTATTTATTTATTTATTTATTTATTTATTTATTTATTTTCTTTTTGGGCACACCCAGCGATGCACAGGGGTTACTCCTGGTGGTGCTCAGGGGACTGTATAGGATGCTGGGAATCAACCCTGGTTGACCTCTTGCAAGGCAAATGCCCTATCATCTGTGCTACTACTCCAGCCTCACATCATATTATTTTTCTTCCATTCCAAAGGTCTAATTTGCTTTGGAGTTTTACTACTGTCTGGATAAAGTTCCCTCTATTTCACCCATATGAGAGCCCACTCATCTTCTAAGATCCCATTCTGAAGTCTTCCTTTATCCTCTAAGGCAGAATTGATTGCTCCATCTTCCACACGCCTACTGCATATCGAATTTCAGTTTGCATAGTACCTCACTGATCAGTCACTCCCACTAAATGTCTCCTAGGGGAGGACAGACACTGTGGCAGTCACTGCCAGCACAGCATCTTGTGCAGAACATAAATTTAAAAAATATTGTGGAGTAAAAATTCTTCAGTAAATTAATCTTACTTTTTTTCCACCTTGCAGACAAAATGCAGTTAGTGATTATAATTTTTTCAAACATTCTTGCACTTTACTATAGATTCAAGTAAGGTGAAATAAATGTTAGAAATAAAATGTCTCCAAAAGATAATGTCCCTTTGATTAATGATTAATCAAAATTAATCAATTTCACAAGGGGTAACTCTTTTTTATGTTCAGGGATAATTACATAGATAGTATTTCTTTAATGAATTTGAATTAAATTTAATACTTTTGCAACTGAGCCAGGTTTTAAACTCTATAAGACTTCAGTCACCAAGGCTCAAAATTTCAACATCTTAACCAATTATTTACAATATTTACTATCACTTTTCAAGAAACTTCAACGTTTTGTCAATCAGACGTCAGTAGTAAAAATCAGTGCACAGACCTACAAATTGTGGAAAGGAATGAAATTAGAAAATGCCTGAATCTTTTACAAAATGACAAGTTGTTAGCTAAATCTTCAGCTTAATCTATGTGTGATTAAAGGACATAGTGTGATTTGAAAATCTATTAATTTATTGAACCTGATAATTTTAGGAGCTGCCAAAGACCATGACTATTGTTCACTGTAAAAAATCTCAAGGGCGGCGGATGCAGGAGGGGGAGACGATATGATGTGTCCTGTCGTTCTGTTGTCCGAGGGAACTCAGGACAGCTCTCTTCTCCTCTCTCTTCTGTCTTCTTCTTCTGTCTCCCCTGTCTTCTTCTGTCTCTCCCAGTGCCCCCCAGTCTTAGTGTATATAGCAAATTACATAGGGTGGTGACACAAAGGTGGGTTTAACATTAACAAATCAGCAAAGACGGGGCCAGAGAGACAGCACAGCGGGTAGGGTGTTTGCCTTGCACTCCCAGCTCTGGCCTCTCTCTGGATCAACTGCTGCCCTTCTCCCTTCTCTCTCTCCTCCTACTTCTCTCTCCCACCTTGCCCTCTAGGCTACACACAGCCAGGTAGCAAAATCAACATAAGAAAGCCCTTCCTGAGGGCAGGGTATTCCAAAGCCCTTCCAGACTCTTAAGGTTTTTTTTTCTTTTCCTTAGTCCAAACACTTATTAACATCTTTTTTTTTTTTTTTTAGACTCACCTTCTTCTAAACCTTGTTCTTTCTCTGCTATCCCAAACTCTTATTAACATCTTAATACGAGTTATTTTTGTATGGACATAGCAAGATATACATTGAGGCTTGCAAGGCAGCTCTCCTGGCAACATCTTGCCACAGACTCAGACCACAGCACTCAGGCCAGATTAATCACTCCTAACCCTAGCAGGGTCCAAATCTAGTTATCACTGTTTGGATCATAACAACATTTGTCCATGATCAAGCTCTTAACTTATAGTTAAGCATTACACACTTTGGCCAGGCCCATCTCGATGCCAGGGTAACGCACAACTCACCACTTGCCCTGGGTCCTTCTTGCCCCTCATCGAGACCTTGCTTTTAGGGTGCTAGGAAGTAAGGGCAGCTGAGGCTTAGGTCAAGAGAACAGATGCCCAGGAGGAAAACATCATGTAGAATCAAATGACTCCCAGGTTACAAAAGCATAGCATTTGCTAAGTCTTCCTGTGTCCATACAAAAAGAACATTGCTCTGAATAAACTATGCAAAGGACTCAAGGAGAGGAGAAAAACATTATTTACAAGTCAACAGAACACTAAGAAAGAAGCTACAAATAAACAAAGAGGAATGGGAGCACCATGATGGGAGTAACCCAATAAACCTAAACTATCTGAGGCTATGTTATCCTACAAAAGGGAAATTGTTCTTCATGGCTGAAATGAAAAGTCATGGACAGAGAAAAAATGTCCAGGGAATTCCTGTGTTTTTTTTTCTCTCTCTCTCTTAACATAATTAAGTTTTCTGTCAGTTCACAGGCAGAAATTACAGTCAATCAATGAGAATATCAAATTTTGTAGTTGTGAATGTTTATTTTTCGTGATGTGACAAAAAGAGAGGGGGAGTTATGCTGCAAAACCTGAGTAATACTGGGGCCTCAGTGGAAACTAAAAGCATAGGAGAATTCTCTCCTTGACCTTTCAGACAGAGTATGCTATGACATTTTATTGTTGGGAGTTTGAAACTGAAGACTAATTTAATTTCCTTTCCCTTCTTGTCCTATTTTTCTACTACCTATATTTCCCTTCATATTCATCCACAATAAAAGATTATCTATAATCCTTATCTCTGGGTATGTATCTGGGAAACCATAGATAAGATCAAATTAGAGTCATTGGCGATAAGGATAATAGTTTATAATATAGTTTTCTATTTCTGATGTCATGATATTTCATGCATTTGTTTATTAAAATAGAAGGCTACTGTGACTAATTACAGGAACAAATTGAGAAAAATGTTCATCAAGACCTGAGCATTTTCTATAAAATTTAAAATGCATATAAAAATGTTATAAACATGTGAGTAAAAATTTCTATTGCTAGTTTGTGAAATGTTTATATGGAGAGTGTAACTGTAATTATGTATAGTTAATAGGGAATGCTAGGGGCTAGTGGGAGCAGAAGAGTCTATATAACCATGTCTTCTTTCATTAGGACTTGAGGATGCTGAGAAAGATCACAATTCATATTCTTTGCAGGCTATGTAAAATAACGTAAAATAAAAACGTCCCTGTCAATGTCTTCCCATTACTCATCAATTTGCTCAAGCGGGCACCAGTAACGTCTCCATTGTGAGACTTGCTGTTACTGTTTTTGGCATATTGAATAGGACACGGGTAGCTTGCCAGGCTCTGCCGCGCAGGCAAGATACTCTCAGTAGCTTGCCGGGCACTCAGAGAGAGACGGAGGAATCGAATTCAGGTCAGCCACATGCAAGGCAAAACGCCCTACCCACTGTACTATCATTCAAGCCCCCCAAAAATGAAAATGATTAGAAGAAAAATAACTTCTGAAATAAATCAATACAAAAATCCATTGATGTAGCACTGTAGCACTGTTGTTCTATTGTTTATTGATTTGCTCGAGTGGGCACCAGTAATGTCTCCATTGTGAGACTTGTTTTTACTGTTTTTGGCATATTGAATATGCCATGGGTAGCTCGCCAGACTCTGCTATACGGGCGAGATTCAATAGGTCTTTAAAAGATTAATGTATTTTTTGTGTTATGTATTTGACTTTGATAGGCAGCTTCTGAAATGCCAACTTTCAGCCATAAAGTTATAATACAGAAAAGAAGTGAAGAAATGATTTGTCTTAATTTTTACAAATCCATCATCATTTACTTTCCAGCATGAACCTAAAATGAGCCAGCAGTTAATGGAAACATGTCAGTGTTAAAAATGTCAAAACCTGACATTTAGATATCCAGTAATGATCAGTTTGTTTGGGGGAAACGCATAGAATATAGAATTAGAAATGTGGTCAAATTGCTATTAGCCCTATAGTGTCTGAAGCAGTGATGGAGGAAGTTTAAAGAATATCTGGGCTCACAAAATGATAATTATTTTTTGTAAAATTAAAGTTACAATGAACTGCAGGAATTTTTTTTATTCTACTAGCATTATTTATTTACATTTTTTGTTTTAAACTGAAATGATAACGTAGATGAGAAGACTTAAGCTCTCAGTAGTCACCTTTATTTATTGATTCCAAGATCCTCATAAGTGTAACTGATAGAAATAACCTCTGCCATACCTGGGCCCCTCCCTTAATGCCAATTTTAGTGAGTGTTCTTGGTAACTTTGACAACTGGAGCAAGTATGTTTTTGAGTACTTACTGCTAATACCTAATTCCCAATCCATCTTGAAGTATTTTGCAAGAACTAAGTTCAAGCCTTAAACTTTCATATAATTTATTATCTATAGGATTTTGATGACGGATTTAGTCCTAAAGTCAAATTTTCAAATATATTTTCCCTCAAATTAAGTCACAGCTATTTTGGAGAAGCCAGTACTATGTAGGACAATGAATTTCTTTCTCTGTATATTGTTTACTTGACATTAGTCAAGTTACACACAGTTATTTTCTCTCAGCACAAAAGAAGCCAGATATTTTCGAGTTGAAAAAGTTATAAATCAATTTCTGAAAGAACAGGTTTTTATTTGAGCAAATAATTCAAAAGAGAAATGTTAAGATTGAATACCAGCTCTACCTGGTAATAAATATTTTTTTTAAATTGTTATGGTGGTGGAAAGAATGATTGACTAGCAAATAGGCAAATCACAAATCTGTACTTTTCAGTACCATAGAAGACTGACGCTTTTGGAAGTTTAAATTTTTTTTTGTTTTGCTTGTTTTCGGGAAAAAAATTAGACTGTCTCTTGCAACTTTATAGAGGAAAATGCTTCTTAATTTGCTTTGGTTTCCTACATACCAGTGTACAAATGTATCTCAAAAACTCAATCAGCTTTTTTTAATAGTTTTACTTTTATGTTAATAAGAAAGGGTCACAGACTATTAACAGATCCAGTACAAATTTTTTAAATGCTTGATAAAAATCTAAGCCACCAATAACCTAGTGCCTCGCAGTTACAAATCAAAACTACTCTTGCTTTTTGAATGGAGCTAAGATTTTTATTGCTACTAAGTTATTAATCTTTCCACTTATGCTACATTAGCTTTCCATGATTTGTGTCATTACACTCATTCTCCCTGCTTATTCTATCTAGGCTACATGATTTAAATTTGGTGAAATATAAAAATCAAAAGTATTGCAATATTAAAATCATCTTGCACATTTTCAAAGTGTGGATAATTGTTCTTGTTAATGTGAGCCTATGTTTTTCCCCAAAAAACATTTTATTGTATTTTTAGTGTACATAATAAAATATTTCTTGAACTGCTTCAGTACTTGGTAGTGCTATGAGTAAAGATATATTAATATTCAAAGGATTCATAGGGACCTGTATAGAATCTCAAATATTAGAATAAGTAAATGAAGATTTGTTGGACTCTTAGTGGAGTAGTTAAAAAAAAAAAGAATCAGACATAGGGCTGGAGAAAATTAGCTATGCTTCTTGCTTCCAGAGGGAAAATTTAGAAAAAAAAGTGTTGCCATTTCATTAGAGGGGCTTGATGACGATTATCTTCCAGATAGATGGAACTTAAACTAAGAACAATGACTACAGTTTGGTCCTATGGGTTTCCCCTGTTCAGCTCAAATTTATGGCCTAGAAGGCAAATGATGTATTAGAGAGAAGACAGTACATCTACAAATGAAAGTGCATTGTCAAGAGCTGAGAAAGTTTTCATTTCCAAGTTCTTTTTTGAAATACGTGAGTAAGCATGTTGGAAATTTTCAGCTCTTACATCAACTGATAAAAGTGAAAATTAAAGAATTTATCAATGATTAGTTAGAAATATTCCCATAAAACTCTTGTGGTTTAAAATGTTCATTAAGGCTTGCTTTTCAAAGCCTTTCTTTTTTGTTTTTTCCTTTAAAAAATTAAATTTTATTGTGGTTTAGTTAACATAGTTACAATAGTGTTACTGTTCATGGTTCTTACGCACAAAATTACTGCCCCTTCCCTACCACCAAAGTGCCCCGGACCCTCAGACACTGCCCTTGTCTGATGTCACAGTCACCTCCAGCCTACCTCTTTGTTTCTTCCCTCCTGCCTCCCCACATCTTTTTCTTTTAACTCAGAAACGATTACTTCCTTGCTTAATCAGGTCGTTGAAGAAGACAAAATTACTTAAAACTAAATCTCGTTTGTATTAAAACATTCTGTTTTATGAAGCTGATGTCTTCTTCTACTTAAAAGAGAGGGAAAAAAAAAGACCCAAAAATACCCTTAGCAAGAACATTTGGTGGTGGTGAAATCTACACCAGGCATAGCTTCCACCCCTTTTGCCAAATAGATTGCCAGGATATTTTTGAGGATAGTGGGCTGAAGGAAACCGGGGATATTTTGAAAGTTTGACTCAAGGATATAAAACAACCACTTTCCGTAGAATTATTTTCCCTTTATTTCCAAGCAGACATAGCGATTCCACATTGGCCCACCTTACAAGCATAGCATAAATCTTTTTTTTTTCTTGCAGAGAAAGAATTCTATTCATTCTTCTTTTTCTCCTTTTACAACAGTTGTATCAATATTTAATTCCTTTTAATAAGTTTTTATTGAAGTAACATTGGTTTATAACATACAGGTTTCAGGTGTGATCAATATTTAATCCTTGATATTTTAGTTGCAAGTTGTTGATTTGAAAATACATTTATAAGGTGTGGTGTACAGAGAAACTCAGGACAGGTATTTTGTATTGAGAATCTCCCTGGTCATCCAAGATGGCATAGAACAGCTTTATATTCCAGTGTCACAAACTGTCCAGGTCAAGACAGTTTGGGTCATTTGTGCCTTAACTTACTAACAAGATATTATATTTATGTATTATAAAATGTGTAAACTACCAAATAGTGTTACCTTTAAATGGCCCTATGTTGGCTATAACCAGTGCTTTGTTTCTCTTTAAACATTCCAGTTTTTTTTTTTTTACAAAAAACTCAAAAGTGATTCCTGCCCTATTTTTTAAAAAGCATTAATGAAATATTGTTATTTTTTTTTTAAATTTTATTTATTTTTAATTAGAGAATCACCGTGAGGGTACAGTTACAGATTTATACACTTTTGTGTCAAAGCCTTTCTTATTTGAAAACATATTTCGCTTGCTTGCCTCTGTTTCTTTACTTGCCTATTTCCACACTGGGATCCTATTCTCTCTCTTGAATATGTACACACACACACACACCACACACACACAAACACACACATTATATACATATGTATGTATATATATGGGATTATGAAAGTTACAAAGTTCAAAGTAAGAACACTAGAACATGATATCATTCATATTCAAATAGCTAAACTGTCACTGTCATCTCATTGTTCATCAATTGCTCAAGCAGTCACCAGTAATGTCTTCATTCATCCCTGCTGTATGCTAAATATCTAAACATAAAGTTTTATTATTTGAGGCTGCATGTCCCTTAATTTGCCTAGAAATGTAATAATAGTTGTTTTTACTGGACACTTTACAATCAAAGCAATCAAAGTGTTCAGGCCTGTGTGGATTTTATGAAATGAGCAGAAAATAAAATCTAGTGTGTGAAAATGATACATCATGTATTTTTTTCAGTATTCATGATATGGGCACTCATATTTTTGTTGTTCTGATGCTAATGATCACTTATGTTTCAATAGAAATAAGTTTTTGAGTCCAGAAATGGCATGAGCATATTATCTTGCAAAATTATGATACTACAGGTCTATTAATACAAAAGAGAGTAGAGAGAAAGGATTGCCCTGAGAACCATAAATATAAATATCCATTGTATTTATAAATTTGGTTGGTCTTCTTTATGTGTTTTATCAATATAACATATTTTTACAAGATAATACTTTAAAATAATACTTATTTTATATATCAAATTAGTCTCAGAGTTCAACCAGTGGATTGTATAACTTTGGTACCAAGCCCTTATTAGATGGGTATTGGGTTTCTTTCCCATTCTGTAAATTGTAATTGTGAGTTTAGGAATAATCTGTTTCATTATCATGAAAGCTGTGGGAGTAATGGAATAGGCAGGAGTGCAGTGGTCCAGCTCATTTCAGATATGTTATTTTTGGTATTTTTTGTTACTGTGAAAAATATGGGGTTTTATCCTTGGGTATTTGATTCTGACCTTGGACATTTGATTGATGAGAGAACCTACCTTTATTCAAGTACCAGGCTGTCTTGATCACTATAGCTCTATAGTAATACAGATCCAAATTTGGTAATGAAATACCTCCCAATTTATAATTTTTAGTGTTTCTTATGCTATTTGTTGTCTCTTCTGATGGCATGCAAGTTTTATTATTGATGTTACTAGGTTCTTAAAGAATGTTGTCTAAATTTATTTTTATCTTTATTTATATTTTATTTTTAGTGAATCATGGTGAGATACATTTACAGACTTACAGGATTTCATGATTGTGTTTCAGTCAAACAATGTTCAAGTCCCCAGTTCTCCACCCCCATCCCTCCCCACTTCCTGCCTTTGTGGCAGGCAAAATCCCTCTTACTCTCTCTGTCCTTTTGGGTGATATGGTTCACAATACAGATAACAAACAACCATCATGTCTGGTCCAAAGTCTACTTTGAACATGCATCTACTATGCCGAGCAATCCCTCCAACCATCATTTATTTAGTGCTCCTCTCTCCATCTCAGCTACCTTTTCCCCCAGTGCATGAGATTGGATATCAAGCTGTGGGGCAGTCCTCCTGACCCATATTTCATCTATCCTTAGTTTTTAGTCTCCTATTATCTTACTTTATATTCCAAACATGAGTGCAGTCCTTTTATGTCTGTCCCTATCTTTCTGACTCATTTCAATTAGCAAGATACTCTCCATGTTGATCCACTTATATGCAAATTGCATGACTTAGTTTTTTCTAATAGCTGTATAATATTCCATTGTGTAGATGTACCAAAGTTTCTTTAAGCAGTCATCTGTTTTCATGCACTTGGGCTTTTTTCCAGATTCTAGCTATTGTAAATAGTGCTGCAGTAAACATACAAGTGCATATGTCATTTCTACTCTACTGTTTTGCATCTCCGAGATATATTCCCAGAAGTTGTACTGCTGGGTCAAATCAGTGCTTGATTTCTAGATTTTTGAGAAACCTCCATATTGTTTTCCAAAAAGGCTGGACCAGTCGGCATTCCCACCAGCAGTAAAGGAGAGTCCCTTTCTTCCCCCCACCAAGCCAACATCAGTTGTTTTTTTTCTTTTAGATGTGTGCCTGTCTCTATGATATGAGATGAAATCTTATAGTTGTTTTGATCTGCATCTCCCTGATGATAAGTGTTGAACAGCATTTCCTCTTGTATATTTTGGCCATTTGAATTTCTTCTTTGGGAACGTTTCCATTCATTTCATCACTCCATTTTCTGATGGGATTGGATGTTTTCTTCTTGCAGAGTTCAACCAGTGTCTTGAATATCCTTCATATCAACCCCTTATTAGATGGGTTTTGGGTGAATATCCTTTTCCATTCTGTAGACTGTAATTGTATTCTGGTCACTGTTTTGAGGTACAGAAGCTTCTTAGCTTTTGATAGTTCCATTTGTTTATCTCTGTTTCCATTTGCTTGGTCAGTGGCATGTCATCTTTGAAGATACCTTTAGCTTCTATGTCATGGAGGGTTTTGCCAACCTTTTCTTCAATCACCTGATGGATTCTGGTCTGATGTTGAGGTATTTAATCCATTTTCATCTGACTTTTATGCATGGTGTGTAGAGGTCTGAACCCATTTTTTTGCATGTAGCTGTCCAGTTTTGCCAGCACCATTTGTTAAATAGTCTTTCCTTGTTCCTCTTTACATTTCTGCTCCCTTATCAAAGATTATATGCTTATATATTTGAGGGTATGTGTAAGGATGTTCAACTCTATTCCACTGACCCATGGGTCTGTTTTTGTTCCAATACCATGTCATTTTAATTATTACCCATTTATAGTACAGTTTGAAGTTGGGGAAGGTGATGCCCCTCATCTTTTTTTTCTGGAGAATTGCTTTAGCTATTCATGGGGGCTTGTTGTTCCATATGAATTTCAGGAGTGTTTGATCATTTTCTTCGAAGAATGGCATGGGTACCCTTAAAGGGATTGCACTGAATCTGTATAATACTTTGGGGAGTACTGCCATTTTGACAATGTTAATTCTCCCAACCCACAAGCAGGGGAAGTGTTTCCATTTCCTCATGTCCTCTTTTATTTCATGAAGTAGCATTTTGTTGTTTTCTGTGTACAGGTCCTTTCCTTCCTTTGTTAAGCTGATTCAGAGGTACTTGATTTTCTGAGGAATGATTGTGAACAGGATTGCTTTATTCATGTCACTTTCTTCTCTCTTATTATTTGCATATAGGAAAACCATAGATTTTTGGGTATTGATTGTAGAGCCTGTGACTTTACTATACAAGTTTACTGTTTCTAGGAGTTTCTTTGTAGAGGCTTTACAGTTCTCTAAGTATGGTATCATATCATCTGCAAATATGAGTGTTTGAATTCTTTCCTATTTGGGTGCCCTGTTTATCTTTTTCTTGCCTAACTGCTATGGCAAGTTTTTCCAATATTATATTGAATACTAGTAGTGAGAGTGGGCATCCTTGTCTTGTCCCTGATCTTAGAGGGAAGGCTCTTAGTTTTTCCCTATTGAGGATAATGCTCGCTTTATTTGTGGTAAATGACTTTGACTATATTGGGAAAGGTTCCTTCAATTTCCATTTTGGTGAGAGTTTTTATCATAAATGGGTGCTGGATCTTGTCAAATGTTTTCTCTGCATCTATTGATAAGATCATTGGTTTTGGGGCTGGAGCGATAGCACAGCGGGTAAAGTGTTTGCCTTGCACGCGGCCGACCCGGGTTCGATTCCCAGCATCCCATATGGTCCCCTGAGCACGGCCAGGAGTAATTCCTGAGTGCAGAGCCAGGAGTGACCCCTGAGCATCGCGCTGGGTGTGACCCAAAAAGCAAAAAAAAAAAAAAAAAAAAAAAGATCATTGGTTTTTATATTTTTTTGTTGATTGATGCATTATGTTGATTGACTTGCAAATGTTAAACCATCTTTGCATCCCCAGGATGAATCCCACTTGGCTGTGGTGTATGATCTTTTTGTTGAATTGCTGGAATCTATTTGCTGATATTTTGTTGAGGATCTTTGCATCCATGTTCATCAGGGATATTGGCCTGTAGTTTTCTTTTTTTCTGGCGTCTCTGTTTGCTTTTGGTATTAGGATGATATGTGTTTCATAAAAACTGTTAGGGAGACTTTCTATTTCTTTAATTTTCTGGAAAAGCTTGAAAAGAACTGGTAGTATATCCTCTTTAAGTGTATGAAGGAATCCGTTAGTGAATCCATCTGGACCTGGGCTTTTGATTTGGGGAAGATTTTTAATTACTGTTTCAATTTCCTTGACGGTGATATGTCTATTCAGGTATTCCAGACCATCTTGGTTCAGTCTTTGGAGGTTATAGGAATACAGGAATTTATTCGTTTCTTCTAGCTTCTTTTGTTTCATGGCATACAGACTTTCAAAGTAATCTCTGATGATCTTTTGAATTTCTTTGGTTTCTGTTGTGATGACCCTCCCCTTTCCATTTCTGATTGAGCTTATTAGGGTTCTCTCTCTTTCTTTGTGAGTCTTGATAGTATTTTATCAATATTTTTATTTTCTCAAAGAACCAGGTCTTGGTGTCATTGATCTTCTGGTAGTTTGTTTGCGTTTCCATCTCATTAATTTCTGCTCTAAGTTTTATTATTTCCTTCCTCTTGCCTGGTATGGGATCCCTTTGTTGAATCTTTTCTAAGATCTTGAGCTGAGCTGTGAAGTCAGGCAATTTATGTGGCCCCTTTCTTCCTTCCTGAGAAATGCTTGCAAGACTATAAATTTTCCCCTTACCACGGCTTTAGCTGTGTCCCACAGGTTCTGGTAGCTCGTTTCTTCATTCTCATTTGTTTCCAGGTACCTTTTGATTTCTTCCTTGATTTCCTTCCTGACCCATTTGTTGTTCAACATTGAGTTGTTTAATTTTCAGGTATGTGATTTGGTTTCATGCATCTGTACATGATTAACTTCTATCTTAAGTGTATCATGGTCTTAAAAAGAGTTGAGATAATTTCTATCCTTTTAATTCTATTAAGGTATGTTTTGTGGCCCAGTGCATGGTTTATTTTGGAGAATGTTCCATGTATACTGGAAAAGAATGTGTATTCGGTTTTTTGGGGGTGAAAAGCTCTGTATACATCTATTAGCCCTCTCTCTTCCATTTCTTCCTCCAAAGCCAGTACTTTGTTGCTGAGTTTTAGTCTGCTTGATCTATCAAGAGGTGGTAAGCCAGTGTTGAATTATCCGACTATTATTTTATTACTACCAATGTCCTCCTTGAAGCCTATTAGCAGTTGTTTTAAGCATTTTGCTGGCCCCTAGTTGTGTGCATATATATTTAGGAGTGTTATTTCTTTCTGATATACATATCCCTTGATTATTTTTAAAAAATGGGCTTTGCGGTCCCTTCTAATCTTTTTCAGCCTGAAATCTATGTTGTCAGATACCAGTATGGCCACCCAGGTTTTTTGAGTGAGTTGTTTGCTTGAAGGATTGTTTTCCCTCCTTTGACTTTGAGTCTGTGTTTTCTCTGACTGTTTAGATGTATGTCTTGTAGGCAGCAGAATGTTGGGTTCAGTGTTCTAACCCATTTTGCTACTCTGTGTCTCTTAGTTCGTGCATTTAGACCATTGACATTGAGAGAGATTATTGTCAGGGTTTTTGTCCCATTTTAATATAGAGGATTGTTGTGCTTATAGGGGTTTTTTCTTATCATACAGTAGGCCCTGTAGCCCTTCTTTTAAGGTTGGTTTCAAGTCTATGAAGTTCCTGAGCTGTTGTTTATCCATGAAATAGTGTATCGTTCCTTCAAATTTGAGTGAGAGTTTAGCCAAATAAAGTATTCTTGGTGAGGCGTTCATTTTGTTGAGATTTTTTCACTATATCCCCTCATTGTCTTCTAGCACAGACTGTTTCCTCTGATAGGTCTGCTGTAAATCTAAGGGGTGCTCCTTAGATTTCCTTCTTTGACCTTGTGGCTTACAGTACTGTGTCGCTATTTGTGGGATATGTTATTCTGATTATGATATGCCTTGGAATCTTTTTATTAGGGGCTTTTATACCTGGTACCCTTTGGGCTCCTTTGATCTGGATGCCTGCATTCTTCAGCACTGGGAAATTCTCAGCAATGATATTTTTAACTTTTGCTGTTTCTTTAGGGTTGCCTCCCTGTCCTGCTGGTACTCTGATAATTCTCTCTCTCTTTTTTTTTTTTACTGTTTTCTCTGAGATTCTTTTTTTTAAATTTTATTTTATTGAATCACCATGTAGAAAGTTGCAAAGTTCTCAGGCTTATGTCTCAGTTATACAATACTCAAACACCTATCCCTTCACCTGTGCCCATATTCCACCACCAAAGACCCCAGTATACCTCCCAACCCCCGCCCGCACCCCCAATCCTCGCCTGCTTAGTTGATAAATTTCATTTCATTTTCACTTTACCTTGATTACATTCCATATTTCAACACAAAATTCACTATTGTTGGAGTTTTCCCCCAGGAAAGACAGACCTACTGCCAATAAAGCATTTGATAATTTGTTTTCCATTGTTGAGACTGGAGAGATATGAAGTCCCGCTGTTTCAAGTATATAGAATTTTTTCTCCCTCCTTCCCGTGCCACCAAGACCATGCCTGCTTAATGAATAGTCCTCATATTATGGCTGACACCACGCTGCCCGACGAGAAAAAAGGATATTTCCTGTCCTCGGCTGGCGTAGGGCTATGGCTTAATTCAGTCTAGAGACATGGCTGCAAGTAGTTTCTGGAACCAAAAGTAGTCTAGTTAGGCTCCAAATTCTGGTTGATCAGCAGCATCGTGGCCGCACAAAGGTGTGGCCACCCGGGTCGAATCTCGGCGGAGCATGCGCTGGTAATCAGCCCAAGACTGCCCAAGCGTCCCGCTGTTCCAAGTACATAATTTTTCCCCCCTCCCATTCCCATGCCTCTAAGTTTATGCCTGCTTAATAGACCTCATAATATGGTGGACACCACACCTCGTTTCTCCCAGAAAAGGGAAAAGAACCGAGAAAGAAGGATATTTCCTCTCCTCGGCCGGCGTGGGGCTTTGGCTTAGTTCACAGTCTAGAGAAATGGCTGCTACTTTGATTACCTTCAATATTTCAACAAAAAACTCAGTGTTATTGTTTGAAGTTTCCACCCACAGTCAGACCTGCTAAAAAGGAACCATTTCACATTGCTGACAATTAAGAAATATTAGGTCACGCGGCCGCTCTTGCGGCCGCACAGTTTTGGATTTTTATATGAAGTCCAGGGAAAATTCTGCCAGGATTTGCATCACTGCAAGCTTTTACTTCTCTTTTGTGGTGCTCATATGATGGAGAAGCCTGGAGAGAAAAACCCTGCCACACTGGTGGCACATGGGCCAGGGGTTCCGATCACACAGTCTGGAGGCATTTTTGGAAAGCTGCTCGTGTCCAGAGTAGTTCAGTTGCCTCCGGGGTCAAGCTTGTGAAGCAGCAGAACGGAATATACCCACGTGGTGCTGTGCTTAAATATCGGCAAAGGGTGGGTCCTGCAATCCCGTCCCCTGGGATCTCCTGGGCTTCCCGCGGGTACCTGCATTCTGTGATCTAAAAACTGGCAGTCGCCTTGCTGCATTCAATAAGGAAGAGTTGAGAGAGAAAAAACCTTGCCCCGCTGTCTGCCCATGGGCTAGTGGCTCCGATCACACAGTCTGGAGGCATTTTTGGGGAGTTGCTCATGTCCAAAGTAGTTCAGTTGCCTCTGGGGTCGAGCTCGTGAAGCAGCAGAAAGGGCTACTCTGATAATTCTTATGTTGTTCCTCTTGATTTCATCTTCATCTCTCATCTGCCTGAGTGCTATTTTGAGGTCTTTGTACTTTATATCTAGTTTCCTGTATGCTTTCTCCAGCTCATCTTCAAGCTCACTGATTCTTTCAACAGTAGAATTTGTCATTCTACTGTTGAGGGCATGCACTGTGATTTTCATTTTGTCTACTGAATCTTTTATTGGTGACACTTCCGTTTGTAGCTTTCTTATTTTTGTTTTCATTTCCTCCTGTACCTTGTTGGCTGTACGTTCCACTGTTTCTTTCATTTCTTTCTTTAATTTATTAGATGTCTGTTCCACCATTGCTTTGAGCTCATTGAACAGCCTCAACATTTGATCTCTAAATTCTTTGTCAGCAAGAATATATTTGTGGGAATTTCTTGATGAGGCCTCAGGGGTCTTTACTTCATCCACTTCTAATGGGGGTGGGGAGGATCTGCACTGTGTTTTCATGTTGCTGTGGTAATATGGAAGTGGGTCCCTCCAGTTCACTATTACTGACCACCTCTCATTGCAAGGGAGGATTCTAGATGGGCTTGGTAGATGGTGGTCTCTTCTTTTGCCTTTTAGAATACTACCTCTTTGGTGCTCCTCTATGCTTTTTGTGGGGCAACTAGTGTAGCTTCAGGGGATGTGTTCTTTTTAATGGGATTGTTCGATTCTTTGTGTTCACTGTTATTTTGGTGTTTGTGGGGAGTATTTTGATTGGAATAGCCTACTGGACTATTGGTCTAATGTGATTGGGATAACTAGGATGTTGTCTTCAGAATCAGGTAATGGAGGCTGAGCTGTGAGTATAAAATGCTGGGAAAGGGAAAATTAACTGTGATGAGCAGCTGCCACAGCAGCTTTACCTGTGTGTGTGTTGAAGGGGGACTAGAGGGGGAGGGAGGGCAGGTCACTTCAGTGTCTGAGCAGGATTTGAAGCTCACTTCTGACACTCCTGGGGCTTGGCAGGTTTCCCCTGGCCAGGCACTCCATAGGGTCCATGGCTAGGAAGAAGGACTTGGAACATTGTCTAAATTTAGATGTGAATTGTAATAAATCTATATACTATCTTATGTCGCAGAGAGTCTCTTGCCCGAGCGCCTGGATGTCTTCTCCAGGGCCTCCTCGGAGGGGATGGGCTCCAGCTTCCTTTCCCACCCCGAGCAGAGCTCCCGGCGGCCGAGGACCTCAGAAGCCTAGCCACAGCCTTGCTCAAGGTCCCTCTCCACACATTCGGATGAGCCTCACGCATGAAGGAACCAGCAGAGGAACCCAGGTGTGTGAGACCCGGGACTGAGACCTCTAAGGCTGCTCGGATCAGGACTAGGCCTCCTCCACCCAGATTTTCCATTTCCCAGTAGCTAGGCGGTCACACCCAGGGACTGCCCCAGCGCCGTGTAATCCTGTCAATGGCCAGCATCCAGAGACTTAAAACCCAGCTCTCGGATATCTTATAGCCTATTTCTCCCTCTGGGAGAACCTGGCAAACTACTGGGAGGTTCCTGCCCACATGAGAGAGCCTGGCAAGGTCCCCATGATGTATTAATATGTCAAAACCAGTAACAAGCTGGGTCTCATTCCTCTGACCCCGAAAGGGCCTCCAGTACAGCATTGTTGGAAGGACAAGTAGAGAGAGGCTTCTAAAATCTCAGGGCTAGGACGGATGGAGATGTTACTGAGATCGCTTGAGAAATTTGACTATGAAGGGGATGATGATGATTACTATCTTATGTCAGGGACTGAACCCAGTTTGGCATACCCTACCAGCTGTACCTTCTCTCCAGCCCCAAAGAACAAAGCATTCTTTATTTTTTTTTAAATAAGAGAGTTTGTTGTATTATCTTCCTTTTAGCAGGTTCTTTTTATTTCATGTATCATTATTTTATTTACTTATAAATGACCCTGGATAAAATACTATGTACCCAAGTGGTACCTATGACTATAGAATGTAGGCAACCTCAGGGTGTGTTTTCAATAGTCACAGGAAAATGCTGAACATTAGACCATCTCAGTTTTACATAAAAGGGAAATATTATCACTAACTTGCACTCATAGAAAATAGAAGCGAGGACAGGATTCACATTTTTAACTTGCTCTTCCAAGAGTGCCATCATCAGGTCCATTAAGTTGTAGATTGTTATAGTGATAGCCAAGGGCAACAGAATAAATACAACTTTGGAAACTTTTGCAATGAATAAATTATAGTTTTCTAAAGCATCATTAACACATACTCTTTTATTGCACCATTTTTCTGTCTGTTTCATGACATTAACCCATTGACATTTGAGTGGGCTGGTTACAGATATCAAGCAGGGAGGAGTCAGAGGTGAGCATGGCTGGCTTGATAATAAAATCGAGAGTTTTTAGAGGAGTACAACTGGGTTTAAAGTGAAAGCAGACAATCATCTAGATGCTACCTAAATGTTTTAAATACCAGAATATCTGGATATCAGTGTGTGCAGGAATCATCACGGTGAATAAGATTAATAGGAAGGGAAACAATGTGAAGAAAATCTCTCTTACCTTCCTTTCTCTAAACGTTCTCCCAGGGATGTGGAGTCACAGGAAAACCTCATCTTGCTTTTTGTGCACAACAGAGCCCCATGCTTGATGTAAATCACTGAAATTGCTTTTATTCGCCCAATTTTTGTGTCTAATACATTTCATTCGTAATGATTTAAGAAGAAGTATAACATCTGCCTGAGAAGAAAATACTTAGATACTAGTTTACCAAGTTAAAGGCATTTACTAGGAACTGAGGAATACCCCGATGGCTTTCTGAAAAGAGGGGCTACTGACTTTCATTATCTGAAGCCCCTATAGTGTCTCCACCAGGGGACAACACTGAGATTACACTCACCTCTGATGCTTTTTGTCTTTAAGTCAGAACCTAAAGCACCTATATCCTGGCAGAGAAGCTTCTACTTCTAAATAAAGTCTGTTACTTATGGGGACTATACCCCAATTAAAACTTCTTCCCCCTGATGGTACTGTAGCATCCTCCTGAGACTGCAGTCTCAGAAAGAGAATACAGAGTTATGTGTAAGGAGAAGCTAAAATTTATGGATGATGCACATAGACCATGCACATAGACATTCTCCCTTTACTCTCCCTGTTATTCCTGTTGAATCATGGCCTGGCCATAGTCTTAATCCATAGTCCCCATATCGCTATCCTCTTATGAAAGATTTGATGTGCAGAGCCAACCAATCAGAGCCAGATAACAACTAGGGAGTCAAATAACCTCAAGCAGTCATAAATGCCCTGAAAATCGAAGTATTCTAAAGCAAATGGTAACTGCAGATCCCTTTAGATCAGACACCATAGCTCCTACAGAGCCTTAATTTGTGGTGCTTTCCAGTTGCAATCTCTCTGCTTCTTGCTGCCTTGCTCTTTTTTATTTCTCTTTGTTAAAAAAATATTGTTTTAGGCACCATACTTTATACTTATTCGCAATTGAGCTTTAGGCATACAGTTTCCCACCAACAAACCCATCACTTTTCTTCAACAATAGCTGCTTCATTCTTAGTCCTTTGCCAGCATTAGATATCCAGTTTAACAAATATGTGCAGAGATATGGATGTAATAGGTAACGCATCATAGTATACAGGATAAACACCTGTAAATCACTCTCTGCAAGTTGTAGGCCTACATGCAATTTAAATGAAGATGTGTAATGCAACTTATCAATGCATGATTTCCAAGTAAGGAAGCAGAACTGTATTAAAACATGAAATGAATCAAAGTATTAACCAAAAGAAACTGAGGGAGTGCCTATCAAGCAGTGTTTAGGGGCTCTTAGAGCTACTCCCAGTGACAATTAACTGGGGGTGGTTTGATGGTTGACTGTATCATAGTGCTTAGGACACCACTACTACCGCCAACAGTCCTTCAGTGCATGCAGCGATTGGAAGACCTCAGGGTGTCAGGGATCTAACTTAGTCCTTGCACATGCAAACCATACAAATCTGACCATTGAGCTACCTCTTTGGTCCTGCAGCAAAAATTTAAATTTTACAAAAGTAGGTGGCTTTTTTTGGAGGGGGGGTCACACCCGGTAATGCTCAGGGGGTACTTCTGGCTGGATGCTGGGAATTGAATTCGGGTCGGCCTTATGCAAGGCAAACGCCCTACCTGCTGTATCAGCCCAAATGTAGGTGGCTTAACTGAAGAAGAGTTCAAAGCAATAGTTTTGATAATTCATACCTAATTAATAAAAACAATGTCTGATTAGAATAGCAATAAGAAGTATTGGGGGCCAGAAAGAGCACAGCAGTTAAGACAATTTGCATGTGACTGACTCTGGTTTGATCCTTTGTACCACCAAGCACCACAAGGAGTGATCTCTGAACAGAGTCAGGAGTAAGCCCTGAGTATTACTGGGTGTGGCCCAAAACATTACAAACAAATAAAAAGAAGTATGAAAATAATTAAGTGTGGTAACAGTGGAGCTAAAGAACACATTAAGTGAATTAAAAATACAATGGAGGATCTCAATAGAAATTGAAGCTAGTTGAATTAATCTTTGTGCTATAATACATAGCATTGGAAAACAACAAAAGGGATCATTGAAAAAATGAAAAATAAGAAGACAATGTAACAACCAAATTGGACAATATACATAAAAATAACAACATTTGTATCATATGGGCACTAGAAAGATAAGAAATTGGAGATGAAAAACTTATTGAAGAAATAATAGCTGAGAATGTCCTTAACTAACTGAAAAGCTAAGCATTCAAGTTTACAAACAAAAATCACATGAATGGAAAACTGGAGAGATAACTCAAAGGTCAGCGGCTTGTACACTTTATTGGGAGTCCTGCGTTTGATATCTAGTACTGCATGATCCCTGGGCACAGCCAGGAGCAGCTTGGGTGCTGCACTAAGGCAGGTGTAGAACAAGAATAACAACAGCTTAAATAGATTCACCCCAAAATATGCTATCGTGAAAGTGGTAAATAGAATTTTTGCTGTGTACAGGAAACTCAGCTGACAAGACAAGTGTAGATTCAAAGTGAAAATTTTAAAGATAATTCTATGGATAAATGGCAATAAAAAGTTGTAGGTGTTTAAAAAATAAGATAAATTTTCATTTAAAATTATAATAATATATAGGATAAATATCATATAATGATTAATAATTGACTTAATAAGTATGACATAAATTAATATACATGCATCAAACAGTGGGTTAGAACAATAATAAGTTATTCATAAAACTAAATAATGATAGTAATGTAATAATGGGAGGGGATTTCAATACTCCACTTATATTCACAGACAAATCAACTAGACCAGATAAATAAGAGAACAATAGCTTTAAATGAAGGACTAGAGCAGATGGGCTTAATAGATGTTTATAGAACATTTCACTCAAAAGAGCTGAATTTACATTTTTTCAAGTGCACTGAGACATTTTCAAAGATAGACCATATGCTGGGACACCAAACAATTGTCAACAAATTTAAGAAAATTGAAATCATATTAAGTATTCTTTTTCAATGACAATACTATAAAAGTAGAAATGAATCTTGAAAGAGAAAGCTGAAAAAATTTAAACGCTTAGAGACTAGCAACTTGCTTTTTTTGGGGGGGAGTTAGTTTTCGGGCCACACCCAGCAGTGCTCCGTGATTACTCCTGGATCTATATTCAGGAATTACTCCTGGCAGTGCTTTTTAGACCATGTGGGGTGCCTGGGAATGAAACCATGTCAGCTGTGTTCAAGGCAAATGCATTATCCATTATATTATCTCTGTCTCTACTAACTTGCTTATTAATAAACATAGGATCAAAGATATAAATAAAAGCATTGCTGGACTCACTAATTAAAAAATAAATAAATTTTAAAAAAGCATTGTTGGAGACATATTGTAATAAAAATTGAGTTATCTGACACTATGGATCTCAATGAAAGTCATACTTAAAGTGAAGTTAATAAAGCACTCCCCCTGGGAGTAACTAGCAAGCTACTGAGAGTTTCCTGCCAACATGGGACAATCTCCCAAGTTTCCCATGGTGTATTCATATGCTAAAGCCAGTAACAAGCTGGATCTTATCCTCCTGACCCTTAAAGAGCTTCCAATGCGGCATCATTGGGAAGGCTGAGTGGAGAGAGGCTTCTAAAATCTCAGGGATAGGACGAATGGAGAGGTTACTGAACTCGCTCGAGAAATTGACGATCAATGGAATTTCGTGATTCATGCGACTTGTGATACATATGTTTATCTTTGTACTCAAGATACATATATGTATATGCACAAGTACGTATAAACAATACAAAAGGTCAATGAATTAGATATTTTTAAATGCAAAAGTGAATGGAATAAAGTAATTTTAAAATGCAAAAGACCAATGAAATAAAGATTTTTTTTAAAGTTAAACAAAATGGCCAAACTTTAACTATGTTTATAAAGAAAAGAGAGAAATCTAATCGATAAAAAGAAAATAAAGATAATAATTAGAAGATTATCATTTAAATACATAGGATAATTAGAATACTATTACTTCTGTAAATTTAATAATCTGTAAGAAACACATGGTAGAGCTTTTGCCTTGCACATGGCCAACCCAGGTTCAATTCCTCCGTCTCCTCTCTGAAAACCTGGCAAGCTACTGAGAGTATCCCGTCCCCACGGCAGAGCCTGGCAAGCTACCTGTGGGGCATTCGATATGCCAAAAACAGTAACAATAAGCATCACAATGGAGTTGTTACTGGTGCTCGCTCAAACAAATTGATGAACAATTGGACGACAGTGCTAGAGCCCTGCTAAGAAATACATGACTTCTCACCTACAAAGACTAAGCCATGAATTAATAGAAATAGAATGACTAAAGAGTTCAATTACAAATGTAGAATTTGTATAGATACATATACACATATATATTTACATATTTGTAAATGGCAGTAGTGAAAAGTTCTGTGTCATTAGTATTATTATTTTTGGAAGCTCCACCTCAATAATAAAGATGAATAAATAATTGGGATTACATTCAATTTTAAAAGTTTTAGTATAGTGAATGCTTATAGTAGAAAATGAAATGACAACTAATAAATAACTGTACAATCATGCCATACTTATTTGATACAGGTTCAATATTTAAGAATTTCTGAAACTCAACAACAGCAGTAAATCAACATTGGAAGACCTGAGGATTGACTTAAGAGTAGAGTACGTGCCTTTCAGGTGCAATGCTCTGGGTTTGATATTCAGCACTGCAAATAAAAAATAATATAAGAAGTTTCAAATAGATGCTTCTCCAAGTAGGATATACAGATGGCCAAGATGAAAAGATGCTCATTAATATTGGCTGTTAGGATCTGTATGAAGAAGACACTCAAGGATATTGACAATGTGAGGCTGACACCGAAGGACAGTAGATACAAGGGTCAGAAGGATTGTCCCATAGCTGGAAGCCTGCTTCACGAGCGGAGGAGAGAAGGCAGATGGAATGGAGAAGGGATAACTAAAAAAATGACTGGTGGAGGAACCAGTTGGAATGGGAGATGCATGCTGAAAGTAGATAATGGAACAAACATGATGACCTCTCAGTGTCTGTGTTGCAAGCAATAATGCCCAAAAGTAGAGAGAAAGTATGGGGAATATTGTCTGCCATAGAGGCAGGGGGAGAGTGGGAAAGGGGGGGGCATACCCGAGATATTGCAAGATATTAGTGGTGGGGAATGTGCACTGGTGGAGGGATGGGTGTTTGATAATTGTGTGATTGTAACTCTAACATGAAAGTTTGTAACTATCTCACGGTGATTCAGAAAAATTTAAAAGAAGAGATATTGAGATATTGACAATGGACTGATTGCCAAGGGAAAGAAGACAGGAGGTGGAGAGTTGAAGAAAGTAGTTTAAGTGAGGATATTAGATATTTTTAAAATTTATTTTAAAATTTTATATTTTGGGGTTTGGGACCATACTCAGTGGTGCTAAGGGATCACTTCTGGCAATGCTCTGGAGGACATATGTGATCTTGGGGATCAAACATGGGCCAGCCCATACAACAGACGCTTGTGCCCTATGTACCTTCTATGTCTCAAACTCATTTTCTTTAATTTTTAAGAAAATTGTTATACTTATACAATAAAACTAAATTTAATTGAAGTTATTCTTCAAACAATAGAATATAGAAAAAATGTGCATACAGTTAATTATATCAGAATATAAGGTTAGAGGCAGCAAGTCAACTAGAGTTTTCAAAATGTGGTTTCTGAGTTGTCAAATGAAATAGAGAAAGTAAAGTACACCATAGAAACTTGCTTTATTTGACTTGAGTAAAGTATTCAAATGTGTGATCATCTTATTTTACTTTTTTTATTTTATCTTTTATTTATCATTCTGGTGTCATAATTTGCAATACTTTTGGACTCATTGTTTTATAGTATCAAAGGTACTTCAAAGTTATTGATTTAGCACGTCTAAGCTAAGTCACTAAGATTGCCTACATTCCAGAAATGATACATTCACATATGTGCTTACTTGAAGTTTTTGCTGAATGATGGAAATATTGGTACTATTACAAGCCTTCAAATGCTCTCTATATGCTAAACTCTAATAATTTGATCATTTTTACATTGACTTGCTGGAAATTTCAAGAGTCGCCTTTGACCCCTAATTAATGAAATTAAAGTGATTATTTTCTTAATTTCCTGTCAACTTCATCTATTCTGCATTTGAATTCAAGTGACTGTCATGGTAACAGTAGAATGACATATAGCATCAATCACTCAATTTCACTGTCACTGTCATCCCGTTGCTCATCAATTTGAGCGGGCACCAGTAACATCTCTCATTGAGAGACTTTTTGTTACTGTTTTTGGCGTATCCGATACACGTGGGTAGCTTGCCAGGCTCTGCTGCTCGGGCTCGATACTCTCTGTAGCTTGCCGGGCTCTCCAAGAGGGGCGGAGGAATCGAACTCGGGTTGGCTGCGTGAAAGGTGAACGCCCAACTGCTGTGCTATCGCTCCAGCCCATCACTCAGTCTTGCTTTTTCTTACCTTCTTAAAAACATTTCACTTTAATTTCTGTTTATTTCCTCTCATTTTCTAACTCTTATCTGTATCTATCATTAATCTGTTTTCTGTTTTTTATTTTCATTCTTGAGTTTTTTAAATTTACCAGGGGCCAATGCTTTCTTTTGATTTATCACTGTGTAGTCTTGCAAGAATCTTAACAAAGTATAATTCTGCCTTCCCGTTGAATAGTATCATGGTTTCCACACTACAGTCTTATAAATATGCCAATAAAACTTTCCAATCTCCTGATTCAAACTGCTGTGCAAAGCACAGGAAAATTAGGGTTTACTGTTGTTCCTTTTTGAAGATTGTTGTATTTCACCCAGGAGCCATTAAGTCCTTCTATAAGAGATTAGTAACGTATTGTTAAAGGTTGAGCCTTGTGTGCTTGTATATATATGTACACACATATATATGTATATATATATTGGTATAAATTTCCCCCTAAGATTAGTTGCCTTCTACTTTAAACCCAATTGAATGTGGTGTGCTAATCTTGGTATATTAGTGGTGTAAAGTTAAAGAAGGAATCTGGAGTTCCTACCTCCATTGACGATCATGAATCAGGGATGCTGTCTCGTTTGCCAAGGCATCAAAAATTAGATGGGCTGGACACAATGCAGTTTGGAGACGACTGTTGGACTAGAGCTGTTACCAACTAGATTCCACAGGATGTCAAAAGAACGCCTGGCCGCCCACCTACAAGATTGGCAGACTTCTTCACCAAAACCCTGCATGAATGGTTTGATGCTCTTCATGTTCCTGGAGAAAACAGATGCCACTAAGGTACACTAGCACATGACAGGGACAAATGGAAATGTTACTGGCGCTCGCTTGAGCAAATTGAAGAGCAACGGGATGGCAAGTGATACTAGTGAAAGTATGAGATGTCCAGGAGTAGATTCACTTGCGGGTGAGACTCATCCAAGTGTGTACTGAGTGGGAATGAGCATGGTAACAGTTGAGTTCTGGAAGTTTTCAGTTGCCAGAGCTGACTCTGTTGGGTGGGGACGGGCCTCATTTGTCCCCCTCCAGGTCTTCTGGAATGAAACAAACTGGCGCAGGGTCTACAGGCATGTCTATGGCGTATCATTCTGTGCTCTCTTCCAAGAGATTTATTGTTGAGTCTCTGTGTCATGGCTGTTGATGAGATTATATGGCACTGGAGGCGGCTTGTGATGGTGAATGCCAAGTTTCCAAAAAAGGGTGAAGATGAGGGGAGATCATCTATTCCTGGTTCTGTTGAGCATTGGGGCTTACAGTTTTGATATTTGATGATACCAAAAGCTGTCCATCTGATGCTATTTTCAGGGAAAGGGTTTGGAACTGACCAAAAACTATTCTATGGTGGGTGTTTTGCGTTATGTTTTGCAGTTTATTTGATTAGGAAGAGCATGTAACTTGGAGTCAGAGAACCTGATTTCAAAGACTGCCTACTGAGGCACTTATTTGGAGCAATTCTCTCTCTCTCTCTCTCTCTCTCTCTCTCCCTCTCTCTCTCTCTCTCTCTCTGAAATTAGGGCTGAAGAGTTATCACAGTAGGTAAGGCACTTGTCTTGCAGAACATCAGGTCTGAATTTAATACCCGTCATCCAGAATGGTCCCTCAACCCCACCAGGAGACCAGGAGTGATGACTAAGGCAGAGTCAGGAGTAAACCCTGACCATCACCAAGTGTGGTCCAAGAACTAAATAAATTACAAACTATTGAACTGGCTGGTTTTTTAATACATATGTAATTGATTTTGAAATACTCATTTCATGGGACATGAGGGGAGAACAATGGGCTCTCTGGAGGTAAGTGTTGTGTTAGAACATTATATACATGAAATTCTCACTATCTGTAGTGTAAATCTTGACTCCTCAGTAGAAAGAATAGAAATAGATAAAAATAAATTTATTTCTGAAGGTTACAGTAACATTTCTATTCCTCTCAGCCCTGAGATTTTAGCAGCCTCTCCTTATTCATCTTTCCCAATGATTGGAGGCTCTTTCAGGGTCAGTGACATGAGACCTATTGTTACTGCTTTTGGCATATCAGATACGGCACAGGTAGCTTGCCAGGCTATGCCGGTGTAGGCGGGATACTCTCGATAGCTTGCCGGGCTCTCCAAGAAGTATGTATATATCTGTATTTGGGATATGAATACTCCACGGAGAGCTTGCCAGGCTCTCCTGTGCGGGCAGTAAACTCTAGGTAGCTTGTCAGGTTCTCCAAGAGGGAGAACTAGGCTATTAGAACTAGGTTATTAGGCTATTAGATGCGGCCTCATGCTTCCAGGAACTTGGTTTTATAGTCTCTAGATGTTGGCTGTTGGTGGGATTACACGGTGCTGGGGGCAGTTTCTGGGTGTGACTGCCTAGCTAATAGAAAATGGAGAGTCTGGGTGGAAGAGGCCCAGTCCTGATCCAAGCAGCCTTGGAGATCTCGGGCCCAGGTCCTGCACACCTGGGTTCCTCTGCCAGTTCCTTCATGTGTGAGGCTCGTCCAAATGTGTGGAGAGTAGCCTTGAGCATGGCTGTGGCAGGGTTCTGGAGGTCTTCAATTGCTGAGTCTCTGCTCAGGATAGGGTGGGAAACGCAACCCGCCCTCTCTGAGGGGCCCCTGTGGAGACAGCCAGGCACAGGGGCAAGAAACTCTATAATTACATTATAGACTCTATAATGATATTAATTATGAATATTTATCTTTGTCCTTGGGGCCAGAGATAGTCAAATAGATAAGGTTCTTGCTTTGCATGCATCTGACCTGGGTTTGATTCGGAATACCACATATGCCCCTAGAACCTTATCAGGAATGACTCATGCACATATCAGAAGTACCCCTAAGTAATGCTGGGTGTGTTCCATTTTTTTAAAGCCTTGATGAGGAATAACTAATAGTAATATATATTTATTACCTTCATTACCTGGCCTTTGTCTTATTACTTTTAATGTTAACTACTTTGTAAACAGCACCATAAAAATCTTAGAGAAGAATTCATCAAAAAATTCTCTAAATCTCATTCATTTAATATTACATAAAATCCCACATGTTTTAAGCATGGTTAGTGGAATAGGAACTTGTGACTTTTATCTTTGGTTTCACATAGAATAAATTAACTAAAACTGACAAAGTAAAATAGCATTTGCAGAAACATCAATTTTCTATGATCTCTAGTGTGAAACGCTTCATTAAAAAGTATTAAATTATACTTAGGAGCAAAATTAGTGGAGCTATTCAAAATTAAGTAATGAAAAAACATATGATTGCCAATTGTTTCTTGGTTAAAAATGACTAGCTGGTGTAAAATAACAGTATGCAGTTTTCCTTAGCTCCACTATATCTTTTTAGTGAAATGCATGACTACACATTATTAAATTGTTCTTTTATTTTATTGTCTTAAACCACTACAATAGGTAATCAGTTTTCACTGTGGAGTGCAAAGCTACTAATCAATAATTAGTTACCTGCATAGAAAGCTAGCAATCTACAAAATTGCTTCTATGAACTTGAACATTAAACCCAGAGGGAAATATTATATTGTTGAAAGATGCTCATAAAGGCAGTAAAGGTGAGATGTGTTTTTATTTTATTGTTCTTAGTTGCTTAATGTATATCTACCACTGTTTCTAAGTTCATTAAACTGAATTATTTTAGCATGCAAAAATTGTATGTATTTAGATATACAAAATCCCTTTAAACTATTTGCAAATAACTACCTTTGGTGATGACACTACTCATTCATGTGCTATGATAACTCAGAATAAAATAATTTAATGAAGTTTATCAAATTTCATCCTTTTTAGACTAAAGGGACAAAATTTTTAGAATTTAAAAAAACTTCTATTTCCCTTGGACATTTGTTAACTACCTTACTATGTTTCTTTATGTTCCACATATGAGAGAGATCATTTTGTGTTTGTCCTCCTTCTGTCCTAACTTTATTCAGTATACTTTTTAGGCCTATGAAGCAACAAATTCCTTCATTTTGTTTTTTTATAGTCCAGTTACATCCCATTGTGTATATGTGCCATAGTTTCTTTATCTGCTCATTTGTTCTTGGACACCTGGGTTGTTCACAGATTTTGGCTATTGTGAATGGTGCTGCAACAAAAATAGGAGTGTAGATGGCTTTTCTAAACAGAGTTTTTGGTCCTTTGGGGTTGATGCCAAGGAATGGAATTTCTGGTCACATGAAAGCTCAATTATTAGTTTTTTGAGAAGTTTTCCATATCGTCTTCCAAGATGTTTGGACCAGTCAACATTCCCACCAGCATGAATAAGGGTGTGGCTTTTCCCTACAGTGGATGTACGGAACTTGTGGTTTATATTCTTTGCAATTGACATCAATCTCATTGTTGCGAGATAATATCTTCTTTTGGTTTGCATTCCCTTAATGATCAGTGATGCAAAGCACTTTTTCATATATTTTTAGACCATCTGTATGTATACTTTGAGGAAGTTTCTTCTGTTTATACCTTCCCTCCAATATTTTTATGGGGGTGCTTTTTTCGTTTTTCTTGTAAATTTCTGTCATGCTTGATATGTCTTGGATATTAACCTTTTGTTAGATGTGTTATGGGTGAATATTTGTTTGGGGTCATACGTACCACTGGTACTTTGGGCTGAATTCAGGTGATCATATGTGGTGCTAGAGATCAAATCTGTCAGTCACATTAAAGTCAAGTTCCCGGGGCTGGAGTGATAGCACAGCGGATAGGGCATTTACCTTGCGCGCGGCCGACCTGGGTTCGATTCCCAGCATCCCATATGCTTCCCTGAGCACTTCCAGGGGTAATTCCTGAGTGCAGAGCCAGGATGACCCCTGTGCATAACCGGGTGTGACCTAAAAAGCAAAAAAAAAAAAAAAAAAAGTCAAGTTCCCTACCTGCTGTAATACCCCTATGGCTCCTCTTATATTTAAAAACACATAAATGGCATATTTCTGCCTTGAAGGTTTGCCTACATCTAAACCTCAGTTGTGCAATTCCTTTCTTTCATTTTATGGTGCATTTTCTATCTTAAAGATTCACCTGCATCTCAGCATAAAATGTGCTTCTGTTCATCTTTTTCTCCCTTTGGAGAATCTGTCTTCTAGCTTGAACATGCATTTATCTAGCTCTCCTCTACCCCCTTCCTATATTTCTCTGAGTATGCCTACATGGATTTTACTCCCTCTGGAGAAAACCCATCTGGTCTCCTGAGCATGTGTCTCTCTTGCTCTTTCTCTCCCCTCACACTACTCTAAATTTCTCTCTATAAAAACAATTTTCCTTGCAAAAGTAATTAAATTATATAATGTGATAAAAATATTGTTTCCCTGTTTCATTCTATTTTATTACTAGAACCAACTCTATGTTCATTTATACATTTTCATTGGTTATCTCTGTTATCTCTATAGCTAGATATATGATCACCTGCACACTACCAGGAATGATTCCTCAGTTCAGAGCATGGATTCATCCCTGAGCAGGGCTAGTTGCGGGCCTAAAGTACAACAAAAAGTAAATACCAGAGAAAGGATTTGTCAACAAGGTCAAATGTTGCTAGAATCGTCTTCTGATAGAGGGAACATATAGTATCGAGGTACTTAAATAGGAATGTACCTAGTAATTAGGTAAAGTAAAGCATTATGTTTTTATAGTAAAATTCTTTGAGCAGCTATATAGGAAATGTTTTATTTTCTGAAGCCTACATCATTATCTGTCTTTCTCAAGAGTTCAAAATTTGCCCGCTAGACAGTGATATACAGTCATCTACTAGATCGGTTTTCTCAGGCTTTTTATAACCATGACTTGCTTCTGACATTTTTTCCCCCTTCCTGTGACATCCCTGTTTACCAGTTGGTACTCTCAGGCTTTGCCCCTCCTCCCCATTTAGAAGAATTTTAGCTGTCACTGTCACTGTCATAGATTTGCTCGAGCGGGCACCAGTAACATCTCCATTTTGAGACTTGTTGTTACTGTTTTTTTTTTTTTACCACTTAGTAAATTTAGGGGGACAATGTTTGAGGCACACCCAGAGTACTCCAGGAATACTCTGAGCTCTGTCCTTGGGATACCCCCAGCCATGCTCTGAAGATAAAATGGTGCCAGGGATCAAACATCATATGGTGCCAGGGATCTGTTGTATACAAGGTTAGCACTTTAACCACTGTACTATCTCTCTGGTCCACTAGTGAATTTTATTTTTATTTTTTTTAATTTTTTTTTTTTATTTTATCACCATGTGGAAAGTTACAGAGTTCTCAGGTTTATGTCTCAGTTATACCGTATTCAAACACCATCCCTTCACCAGTGCCCATATTCCACCACCAAAATCCCCGGTATACCCCCGCCCCCCACCCCAACTGTATAACTGATGAATTTCACTTAATTTTCTCTTCACCTTGATTACGTTCTATATTTCAACACAAAACTCACTATTGTTGTGGGAGTTATACCCCCAAACAAGATAACCCTATTAAGGAAGCATTTGATAATTAGTTTTCCATTAAAAGATTGTATGTTTTCAGGTTTTAGAAAAGGTCGCGCGGCTGCGTTAGTGGCCGCGTGGCTCGGATGTGTCCCAGTCTCGAATCCTGGAGCCGTGTTAGTTGCTGCTCAGTGTCGCCAGGGCTCCATCTGGAGAAGGTGTGCTGGCTGCACCTCCTCCTTCCGGCTCCCCGGTGTTGTTGGCCCCAATCGGGTCCAGAGCATTTTCCGGGCCGCGTTGCTCACCAGAATGCCTGCTGCTTCTCTGTGGATTGTGGCAAGATGGCGCCGAGGGTGGGTCGAGGGCGCACTAGTGATTTTTAAATATTATTTATTTATTTTGATTTTTAAAAATTTTTATTAGTGAATCACCATGAGGTACAGTTACAAACTTATGAACTTTCATGTTTGTATTTCATTTACATCCCTCCACCAGTGCCCATTCTCCTCCACCAATGTTCCCAGTATCCCTCCTGGCAGGGTGGGGTCGTGGGTGTTGTGGTGGGGGTGTTGTTACAGTTTTTGGCATATTGAATACACCATGGGCAGCTTGCCAGACTCTGCCGTGCGGGCGAGATACTCTCAATAGCTTGCCGGGCTCTCCAAAAGGGGTGGAGGAATCAAGCCCATGTTGCTGCATGCAAGGCAAAGGCCCTACCGCTGTGCTATCACACTGTTAAGAAAAGATGGTGATAGCTAGAGAGATAATACAGTAGGCAGGATGCTTGCTTTGCATGTAGCCATGCTGGGATCCATTTCCAGCATCCCATAAAGTCCTTAGAGCCCTGCCCAGGGTGATCCCCTGAGCACAGAGCAAGGATTAGGCCCTGATCACTGCTAGGTGTGCACTCCCCAAGTAAGATATGGTGAAGTTGAATGAGTAAATAACTATTTTTTTTGTATAGTAAATGACTATACAAAAAAAAGTTATTTTCTCAAAAATTAGCATCTTTAATGGGTATTAAGTTATACCAAAAGTTTACTCTGCCTATGTTGTTCTGAGCATGAGGCATATATCAACTTCATTGATTTGTGTAAAATGAAACATTTTTGTATTCCTCAAATAAATACCAGTTGATCGTGGTTTATTTCCCACTCCCCTGATCCCCCACCAAGCAACAATAGAACTGATCCCTGAGCACAGAGCCAGAAGTAAGCCCTGACACAAATGGGTGTATCCGCAGCCCTCCAAAATAAACAGACTTCTTAATAATCTATATTCTTTATATCCTTCCTTTATTCAGAGATTAAACATAATTTCCTGTGATATTAATGACTCTTAAATTTAAATAAGATTTTTGGCATACCATAGGGGAAATAGAATTCAAGGGAAATTTTGAGAGAATCCACCACAAAAGAAATAATAGATGACAGGACTAAGAGTTCAGAGAGTTTAAAGATGCATTGTATATATGGCAGGTGTTATCATTAAGAGAACAAAGAGTACATAGGAAACTCACTGATTCTGGAATAGTAAAAGTTAATGCAGGGCTGAAGGAAATTAGCAAAGTTTTCAAAAGAGTTAAGATCCAAGATGGGTCAAGTATGGTCAAGAACCGAAGGTTGTAGAAGACAAGGTTTCCTCTTGTCTCTTCTTCATTTAATCTAAGCTCTCGATTACAAAACAAAAATAGGAATTCAAGGTTTAATAAGAAAACACCCTGAGTTTGCTTTTGAATCTACCAATTACTGTCATAATTGATTTTTTGTTTTTCCCTGTAATGTGAAGGCATAGCTTCAGTTCCCTCTAAATCTACCTTCCTAGACTGCTGAATAGAATAAAGCCAGATGGCAGTTGGATTTTGCTCAACAGTGTGCCTGGCCATGATTGTCAAATGAGTCCCATACTACCTTTGAATTCTGCTTTCTTTCTGTCCCATTTTAGTCAACACTTGGATATCTAATACAGTATTGATAACTAATAATGATACTGCATATTGCATATCAGAACTTATTAATTTTATAGCCAGTCTTTCCCACCCTTTTGAGAGAAATAGCCAAAGGTATCCATTCTTTAAAACTCAAGTGCTCAATTCAATCTGAGTATTTTGGTTATTATTTTTGAGAGACAAAATTATATAAAGTGGGGCCTCAGGTATTTCTCTTGAAAATAATTTACAAATAAAAATTAGTTTATACATAGGGATTTGCTTAATATAAGAATAAGATGTTGGAATTAATTTATGGAATTTTATTATAGTTGACATAAAAATTCCAGGCAAAATGATACAAATTAGGAAAGCTATGAGTGTCTCCTTCTGGAATAATCCATGACTCTAATCCTAGAAAGGAATATTTTATACTTAAATAGACTCTTGACAGATCTGCAGAGGAATTACTGAAACAAAACTATTCAAGTCAGAAACTAGTAAAATTGTGTGGTGGTAGAAAATGACATTGCTTTTAGTCTTGATTGTGTTATGTTTCCCATGATGTCACTCTGGAGTGACAATGGGTTTCCAGAATGACACTTGAAAAAAACCTTTTTATTTTTAATTTCAATTCCCTTCTTATATCAGGTTTGATCTAACAAAGAGCATATGTTGATGGTCCAAACACCAATTATACCTGGAAGGTAATTTTTTCTGTCATAGCACTCCTAAAATTTTAAGTATCAACATTGTAAAATTGGCATGGATCATGTAAAAAAGCAGATTTCAACTCTCTGGCCTCTGATTCAGAAGTTTCTTTACTGTTCTTTAATTTTTATTTGTTGAGTTTGTGAATGTGAATATAATATAATTAAATACATAATATAGGATTAAAACAGCACTAATGTTTGCATAGTTGAATTAGGATTTTTGAAGCTAGTGTAAAGGTTATTTGGTGTTTTTACTTTAATATTAGTCATTAATATTAATCAAGTATTATCTCTTGAGTTAGACATGCTGCCACACACTTTGCATCCTATACTTTATCCTTGTTAAACATCAATGGCTCACATTTTTTGCATGATTAAAGTGGGCTTTGAGAAGTGAAATAACTTGCCAGGTTCATAAAAGCTAGCAAGAGTGGCACTTAGCTCTAAAATTCTGGTTTCTCTCGTGCTAGTGTAGAATGTGAGTTCATCAAACTGTTAATAATCTCATTTTCTACACATGCTGCTATTCATGAAATTTGGAGAAATTTCATGATCTCTTCCGTAACTTTATTTTCTCAGGTTAATTATCTTTGTTTTTATTATATACCTTTATTATATGTTATGAGGTTTTTGTGATGACTAAATGCTATGTAATGAAAGATTAAAAATAAAAGCTGAATAAAACTACTATGTACCTATTTCCAAGCTAGGCAGTTCCTTAGTTTCTATAATTGACTCTAGGATAGAACTGCTCTGAGATGTAAAAAACTAATGGTTACATGAAAAACTGCCTTGGGCTTTCACTGCTGTTATATAAAAGAATTATTTACAGACATTATAAAGATAGCATGGGAGGTTTGTCTAGAACAGAATGAATAAACACATTCACTCTCAAGTGTTCACTTTAGGAGAAATAGTTTTGAATAAGGAGGTGGACAAACATCATGTGTCAATATATCATTGATCTAAAGACTAACAATTGACATCAAGTCTATTAAGAGGGAAGACACAGGCCAATCCAATCAGTGAATGATGAAGGCACAAATGCTAGGGCACCTGCTGAAGCAGAAAAAAAAATAAACGGTAGGTTTATATTGCGAATATAATGGTTGTCACATCATACCATGATCTGGCATGTCTTCTGCTCATGCAAATGGTTAAAATAACATTTTATTCCAAACCTCAGCACAAAATAGCCACAGAAATGTCTGTTTCCTAAGCAAGCTTTCTGACCTAAGCGTGAGATGCAGTTGCAGGATCTCAAAGAATCATTCACTTAGTACATAGAAAGCCTTTCTTCATATTTTATAGATACTTATGCAGAGGATATAATATGCATATTTGAAATTTTTATTTTAAAGAATGACTATTATATTTTGTGGTCTGAGAGCTAGTTCCACACGCCTTGTATAGGGGAAATCTGAGTTTTACCAGTGGCACCTTATGTTCCTCTGTGTACTGCTGTGTACTGAGTGGTCCCTGAGCACCACATACTATAACCCCAAAAGAAATAATACCAACAAAATAAAATTGGATTTCAACTTTAAGATTAAATATATCAAGATATTCTCAAGATAAAACATGGCATTTAGTTCAGAGATCAGCAACACATGACCTAGACACAATCTTTCTTGTTGGTTTTTAAATATGCTGATATGTAGATATTCTCATTTATTTATGTCATCTATTGCTGTATTTTGGTCACAGTGCAATTGAATTGTTACAACACAGATCACATATCTACAAAATCTAAAATATCTAGTATTTGGCTCTTTATGAGAAAAGTTTACAGAACCTCTGACTTGATTTGGTAGCACAGTCTTTGGTTAAGTTTAGTTCTTCATTCTTTGACTGGGAAGGGGGAAGAGATAAATTTAGGACATACTAGAACAGAAAAACTGTCATGATCAATAGAGGAATGTGGCAAACTATTTAGGACAATGAGAAAAGAATGTACATGCTTGTGTGACCACTTTTCTTAAGAACCATAAAATATTTAGAGGTCATATGCAGAATGACCATTCATAACCATAGAGTATTTAGAGGTCATAACTATTTCTGAAAGTATCTGCACTTCAAGGGGGTTACAGGGATGAATATTGAAAAGAGGATGTCTCTGAAAAGGATGATGGAAATATGATATTCTGTTGAACTTTAAGACACAAATAAAAATTCAGTTCATACAATTCATTCAACTCTGCAGAAATAAGGCTGACATATAATATTGTTTTAAACACCAAAAACATTGCTCTAAATGAAGACAAAATTGATCCAGACCCCAGGATCTCAACTCTAAAATGATAATTCTGATTAAGAAAGCATATTTTATCTAATAAAAGTCAAAATATATCTTAACTAATAAAATACTTTATTATGACAGTGAGATAAACTTTGTATCTGAAACAGAAGTAATGAGCAGAGGAAACCAATGCAGTTCTCCAAGTTCAGCCAAGTTTTCAGTATGCATTTCCTTACATTGTGCTATGACAGTTTTCTCTGCTTAGAGTATTTGACATTGGCCCCATTCCATCACCATTTTCCTTCATTTGCTAAAAATCAAGCTGGATACATGCTACCTCTTTTTGAAAAACTTCCAAAAGTGTTATATGTCAAGAAATCCAAATTTATCTAAAAACTGTGATTCCAGTGAGAAATATGGGAGAAATTCTAATATAAAATCTAAACTAGATAACAACTGGTTCTATAAAGACTTATGAACAGCAAATATTATTTATTTAAATTGGTGAAGAAGGTGTTCCAGGGATCAAGCCCATATGCAGGACAAGTTCTATACTGCAGTTATGTTTTCAGCCTACAAGTGTGTTTTGGAGTCTTTTCTTTGTTTATTTTTTAAGTGGATAACAAAAAATAATGGAAACCAGAATATTTTATGACAAATAAAAATTATTTTTAAACAAATTGTAGTACCCAGAATTAAAATTTTATAGGAACTTGGCCTGTTTAGCTATTGTCAGTGCCTGTAACTATTAAACTCTGTAACAGAGTTTTAGACTTATATTTTTCTTAGACTTATATTATCTATAAATATGATTTATAGTAAATATAACAAATGAATTCATCTTAATCTTTAAAACAACTTTTATGGTTATTATAAAATTTTGTACCTACGCAATTTTATCATCATCATCATCATCATCATCATCATCCCATTGATCATCGATTTTCTCGAGCAGTCTCAGTAACGTCTCATTCATCCTAGCCCTGAGATTTTAGAAGCCTCTCTTTACTCGTCCTTCCCAATGGTGCCACATTAGAAGCTCTTTCAGGGTCAGGGGAATGAGACCCACCATTGTTACTGGTTTTGGTATATGAATATGCCATGGGGAGTTTGCCAGGCTCTCCCAGGTGGGCAGGAAACTCTCAGTAGCTTACCAGGTTCTTGGAGAGAGAGAACTAGGCAATAAGATGTCTCTGCTTCTGGGAGCTTGCTTTTATAGTTTCTGGATGTTGGCAGTTGATGAGATTACATGGTTTCTGGATGTGACCGCCTAGCTACTGGAAAATGGGGGATCTGGGCAGAAGAGGCCCAGTCCCAATTTGAGCAGGCTTGGAGATCTCATCCCCGGGTCCCACACACCTGCGTTCCTCTGCTGGCTCCATCATGTGTGAGGTTCGTCCATGCATATATTTATTTATATTTTTGTGAATACTGAAATTCAATTTATACTCTAAAATATTTCTATTATTACTTCCATATGTTAGGGCGCAGATCGAGATCTCCCTATAATGACAAAGAGACTCCAGAGACTGCAAACAGCAAGCAGGGTTTATTGTAAGACTGGCTAGTCAGGGTCCAGCAGCCTACGCGGACATGCAGGTCCACCAGGTTGGGCAAAAGACCCCGAGCTTCTTCAAAGTAGATCTTTTATAGGCCTTCTTCACCGGCCGTTATAGCAGAGCCCACGCATTTCATAGGCAATAGATTTGTAATATTACAAACTTTCTTAACCAATCCATTTAAAAGGACATCACTCCTTAGCCTATGGTTTTAGAGATCAGTATTCGTGCCAATATTCATGAATGTCCCGGTTCTGGGGGCAGTCCTGGGTCTTGTGATATGGGTCTTGTTATCTGGTCTGACCACCACCCTTCTTGCGACCCAGGGTGCCTGTATCCAAATTCCTTGCTCAGGGACAGATAGACAAGTTATTCTACAATGCAGGCTCCTGTTAAAAGAGTCTTAAGAAAGCTAAACAGATTCCTGTGGTCTGTCCTGGGCCAGTTCCTCACACCGTACTGTTTTTGCAACCTAACATGTGCAGTAAAATCACAGATATTTCAATTGTCATATACACCTAGAAGCTAACATATTACATAGAACATAATATACTATATTGTTTGTGGAGAGGGGCCTTGAGCATGGCTGTGGCTGGGTTCCAGAGGTCTTAGACTGTGGGGGCTCTGCTTGGGGTGGGGAGGAAAACTCAACCCTCCCCCTCCAAGGGGCCCCGGTGAAGACAGCCAGGCATGGGAGCAAACAATTTAGTTTCATTTATTTCATAAGAAACATGCATTGGAACATACACTTTTTTTCAGAAAGTATATTTTAAAATCCATGGTCTGGGCCTGTACTGAAGTACAGCAGGTCAGGTGTTTGCTTCACACAAGGTTACCCTGGACTTGATCCTTAGCACCCTAATGGTATCCCAACACCCAATTGGAATAATCCCCAAGCAAAGAGCCAGTAGTAAGCTCTGAAAACTGCCAGGCATGCCCCCAAGACAATATAAAATAAAATTAAAATCCACAGTCCACTATTTAGCCATTCACCCATTGGCTATGGTATGAATATCCATTCATTGACTCTGGATAATATATGGATAGATCTGGAGAATATCATGCTGAGTGAAATGAATCAGAGAGAGGGAGAGACACAATGATGTCACTCATTTTGGGGATATATAAAAAATAAACTTGTATGAGAATAATGCCCAAAGACAATGGGAACAGATGGCAGGAGAACTGGTAGGAAGCTTGCCAGTAAAACAGGGGTTAGGGTAAGGAAGGGGACTACTAAGACAAGGGGGAAGTGGTAAATTTGAATGACAACTGGGTGCTGAAAGGATGTAAAGTGATATGCATAATGCACTTTTAGTAGCAGTATTGTAATCCACAGTGCCATAAAGGAAAGTGAAAAAGGAAAAAGTGCCTGCCACAGAGGCAGGAGGGGCAGGGGTGAGGGGAGAAGTAAACTGGGAACATTGGTGGAGGGAAGAGTACACTAGTGAAGAGGTGGGTGTTGGAATATTGTATGCCTAAAACTCAATTATGATTAACTTTGTATCTTGGTAATTCATGATGATTCAAGAAAATGCAATAAAATCCTGTGACTGTGAAATTATATAAACTGTACAAGCCAAGTTTTGTTGTCAAATATGTTACCTGGCATATGACAAGTGCTTAATAAATATGTAATGTTTCAGTTGCAAAATAACACACAGATCAATACAAGGGGAAAACATAAAATGCAGATTTACTTTAAGGTCTATGAGAAATATATAAAAATAATTCCTCTATAATAAAAGAGTAGCGATTTTAGGAAGGAATAGTTGAAAGGTATTTTAAATATTTTCTATTCTACTGTTAATGACATATGAGAGATGATATAAAAACTAGAATTTTGAAACAAGAACCCTGGAACTGACAGAATTTTTTGGAATATAAAAAAAGCTGGTACAGGAGTATAGGGGTTTACTGTGCATAGGCAATCAAGTGCCAGTAAGAATATCTTGGCGAACAAAATTCTCCAAGCTGTTTGGAACTTCGGTGACAGATTGACATTCCAATATTCCAGACCATAGCCAAGAAACTTGCCAACAGCAAAGCAAGTGACAAGTTTTCAGAAAAGTAGCCTCATTTCTGAGATAGGATTCTCCTGTTAGCAAGTGAGACAGATCCCAGCGTCTAGAGTTTATAATGATAAGAGATTAGAACTGAATTTAGTTTTACACCAAAAAATTAAGGCATATGCATTGTTAACGACACTTAACAATGTACCATTAGACCTGAACAAGGTCTAATAATGCAGCAGTAAGATTAAAGCAAGGAGCAAATATAATTTGACATAGATTTATTGTTAATTTTTGATGTTCCTTAAATACGGCTGTTCTTATATGCTTTATACAGCACCACTTAGTGAAGAGACTTTCCTTTTTCCTCTTCATATTACTTGCTCCTTTATCAAGGCTAAGTGATCATATATTTGAGGGTCTGTGTTAGGACTGGAGCGGTAGCATAGCGGGTAGGGCGTTTGCCTTGCACACGGCTGACCTGGGTTTGATTTCTCTGTTCCTCTCGGAGACCCCAGCAAGCTACTGAGAGTATCCTTCCTGCACAGCAGAGCCTGGCAAGCTCCCCGTGGCATATTCAATATGCCCAAAACAGTAGCAACAAGTCTCACAATGGAGACGTTACTGGTGCCTGCTCGAGCAAATCAATGAACAATGGGATGACAGTGACAGTGCGGGATGACAGTGACAGTGTTAGGACATTCAATTCTATTCCATTGATCTGCAGGTCTGTCTTTATTCCAATATCATGCTGTTTTAATTACTACCACTTTGTAGTAAGTTTGAAGTTGGGGAAAGTAATGTATGCCATCTTCTTCTGAAGGATTGCCTTAGCTACTCAGGGGCAGGGGTGAGAACAGGGGGCTATTGTTCCATATTGAAATTCAGAAGTTTTTATTCTACTTTTTTTTTTTTTTTGCTTTTTGGGTCACACCCAGAGATGCTCAGGGATTACTCCTGGCTTTGCACTCAGGAATTACTCCTGGCGGTGCTTGGGGGACCATATGGGATGCCGGGGATCGAACGCGTGCAAGGCAAACGCCCTAACCGCTGTGCTATCGCTCCGGCCCCATTTTATTCTACTTTCTTGAAAAATGTCATGTGTATCCTTATAGAGACTGCATTGATTCTGAACAATGATTTGGAAATTATTGCCATTTTGGTGATATTAATTTTCATAATCCATGAGCAGGTGATGTTTTTCCATTTCCTTATGTCCTCTTACCTCTTACCTCTTGAAGTAGAGTTTTGCAGTTTTCTTGGTATAGGTCTTTCACCCCTTTAATTAATTAAATTAATTAATTAAGCTGATTTCAAGGAATTTGATTTTCTGATGTACAATTGTGACAGGATTTATTTTTACCATTTTTCTCTTTACTATTTATGTATAGGAAAGACATTGGCCTTTGCTTATTAATTTTGTAGACTGACACTTTACTATAAAAATCTATTGTTTCTAAGAGTTTTATTGGTTATTCTCTAGGATTTTCTAAATATAGTCATATGCACATAATGAGAGCTTGACTTTTTTCTTTTTTTAATCCGGATATTCTTGATATCTTTTTCTTGCCTATGTGCTATGGCAAGTATTTCCAGTACTATATTGAATAGAAGTGGCAAGACTAGGCAACTTTGTCTTGTGCCTGATGTTAGAGCAAAGACTTGATTTTCTTCATTGTGTATAAATTTTGCTGTGGACTTATGGGAAGTAGATTTTACTATATTGAGCAAAGTTCCTTTAGTTCACATTTTGTTGAATTTTTAATCATAAACGGGTGCTGGATCTTGTCAAATGATTTCTTTACTTCTACTAATATGATCACATGATTTTTATTTTTTCTTTTATTGCTATCATGCACTATATTGATTGACTTTTGCATGTTAAACCATCCTTGCATCCGTGGGATGAATCTTTCTTGTCTCGATGTGTGATCTTTTAGACGAATATTTTTTTATTCAATTTGCTAGTATTCTGTTGAGGATCTTTGCGTCTGTGTACAACTGTAGATATTGAAATATAGTTTTTCTCTCTCTATTTCTCTCTCTCTCCCCCTTTCTATATTTCTGTATGCTTTTGGTATTAGGGTGATATTTGCATCATAGAATTTGTTTCATAGTGTTTCAGTTAATCTATTTTGACCCTCTATGTCTCTTAATTGATGTGTTTAGACCATTAACATAGAAATTATTGTTATGAAGTTTTGTGCCATATTTCTGTAGAGATTTGGTGTGTTTCTGGGGTTTGTCTTGTCTTAAGGTAGCACCTTCAGTTCTTCTTTTAAAGGTGTTTTTAAGTCTATGAAGTTCCTGAGTTATTGTTTATCTGTGATGTTGTATATTCCTTCAAATCTGAATAAGAGTTTGTCTGGGTAAAGTATTCATGGTGAGGCATTGATTTCATTGATTTTTTTGTTTTTATTTATTTTTTTTAATTTACTATATCCCAGCATTATCTTTGGCCCAGAGTCTCATTTGATAGATCTGCTGTAAATTTTAGAGTCATTCCATTGTGTGTAATCTTTATCTTGCTGCTTTCAATCTTGTATCACTATCTGCAGTTTTCATCATTCTGATTGTCTATGTTTTTGCATCTTTTTATTTAGGTCTCTTTTAGCTGGTACCGCTTGAGGGGTAGCAACTCAAAGAGAAATTAAAAAAAAAGCATATATTCTCTAACTCTTGGAACTTTTCAGCAATTATGTATATTTTTGTTACTTCTTCATTGAGGTTGCTTGCATGACCTTCTGAGACTCTGATGTTATGTTCTTAAATGTATCCATTCATCCCAAGGTTCTCTTTTCTGCCCTCCATTTTTTTAATGACCTTTTCCATCTTCTGTGTTTACCTGGAGATTTTCTGTTTCTCCTCTTAGAGATCACTGATTTCGTCTTTAGATACTGGTACTCTACTGTTGAGGCCTTCTTTTCTTCTTTTTTATTTTTTTTTATTTTTATGAGTCACCGTGAGATAGTTACAAGCTTTCATGTTTGGGTTACAATCACTGAGACCTTCTGTTCACCCACTGAATTTTTCAGTTCTGACATTTTTGCTTGTAGTTTTCTTATTTCCACTCTCATATCTTCTTATGTCTTATTGGCTGCTCATATGTCTTCTTATGTCTTGTTGGTTGCCTTTGTTTCTTGGAGCTCATTAAAGATCCACAACACTTCCTCTCTGAAGTCTTTTCAGAGGGATCACATAGGTGTATATTTCTTGTTGAGACTTCAGGACTTGTATCACTGTCCACTTCTTGCTGTGAGTTCTGCATAGTACCCCATAGTGCTTATGGTAGGCTGGTATGATTCTTATCAATACACTATCAGAGTTCCCCCAACTACAACGCAGGTCTCTGGGGGAACTTGGTATATAGTGGTCTCCTTTTTCCCTATCAAAGGTATTCCCTTCCAAAATGATGTTTCTGTGTAATTGGGTGGTGCTCTTGCACTAATTCAAGGCTTCACTAATTCACTAATTATTTGTCTTGAACTTACTGCTGTTGTGTGATTAGGGTTCTTTTGTTTCTTATTCCTAACCTACATTTGTGGGGCTTTGAGGGAATGTTGTTTGGACTAGGGGCTAATCACCATCGTTCTAAAGTGGTTTAAGTAGCCAGACTGCCCAAGTAAAAGTTCAGTACAAGAGGCCAAGGTGTAGACCTTAAGCAATATGGAGGGGGAGATTAACTGGCAGCTGCGTGCTCCAGAAACTGTGCTCAAATCTGGCCCGTCTGATCTATGGTAGGAGCCAAACATCAGTTCCTTTAGTTAGGGTCTGGTAGGTTCACTCCTGGTGTCTGGGGTCTTCCAAGACCCACTGTGTTGCTAATAAATGGCTTGGGTCCTGATGAGTTGCACTGGTTTATTTCTGGTTCTGCCAAGCCATTCATGAGTAAAGGGGAGTTTGGATGGGTGCCTGCGTTTGGCTGCCTTCTCAGCAAACTACCGCCATCATTTTTCAAACTACCAATGTGATAGTCACTGAGTTGGGAAAAATATATAGATAGATGTAGAATAGCAAGAGAGTCTCTTGCTATGACGCCTGGCTATATTCCCCGGGGCCCCTTGGAGTGGATGGGCTCCAGCTTCCCTCCCCACCCCGAGCAGAGCTCCCGGCGGCCAAAGACCACCAGAACCTAGCCACAGCCATGCTCAAGGCCCCTCTCCACACGTTTGGACAAGCCTCACGCATGAAGGTACCGGCAGAGGAACCCGGGTGTGTGTAATCCCATTAACGGCCAACATCCAGAGACTTAAAAGCGAGCTCCCAGAAGCGATATCTTATAACCTACTTCTCCCTCTGGGAGAAACTAGCAAACTACTGAGAGTTTCCTGCCCACATGGGACAGCCTCACAAGCTTCCCATGGTGTATCCATATGCCAAAGCCAGTAACAGCTGGATCTCATTCCCCTGACCCTGAAAGAGCCTCCAATGTGGCATCGTTGGGAAGGCCAGGTAGAGGGAGGCTTCTAAAATCGCAGGGATAGGATAAATGAAGAGGTTACTGAGACTGCTCGAGAAATTTGACAATCAACGGATTTCGTGATTTGTGATTCGTGATTGTCCTTTCAGCCTTGCCACAGGGAACTTAGTTTACCTTAAAGCAATGTCCTTTCTGTATGGACATAGGAAGACAGCTAATATTATGCTTTGTAACTTGGGAGTTGATTGACCACAATAATATTTACTCCTGGGCATCTGCTTTCTCCACTCAGTTGCCCTTAGTTCCTAGCACCACAAAAGAGGGTCCCGACAGAGGGACTGAATGGATCCAGGGCAAGCTGTGAGCTACCCTGGTATTGAAATGGGCCAAGCCAAAGTACCACAATACTCAACTGTAAGTTGAGAACATGGTCCTAGACAAATACTATCATGATCCAAAAGTAAAGACGAGACTAGGTCCCTGATGTGGTTAGGAAGACTAAGCTGGCTTGAGGACTCTGGTCTGTAATATATAGTGAATGTCCTCAGGAAGGGCTGGAGTGATAGTGCAGCAGGTAGGGCATTCTCCTTGCATGCGGCTGACCCGAGTTTGATTCTCCACCCCTCTCAGAGAGCCCGACAAGCTACCGAGAGTATCGCACCCGCACAGCAGAGCTGGCAAGCTACCAGTAGCATATTTGACATGCCAAAAAAAGTAACAAATCTAACAATGGAGACATTACTGGTGCCCGCTCAAGCAAATAGATGAGCAATGGCATGACAGTGACATTGACAGCACTCAGGAAGAACCAAACTTTAAGTTTGATATATCTCTTACTGTGCTCATACAGAATGACATTGCTAGAAATATTAGAAGTAAATTTACTATAACTATTTAAGTGATTACTAGCTGAGGAAAGAAGAAAGTGACACACCCTGGAGGGTCCCGCCCTTAAGTGGATCTCTTAGTAATCTGGAGTAATCTCCTTAATGAGATTTTGTTCATCTCCTGGAGGAGTGGTTTTAGCCCTCTTTGTTGATTTGTTAATGTTCAACCCACCTTTGTGTCATCACCCTACGCAATTGCTATATAAACTAAGACTGTAAGAGAGTAGAGGGAGAAGACATAGAAGCAGAGCACAAGGCGAAAGAGAATCAGGGAGTCATTGGAGCCAGAAGTAGGGGAAAGAAAGAGCACAAAGTGAGAGAGAGTCAGAGTCACAAGTAGTGGTCAGAGTCAGAAGTAAAGGTGAGAATCAGAGTAAGGGTCGGAATCAGAAGTAAGAGTCATAGTTACTAAAATACTAAAATACAGAAACCCAAAACCGAGAGGACGCTAAGTGTGGTCACTCGACCTCATACTTCTTCATTCTCAGCAATGGAAAACAAATTATCTAATGCTTCCTTTTCAGCAGGTCCGACTTTTGGGGAGAGACTCTCCAAACAATAATAGTGAGTTTTGTTGAAATATTGAATGCAATCAAAGTAAAAGTAAAGTGAAATTTATTAGTTACACAGGCGGGGGGGCTAAGGGTGGGGGGGCTAGGGGCGTGGGGGGGCTAGGGGTGTGGGGGTGCGGGGTGGAGCTATACTGGGATTCTTGGTGGTGGAATATGTGCACTGGTGAAGGGATGGGTGTTCGAGCATTGTATAATTGAGACTTAAACCTGAAAACTTTGTAACTTTCCACATGGTGACTCAATAGAAAAAAATTAAAAAAAAGAAAAAAAAGAAAGTACAAAAAAAAAAGAAGTAAGAGTCAGAGACAGAAGTGAGAGTGAGTGTGGCTACAGAGAGAGCAGAAGGGCTCTAGAGACTGAAGCAGAAGGGCTCCGGAGGGAGAGATCCGGAAGAGAGATCCGGAAGACCAGAGGAGAGATGACAGAGACAGAGAGAGGTCGGAAGAAATCAAAGGAGAGACTACAGAGACAGAATGAGAGACGAGAATACAAACAGAAAAGAGCACAGCTGCACACACAGAAGCAGAGCACAAGGAGGAGCCATCCCGATCCAGTCCATACACAGTGGCTCGAGAGCACCAAAAGTGAGTGGGAAGAGAGAGAGAGAGAGAGAGAGAGAGAGAGAGAGAGAGAGAGAGAGAGAGAGCGCCACCCTGAGAGCCCTCGAACAACACACGCACATCACCCTTTCCGCATGCACGTTTGTATTTTTTATGTATAAAGATAGGTAAAGGTATATATAAAGACAGATATAGATAGATATAGATATATAGATATAGAATCATCTCTCCCAAGATAGTATAAGACTGTGCCATCAAACTACAGGTTTAGGAAAATGTACACACATGATTTGTAGCACATTATTTATTCATGTTACATTGCAATAATTTTTAAATTCATAAATACATAAACAAATAAATTAAATTTAGGGCCACTTCACCATGAAGTTATGTGCACAACAGATTCTACAACAGTTCAAGATATTAGTAAGTTTAAGGAGGACCAATCAGAGGTATATTTTTGAAATACTATTTTTCTGAAATATTTGAATTATTAAATAAGTATTTTTAAACTGAAAATGAAGCTAATAACTCTGAGTTGAAGTCTTAGCAAGAATCATAGAAATGTTTAATGCATTATTAAAGGGTTGCTTACCTTATATCCTTGAATTTTTCATTCTCTAATTATAAAAATCTTATAGTATATTATTCTATAATTATTAAAAACATTAATTATTGTATAATTAAAATTCCCTGCAATTTTTTACATTATTGCTTATTTATGGTTTGCTCTTGTGTGCAGAGCAAACACACAAGACTCACAATGGTTGATGATAATATTTAGATGTTTAGGAATTTAGCAAACCAGTAGTTACATATGCATTATAAATAAAATTATAAAAATATATTAATTATATTGAAACTTAAATTGGTTTCAATTTTATTCTGTTTGAAGGTAAAAAATAGTGAATTATGATGCAGCTCCATCAGTTATGAATGAATTACAACAAACAATCTAGTTATGGGTACAAATGTTATTTATTTTAGTGACCTAATTTTGGCCCCCAAATTCATGGTTCATGAATATAATCTGAGTAAAGAAAAACAGAATAGGAAAAGTGATTAAATAATCAATTACAAAGACAAAACATTCTATTTTTAAGCTTTAATAAAAATATAAATATTGCTGAGTAACAGCTAAAGAATATAGTTTGAAATATTGGGTATTAGTAGTTAAGATATAAGAGTAGAGGTCAAAGAAATAGTATAGTAGGTAAGGCGCTAGACTTGCTACATGTATGTGACTGACCTGCACTTGGTTCCCAGAATCACCAAAAGTGATCCCTGAGCACAGATCCAGGAGTAAGCAATAAGTGTCACACCTATGAGTATGACAAAAAAAACAAAAATCAAAACAAAAAACAAAAGCAAAACCAACCCAAAAAACTGAGAATAACCTAAACTAAGCAGCATATTTCAAAGACATTAAACATATTTGTGTTAGAAGCGCAGAAGATACAAATCTGAATATGGCATTTATTCAAGTCCTCAGAACACTTCTATTGAATTAAGAAGGAAATCACGTACATTCTGCAATATAGCTAATAAGATAAGAATAACATTACAAAAAATGTTTTTTTAATCCCTGAAAGTCTCACTTTAGTCTTCCTAAACTAATAACAAAATATTTGTGAATAAAAATTATTTTATAATCTGAAAACAATGCTGATTCTTCTGGAATCAGAAGATAAAGTAGAACAATCCTTATTCACTTAGTTGGCAAAAAGCTACAATGGCACTTTGTAATTTGGGAAACTTTACATAGATGATTTTCGTCTGAAAATAAAAGGGACATTCTGCTGCAAAAATTGTATATTATAAGATGATTATCTATTTTTCTTGCTGGGAATTATTTAGTCAAGTTGCTTCTAAAATTGACTATGTGCTAGATGTACAAAAAGTAAAGAAAGATTGAATATGTACATATACGTATATATATATATATATATATATATATAAAGCAATACATTGTTAATCTCTTTTCCCTATTTTTTGATGAGGCTTTTCTTTCTTAAGGTTTACAGGTGATTTACATATCTTGAAAATTAACCCTTTGTCAGATGGCTGGTGGGGAAATATTTTCCCCCAGTCTGTGGCTTTTCTTTTGGTTCTCTTTATCATTTATTTTTTGGTGCAGAAATTCTTAATTCAATGTAGTTCAATTTATCTTTGATTCTGTTTGTTTGCTCAGTAGCATGGAATCATTGAAGATACCTCTAGTTTCAAAGTAACAAAAGATTTTGCTTATGTTTTTCTTAATATAATTTATATGTTTAGGTTTGATATTGATGTCTTTAATCCATTTTGCACTGACTTTTGTGTATAATGTGAAATAGTTGTTTTATTTCATTTTCTTACATGTTTGAACAGTTTTCCCAGAACCATTTTTGAAGGGACTGTCCTTCGCCATTTTATTCTCCTAACTGCTTTGTGGAAGATTAGCTGTATGTAGACTCGAGGATATCTTCCTTTGGGATCTCAAGTCTATTTCATGGTCTATCTTTAATTCTGTAACACACTGTTTTATTATTACAGCTTTAGGGTATAATTTTTGGTGAGGAAGGAGAGGATTCTCATATCCTTGTGTTTTTTAAAAAAAATTAGTATTTATTAGACTATTTTTTATTTTTCGAAATAGTTATTAGACTATTTGAGGGAATTTTATTATAAATTTCATCAGTCATTGTACTGTATGTTTTTAAAATGTCGAGGACATTTTTATGGGGTATGTATTTAATTTGTCTAGTGCTTTGGGTAGGAGTGTCATTTTGATAACATTTATCTTTTAGGTACATGAGGCATCTTCAGTGGTCTAATACCAGTGGAGAAGCAAATGGAAACAAAATTTACAAATGGGACTACATCAAATTGAGAAGCTTCTGCACTGCAAAGGAAGAAATGACCAGACAGTCCACATACTGGGAGCAAATATTAAACCAACGCCAATCTGACAAAGATTTCATTTCAAAGAAATATAAGACACTGGTAAACCTTAATGAGAAAAACAACCCCATCAAAATTAGGGAAACGATATGAACAAAAGCTTCCTTGAAGAGAAAGACGACCAAAAAAAAAAAAGAGAGAAATATGACCAAGAAGATATATATATGTATATATATGCACATATATATGTATATATATCTTCAAAATATACTTTATATCACTAATCATCAGGGAAGTGCAAATTAAAACAACATTGAGATTTCACCTTATACCAGAGAAACTAGCACATATCACAAAGAATGAAAACAACCAGTGTTGGCATAGATGTGGTGGAAAGGGAACACTCACCAACTGCTGCTGCAAATGCTGATGGCTTAAATCTTTCTGGAAAAAGTAATATGGGGACTGGAGCGATAGCACAGAGGGTAGGGCGTTTGCCTTGCATGCAGCCTACCCGGGTTTGATTCCCGCATCCCAGGTCCTTCCCCAAGCACCGCCAGGAGTGATTCCTGAGTGCAGAGCCAGAAGTCAGCCCTGAGCATCGCTGGGTGTGATCCAAAAAAGCCAAAAAAAATAAAAAAGTAATATGGATACTTCTCAAAAAAGTAATAATTTAACTTCCATATGACCCAGCAATCCCACGTCTGGATATCTACTAGAACTACCAAGATCCAAAAAAAAACTACTCAGAGGAGACATTCATTGCTCTATTATTCATAATACTACCCAGCCACCGCCATGCTCCAGACTGCTTTCCAGACACAGCATAAGACATTTAATATCCATTTTCCATAATTTTTCACACCATATTTGATGGGCTTCAAATTTGGTGTGAACCAATGGGAACACCTGTAAGGGTGATTGGAGGCCGCCCTAAAAGCCTCCATCCCTCTCAGAAGGTCTGGCAAGCTACCGAGTACCCCACCCGCACAGCAGAGCCTGATAAGCTACCCGTGTCATGTTCGATATGCCAAAAACAGTAATAATAACAGTAATAACATAATACCCCATATCTGAAAAATTCCGATTAAAGAATAAAGAAACTACGGGTTATGTATGCAATTGAATACTGCTCAGCTATAAGAAAAGACGAAATCATGCAATTTTTCACTATGAAACCGGAGGGTATCATGCTGAGTGAATTCAGCCAGAATGGGAGACAGGTACAGAACTATCTCTCTCATATGTGGGATATAAACATCTATACAATCAAAGCAGCAAATGACTCAAAGCAACAGAATCTAAGAACGGGTCTACATAGTGGAGCTCACCAGGGCAGTGATACTGGAGAATGGAATGATGATGGTGGGGGGCAGGAGTGCGAGACTCTGAGACAAGGGAGGAGGGAAATGGGCACTATGGTGGTTACTCTGAAATGGCAATGCTGGATGTATGTCAGTATTGTAAAACTGCAAATAATGGTGACTTAAAATTTAAAAGTAACACATTGTTATAAATATTTTAAGTCACTGTCACTGTCCTCCCGTTGTTCATCGATTTGTTCGAGTGGGCACCAGTAACGTCTTTCAATGTGAGACTTATTGTTACTGTTTTTGGCATATCCAATACACCACGGGTAGCTTGCCAGGCTCTCTGAGAGAGGCTGAGGAATCGAACACGGGTCGGCTGCGTGAAAGGGAATGCCCTACCGCTGTGCTATCGCTCCAGCCCCAAATATTTTAAGTATCTGGATTTAAAACTATTTTAGGGTTAGAGGTTAACTTATGAATAACATGCACAAAGTTACCACAGGAGATAAATATAAATAATGAATTGCTGGTAATCCACAAAAGAATATATACTAATTTGTGATTATAAACAGAATTTCCAAATATGAGATTAATTTAATCATCAGTTGACAGTCTGTATTTTAAAGAATTTTACTATGCTAGATATGGCATAGATATGGCAGTTGAATTGTTTTCCTTGAATTGAGAGTCATATCTAGCATAGTAAAAACACTTATGTATATGATGAATGAATTAATGAACACAAAAGTGAATGATATAATTCCTATCACTGCATGGTTCTCCTACTATCACCTCATATTATCGTTGAGCATAGAACAGAAGTAGTAAGTCCACTTCTGTTGCTGGGTATGACCTAAAAAGAAAAAAAACTTAATTTTAAGGATGTGATATAAAGTAGAACAATGTTCCATAATTGTCAGAAACCTTAATTCTGGGAATGACATTTTACATTTTAAATGATATAATTGATTAGTTAGTATATAAAGAATTCTATATTGGATTCATATTAATTTAAAATAGTTTAAATGTGTCATAAATGAACAGTGACCGTGCATTTAGTCTGGGGATTATCTGATCGAATTCCAGTTTTCATCTGCGAAATTTATCAGAAGAGTAAAGACTTGGAAGTAAGTCAGAAATAAGTCTTTCACTATGATTTGCTTAATTTTGTTCCAGAGAATTATTAATTCTCTAAATTAGAAATTAATAATTATTAATTAGTGATCACTAATTAATAATTAGTTAATGAGGGCAAAGTGTCATAGTATTGGGGCTGGAGTGGTAGCAAAGTGGGTAGGGTGTTTGTCTTGCATGCAGCCGACCTGGGTTTGATTCCCAGCATCCTATATGGTCCCCTGAGCACCACAAGGAGTAATTCCTGAGTGCAGAGACAGGAGTCAGACTTAAGCATCACCGGGTGTGACCCAAAAAGAAAAAAAAAAAAAAGAAAAAAAAGTGTCACAGTATCTAAGTGTCACAATATCTTTGGTCCTACACTCACAGTGTTACTTTGTGGCATTCTTTGATAGGCTCACTGGCAATTGATCACTTATTGTTGGTTTAGGACATTGTGGGTCAAATAAAGCAATATTATAGTCTAATGTTAGCAGGCAGAGTCTCTTGCCCCCACTCCTGGCTGTCTTCACTGGGGCTCCTCCGAGGGGAGCGGGTTGAGTTTCCCTCCCCACCATGAGCAGATCCCCAGCAGCCAAAGACCTCCGGAACCCAGCCACAACCATGCTCAAGGCCACTCTCCACATACTCGGATGAGCCTCACACATGAAGGAACCAGCAGAGGAACCAGCATGACCCAGAGATGAGATCTCCAAGCCTGTTTGGATCAGGACTGGGCTTCCTCTACCCAGATCTCCATTTTCCAGTAGCTAGGCAGTCACACCCACAAACTGCCCCTGGTGCCATGTAATCTCATCAAGGGCCAAGATCCAGAGACTGTAAAACAAAGCTCCCGGAAGCAAGCAGCTGCATTTGCTGCCTTGTGACCTCTTATTGTCTAGTTCTCCCTGTTGGAGAACCGGGCAAGCTACCAAGAGCGTCCTGCCGATATAGCAGAGCCTGGCAAGCTCCCTGTGGCATATTCAATATGCCAAAAACAGTAACAATGATGGGTCTCATTCCCCTCACTCTGAAAGAGCCCCTAATTGCGGCACCATTGAGAAGAACAAATAAAGAGAGGCTGCTAAAATATCAGGGCTAGGATGAATGGAGACGTTATACCACCCACTCGAGCAAATTGATGAACAACGGGATGACAGTGATACAGTGACAGTGAATTTTATTTCATTAAGAAACTTGAAGAGGTATTAGACATCCTTTATTTTTTACTTCTTTAAAAAGCAACATAAAAAATCTAAGTCAAACATATAAGAAAGCATATTGATCAATTTTAAGTACATAATATTTAAAAAATGATCTCTGAACCAAATTATAGTGAAATTATCTATTTTTCTTTATTGAGGTATCATGATTTATAATAGTATTAAAATTGTATAGCTCCGTCCCCAGCTTCAGTGCTGATGTCTTTCCACTAATCTATGTTCTTCCTTTCTTCACTTTTTCACTGTCATTATAATTTGCTACTCCTTTGCTTTCCTTTTTTTTTCTTAAATTTCTTTTCTCTTTTCTGCACAACCATTATAAATGCATTCCATTACAATCTCCAGGTTTTCTTTCTTTACCACAGTAACCGCTGTATCTGAGTAGGAATGTCAGCTCTTGGCCAGATTTTGCCATTAGCCTCTCCCAAAAGAGAAAATACATGCTTTGTGAGTGAGTGATTGTGGTATGCAACACCAAATTGACTTTTACGCAAGGTTTCTTTCTTTTAAAACCTTCTAGAAGAATGAACTTATCCATAAACTTTTCACAGAATCAAGATCACATTCATTATCTGAAAATTATTCCTGTTAGAGCTTTGTTGAATCTCAGCTGTGAAAAGTCTGCTGATTGTCATTTATCAGCTTCCCTAGTCAGCTGGCTCAACTGTTTAAACTTTTTGTGTGGTTTTAAAATGTCCCTTAAAATGCTCTCTCTCTCTCTCTCTCTCTCTCTCTGTCTTTCTCTCTCTCCATTTTATTTATCATTTAGAACACTCTTCCTCTATTTGCTTAGCTGGCTACATTTTTTTTTCCCTAATGAATCACTGCGAGGTACATTTAGAGACTTACAAACTGTCGTGCTTACATTTCAGTAATACAATGGATGAGTACCCATCTCTCCACCAGTGCCCATTCCCCACCACCAATATTCCCAGTATCCCTCCCACAACCCCTAGCCCTCACCTGTCTCTTCCCTTTTACTCTCTCCCTCCTTTTGCGTGTTATGGTCTGCAATTAAGTGGTATTAAGTGGCTATCATGTCCGGCCTATAGTCTACTTTCAGTATGCATCTCCCTTCCTGAGCAAGCCCACTAAGCATTCTTTCTTTGGTGGTCCCTTTTCTATTTCAGCTGCCTTTTCCCCCAGTATGTGAGGTGCGCTTCCAAGCCAAGGAGCAATCTTCCTGGTCTTTATCTCTACTATCCTTGGGTGTTAGTCTCCCATTATGTTACTTTATATTCCACAAATGAGTGCAGTCCTTCTATGTCTATCCCTCTCTTTCTGACTCATTTAACTTATTAGCTGGCTACTTGAGAGAGATAAAGTGAGAAAACTTTACCTGCCCTTATCCTCCCTGGAGCTTTATATGCCTGACAATGATGGAGGACTTATCCAAACCTGAGTACCAGTGATCTCAAGCTTCATTTCCACTTGATGCCCACAGTTCTGCCCACCATCTTGGGAAGGGTGATCATGCCCCATAGGTGTGTGTCCTCAAGGCTTCTCCACTGGTTGCTTATTCTTGGCCTCCTGCAGGCACATCCGGAGGGACGCTATTTCCTCCCCAGACTGAGGCACCAGGGACATCTCTCCAGCAAGGCACCGTGCAGCCAGGTTAGCTAACCTGCACTATTAAGCTACTGGGGCTGTGATCGTGTAAAGGGCATGCTGCCTTGTCATCCTCACTTCCTCCATCTCGTTGTCTAATTAGAAAGGCTCAGAGATCATTTTATTTAGGTACGTGGTGAACTCCCACTTGTGTATTGCCAGCCAAATGGCTCCTGAGAATGCAGTCTTTCAGATAATTCCAGTTCACAACAATTGAGAGGACTCCAATAAATACCAAATGGAAAAAAAACTAGATCTCTCCACTATAGCTAACCTAATTCCTTACTCACAGTAAGAAGTATTTGTTACTCACAGTAATAAAGTACATTCATGTTCTTACATTTGGAGATAGTTCTTATGCTATAAAGAAGTAACTAGAAGGCAGGGATGTAATAATTACATTTTTCTTTTAAAAGGAAAACACGCTTTCATTAAAGTCTTACCATGTTCTTCTTTCCTTTCTGTTCAGCTATGCTCCTCTGTGCTTAGGGCTTATTCCTGGCTCTGTACTAATGCATCACTCCCGAAGGTGCTAGGCAGATAATATATACTGCTGGGGATCTACCCAGCTAGGCCTTGTTCAAAGCAAGTGTCTCACCTGGTGCATCCTCTTGGCCTGTGATGTATTTCCTTTTATCATCATATGCTTTTGAGGTTCTGTGGATGAAAATCAGAGACTTGTATGCACAGATTTCATTGTGTTTACTCTAGTGCTGAACAACATCGAAGACTCCAATCACTGTATCACTGTCGTCCCGTTGCTCATCAATTTTCTTGAGCGGGCACCAGCAACGTCTCCATTGTGAGACTTGTTGTTACTGTTTTGGCATATCGAATATGCAATGGGTAGCTTGCCAGGCCCTGCCTTATTTATTTTTCCTATTGTCTGCTTAGCTTAGATTTAATTTGCACTTTTATTCACTTTTCTTTTTCAATGTGGAGACTTTTCTCTCATAAATAGGCATTGAAAGCTATACATTTCTCAATACTCCTTTTGCAGATTCCTTCAAATTCTAGTGTACTATTTTCACATTCATTCATCAATATATTTCCTAACTTTCTTGTATTTCCATGGGCCTGTGTATTATTTGCAATTTTGCAAGTAGAAAGGTTAATTTTCTTTATTTTATTTTATTAGCACAGCGGTTGGGCTTTTGCCTTTCACTCGGCCAACCCCAGTTTGATTCCTCCGCCCCTCTCGAAGAGCCTGGCAAGCTACTGAGAGTATGGAGCTCGCACGGCAGAGCCTGGCAAGCTACCCATGTGTATTGGATATGCTAAAAACAGTAACAATAAGTCTCTCAATGAGAGATGTTACTGGTGCCTGCTCGAACAAATTGATGAGCAATGGGATGACAGTGACAGTGACTATTAACTTTTTTATTAGTGAATCACCGTGAGGCATAATTACAGACTTACAAGCTTTTGTGCTTGTGTTTCAGTCATACAATGATCGAGTACACATCACTCAACCAGTGCCCACTAACCACCACCAATGGTCCCAGCATTCCTCCCACCAACCCCACCCCATCCTCCTGCCACCCCACCCCACCCCACTTCTGTGGCAGGGCATTCCCTTTTGCTCTCTCTCTCCTTTTCGGTGCTGTGATTTGCAATACAGGCATTAAGTGGACATAGTGTTCGGTCTATAGTCTACTTTCAGCACACATCTCCCATTTCAAGTGGACCCTCCTTGCACCCTTTACTTGGTCGTCCCTTCTCTATCTGAGCTGACTTATCCCCCAGTATTTGAGGCCCGCTTCAAAGCTGTGGAATAATCCTTTTGGTACTTATCTCTACTGTTCTTGGGTGTTAGTCTCCCATTCTGCTGCTTTATATTCCACAAATGAGTGCAATCTTTCTATGTCTCTTCCACTCTTTCTGAGTGATTTCACTTAACATGATACTTTCCCTGTCGATACACCTATATGCAAATTTTATGACTCATTCATCTATTCAAACAGCTGCATAGGATTTCATTGTGTTGATATACCAAAATTTCTTTAACTAGCCATCTGTTCTTGGACACCAGGGTTTTTTCCAGATTCTGGCTATTGTAAGCAGTGCTGCAATGAACATATAAGAGCAGATGTCATTTCTACTATACTTTTTTGCATCTCTGGGATATAATCCCAGAAATGGTATGGCTAGGTCAAATGGGAGCTCAATTTCTAATTTTTTTGAGAAGCATCCATACTGTTTTCCAAAAGGGCTGAGCCAGTCGGCATCCCCACCAGAAATTTAGGAGGGTTCCTTTCTCCCCACTTCCACGCAAACACTGGTTGCTTTTGTTCTTTTGAATGTGGGCCACGCTCTGTGATGTAAGATGATATCTCATTGTTGTTTTAATCTGCATCTCCCTGATGATTAGTGACGACAAGCATTTTTTGATGTGCCTTTTGCCCATTTGGATTTCTTCTTTGAGAAAGTTTCTGTTTATTTCATCACCCCATTTTCTAATTGGGTTGGATGTTTTATTTTTGTAGAGTTCAATCAGTGCCTTGTAAATCCTTGATATCAACCCCTTATCAGATGGGTATTGGGTGAATGTCCTTTTCCATTCTGTAGATTGTCTTTGTATTCTGGTCACTGTATCTTTTGAGGTGCAGAAGCTTCTCAGTGTAAGATAGTCAGTCCCATTTGTTTATCTCTGTTTCACCTTGCTTGGCCAGTGGAATGTCATCTCTGAAGATACCTTTATTTTTTATTATTTTTTTTTACACACACTTTATTTTTTATTTTTTTTTTTTTGCTTTTTGGGTCACACCCAGCGATGCTCATGGGTTACTCCTGGCTCTGCACTCAGGAATTACTCCTGGCAGTGCTCAGGGGACCATATGGGATGCCGGGGATCGAACCCGGGTCGGCCGCGTGCAAGGCAAACGCCCGACCCGCTGTGCTATCGCTCCGGCCCCTGAAGATACCTTTAGCTTCAATGTCGTGGAGGATTTTGCTGACCATGTCTTCAACGCACCTGATGGATTCTGGTCTGATGTTGAGGTCTTTAATCCATTTTGATCTGACTTTTGTGCATGGTGTTAGGTATAAGTCTGAGCCCCCTTTTTTTTTTTTGCATTTAGCTGTCCAGTTTTGCCAGAACCATTTGTTAAAGAGACTTTCCTTGCTCCATTTCACATTTCTTGCTCCCTTATCAAAGATTAGATCATCATATATTTGAGGGTGTGTGTCAGGATATTCTTCCCTGTTCCATTGATCTGCAACTCTGTTTTGTTCCAATACCATGCTGTTTTAATTATTACCGCTTTGTAGTAGAGTTTGAGGTTGGGGAAAGTCATGCCTCCCATCTTCTTTTTCCCAAGAATTGCTTTAGCTATTCCTGGGGGTTTGTTTCCCATATGAATTTCAGGAGTGTTTGATCCATTTCTTTGAAGAATGTCATGGGTATCCTTACAGGTATTGCATTGAATCTGTATAATGCTTCGGGTATAGTATTACCATTTTGACAATGTTAATTCTCCCAATCCATGAGCAAGGGATATCTTTCCATTTCCTCATGTCCTCTTTTATTTTATGAAGTAGCGTTTTGTAGTTTTCTTTGTACAGGTTCTTTACCTTCTTAGTTAAGTTGATGCCGATTTACTGGATTTTCTGAGGCATGATTTTGAATGGGATTGATTTTTTCATGTCACTTTCTTCTCTTTTATCATTATTTGCATATAGGACAACCATGGACTTTTGGATATTTCTTTTATAGCCTGCGACTTTACTATACAAGTCTATTGTTTCTAGGAGTTTCTTGGTAGAGGCTTTAGGGCTTTCTAAATATAGAATCATGTCATCTGCGAATAATGAGAGTTTGATTTCTTCCTTTTGTATCTGGATGTCCTTAATATTTTTTTCTTGCCTAATTGCTATTGCAAGTTCTTTCAGTATTATGTTGAACAGAAGTGGTAAGAGTGGGTATCCTTGTCTTGTTCCTGATCTTAGGGGGAAGGCTCTTAGTTTTCTCCACTGAAGGTAATGCTTGCCATAGGTTTGTGGTAGATGGCTTTGAATATATTGAGGAAAGTTCCTTCAAAACCCATTTTGGTGAGCGTTTTTATCACAAACAGGTGCTGAATCTTTTCACATGCTTTCTCTGCATCTATTGATATGGTCATTTTTTTTTTTTATCTTTTCTTCTGTTGAGAAGATAGCACATCGGTTGGGCGTTCGCCTTTCACTTGGCCAACCCGAGTTCGATTCCTCCGCCCCTCTCGGAGAGCCCGGCAAGCTACAGAGCGTATCGAGCCCAAGTGGCAGAGCCTGGCAAGCTACCCGTGCATATTGGATATGCCAAAAACAGTAACAATAAGTCTCTCAATGAGAGACTTTACTGGTGCCCGCTCGAACAAATCAATGAGCAAAGGGATGACAATGACACAATGACAGAGAAGATGGATTATACTAATTGGTTTCCAAGTGTTAAAACATCCTTGATCCCCGGGATGAATCATATTTGGTCATGGTGTATGATCTTTTTGATGAGTTATTGGATTCTATTTGCTAATATTTTGTTGAGGATCTTTGCATTCATGTTCATCAGACTGTAGTTTTCGTTTTTTGTGGTGTCTTTGTTTGCTTTTGTTATTAGGGAGATCTGAGCCTTATAGAAACTGTATGACAGAGTTTCTGTGTCTTCAATTTTCTGGAAAAGCTTGAGAAGAACTGGCAATAGGTCTTCTTTAAATGTTTGTAAGAATTTGCTAGTGAATCTACTTGGACCTGGCTTTTATTTTATGAAGACTTTTGATTACAGTTTAAATTTCTTTGATACTATTAGGTCTACTCAGGTATTCCAGAACTTCTCTGTTCAAATTTGGGAGGTTCAGTCTTGGGGGAGTGTAGGAATCCAGGAATCTATCCATTTCTTCTAGGTTCTCTTGTTTCATGGCATACAGACTTTCAAAGTAGTCTCTGATGATCTTTTCAGTTTCTTTGGTTTCTTTTGTGATGTTCCCCTTTTCATTTCTGATTCGGTTTATTAGGGTTCTCTTTCTCTCACTCTCTCTCTCTTTCTCTCTCTCCCTCTCTCTCTCTCTCTCTCTCTCTCTCTCTTTGAGTCTTACTATTAGTTTATCAATCTTGTTTATTTTCTCGAAGAACCAGCTCTTGGTTTCATTGACCTTTCAGATTGTTTTTTGGATTTCCATGTAGTTAATTTCTGCTTTAAGTTTTTTTTATTTCTTTCCTTCTGTCTGGTTTGGGATACTTTTGTTGGTCTTTTCCTAAGATCTTGAGCTGTGAAGTCAAGTTATTTATGTAGGCCCAAACAGTTATTTTTCAAGTAGAAAAATCTCCCTTTTTTTCTGAAATGGTGGGAGATGGGCCAAACTCACCAGTCTTCAGGAATTGGCTCCTATTTTTTTGTTCAGCATTCAATCATGATGATAATCATATTAAATATCAAAGATTGAGCTGGAGTCAGTCACATGCAAAGAAAGCACCTAAACTTCTGTACTATTCCTCAAGTCCATGCAAGTAGAGAGTTTGGAGATAATCTTTATCATTAATTTTTTCATTATTGTTTGAAGAGACATAATCATCACACAACTATAAAAATGATTCAAACTTTTTCACTATTTTTTTTAAAAAAACTGTTCCATTAATTTTAAAAGAAAAATATTTTTATTAGAATTTGTGATTATGCCCTCAACAGTAGAATGGTTACAGCCAAAGACAGAATCAATGAGCTTGAAGATGAGCTGCAGAAAGCTTACAGGCAACAACAAACACTGGCAAAAGACCTCAAAATAGCTCGAGGGTGAATCAGAAACAAGGGGATGACCTCAAGAGGAACAACATAAGAATCATTGGAGTAACAGAAGGACAGGAAAGTTACTCCAATGAAAGAAACACAGTTAAAGGCATCATTGTTCAGAAATTCCCAGAGCTGGAGAATGCAGGCATCCAGATCCAAGGAGCTCTAAGGGTGCCAGCTAAAAGAGACCCTAATAGAAAGACTCCGAGACATATCAAGTCAGAATGATGGATGCCACCGATAGAGACACAATACTGTAAGCAGCAAGGTCAAAGAAGGAAATCACATACAAAAGAGCACCCCTTAGATTTACAGCAGACCTATCAGAAGAAACCCTCCAAGCCTGAAAACAATGGTGGGATATAGTGAAAAAAACTCAATGAAATCAACACTTCACCAAGAATACTTTATCCGGCTAACTCTCTAAAGTCTCACTCAAGCTCGAAGGAGCTATACACTATTTCATGGATAAACAACAGCTCAGGAACTTCATAGACTCAAAACCAAACTTAAAAGGAGGACTATAGAATTTGTGTTTAAGAGATTAATGGTTTCTAGTGTTTAATTCTTACATAACCCTTTCCTCCATGCTATTACTGAGTTATACTCAAATTGTGGATTTGTCTTTTAATTTTTGAAATTCATCATATTATTCTTCATTATTTAAAAATTGTGTCATGGGGTATACATACATTTGGGTTTTTTATGTCCTGTACAGATTTTTAAATCTTTGTAAGATGCTTCTTCCTGAGTCCTATGCTACTAATAATATAGTTCCCATCTCATATATATACATATATGTGTGTGTGTGTGTATAGATATAAATGCATTCATTTTCTAGTATAGAGTACAGTCTACACTTGATTTTATCCAAAAGACCAAGAAACGATTAGGTACAGTTTAGAAATGTCATCTTTATTATCTATTTCCTTTTCCATTTTTTGTAATTTCTATTACATGCAAGTTTAAAATTATTGTCTCTGACTGGAGTGATAGCACAGCAGGTAAGGTGTTTGTCTTTCACATGGCTGACCCGGGTTGGATTCCTTTGTTTCTCTCAGAGAGACTGGCAAGCTACCAAGAATATCCTACCCGCCCGGCAGAGCCTGGCAAGCTACCTGTGGTGAATTCAACATGCCAAAAACAGTAACAAGTCTCACAATGGAGACGTTACTGGTGCCTGCTCTAGCAAATAGGTGAACAACGGGACGACAATGCAGTGCAGTGCAGAATTTTTAAAATATAAGTTGTTTTTAATGATATGAAGTGTTACTCATTATCCTTTTGATTTGCATTTTCATAATGATGAAGTTATTTTTTCATCACCTGTAGAGCATTAGTCTGACTTTTTTGGACGAGTATCTTTTCATATCTTCTCCTCTTTTATTGTGATACTTGTTTGTTTTGTTGTTGTTGAGTTCTGTGAGTTATTTCTATTGGATATTAACTCTTTGTCAGGTATGTGTTATGCAATTTTTTTCTCATTCACGTTGATGCCTTCTCTTTAAATGATAGCTCGTTTTAAAATGTAGGACCTTTCTAATTTGATATAATTCCATTAGTTTAGTTTTCATTTTATCCTCCTTGCTGATGGAGTCAATTGTTTTGAAGCCAGCATCTTAGAGTGTTTTATGTTTTCTCCCATATATTTTATGGCTTGGGGTCTAGCATCTAAGTCTTTAATTCATTAAGTTAATTGTTGTGTACAGGGTAAAATGTGATCAAATTCCATAATTTTGCATGTTTGTTGAAAAGACTTTCTTTTTTTCCCATCTATGCTCTTGATTCCTTTGTATATTAATAGTCTATATACATAAGGTCTTATTTCTCGTTTCTCAGTTATTAGTCTTCTGTGTATCTATTTTTATTCCAATGCCACACTATTTTAATTACTATTAATTTGTAGTAAAAAGCAGGAAACTGATGCCACCCATAATTACCCCCCCCCTCTCTCTCTCTTTCTCTCTGTCTCCTCCTGGAAAGTTCCAGAAGGCTTGTTCTGTTTCTGTGACTAAGGCTGCAACACCTCCTTAAACATCCCATAGCATGCTTCCCAGCCATTAGCTATTACTGCTGAGTTCTGGTTCCTACCTACATTTAGAAGTTTGTACACAGTTGCTTTTGAAACTGGTGTACAAAATTGGTGATCTTGAAACTTTGGTTATGGACAAGGCCCACTGAAACCCAACTCCACCCTGGACATCTCCAAGATAAACTTGACCTTGACACAGCGCTTGATACTCAATGTTTGTGGCTACAAATCTTAGTTTACACAGTCCCACAGGCACTGTTGAGCATTAGTGATTATGAATGTCCAATCTGCCCACATCTCCTAGATTTTGACACCTCTGTCACCTCCCAATCATGCTTCCACATGGTCCTTTTAAGATATGTCTAACATAGTGTCAGCTATAAAGATGAAAAAGAATTTACCCACACTGATTGCTGAAGAAAAACCCTGCTGGGTCTCCAAGAACAGCAGAGCTATTTAAAAGCCCTGGTGTGAAGTTCAGCATAACAATTCTAATGATGCTCACTGAATTGAGGAGATCAATGGAAAAGAACTTCAAAAAGGACCGATGAAGTATGAAGGAAAGTATTAGAAAAATCCTAGCGGGAATCATTGAACTAAAGAGTCTATGGGGCTGGAGTGATAGCACAGCGGGTAGGGCATTTGCCTTGCATGCGGCCAACCCCGGTTTGAATCCCAGCATCCCTTATGGTCCCCTGAGCACTGCCAGGACTAGTTCCTGAGTGCAGAGCCAGGAGTAATCCCTGTGCATCGCTAGGTGTGACCCACAAAGCAAAAAAAAAAAGAGTCTAGTCGCTGGGCTGGAGAGACAACTCACTAGGTCAGAACACCTACTTTGCATAAAGGAGGCCCAGGTGAGATCCCAGACACTGCATGGTCCCTGAACATGGTCCCACGAACTCCCTCCACAAACAAAACAAAATAAAAAATAGCGTCATTGAATTAAAAATACAATAGGAGCCTCAATGTTTGAATGACTCAGCTATAAAGTGGACAGAGATCAAATCAGTGAGCTTAAGGACAAAATAGAGAAAACCTATCATACAAGACCAGAAAAGAAACTGAGGAGATAGCACAAAGATTAGGGTAAAGGCATTCATAGGACCCTGACTTGATTATTGGCAACACCTGGTCCCTCAAAGAGCTCCAGCTAAGTCCTTTGTGACCTCCTAGCACAAATGCACAAATGGCATGACCTTGGTAGTTCCCAACACTACAGAGCCTGAGCAGTACCACATTCTCAAGGACTAGCATTGAGCCTTCCTGCTATCCCTGAACACTGCTGGGAAACCCATCCTAAAATTATAAAAAATAAAAATGAATTTTAACTGTGTTTATTTGAGGGCCCCAACCAGTGATGGTCAGGTCTTACTCCTGACTCTGTGCGCAGGATCACTTCTGGATGGGTTTGGGGGAACACATGGGGTGCTGAGGCTCTAATCCTGGCCAGTTATATTCTAGGCAAACTCCTTATCCACTGTATGATCCCTCCAGTCTTTTAATATGAATATTTAATGAAGACAACATATATGTTCAATAATATTTCAATGGGGCTCATTTGCCAGACACCGAAAGAGCCCCTAATATGGCAGTGTTAAGAAGGCTGAGCAAGGAGAGGCTGATAAAATTTCAGGGATGAACTAGACAGGCAAAACAAAGAAGGACTAAAATGACCCTCTGTACTTTCAAGGAACGCACACTGGCATCAGAAGCATCCATCGAGGACCTGATGATGCAAGAGCAGAATATCAAATACAACATCATTGGTCTGATTGAAACGAGAAGGCATCGATCACATCACACCATTTTCGACACTGGAGAAGAACTGTTCCTTGGAACATGTGACAACAGAGGCATCAGTGGCATCGATGACCTTGTCAACATGAACTTGACCATGAACATTGATTCATTCTAATGCCTAACAACCCGAATCAGACGATTACGCTTGAATAGATGTGGCTCACTGCCTGCAGTTTCTATCTTCATCGTCTACGCATCCAACTTCGGTGAAGAAGAAATTGAGAATTTCTACATGGAACTGGAGAAGTTCTATAAAGAAGACTACACCTTCTACAAGATCATTGTCGGTGGTTTTAATAATGCCGATAGGACAGAAAAGGTCACCCAAAGAACTCCACATTGGGACCCATGGCCTAGAATGGATGATCAGGGTGAGTTACTGTCTGAGTTCATCATGTTGACCAAGACCATCCATGGTAACTCACAGTTCCTAAAGGCCAGATCTAAACGTTGGACATAGGAGTCTTCCAGTGGACAGTTCCACAATGAAATTGACCACATCATATTCAATCAAAGGTTTTGCGAGACCCATGTTGCTGTTGTCCCAAAATTCCAAACGGGATCAGACCACCATCTCCTTTGTGCAGAATTCTACTTCACGGAGCAGGGAGAAAGGTCTGCAAAGTTTAAGTTTAATAAGAGAACTCCCAGAATGACTACCAACGGGGAGCTTTTATGGCATTATTGCAGCAAGGTGGGGAAGAATACAATTGACAGGTTCAGCATCTCCATGACTGCATGAAGAATGCCGAGAGTGGGAAAGCTATAAACAGACACCTTTCTTCAGAAACTCTTGAGCTTATTTGCCAACATGGTTTGGCACGACCCTCAGGCAATCAGAAGCTAACGTCCGAGCGTCCAAAGCTGTGCAGAGAAACGATAAAGAAAGACCTCAAAGAGGGAAAAACAGCAGTTTTGGCCAATGCAGCAGAAGCCAGGAAAAGTATTTGCAAGGCTCTTCTGTCCTTTTCCAACTACAAGACCAAGATGACTGCCCTTCGGCATCCTGATGGATCCATCACATCTTCCAGAAGGGCAATGGAGAGGATTATTCATGACTTCTCCTAGGATCTCTTCGACAGCCATGTCCATCTGCCCACATACCAAATTCCACAGGATGGATGTGTCATTCCCAACATCCTCCTTTCCAAAATCTGACATGCCATTTTGTCGGTAAAGAAGCATACAGCACCTGGTCCAGAAAAGGTCAGACCCAAACACCTGAAGAATCTGCCACCAGTACTCATCAATACACTGGCTTGGCTCTTCACATGCTACCTGTCCATATGCAACGTTCTGTCGCAATGGAAAACCAGCAGGACTATTCTGTTGTACAAGAAGGGAGACATCCATGACATCGGCGACTATCACCTGATCTGCCTGTTGTCCTTCGTCTACAAGTTGTTCACTTGCATCATCCTGAATAGAATAGGCAGAACACTAGATAAAGGACAACGATGTGAGCAAGCCAAGTTTCAAAAAGGATTCAGCACGATCAACCATATCCACACAGTCACCAACCTTATTGAAGTTTTGAGAGAGTTCAAGATGATGCTCTGTCTAATGTTCATCGATTTAAAGAAGGTCTTTGATTCTGTTGACACGGAAACATTCATCGAAGCCCTAGCCAAAGAGGGTGTTCAAACTCAGTACATCAGGATCCGCTGTGAGTTGTATTAGGAGGTCACCACCAGGATCTCACCATTCTACAAGGAAGTGATCATCAACATACACTTAAAGAGATGGGTTTGGCAGGGTGATACCATTTCACTGAAACTCTTCAGTGCCACCCTCAAGAATGTCATGTGACAACTGGAATGGGAAGGAATGGGAGTGATGATAGACTGTCAGCAACTACACCATCTCTCCCTCGCTGATGACATTGTTCTAATAACACTAAACATACTAAACATTAGCTAAACGGCACAAATGCTGGCCAACTTTGACCATGAGTGTGGAAAGGTCGAACCGCAGCTGAATCTCACCAAAACAATGTTCATGAAAAATGAACCTGTCCCTGATGTTCTATTTGCTCTCAATGGAATAAACATCTCTGAATGCAGCAGCTATGTGTACCTGGGTTGAGAACTCAACATGAAGAACGACTTGGCACCTGAACTGCACAGGAGGAAAAGAGCAGAGTGGACTGCCTTCAAGAGCATTAAAGAAGTGGTTAAGAGGACGAAAAACCTCCAGGTCCAGGCACATCTTTTCGACTCCACCATTCTTCCTGCACTAACATATGCCTCAGAGGCCTGGGCCCTATGAAAACAGGTTGAGAATGCTATTCAGGTATCCCAAAGAAGAATTGAAAGAGCTATGCTTGGAGTATCACATTTTATTCAAGTGAGAGAAGGAATCCTGAGTTCTGACCACTGTCGATGATTAAGAATCAGGGACGCTGTCTCGTTTGCCAAGGTGTCAAAAATCAGATGGGCCAGACACATAATGCGATTCAGAGATGACAACTGGACTAGAGCTGTTACCGACTGGAATCCATGGGACGTCAAAAGAACGCCTGGCTGCTCACCTACGAGATGGTCAGACTTCTTCATCAAAACCCTGCATGAATGGTTTGAGGCTATTCATGTTCCTGGAGCAAGCAGATACCATTGGGCTACAGTAGCACGCGACAGGATGAATGAGACGTTATTGGGCCCCCTCGAGCAAATCGAAGATCTATGGGATGACAAGTGATACAAGAATATTTCTTCAGTTCTAAAGTTTGGAAATATATATACAAACCAGTACCACAATATGGAAACAGATGTATTATTACCCCACCCACCAATTCCCCTACAATGATTTAAAAATTATATACTGTGCACTTAGGTGTGCCCCCTCCCCACAACACCAACAATTATATCCTTCTCCCACCCTCAGCCTCTGGCAACAGCTTACCTGTCTGTATTCCTGTAATTGTGTTTCTATAAAATATAAAATTCACTGCCACTGTCATCCCTTTGCTCATTGATTTATTTGAGTGGGCACCAGTAACATCTCTCATTGTGAGACATATTGTTACTGTTTTTGGCATATCCAATAAAACACAGGTAGCTTGCCAGGCTGTCTGAGAAGGGCGTCAGGGCGTTTGCCTTTCACACAGCAAATCCTGGTTCGATTCCTCTGCCCCTCTCAGAGAGCCCGGCAAGCTACTGAGAGTATCTCGCCCACACAGCCGAGCCTGGCAAGCTACCCATGGTGTATTCGATATGCCCAAAACAGTAACAATAAGTTTCACAATGGAGACGTTAATGGTATCTGCTCGAGTATATCGATGAGCTAGGGGATGACAGTGACAGTGATATGTTCTCAAAATATAAAATTGTCCTTATAAAATATATAATTTTGTTTATATAAAAATATACAGGCACTACACAGCTTTTGACTTTAGTTCTTGCTTAGCCAAATGGAACTGAGCTTTATCTATAGTCTTGCATATTTTAATAATTTGTTCTTTAATTAATTATTGGTATTTAAATGAGCAAACTGCATACTGTTTTTCATTCAACAACTTATACTGAATGGAAATGTGCATATATATATGTATATACACATGCACATATATATATTATTCAGTTATTTAAAGTAAGTATTGTTAGACGATAGATATATTTAGTGCCTATTGAATTCCCAGCTGCCCAAATCATTAATGTCAAACTCAGGGTTTTGGTAAAGAAAACAGTAGGCTTTCAGGATGAGGTGGCAAAGCCTGGATAGACACAGGAAAAACTTCAAATTTTAATCTGGTCAGTCTCCAAAGTCAATGGAAGCAATTTTGATTTTTGTACACGGAGAAACTAAAAAATAATTGGTCAAAAATGCACCAGGCACATTCATAAATGACAATTTCAAACAGATGTTTTCAAAAGTAACAAAGTAAGATGAGATACCAATACCAATGCTTTTATGATCATATGTGATGTCATATTTAAGCCTAATACCAGATTTTGAAAATCAGAATAGGCAGGTGTTATTAATACTGTGCAATTCTAAACAGACTAAAATATGTCACCTAAAACATCTGAGTATTTTAAGATGTTTTACCAGCCACTGGCTTTCAAAACTATTTGCTTAGTATTTGGAAAAGTAATCATAGTTTTTAGGTAGTGAAAAGGTCATGGCAACCAAAATTCCTTTTATTACTGCCTTATCACGTATCCTGACCACATCATTTTCCTGACTAGTTGTTCTGTTTTGTGCTAAATCACAAAATCTAGGGCACTGCTGTCTCAGGTGTGCACCTGCAGTTCATTTATCTGAGCCTGCTGCACTTGAATGCATAATAATGTCTCTTTCTGCTTCCTGTCACCTCTCCAGTAAAGTGCCTAAAGAGATGCTATATTTTTCGGAATGAAGCATCTTTTATACATAACATTTTAAGGTAACTGGGGAGAAATCTAAAGAGACTAGGAATTGGAATAAGTGGCCAAGATGCAAAACTCAGCTTAATTCCATCTTGGTTAATAAACAAGTTTCTACAAAATTTTTGAAACAAATATTATGAAAATCAATGGCTATGTAATTTTTAAATAAATCAGAGACTTCATGTAATAGATTCTAGCTCAAACAATGCCATTAAAAATTTAAAGCTAAATTATGATACTATTTATTTAAGGGTCGCACAACAAATCATCTTTTGTGGTAGTTATGGTTTTATATTTCTAGCACATCTTTTGTCACATTAGGATTTATAAAATGAATTTATTAAAGAATAAATGAATAAAGATGCAATGCCTTTTCTTAATTTTAATGTCTACTTAGGGGCAATAAACCCTCTTTTTATTGACATCAGGAGCAAGAAAAAGTAAAACAACCATTGACATTTGTGGAAAAGTATTTATGGAATGATTCTTGAGCAAGAAATTTGAGCCTCACTTAAGGAGGAACAGGATAAGTTAAGATATACTAAGAAATATGGTAAAAGAATAAACCTCATAATATTTAAAATGAAATAACCAAGCCCAACTGAAAGAAATGAAGAATTTGGTAATTATTTGATTGCATTCATAGAAACTTTCAATCTATTGTTTTACCTATATTTAAAGTTTTCTTTCAGTTTATTTTATAACTTATTTGAAATGAATTTTGTTTTGAGGACTTTTAGAATTTAATAATATGGTCAACTTGATGATGTAGAGAGAGCTCTTTTGAGGTCAAAAGAGCGTTCCACACATAGTAAACTTTCTATTTACATGTAGAAAAGTATTTTGTACTTTGTTTCCACACACCCCCCATGTAAAGGCAATCCCTCATGGTGGGAGACTGGAGGTAGGCTGAAATAGGGGACACTCTCGTGAAAGATGTGCTGGGGTGTTGGTGTGCATAGAATCTTATCACTAACTGCATCATAAATCATGGCACCTAAAATGAGAGAAAAGACAGAGAACAACTCAGTACATTTAGAAACTTGGGCAAAACCAAGTTTAAGCTCAGCAATGCATGATTAATAGTGATATACCCTTATTGAATGTTTCTCAATTTTAATAGCCACCCCCTAATAAAAAACTGTCACTGTCACTATCACTGTTATCCCGTTGCTCATTGTTTTGCTTGAGCGGGCACCAGTAACATCTCCATCATGAGACTTGTTGTTACTGTTTTTGGCATATTGAATATGACACGGGTAGCTTGCCAGGCTCTGCCATGTGGGCGAGATACTCCCAGTAGCTTGCCGGACATTCTGAGAGGGGCAGAGGAATCGAACCCCGGTTTGCCGCATGCAAGGCAAATGCCCTACTGCTGTGCTATCTGATGAGTTAAAATAAATAAAAGTGTCTAAGCAAAGTGAGATAAAATATATTAATTGATCAATATCGAACCCTGTATATTGGTTTCCCAGGGGAGGAAGTCAGCCTTTTCCAAAGCAGAGCATTCTAGGGCCGGAAATCGACCTAGTGTAAACTAGAGACTTTGAAAGGCTTCTGGCGATATTTCTGGTACAAAACAGATTAGATCTGGAAATGATAACACACAGCCACTGGTGCTTATTCCCAACCTTGATCTTGTCAGAGAAGGGATTGATTCTGAGGACCAGGGACTGCAGTTCTATCTCTTGGTTCTCATAACCACAAGGCTGTACTTAAGCTGCTGCATATTTTGACTAAACAGAGTTTATGCTTTCCTACTGGAGAATCTTGATAGATTGCTGTTTACTATCTTATAATGTAGCAGAGCGGTAGCACAGCGGGTAGGGCATTTGCATTACACGCAGCCGACCCAGGTTCAATTCCTCCGTCCCCCTCAGAGAGCCCGACAAGCTACCGAGAGTATCCCGCCCTCACGGCAGAGCCTGGCAAATAACCCATGGCGTATTCTATATGCCCAAAACAGTAATAAGTCACAAAATGGAGGTGTTACTGGTGCCCTCTCGAGCAAATTGATGAACAATGAGATACACAGTGATATATTCATACTATATGTGTATTATATCAGTTGTGTGATATAGCAGATACTAATGAATACTAACATAAAGGACTCTAAATAAAATCCTAGAGAATATATTTCAATTTTAAATATTGTGATATGCATGGATCCTTTTAGAAAATATGAGTAGTGAACAAATATTTATAGTTAAAGAAGAAACTAAACTTTGGATACAGAGGAGGGCTAGCTTTGTGGAGCTGGTCCATATAAGGGGAAACATAGATGCTAAGTAGAATAGCAGTATAGAAACTGCACTGACTATAAAATAAAGTGGGGGGCCTGAGTGACAGTACAGTGAGTTGGGTGTTTGCCTTGCACAAGGCTGACCCGGGTTCTATCCATGATATGCCATATCCAAGCACCAGCAAGAGTAATTCCTGAGTGCAGAGCCAGGAGTAACTCCTGAACAAAGCTGAATATTACCTTCCAAAAAAGCAAATAATAATAACAATAACAATACTAATAAAGTAGGATAGAGCAGGAGGTTGATGCAGCTGTGGAAATTAGCCTGGAGCAAGAAAGCTATTATCCCATGTGCCATGCTGAGGACTACTTTTCATTTTGAGTCAGAAGGTCAATCTTTAGAGGATTTTAAGCGTAGGAACGACATCATTATAATTTTACCAAACTGCAGCTTTACAATATAATTCAATAGTTATAGTGCAGATGATGGTGGTCTAGGCCACAAGGGGGAGTATCGAATAATTCTAATAGTATTATTAAGGTCTAAGAGGATTTACTGCCAGATTAACAGGGTTGTGCTAATAAGTTTCTGGATACTAAATGAGTTTTGGATGAAGCTGTGTTGTGATTTTGTGGATGTGGCTGAAACAGCCTTCTACATCGAGACCCAGGTTTATTACATACCTAGAAAACAAGGTGTTTTCTATAAGATCAGTTATCAGTGACTGTAATGTTTAGTTTAATGCTTTGTTCAGAATTTCTCTAGAATTAACTAGTTAATTTTTAATGACAAAATTTCCCAGTATATTTCTGGTTAAGCATTTTTAAAAAATGGTATTGGGGTCTGAATGTATCCTAGGGGGTGATTCAATTAGCCTTGCTTAGGTTGTATGGTCCAATTTAGAGCGGCCACTGGATCCGGAAGGATGGAGTAGATTCTATGATGGGCAGGGCTGACTCACTTGCCAGGAATGTTTTAGGCTTGAGGGCTCCTAAGTCATCAGACAACACCCCAAAGGAGAGAGAGGTGCAGGGTAATGGTCAGCAGAAATCTGTGCAGTGTGGATCCCTTGATCTTGCTTTCACACATTTCTGAGTGAGAGTCAAACCCAGGTACTTATTTAGTTACTGTTGTATGTATGACCATGCACAAATTATTTGCAAGGGCTTTAGGCTTTTCATTTACAAGAGTGTCAAGATAATTTTCTATTAGATTAGAAAGATATAAAATGTTTGGTAGTGTGGCTGGTATAGTAAGCATCAATAAGCATTCTTAATATTACTTTTAGCCGTTTGCTAGTTAGTGTTTTTCTTCTGTTTGTTTTTTCTCCTATCTTCCCATGTGCCTACACAAGTTCAGCAAAGCTTTTTAAAGTTATGTCTAAATTGTGGGCTGGGGATATGGCTGATCGGTGAGTATGCAAACAGCAGCATTTTATGTGTGAGGGTATGGGTTTGATCTCTGACACTGCAAAGATGAAAATATCCTTAACCTTGTTATTTATGTATAAATATATCATTTATTCAGTAAATTAAAGCATTTACATAGTTATAATTATAAAAACTACTTCCACAATATATTCTTTTTTTTTTCTTTTTGGGTCACAACCCAGCGATGCTCAGGGGTTACTCCTGGCTTTACACTCAGGAATTACTCCTGGCGGTGCTTGGGGGACCATATGGGATGCCAGGGATCGAACCCGGGACGGCCGCGTGCAAGGCAAACGCCCTGCCCGCTGTGCTATCGCTCCGGCCCCTTCCACAATATATTCTTATGTCTACTTCAGGATTATTTATTTGATAAGTTCTATTATATTTTTATTCATTATGAAATAAATCTTTGGTACAGGATGGTCATAGGTATGTATACTTTTGAGTTTCCTGTGAGGCTACTGAGAGTTTTCTACCCGCATAGGAGAGCCTGGCAAGCTCCCGTGGCATATTCATATGCCAAAACCAGTAACAATGCTGGGTCTCATTCCCCTTATCCTGAAAGATCCTCCAATGTGGCACCACTGGGAAGAATGAGTAAAGAGAGGCTGCTAAAATCTCAGGACTAGAACGAATGGAGACGTTACTGAGACCGCTCGAGAAAATCGACGATCAACGGGATGATGATGATGATGATGAACAAGTTAGAAGATGAACAAAAATAATAATGACACAGATTATACACAAAAAAAGGAGGATTAAATGTCCAAGAAATTACACAGAGTTCATCAGGCCTGGAGAATCATCAGTCAGCATCAATAGATCTTTATTATGTTGTGAGGACAGGCAATAAACATCTTATGGTAGGCTTATTTAGACAAGCTTACTTTTAGGTTTTTTTCTAGTTACCATTAGGCACTCATTAGACTATAAACATGTTTGCAAACATATTTATATATAATATATACATTACACCTGCTATCTACCTGACAAATTAAAAAAACACACTTAAAATATATTTCATGAACATATGTGGCATATGGAAGTCACTGGTGTCAACTATTATTATTTTAATCTCTAAATATTTAAATAATTTTATACTATTATATAGTATCCCTTACTAAAGAAATTAAGATCTTAAAACTTTGAGTAACTTTGTCAAGAAGCTCAAAAAAAGAAACCAAGCTATTTAGAATCTGAAAACTATGTTGTTCATTTATGTCACTTTGTGCCACATCAACTGTGGGTTTCCCTATTCTTTTCACAGAATAACTGATTTTTATTTTATTTTACTTTTGTTTGGGGACCAGCAGTGCTCAGGGGTTACTCCTGACTCTGTACTCAGGAATTACTCCTAGTGGTGCTTGGGGACCATATGGGATGCCAAAGATTAAACTCTGGGTGAGTTTCATGGAAGATAAACACTCTACCAGCTGTATTATATTGCTCCAGCCCAGAAAAACTAATTTTTAAATTCAGTAATTCACCCTTCCTATCTTTGCTACACTATTACTATGTGGTTTAAATACCTTTTATTCTTCAAGATAGTTTATATTTTATAATTTCAAAGAAAGTAATTTAAATCTTTATAGCTTTTTATTCTAGATTAACATCACTAAATTCTTATGAGAGACTGGTCATGCACCGGTTCTCAAATTTTACCCCTTTACTTTGACAGATAAAAATAAATCAGTATTATTAGTGCTTAGGAATGTGTAAGAGGAAGAGCTAAAAGAGAGAAAAATCATCTAACAATTGAATTAGACATTGTAAAAATACCCGTGAAGATGAAAATGTAGAATATGCTTACCTAACAAAATCTGTTTAGATAAAAATGTGTTTCTGGTAATGCTATTAAGAGAATATCATTAATTGTGCCAGTATTCCAGATGAAAAGATAAAATAAGAACTAATTGAACAACTCTCCTAGTGGGCAAACTGCATTTTGACAGGTGATTGATTTCCTTTTATAAAATACAAGTTTTTCAAAGTTTTTTTTTTACTTTGAAATTTTAACAACTAATGGTAGAATGAATATAGGGGGTTATTTCACTGATACAGCTCTCACATGAATATCATAATGTTACTTTATATTGGTAGTGTTACTGGGTACCTTACAACTAGTGGTGGGTGCTACTGTCATATAATGGGTAGAGGCCAGGTATAATGCTCTACATTCGCTCACAAAATAGGTATTTTTTAAACAAGAAATTATCCAGGCAAGATATTTCAGTAGTACTGAGGTTGAGAAATCCTGCTATGTGTTTATGGAAAGCTGGAGTTCCGTATCTCTCTTAGATCGCTGACACTATATCACTGTCATGCCACTGATCATTGATTTTCTCAAGTGGGTGCCAGTAACGTCTCCATTCATCCTAGCCCTGAGATTTTAGCAGCCTCTTTTTACTCATTCTTCCCAGCGGTGCCACTTTGGAGGCTCTTTCAGGGTAAGGGGAATGAGACCCATCCTTGTTACTGTATTTGGCATATCGAATACACCACAGGGAGCTTGCCAGGTTCTGCTGTGCAGGCAGGATACTCTTGGTACCTTGCCAGTTTCTCTGAGAGGGAGGAGGAAGAACTAGGCTATAAGAGGTTGAGCAGCTGCATTCGTGGAGCATTGTTTTATAGTCTCTGGATCTTGGACATTGGTGAGATTACATGGCGTCCCAGAGGAGGGGGTCTGTTTGTGGCAGAGTCTCTTGCCCCCGCGCCTGGCTGCTTTCACCAGGGCCCCTTGGAGCACGGAGGGTTGAGTTTCCCTCCCTGCCCCAAGCAAAGCTCTGGAAGCCAAAGACCTTAGGAACCAAGCTACAACCATGCTCAAGGCCCCTCTCCACACATTCGGAGGAGCCTCAAGCATGAAGGAACTGTCAGAGGAACTCAGGTGTGCATGACCTGAGGCTGAGATCTACAAACCTGCTTGGATTGGGACTGGGTCTCTTCCACCCAGATCCCCCATTTTTCAGTAACTTGGCAGTCACACCTTAAGACTATGTTTTATAAAGTAAATCAAGTCATTTATCGTTTCCCATGGGCGGGGGGGATACACGCAACTTGGTTTAAATGTTCGTAATGAGTATATCTTGGTTTTATGTCTGGGCAACCCCCAGCCATGTGCTGGGCTCACTGGGCATTCTCTGCTCAGGGATCACTCCTGGCGGTGCTGGGGACCAGAATGGGGTCACCCTTGAGCAATGAAGATGTTAAATTCTCTGTCATCCTTGAACTCCCATGTCAGTTGTATCCCAATGCAGAAAGAATTAAGAGGAAAATTTTATGGATAACAGGTGTTAAAATGCTGTTTAAAAAATAATAATAAACAGGGAAACATTGCTCAGTTACAATTAGAGCATCAATAAATACTCATAGCTCATAATGTCCTCTTGGCATTAAAGCATGATATGATAAATGGACTCATAGTTAATTATTTCACTACAGCTTCAACATTTAAAATACAGTTTTAGAAGTAATTAATCCAAAGTGAATTCATGTTTGGGCAGGATTGTGATAAATAAAATGTCAACATATTTGGCATAGAAAACTAACTGCTCCCAGCATAGTAAGATCACCCAAAACACAAATGTCCTACATTCTTTATCTTTCTTATTTCTGTTATCAACACCAACATATAAAGAAAAATTAACACTCTTGAAACAAAGAGAAATACCTTACTTTACCTGAACCACCAACTGAAATTGACTTTCAAAATAATATCTTTGTAATTTGTTATTAAAGAGTCTAATTCCTGAAACAAATGTGTCTATGTTATATATATGTATTAAATATGTTAAATTTAAAAATAAATTTAATAAATTTAATAAGTATTTAAATAAATTAAATATGTTCCACAGATATATATGTATATATGTATATATGTAGTATATATATATCTGTGGAACGTATTTAATTTATTCACTACCATTGTTCACTGTATTATTGTGATTGATCTGTTCTCCCTCAGACACATTCTTTTACCAGTTACTATAAATTTAAACAGAACTCCAAGCATGTTATCTCTATATTTTTACTGTGATTTTTAGTCCCTTGCCACTAAGATGAAGTGGGTAATGGACCACAAAGAAATGTCCTATTTTTCTACCAATAAGTATATATATATATATATATATATATATATATATATATATATAGTCTCCAGTTTCCTTTCCCATTTTCTCTTTTAACTATACCCGAGATTTGCCATTGTTAAGGCATATAGGACATTCAGGGGAAACAAGCCTGTAGATACTGGGGGAAGAAATATGGGGAGTGGTGGTGGGGGGGGGCGTGCATATTTTAATCTTCCTGTGAGAGAAATCCCACCCTCCCTTGACATCGGTGGAAGAGGGCTACTGGTAGGTATCTCTCTGCGGGGAATGTATAGTAATTTTGTTACCTGAATTATTGATGCATTTACTCTCCTCTAAACAAATTCACGTCCAATAAAAAAAGGTTTTTTTAACACATCAGACTACTGATATAATCATCAAATGGATAAATATGAAGAAGATCCAAGACCATGACAACACAAATCAGTTTAATCTGTGCTTGGTAGGGCTGGAGCAATAGCACAGCGAGTAGGGCGTTTGCCTTGCACGCGGCAGACCTGGGTTCGATGCCCAGCATCCCAAATGGTCCCTCAAGCATTGGCAGGGGTAATTCCTGAGTGCAGAGCCAGGAGTGACCTCTGAGCATATCCGGGTGTGACCCAAAAGCCAAAAAAAAAAAACTCTGCTTGGCAAATTGGTACCTGACTCACCAAATGTATGCAATAGGAAAGAAAGCATCTCCAAACTAAGAGTCACCATTTTAATTCATGAATCAGTTTTATTTTGACTTTATTTTTTCTTAACATATGTTGCATAATAATTTTGATGAATTGGCTGGCTCACTACCTTTAATGAATCAGCTACTCGAAGTAGAGAGGATTAGGATTGTAAATGGTTTTTAACTCGAGGTAGGTATTATTACTGTACCTGTTTTGGGAAGCATTACATTAAGAGAATGTTGGTAGAAGGGCATCTGCATTTTAGTCATTTAACATATTTCTGTTACTAACTAGAGGCAGAATAAAATAAGCTATCAATATTGAATAAACGTTTTAGCAACATGCATTATAAATTTTAAGTGACTGGCATAAAACATGCATAAAACATGGTGCTTATTAGTAGTCTTGGACAGTTTCCGTTTAAAGGAGCCATTAATATTGTGATGACCTGAGTTATACACTAACAGGATTTAGAGAGAGCCATCCATTAAGCCATTCTAAATTTAAATAAGATAGAGTAAATTCCGTAATTATAGTTGCCTCTGCACATACACACATTAACTGAGGAGATGTTTTAAGTGAAAAAAATTGATGAAATAAATGGGACCCTTAAAGTGATACAAGAAAATCTTTAGTCCCCTGCTGTATCACTATCTTTTTATTTCACTCCCAATGGAAATATTCTTTTATTATTATTTTTTTCCTTTTTCAAGTCCTATTGTAAAGTACTTTTTTCCCCCCCGCATTTCAGTCACAGAGGAGACTCTCTGGGAATTAGAACCAACTTGGCATAAGTTTAATATTCCAGCTCTCCCAAATCCTACCACTGCAAATGATCTCAGTGAACTATAACTCCATTACATCTCTATTGCTTCAACTATAAAATGAGATAATATAGTAACTGCATCATGAAATTTCTACAAATATTAAGTGAAATATACCTAGACTGACCTTATATTAGTAACTGTTCAACACATGAAGTTTCTCTCTGTCTCTCTCTGTCTCTCTCTTTTCTTACATAAAACTTCCAATAAAATACTTTTCTAAGATAATGAATTTTTCTATGACATTATATATTTAGATTTATTTTCAAATTATTATTTTTGCATTTGTTTGCAAATTAACTACATACAAACAATATAGTATATTATGTACTATTTAATATGTTAGCTTCTAGGTGTATATGACTACTGAAATATCTGTGATTATACTGCACACATTAGGTTGCAAAAAAAGTATGGAAGTAATAGAAACATTTTAGGGCATAAAGTGAATTTTTTGTATTCACAAAAATATATTAATTTCATCTCCCCTTTTTGCCTTCTTAAAAATGTGCTTTTTCAAAAAACTGAAAATAGTAAAAATGGCTAAGATTATAATGTTCTGGAGCTCTCTGGTGTAATAGTGTAATCAGAAGAATAGGGGTAATGGGGTGGAGAAATACCTAGTACAGTGATTTTAGGTACTTGCCTAGAATATGGCTGTTGCTAGTTCATTCCCATCAGAAATGATCTTTGACTTCTTTGATTTCACAGAACCAAGAGTAAACCTTGAGCATAGCTGGTGTGCCTGCCAAAGGACAAAAAACAGGGAAAGGTTATATAACACAAGTATAAGTATGCATTTTGTAGTTATTTAAAAGCTCATCATTTCAGGCAACAGAATTTTAACCTAGATCTAAATTATTGAAGACTGCAGTCTAGAAGGAGTCTCTGGAAGGAACTTCATAAATACCTAAATAAAATGTGTTGGGATAAGATCCTGAAGTGAAGGCAGAAGAACAAAGACAAAATATTGGCTGTACTGAGCCAGGATAAACAGTGATGCAGGAAGTAATTTTGTTTACCACATGCCAAGGGGGCAAAGCCCTCACCCCTCCCCTAAAAAAGCCTGAAAAGCAAAATGTAAAGACCTATATAGCAGGAAAATTGGTGAGGCAGAATTAAATTGCCAAAATGAGGAGGGTGAGTGGTAAGGAATGTTTGAAATATATTTGTGTTTGAAAAACACGCCATTTCATCATTCTCATCACTCCAGTTCTTTTACAGGCTTTTGGCATATTTTAGAGTAATCTTTTGTACAGACTTTCAAATGTCAATATAACATATGAATAATACTAATCATAACATAATACTGACACAATATGCATTAAATCTGCTATTTATTGCATGATTATGATGCATGCTTTCTGATTAAACACTGAAATGTATAATGTCATTTATATACCTGCAACATCCTTTTGATGTAGGCATTATCCAGCATTTTAGAGTTGATCCATCTGAGGCTTAGTAAGGTTAAATGATTCATTTAAGATCATCCAACTAGTAAGAGGTACATTGCAGCAGAAAGGTATTGAAAGAATAGTCCGTGATTTAAATTCAGATTGTCTGATTACAAAGTACAAACTCTTTGGCACAGCATGGCAAAGCATGATGGTATACTTAAATTGCATGGATAGGAATATCCACTCAACACTTAAAAATTCTAATGACATAGGGGCTGGAGCAATAGCACAGTGGGCAAGGCGTTTGCCTTGCATGCAGCTGACCCGGGTTCAATTCCCAGTATCCCATATGGTCCCCTGAGCACTGCCAGGGGTAATTCCTGAGAGCAGAGCCAGAAGTAACTCCTGTGAATCGCCGGGTGTGACCCCCGCCCCCAAAAAATTCAAATGACATAAAAATCTGCATGTTAAGGATGTACTTTAATCTTATTTTTAGTTAGACTAATTTCAAATGTTATAAAAATACTATATAAAACAATTTATTATGATTTTCTTTAACAACCATATATACTTATAACAGTTTTTCTGCATCCCATCTCCCATTTTCTTATATTTTAAAGAAATCCTAGATACTATAGCATTTCAGTCTTAAATATTTTATTATGCACATAAAATCACCATTGAATTTTACTGTAGACCCACAGTGAAACTATGAAACACAATATAGTTAATATCAGTTCTTGATAGGATTTAATAGTACTCTTTTTAAATCTCCCTGACTACTCAAAAATGTCCTTCTATAGTCATTTTATTTGAATAAGGATGCAACTATGTTCCTTTTATTATGTTTGTTGCTATGTCTCTTAACTTTCACTCTCTTCTGCTACAACATTAATTTGCTAGAAAAAAATATTATCTTATACACTGTTCTACACTGTAGAATTGGTTGATTTCTTCTATAATGGAGTAATCACTCATGTTTTCTCTGTTGTCTACATATCATATACATGGGAAATTAAACTAAAGACTTTATATAGGTGTATTTTGTTCTTTTGATTAGATAGGTGGTCTCTATACTTGCACTAATCACATGTCTTATCTTTGTTATTATTTTTGGCATATTGAATATGCCATAGTAGCTCGCCAGGCTCTGTGGTGTGGGCGGGATACTCTCGGTAGCCTGCCAGGCTCCAAGAGGGATGGAGGAATCGAATCCAGGTCAGCCGCGTGGAAGGCAAACACCCTACCCGCTGTGCTATATCTGTTTTTCTTTAATTCAAGTTTATAATGCTAATCCCTTTATTGTAATTTCCCAAATAACCTTTACATTTATTGATTTTTTAATTAAAAATTTATTTTATTTAAGTTCCGGCCACACCCAGTGTAGCTTGTTGGCGTATTCTTGGCTCTGGAAGATTCAAGGAAGAACTGTATGAGGTACCAGGGATTGAACACGGGGTGATCACATGCAAAGCAAATGCCCAGCCCTCCGTATGATCACTTGGCCCTTTTACATTTAATAATATTTGCCAACTAAATCAGTCAGAATTATGATTTTTAAAATGGAGCCACTCTTCCAAATGTTTATTAGAAAGATTTATTATAGGAATTTTACACATCTGAAGAGGGTAAGCAGAAAAGTACAACTCTGTAAGGAACATATAGGACCAGAAATACAGTTAGTAACCAATTTGCCTGAAATTCTGTAGCAGATAGATCAGAAAATCAAACATACACCGACAATAAAGTTTGATAAAATAGACGGCATTTCTGGGAAAATTTGCTTTCCTGCAGTATACACACCTATTATCTGCAGTTGAACTCATTTTGTTGATCCTGGACCACTTTGATCATCAGTCTAGTATTTAGGAAAATTAGATATGTAGCAGAGAAAATTAAGTAATCTATTAACATGTATAAATCACAATGGCCCTCTAAAATTTATAATTCTTGATGTAGTTCTACAATTATGATTTACAATCTCCATTCTAATTATGTATTTTCATATGCATTCATTACCAAGAATTAATTTTGTAGATTTTCTCATTATATTCCCACCTGATAATCCAGAAATATTTGTCAGAGAATGAGAATAAACATTAAGTCATAAATTTTCAGGACAACAAGATAGTGGCCAGCATAATTTTTATAGTCTAGGGATATTTTTTGTTGTTGTTGCCATTTTATTTTTTGTAGCCATTTAAATTCACCTGTAAATAAACCGATCCAGTAACAATAACCCCCTTCCTAATTTCACTTAGCATACTCATCTGAACACTCATACATTTTTCCCTAAGGAAAGATTTTTTTCCATTTAAATGGCTGAGTACTATTCCACTGAGTGTCTAAAAGTTTTTATGGACATTCCGTTTAGGGGCATTTATATTGATTCCATGTTTCAACCATTATGAATAATACTACTATGAACACAGGGGTTCAAAAAATTTTTAGTTTAGGATCTTATGTCTCTCATTATATAGCTTAGAGAATTATTCCTAAAGCACATATATTATTCTTTTCCTTTTATTTATTTTATTTTTCCCTCTTTAAGGGACACCTGTGCTCTGGGGCTGACTTGTTCCTTAGGGATTACTCCTGCCAGTGCATGGGTACCAGAGATTAAACATGATTTCCCACATGCAAACCATCTACTCAGCTTATTGAATTCTCTCGCCCACTATCTTTTTTCTTTTTAAAGGAATCTCCATACCATTTTCTATAGAGGCAGCACCATTTTGCAGTTCCACCAATAGTGTGCCAGATTTTCTTTTCTTTGCAACTTGACGAATGTTTGATGTTTCCAACTTTTAAATATAGGCTGTTCTTACAGGTACAAGTTAATATCTCAGTTTAGGCTTGATTGTCATTTCCCTACTAATAAGTAATACTTTGCATGTGTCTCTAGGTCATTCACATGTATTCTTTGGAGAAATGTATATTTAGCCTATCATTTATGTTTTTAATTGGATTGCTTGCTTTGTTGTTGTTGTGATGAGTTCTTTATACATTTTGGATATTATGTCATTCTGAAATGTATGATGAAATGTATGATATGAAGGTATCTTTTCCAAAATGAAAGATTGCCTTTGTGTTTTAATGATAATTTCTTTTGTTGTGTGAGTGTTAACTGTTTTCTAATTTGATGTAGCATTATCTCTTTATATTTGCTTTTATTTTCTTTGTTTGCTAGGAGAACTAATCTCCAGATACATCCCTGATCTTGAGGTTCTGGGGTGTATAATGAGTATTTTACATTTATTAATTTGGCAAAGGTTAATGAGTGAGGCATTGTTCCAAATGTTATTGCTGTTTTTTTGAGTATCAGTTTAATCAAAAAGGGGAGAATTTTATGTAAATCTGGTAGAAGTTCCCCTAAGGTTCTTGGAAACTTAGTTTCCTTATCAAATGAGAAAAATCAAAGCAAAAATGAGGACAAATAATTTAGAAACCTAAAAAGATCAAAATAAACAGTGCTGCAATAAACATACAAGTGCAGATGTCATTTCTACTATACTCTTTTGCATCTTCAGGATATATTCCCAGAAGTGGCATTGCTGAGTCAAATGGGAGCTCAATTTCTAATTTTTTCAGAAGCATCTATAAGGTTTTCCAAAAGAGTTGAACCAGTGGAGGGATGGGTACTCGATCATTGTATGACTGAAACATAGCACTAAAGTTTGTAAGTTTGTAATTGTACCTCATGATGATTAATTTTTTAAAATTAATTAATTAATAAAAATATCAAAGTAATTGTTGGAAAATTTTAGTTGGAACATTCTTGATCAGCAGTATCAAAGGTAGCCATAGTGAACTGTACAGAGTAAGCCGAAGAAATGGGAAAAATAATCACTCAATATATTAATACTGGAAAATGCATTCTTTTTTTAAAATTTATTTTATTGAATCACCATGTGGAAAGCAACAAAGTTGTCAGGCTTATGTCTCAGTTATACTCAAACACCCATCCCTTCACCAGTGCCCATATTTCACGACCAAAAACCCCAGTATACCTCCCACCCCCCACCCCCTCCTGCGTAACTGATAAATTTCACTTCATTTTCTCTTTACCTTGATTACATTTCATATTTCAACACAAAACTCACTATTGTTGTTGGAGTTTCCCCCAAAAAACGATAGCCCTACTGCCAAGGAAGCATTTGATAATTAGTTTTCTATTGCTGAGAATGAAGAGATATGAAGTCCAGCTGTTCCAAGTACATAACTCTTGTTTTTCCTCCTTCCCGAGCCACCAAGTTCGTGCCTGCTTAATAGTCCTTGTAATATGGCTGACGCCACACCACCCAACAAGAGAAAAAAAAAAAAAACGAGAAAGAAGGATAATTCCCGTCCTCGGCCAGCATGGGGCTATGGCTTAGTTCACAGTCTAGAGACATGGCTGCAAGCAGTTTCTGGAACCAAAAGTAGTCTAGTTGGCCTCTGGATTCTGGAAGATCAGCAGCCCACACTTTTGTGCGGCCACCTGGGTGGAATCTCGGCATAGCGTGCACAAGTATTGGCCCCGGCCTGAGACTGCCCAAGCATCTCTCTGTTCCAAGTACATAATTTTTTTTTCCCCTTCCTGAGCCACCAAGTTTGTGCCTGCTTAATAGACCTCATAATATGGCGGATGCCATGCCACGTTTCTCCCCAAAAAGGGAAAAGAACCGAGAAAGAAGGATATTACCTCTTCTCAGCCGGTGTGGGGCTATGGCTTAGTTCAGCCTAGAGAAATGGCTGCTACTTTGATTACCTTCAATATTCCAACAAAACACTCACTATTATTGTTTGGAGTTTCCCCCCAAAGTCAGACCTGCTAAGAAGGAACCGTTTCACATTGCTAACAATTAAGAGATATTAGGTTTTGGATTTCTGTATAAAGTCCAGGGAAAATTCTTCCAGAAATTGCATCACTGCAAGCTTTTACTTCCCTTTTGTGGTGCTCATAAGATGGAAAAGCCTGGAGAGAGAAACCCTTCCCTGCTGGCGCCCCATGGGGCAGTTGCTCAGTTCACAGTCTGGAGGCATTTCTGGGAGCTGCTTGTGTCGAAAGTTGTTCAGTTGGCTTCGGGGATCATGCTCATGCAGCAGCGGCAGCGGAAAGGCTGCACAGGTGTAGCCGCTGTGCTTAAATATTGGCATAGGGCGGGGCCTGTACCCCCGCCCCTGAGATCTCCCGTGTGTCCCTCCGCAGCCGGGCTGGTACCTCCATTTTGTGCTCAAAAAACGGCTATCGCCATGCTGTGCCCAGGAAGAGAGGGTTGAGAGAGAGAAACCCTTCCCCGCTGGCACCGCATTGGGCAGTGGCTCAGTTCACAGTCCAGAGGCATTTCTGGGAGCTGCTTGTATCCAAAGTAGTTCAGTTGGCCTCCGGGATCGTGCTCATGCAGCAGCGGCAGCGGAAAGCTGGAAAATGCATTCTTGATTAGCTAACACAGTAAAGGCATAATAGTTTTATGATTCAGCAGATATCCAAGGCTGCTAAAGAAATGCATGATTTTATGATCCCAGTCACCCTAAATATTTGCTGATTGAGGACAATATTTTAAGTAGTTTTGTTACCCATGACAATATATATTTCTATACAAGCATTATAAATTTACTTTCCATTGTTTTCTATTTTATTCCCAATTTCTTAAGATAAATGATGCAACTTAACAATGCACGTGTGATCTGACAACTATACAATTAAATAAGATGTAATGGTGCCAGTGGCCTTACTTATAGATTAGTTACATTTTTAATTAAGTTTTTTTCTATTTTTATTGAGATTACTTTATTCTAGCTATTTGTGACATGACCTCTTATTCAAGTTTAAAAAATAAAATAAATAATTATTCTGCATGAGAGTTTACATCTTATATATGAAACATGGAACTATATGAGTCATTTGATTTATTTTGTTATTATTTTTTTCCTTTGTCATTGGGAATATTATAGCTTGAGGATTTTATTGTCCTAAAGATGTTTCATTTGACGAGCCAGAAACATGGCTGGGGTAGAGGGTAGAGATTACAGATTACAACTTGGAACAGAGGCAAACTTCTGACGTGGAAGAAATTGTGAGCTTATGTTCTTATTAGTACCCAGGTAGCTAACCACTATGTAACAATGCATGCAACCTCAATAGTCCCTTTCTCCTCTTAATCCTGACCTATTTGCCCTCATTATATAATTAACTTTATATTATTTTATTTTAGTTTTGGGGCCCACCAGGTGATCCTCAGGGATGAGACCTGGCTTTGAGTTCAGGAATTATGCCTGGTGGGGCCCAAGGAATCATATTGGGGGTAGGAGATTGAACCCAGGTTGGCCACATGCAAGGTAAACATCCTATCTGCTGAACTATCCCTCTTGTCCTCATTTTAAATAATGTATGAGATCACTTTTGTAACTGAAATATGAATATAAAGTACTTATAGATAAAAACTTGGGCATTAGTCCTCCTTTAATTTAATAATTCTCTTCCTATAATATTTACTTCATCAAACTTGTATAGGTTAAAATTTTACTCTTATACAAAGTTTTAAGATACTATTGTTTTAAAGCTAAATAATGAGTAGTGCTGATTCATTATATTAGATTTTATTTAGCTAATCTCTTTTACATTAAAATAAATAACCACTATTTTTACACATCTAAAATCTAAACATTGTGTCTTGAGTGTATAGTATTGTATAGTATTGTATAAATATTGCCTTGCATCTATGTGACCCTAAGTTCTATCCCTGTGTCCACCAAATAAATTAAATTAAACCTAGACAGACTATTTGACAAAATTGTGTGCCATTCTATATACAGTTTTTTAAAATTATTGGATAATTTATGAGTTAAAATATGTCAGATATGCAAACATCAATCCATTTTAATAATATATTCAATGTCTTACTTATCTTGAGAGCAAGTATATTTTATGTAAGTTTAAGACATCAGTTATTGGTTAACCTGACTGACAATGGCTATCATAAACATTATTACTTTTAATCAGAATTTTACAATTATTATGAACAAAAAATTTGTCCGGATGAGAACAAGCTTTTCTGTATTCTACCTTCTATAATAAAGATAAATATGGTAAACTTCAAAAAGGAGATAAGATTTGGAAAAATTCAAGGATCTGAAAGTCAAGGAATTAATTATGACGATTAGCAATAATTATAGAAAGTTACTAATGTAAGAAGTTGATGTGAAGTGAATTGTTTCAAAGCAAAGTCATCTTTTATAATGTGCTTCACTGATTCCTTTGCTCCTTTCTTAAATATTAAGTAGATATTGATTACCATGGAGACAAATATCAAACCCTAATAAATGAGTGGTTAAATATTGACTAATGTAAAGTGGAGGCCAATATTTGCTGCAGGGGACAGTAGTGATTGATGTTTACTGGAAAAAGGTTTAGTGTATACTCATGCTATTTTCTTCAGAATAACTACAGAGTATTTTCTTTGTAACCTTGACATATTATAATGTAAAGCCTTTTTATGGAGCAGCTAAATAATTTGGGAGTCCAGGTACCAGCTAAGATTTTTTTCTAGACAAAACAAACATACATAGACACATGTGAATATTTCTGCATGAAATATTTGTGAAGTATGAGAATATAATAACTTTAAAGTAAGCATTTTAGGACATCTTATTTTAATAATTGATAATGGTCTAAATAAATATCATGTGATTTTTCTGGGTCTAGATGGTTTTCAAAAATTAAGAATTTTTAAAACTTTTAGTTAAACTCTAAGAATTTTTAATTTTTTAAAAAACTATATCAGTTTGGAGACATTGCCTTTATTAAACATCACTCCATAATCAAGTTAATGATTAATTTTGAAGTGCAAAGAATGGGTATTCTTGCTAAGCAAAAGAAAGAAAAACAAAGTAAAGTCTAATTTTGTTTCTGGTCAGGTATGCTGCAAAATCAATTTTTGCTAACTTAAGAGGAAAATACATTGTTTAAAGTATTATTTAACTAACTTTAAAGTTAAACACTTTGAACTATTAAGGAGTCATATATATTTTAAAAAGTGATGGCGGATAAATTTTCCAACTAAATGAATTCTTTATTGACATTTATATGAATGCACTATGTAACATTGTATTAGCTTGGATGCCAACATAATGATTGACTCGTGATAATCACAATAAATTTTGTTAGCATGCATTACCCCAGTTCTATATATTTTCTTGTGATGAGAACTTTTATACTCCTCTCTTACCACTTTTCAAATAGATCATACAATATCATTCATTACATTCACCACGCTGTGATTTTTATGCCAGTCTTACTAATTTTACAGTTGCAAGTTTGTGCCTTTGACTATCTTTGCCTATTGGGTCACTTTCCAACACCTGCCTCTGAAAATAATCAGTTCTAAATATAAGGGTTTTTTGGGGGGAGGTCTCTTATTTCCAAGATGCATATATAAGTGAGATGTTACATAGTTTGTCTTTCTCAATCACTTGTGTCCCGTTGCTCATCGATATGCTCAAGCAGGCAACAGTAACGTTTCCATTCATCCTTGTCATGTGCTAGTGTAGCCCAATGGCATCTGCTCGCTCCAGAAACACTAAGAGAATCAAACCGTTCATTAGGGGTCTTGACAAAGAAGTCTGACCATCTCATAGGTGGGCGTCCAGGTGTTCTTTTGACGGTCTGTGGAATCCAGTCGGTAATGGCTCTAGTCAGGCGGTTGTCTCACTTGCATTACATGTCCAGCCCATCTGATTTTTGATGCTTTGGCAAAAGAGGCAGCATCCCTAATCCTTGATAGTAGATGGAGGTCAGAACTCTGGATTCCTTCTCTCACTTGAGTGAAAAGTGATACTCCAAGCATAGCTCTTTCAGTTTCTCTTTGGGATACCCAAATAGAGTTCTCATCCTGCTTTCGTAGGGTCCAGGCTTATGTTAGTGCAGGAAGAATGGTGGAGTCAAAAGGATGTGCCAGGAGCCAGAGGATCTTTATCCTCTTAACTACTTCTTTGATACTCTCGAAGATATTCCACACCGCTCTCTTCCTCCTGCACAGTTCTGGCAACAAGTTGTTCGATCATGTTGAGTTGTCGACCCAGGTACACATAACTGCTGCATTCGAGATGTTTATTCCATTGAGAGCAAATGAAATGTCAGAAACTAGTTTGTTTCTTGGGGAGCTGGGCGGGAGATATACTGTGATTCTTGATGGTGCAATATGTGCACTGGTGAAGGGATGGGTGTTTGAGCATTGTATAACTGAGACTTAAACCTGAAAGCTTTGTAACTTTCCACATGGTGATTCAATAAAAAAAAAAAGAAAGAAATTAATTTGTTTCTCATGAACATTGTCTTCAAGAGATTCAGCTGCAGTCCGACCTTTCTACACTCACAGTTGAAGTGTGTCAGCATTCGTTCCACTTGACTAATGTTTGGTGTTATTAGAACGATGTCATCAGCAAAGCAGAGGTGGTATAGTGGCCGACCATCTAGTTTCACTCCCATTCCTTCCCATTCCAGTTGTTGCATGAGTTCTCAAGGGTGGCAATGAAGAGTTTTGGTGAAATGGTATCACCCTGCTGAACACCTTTCTCTACGTCAATGATCACTTCCTAGTAGAATGGTGAGACCCTGGTGGTGATTCCATAGTACAGCTCATGGATGATCCTGATGTACTGAGTTTGAACGCCCTATTTGGCTAGGATTTTGATGACTGTTTCAGCCTCAACAGAATCAAAGGCCTTCTATAAATCAATGAACGTTAGACAGAGCGGCACCTTAAAGTCTCACAAAACCTCAATGAGCTTGGTAAAAATGTAGATATGGTCGATTGTGCTGAATCCTTTTCGGAACCCAGCTTGTTCACATGGTTGTCCTTCATCTAGTGTTCTGCCAATCCTATGCAGGATCACTCGAGTGAAAAACTCGTAGACAATGGACAACAGGCAGATCAGGCGATAGTTGCCAATGTCCTGGATGTCTCCCTTACTGTACAACAAGATGGTCATGCTGGCTTTCCATTACGATGGAATCTTGCATTCAGACAGGCAACATGTGAAGAGCTTAACCAGTGTATTGACAAGTGCTGGCAGCAGATTCTTCAGGTGTTTGGGTCTGACCTTGTCTGGATCGGGTGCTGCACGCTTCTTTACTGACAAAATGTCGGTTTGGATTTCGGAAGGGAGAATGCTGGGAACGACATATCCATGCTGCAGAATTTGGTATGTGGGCAGGTGGACATGGCTATCAAAGAGATCCGAATAGAAGTCGTGGATAACCATTTTTATTGCCCTTCTGGAAGATGTAATAGATTTATCAGGACATCAAAGGGCAGTCATATTGGTCTTGTGGTTGACGAAAGACAGGCGGATATTCGGATGTTCGAATACTTTTCCCAGCTTCTGCTTCATCAGCCAACACTGCTGCTCTTCTCTCTTTGAGATCTTCCTTTATTGCTTCTCTGCACAGCTTTTTGAGCTCGGATGTTAGCTTGTGATTGGCTGAGGCTCATGCTAAGCCACATTGGCAAATGAACTTGACAGTTTCCGAAGACAGGCATCTTTTTGTGGTTTTCTCTCTCTGGGCATTCCTTGCACGGTCATGGAGGTGCTGAATCAGTCGATCATATTCCTTGTTGATGTTGTCAACGATATCTTCCCATATTGCTGCAGTAGTGCTCAAAGAGTTCCCAGTTGGTGGTTGCTCTGGGACTTCTTTTCTTAAAGTTTGCAGCCATTCCTCCCCACTCCGTGAAGTAGAATTTCACACGAAGGAGACAGTGGTCTGATCCTGTTTGCAAGTTTGGGACAACAGCAACATCAGTCAGGCAAAACCACCGATTGAATATGACAAGGTCAATTTTATTATAGAACTCTATTTTTAATTTATTTTTGTTAAAGGGCCACACCCCGTTGTGCTCAGGGCTTACTCCTGTGCTCAGGGACCACTCTTGACCTTGTCCATATAAACAGTTGGGATTAAACCTGGGCGAGCCACATGCAAGACAAGGACTAGCTCTCTGGTCCCTCTATTTTAATTTTATTTATTAATTTTATTCTGGGGCCACATCTGGCAGCTGTGATTAGAGCTTAATCCTTGCCCTGAACTCAGGGAACACTTCTGGTTGCTGGAGAATCATAGGGAGTGAGGAGTTCAAACCTTGGTCTGCTACATGCAAGGGAAGTACCCTACCCACTGTATTATTTCTCTGGTTTGCCATCTATTTTAAATTTTTGACATTTAACTCCTAAAATACATCTTCACTAATATGAAAATATAATTAAATAAGGGTTAAGTCTCACATTTACTTATATCTCACAGTTGAAAATAATTTAACCCAGAATTCCTATTTAAGTTATTTTTCCCTTTAGATAGTTTTAAATATAATTCTACCTTTAAAGAATTAAATTCATTGGTGGTGGAGGGATGTATACTCAATCATTGTATGACTGAACCGTAATCACAAAAGTTTGTAAGTCTGTAACTATCTCACAGTGATTCATTTAAAAAAAATTTAAAAATAAAGAATTAAATTTAAATAACCTAGTTTGTACATACATATAAATTAACTAGCTATTATGATTTCAGGGAACTTTTAAAATTTGTCTTCTATAAATTAATAGTGTTTAGTGAGATCAAAATTCTATAAATATAAATCAATTTTCATGAGTGCTTGTTAGTCCAAAACACTATTTATAATTTTCCCATTAATAACAATAAGTAAATTGGAAGCAAGTTACAAATAAAATATTTGGAAAATATTGAGTTATCATTCCTGTTTCTTAAAGATTAGGTTTAATTGACTTTAACAGACTATTTCACTGAGTCCTTACTCTCTTGAACACCATGTTATCAGATGATGTTCAGATATTGGATACCAGAACTCAAAAAAGTTCTAGTTCAGAGTATACATGAGAAAAGGGAAATAAAAATGAGGATAGGGACTGGATAAATAGTATAGTGAGTAGACCATGTGCCTTGTATGCAGCCGAAAAGGATATTATTTTGGGCATAATATATGTCCCTGAATACCACCAAAAATGAATTCTTTGTGAAGACCCAGGAGTAATCTTGAGCATTGCCAGATGTGCTCAAAAACTCAACAATAAATAAATACTTTTTAAATGAGGCAGCCAAAGAAATAATTATAATCAGACATAGTTAAATATTTAGCTAGTATAAATGTTTCTAATAATAACAGTAGTATTCAGCAAGCAGTACTATTATAAACTATAATTACCAATTTTGGATAGCTTACTTAAATAGACATTGTGTTTAATATTTTATGCATTAAGACTTTCATCACTATATCTGAGCAAAACAAAAATATTAATTGAATTATTTTCATTATAATTATGGCATACAAAATCATAATGATAAAAAAGAATTTTGTCTTGAGAAAGGGAAAAATCCATAGAAATTTCTTAATTTGTTACTGTTGATCTTTTGCTTATGACCTTCCTTCTCTATTTATTTTTATTTTTCTCTAAGAAGATTTATTTTTCTCTAAGAGGCTGAGGGAAGGATTGCCGGGTTCCTGAGCTTTGCTACATAATAAACTGACAAAGTATCCATAATAAACCTTAGAAATATGAAAAATTCCTCAAGAAGGTCCCTTGTGGGTTATTGTTCTGAACACTTGTGGTTAGGAGAACGTCAGAGTAAGTACAAAACCAAGGAAATAACTTGAGTCACATCTCTGTCTCCTGATACAATACGTATCATATGTACTATGGGAATGTGAAATAAGAGATATTGGTATTTAAAAACATAGACAAAGGTAGTCAAAGTTACTTGTGACCATCTGCATTTATTATAATTTCTAATTCACACAGAAAGCATTCAAACCAAACTATCTTTTTTTAGAAATTATTCCTTTTTTCACATAAAGCATTAGTATGTCTATTGGGAAAGTGACACTCTAGACCAGGGCAGGAATGTTCTACCTTGGGCTACAGAGACAGTACCACAGAGAGGGCACTTGCCTTGCATGTGGCCTGCCCAGTTTCTTTCCAGGTCCACAGATAGTCCCTTTTGCACCTTCCAAAGTGATCCCTGAACACAAAATCAGGAATAATTCCTGAGCATAACCCCAAATAGACAAAAATACAGTAAAAAGAATGTCCTACCTCAACCTCTGCCTCCTTATAACTCATAGTATTATTTATTATTTGAAGTTCAATACTCATAGTGAAGAGAAATTCCCAGGTGACAGTAATGCTTTATGCTATAAGCTGGTTTAGTCAATCAAGTACCATTTTACTCAATACTTTTAAATTTTTTTTTTTTTGCTTTTTTGGGTCACACCCAGCAATGCACAGGGGTTACTCCTGGCTCTGCACTCAGGAATTACCCCTGGCGGTGCTTGGGGGACCATATGGGATGCTGGGAATCGAACCCGGGTCGGCCGCGTGCAAGGCAAACGCCCTACCCGCTGTACTATTGCTCCAGCCCCGATACTTTTAAATTTTTTAGTCTATGACAGAGAACCTGGGTTCCTGAAGTGGAACAAGGAAGGTCTTTCAACAAAAATATTGAAGAAAAAAATGAATAGTAACATGGAAAAAATAGAATTGATCCATTTTCACACTATATACAAAAGTAAAATCCAAAGTGGATTGAAAACCTGAGATTTGACCAGAATCTATAAAGTACATTGAAAAAGAAAAGACAGAATTCTCTAGAATCCAGACTTCAGTGATGTCTTTAATGATTTGATTCCATTGACAAAGATAACAAAACAAAAATAAATGAATGGTAGTATGTCAAAATAAAAAAGTTTTTTTCAGGCAAAATAAACTTGGGCTAAAATAGAACACACCCTACCGAATTGGAGAAAAGATTTAAACATCAGATAAATGGCTGTTATCCAGGACATATACAGCATTCACAAGTTCAACAACAACAAAAATAGTAGCTCTGTCAAATAAATGGGGTTATGAGAGAGCAGACAGTTTCCAGAAAATTGTATACAGATGTTTAGTAGGAATATGAAAAAGACACTTATTACCAGGGTAGTGCAAATAAAAATGACAGCAAGATGCTATATGACACCAATGAGAATAGTGTATATGAAAAATAGTGGAAACAACTAAAATTGTCAGGGATGTGGTAAAAGGAATCCTCATTCATCTTCTTCATCCTCTATGGAAAACAATATGGAGATTCTCAATAAAGTAAGAACAGAGCCTACTATGACCCAGTGATTCCACTTCTTGACTTGATACTTTCAATTTACAGAACTTTTCTATAAGATGTTATACTTCAAAAGAAGTTTATTTAAAACTGACTGGTGTTAGAAGAGAACTTTATTTAATGGACCATTCTGATTAGATTGGGATAACAGCCAGATTCTCTCAAAAATTTACTGAATACTGTTTTTGCAAGACGGGGAGAGTACTGCACTTTTCTACAACAGAATCTTTAAGAGGTGAGGGGTGTGGGGAGCAAAGGCAGATGAAGGTAGTGACACTGAGATAATGATGGAGGGAGGTGGAAAGGTGGGTGTTCTAATGGAGGACAGGATGTTGGAAAGTTGCACTTTATTATTACTCTAACACTAGCATTGTGAATCATGGTGTCTCATTTTTTTTAGATAGAGGAGGAAAATCCAGTAATTAAATCAGTGATAAATAGAATTTTATTTTGAGAGAGGGATAAAATTCCATAGAAATTTCATTTCCCATTGCTGATCTTTTGCATACTATATAAGCATATATGTGTGTATATATGTATATATACAAATATATATATATATAAAACATCACTTGTATTACTTGTAGTCCTCTTGATCTTCGATTTGCTCAAACGGGCACCAGTAACATCTCCATTTGTCCCTGTCATGAGCTAGTGTAGCCCAATGATACCTGCTCACTCCAGGAACAGAAAGAGCCTCAAATAGTTCACTCAGAGATTTGACGAAGAAATCTGACCATCTAGTTGGTTGGCGGCCACGAGGTCTTCTGAAGTCCCGTGGAATCCAGTCTGTAACAGCTCTAGTCCAAGGGTAGTCTCTGAATCGCATTACATGACTGGCCCATCTGATATTTGATGCCTTGGCAAACGAGACAGCATCCCTGATTTTTGACCATCAACGGAGGTCAGAACTCCAGATTCCTTCTCTCACTTGAGTGAGACATGATATCCCAGAATAGCTCTTTCGATTCCTCTTTGGGATACCCTAATAGCATTCTCATCCTGCTTGCGTAGAGCCCAGATCTCTGAGGCATATGTTAGTGCAGGAAGAACGGTGGAATCGAAAAGATGTACCTGGAGTCGGAGATTCTTCCTTCTCTTAACCACCTCTTCGATGCTCTTGAAGGCATTCCATGCTGCTCTCTTCCTCCTGCACATAGCTGCTGCATTCGGAGATGTTCATTCCATTGAAAGCAAATGGAGCTTCAGGGACCAGTTCGTTTTTCATGAACATCGTCTTGTTGAGATTCAGCTGCAATCCAACATTTCCACAATCACGGTCGAAGTCAGCCAGTATTTGTGCTGCTTGGCTAATGTTTGGCGTTATGAGAATGATGTCATCAGTGAAGCGGAGGTGGTGTAATTGCTGACTGTCTATCTTCACTCCCATTCCTTTCCATTCCAGTTGTCGCATGATGTTCTCAAGGGTGGCACTGAAGAGTTTCGGTGAAATGGTATCACCTTGCCACACCCCTCTCTTTACAACAATGATCACTTCCTTGTAGAATGGTGAGATCCTGGTGGTGAATCCGCAATACAGCTCACAGAGGATTTTGATATACTGAGTTTGAACGCCCTGTTTGACCAAGGCTTCGATGACCATCTCAGTCTCAACTGAATCGAAGGCCTTCTTTAAGTCGATGAATGTTAGACAGAGCGGCATCTTGAACTCTCGCGAAACTTCCATGAGTCTGGTCACTGTGTGGATATGGTCTATTGTGCTGAATCCTCTTCGGAACCTGGCTTGATCGCATGGTTGTCCTTCGTCTAGTGTTCTGCCTATTCTATTCAGGATGACACGAGTGAACAACTTGTAGACGACAGACGACAGGCAGATTGGGCGATAGTTGCCGATGTCATGGATGTCTCCCTTCTTGTACAACAGAACAGTCCTACTGGTTTTCCACTGGGACGGAACCTTGCATTCAGACAGGTAGCGTATGAAGAGTTGGGTCACTGGTGGCAGATTCTTCAGGTGTTTGGGTCTGACCTTGTCCGGACCAGGTGCTGTTCGTGTCTTTACCAGTGAAATGGTGTGTCGGATTTCAGAAGGGAGAATGTTGGCAACGACATATCCATCCTGCGGAATTTGGTATGTGGGCAGGTGGACATGGCTGTCAAAGCGATCCTAGTAGAAGTCGTGCATAATCCTCTCCATTGCCCTTCTGGAAGATGTGATGGATCCATCAGGATGCCGGAGGGCAGTCATCTTGTTCTTGTAGTTGGCGAAGGACAGGCGAGCATTGCGAATGCTTTTCCCGGCTTCTGCTGCACTGGCCAACACTGCTGCTCTTCTCTCTTTGAGGTCTTCCTTTATCGCATCTCTGCACAGCTTTGTGAGCTCGGACGTTAGCTTGTGGTTGCCTGAGGCTTGCACCAAACCAAGTTGACAAATGAGCTCGAGAGTTTCCGAAGACAGGCGTCTGTTAGTGGCTTTCTCACTCTTGGTATTCTTCGCACAGAAAAATTTCATTTTCCATTGCTGATCTTTTGCATACTATATAAGCATATATGTGTATATATATATATATATATATATATATATATATAAATATATATGTATAGAAAAGTCTTGGTCTCCAAAACATACTTAAGAAAGGTTTTAAATAAATGAAGGTTTTGGCTTTCCGACCAGATGAGACCCAGGGCAGCTGCACACGAAAGGCTTCTCTGCTCCTAAAAGACCATGATCCCGGAGGCCTACTAACTTATTTTGGCACCCGGCTTCTTCTTACAGAAATGCCTTTAAACTGCGAACTGAGCTGTGAACCCATGCCGCCCCAGGAGGGGAAAGGAGTTTCTCTCTCAGCTTTTCCTTTTCTCGGTGGTGGCAGCAGTGGTGGTGGCCGCGTGGCGACCGCCATCTTATAGAGCTCACTAACTGGAGGTACGAGCTTGCAGTGACAAAACTTCTGGCAGAAATTTCTCTTGACTTAATTACTAGAATTCCAGAAATCCAAATCCTCATGTACCTTTCATTCTCAGCAATGGAAAACAAATTAACATATGATGCCATTTCAGCAGGTTTGATTGTTGGGGGGAAATTCCAAATAATAATAGTGAGTTTTCTATTGATATATTGAATGTAATCAAAGTAGAGAGAGAGTAAAGGAGAAGATCATTAGTCACACAGATGAGAGTTGGGGGGGTGGGATAGGAGGATACTGGGGTTCTTGGTGGTGGAACATGTGCACTGGTGAAGGGATGAGGGTTTGATCATTGTACGACTGAGACTTAAACCTGAAAGCTTTGTAACTTTTTTCATGATGATTCAATAAAAAATAAACAATAATAAATAAATAAATAAAGGTTTGGAGGTAATGAAGTTTTTCAAGAATAGATCGTAACTCTGAATACATATGGCAATAAGAAGAGAGTGATGAGAACCTGGGTATAAGAAGCCTCTTCTAATTGTTAATGAACTAAAAATTAAACTTTAGAATTTGATCATTGTTGTGAGATATTAAAAATAAAATTACTTCTCTAATTAAAAATAAATTTAAAAATTAAAAAAAATAAAAATAAAAAAAATAAAATAAAATGAAATTACTTTAAGCATTGTTTAAAACTTATCCGTTATTTCTCTACTAAAATGATATACAATCTTTGTTATTCAGGAAGTAAAAAGAAAATTCTCCGTTCTCTGATTTCTATCATGATAACTTGGCTTATGAACTCCAAATCAATCTTATGATTGGATAAGCCTGGATCAAAGATTTTCCTTTAAATGAGAAGTTAGGTCATAAAGAAAATTTAGAGTCAGCAGTTCTACAAAACTGCTATGATGAGGATATTTTCTATGAAATTTTATATTTAAAAAAAGAAATTTTAGGGGCTGGAGTGATAGCACAGCGGGTAGGGCGTTTGCCTTGAACGCGGCCGACCCAGGTTCGAATCCCAGCATCCCATATGGTCCCCTAAGCACCGCCAGGGGTAATTCCTGAGCGCATGAGCCAGGAGTGACCCCTGTGCATTGCCGGGTGTAACCCAAAAAGCAAAAAAAAAAAAAAGAAATTTTATATTTTCAATCCTAATAATCCTGGATGACAGTTAAAAAATGAATCTTAGATAAACTGTTGAATCTTCCTTTTTAAGTAGTATTTTCATACTCAGGAGACTTGTGGCTATCAAGGTAAAATATTCTCCTTATGCGGTTTCTAGTAAATATAGACATAAAATAAGAGGTCAGTTGTTCATAAAATACAGTCTCATATCTGTATGAACTTCTTTATAGCCACGAATTGTAAACAGTTTCTTATGGCTCAAAATTGAGAAACAAAAAGAAAAAGCTATAAACATTTACTTGTACAAATGAAAACATTGCATGGCAGAAACGTCAATTGCAAAGCAAATAAAATAACAAACTGAAGAAAATATTATTGCTTAGATTATAAAGTTAATGTTTTTGATGTTCTAAACATTTTAAAAACTGAAATGGAGAAATATCAACTATATAAGTGAAATGTCCTAGGATTTAGAACATTACCTTCATGAGAAGTGCCAATGAAACTTAAATATATTACAGATGCTAAACCTCACTTATAATAAGAAAGACATAAATTAATACTTCACTGATACCATTTATTACTTACGAATTTGGCAAAAGTAAAAAAATTGACAATTGACTCTGCTGGTAAAGCTGTGAGAAAACAAACAGGTATTGCCAATGGAAATTCCTAATATTACTATTTTGAAGGCTAATTGGAAGTATATACAAAAATTATATCAGCAGAATTATGAAAAACCTGTTCAATAAGTCAGTAACTACACTAATAACATATTGTAAACTACCTAAATGTTCACCCCAAAAGGGAACCACTGGGCAAGAGCAATAGTACAAAGGGAGTGGCATTTACCTTGCATTTGACTTACCTTGTTAGAGCCCTAGCTCTATATATAATCCCCTGAGCACAACCTGGAGTGATCCTTGAGTGCAGAACCAGGAGTACTCACTGAGCATTTCTGGGTGAAGCCCCCAAACAAAGCAAAACAGGGGGCCACTGAATAAATTATAAACTGTTGATACTGTGAAACTATGAGAAACAAAATTTGCGGCTAAAAATTGGACTGAGCAGGATTGGGAGATGCATGCCAAAAGTAGATAATGGACCAAACATGATGACCTCCTAGTGTCTGTGTTGCAAGCCATAATGCCCCAAAGTAGAGAGAGAGTATGGGGAACATTGTCTGCTATGGAGGCAGGGGGAGGGTGGGAAAGGGGGGGGTATGCCAGGGATATTGGTGGTGGGGAATGTGCACTGGTGGAGGGATGGGTGTTTGATCATTGTGTGATTGTAACCCAAACATGAAAGCTTGTAACTAATCTCACAGTGATTCAATAAAATTAAAAAAATTGGACTGAGATGTAAAATGACCTCCATTAAGGGGAAGGGAAACTATTAGACAAACTTAACTGTATTTCACACCTGTCATTTTGTATTGGTGTGTAAATAAATATTGTAGAAATTATGGATAGATGTTTACTTCTAAGAATGCTAAATAATAAAGTAAAACAATGCCCAAACTAATTTTATCTAGAGGAAAAGAGGTAAAAGCACAATCAGGAAAGCGGAAAAACTCATATCTTGTAAATATATGACCTAGATTCATCTCTGGAACCACAACAACCAAAATCAAAGGATAAAACTAAACATATATAATATATATTGAGAGTAATTTTACAATGTGTATATAGATATATTTACATTGCTATCTAGAGCTACTCTGATCTTTTTTGTATGTAGCAGAGGAATCCCAGGACCTCTTTGAACCCTAAAGTATTGAATTTAGTTAATGATGCTGTATCAAAATGTTTCATACGTTGGAACAAATGTACTGCACCAGTGAACTATATTAATAATACAGAAAACTAGATTTGAAAGAAGGATCATATTATGCTGTATGTTTTTATTCATATTTTTGATAAACCTGAACTACTATATTAAATAAAAGTTACTAATTAAAGATGAAGAAAAACAGATATAGTATCAATCACTATAAGTGCTTTGTTGAAGCTGAAGATACCAAGAAGTAATCACACCCAATTATAATTACCTTTTAGAATTGTGTTTCAAACATGAGGAGTGTTTATATGTATATTAAAGAGAATTAAAGTGATGGGAATAAGAGAATTTATAAAATAACTTAAACACAATAAGTTGACTATATAATACTATTGCTATGTAAACATGAGTCCTAAACTTTAAAAACATACATGTCAAGTGATGCAATGTTTGTTTCCTGGGTATATGAGAATAAATTTGAAATGATTTATGTGTTAATGATTATGGATTGGTAGATGGGAGTTTAACATATTAGTTTCGGGTTTATTTTTTTTTAATTGTCTGTAATATTTTTTAATGTAGCCTCATTTCAATGGTAATCGTGGCTACTCAGAGGCTCTGTGCCTCTTGTAGATCCTTTTGAGTTTGATCCTACTGTTGAATTATAAGGACAGAGAGGTGCCCCCCTTCTCTCTCTCTTTAGGAATAGGGTAGTCCCTTAAGGAGTAATCAAGAATCTCAAGCATCTCTTTCCGCAATTCCTGGTTTAATGATTCAGTTCTAGGGATCATACATGCCATGCTACTCAAGTTTTTCAGTGATGGGGATTAACAGAGCACATGAACAGGGCTCATGGGTTCTCCAGGGTTATACTCATAGTGTTTGGGGATCTTGTGGTACCAGGAATATAGCTGTGGTCAGCCACATGCAAGGTAACCCACCTTAACCCCTGTGTCAGTTCTCTAGCCTAAAGAGATGTATCTCTTACTTAGAGCATAAGGCCAGGTACTCCTAAATTCAAGTTTTCACAGTGATAATATAAGTCTTTGGGTTTCTTTTCATTTGTATAGAATCATTTGCAAAATTGAAATAAAAGATCATGAACTTTAGTCTTATTCACTATTTGTGGCTCCATATTACAGGACTGTTAAGCATACAGTCTTTTGTAAGTTAAAGAAAATTTTAGTCTAAGGATCAAAGAGATGCCAATGTGAGAGACCATGGTCTCCTGTTAGAATGATGTACCTATTCTTTCATCGATAAAAAAGAAAAGAAAAGTATCAAATAATACAGACATGAGATCTTAGTGCAAGTCATTTATGGGTAACCATCTTTTGCTAGAGTAAGGAGCTTCTTTAAAGCTGACCCTAAAAAAAAAAAAAAGAAAAAAAAGCTGACCCTACATGGTAAACTACTGAGTTTATAATAAGAAGTAAATTAGCCGGTTGCTTACAAAAATATACCCTATCAAATTATCTGGTAGAGTCAAGCCTCAAATGTGTCTTCTCCTAGAAAATTTATAGGTGAGAAAGTTTGATGTCAATTACTGATGACTGATTATTAAATTGGATATCTGAAAAACATCATCCTTTCTCTCCTCTTCCTAGTTTGGGAACCCCTAGGGCTTTCGGATATTTTTGGCACTTAATCCAACATTTAAATATTGTACAATCTACATTTAAAAATAAAGAAACATCATGAAAATGCATTCCATATGAGAATAGCATTTGTCAATTCATTATTTTAAATGTGTTCTGGATTTAAGGATAGCTGATAACAATATGGGTCTGCTTTATTTCATGCTAAAATATTTTAGAAACTATTTGACAAGCTCCTTCTCTCTTTCCACTCTTATACCTCCATCACCCCAAGATGTCATCCTTGAATACTGATACATATGTAAGATCAGGAACAAATAAATCTACCAAAGAATGTTAATTTGACTAAATGAACATAGGTTCAGCTTTTTAAGTCTGGCTGTTAACTTTGTAATTTTATTTAATTTATATCCTTTTTTTTTGCTTTTTGGGTCACACCCAGCGATGCTCAGGGGTCACTCCTGGCTCTGCACTCAGGAATTACTCCTGGCGGTGCTTGGGGGACCATATGGGATGCCGGGGATCGAACCTGGGTCGGCCGCGTGCAAGGCAAACGCCCTACCCGCTGTGCTATCGCTCTGGCCCTAATTCATATCCTTTTTAGAGACCTAAATTATGGTATATTTATTCATAATTTTATTTAAAAATCATTAAGTAAAAAGACCTATTTGTAATGGAACAATAGCACAGTGGAAAGGGAAATTGCCTTGCATGCCACCAACCCAGGTTCAATTCCTCCATCCCTTTCAAAGAGCACGGCAAGCTACCGAGAGTATCCCACCCACAAGACTGAGCCTGGAGAGCTACCAGTGGTGTATTCGATATGCCAAAAACAGTAACAACAAGTCTCACAAAGGAGACATTCCTGGTGCCCGCTCGAGGAAATCAATGAACAACGGGATGACAGTGTTACAGTATTTTTTCTAGGAATTATTTTTCTAACAGCAAAATAGTATTGAATATAGGGAGAAGTGGAGAAGAGATTTCCATTGATATAATATCAAAAGCAAATTGAGTTGCTAACTATATTAATGGAAAAATAGAAACTCGATTTTAATATGTGCATGGATGATATTATATTAGTAGATATGACATTTAGAATTGAGGAAGTAATAGCCTACCATGGGATAAATTCTTCACATTAAATATGAATATGTGCACATGCCATTGATTCTGACCAACAGTAAACATATCTCCCGTATGCAGAGTTAAATTTCTGATTATCCAATTGGTAACTGTTCACACTTTAGAACATTTATAAATTAGTTAAAACTAATACAGATCTGGACATGTGAGACACAGGACAAGGGTCAGGGCATGAACTGTACATGAGAGACCTCCAGTTTGATTCCCAGCACCGTACGGGCCTTCTGAGCCTCTCCAGGTGTAGCTCTGGAAGCCCCACCCGCCATCCAGTTTCGGCTCTAGTAGTTGTCAAGCGTTGCTGGGGTAGCCCAGTGGTCACCCACACCTCAGATCCTGAGTAGTGCATATCTCCTGGGCACTGGCATGGAGTTGTGTATCATGGTGTGCAGAAGTAGCCCATTCATCCCCTCAACTCCATTTGAAATGCTGGCCTGAAAAAAACAATAAAGTTATCCATTTTTTACTTTATCATGGAGTACAGCTGGTTCAGGTTTTGTCATTGTTGCTTTCCAAACTGTTTAATTTCTCAGTAAACGCCACATAGATTCCTCCAGAGATCTGAATTGAGGTTCAAGGTATTTTAAACTCTTCTGTGCACTGGGCCCCAGAGATAGTACAGCAGGCAAGGTGTTTATTCTGTAGGGCAGTGTGCTGGACCTGCCACCCCATATGGTCCCTCGAGCAACACCACAAGTGATCCTGGAGCACAGAGGCAGGAGTAATCCCTGACCACTCCAGGATGTGACCCTCCCAAAGAAGATAAATAAATATCTTATGTACATCTGCAATATGGGGATTAAAAGCTCAAGCAAAGGGATATTATAGGAGTGTGGGTCACTATTTTGCAGTTAATTCAGTTTTATGACATCAAACTCATTTTTCTCATCTGCACAATGAGGATTTTTAAATGAACGATGATTAGGGTTATAAAGTTATAAAGATCAAATGACTTAATATTTATAAAGTGCTCAGAACAGGGTCTGAACATACCACACTGCCAAAAATTCATGAATAAAGCAGAATGGAAATAACTTGGTTCAAATGGACATAAATCTAGCAGTTTTTTGCATCCAAGAAAATGCCAAATTTTTTACCAATAATGGGAGAATAATGACTCGATTTCCACCTTTCACTCTTCTTCTTCCTCTCCCATTTTATTTCACTTGGCTAAATTGATAATTTTAGAATAAAAGTGTTTAGTTATGGTCATTCATTGTTTTATTTTTTTTAAATTTATTGAGCCATATAAATACTGCTCTTGTAAAGCTAATAAATCCTAGAACTTTTAGCATTTAGTGTCATTCAATAGTGTCTCACTTCATTGTCACCATTCAAAGGCCATAAATAGTTTCAAAATCAACATTTTTTTCAGTTAGGTAAGTCACAAAAATTGCACAAATTGCATAATACAGAGAGGAGAGCAATGTGGGATATAATATAGAACTTATGAGTTCTTGAATTTTAAGCAGCTTTCTTAGAATACAATACAATAACAGATTGTAGTTGAAATACCTTAATTCTCTTCTTTGGGGAAGGTTTTTATTGAGTCTTATAATTTTTTTCTTATAAAGGAAAATGCAGGATCTAATATTACTCATTTCTGGCCAACATCCCAGCAAAAGTTGCTGAGACAAGAAGACCTGTCATGGCTTTCATTTTTGTGGAGGTGGAATAATTTTCAATTTGGAGGTATCTGCAAATATGGGGGAAGGGCAAATTACTTCTCGATCCAATTTGGAACACTTGAAACTTCCTGACTCTATTCTCTGAGCTTTAGTCTAGATGCTCTGTTTGACATAGATCAAATAATCAGTTAAAGCCTGTTTTTTTTTTTGCTGTATTTGTTTCAGGAAGTATTATTTCCAGAGGCCTTCAAAGTATTATGTTATGACCTAAATTTTTATGCTAGCTCCTGGTGTTTCATAAATATTTACTCAGATATTGTTTACCGCAGAGGTATCTTGAGGGTTATGGCGGTGTCTTCCTCAGATATAAATTAATGAATATGTGGGTGGGTCTCTGTGCTGCATGATGACACAACACAATTCTTTCATCAGAAAGACAAGTTATTGATATGCAGATTTTGAAGACTGATGAGAAGGGGACGTCAATTGGGATGAAGAAATTAAGGAAAAAAAGAACAAATTCATAATCTTTCAACATGTGTTTCTGAAGAGTTCATGTTTTAAGAACAAAATCTGTATGCAAAACAGTAAACCAGAATTCTCGGGTTTTATTTTATTTATTTTATGAAGCAGTCGTGTTCTATTAGGACAAGCATGGAAAAGACTGGTAAGTATGAGTGTGCTACTTCAACAAGGAGACTTTGACTCCTCTCCTGCTACAGTTATCAAGGTTCCCTAGAGAATTCGACTGTTAAAGTTAATAGAAATAAAAGTCACTGTCACTGTCATCCCATTGCATATGGATTTGTTCGAGCGGGCACCAGTAACGTCTCTCATTGTGAGACTTATTGTTACTGTTTTTGGCATATCCAATACGCACGGGTAGCTTGCCAGGCTCTGCCGTGTGGGCTCGATACTCTCGGTAGCTTGCTGGGCTCTCTGAGAGGGGCGGAGGAATCGAACTTGGGTTGGCCGCGTGAAAGGCGGAAGCCCATAAACCATTCTTAACTGTATCTAACCCCAAAGAAGTCATTATCCTGTCTCTATTTTACTAGTTACAGTGAGAAGAACAAGGATAAGATCAAGTTTAATCAGGGAACGATGGATGACTCTTACATATTTGTGATCTATGGTGTGCAGAAGAGGTGAAAAAATGACAAAGCTCTTTTTCGACAGGATTTAGCTATTGCACCAGGGCTTGGTGCTGAAAGATAAAACACCATAGATCTGCCCATCCTGGAACAACCAAGACTAAATATCCAGCGTAGAAATATTTCTGAGCTGCAATTTCAAGGAATTGACACGTTAGGGAAAAAATTCTATTACAGCAAACATAAAGGAAGAGGGAACTATTTACAGGCAATCCTGGTGTCCCTGGAAATATAGTGCTTTTTATCTTATGGAGGGCAGCATCAGTACTGAAGGACTCTGTCAAAAGTTGTCTGTAATATGAAAATTGTCGATCCCATGCAGATCCAATAGTATATCTTGGCTCCATGTTAGGAGCACTGAAACAGAGTCCCAGGTAATACAAAAGAGATGCTAGCTTGATATGCCAAAAACAGTAGCAACAAATTTCACAATGGAGACATTACTGGTGCCTGCTCAAGCACATCAATGAACAACAGGATGACAGTGACAGTGATCTTCTTTTCACAGGCCAAAATTACTGGCCTGCAGACACATGAAACAATGTACATTTTTTAGAGGGACTGCACTCATTTGTGGAGTATAAAATAACATCACTCAAGGACAGTAGATACAAGGACCAGGGGGATTGCCCCATAGCTGGAAGACAGCTTCATGAGCAGAAGGAAGAAGGCAGATGGAATAGAGAAGGGATCACTAAGAAAATGATGGCTGGGGGAGCCAGTTGGGATGGGAGATGCATGCTGAAAGTAGAAAAGGGACCAAACATGATGACCTCTCAGTTTCTGTGTTGCAAGCCATAATTCCCAAAAGTAGAGAAAGAGTATGGGGAATATTGTCTGCCATAGAGGCAGGGGGAGGGTGGGAAAGGGGGAGGGTATACCTGGGATATTTGTGGTGGGGAATGTGCACTGGTGGAGGGATGGGTGTTTTATCATTGTGTGATTGCAATCCAAACATGAAAGCTTGAAACTATCTCACGGTGATTCAATAAAATTAAAAAAAATAAAATAAAGTGATGCTAGCTATATTGACTCCTACATAATCATAGTTCTAGAGACACAGTACTAACAGTTTAGTTTACATAGAATAGTCTTAAGAGTAACTCTGTTTATTGAAAAATACTTACCTCAAATGACGCTTTTAGTTACATGAATCAGATACTCATGAACTATCTCAAGGACAACAAAAGATCCAATGATACAGTTTATTTAATGTCCCTAGCCTGATTCTTTGAGGCAGCATCAGTAGTCACATTAAGATGCAGCCATGCTGCCTCTTTATGTTTTGGCTTCTATACGGATTACGTTATGATCCTCACCTATGTCTGTTTTTAATCCCAACACTATACAGTTGTTCTCTTTCACTCATTTTCTCATCCTTATGACTATTTCTCTGATAAATACTCTTTGCTATAAAATAAGGATGTGTTTTGTTTGTTTGCTTGGTTTTATTTCTTTAATCTTATACAGAACAAAACCATATGATATTTATCTTCCTTCAGCTGCCTCATTTCCCATAGTAAAGTCCCTTCAGTTTGCATCATTACAAATGACAAGGTGTCAGCTTTTTACAACTAAGTAGTAGTCCATTCTCTATATATTTTCCACATATTTTTAAAACATTCATCTATTGATAGCCAGTTAGATTGCTTCCATATATTAGCTCTTATAAGTAATGCTTCACTGAATATAGAGGTATATAACTTTGAAATAAACATTTCATTTTATTCTTGTAGGTACCCAGAAATGAAATAGCCATATTATGAAACATTTTGATTCTTTTTTAAAGAGTATTTTATGCTGTTCTCATAGTTACTTCATCAGTTTATATTCCCTCATGTAGGTAGCATTGTCCTCTCTCCAAAGTTCTCTGCCACCCATTTGTTTACCTTTTTGGACATTAGCTATACGAAATAGATACAAGCTCCTGTCTCACTGTTGTTTGTGATTTTCAATTCCCTAATGATAAGTGCTGGTGAACATATTTTCAAGTGTCTTTTGGCCATCTATATGTCCTCTTTTAAAAAGCACAAGGTTTTCTTTCTTTAAAAAATACCATCTCAGCCTCTCCTACCTGCCAGTGCTATCTTCTGATCCTTTGTTGAATAAATTTTATTTGGCAGTATTCAGTCAATTTCTGAGTAAATGAATCCATTTTTACATGTAGTCATGTTATGTCCTTTGAAGAAAGTGATGTCACATATTTTTTTCGCACACCTCACTATCTTAAATCTATTTCGTTTCTAGCTGTTTATTCTTACTACATCTGTTTTCTGCGCTTATCTGTAGAATTTTTCATGTAACCTAGTATAAATAACGAATGATGTCTGATTTATTCATCTAGGTGCCTGAAAGTTGAAGAAAAGAAAATTTGAGATGATAAAGGAAAGTAGTATTTAGAAAGTGTAGGAATATAGCTAATGAACTTATCCTCATGCCTCCATCTCACTTAGCAAAAATCAGAAATACCTTTTTTTCTAATATTGGGGATAAATAGCATCAGAATGTGTTAGAGGGTGATACTAGCCTCTCTGATATGATTCTGGCAAGGTTAAAGGCAGCCATAATCAGCGATATGTGGCATCACACAAAAGCTGAAACTGAGCTTCATTAGGGAGGATGAAGCTAGGAAGGTCACATATGCCAAGGAAAAGTCCTTGGTCAAAGTAGAAGTCCAGGTCAAAGTAGAAGTCACAAACATAGCTGAATTAACTATGCCCCCAAACTAAAACAAAACAAAAGAATCAGATATTAAAGAGAAGGTGTGGGACCTTCTATTGTCAATGACTAAATCACCTGTTCTATGATGCATTCTGAGGTTTGAACAATTCTGAGAGACCAAATAGAGTTCACAGTAACAGTCATTTCCGAGAGAAATTCATAACAATATGTCTTTTGTTTGGGGCTCATATTCGGCTGTGCTAAGAGTTTACTGGAGGCTCCATGCTAAGGGATCACTCCTGGTGGGCTTGGTAGACCACATGTGGTGTCAGGGATCAAACCAGATTGACTGCATTCAAGGTAAACATCTTCTCCACTGTACTATCTCTCTAACCTCTTACCACAAAATTTGTGCAAACAAAAAAAAACGTTTTCATGAGTTAATTACCTTTTAAGTTCCTAAATAATGCTATGTATAATAATACTATTTTTTTCAGAAGACTGTTCTTGTTAAATCAGATTTAACTGTTAATATTCCTTTAAATTTACCTGACTGCAGACATTAGTGGAACTATGCATTTTAATGAGCACACATTCCTTGCTGCCACAATCATTAGGTTTTATTTGATTTTATCAAGTAACATTGGCTGACAAAACTGTTTATCTTTCATAGGCATAATATTATCACACCCCAAAACCAGTTCATTTTAATCCCTTCACGACATGAAGTATTTCTTGTTTTAAGTGTAACCTCTATAAAGAAATCTACTTACAAACATTGAATTTTCTTTCTTTTATGTAATGTAGGAAAAAAAACACCCACACTGACATTTACTCTCAGACATTAACTAAAATAACTCTGATATTCTTTTTTCTTTCTTTCTTTTTTTTTTTTTTTTGCTTTTTGGATCACACCCAGAGATGCAAAAGGGGTTAGTCCTGGATCTGCACTCAGGAATCACCCTTGGCGGTGCTCAGAGGACCATATGGGATGCTGGGAATTGAACCCGGGTTGGCCGTGTGCAAGGCAAACACCCTACCCACTGTGCTATTGCTCCAACCCCATAACTCTGATATTCTTATAGGAATATCCTCTGCCTTTCTGGAATGTAAAAAGTCTGACACTGAGCTTAAGTCATGTTTTCATTCATAAATATATCTATGTGGATGGCCCTAGTCCTCTTATTTCAGATGAAAAGTTTTTTTTTTCATTGTTGTTTTTTGAGAGGGTCATATCTCATGGTGCTCGGGGCAACTCCTGGCAGTGCTTGGGACAGAGTGTATGTGGGACTAAGGATCAAAACTGAGTGGTCTGCATGCAAGGCAAGCATCTTATATCTTGGACTATTTCTCCAAACCCCAGGTGAACAGTTCTTTTCTTTTTGCTTCAGCTACCTCAGCTAGTGGTTTCAATGGAATGTCTTCAATTTCCGATCATAACAACTATGGGCAACCAAGCTTGAGGGTTTAGCACCATTACCTAATTGATGGTGAATCTAGAAATATTAGCCGAGCCCTCTGGTGACAGAGAGCTAGTTTCTAAAAATTGGACTTGAATGTTAATCTGGAGACAGTTGTGAGACAGGAACCATATCTCATCGATTTCTGGGTGATGATGGAAAAAAATCTACTTGAAAACTCCAACCGTTGCATGCAGAATTCTTTGTAAAAGCAAAACATATGGTGTAGTTCAGATGTTAATGCCACTGTGTTAACCTAGCACCAAGTGAACACCGCTCGGATGCACATGGCCAGATCTGGAATTTCCCCGATGCCAGCAACAGTGCACAGAGAGTTGGCACAGGAGCCACAGACATCTCCCCAGTATCACCGTATCTGCTGTCAGCTTTGGAGATGGTGCCAAACCTAACTAGTCCCACAGCTGCCTCTGCCGTCTGTGCCTTTCAAAGTGTTCACAGAATTTGGTTCAGAAACAGGTTTGTTAACAGGTGGAGTTTAGTGAGACCCAAAAGTGTGTTAAAGTAAATGAAAAGACTAGACAGACTTGGTACGTCTGATATTAGTAAATGAATTATATAAAACAAAGAAGAGTGGGCTAGTTCATTTTCTCGTCTCTGGGAAAATCCATGTTTGAAGGGAAGATAAAGTATGGAAGACTATATAGTGTTTGGTCTATATCCTGAATTTTTGGCTTTGGGCAAACTTTTTAAAAATGATTTTTAATATTCTCTAACGCAATTACACCTTCTTCCAAGGTTTAAGTTCACATAGATGTGGGTGATATGTAAAAATGTGAATAAGAAAGAAAACAAGTTACAATAAGTTTGCATGACATGATTACACACAGAGTTGCAGATAGATTCTCTATCTTAAATGCATTAGAAAAAAATCTTTAAGAATCTAATCTCCATGTGGGTGATATGAAATTAAGTTTAAGCATGATGCTTATATTCATATATCATAAGTATTTTGAATATTAGTGAGATTATAAGTGGATTTTCACTCTATTTCTTCCCAACGGTGCCGCATTAGAGGCTTTTCAGGACCAAAGGAATGGGACCCATAATTTTTACTGTTTTGGTATATATACTCCATGGGGAGCTTGGCAGGCTCTCCTATGCAGGCAGGAAACTCTCGGTAGCTTGCCAGGTTCTCGGAGAGGGAGAACTAGGCTATAAGATGTCGCTTCAGGGGGCTTGGTTTTATAGTCTCTGGATGTTGGCCATTGATGGGATTACACAGTGCTGGGGGCAGTTTCTGGGTGTGACTGCCTAGCTACTTGAAAATGGGAGATCTGGATAAAGTATTAAAGACTATTAAAATCATCAAGTGTCTGGTTCACTCCTCTCCTGTTTATGCATTGAGAAGTCCTTTAAAAAGCTGTTCCAGAAAAACCTCAAGGTTTTGCCAAATGGAAAGAGATTTAGAATAAAACCGACCCTACTCTGGCCCTGGTTTCACAACTGAAATTTCACAAGCCACTGTGCGCAGGCATACTAGCATTCTTAAGTAAAGCAGTTGACTTTGCATGCACTGTAAGCTTTAAGCAAAATAGGTTTATAATTGAGTTAAATGAGATAGTGACTGTTAAATTTCATTCATTTATTCATAATTGTTTGAGACTCAAAGGATGACACGATAACTGAGTTAAATTCTAGTGGAGAAGATTACTTTAAAATACAAATAAATATCATGGAGGCATAGAGAATGCTTAAGTACCAGAAAGAGTTGCCTTTGCTATGCAAACTATAAAATACTACTATTTCATACCCTAAAGAATCTCTAATTGAGCAGAACATGACTTGTATATCTCCCCAAGTAAGGTTTACTTATGATTTGCCAAACTACTATGTTTTATGTTCAACTAACTATAAGGAGGGATTTTATTTTTACATTCTGTAATTTTTTAAATATTATTTATGAACAGTTTAATACAGGACTTCAACATCTTTTGCACTTCGTATTCTATTCTGTTCATTGTTCTTGTTACTAATAACTTGATCCACAGTCATCTTTCAACTACTGGCATGAGTTAATATCATACAAACAATAGCTCTCAGTAAATCATGTGTTCCCGCCGTACAAGCTTCAGATGATTGGGATGTAGCTTAACAGCCAGGGTTTTGCTAGCAATTAGGATGGTTTTACTGCACTAAGCATGTGATGAAATTTCTCCGTCAACTTCTTTCTGCTAGGCAAGTTCTGTTACCAATCAAATTACCATGGCTGATGCTGTTACTGGACTTTCTGTCTAGCGCTTGATAAGATTCAGAGGTGCTTATGATTGTCCAAGAATACTTACCGATTCAAACAGCAGGAAAAATCAGCATCTGCAAATTTAGCCTCACAAGATGGAGCCTAGTATACCTCTGTGGGCAAACTCTGAACCTCTGCTCATAAAAGCTACAAACTTACTGGCTTCTAATTGTCTGGCTGGATCATAATCTTCTGTAATTTGACACATTTTAAATATGGGGAGAAGTTTCCTATTTATTAAGTATATCTGATAAAATAAAGAAGGAGCAAAGCAAAGCAGTACATATGTGCACAATGAAAATAATTTTTCAATAATAGTTTTCATGGGTAAACAGTTTTTTATCTTTTAATTCTGTGAACCTTACAGCTTGAAATGAATATCTAGATTTAACCATCTAGAGCTCAACTGATACTGCTATATGACTTTTCAGTAACTTCTACCTATATAGCTTTTTTTTTTTTATGTGTGACTGAATAAGCTTTGTTTTTCCAGTAAATACGTGGCATTGGGGAGAATTTGAAATACCCATTTTCTGATTTTTAAAAAATTTGGGGGCTGGAGTGATAGTACAGTGGGTAGGGCATTTGCCTTGCACGCAGCTGACCCGGGTTCAATTCCCAGCATCCCATATCGTCCCTCGAGCACCGCCAGGAGTGATTTCTGAGTGCAGAGCCAGGAGTCAGCCCTGAGCACCTGAGCATTGCTGGGTGTGAACCAAAACGCCAAAAAAAAAATCAGGTTATTATTATTTATAAAGTGTTCCATTGTTTGATAAACAAATTATCATAGAAAATGCTTTGTATCTTTTAACATACAAAATAATTGGTAAAATATTTTAAAATGGTTTTTACACCTTTCACATTTAAATCTTGTCCTAATTGCAGGATTGGGATGAGATTTACATAGTCCCATTCCTGCTCCATTTCCCCTTCTTCTTTATTTTATTTAATTGATTTAAAGGCCATAGTAAGTGATGCTTAGGAGTTAATCCCTACTCTGTACTCAGGAGTCATTTCAGAAGATGTTCAGGATACAGTATAGTGCCAGGAGTTAAATCTGGGCCTCTTGAAAATCATGTAAAATGCCTAGTGAGCCATTTCTTTAGCTTTATTCTTAAGTTTAGTAAATTACATCATCATCTACATAATTCTTCAAGCTGAAATTTTAGAAGTTTTTCATTAATTTTTATTTTTCCTTCCTCTTCCCTCTCTATCCAGTCATGGACAATCTATATTAACACAATTTTGTTGACATATTCCAAAAGTAATTGCTTCATCCATCTCTTTCCTGGAGTCTTTCCTCCAGGTTCCTTTCTTGTACAAGGATGAATTTAAGGGCGAAATGCAAACTCTGCTTACTGCAAAGTGAGAGAGCATGTTTAAGGAATAAACTGGTGCAACTTAGAGAACAGCAGTGCCTTTAGGGGCCTGGGTGAACTAATTTGGGAGGTTTAGTAAACAAGGCGTGAGAATATTCATGAATACATGAGATTTATTCTGGGGATAGTCAAGACACTCTAAGAATCTGTGTACTATCCATTTTGTTGCATCTTATGTAGTTTCAGAATTATCACACAGGTGGTCTAGAGGAAGCTAAAAAAATTGTCAATTTATTTTAATAAGTATTCAATAAGTTAGTTTTTATGCACTTTAATTATAATGCACCCACACAGTTAAGGAAATGTGCCTTATCTTAAAAGAAGGGAACTTGGGTTAGCAGTCTACTCTTCTAGATAAAAAAAATTACCAAAGTGAATACATAAGGTTTATGTGATAAAATCTTAAGTTTTCTTTCCTGATTTAGTTTTCCTCGCTGGCATTAAAGCCTGAGGAAAGGGGGAGGGAGTTGTCTTCAAGTACCATCTTATTGATTGGTCTAAAAATAATAATAAAATAACAATAATAATAATAATAGATGAAAACTGCGATACTATAATAAGCACTGTAACCGGAGCTCAGGAGCATAAAGCAGTCTCCCTCTCTCCCTGCCCTACCTCTCTACAACCAGCAGAGCAGTCCAGCTCACTGTAATCTCTCACAGGAAACGACAGAGATGAAACTTGAGTTTTCTTTCTGCTTGTTCTCTCCTTGAAATTTTTTTGTCAAGGATCTGGAGTGATAGCACAGCGGGTAGGGAGTTTGCCTTGCCGGTGGCCGACCTGGATTCGATTCCCAGCATCCCATATGGTGCTGTGAGAACCACCAAGAGTAATTCCTGAGTGCAGAGCCAGGAGTAACCCCTGTGCATCACTGAGTGTCACCCAAAATGCAAAAAAAAAACCAAAAAAAAAACCAAAAAAAAAACCTTTTGTCAAAAAACAGTCTTTTAAAACTTCGTTCTAACAAAGATTAGAGGTCAACCAGAAGCAACAGCCTTACCCAGGAATTTGTAGAAATGCAGAGTGGTATTCCTCATCTCAAACCTATTAAACCATATAAACATTTTCAGGGGATTTGTGTTCACAGTAAGTTTAAGAATCACTGATCTAGAGGATTAAGTTAGAAGTCATCAGTTTTTCATTTTTACCTTGAGTTTGAAAAAAGTTAAACTCTTTCATATGGCTCATGAATAGGCATATTCATGAAATTTGTCGAACCTGCTGACTATATTTTGCTCCAAGATGCCTGCATCTACTGTACTCTAGCCACAGGAATGATCTTTCTGTTCTTTTTTTTAAGTTTAGATGTTTATTTTATTTTATTTATTAATTTTTATTAGTAAATCACTGTGGAGTACAGTTACAAACTTATGAACCTTCATGTTTGTATTTGATTTACATCCCTCCACCAGTGCCCATTCTCCTCCACCAATGTTCCCAGTATCCCTCCCACCACCCCCGCCCCAACCCCCACCACCCCACCGTGCCTCTGCGCAGAGCATTCCCTTTTGTTCTCTCTCCCGTTGGATATTGCAGTTTGCTATAGAGGTATTGAGTGGCCATCATGTTCCGTCTATAGTCCACTTTTGGTACGCAGCTTTCAACCCAAGTGGGTCCTCCCAATATTCTCTACTAGGTGTTCCCTTCTCTGTCTCTGTTACCTTTTCCCTCAGCATGTGAGGCCAGTTTCCTATCTGTGGGGGCAGATCTCCTGGTTCTAATCTCTACTACCCATGGATGCTAGTGTCTCATTCTGCTACTTTATATTCCATATGTGAGTGTGATCTTTCTATGTCTGTCTCTTTCTTTCCACTCATTTTACTCAACATGACACTCTCCATGTTGATACACTTATAGGAAAATTTCATGACTTCATCTTTTCTAACAGCTGCATAGTATTCCATTGTGTAGATGTACCAAGGTTTCTTTAACCAGTCATCTGTTTTTGGGCACTCCAGTTTTTTCCAGAGTTTGGCTATTGTAAATAGTGCTGCAATTAACATAGAAATGCAGATGTCATTTCTACTATACCTTTTTGACTCTCCAGGGAATATTCCCAGGAGTGGTATTGCTGGGTCAAATGGGAGCTCAATTTTTAATTTTGTGAGAAATGTCCATATTGTTTTCCAAAGGGGCTGAACCAGTCAGCATTCCCACCAGCAGTGAAGGAGAGTCCCTTTCTCCCCACATCCACGCCAACACTGGCTGTTTTTGTTTTTTTGGATGTGGGCTAGTCTCTGTGGTGTGAGATGATATCTCATTGTTGTTTTGATCTGCATCTCCCTGATGATTAGTGATGTAGAGCATTTTCTTATGTGCCTCTCAGCCATTCGAATTTCTTCTTTGGGGAAGTTTCTGTTCATTTCATCACCCCATTTTTTTTTTATCAGGTTGGCAGTTTTCTTCTTATGGAGTTCAACCAGTGCCTTGTATATCCTTGATATCAACCCCTTATCAGGTGGGTATTGGATAAATACCCTTTCCCATTCTATAGGCTGTCTTTGTACTTTGGTCACTGCTTCTTTTGAGGTTCAGAAGTTTCTTAGTTTAAAACAGTCCCATTTATTTATCTCTGTTTTCACTTGCTTGGCCAGTGTCGTGTCATCTTTGAAGATACCTTTGGCTTCAATGTTGTGGAGGGCTTTGCCGACCTTGTATTCTATGTACCTTATGGATTGTGGTCTGATGTTGAGGTTTTTAATCCATTTTGGTATGACTATTGTACATGGTGATAGGTGGATATCTGAGTCCATTTTTTTGCAAGTGGCTGTCCAGTTTTGCCAGCACCATTTGTTATAGAGGCTTTCCTTGCTTCACTTCACATTTCTTGCTCCCTTATGAAAGTTTAGATGTTCAAACAATTGTGGTGGTGTGTAGGGATATTCTACCCTGTTCCATTGCTCTTTGGCTCTGCCTTTGCTCCAGTACCATGCTGTTTTAATTGTTACTGCTTCATAGTAGAGTTTAAGGTTGGGGAGGGTGATGCCTCCCATCGTCTTTTTCCAAGAATTGCTTTAGCTATTAGTGGGTGTTTGTTGTTCCATATGAATTTCAGGATTGCTTGATCAACTTCTTTGAAGAATTTCATGGGTATCCTTATAGGGATTACATTGAATCTGTATAGTGCTTTAAGTAGTATTGCCATTTTGACAATGTTAAGTCTTCCTATCCATGAGCAGGGAATATGTTTCCATTTCCTTGTGTCTTCTTTTATTTCATGGAGTAAGCTTTTGTAGTTTTCTTTGTAGAGATCCCTTACTTCCTTGGTTAAGCTGCTTCCAAGGTACTTGATTTTCTGGGGCACAATTGTGAATGGCATTTTTTTTAAATGTCTCTTTCCTCTGCCTCACTGTTTGCGTATAAGAAGGCCATGGATTTTTTGGCATTAATTTTATAGCCTGCAATTTTACTGTACATGTCTATTGTTTCTAGGAGTTTCCTAGTGGAGGTTTTAGGATTATCCAGGTATAGAATCATGTCATCTGCGAATAATGAGAGCTTGATTTCTTCCTTTCCTATCTGGATGCTTTGAATGTCTTTTTCTTGCCTAATTGCTATTGCAAGTACTTGCAGTACTATGTTGAACAAGAGTGGTGAGAGTGTGCATCCTTGTCTTGTCCCTGATCTTAGAGGAAAGGCCCTTAGTTTTTCCTCCATTGAGGATAATGCTTGCCTCATGTTTGTGGTAGATGGCTTCGACTATCTTAAGGGAAGTTCCTTTTAAATTTATTTTGGTGAGAGTTTTCATCATAAATGGATGTTGGATCTTGTCAAATGGTTTCTCTGCATCTATTCAAATGATCATATGGTTTTTATTTTTACTTTTGTTGATGTGATGGATTATGTTGATTGATTTCCTAGTGTTAAGCCATCCTTGCATCCAGAGATGAAACCAGCTTGGTCGTGATGTATGATCTTTTTGATGAGTTGTTGGATTCTATTTGCTAGTATTTTGTTGAGGATCTTCGCATCCATGTTCATCAGGGATATTGGCTTATAGTTTTCTTTTTTGTGGTGTCTTTGTTTGCTTTTGGTATTAGGCAGATACGTGCTTCATAGAAACTCTTTGGGAGGGTTCCTGTTTTTCGATTTCCTGGATAAGCTTGAGGAGAACTGGCAACAGGTCCTCTTGAAATGTTTGGAAGAATTCGCTAGTGAAACCATCTGGGCCTGGGCTTTTGTTTATGGGAAGACTTTTGATTACAGTTTCAATTTCCTTTATATTAATGAGTCTGTTCAGGTATTCCAAGTCTTCTTGGTTCAGTCTTTGGAGATTGTAGTAACCCAGGAATTTATCCATTTCTTTTAGGTTCTCTTGTTTCGTGGCATACAGACTTTTAAAGTAGTCTCTGGTGATCTTTTAAATTTTATTGATTTCTGTTGTGATGTCCCCCTTTTGATTTTTGATTCAGTTTATTAGGGTTCTTTCTCTCTCTTTCTTTGTGAGTCTTGCTAGTGGTTTATCAATCTTATTTATTTTCTCGAAGAACCAGCTCTTTGTTTCATTGATCTTTCGGATTGTTTTTTGGGTTTCCATTTTGTTTATTTCTGCTCTAAGTTTTATATTTCTTCCCTTCTATCTGGTTTGGGTTCCATTTGCTGGTCCTTTTCTAAGATCTTGAGCTGTGAAGGAAGAAAGTAGGCCCTTTCTTCCTTCTTGAGGAATGCTTGCAGGGCTATAAATTTTCCCCTTAACACAGCTTTAGCTGTGTCCCGTAGGTTCTGGTAGCTTGTGTCTTCACTTTCATTTGTTTCTCGGTATCTTTTGATTTCTTCCTTGATTTCCTTCATGACCCACTCATTGTTCAACAATGAGTTGTTTGATTTCCAGGTGTTTGATTTTGTTCTCCATGTCTGTGCATGATTAACTTCTATCTTCAGCGCATCATGGTCTGAAAAGATAGTTGATGCAATTTCTATCTTCCCGATTCTATTAAGGTATGTTTTGTGACCCAGAACGTGGTTTATTTTGGAAAATGTTCCTTGTGTGCTGGAAAAGAATGTGTATTATTTCTTTGGGGGGTGTAAAACCCTGTACAGGCCTATTAGCCCTGTCTCCTCCATTTCTTCCTTAAGAGTCATTGTCTCCTTGCTGAGTTTTGTTTTTGTTGATCTATCCAGAAGTGATAAGACAATGTTGCAGTCTGCAACTACTATTGTAGTGCTAGTGATGTCCCCCTTAAATTTTGTTAGGAGTTCTTTTAAGTATTTAGCTGGTCGCTCATTAGGTGCATATACGTTTAAGAGTGTGATTTCTTCCTGTTGTACATATCCCTTGATGAATAGAAAATAACCTTCGCTGTCCCTTCTGATCTTTTTCAGCCTGAAATCTATGTTGTCAGATACTAGTATGGCAGCCCTAGCTTTTTTGAGGGAATTGTTTGCTTGCAGAATTGCTTTCCATTCTTTGACTTTGAGTCTGTGTTTGTTCTGACTATTCAGATGTTTCTTGTAGGCAGCAGAAGGTTGGGTTTAGTTTCCGAATCCATTTTGCCACTTTGTGCCTCTTGATTTGTGCATTTAGACCGTTGACATTAAGAGAAATTATTGTCATGAGATTTTGTGTCATCTTTCTGTAGGGTTTGTTGTTCTTTTAGTGTTTTTCCTTGTCTTATAGTAGCCCTTTTAGTCCTTCTTTGAGGTTTGGTCTTGAGTCTATGAAGTTCCTGAACTGTTGCTTCTCCGTAAAATAGTGTATGGTTCCTTCAAGTTTAACTGAGAGTTTAGTCAGGTAAAGTAGTCTTGGTGAGGCATTCATTTTATTGAGCTTTTTCACTATATCCCACCATTGTCTTTGGGCTTGGAAGGTTTCCTCTTATAGGTCTGCTGTGAATCTAAGGGGTGATCCTTTGTGATTTCCTTCTTTGATCTTGCTGCTTGCACTATTGTATCTCTATCCATGGAATCCATCATTCTGACTATGATATGCTTGGGGATTTTTTATTTGGGTCCCTTTTAGCTGGCACCCTTCGGGCTCCTTGGATCTGGATGCCTGCATTCTCTAGCTCTGGGAATTTCTTAGCAATGATGTCTTCAACTGTGGTTTATTTCATTGGGATTGGTTCCCTGTGCTTCTGGTACTCCAGTGATTCTTATGTTGTTTCTCTTGAAGTCATACCCTAGGACTCTAATTCACTCAAGAGCCATTTTGAGGTCTTTTGCCATTATTGGTTGTTGCCTATATGCTTTCTGCAGCTCTTCTTCAAGCTCTCTGATTCTGTCTTTGGCTATAGCCATTCTACTATCGAGGGCTCCTAATGAGTTTTTTATTTCATCGACCAATTCCTTTAATTATGTCACTTCTGTTTGTAGCTTTGAAATTTCTGCTGTCATTTCTTCCTGTAATATCTTGGTAGACCGTTCCAATACTGTGTCCATATCCTCCCTTAATTTATTGGCTGTTCGTTCCATAGTTGCTTTGAGTTCATCAACCATCTTCATGATTTCCTCTCTGAATTCTTTATCTGAGAGGAGGTTGTATTTGTGGGTAGTCCCTGTTGAGGTTTCTGAGATTCTCTCTTTCTTCTCTTCTGGTGGTGAGGATTTTCACTGTTTCTTCATGTTGTTATGGGCCTTACTCTCAGGTGTTCTTCCTTAGCTTGTGTGGGGTCTCTACTGAAGATGTGAGGCTATGATCTCTTTACAAAGGACTTTTGTGCAGCTTGTTGTGTTCACTGACAGTTTTTGTCAAATTAGGATAGGATAGACTAGTTGACTATTAGCACCTAGTGACTAAGATGGCCAGGGTATTCTTTAAAGGACTAGGTTATACCGATTGTGACCTAAGCGCGATGCAGGGAAGGGGAGAAATAACTGTGGCTGTTTCAGAAGGAGGCCACGCCCCTTTTTGAGACCATGCCCCCTGAAGTAAGGACACGCTCCAAACAACCTGGGCAAGAGGAGGGGGTCAGGGCGGCTAGGAGAGGTGACTGAGAGCAGCAATGGGAGGGAAGGGGGGCTGCAGAGTCCCAGACCTCGGGTGGGGGGGTGACCGAAGAGTTCTTTCTGGTTGGGCAGGGTTGCAAATGGGGAGTCCCAGTTACCTGGGCAAGAGCAGGGGTCAGGGAGGCATGGAGCAGTGAATGAGAGCAGCAAGGCGGGGAGTTGGGGCTTCAGAGCCCCAGACCTCAGGCAGGGGGCAACCAAGGAGCTCTTTCTCGCTGGGCAGGGTTGCAAATCGATCTTTCTGTTCTTAAAACTCATTTTGGTATCCTTGGACTGGCTAGTCCATCAACTTTTAATGCTATTTTATTTTTATCTTGTTCTGACCAGCACCTTCCTGCCTGCCATTTGATCATAGATTATATCTTACATAGTCAAGATGAGTCTCCTTAAGTATAAAAAATGAATTAGTTGCTGGATTATTCTAATACTGGGATTTATGTTAATTCTTAGTTTAGCATTTGACTGCCACCTGGCAGTTATCTAATTAATTTTTTATTGTTCATTTTTTCCTTCTAGAAATTTCTTTCAGTATTGATCTGTTCACTATCCCCAGCATATAAAATAATACCTATCATCCATTAAAAAATTTTAATGGTATATGTCAAATTAAAAAAAAAAGTGAGGCCAAAGGAAGAGAAGAAAGAAAGAAAAGGAGGGGAAATAATGAGACAGGGGGAAAGTAAAAGAAAGGTGAAAAAAATAGTATCCAGAAAGATAGCATAAATAGACTTCCAAGAAACAAGTATCAATAGGAAAGATAGGAACGGTAGTGTATCTTTTAATTCTTAATTTAACACTAGAGTATCTTTTAATTACTCTTTGTTTATCCCCTAATTTTATACTAAACTATCTGATGACAGATAGCCACATGCTTGTTATTTCCCTCTTCCTGCATAGGACATTTTTATTATTTAATTTGTTTTGCCCCTTTCCCTGGCTGTATTCACTAAGGCCCTTCAGAGTAGGGTGGGTTGAGTTTCTCTCTCCCCCACCCCAAACAGAACCCTGGCAGCTGAAGACCTCCGAACCCAGCCACAGCCATGCTCAAAACCCCTCCCCATGCATTCAGACAAGCCTCATGCATGAAGGAAGCAGTAGAGGAACCCAGGTGTGCGGAACCCGGGGCTGAGATCTCAAAGCCTGCTGGGATTGCGACTGGGCATCCTCCACCCAGACCCCCCATTTTCCAGTAGCTTGGCAGCCACACCCACAAACTGACCCCAGGGCCGTGTAATCCCATCAATGTCCAAGATCCAGAGACTATAAAACCAAGCTCCCAGAGGTAGCTTAGTTCTCCCTCTCTTAGAGAATGGAAAGGTACCTAGAGCATCCTGCCTGCACGGCAGAGCCTGGCAAGCTCCCGGTGGTGTATTCAAGATGCCAAACAGAGCAACAATGATGGTTCTCATTCTCCTTACCCTGAAATAGCCTCCAATGCGGCACTGCTGGGGAGATCAAGTAAAGAGAAGCTGCTAAAATCTCAGGGCTAAGATGAATGGAGACGTTACTGGTGCCTGCTAGAGAAAATTGATGATCAACAGGATAACAGTGAATTTGTTTTACCTCTGTGACTTTTTTTTTTTGCTTTTTGGGTCACACCCGGTAATTCACAGGGGTTACTCCTGGCACATACACTCAGGAATTACCCCTGGCAGTGCTCAGGGGACCATATGGGATGCTGGGAATCGAACCTGGGTTGGCCGTGTGCAAGGCAAATGCCTTACGCGCTGTGCTATCACCCCAGCCCTATCTCTGTGACTTTATAGAACATTTTAATTTTACTTCTATAGAGACTAGCACAATATGTAGGATATAGCAAAATCTCAGCAAATATAAAATGAATTTTAAAAATAAATTTTAAAAAAGGAGAAAAATACTTGATGAAGAACCTTTCTACAGATGGCCTGAAGGACCAGAATTGAGGTTTGGAAAAAGAGAGGGCTATGCTTTTTGATGATATAAGATGTATATTTTAAAGTAGTTGTATTACAAATCACAACATCCAAAGGGAGAGAATGAGTAAAAGGGAATGTACTTGCCACAGAGGTGGGGGGAAGGGAAATGGGATGGGATTGGTGGGAGGGATACTGGAAGCACTGGTGGTGGAGAAAGGGCACTGGTGGAGGGATGGACACTTGGTCATTGTAGGACTGAAACATAAGCATGGAAGTTTGTAAGTCTGTAACTGTACTTCACAGTGATTCATTAAAAAATAAAATAAAATAGTTGTTGCTGCAGTGCCACATTTGTGAAGGTATATTCCTAATTTTTTTAATAGAAAACCTACAGGACATGATTTACACTCCATTTCAACACACCCTACATTTATCTAACTATAATATGTTCTGCATGCCAGACATCTGAGTCTTAACTCCCAGGCTGTCAATACACCTACTCCTTGAACACCACCTTTTGCAAGTAGAAGGAGAATGAGGATAGGTTTTCTGTTGGCAAGAGGCTAAATGGGGTCTCAATATAAAAAAAAATTAAAAAATAATGATGGAGCGAGAGCTTGCCTGTAGAATTCCTTGGTTTAAATATGTTTGTTGAGCAAAGGGGAAGAAAAGAAATCAATAGTTGATCTACGTGGCAAGTTAGTAAGACAGTCCTCCAGCACTCTAGATCCTTACCTTTGGTGAATAAAACATTGTGAAAACACCATGCAAGTCACCTAGAATAATGGCATTAGATCACTGGGGATGCTATTACAAGCCACTTCCAGAAACTAATGAATAATCAATTGAACATGTCCTTAATTGTGAATGTGGGGCCTGGTCAGGGAAGAAATTAAGTCATTTACTAATAAAATTAGATTAAAGATAAATTACTAAAGGTCCCTTCTACCAAATTTTTGTCATAGTATGAAGACTGTGGATTTAGAAAGGACTGAAAATTTTTTAAAGTATACACTAACTCTAGTCATAATACATATGTAAATTTAAACCTACTCTGGCCATTTGTTTTGTTATTTATGTCTATTATACTAAAAGGTGACTACCATATTTTTTTGACATGTGTGTGTGGAGAACGGGGTGTGAGAGAATGAGAAAATGTGTCAGGAATACCAGAGACAACAAGAAAGTCTTGTTACAATTAAGAAAGATTATTGACAAATTAGGTTAATAGAGGTGAAAGCAACTTATTTATAAAGTAGATAATCACTGATTGCAAGAGATCACTTAACCTAAATGGGCAAAAAGACTTCAAAGTTATGTAGGAAATGAATATATTTTAAAATGGCTAGCTAGAGTGTATGGATGTGGCTTTTTGGTTAGAGTGAGTGCCTTGCATGTCTGCCATCACAAAAGAAAGGAACATAAAGCAAAGAACACATTAACTCTTTACCCCTGCCTTTTACAACTCCTAGGAACTCACTAGCTGACAAAAACCATTAACTATAACGTTCATTACCATTTCTCAATTTTTTAATTAGCTGCACAAATGTGTGTCCTTTAGAGCTACTATGCATTATTTATTTTCATTTCTAAGTACATTGCACGTTTTATATTTCTCCCTCAAATGTTTTGTTTTGAGGGCCATACCCAGGGATGCTTAGGGCTTAACCCTACATCTGCACTCAGGAATCATTCCTGGCATGTTCAGGGAACCATATGTAATGCCGCAGATTGAACCCAGCTCAGCCATGTGCAAAATAGTGCCCTAACCACTGTACTATTGCTCCAGCTCTAATAATTTGCTCGACTTAAAGTTTTAGAAAATGATTTGAGGAATAATTGTAGAGTTTTGTGATTGTTTCTTCAAAGTTTATTTTAAAAATCACTAAAACATTGATAGTACAAGTTGAGTATTTGTCTCTATAAAATCAGGCTAATATTCAAATATTACCTATGGAGAGGGTAGTTTAGGAGGTGGGACCTTAAGTAGCTAATTTAGATTTGGTGAGGTAATGAAGATGAAGCTCTCCCATGAATGGAATTAGTGCCCTTGTAAGAGTTATGAGAGAGGGATTGGAGCAATAGCACAGCAGGTAGGACATTTGCCTTGCACATGGCCTACCCAGGTTCAATCCCTGTCATCCATATGGTTCCCCCAAGAACTGCCAGAAGTAATTCCTGAGTGCAGAGCCAGGAGTAGTCCCTGAGCATCACCGGGTGTGACCAAAAAAGCAAAAAAAAAGTTATAAGAGAGCTTCCTCCGCAGTTCTGTTCTCTGTAGTGTGATGATGCCATTCTCTTCAACACTACCCAAAGGATTTATTTTCGACTGGATTGTTGTCTATTTGATTTTTCTGACTACAGTCTACCTATCATCTTGTCCTCTAAAGCCTTCCTTGTTTCCCCAGACATTTATCTAGCCCAGGAATATATTGAATGCCACTCATAATATAGGTCAGCTAAGATATGGTCATATGCTTAGAATACTAAGAGGTATATTTCAATATAACCTCCTGTGATTTGGAGAGTTAGGAAAGCAAAGGTCAGGAAAGTGATATTTTATAAGTCCCTGTTGCAGGGTTCCCAGGGAAACTGCTAAGAAGTAGTCTATTCTTTTTTTAACATCAGTATGCTATTACTCTGAAAGAGACCTGTATTTTGCCAGTAAACAGAAACTCTTCCTGAACAAGACCATTCTTTGAAGTGATCATTTTAAGAAACCAGGAGCCCAAAATCAGCACCCAAATGCAGTTTCTAGCCTCATCACCTGAGCCCCTGAGGGTAGACACAGTCTCAAACAAGAATGTGGTGTAGGCTGGCCATAAATGAAGATCTGGAGTAGTCTTTCCAGGTGACTGAATTAACTTCACACAGTCATTTTATCAGTGAGACATAATACATATTCCCAAAACACCTTAGTTGGATTCTTTTACAATCACAAAAAAAGTTTTAAATTTCATTTCAAGGAGCAGATTAGAGCATGATTCTCCTTAAAGTTCTCTCTCTCTTTCTTTCTCTCTCTCTCTCTCTCACACACACACACACACTCACACACACACACACACACTTTTTGTTTGGGTAGTTAGGTATATATAATGGAATACTATGCAGATATAAGAAAAATAAGATTTTGATGTTTCATTTATCTGCTTTATATTGGAAGCAAAATAAAGGAATATACAGTATCAAATGATGAAAATCCCTTCACCTTTGATTAGAAAACTCAAGTAAATCGTGAGGAAAAGGGGACTCAGGGGCATACAAAACAGAAATGGAAGTTACATAAGGAAAGTGATTGGAGAGTCTTGGTTACATTGCTGACGGTGAAGATGCAGTAAAAATTGTAATTGTTAACACTATTGTAACTGTATCATCTAAACTAAAATAAAAATAATAATAATGTACCACTAGCAAAGCACTGTAACGCAAGGTGCAACCCACAAAGAATTATTGATGTTATGTAAATGCAGTGTTACCACATCACATATATCACAACCATTTCATGTATTTCCTTTCTATTTCTGGTTTTATTTATTTACTTATTTACATATTTCTACGGTCACACTCAGCTGTACTGAGGACTTACGCCTTGCTCTTTGCTCAAGAATCACTCTTTGTGGCTCTGGGTATCTTATGTGGTGCAGGGCATCAGACCTGGTCCATTACATGCAAAGCAAGCACTTGATCCACTGCACTATTGCTCCAGTTCCTCTTTTGTAATTCTTTGAGACAGAAATTATGTCTGTTTATATCCTCAAGCTGGTCTTTAAGATAATGTCTAGTAAATAGTCGATACCCAGTAAAACATTTTGGGATATGTAGTGGAGGATGGACAGATAAATAAGTAGATGGATATAATGGCAGCTAAACACTTGCAGCATAATATATGTCTTTGGGAATTAGGATGTATTCTGCATCCTCTATATATAGAGTCTGTAATTTCAGTGCTTTGTTCTTCAGAGCTGAAATAATGATTTTAGCAGATAAAATTGGTATAAGAAATGTATGTAATATTATATGTATGATATTTGACATATTATCAAATGCACAGATAATAACTAGAATTAATGTTATTAACAACCAATAATTAAATCTTCATGCAAAATTGTATCAGTAGAATATCCAACGAAGAGCACCTATCTGTTAGCTTCTGCCTAAGTGCGTCCTTCCGAGAGCATCCCTCTGAGCATATTCCTGAAGGAACCAGTTTGGCCGCTCAGCCCTCATCAACCTCTCCAGTTTCTTTTTTTTCTTTATTTATTTTTAATTAGTGAATCACCGTAAGGGTACAGTTACAGATTTACTCATCTTTGTGCTCTTGTTTCCCTCATACAAAGTTCGAGAACCCATCCCTTCACCAGTGACCATTCTCCACCACCAGTAAACCCAGCATCCCTCCTACCCTCCCCAATCCCATCTCCCCACACCCCACCCCGCCACTGTGGCAGGGTATTCCCTTTTGTTCTCTCTCTCTAATTAGGTGTTGTGGTTCGCAATAAATGTGTTGAGTGGCCACTGTGTTCAGTCTCTAGCCCACATTCAGCCCGCATCACCCTTCCCCTGCATGGCCTCCAACCGCATTGTACTTGGTGATCCCATCTCTGAGTTGCCCTCTCCCCAGAATGTGAGGCCAGCCTCCAAGCCATGGGGTCAGCCTCCTGGTACTTATTTCTACTATTCTTGACAACCTCTTCAATTTCTCATCCATAAAACCGGACCCAGCCAGCACCCCTCCACAAGGCTCCATAGCCAATAGTACTACAGTAGTCAAAACACCAGTTACTCCTGGGACATAAGGGAGACTAGGACCTGAAAACAATCAGGTATTGATGAAGAAGAAATTACAAGGCTTAGTAAGAGAAGTGAATTCTTTTTCGGTCAGTGGTAGCAGGACCAGGCGGTCAGATCACCATGGCAGCTGCTGCTGTGGATGCAACTAATGCTGCTCCACTGTCAGGATCCAAAGAAATGAGTTTGGATGAACTGAAGAAAATGACTAGAGAGGATAGAGAAAGAAGAAGGAGCTGGAAGAACAATGAAAACTGGGTAATGCTCCTGTTGAAGTTGATGAAGAAGGAAAAGACATCAACTCTCATATTCCTCAGTATATATGTTCAGTGCCATGGTATATTGATCCATCAAAAAGGCCTGCTTTAAAGCACCAGAGAGTGCAACCAGAGAAACAGAAGCAGTATAGCTCATCCAGAGAATGGTACAAGAGGAGTGTAAAAGAGAATTCCATAACCACCAGGTACCGAAAGGGAGCATGGGAGCATGTAAAAACTGTGGGACCATGGCACGCCAAAAAAAAAAAAACCACTGCTTTGAGAGACCAAGGCAACTTGGAAAAAAATTTACAGGGACTAATCTAGCTCCAGATGAACATATTCAGCCTCAGTTGATGTTTGATTATGATGGAAAGCAGGATCAGCGGAATGGCTACAATCCAGAGGAGCACATGAAAGTTGTAGAAGAATATGCCAAAGTGGATCTAGCGAAGTGAACACTGAAAGTCAAAAACTCCAAGAAGAAGAATTAGCTTCGGGAAAATTAGTGGAACAGGATAATTCTCCAAAACACCAGTGGGGAGAAGAGGAACCAAATTCTCAGGAGGAAAAGAATCATAACAATGAAGATGAGAATGAAAATAAATATGCAGATGACATTGACATGCCTGGACAGAACTTTGATTCCAAGAGACGGATCACTGTCCAGAATGTCAGGATTTGAGAAGATTTGCAAAATATTTGCGGAACTTAGATCCAAATTCTGCCTACTGTGATCCCATAACCAGAGCAATGAGAGAGAATCCCTATTCCAATGCAGGAAAGAATCCAGATGAAGTGAGCTATACAGGCAATAACTTTGTTATACACACGGGTGATACTATTTCAATGGCTCAGACACAGTTGTTTGCTTGGGAAGCCTCTGACAAAGAATCAGAAGTGCATCTACAAGCTGATGCTATGAAACTCAAACTGTTTTATAAGTCCTTCAAAGCAAAGAAAGACTTCAAAGAGCAGCAGAAAGCAAGCATTTTAGAAAAGTATGGTGGCCAAGGACACCTGGATGCCCCTCCAACAGAACTGCTCTTAGCTCAACCTGAAGACTATGTAGAAAACTCAAGACAAGGGACCATCGTCAAAGAGCAGGAATGGGCTGTTGCCTGCCCCAAGTACAAAGAGGATGTGAAGATCCACCACCACACTCATATTTGAGAATCTTACTGGAAAGATGGCAGATGGGAATACAAGTGTTGTCACTCCTTTTTCAAGTTTTCGTACTGTACTAGAGAGGCTGGGAAGGAGGTTGCTAATTCAAAGGAATATATTCTAAATGATACAACTGAAAAATCAGTGAAAAAGCCTCCTTATGGAGATATATCAAGAAAAACTAAAAGAAGATAAAAAGAAGAAAAAGAAGAAGCATCAAAAAAGTAGTTCAACAGTTTGCATAGGATAACATTATGCTTGTCATTTTAGCCTTACCTTAAAGCAATGTCCTTTCTGTATGGACACAGGAAGACAGTTAATATTATGGTTTATAACTTGGGAGCTGATTGACTCCAATAATATTTACTCCTAGGCATCTGCTTTTCCAACTCAGTTACCCTTAGTTCCTAACACCCCAGTAGCAGGGTCCCTGTGAGAGGTGGAATGGACCCAGCGAAAGTTGTGCGCTATCCTGGCATCGAAATAGACCAGGCCAAAGAGCCACAATACTTAACTATAAGTAAAGAGCATGGTCATAGACAAATGCTGTCATGATCCAAAAGTAATGATGAGACTAGAAACCTGCTGGGGTGAGGAAGACTAACCTGACCTGAGGACCGTGGTCTGGAATATATAATGAGATGTCCTCAGGAAGAACCAAAATTTAAGTTTGATATATCTTCCTGTGCCCATACAGAATGACATTACTAGAAATATTAGAAGCAGATTTACGACTGGACTTGAGCCATAGCGGGTAGGGCATTTGCCTTACATGCGGCTGACCCAGATTCAATTCCTACATCCCTCTCAGAGAGCCCGGCAAGTTACTGAGAGTATACTGCCCGCACAGCAGAGCCTGGCAAGCTACCCATGGCATACTCAAAATGCCAAAAACAGTAACAACAAGTCTCACAATGGAGACATTACTGGTGCCTGCTCAAGCAAATCAATGAGCAACGGGCTGACAGTGGCTGTAGGATAACATTGGGTTTGTTCTTTCAGCCTTGCCACAGGGAACTTGGTTTACCTTAAAGCAACGTCCTTTTTGTATGGACACAGGAAGACAGTTAAAATTATGCTTTGTAACTGGGAACTGATTGACTCCAATAATATTTACTCCCAGGCATCTGCTTTCTCCACTCAGTTCCTAGCACCTCAAAAGCAGGTTCATGGCGAGGGTCACTGTATCTCTTGCAGTGCAGAAGCTTTTTAGTTTAATGTAGTCCCATTTGTTTATCTCTGTTTTTACTAGATTGCTTAGTTCCGTGTCACGTTTGAAGATACCTTTATCTTCAATATCGTGGAGGGTTTCGCCGACCTTGTCTTCAATGTACCTTATGGTTTGTGGTCTAATGTTGAGGTCTTTAATCCATTTTGATCTGACTTTTGTGCATGGTGTCAGGTCAAGGTCTAAACCCATTTTTTTGCATGTGGTTGTCCAGTTGTGCCAGCACCATTTGTTAAAGAGGCTTTCCTTGCTCCACTTCACATCTCTTGCTCCCTTATCAAAGATTAGATGATCATACATTTGGGGTTGTGTGTAGGGATATTCCACCCTGTTCCATTGGTCTACGGCTCTGCCTTTGTTCCAGTACCATGCTGTTTTAATTGTTACTGCTTTGTAGTAAAGATTGAGGTTGGGGAGGGTGATGCCTCCCATCATCTTTTTCCCAAGAATTGTTTTAGCTATCCTTGGACGTTTGTTATTCCATATGAATTTTAGGATTGCTTGATCCATTTCTTTGAAGAATGTCATGGGTATACTTATAGGGATCGCATTGAATCTGTATAATGCTTTAGGGAGTATTGCCATTTTGACAACATTGATTCTCCCTATCCATGAGCAGGGTATATGTTTCCATTTCCTCATGTCCTCTTTGATTTCATGGAGTAGCGTTTTGTAGTTTTCTTTGTAAAGGTCTTTTACTTCCTTGGTTAAGCTGATTCCGAGGTACTTGATTTTCTGGGGCACGATTGTGAATGGAATTGCTTTTTTCATGTCCCTTTCCTCTGCCTCATTGTTTGCATATATGAAGGCCATGGATTTTTGGGTATTGATTTTGTAGCCTGCAACTTTACTGTATAAGTCTATTGTTTCTAAGAGTTTCTTAGTAGAGGTTTTAGGCTTCTCTAGATATAGTATCATGTCGTCTGCAAATAGTGAGAGTTTGATTTCTTCCCTTCCTATCTGGATGCCCTTAATCTCTTTTTCTTGTCTAATAGCTATCGCAAGTACTTCCAGTACTATATTGAAGAGGAGTGGTGAGAGTGGGCATCCTTGTCTTGTGCCCGATCTCAGAGGAAAGGCCCTTAGTTTTTCCCCATTGAGGAATATGCTTGCCGTAGGCTTGTGCTCTGCATCACTAATCATCAGAGAGATGCAGATCAAAACAACCATGAGATACCACCTCACACCACAGAGACTGGCACACATCCAAAAGAACAAAAGCAACCGCTGTTGGAGAGGATGTGGGGAGAAAGGGACCCTTCTACACTGCTGGTGGGAATGCCGGCTAGTTCAGCCCTTTTGGAAAACAGTATGGACGATTCTCAGAAAACTAGAGGTTGAGCTCCCATTTGACCCAGCAATACCACTGCTGGGAATATATCCCAGAGAGGCAAAAAAGTACAATCGAAACAACATCTGCACATGTATGTTCATCGCAACACTGTTTACAATAGCCAGAATCTGGAAAAAACCCGAATGCCCTAAAACGGATGACTGGTTGAGGAAACTTTGGTACATCTATACAATGGAATACTATGCAGCTGTTAGAAAAAAGGAAGTCAAGAATTTTGTAGTTAAGTGGATGGGCATGAAAAGTTTCATGCTGAGTGAAATGAGTCAGAAAGAGAGAGACAGACATAGAAAGACTGCACTCATCTATGGTATATAGAATATCAGAGTGGGAGACTAATACCCAAGAACCGTAGAAATAAGTACCAGGAGGTTGACCCCATGGCTTCGCGGCTGGCCTCACGTTCCGGGGAAAGGGCAACTCAGAGAAGCGATCACCAACTACATTGTAGTTGAAGGCCATGTGGGGGAAGGGAGTTGCGGGCTGAATGAGGGCTAGAGACTGAGCACAGCGGCCACTCAACACCTTTATTGCAAACCACAACAGCTAATTAGAGAGAGAGAACAGAAGGGAATGCCCTGCCACAGTGGCAGGGTGGGGTGGGGGGGAGATGGGAGTGGGGAGGGTGGGAGGGACGCTGGGTTTACGGGTGGTGGAGAATGGGCACTGGTGAAGGGATGGGTTCCCGAACTTTGTATGAGGGAAGTATAAGCACAAAAGTGTATAAATCTGTAACTGTACCCTCAAGGTGATTCTCTAATTAAAAATAAATAAATTATAAAAATAAATAAATAAATAAATAAATAAAATGAAACTAGGACCCTGCTGGGGTTAGGAAGACTAACCTGACCTGAGGACTGTGGTCTGGAATATATAGTGAGATGTCCTCAGAAAGAACCAAACTTTAAGTTTGATATATCTCTTACGCTGCTCATACAGAATGACATTGCCTGAAATATTTGAAGTAGATTTACTACAACTATTTAAATGGATTACTAGCTGAGGAAGGAAGAAAGTGACATACCCTTGTTTGGATCCCACCCTTGAGCAGATCTCCTAGTAATCTGGAGTAATCTCCTTAGATGAGATTTTGTTAATCTCCTGGAGGAGTGGTTTTACCCCTCTTTGTTGATTTGTAAATGTCCAACCCACCTTTGTGTCACCACCCTATGTGATTGCTATATAAACTAAGACTGTAAGAGAAGTAAGGGAGAGGACACAGAAGCAGAGCACAAGGCGAAAGAAAATCAGGGAGTCATCAGAGCCAGAAGCAGGGGAAAGAAAGAGCACAATGCGAGTGAGAGTCAGTGTCAGAAGTAAGGGTCAGAAGTCAGGGTCAGAGTCAGAAGTGAGAGCAAGTGAGAATCAGAGTAAGGGTCAGAGTCAGAAGTAAGAGTCAGAGACATAAATGAGAGCAAGTGCGACTCCAGAGAGAGAAGAAGAAGGGCTCCAGAGACTGAAGCAGAAGGGCTCCAGAAAGAGAGATCCAGAAGAGAGATTGATAGAGAGATCCGGAAGACCATAGGAGAGATGACAGAGACAGAGAGAGGTCAGAAGTGATCATAGGAGAGACTACAGAGACAGAGTGAGAGATTGGAAGACCGGTGAGAGTACAGCTGCACACACAGAAGCAGAGAACAAAGGAGGAACCATCCCGATTCGTTCCATACACAGCAGCTTAAGAGCACCGAACACGAGTGGCAAGAGAGAGAGAGCCACCTTGAGATCCCACAAACACACATCACATCACCCCTTCCATGCGTGCGCATGTTTGCAATTTTTACAGTGATGAAGAAAAGAAACATGAAAAACTGAAGAAGGTGCTGAATGCCGAGGAGGCCCGCCTTCTTCATGTCACGATCATGCAGATCGATGAGATATGCAGATATTGTACGAAGCAGCCGTACAATAGTATCTATGTGACCAGGGAGCCCACAGAGGAAGAAATGGAGGCCTACAGAATGAAAGGCTAGTGGCCAGATGACCCTATGGCCTCCTTCTTAGGACAGTAGAGACTAGTCACAGACATCACCCAAGATACACAGTGAACTCACTCTTCTCGGCTTCTTGCCGAAGAAGAGAAATGGAAAAAATCATGTCTGCTCTTTATGCTGCCTGACTTAAATAATAAAACTTCCAGAGGTTGTAAATTCATTCATCTCCACAGTGATGATGGATTGGAGTGATAGCGCAGCAGGTAGGGCATTTGCCTTGCATGCGGCCAACCTGGATTCAATTTCTCCATCCCTCTCGGAGAGCCCGGCAAGCTACTGAGAGTATCCTGCCCTCACGGCAGAGCCTGGCAAGTGACCTGTGGCGTATTCGATATGCCCAAAACAGTAACAACAAGTCTCACAATGGAGACGTTACTGGTGCCTGCTCAAGCAAATCGATGACGAACGATTTGCTAAATCTTTGTTAAATATCCAACAGACAAGATATAAGTAAAATTACTTTTATTCTCTTTGCTCACTTTCAACTACTTTTAGTGTGTTCATTTAAAAACTGTTCTGAGTAAGCTCCTTACATGTAAAATGAACGTGAAAACAAGCTGTTATAAGGCTCTATAATGTGGTATTCGTCAAAATGTTTAATATTGGTAATACTTATGTTAAGGGATCTCATCAAATTCTTCCATAAAAAAATAACATTATTGCTGTGGTAGTAATACCACTTTAAACCCATTGCATTAAAAAGCATATTTTAAAGTGTGAAAAATGTATTCAAAAACTTCAAAATGGAGAACTCAGATTGGTGTTTCCAAGTTTTCTTCTGTCCCAACTCTTTGATGATGTGGGACTGTTCTCACTTTTGGACAAAATGTAGTGAGAGATTTTGAAGGAATGATTTTTCAAAAGAAGCAGCTGTGACTTAAGTCACTGTACTAGCAGTACCCATCAGGAGTGATGCTTTCGATCTTGCTGCCACTAACTAAAATGTGCTAAGGGAAGCCTCCTGAAAATCATTTTATAACTTACAGCATCTATTATAATGGTTCTTCTGGTAGCTATTGAAGGCACTAAAAGGTTTTCAACATCAGCATGACAAACAAAATTTGCGTTTAAATTGATATCCTAGAGACTACTATGATATATTGTTTACCAGGGGCAGTTAGAAGTTGAAGAAGATTATGACAATAACGTCTTAAGTGGCCTACTAAGCTTCTTTGTAAAAATTTTCCATCTTTCATCCATGAAAATTAACTTAGGCTATATGTATGTATGTGTCACATCTGGCATATCCTCAATTCTCATTGTTGGAAAATTTGTAAGTGAGTAAAATGCAGCTTTTAGACAAGATGGCTTCTGAGTAAACATAAAAAATACTTTTATGTTAACTAGGAGAAATGTCAGACTGACAGATTTAATCCTGGTTCCAACATACTACGAAGGAACCATTTGGGGCCCACGATTTAACCTTGTGCTACCTCGTCTCCATATTTGTTATATGGATTCTGATGCCAGGCTGCCAAAGCCTGAATCCCAGTTTCTATGTTTTATTCCTGTGTGCCTATGCAAAACCAACTTCTTTGAACCACTGTTTAATCACCTATAGGAATGGTTAACAAAGACCGAGATAACAAATTGCCGCAGAGTTGCTACCAAGAATAGAAATTAATTTTCATGGCATTATAGAGACTTGAAAACCCATAGCAAGGTGTGCTCAGGTTGGTATTGGCTCAAGCTGCTTCCTTGCCTTGCAGAAGACTTTCTCTCTGGGCAAGTCATGGCCTACTCTCTGTGTGCAAATGCCCATTGACAAAGATAGTTGGAAATGATCACTCTGGATAAGAATTGTGTGCTGAAAGTAGGTAAAGGAACAACCATGATACTCTCAAATCTATACTTTAAACCATAATGCCCAAAAGGGTCGAGAAAAAAAGAAGAAAAGTGTCTGCTACAAAGACAGGCTGGGGGAATGGGGGTGGTGGGAAGGAAACTGGGGACATTGTGGTGGGAAATGTACAGTGGTGGAGAGATAGGTTTTGGAACATTGTATGATGAATCCCCATCATGAACAGCCTTGTAACTGTGTATCTCACAGTGATTCAAAAAAAAAAAAGAAAGAAAAAGAAAATGAAGGGAGTAGGGCTGAAGAGAAAATACAGTGGGTAAGATGCTTGCCTTGAGTGCAGCTGACCCAGGTGTAGGATGACATTGCTCTGTCCCCCCCCCTTGCCACAAGGATCTTAGGCTTATCCCAGTCACACCCATCAAGGTGTTCTCGAGTCACTTCCATTCCTTTGTTTAACTGTAATCATTTCTCTATGCTCTCTTCCCCAAACAGTTAATCAGCTTTTCCGCCTAATCTGACTCTGTTAATTTGTAAGGTCAGACCTTTCTAGGACACTGAACTTATATTAAAAGTTTATATTGCCTTTCTCCTCCCCTTATGTCTTTTGAATAATTTGTTTTAAAGCAATGTCATTTTTGTATGGACACAAGAAGACAATAATATGCTTTTGTAACTTGGGATTTAATTGGCTTTCAATATTATTCATTCCCGGGCATCTGCTTTCTCCACTTCAGCCTCCGTTGCCCTCAGTTCCTAACACCCCCAAAGCAGGGTTCCCACGAGGGACAGGATGGATCTAGGGCAAGAGGTGAGTTATGTGCTATCCTGGCATCGAGATGGGCCTGGCCAAAGTGCCTAATGCTTAACTATAAGTTAAGAGCTTGATCATGGACAAATGCTGTCATGATCCAAAAGTAACGACGAGACAAGGACCTTGCTAGGGATAGGAAGACTAATCTGACCTGAGCACTGTAGTCTGAGATCGAGATGGCCCCAGGAGAGCAATTCTATAACCTTAATGCATTTCTTGTGTCCATACAAAATGATTGATATTGTGAATGCTTATATGTTTGCTGGACAAGGAGAGGAGAAACACACTCATGGGACTCCGCCCTTGGGTGGATCCTCCTGCTGAAAGAGAATCTGTCCTAGAAGCAGCATCACCTGAGGGGAAGAACTCTACCCCTATTGATTGTGACCACACCTATGTGTAAGCTCCAACCCCCCCCAGACAAGGGGGATTTAACTAGGCTGTAAGAGTGGGTTAGGGGGCGAGATCCAGAGAGAGATTTAGAGCCCAGAGAGAAGCAGAGAGAGAGAATGAATGAAATAAATGACAACTGATCGAGCAACCAGTTTGGCGTTCTTCCTTCCTTGGCCTGCCCTTGACCAACAGCCACACAGAGCAGCTCCGGAGCACCGAACGCGGGTGGTGAGACAGAGCCGCCCAGAGAGCCCTCGAACACACACCTTTCGGTGTGCATAGTTTTTTACACCCGGGCAACCCACATGGTCTCCAGAGCAGTGCCAGGAGTAATTTCTGGGTGCAAAGCCAAAAGTAACCCCTGGGCATTGCTATCTGTAACCCCAAACAAAAACCTAAACAATAAAAATTGGGAGAGGGAGATGTAAGGCAGTGCCAAGGGACTATTCCTGTGTATGTGGTGATTTGTGACCCCTGAGTGTGCCATGGATCAAACTGGACTTGATGAGATGCAAAAAAAGCTCCAAATTTCCTCTTTTTATATAAGATCATTTGGCAGATTAGATTAATGCCCACACTAAAGGCCTTATTTTACTTTAATTTTTTTAAGTCCCCTGTTTCCAGAGACCCACATTCTAAGATAATGCAGTTTAGAGCTAGAACATGTGAATTTAGAATGGGTTACTCACAACATTTGTAAAATGGGCAAAGAAATACTGTTTCATATTATTTTTAAAGCTTATTTTTTATTAATATACTATTTATTTTGTGTCTGGAGAAATTAATTTTCAAAATGTCATCATTTAGTTAAACTAAAGATAAGTGACAGAGGTGACAAAGCCAATATTTGGACCTTACATGATTAAATTCCAGTTTTAATAGCTTTTTAAGATATCTTTCTGTTTAATGAACAGGTGAAGAGAGAAATGCCACTATTTAGAAAATCAGTTCAAATTGAAATTTCTGTACTTTTCTCCATCTAAATATATCTACTTCTTCCTAACTAACCATTGTGAGTAGTTTCTTAGTCCCTTTGCCATAGTCTGTCTTATAAGGTTAAGTATTTCCTTCTCCCAGGAGATGATAAGCTGCTAAAAAGAAGGGTCTTTTTTCATTATTTAAATTCTAAAGGATGGTCAACAAAATGTTTGTTTTGTTAATGAGTGTTTGAAGTACAATTAAAAGCATAATATGCATTAAGATCACTTCATCATTCTATTGCATTGAAAGTCTATCATATGTCGGGTAATTAGCATTTATGTGATGCCCCCACACCTGTTTAATATTTCTAATGAGCCTAATTTCAGTTGTAATTGGAATAGAGTCTTTATGTGAAACAAAGAAGCAAAGAAGAAATTCAGAGTATTTTCTTTTCAGATCCAGTGATTATTTAGCATAAACTTCTCTAAATATACAGGTGTATCTATTTTCAAATCAGTTTTAGTTTAACGTCTAAGACCAGAAACAAATCTTGCAACCATTTCCCTTGTTATATCCTTGAGTCTACTTAACACAAAATTGAGAAGCAGAATACTGATGCAATTTTAATATGTCCTAGGAAAAACATTATCTATGAGTTTTCTGCCTAATAAAATGTGTTTCAATATAAATCATTATAATTAATACTTGAAATTTCAATTAGGGGGTGTCCATTCCTCAGTGATAGGGATTCCAATGAAGAGTTACAACAAGTAGAAAGTTACCTTCCATGATGTATTGTATAGATACATAATCTTGACAGTTCTGAGGAACTAACCATCTATGTTCAGTGCAAAGACTTGGTGTCTGAAGTATTGAAAATAAGCATTTTATTCAGCTCCAGTCTACATGTGCTACTTCTTTGTTAAATAATGTCTACTCTCTGTTGTACAGTTTATTTGTGAACGACATAAAAAATGATTGTTGAACTTGAATCATTCATTCTAATACAGATACTAGACTCTACAAACAGGGTGATAAATTAATCCTTGATGTTAATAGGAACATCCCCAAAAGAATAACTTAAAGGGCGTTGTTGCTAACTACTACCTTTATTTTTTTTAATTAAACAGGTTTAAGTTGTCACTGTGACTACCTCTCTGTATTATTCATTTTGTTCAAATTTCAAAAATAGTGAAAAGGGCTTCTTCATCTCAAGCCCCTTTCTTGGGATGGGGAAACTCCCAAGAAGTTCCAGAAATCAAAAACCTTATCAGCTCTCTGTGGTGTGTTAGGCAAGAATTTTCTGCTCCAACCAAGATTAGAGTAAATGAATGGGTCAGCAAAGAGAATAAAATCTCCTGCTTTATGGAACAAGATCTGTGTTATCATGCTAAATTGATTTCATAGTCATGATATATATTCAATAAGAAGAGTATGTTTAATGTTTTAGTAGTGGCAAGTGGCATTAAGTGATTCCCTTGTAATGGTAAATTCCTTTCTTGCTTGAATTTTTCCTTTTAGAATTAACAAAATAGGTGTATTCTAAACACTATCTTTGCTCTATATTTGTCATAATATTTCATCTGCACAACCTCTTAAATATACTTAATTTGATTCTGTTACTTTTGTCTTTAGAATTATGCTTTATTGCTCAAAAATTGATAAAATTAGCCTAAATATATTTTTTTAATTTATTTTAAGAAATAATTATTATGACTCCAAAAATTATTTAAATGTCACATCAATAACTTAATTATTGGATTGTATTAACAAATCCTGAGAGTACAACCCCTGAGTGGGTAATCAAAATTAGGCTATGTTCCTGCTCAGCCTCATTCCTGAAGCCTCCGCTTTCTCCCTCTTTCCATTATACCTAATATGGACTGTTTTTAAAAATTGATGCTCTGTGATGTACAATACTGTTAATGAGAGTTTCCTATGTACAAAATTCCAACACCACACCCATCATCAGTGTACCCATCTCCTTTCCCAAGCATCCCCATAACCCTCCTATTCTAAACTCCCCAACTCCAAACACATCGTGGGTCAGTTTTTCACTGTGGTGCTTTTAGCCCTTTGCTGCTGCCTTGCTCTGAATCTTTAAGCCCACATATGAGAAAGATCACTCTATATCTATCCATGTTCTTTAGACTGACTTCACTCAGTGTGGTATCTTCTAGAAATAGCCAGATCTCAGCATATTGCATGATTTTGTTCTTTCTTAAACCTTCATCGTACTTTGTTTTGAATATATACCATAACTTCTTTATTAATTTATCTATAGCTGGGCATTTGGATTATTTCTATAATCCAAATTATACATTGGCTATTGTACTGAGTGTGGTATTGAACTAAGTGTGTATATCACTGTATCACTGTCATCCTGTTGTTCATCGATTTCCTTGAGCGGGTGCAGTAATGTCTCCATTCATTCCTGTCTCTTGCTAGTGTAGCCCTATGACGTATAGGGGGCTCTTTCAGGGTCAGGGAAATGAAGACCATCGTTGTTACTGCTTTTGGCATATCAAGTATGCCTCAGGCAGCTTGCCAGGCTCTACTGAGGTCTGTATATATCCCTTTGAATTAAGGTTTTTGTGTTTCAGAATATAGATGGCAAGAAATAGTATCACTAGGACTATTGGAGTTCTGTTATGTTTCTGTTTTTATTTGGTGCTTTTTTTTTGAGCACCTCCATATTGCTTTCCATAGAGGTGATACAGATGATATTTCCACCAACCGTGGATGATAATTCCTATCTCATCACAACCCCAACACTGGCTGTTTCCAGACACCAATCTGATTAGTGTGAGTAGATCTCTCAATGCCTTGATTTGACCTTCCTTAGGCATGAATAGCGAAGCTTAGATTTTTATATATCTATTGGCATCCACATGTTTTCTTTAGGAAACTGTCTATCCATGACCTTGACCCATTTTGGGATGGATTCAGTGAAGATTTTTGTTGGAGAGTTTTGTACATTCTTTAAAAACCTTGGATATCAGTACTTTATGTTATGTATTGTGTATATTTTTCCATTCAGTATGATGCATTCTTATTATAGCTTTTATAAGATTTCAATTTGATGTAGCCCCGTTTGTTTATTTTTGTTTGTATTTTCTTTGTGTTTATGGTCATCTGAGTGAAGACATCACTGCATGTATAGACCTTTTTTTGTGGATAAAATAGAACCTCTAGAGATCTCTGCTAAAATGTATACACAGTACCACCACAGAAAAGATGTTGTTTATTCATTACTACTCATATGAATAATTTTAATATCTTTGTAACGGAATATAATATTATATAACTGTTATATATGTTAAGTAACTTTGATATAAAAAGATAATAGGGAAAATATAGTGCATGATATGTGTAAGAAGGGTAAAGCCCTGTGAGAGAGAGAGGTACATTTGTGTGGCCTCATGGGATAGAGTAGGCTCAAAGTAGATGGTGGGTTGGAAATAAATGTTGTGTACTTTGTAAATGTGTCTGGGGTTGTTTTGAGACCTCACAAGATAGCATATTAGGCATTTTTATAGCAGAGAACTTAAGGATAGTACTATAATAAGCCCTAGGTTAATAAGATTCTAACACTGTTGTTTGAATATATGATATCATCATGTTTAAAATGTAATATTCATTCCATTTATGCAATTTCTTTTCCCTGGATGTTTGTGCTTTCCAAAATGATATAATAAAAAATAAACAGCTCAAATGTCTTTTTCCTCCACAATTTTTATCAGTTTAGGGAAATAGGATGACAATATTTTAACAGTTCTAACATTTATATTGGATTAAGTAGGGACTAGAGGTTATGTTTATGTACTTTATATACATCATCTTGTTACATCGTATACTTTTCCTTCAAGGTAAATATAATTATAGATGAGAAAATGGAAGTTTAGAGATGTTAAGTAACTTGCTTATATTTATATGGCTCATAGGGTAAAATTAGAAACTCAAATCCCCGACTAATTTTAACAGTCTTGTCCTTTATACTAAATTGCATTTAGAGAATCATAAAATATAAGGGTCTCTGAAATTATTAACCTTAAATTTCTTCCTGTAAGTGATTTTCATAAATAATGCAACCTGTCAAATTACTCAAATCATATCCTTTCACTCAAAAAATAAAACTGAAATAAAGTAGTCCTTTTTTTTTCTTTTTTGGGTCACACCCGGCAATGCACAGGGGTTACTCCTGGCTCACGCACTCAGGAATTACTCCTGGCGGTGCTCAGGGGACCATATGGGATGCTGGGAATCGAACCCGGGTCGGCTGCGTGCAAGGCAAATGCCCCACCTGCTGTGCTATTGCTCCAGCCCCTAAAGTAGTCCTTTTTATCACCAACTTTTTAAAAAGGTTTTAGAATATGGCGCTGACAAAGCATGACTGAGTTCATGTGTTGTCTATGGTGAATTAGCAAGAACATGAGGAAAAGAGCTGGAATCTTTCTTGCACTACAAAACACATCAGCTCCTCAGCTCCCCAATGGGAATACACATTTGGAAGAAGAACTGCAATCTATATTAGGGAGAATTGAGGCCGGACCTTCTTGGCACTCATCAAACCTGAATTAGCATTTAGCTGTTGTGCTTAGATACAAAGAGCCATCAGAAGATCTTATTTTGTTCTGGAAATTCAAGCAGCTTTCTATTCAAGTTGTGTTACATCTTGAATACTACCAGGCTCTCTGAATACTACCAAGATCTCTGAATACTTGCGACTCTAAATTTGGTCTGAGGGCATGGAAAAGGGATGTGTTTCTCAAAGTTCGATGAATAAGAAATTGTGGTGTTGGACTGTATTCAAATCATTAAAAAAGACTTGGTGGGCAGAAGGTTAAGAGGAAGGGAAATGAGATATACCCCACCATGACAACACAGAGGGAACTTGAAGTGATTATACTAAATGAAATAAGTCAGAAAACAGAAATCATGAATGAGTTCACTTACATGAAGAAAATAAATTGGCAAAGCACAATGAAAATAACTCTTAAATTCTGAGAAAAACTTGGTGGTTACCAAATGAAAACTGATGGGGAGACAGGGAAAACAGAGTCTAGGAGGACTGGTCAAAGGTTGGAATCAACCACAAGTGTGTGTGGGGTGGAGGGTAGGTAAGATAGAGAAGGGACCAGGATGACAATAATAGCTGAAAATGATCACGGTGGACAAGTGCTGAGTTAAAAGTAGGTAAAGGGATATACTGGATAACCTTTCAGTATCTGTACTGCAAACCACAATGCCCAAAAGGAAAGGGGAGAGAGAGAGAGAGAGAGAGAGAGAGAGAGAGAGAGAGAGAGAGAGAGAGAGAGAGAGAGAGAGAGAGATGCTTCACAGGCCGGCTGTGGGGGAAGGGTGATGAAAGGGAACACTGATACTGGGAAATGTACACTGGTGGAGGGATGAGTGTTGGAACACTGTATGACTGAAACCAAATTATGAATAGCATTATTAAGATGCAGCTCACAGTAATGAGTCAGAAAGAGAGGGACAGACATAGAGGGACTGCACTCATTTGTGGAGTATAAAATAACATCACATGAGGCTGATGCCCAAGGACCATAGATACAAGGGTCAGAGGGATTGCCCCATAGCTGGAAGACTGCTTCATGAGCAGAGGGGAGAAGGCAGATGGAATAGAGAAGGGATCACTAAGAAAATGATGGCTGGGGGAACCAGTTGGGATGGGAGATGTATGCCGAACGTAGATAATGGACCAAACATGATGACCTCTCAGTGTCTGTGTTGCAAGCTATAAAGCCCAAAAGTAGAGAGAGAGTATGGGGAATATTTTCTGCCATAGAGGCAGGGGGAGTGTGAAAAGGGGAGGTATACCGGGGATATTGGTGGTGGGGAATGTACACTGGAGGAGGGATGGGTGTTTGATCATTGTGAGATTGTAACCCAAACACGAAAGCTTGTTAACTATCTCACGGTGATTCAATATTTTTTTTAAAAATTAAAAAAAATTAAGAATAAAATCTTAAAATTAATAAATATTAGAAAAAAGAAAGTGATGGTGAGTGGAAGGAATGGATGAGGGGCTATCTTTGTTAGGGGTAAGTAGCACTAGGACTTTGTTGGTGGTACAGTAAGGTATATAGACACATTTATGTGTGACTCCCAAAACACATGGTATTTTAGACAAATAGTAATTATTTTTTAATTTCAGTTTTATATGTGTATGACCATCTAGACATTATGCTAAATTGTAATTTCTAATTCCGTAGTTCTGGAATTTTCCAGAATGAATGTCATGTACATTTCCAGATGAATTGAAAGAATCTGGCTCATAGATCTCATTTTAGTTAACCAAATTCCAAGATTCTTGTGAGAATTTTTTTTTGGTTGCTCATTTTGTTTTGTTTCAGGGTTACACCTAATAGTACTCATGGATTTTAGATCAGCTTCCGACAAAGAAAAATTTTCACTTTTGTGTTATTCTCTGGTTTTATTCTGAGTAATTTTCTGTGGTCTGGTGATATTGAAATGTTATGAATTTCTTTAGACCAAGTAACCAATTTGGCAGCAATTAAGAAAAAAAATCTTATTGAAATTAGCTTGAAGAAATGTTGCTTATCCCTGAATCATCTTGTTTGTTCCTTATGACCCAATTTAAAATTGTAACTTGTATTTACCTCTATCTTTATCATGTTGGGTTATTTATTTTGTTTTATTTTGGTCTACATTTTGGGCCACACCAAGAAGTAGGTGCTCAGGGCTTACTCCTGGCTCTGCACTCAAATATCAGTCCAGGAAGTGTCAGGGGACCAATCAGGATGGCAGGAATCAAACCTGGGTTAGTTTCGTGCAAAGTAAACACCCTACCCACTGTGCTATAACTCCAACTCTATACTGTTTTTACATATGCTTGGAGTATATTGCATTACATCTAAACTTATTTTTGTTATTGAGGTAATGCACTTTATAATGTTGTTAAGAATGAGACCTAGGGATATTCTTTTTTGTTTCTTTTGTTTTGACACTTTGGTGGTTGTTGTGGTGTGTTGTAGTCTTAATTTTTTATGAATTACATTTCTGATATATTCTCTTGATATCTAGTTTATATTTCCACTAGTTTCTAATTATGTCCATCCCTTTCTTCGGAGAGGAACATTCAAAAATTCAATGGTTTATTTTTCTTATTCTAGAAGGATATCTTGCCCCGTTACTCAGGGGAAACAAGAGTCAACCAAAAACATTCACATCAAAGTGTTTCAGAAATTTTATGTGAAGCCGTTAAAAGCTGTGGCAACTCTAATAAATAGGATTGGAGTAAAAGCAAGTTCCAGTACTTTAATACAAACTATACTAGAAATAAAAGTTGAATCATATCTTTAATATCTGCCTATCTCTTCTCAGAGACAATAATCAACTTGAAAGAAGGGTCTGTTTGATCCAGATCTTACATCCAGAACAAAGTCTGCAATGAAGAAGACTAAAGGTACGCAGTTTTCCTTTTTTTTAAAAAAAAATGATTAACACAGAGCGGGAAACCTAAGCTTAATTCTTTACCTAGTGATGTCATCTACAAAAGAGATGGTATTGTTCTGAACAAATGCAATGGAGTGTTCTTATATTGTGTAATATAATACTTTGAAACTTTAAATCACTATATATGCAAGCTATTCTATTATAGACATTTATATATTATCATACTTTCATGTCTTTTAAAACATAGAAGTTCTGGAGATGTAAAAATCTGGGTTTAGATGCTCATGGAAGATTTCTCCTTTTTGTTGAAAGATCATATATGTAACTCTATATTTTAAATGCAATCATGGGCATTGTATAGATTTACTCTATTAAAATCCTTTTTTGTGTGTGAGAAAATTATTGCACTGAATTTTATCAGAAGTCTGAATACGTTTGCAGCTCTTGTGGACAGTGTCTCTTACTCTATGGTACCTTTGTCAAAAGAACACTCATATGCTTCTACCTAGTTGTCAACTTATTAGATATATTTGTGACTAAACGTGAAATAATTAGCTCTTTATTCCTGAATATGCATTTTTGAATGAAATGGCATTAAGGAAGGAAAAGATGTATGTATGGATCTAACGTAATGAGGTAGTGTGCAGTTTGTTTAATCTGAAGCAAAAATGGAGGAAATATAAAAGCAACAAGGGGAAATATTTTAGCAATAAAATTATTTTATCAGTGAATACCTACATGGTATGGCTCAATTTTTTTAAGGGATCACTTTTTTATTGTCAAAGGTAGAATGGGGCTATTTACTTAAAATTGGTGAGAAAGGGGATATTTATTTAGAAAGGTTAGGAAATCAATATTTCTTTGAGGTTTGCCATCAGTCATTCAATTACTAATACAGATCAGTGGGGCATTAATCTGCTTTTGCAATTTGGAGAAGAGACCAAACACAGAATGATTGCTTTTAAAGGAAAACAAAGTCAAAGGGATATGACATTTATTATTTTAGTAAGTAGATCTTGAGAGTGAATAAACCGAACGTCCTTTCTTCTAAAGAAGTGTAATGAAATGCTCAGTTAGACACAAACCTTCCCCTTTGAAGAAGCTCCAGCTCTTAAAAGGAACAAAAGTAGAAAATGCTATGTCATGACAATTTAACCACTCTTCATAGACAAGCCAAATTTCTGGGTTTTGTTGGTACATGTTAGTAGTAGTTAGATTCTATATAGAAGCTTGACAGCCTTACCCAATTGCATTGCTGTAAGCTACAGGGTATGTTATAAAAACTTAGTCCTGCGTTCTAGCGTGAAAGAGTTGTTTTCTCATGACTTCAATTTAATATTCACTATCAAACTATTTTGCTTCATAAAAAGGACTGACAGCTTCAAATATAGAACTGCAAAATTCAAGACAACCTGCATCTAGTGAATAGTTTACAGGACATTCAGTGATCCATTTCAAATTACCTATGCTTATCACGTCAGAAATTTTCTCCACCCAAACATGTCATTGGCTTAAGTTTAAGTACTGACTGAGGAACTGGACATTAGATAGTCTTTCCAGAAAATGATGACCCTCAAAGACTAAGTTATTCTTTTAGGAGAGGCTATTGCAAACTCAGTATATTCTCCAGATAATCTGAATTATTATAGGGAGATATCCTAAAACAAGACACACCTCCATAAATACAGCATTTAGTTCTTAAAAGGAGGTCCAGAAAGAGTCTGGTGAGTGTGCCTTCATATAATATTTTTTAATGATAAGCAAAATTAACTTTTTAAATAAAACTTGTTTATTTCAATTATGTTTAGACTTAGTAGAGTTGCAAAGTGTTCTTAGTCTAACTCCCTCTAATTATTATATAAAATCATGCAACTTTTGGGACTGGAGTGATAGCACAGTGGGTAGAATGTTTGCCTTGCACGCAGCCAATCCGGGTTCAATTAACTCCCAGAATCCCATATGGTCCCCTAAGCACTGCCAGGAGTAATTCCTGAGTGCATGAGCCAGGAGTAACCCCTGTGTATTGCTGGGTGTGACCCAAAAAGAAAAAAAAATCATGCAACTTTTTATTCTGGCACAATAATAATATATATAAATATTTTTATTTCAACTAGGTCCTTTGAAAATACTGGATTCATTTGTTCTATCTCTTCATTCAGTCAGTGACACTTTCTAAGTCTGATTTTTGTGACCTTGATTATTTGAATACTGGTCAATTGTTTAGTAAAGTGGCGCCAACTTAAGTTTTTTTTATCCTTTGACTAATTATAGTAAGGTTATCATTTTGTAAAATATAGATATTATGCAGGGGTAATTCCCTTTTCATTGTATTATATCAGGGAATCTGGTATGGACAGGACTTAGTATTGATGATATCAAAGCATCACTTGGTTAAAGAGGAGTCTGCCAAAGTAACAATCCTTTTTTGTCCTGTTACACTATAAGTTATATGTGAGTTATCAAGACTATTCTATACTTTAATAGACACCTCTTAAATGAAATCTATACCTGGGCCAGGCTGAAACTATAGCAGATAGGGCATTTTCCTTACACAAGGCCAACTCAGGTTTATCCCTAGCCCCATGTAAGGTTCCTGGTGCTCTGTCAGGAGTGATACCTGAGGGCAGAGCCAAGAGTAAGTACTGAGCACCATCAGGTGTGGCACAAAACGCCCAGCCAATGTCTCTTTTAATGAGTCAGAGTTGCCACAATAAATCTATATTTGTGGCCGCTGTCACGTAAGCAAAAGTAGGGCAGAGTGGCAGTCTACAAGAGGCTCTCTGAAATACAAATTCACATTTCCTTCCTTTGACCCAATCCTCAAGTGAGTCATGGAGAAGTAGAGAAGACTACAAGCAAAACTTAATAGTGGAATGCAGAGAGGCTAACATAAGGGTTAAGGTGTTTGCCTTGCATGAAGCTAGCCCCAGTTCAATCCCTGGTACCACACAATTCCCTGAGTATCACCAGGTATGTTCCAGGAGGTCCTCTGAGTACTGCCATTTGTGACCTGGAGACTCCTGAGCACTGTTAAAATGGTCAAGTCTTCATATAACATCAGCAAACGCTCACATTTCCCCATAGTTCCACATAGCTGAGAATCACTGAGGGGAGGGGCTGTCCCTCCTGAGCATTCTAGAGTGAGTCACCCTCCCACCAAAAGTACAGGATTTTTAGTACTGATGAGATATTTGAGACAGAGTAGCTATGATTTGTCACCGATTTTTTAGCATAACAGAAAAACAAGGCATTTTCCATATTTAAAAATAATCTCTGGATAAACCAAGGACTCCATCACTTTAGTACAGGCAGCAAAAATATACATGAGTCTGAAGCAATAATACAGACAGTGGAGCACTTGCCTTGCATGTGGTCAACTGAGGTTTGATCCTGGCATCTTATACGGTCCCCTGAGTCCACCCAGGTGTGATCCCTGAGTGCAGAGGTAGGAATAAGCCATAAGCACCACAGGTTGTGTCCTAAAAACAAAAAAACAAAAAGGAGAATCTACATACATATCATTCCTCATGGGAGTTCAAAAAAGAGTGCAGTGAGTAGATGTGATGAATATCTCTTTTAGACTGGATTCATTATGCAACAAAGTGGGAGAAACAGAAGGAAAGCTGAGGAACCCACATGAATCTTTATTGAGGAAATTAAGAAATCAAGGCATTTGCTTCATAGAAACTATTTGGAAGTGTTTAGGATACTTCAATTTCCTGGAAAAGCTTAAAGAGGATTGGGAGTAAGTCCTCCTTAAGGGTTTGGAAGAATTCACTAGTAAATCCATCTGGGCCAGGACTTTTGTGCTTGGGGAGACTTTTTATTACCATTTCAATTTCTTTGGTGGTGATAGGTCTGTTCAGGTATCCCAGGTCTTCTTGGTTCAGCCTTGGGAGGCTATAGGAGTCTAGGAATTGATCCATTTCCTCGAGGTTTTCATGTTTTTTGGCATAAAGATTCTCAAAGTAATCTCTGAGGAGCCTTTGAATTTCTGTAGTTTCTGTTGTAATGTCCCTCTTTTCATTTCTAATTTGGTTTATTAGAGTTTTCTCTCTCCCTTTTTTTGTGAGTCTTGCTAGAGGTTTATCGATCTTGTTTGTTTTCTCAAAGAACCAGCTCTTGTTTTCATTGATCTTTCGGATTTTTTTTTGGTTTCCATATCATTAATTTCTGCCCTGAGTTTTATATTATTTCCTTCCTCCTGTTTGAATTGGGCTCCTTTTGTTGGTCATTCTCTAAGCTCTTAAGTTGTGAGGTTAGGTTACTTATGTGGGCTCGCTCCTCCTTCCTGAGGAATGCTTGTAGAGCTATGAAATTTCCCCTTAACATAGCTTTTGCTGTGTCCCATAGGTTTTGGTAACTCGTGTCCTTATTTTGTTCATTTCCAGGAATCTTTGATTTCCTCTTTGATTTCCTTTCTAAGCCACTCATTGTCCAATAGTGAGCTGTTTAATTTCCAGGTGTTTGATTTCATTTTCTGTTTGTGTGTGTGTGATTTATTTCTAATTTCAGCACATAGTGGTCTGAGAAGATTGTTGATACAATCTCTATCTTCTTAATTTTATGGAGGTATGTTTTGTGGCTCAGCATGTGGTTTATCTTGGAGAATGTTCCATGAACGCTTGAGAAGAATGCATATTCAGCTTTTTGAGGATGAAGTGTCCTGTATATATCTACAAAATTCCTTTCTTCCATTTCTTTCCTTAGATGTTCTATGTCCTTGCTAAGCTTGAGTCTGGTTGATCTATAAAGAGGTGATAAAGCAATGTTGAATTCCCCCACTAGTAATATAACCCTGATACCAAAAACAGACAAAGATGCCACAAAGAAAGAGAATTACAGACCGATATCCCTGATGAACACAGAAGCAAAGATCCTCAACAAAATATTAGCAAATAAAATCCAACGACTCATCAAAAGGATCATACATCATGACCAAGTAGGATTCATCCCAGGGATGCAAGGATGGTTTGTTTAACATTCACAAGTCAATCAACATAATTAATCATATTAATAAAAGAAATAATAAAAACCATATGATCATATCAATAGATGCAGAGAAAGCATTTGACAAGATTCAGCACCCGTTTATGATGAAAACTCTCAGCAGAATGGGTATCGAAGGAACTTTCCTCATATAGTCAAAGCCATCTACCAAAATCCCACGGCAAGTATCATTCTCAATGGGGAAAAACTGAAAGCCTTCCCTCTAAGATTGGGCACAAGGCAAGGTTGCCCGCTTTTGCCACTCCTATTCAATATAGTACTGGAAGTCCTGGCCATAGCAGTTAGACAGTAGTAATTAAAACAGCATGGTATTGGGATAAAAACAGACCTGAAGACCAATGGAACAGAGTTGAATATCCTGTCACAGACACCCAAATATATGACTACTTAATCTTTGACAAAGGAGCAAGAAATGTAAAGTGGAACAAGGAAAGCCTCTTCAACTAGTGATGCTGGGAAAACTGGATAACTACCTGAAAAAAAAATGAACCCTGACCTCTGTCTAATGCCAGGCACAAAAGTCATCAAAGTGGATTAAAGACCTCAATATCAGATATGAATCTATAAGGTTCATAGAAGAAAAAGTAGGCAGAACTCTCCATGACATTGAAACCAAAGGCATCTTTTTTTTAAAAAAATTAATTTATTTTTTAATTAGTGAATCACCGTGAGGGTACAGTTACAGATTTACACATTTTTGTGCTCATGTTTCCCTCATACAATGTTTGAAGAAGCTAAAAGCATCTTTAAGGACGAAACAGCACTGACCATGCAAGTGGAAGCAAACATAAACAAATGGGACTACATCAAACTAAGAAGTTTCTGCACTTCAAAAAAAACAGTGGTCAAATAAAGAAAGAGCCCACAGAATGGGAAAGAATATTTACCCAATACCCATCTGATAAGGGATTAATATCCAGGATATACAAGATACTTGTAGAATTGTATAAGAAAAAACCTCCAACCCCATCAAAAAATGGGGAGAAGAAATGAACAGAAGTTTCCTCAAAAAAGAAACACAAATGGCCCAAAGGCACATGAAAAAATGCTCCACATCACTAGCCATCAGGGAGGTGCAAACCAAAACAACAATGAGATATCATCTCACACCACAGAGTCTGGCACACATTCAAAAGAACAAAAGCAACCAGTGCTGGCATGGATGTGGGGAAAAAGAGACACTCCATCACTGTTGGTGGGAATGCCAACTGGTTCAACCTTTCTGGAAAACAATATGGACAGTCCTTCAAAAACTAGAAATTGAGCTTCCATATGACCCCGCAATACCACTTCTGGGAATATATCCCAAGGATGCAAAAGAGCACAGTAGAAATGACATCTGTACCTATATATTCATTATAGCACTGTTCACAATAGCCAAAATATGGAAACAACCCGAGTGCCCTAAAACAGATGGCTGGTTAAAGAAACCTTGGTACATATACACAATGGAATACTATGCAGCTGTTAGGAGATGAAGTCATACAATTTGCTTATAAATGGATAAACATGGAGAGTATCATGCTAAGTGAAATGAGTCAGAAACAGGGACAGACATTGAGGGACTGCACTCATTTGTGGAGTATAATATAACATCACATGAGGCTGACACCCAAGGACAGTAGGTATAAGGGCCAGAGGGATTACCCCATAGCTAGAAGACTGCTTCATGAGCAGAGGGGAGAAGGCAGATGGAATAGAGAAGGGGTCACTAAGAAAATGATGGCTGGGGGAGGAACCAGTTGGGATGGGAGTTGTATGCCGAACGTAGATAATGGACCAAACATGATGACCTCTCAGTGTCTGTGTTGCAAGCTATTATGCCCCAAAGTAGAGAGAGAGTATGGGGAATATTGTCTGCCTTAGAGGCAGGGGGAGGGTGGGAAAGGGGGGTATACCCGGGATATTGGTGGTGGGGAATGTGCACTGGTGGAGGGATGGGTGTTTGATCATTGTGAGATTGTAACCCAAACATAAAAACTTGTAACTATCTCATGGTGATTCAATAAAATTTAAAAAGTTTAAAAAAAAAGAAATCAAGGCATGAGAGAGAGAGGTATTTGGGAAGGAGTAGAAACTTGAGATTTCTCCTGGTAACTGAAACTTTCTATGTGCTTCCACTAATACTAGAAAAAAAAAGCCATAGGGCACAGAAATAGCTGAAGTTCTGCATTAATAAGTAAAGGTGATGATCTCTACATAAATCTGCTATCAAATGAATGTGAGAAAAATAATTTTAAATATATATGTAGCATTGTTAATGTGATAAAAAAATAAATTTTACACTATCACACCTAATGTTTTTTCATTAGTAAATAGTAACCTTTAGTCATGCATTCATGGACTCAAGAGAATTCAGATGTTTTTATCCCTGTCTTCAGAAAGCTTTATTTGCTGAATGTATTCTAAAGCACAAATACTGTTTTACAACAACAGCTGAAGTCTGACAGGATGAGAGTAGGAAATAAATCAGGTAGAAACACACTGAGATGGGTTTTAACTTTTCATCCAGTAAGTTTTCCAAACTCCGAAGTGAAAATGTAAAATTTTTCCTCTAGTAACTCTATATCTTCATGAAGACTTTAGAATAATATCTCCATATCTAAAAAGAGTAGAATCTTGATATTGTATAAGATTTAAATATTTTTATATCTTTAAATAGCAAGTTTTTTTATTTATTTACATTTGCTAGAAGCAGCAGAGAAGCACAGTATTTTCTTATTTATACATATATAGTAGTTTGCCGGGCTCTCCGAGAGGGACTGAGTTATCAAACCCGGGTTGGCCTCGTGCAAGGCAAACACCCTACTTGCTGTGCTATCGCACCAGTCTGCTCAAGCAAATCGATGAGCAATGGGATGACAGCGATACAGTGATACAGTGGTGCATACATAGTATATGGCTATTACTGGTCAATTAAATTCTTTATTGTCTAAAACAAACGATCAGACTCAGGTAACAGCAGATTGTGTTCAAGTACTTTACTCTATCAAGTGTGAATACAGATGCTGAAAAGATATTTGATAGCAAATGTAAACTAAATAGCCGGAGACCTGGGGCCAGGTCATGTAGTTCAAGTGGTAGAACACATGTGTAGGACATACAAGACTTGAACCTTTTTACCAAAGCTTGTAGGATTTGGGTCATATAAAAATAATTATAATGATGTCAAAAGAAAAAATATATATATATATATTACTTAGGCATTGATCCTATAAATAGTAATTCATGCTCATTATCAAATCATAAATTTTATCAGAACTAAAGAACACCTCTGACAGAGGGGGCAGGTGCATGAAGTGGATCAAAGAAAACACCTTCAACAAATACTATTGGCAAAAGTGACTGGCCACACACAAGAATATAAAATAAAGTGAGATCCCTACTCATGACATAACAAACATTAATTAAAATGAAATAAATATCTCAATACCTTGTTTCTGCGCTGGAGCGGTAGCACAGCATTTGCCTTGCACAGGGACAACACGGGTTCGATTCCTCTGCCCCTCTCAGAGAGCCTGGCAAGCTACCGAGAGTATCTCGCCTGCAAGGCAGAGCCTGGCAAGCTACCCATGGCATATTTGATATGCCAAAAACAGTAACAAGTCTCACAATGGAGACGTTACTGGTGCCTGCTCAAGCAAATCGATGAGCAATGAGATGACAGTGATACTATATGACAGTGATACACTGATACCCTCTTTCTACAATATACATTGAAAAAAAGCATAGACAGGAATCTCCAGGGTATTGACCTCAGAGAAATCTTTAATCATTTGACTCTACTGACAAAAAAAATCAGAAATTGACAAATGGAACCATAACAAGCTAGAGTTTTTGTTTGTCTGCAATAAAAGAGGACTAAGATTAAAAAGTTTTGCCCATTGACTGAGATAAAAAATAAGGCAATTAATTGTGTTATGTATACATAATTTATAACATATCAAAGGGTTAATGACTAAGATACATAAAGCATTTGCAAACTTAACAACAACAAAAATAAAGAACCCCATCAATAAGTAGGAGAGATGAACAGACATTTCCTCAAAGAGACATAAAGATGACAAACAAAAGTAAGAAAATGTGTTCATCACTGGTCATCAGGGAAATTCCAAAAAAATGACACCAAAATAGCACCCCACACCAGGAAGAATGGTTTATATCAATAAGTCTAAAAAAATTTTATTGCTGGTGGGTATGCATGAAAATGGAACTCTCATTTACTAGTAATGAAACTGTTGTTTGGTTTAGCCTCTTTGGAAAGTGATTTGGAATCATTACCAAAAATTTAGAACGGAACTTCCATATGTCTCTCCAATTATTCTCCTGGGCATCTTCCCACCAAAACAAAATAAAAATACTAAGAGGAATATGGAAACAACCCACATGCTCCAAAACAGGTAAGAAGAAAGGGTCCAGAGAGGTAGTACAGTAGGTAGGATGCTTGCCATGCAGAAGGCCAGCCTGGGTTCAATTCCCAGCACCCCATATGATTCCCAGAGCCTTGCCAGGAGTGATCCTTGAGCACAGAGCCAGGAGTAAGTTCTGATCCTCATCTTCATTGCCCAACTACACACATCCCCAATAAGAATGAAGAAGAAGGGGGCCGGTGCTCGGCTCCGGCCGAGTTTTGGCCCAGGTGCCCATGCCTCTGCAGAGCCGGTGGATGTGGAACGAGCGGGAACCAGAGACAGCTTTAGGATTTGGGGTTCCAGCAAGTGCTTGCAACCATGTATGGAGACTGTGAACTAAGCTTTTGCCCCACGCCGGCTAACGGAGGAAATATCCTTCCTTCTTGGTCTCTCTCCCCTCCGGGAGAAGGCGTGGTGTCTGACATTTTGTGGGTCCTTTGAGCAGGTATGAACTTTTGGCGTGGAAAAAAGAAAAAAATGTGCTTTGAACTTGAAACAGCCGCGGGATACTGGGGCAGTCCCAGCCGGGGCCGTTGCTTGGCTCCGGCCGAGTTTCGGCCCGGGTGCCCATGCCTCTGCACAGCCGGTGGATGTGGAACGAGCGGGAACCAGAGACAGCTTCAGGATTTGGGGTTCCAGCAAGTGCTTACAACCATGTATGGAGACTGTGAACTAAGCTTTTGCTACATGCTGTTCCAGGAAGGGAAATGATTCATTTTCCAACTTAAATCTCCACAGACTTAATTACTATAATACAGAAATTGCAGTAGCAGCCACGCGACATATTATCTCTTCATTCTCATCAGTGGAAAACTTATTATCAAATATTTCCTTGTTAATAGAGCTGTATTCTTTGGGGGATAAATTCCAACAAAAATAGTGAGTTTGTTTTGAAACTCTAACAATAGTGAGTTGTGTGTTGAAATCTGGAATGTAATCAAGGTAAAGAGAAAAGGAAGTGAAATTATCACTCACGCACGGGGGGGTTGGGGGGTGAGGGGTGGGATGTATACTGTTTTTTTTGTTGTTGTTTTTGTTTTTATTGGTGGTGGAATATGGGCACTGGTGAAGGGATGGGTGTTTGAGCATTGTATAACTGAGATATAAGCCTGAGAACTTTGTAACTTTCCACTTGGTGATTCAATAAAATAAATTAAAAAAAAAAAGAACTTACTGAACCTAGTGCTGGGGGTCCTTGTTAAAGCCCACTACATCGGGCGGATACTTGGACCCCAGCTAGCTGGAGCAATAAACCTCCCTATGTGATTTGCAAAAAAAAAAAAAAGAATGAAGAAGAAAAATTAATTGTGATATATATACATATATGCGTATATATATATATATACATAATTTATAACACTTCAGGACACAAGAACCATAACATAAGAAACTTGTTAGTCTGGTAGATTCATGGAAATTCCTGAGGTCCCTAACAAGCCATATATAAACTACTTAAATACTTTGATGATAGAAAAATATAATATAGAAACAATTTGAGAAGAAAGTCAACGTGAACAGAACATATAGCACACTAATTATAGACTAGATAATGAAACAAACTATCAAGGAAACACTCCTACACAAAAACAAATATAGCACAGCAACGGGAGAACTGAATAAGGTAAGAGCTGAAAAGATAAGTAAGCTTAATATTTAGATAGGGACATTTTGCTAGAAACTGGTCAGTATCTATTCAGAAGATACTGGGGCCAAGAGATAGTTCAGTGGGTAAGGCACTTGCCTTGCATGCTGCCGGCCCAGATTTGATCCCCAGCACCCCATATGGTCCCCCAGGCCCAGCCACAAGTGATCTCTAAGTTCAGAGCCAGAAGTTAAGCCCCGAGCACTGACTAGTGTTGCCCAAATAAACAATTATTTTTGAAATGCCCATATTAGGGTGATATGATGCAAAAACCTTTACCCTAATACTGTATATGATTTGTGTGTTTTATATTGATTTTAATAGTTCTATAGCATAGGTTTTTTATTTATATAGTATATTTAATCTTTTTTACTATGAAATGGTGGGCTTTGTTGATATTTTTAGGGATTATAAAATGTTAAATTATAGAAAAATTATTTTCAGTATAACCTCAAAGATTCATTATCTTCCTTTGGAATTGATACCTGCATTTTTCATATCTACATAAAGAATAGAATAGATTATGAAAAATACAGATATCAATTATAAAGGAAGATAATGACTTTTTGAGGTTATACTTACATACATAATACAATAATATAATTATTACACAATAAAGTGTAATAATTGGCAGAGTCTCTTGCCTCCAAGCCTCACTGTCTTCGCCAGTTTTCCTCCCCACCCCAAGCAGAGCCCCTGCAGTTGAAGACCTCCGGAACCCAGCCAAAGCCATGCTCAAGACCACTCTCTACATGTTGGAATGAGGCTTATGCATGAAGGAACTGGCAGAGGAACCCAGGTGTGCAGGACCTGGGACTGAGATCTCCAAGGCTGCTTGGATGGGGACTGGGCCTCTTCCTCCCAGATTCCCCATTTTCCAGTAGCTAGGCAGTCATACCTGGAAACTGCCCCCGGCGCCATGTAATTCCATCAATGGCCAACATCCAGAGACTACAAAACCAAGCTCCCTAAAGAGAGCGATCCAAGGCCGAGAGACATCTCATAGCTTAGTTCTCCCTCTTGGAGAACCTGCAAGCTACCAAGAGTTTACTGCCCACAAGAGAGAGCCTGGCGAGCTCCCAGTGGTGTATTCATATGCCAAATACAGTAACACTGATGAGTTTCATTCCCCTGACCCTGAAGAACCTCTAATGTGGCACCATTGGGAAGGATGAGTAAAGAGAGGCTGCTAAACTCTCAGGACTAGGATGAATGGAGACATTACTGGGCCCGCTTGAGCAAATTGTTGATCAACGGGATGACAGTGACAGTGACAGAAACTGATCAAATGGATAGACACTACAAAATAAGTGCAGGCAGATTTTATATAGAAATTTCACAATTTATAAATAAAAACCAGGAACAAGAAAGCACATACTTCTTTAAATGCAATTCATTTAGCCCCACGCAAAAATTGTATGCTTTACCCAACTATATGATCTAAACAAATTCCTGTGATTTAGAATATGCATTTTTTTAAAAAAAATTATTAGTGAATCACTGTGAGGTACAGTTACAAATTTATGAACTTTCCTGTTTGCATTTCAGTCATACAGTGATCGTTTACATCCCTCCACCAGTGTCATTCTCCTCCACCAATGTTCCCAGTATCCCTCCCACCACCCCCACTCCATCCCCCACCACCCCACCCCGCCTCTGCGGTAGGGCATTGCCTTTTATTCTCTCTCCTGTTGTAGTTTGCAATAGAGATATTGAGGTCTATAGTCTACTTTTGGCACACAGCTTTCAACCCCAGTGAGTCCTCCCAACATCTTCTACTAGGTGTTCCCTTCTCTATCTCAGCTACCTTTTCCCCGAGCATGTGAGGCCAGTTTCCAAGCTGTGGGGCAGACCTCCCAGATACAATACTGTGTAACTGGTTCTTATGTCTACTACTCTTGGGTGTTAGTCTCCCATTCAGCTACTTTATATTCCACAGATGACTGCGATCTTTCTATGTCTGTCTTTCTCTTTCTGACTCATTTCACTCAACATGATACTTTCCATGTTGATCCACTTACATGCAAATTTTGTGACTTCATCTTTTCTAACAGCTGCATAGTATTTCATTGTGTAGATGTACCAAAGTTTCTTTAACTAGTCATCTGTTTTTCAGCACTCTGGATTTTTCCAGATTTTGGCTATTGTAAACAGTGCTACAATAAACATACAAATGCAGATGTCATTTCTACTATACCTTTTTGCCTCTCCAGGACATATTCCTAGAAGTGGTATTCCTGGGTCAAATGGGAGCTCAATTTCTAATTTTTTGAGAATAGTCCATAAGAATATACTTTTTTAAACTAACCCCCCACCATCAATAGGCTGCATGATTTCAGTTTTGAACAAAATTAAATATTCTAGTGTCTCTTAGTTGGTAAAAATGAATATCAGCCCAAGGAAATTGTTGAGCCTTTTATGTGGCTGTTTTCAGAATGGAGAACTCTTAATGGTCCCACTGTAGGATTTGCTCCAACCAATATGTTATGGTCTTTGAAAAGACTAGGTATATCTCTCCCATGTCCACTTCAGCCTATATGGGTGTGCTGTGATGTTTTCTTACAGTAATGTTTATGTGGATTTGGAGAAATGCCTTTAATCTAGAGTCTGCTTGTTTTCTGTGTAACTGTTCACAACCTCTCATTTAATTCCTAATTTCTCTAGTTAAGCCTATACCAGATTTATTAGAATATCATTCGAATTGGAGAGATTATGCAGCAAGTAAGTGCTTGCTCTGCATACAGCTGACAACAGTTTGTTCCTTACCAGCCCTTATGGTCTACTGAGCCCACTAGAAATGATCCCTGAGCACAGAGCCAGCTCTCTTGGAACTATGAGTGGTTTCTTTTTTCCTTTATTCCTGTGCTAATGAAAGATACCTGGGTGTCTCTCCAAGTTCAGTCCTAGCAGCAGTGGGAATCTCATGTGGGTAGATGGAATGATGGATCTTTGGCAAGTTTTGGGTCTTGGATTATCCCCATCCCGCTAAGACTTCAGAGCTGGAAGCAGCTTGACTCACCTGGAAAAACTCAGTTAGCAGAATCTCTCTGAGATCAGTCAAATTGTACTTGTTTTAATTTGAAACACTTTATTTTTTCACTTTCAAAAGAGTATTCAATAAATTACATGGGCTATTCAACTTTTTATTATAAATTGGTTAAATTTAAATAACTTTGCCCAACTGGAAATGTTCTGCAATTTTAAATGGGTGATGTTTGGCAGTTTTGCTGCACTAAGTGAATTTTGAGCTTATGGATGGTTTATTGAGGTACAGGTCTGTTGTAAATAGGAATATATGCTGTATTGTTTTGATTGCAGCATAAGAACACAGCATATAAAAGTAACCCTAAGTACAAAGTGGCCCACCAAAATGGAGGTTATTTCTCTCAGATTCTTATTTGGTAGCTATAGAAGTTTTAGTAATAACACCATTTATTTTTCATAGTTTCCTAAGTTCCCTTAGTCCATTTTACTAGCTCTGGCCAGTGGGTGTGAGTGGTATAAAGTATATCACTTATACATCAAGGAACAGTTAAATAGAGTATTCCATCTACAGATTCCATCTGTTTCCCTGCCTCTGCAATCATAACACCCCTTCTCCTTGGTGGAATAGACATCATCCTAGGTCCCTTGGGTACCACATGGAGCACATGCTCTGTGACTGCGAGTTGGACACTTGGCATTCATGGGAAATTTTATGTGTGGAGTCATGGGTGCGCAGAAGTTAATTTGTTGACACCACACGTTGAGCTATCGTGGTTAAGATGGTAGCAGTCGTCAATGACCATCTTTTGAAACATGTACATTACTCTGCATATATTTCATATGCAGTATGTGTATGTAAATAGCCCCAGCCTCTTTCCATAGAGCTAAAAAATATCTTCCTTCCTGCCTCTTTTATTTAACAAATCTTGGCTTATTTTTCTTTCTGACATTCTAAAATAAAAGTCTGGATCAGCTGTAGTATTATTTGTAATGCAGATTAGAGGAGAAATTTAACTATTATAGTTATAAACCTCAAGCAAATTTGTCCCAAAGGAACCTGACACAGAAACAATTTTTCAAATTATTGTTGCTGACACTAGACAATAGAATGTAAATAATGATTGATGATGAATTCCAAGTAATAGGCATATGGATTTGTATTATTTAGGTATCAAATATTACTTAAATATGAATAGTTCTGATGACATTTGCCAGCACTTTTATGTCTTGTGATGCAGTGTGTTATTATTTCAATAATAAATAATTGAATATCAAATTTTATTGCAAATATCACTTTGGATAATATATAATAAATTAATGTTTTTTTGTCACCAGAGAAGAATAAATAGACTTAATAGAACCTGAGAATTGCTTTACAGAAAGAACTGAGCTTACATAGGAGGGCAGTGAGTTTAAGTGGAGGGGTGATTGGAGGGGACCCTGAGACTTTGGTGGAAGAAAGAGGACAATTTAATGAAAGGTGTGGTGATAAATGTTGCGTGCATGAAACTGTATCCTAAACAACATTGCAAACTATAATGCTTCAAGTTAAAAAAGTACGATCTACAGTCACAGTCAACATTGTGACATACACCAAACTTTGATTTAAAACTTTATGATTCTTTGAATAATAAGTATATATAGAAAACCTAATCCAAACTACCTTTGGAGGGGAATAAGAGAGAACTTGGGGGGCCGGAGCGATAGCACAGCGGGTAGGGCGTTTGCCTTGCACGCGGCCGACCTGGGTTCGATCCCCGGCATCCCGTGTGGTCCCCCAAGCACCGCCAGGAGTAATTCCTGAGTGCAAAGCCAGGAATAACCCCTGAGCATCGCTGGGTGTGACCCAAAAAGCAAAAAAAAAAAAAAAAAAAAGAGAGAGAACTTGGATGGCAACACTTTTGCTGTGATGAATGAATAGGAAATAATCAAGAGGAAAGACAATATAAAAAGCAACAGAGATAACATAATATGTTGTTCTAACTCAATATTTTTATTAAAACACACAAGCAGTGGACAGTCACATGGAGCTACTGAAATATTCTATGAAAAAATTAAGTATCCATATTTTTATTTTTAGCAAATCACTCTGGTGATAGTATAGATTAAATTTTGAAAGCATCTTTCCTTAAAAAATAGTTTTGGGAGAGAAAAATTACATCATCAACACTAATATTCCATGGATTTATTTATGCCACGTGTGGTTTGTTTCATGATTTATTGAAACTATGTCTTATTCTCAGAATAGATTCACTGCATAGATATTATATTAACCAACACAAACCATCCAATTACATTAAATTCTAATAACCTATATTGTCTTCTTTATATTGGAAGTATTTGTTGAGGTTAGAATGTCAATATAAGAAAAGTGAAACATCAAACATCCTGCGAGTCTGATCATTGTCAAAACCAAGCTGAATAATTCAATATTTTTACCAGAGTGTTTTCCAAGTCCTATTTTTAGGTCTGAATTATTAATAGCCTCCTGCTTTTCTAGCTAGACACACCATGTGGATACAAATATCTGCATTTAATAATTTTCAAATGAATAACTCTTTAAGAAAATAATGCATATCTGATATAATCTTTGAAACATAATTAAGCAGGTAATTAGTAAGTGACTGCTCTGAGGCAATGTTTATATAAAATGACTAAAAGACAGAGATACATTGAGGGGCACTCTTCTAAAAAAAAGTTCAAAGCAATATTTGGTCTATAAAGATAATATCAAGTCTTAAGGAACGTAGATAGATAGATAGATAGATAGATAGATAGATAGATAGATAGATAGATAGATAGATAGATGATAGATAGGTGATAGATGGATGGGCAAACAGATAGAGACAGAGAATGAAATGAAAATTATGATGTAAACATATGAGCTCAATGGGATGAATAATTCAGTATAATTAAGGGGTTCATCCTACTGCATTTCAATTGTAGCAAACACTGATTATATGTCTTCAAAACACAATCCCCTTCTCTCCTTTCGATGAATGAAATATCTGATAGCTGCTCAGGTAATTTTAGTTTATTTAATAATAGCTGTTATTTATGCTTTTGATCCATTACTAAGCTAAATTAAAATAAACTTCTCAGGCTGGAGAGATAGTACTGTGGCCAGGCACTTGCCTTGCATGCAGCCAACTGAAGTTTGATCTTTGACACTCCATATGGTCCTGTGAGCCCTACTAGGAGTGATTTCTAAGCACAGAGACATGAGTAAACCCAAAGGACCACCAGTATTGCCCCCAAAGTAACAAAACAAATAAGTAAAAAGAAAATAAATAAAATACTCACATGCAATAATTCATAAATTCATCACTTGTATCACTTGTCATCCCATTGATTTTCAATTTGCTCGAGCGGGTGCCAGTAATGTCTCCAGGGCATATGTTCATGCCCTTTATATTCCAAATGAAATTAGTGGGAGCCTCTGAGACACAATTTCAGGACTATCACAAAGAGAGAGACTACACCATCTTTTAAGCTTCTATTCTATTTCACATAACAAGAAATGAACTTCAATTAAGATTATACCACTAAAATTTAATTAACACAATGAGTGAATGAGTGGATTTCCCTTTCTTTGGGGCATGATGATATATAAGATATCTTTCTAATATTTACAGATTTATCATATATGTGACAAAAACATAAATGGAATACAACTGAATAATTTGTATACATTAACACATGAATATCTTGTATGATTAATGTATTTCCTCCCTGAAAAATAGATAGTTCTAGGAAGATAAATTGTGTTCAGACATTTCTTTGGAGAGTACCGAATAAGAATCAGAGAGAATGAAAGCATTGAAGTAAAGGAGCTAGAAGATAAATACTGCTGTCTTCAGTCTGTTAGGGAGGCATCATGACTGAGAAATTAACAAGAAAAAGCTCAGAGACTTTTGTTTTGAAATAAATACAATTAATCACATTTTTTTCTACAACAAAGAGAAGACAAAAATTGTGAACGCAAGGAAAATTATAATCATTTAAATTTGTTTTCAAAGCAATAATAATATACACCTTGCAAAGTAGATACATATGTAGAGAATGATGGCAGGGGGAAGGAAGATTAAATTGCATAAAATCTAAGAGGATTTGTTTTTAAGACGAGTGAATTTCTTCAGATGGAGGACATGATAAATTGTAGAAGAAAATGTTCAGTTTATAGTCTTCACCTACTAATTTATAACATACAGACTCCAATTGATAATTGGGAGCTGAAAATAAAATTTAAAATATATGGAGTTAAAAGTGATACCCCCCCCCCAAAATAAAAGCCGACCTCACATGCTGGGGGAAAAGACAGCTCAGATAGAGAAGGGAACACCAAGTAAAGGGTGTTTGGAGGATCTGCTCGGGATGAGAGATGCATGCCAAAAGTAAACATGATGGCCAATCAATACCTCTATTGCAAACCACAACACCCAAAAGGATAGAACAGAGGTGGGCTGTGGAAGGATGGGGTGGGAGTGGTGGGACGGTTACTGGGATCACTGGTGGTGGAGAATGGGTACTGGTGGAGGGATGGGTACTCGATCAGTGTATGACTGAAATGCAAGCACGAAAGTTTGTAAGTCTGTAACTATACCTCATGGTGATTCACTAATAAACATTTTTTATAAAAAAGTGACACAAAAAATTTGGTATTTGAAATGACCAAGATGTGCATTTGTCAGTTCTTCGTGAAAGGGAAAGAAACCTAGCAAAACTCATTAGCTTAAGGTCAGCAATCACTTTGTTGTTTGAGGATATAGAGTTTAGAGCTACAAATCCAAGATCATGGAGTAGGAAACAAGTGCCCGGTGTTATCCCTTTGAAGTATTTGACAAGCTAAAATTGTGTATACCTGGGACCAAATGAAGCTGACAGAACTGGTTGAAGAACTAAAGAGATGAACAGAAAGTTCAGGAGTCATTAGTGCTTGGGAAGCAAAGTTAGAGGTCCATAATAAACATGGTGGCAGAAATTCAATAATAGGTCCAGGTTTTCAGTGGAAATTCTAGTATTATACACAAGAAATTGGGACAAGTGTGGGGTTCATTGATAGATTATATGCCTTATATGCATAAACATGTAGTGGAATCTCTGCTACCGATAAATAAATAAATAAACAAATAAACAAATAAATAAATAAGAAAGAAAGAAAAGTAAACATTTTGGCCAGGGATGGTTCAATGGTATCTAAACTTCAACCTTTAAGACAAAACAGGAAAGGCTAAGAGAGTTTGGCCTCCATGCTACCTACCAAGTATTGTAGAGGCAGGTCTGCTGTTTGCTTTTGGGGATTTCTGGGATTACGATAAAATGTGCTAAGTCTTGCCACCACAGCTCTATGTGTGTGTGTGTGTGTGTGTGTGTGTGTGTGTGTGAGAGAGAGAGAGAGCACCACACCTAAAATGTAGCATCCACCTGTACTATGCCCAGCAGTGTATTCCAGATTCCAGCTCCAAGGAGCGCTATTGTCAGAATGTGTGTAAACAGCACCATTAAAGAAGTGTGACCTCTACTAAGCAAGTGTAGAAGCATGGCAACTAAAACTGTGTGACGTCATCATTAATGTGGCCAAGATTTCAAGCTCCACAATCAGATGTGTGAGTCCTGTGAGCACTAACCTCAGAATGGTAGAACTGGAAGTCATCACACAGCAATGAAGAGAAGGACACATATCAAACAAAGAATAAGTGAGAGCAATCTGACACACACTCATTAGTAGTTGCTTTTCAAAATTTGAAAGACAATAGAAAAATACACCTTTCCCATGGGTACAGCAAATAGGTAGCTTGCCTTGCAAGCAGTCAACTCAAGTTCGATCCAGATATCTGATATGGTTCCCCAAGAATTGTATGAGTAATTTCTGTATACAGAGCCAGGAGTAACCCCTGAGCATTTCCAAGTGTGACCCAAAAGATAAAATAAAATAAAATGAACCCCTATCCCTGAAGAAAAATATATCATACTGACATTAAAATTATTCATTCTTGATCGCCGGTCCCCTCTAACAGGTACTTCGGATTACTGCGCGCTCCCCTTCTGTCCAGCCCTGCCTCCCCAACGTCCACTGCCTGGGGCTTCCCGGCAGCGGGCATTGCCATCACCTGAGCCCTCTGTACCTGCTTGATCATTGCCAATCCCCTCTAACAGGTACTTGTGGATCCCCGTAGCGGACATTAACTCCGGGACTGACTGGGGGTGTGGCCTCCGCTGAAGGGGGCATGGCCTCATCAAAAGTGGGCGTGGCCTTCTGTGGAGCTGCAGTTATATCCTCCACTCTCAGCACTTTGGACTCCCATCCTAACCTTCATTATCTAATTTTGTGGAAAACATTCTGGCCACCTCAAACACAATACGGCAACAATCTTCTGGCCGACTACAGTTCCACCAAAAAACAAGTGCATTCAAGAATTTTCATAGTGCCCAATTGGAAACAACATCTCTTCCAATGCTACACTAGATGCCTATCATAAGTCACAGAATAATGTCCACAAGGAAAGAAGTACTCTAAACTAGGAAAAGGTTGACCACTGTTGATCTTATTCAGAATTTTTTCTTGCAATCAGAGGGAACAGTTCCAGTGAACCCTAAGACTTTACCTCATAGATCCACAGCAACATGAAGAAACAGCGCAAATCTCCACTACGAGTAGAGGATGAAGAAAAGAGTCCCAAATCCTCAACAGGAGGTACCCACAAGTATGATCTCTCTGACAAAGAATTCTGAGATGAAATGCTGAGGATGTTCAAGCTACTCAACGAATCAGTGGAACAGTCATACAGAAAATTGAAGGAAGAAGCGAAAGAAATGGGAGAACAGATAACTGAGAAATTACAGGAAGAAATGAGAGCAGAAATAAGAAAACTACAAAAAGAAATGTCATGAATGAAAGATTCGATAGATGAACTTAAAAATACAATAGGTGCCCTCAACAGCAGAATGTTAAAGGCCGAAGATGGAATCAGTGAACTTGAAGAAGAACAGAAGAAATTGTACAGGCAACAACAAACAATAAGAAAAGACCTCAAAATGGCTCTAAGGTGAATCAGAGACCTAGGAGATGACTTCAAGAGGAACAACATTAGAATCATCGGAGTACCAGAAGGACAGGGAGCCAAGCCCAATGAAAAAACCACAATTAAAAAAATCATCGCTGAAAAGTTCCCAGAGTTACAGAATGCAAGCATCCAGATCCAAGAAGCCAGAAGGGTGCTGGCTAAAAGAAATCCTAATAGAAATACTCCAAGGCATATCATAGTCAGAATGATGGATGTCACAGATAGAGATGCAATACTGCAAACAGCAAGTCAAAGAAAGAAATCACCTACAAAGGAGCACCCCTTAAATTTACAGCAGACCTATCAGAGGAAACCCTCCAAGCCCGAAGACAATGGTGGGATATAGTGAAAACAATCAATGAAATGGAAGCCTCACCAAGAATACTTTACCCAGCCAAACTGTCCCTCAAACTCGATGGAAAAATACAGCATTTCATAGATAAATAACAATTCAGGAACTTCAAAGATTCAAAACCGAGCCTGAAAGAAGGACTAAAAGGGCTCCTCTAAGACGAGGAAAAAAAACCCATAAGCACAACAAACCCTTATAGAAAGATGGTACAAAACTCATGACAATAATCTCTCTCAATTTCAATGGTCTAAATGCACCTATCAAGAGGCACAGAGTGGCAAAATGGATCCAGAAACTGAAACCAACATTCTGCTGCCTACAAGAAACACATCTGAACAATCAGAACAAATACAGACTCAAAGTTAAAAGATGGAAAACAATAATGGAAAGTTAAAGGATGGAAAAGCAAGCAAACAACTCCCTCAAAAAAGCTGGGGTGGCCATACTAGTATCCGACAATATAGATTTCAGGTTGAAAAGATCAGAAAGAACAGAGAAGGCCATTTTCTATTTATCAAGGATCATGTACAACAGGAAGAAATTACACATTTAAATGTATATGCACCTAATGAGGGGCCAGCTAAATATTAAAACAACTGCTGGCAGACTTTAAGGAGGACATCGCCAGCAATACAATAGCAGTTGGAGACTCCAACACTGCCTTGTCACCTCTGGATAGATCAACAAGAACAAAACTCAGCAAAGAAACAGTGGCTCTGAAGGAAAAAATAGAAGAGAGAGGCCTAAAGATCTATACAGGGCCTTACACCCCAAAAAGAAAGAGTACACATTCTATTCCAGTGCAAACAGAACATTTTCTAAAATAGACTACATGCTGGGTCACAAAACATACCTCAATAGAATCAAGAAGATAGAAATTGTATCAACTATTTTTTCAGACCATGATGCACTGAATATAGAAGCTAACCACATACAGGTGAAAAGAACCAAATCAAACAACTGAAAATTAAACAACTCAATGTTGAACAATGAGTGGGTCAGGAAAGAAGTCAAGGATGAAATCAAAAGATACCTGGAAACAATGAGAATGAAGATACGAGCTACCAAAACCTATGGGACGCAGCTAAAGCTATATTAAAAGGAAAATTTTTAGCTTTCTAAGCATTCGTGAGGAAGGAAGAAAGGGCCTACATAGATAACCTGACTTCACAGCTCAAGACCTTAGAAAAAGATCAACAAAGGGAACCCCATCCCAGCTGAAGGAAAGAAACAATAAAACTTAGAGCAGAAATCAACAACATGGAAACTCAAAAAACAATCCAAAAGGTCAATGAAACAAAGAGCTGTTTTTTTGAGAAAATAAACAAGATTGATAAACCACTAGCAAGACTAACAAAGAAAGAAAAAGAAAGAACCTTAATAAACCGAATCAGAAATGAAAAATGGGTTATCACAACAGAAACTACTGAAATTCAAAACATCATCAGAGACTACTTTGAGAGTCTGTATGCCATGAAACAAGAGACCCTAGAAGAAATGGATAATTTCCTGAATTCCTATCACCTCCCAAGACTGAACCAAGAAGACTTGAAATACCTGAATAGATCCATTAATATAAAGGAAATTGAAACTGTAATCAAAAGTCTCCCCAAAAACAAAAGCCCAGGCCCAGATGGATTCACCAGCAAATTCTTCCAAACATTTAAGGAGGACCTGTTACCAGCTCTTCTCAAGCTTTTCCAGGAAATTGAAGAAACAGGAACTCTCCCAAACAGTGTCTAGAGGCACATATCTCCCTAATACCAAAAGCAAACAAAGACACCACTAAGAAGAAAACTACAGGCTAATATCCCTAATGAACATGGATGCAAAGATCCTCAACAAAATATTAGCAAATAGAATCCAACAACTCATCAAAAATATCATACACCACGACCAAGTGGGATTCATCCTGGGAATGCAAGGATGGTTTAACATTCAGAAATCAATCAACATAATCCACCATATCAACAAAAGCAAAGATAAAAACCATATGATCATTTCAATAGATGCAGAGAAAGCATTTGACAAGATCCAGCACCCATTTATGATGAATACTTTCATCAAAATGGGTTTAGAAGGAACTTTCCTGAAGGTAGTCAAAGCCATCTACCACAAACCTATGGCAAGCATCATCCTCAATGGAGAAAAACTTAGGGCCTTCCCTCTAAGATCAGGGATGAGACAAAAATGTCCACTCTCACCACTTCTGTTTAACATAGTACAGGAGGTTCTTGCAATAGCAATTAGGCAAGAAAAAGACATTAAGGGCATACAGATAGGGAAGGAAGAAATCAAGCTCTCACCACTCGGAGATGATATGATACTATACCTAGAGAAACCCAAAACCTCTAACAAGAAACTCTTAGAAACAATAGACTTGTACAGTAAAGTGACAGGTTATAAAAGCAATACCCCCAAATCCATGGCCTTCCTATATGCAAATAACGAAACAGAGGAAAGTGAAATAAAAAAAAAAACAATATCCTTCACAATCATGCCCCAGAAAATCAAGTACCTTGGAAGCAGCTTAACCAAGAAAGTAAAGGATCTCTACAAAGAAAACTACAAAATGCTAATCAGTGGAATTAAAGAGGACACGAGGAAATGGAAACATATTCCTTGCTCATGGATAGGAAGAATGAACATTGTCAAAATGCCAATACTCCCCAAAGCACTGTACAGATTCAATGCGATCCATATAAGGATACCCATGAAAAACTTCAAAGAAATGAAGCAAACACTTCTGAAATCCATATGGAACAATAAACGCACACGAATAGCTAAAGCAATTCTTGGGAAAATGACGATGAGAGGCATCACCCTCCCCCAAATCAAACTCTACTATAAAGTGGTAATAATCAAAACAGCATGGTACTGGTCCAAAGGCAGATCCTCAGACCAATGGAACAGGGTGGAATATCCCTACACACAACACTAATTGTATGAACATCTAATCATTGATAAGGGTGCAAGAAATGTGAAGTGGAGAAAGAAACCCTCTTCAACAAATGGTGCTGGCATAAACCACTTGTAAAAAAATGGGTTTCGATCTAGACCTATGACCATGCACAAAATTCAGATCAAAATGGATTAAAGACCTCAACATCAGACCAGAATCCATAAGGTACATTGAAGACAAGGTTGGAAAAACTCTCCACAACATTGAAGCTATTGGTATATTCAAAGATGACATGCAACTGACCAACCAAGTGGAAACAGAGATAAATAAATGGGACTATATTTAACTAAGAAACTTCTGCACTGCAAAAGATACAGTGACCAAAGTACAAAGACAATCTACAGAATGGGAAAGAATATTCACCAAATATGCATCAGATAAGGCGCTGATATCAAGGATATACAAGTCATGGGTTGGAATCTATAAGAAAAAAACTCCCAACCCCATAAAAAAATGGGGGATGGAAATGAACAGAAATTTTTTCAAGGAAGAAATATGAATGGCAAAAAGGCACATGAAAAAATGTTCTTCGTCACTAATCATCAGAGAGATGCAGATCAAAACAACTATGAGATACCACTTCACACCACAGAGAATGGCCCACATCCAAAAGAACAAAAGCAACCGCTGTTGGAGAGGATGTGGGGAGAAAGGGACCCTCCTACACTGCTGGTGGGAATGCTGACTGGTTCAGCCCTTTTGGAAAACAGTATGGTCGCTTCTCAAAAAATTAGAAATTGAGCTTCCATTTGACCCAACAATATCACTTCTGGGATTATATCCCAGAGAAGCAAAAAAGTATAGTCGAAATGACATCTGCACTTGAATGTTCATTGCAGCACTGTTTACAATAGCCAGAATCTGATCTGGAAAAAACCCGACTGCCCGAGAACGGATGACTGGTTAAAGAAACTTTGGCATATCTACACAATAGTATACTATGTTGCTGTTAGAAAAGATGAAGTCATGAAATTTGCATATAAGTGGATCAACATGGAAAGTATCATGCTAAGTGAAATGAGTCAAAAAGAGAGAGACAGACATAGAAAGATTGCACTCATTTGCAGAATATAAAATAAAATAACAGAATAGGAGACTAACACTCAAGAATAGTAGAGATAAGCACCAGGAGGTTGGCACCAAGGCTTGGAAGCTGGGCCCACATGCTAGAGGAAGGGGCATCTTGCATAGAGAAGGGAACACCAGGAAAAGTGTGGTTTGAGGACTCGCACAGGATGGGAGATGCACTCTGAAAATAGAATATACACCAAACACGATGGTCACGTAGTGCCTCTGTTGCAAACCACAACACCCAAAAGGAGAGAGAGAGAACAAAAGGGAATGCCCTGCCACAGAGGTGGGGTGGAGTGGGGCGGGGGGATGGGGTGGGAAGGTGGGAGGGCTACTGGGAACATTGGTGGAGGGGACAGTTCACTAGTGGAGGGATATAAACAAAATGCAAACATGAAAGTTCATAATTTTGTAACTGTAACTCATGCTGATTTGCTAATACAAAAAATTAAAAATAAATTATTCGTTCAGAATGGTTGACCTTTCATAAAAATCCCAAGGGATCTCTCTTGCTTTAAGTGAAATAAAGTAAGATAACAAATCAATAAATTTATCTATTCATTAAGGTTACCAGACAAGAATATTTTTTTAATTTTTATTTTTTTGCTTTTTGGGTCACACCCGGCGATGCTCAGGGATTACTCCTGGCTTATGCACTCAAGAATATTTTTTAAAACTAAGAGACATTTGAGTAAAGAGAGAAAAACATGAATGATTAACCAGTAAACATGCATAAAGAATGAAATTGGGAGAAAGTGGAGTGCATGCAATAACATTTTAAAAATGAGTTCGTCATAACAGAAAGTGACTATAGAGAGGAGAAAAGGTAGTAGAGAAAACATAGAAAATATCTGTGCACATGATGAAATAGATGAAAAAGACATAAAGGCAAGGTGGAAAGATCTCTTTGTCCCCGTAACTTCACATGAAGAGGAGAGAGGAAATGGATACTTGCAATGTCTGGAGAAATTTTTCAAATGCAATCACACACAATCCATAGATTATATATATGTATATATATATGAAACTTTTTATGAGCTAAAATCACAGGAAAACATAAACAGCAGATATTTGTTCTCAAACAGATAAAGTATAATAGGTAAAACAATATATAAATGAAAGTAGCTATTCCATTTATGGGAAGTATTGATTATCTAGGACATAATGGGAGCTTCTGATATGCTGTCAGTGGTCAATTTCTCGATCTGGAGAGTTATTATGTGGGGATAATTAACATCTAAAATTACTTAGAAACCTCATAGCTTCTCACATCAGACTTCAATTTAAAGTATATTTACAAGTCCTTTTGATCTTCACATTATGAAGAAGAAAATAATTAAAAATTAGAGACCTACTACCACCAATGTAGGATTGGGATATAGTTCAATGGAAACACAGACCCGTTTTGTGAGGCTTTGCTTTAATTTCTGAGACCAAAATAAGCAAGAAATAAGTTAAAATCTATAAAATACATTTGAATGAAGAGAACAAATGAGAAAATGTACTCTACCTGATACTGAATTTTATTATAAAATTGTTGTATAATGAAATACTATTTTAGAAATATAAATAACAGAAAATGGAGGGTAAAGAATAAAGGCATTTCTATATTAAGTCTTTGATACATGGGCTGAAGCGATGGCTGAAAGAGCTGGAGCAATAGCACAGAGGGTAGGGCGTTTTCTTGCATGCAGCCCACAAGTGTTTGATTCCTTCATCCCTCTCGGAGAGCCCAGCAAGCTAATGAGAGTATCCCACCCACACGACAGAGCCTGGCATGCTACCCGTGGCATGTTCAATATGCCAAAAACAGTAAGAACAAGTCTCACAATGGAGACGTTACTGGTGCCCACTTGAGCAAATCAATGAACAATGGGATGACAGTGATGAGAATGATACATGAAAGAAATGCATTGCACAAGAGTCAGTATGTCAGTTTTTAAAAGGTCTTTTGTTTGCTTTTTTTTTTTCAGTGACTAATCAAACTTTCATATGCAAGGCAACCACTTTATCACTGAGCTATATACCTGGCTCTTATCTTTCCCAAATAAATGTTCTGGCCCGGATAATACTGTATCTGTATAGAAAACATTTAATTGACAATATCTCATGCTACGTAAAAATTAACTTTTGATTAATGTAAGACAAATTTTTAAATACACAGATTTAGACATGTGGAAGCTACTATCACTGTATCACTGTATCAGTGTTGTCTCGTTGCTCATCAATTTGCTTAAGCAAGTGCCAGTAACATCTCCATTCGTCCCTGTCGCATTCAGGGTCAAGTAAATGAGCCCCATTATTGTTACTATATTTGGCATACTGAAAACACCCCAAGTAGCTTGACAGGCTCTGCCGTGCAAGATTCTGCTCATTACTCTCTTCCGGAAGTTTTGTTTTATAGGCTCTGGATCTTGGCCATTGATGAGATTACATGGCACGCCAGGGGAAGTTTGTGGGTGTGACTGGCAAGCTACTGGAAAACTGGGGATTTGGGTGAGGAGGCTCAGTCCTGATCCAAGCAGGCTTGGAGATCTCAGCCACGCGTCCCGCATACCTGGGTCCTCTGCCGGTTCCTTCATGGGTGAGGCTAATCTGAGCATGTGGAGAATGGTCTTGAGCATGGCTGTGGCTGGGTTCTGGAGGTTTTTGACTGCTGGGGCTCTGCTTGAGGCAGGGAGGCAAACTCAACCAGACAAACTCTGAGGTGGCCCCTGTGAAGACAGGCTGATATGGGGGGCAGGAGATTCTGATACTATAGAAGAATATTTTAATTATTTGTAATACAGAAGAAATATTAAGTGGGGTGCAGAAAGCACAAACACTACATGAAAATTACATATTGGTTATTTGAAAATAACAGAGCATTTAAATCAACTTTTCAAAAAATATACCTTTAAAATACAAAATTGGTCATGCAGACTTAGGGGAGATGTGTGTATCGTGTATCCACTAAAGAATGCTTCCAGAATATAAAACCATCCCCTGTTTTATAGAAAAATACAGCATCACAGTAAAATAGATATTTGACTCTTTTTCACAAAAGATGGTATATAAGTGGTAAGCATAAATATTCAAACTTGGTAGAAAGAGAATATTGAAAATTATAGACACAATGTGTTACCCTTAATAATTATTTAAAATAAAATGATAGTAGTTGATGAAGGCAAACACACATTGCAATCCCTTACAATTCTCAGAGAGATATAAATAAATATGATTGCTTTAGAAAATTATATTATCTATTAGCACGGAAGCACTATAGCACTGTCATCCCATTGTTCATCGATTTGCTCGAGCTAGCACCAGTAACGTCTACATTGTGAGACTTGTTGTTACTGTTTTTGGCATATTAAATATGCCATGAGTAGCTTTCCAGGCTCTGTCGTGCAGGCGAGATACTCTTGGTAGCTTGCAGGGCTCTCCAAGAGGGACTGAAGAATCAAACCCAGGTTTGCCGCAAGCAAGGCAAACACCCTACCTGCTCTGCTATCGCTCCAGCCAATTATCTTACTAATATGGAATAAACATATTCATATACCAAATGGTTCCTTTACTCCATATCTATCTGATATAAAACATACATCTATACACAAACAAAAATAGAGAATATTCATGGGAATTCATTCATAATATTCCCAAACTGGAGATCACCTGTATAGTTTTCACAGTACAGTCATACTATATTTTTATAATTAGATGTAATATATTGTCTATAAAGAAGACCACATCTTCTACAAGGTCACTGTTGGTGATTTTATTGCCAAGATAGAACCTAGAAGTTCAGCCAAAGAACTCTACATTGGGACCTATGGCCTAGAATGGAACGAACAAGGTGAGAGACTGTCTGAGTTCATCATGTGGACCAAGAACATCCATGGTAACTCGCAGTTCCAGAAGGCCGAATCTAAACATTGGACATGGGAATCTCCCGGTGGACAGTTCCACAATGAAATTGACCACATCATATTCAATCAACGGTTTTGCCTGACAGATGTCACTGTTGTCTCAAAATTCCAAACCGGATCAGATCACCATCTCCTTCCTACGAAATTCTACTTCACAGAGTATGGATAAAGGGCTGCAAAGTTTAAGAAGAGAACTCCCAGAATGACCACAAGCTGGGAGCTCTTTGGCACTATTGCAGCAGTATAGGAAGATGTTATCATTGACAACCAATGAGGAATATGATCGACCGGCTCAGAACCTCCATGATTGTGTGAGGAATGCAGAGAGAGAAGCCACAAAAAGTTGCCTGTCTTCTGAAATTCTCGAGCTCATTCCCTAACATGGTCTGACATGAGCCACAGGCTATCACAAGCTAATATGTTCTGAGCTCACAAAGCTGTGCAGAGGAGCGATAAAGGAAGACCTCAAAGAGAGAAGAGCATCGGTGTTGTCTGATGCAGTAGAAGCTGGAAAAAGTATTTACAACACCTGCCTGTCCTTCGCCAACTATAAGACCAAGATGACTGCCCTCTAACATCCTGATGGATCTATTACATCTTCCAGAAGAGCAATGGAAAAGGTTATCCACAACTTCTACTCGGATCTCTTTGATAGCCATGTCCACCTGCCCACATACCAAATTCTGCAGGATTGATACGTTATTCCCAGCGTTCTCCCTTCCGAAATCTGACACACCATTTCATTGGTAAAGAAGGGTACAGCACCCGATCCAGACAGGGTCAGACCCAAATACCTGAAGAGTCTGACACCAGTACTTGTCAATACACTAGCTTGGCTCTTCACACACTACCTGTCTGAATGCAAGATTTCGTCCCAATGGAAAACCAGCAGAACTGTTCTGTTGTACAAGAAGGGAGACATCCACGACATCGGCAACTATCGCCCAATCTGCCTGCTGCCTGTCATCTACAAGTTGTTCACGCAAGTCATCCTGAATAGAATAGGCAGAATACTAGACAAAGAACAACCACGCAAGCAAGCCGATTATGAAAAGGATTCAGCACAATTGACCATATCCACATAGTGACCAAGCTCACTGAGGTTTTGTGAGAGTTCAAGATGCTGCTCTGTCTAACGTTCATTGATTTAAAGAAGGCCTTTGATTTTGTTGAGAATGAAGCTAGAAAGGCCTAGCCAAACAGGGCATTCAAACTTAGTACCTCAAGATCCTTCCCGAGCTGTATTACGGATTCACCAGCAGGATCTCACCATTCTACAAAGAAGTGTTCATTGATGGAAAAAGAGGATTTTGGCAGGGCTACACCATTTCACTGAAACTCTTCAGTGCCACCCTTGAGAACATCATGCGATGACTGGAATGGGAAGGAATGGGAGTGAAGATAGATGGTCGGCAACTACACCACCTCTGCTTTGCTCATGACATCGTTCAAATAACACAAAATATCAGCCAAGTGGTGCGAATGCTGGCTGACTTCGACCAGGAGTGTGGAAAGGTCGTACTGAAGCAGAATCACACGAAGACAATGTTCATGAAAAACGAACTAGTTACTGATGTTCCATTTGCCCTCAAGGGAACAAACATCTCTGAATGCAACACTTATGTGTACCTAGATCAAGAACTCAACATGACAAATGACCTGGCATCTGAACTGCACAGAAGGAAGAGAGTGGTGTGGAACACCTTCAAGAGCGTCAAAGAAGTGGTTAAGAGGATGAAAAACCTCCGGCTCTGGGCACATCTTTTCGACTTCACCGTTCTTCCTTGCACTAACATATGCCTCAGAGACCTGGGCCCTATGAAAACAGGATGAGAATGCTATTTGGGTATCCCAAAGAGGAATCGAAAGATTTATGCTTGAAGTATCAGATCTAACTCAAGTGAGAGAAGGGATCCAGAATTCTGACATCTGTTGATGATCAAGAATTAGGGACTCTGTCTTGTTTGCCAAGGCATTGAAAATCAGATGGGATAGACATATAATGCGATTCAGAGATGACTGCTGGTCTAGAACTGTTACCACCTGGATTCTACAGGATGTCAAAAGACCCTATGGCCACCTACCAATGAGATGGTCAGACTTTTTCACCAAGACCCTGAATAAACAGTTTGAGGCTCTTTGTGTTTCTGGAGCGAGCAGACGCCATTGTGCTACACTAGCACGTGACAAGGACGAATGGAGACATTACTGGCACCAGCTCAAGCAAATCGTTGAATAACAGGATGACAATGATACAAGTAATAGAATATAGCAGTGTATGAGCAAAGTACATGGAATTTCATGAGTCTATTTGAAAGTCAGATTAAAAGGACTTGGGTAATTTCATCTTTATGAAGTTTTATACACAGGCAAAAATAAACTGATCAGAGATTCATATGTATGTAGTAAAACCATACCAATGAAAGAAAATTATTAATAATTTGATCAGGACTAAGATTACCTTTTGAATAAAGGAAGGATTCCAGGACAAGAAAGAGAAGGAGGCTTCTGTGCCTGATGATAGAGTGAAATAAAACATAGAACTAAACATGTTTATCTGTGTGTTATATATCTGCATATATAATTTCTGTATATATGTTCAAACAGATGAAATATTAAAACAATGTAAGACAATATATATTGCTTTTGCTTTATGAATTATTAAATTTAGTTATTTTTTACTAACACCGTTGTTTTCAAGAAGTTACCATTTAATAAAATTTTTTGTAATTTTTGTTAAGTAACTAAATATAAATAACAATTTCTGCCATGTGTTTTCTGTTTTGAAAATTTTAGAGTCAAATTAAGCAAGCTGTGTCACTTTATCTCCACCTGTTATATCTAATGCACTCTGGAGATTAATCTAAGTTTATGAAATTTTCAAAACATTCTTAAGTATGCTGGAACCATAGAGATAACAGCTGCATAAAACAGTCATGATTATTACAATGCTTTACAAAGGTGTTACTGAAACTTACTTTGGGAGTTAAAAGAGATAAGATTTTAGCTCCCACACACAATTGAAATGGCAAAGCCATTAGTATTCAATCACAAAGCAATGGTCTCAGTTATTTTTCAGGAGAAATTAGAGGAGGATTTTTCATCAAAATATTTCTGGTTGTGCCATCAAAAACAGTATTAAAAGTTCTAAATGTCTTAGAAAGCATTGTTTGTTTTCTTATATACGCTGATTCATATTTTACCTTAAGTATTTCTCCCAAAGACATATATGGAAATTTATAATGAGGTATACATACATGGCCCATAGAGATAGTACAATGAACAAGGCGTTTTGCATGTGGACAACTAGGATTCAATCCCCAGCACTCCATATGGTCCCCTGAGCCCACAAGGCTTGATCCCTAAGCACTGCGAGGTGTGCTACCCAATCCCTCCCCCAAAAAACAAGCCAATAATGTATATGCACAATATAAAACTAATGTGAAAGAATAAAAAACTTGAAATCACTGTAATTATAAATATTCCACTGCCACATTACAAGTAATATTTGTGAATTTGAATTTGGAATATTTTATACTGAAAGTCTCCATGTGATGGCTAACATATAGCCCCAAACCCTTATAATTAGATAAAGAAATTTGATGTAGGTCTTATTCTATATATTAGAATGCCAGGACTAATATGGATGAAGTATTTAGGAACTAATCCAGATGGGTAACTATAGTGCTGACTGAATTTGTGTAATTGAGCAAATTATCTTCTCTAAGCCTAATCTTTTCTGGTCAAATGAAGTTTTATGGCAGAATAACTAGTTAAGTCTTTCTTATCCCTAATAATCTCTTCTTGGATTAGTTAACAGGTTAGTCAACGGTCAGTAAAGTCTTTATGAGTTCCAGGGAGACACTATTTTAGACTTCACAAATTCTACAGATTCTTTGAAAGTTGTTCACTCCAACATGGTAGTGTGATTTAGGCTGTAGGTAACAGCATAAATGGCATGACTGTGCTCCAGTAATATTCTATTTATATGCATAGTCTACAAACTAGATTTAAACTCCGGATATTTTTTGGCCAATTCTGGCATACATTGACTTAATTATTATTAGTATTTTGTCAAGTATTGAGTCAATGTTGAAAAGGGAGAGCCACTTGTGATTATGGCAAGTCTACACAAAAACTCAGATAAATATGCCAAAATACTGACCTGAAATCCCGATGTAAAAAGCTTCCAGAATAAGGGGCAAAAGGATAGCATCCATACAGATTGGAAATAGAGACATCGTTGCAAAGAAAGAAACCACAATGTGGGTGGCAAATAACTGTAATCAGAAAAATATTTTGAAGGTGTGAAATAAATTCCATGGGTAGAAAGAACAGAGTTATTGAAATACCTGCCAGCCAAATTCGAAAGTCTTACATTTTCAAAACTAGAATGGAAAGCACAATATTATATCATATAAACTAGGAGCAAAATCATTGGCAGGAGCCATCTAGTCTATCACAACATTGCGGATATAAGCATTGGTGGATACCATATTAGGTATAATAATCAATAGTATTAGACCCTCAGATAAAATACATCCCCTAAAAAGTCTACCCACCCCTAGAAAATGGCAAGGCCTTTGTCAATTTATCTAGTAGTCACTTGCCTGGCATTTAGATACATAAAACCCTAAAAGTTGGATGGGACACTTGCCTTGCATGCAGCCAACTCAGATTCAATCGCTGGCACCCCATGCAATTGCCTTGCATGAAGCCAGCCCAAATTCAATCCCTGACACTCCATATTGTCATTGGACTCCTACCAGGATTAATCCTCAAGTGGAGAGACAGGAGTAGGCCCTGAGCATGGCCAACTGTGCCTCCCCAAAAAACAACAACAACAACAACAACAAAACCTTGACTTCCGAAATAAAAATTTTAGAACAATAATCCTCCATGATGATTATAGAAATTAGATCAATGGAAGAAAATAACAGGTTAGAGAAAATATGAAATTATAAAAAAGAAAACAGAGAAATAATATAGTACCTTAACCTAAAATTCAATGTAATGGCTCAAAAGAAAAAAGGCTGAAGATAAAAGAAAGCTCAAGGAAGTGGTAGAGAAAACCAACAGAAAAGATTTTTTGGGCCAGAATAGAGTGTACAGTAATTAAGGTGCACCCTTCACATGTGGCAAATCCTATTTACTTTTGGCATTCCCAGCATTGCCAAGTGCAGACTTGGAGACCCCTGAAGTACTGCTGAGGTGGTTTGGGTATTTCCTAGTACTGTAAGGCCTGAAATTTACTATATCCCTAGGACTTTGCATTGAACCACATGCCCAGTTGACTGAGAATCTCTGAGAGGGGTCCCTGGGTCTCCTGAGTACTGCTTGGGAGCCTCCCTACCATAAAAAGCATCAGCAAAAAGAAAAAGTACTAAAAATAAGGTTACAAGAGAGATTTTTGGGACTACATCAAGAGGAACAATATTCACAGTTTCAGGAGAATAGAGTAAAGGTAAAATTCTTATTTGAAGAAATATTCACTGAAAACCTCCTCAAACCAAGGAAAGACATATATACTCAGAAACATAGGTTTTAAAGAATTTCAAATATGATAAATCTAAACATACATATTCCAAGATATATTATAATTGAAATGAAAAAGAAATTACAAATAGAAAACAGAAAGAGAAAAACAAACAAAAACAGTCATGTTTTCCCCCCACCCCAAGTAAGACTTTTAGTCTTAAGAAACCAATATAATTGAGAAGGAAATCACATATTATATTCAATCTATTGAGTGGGAAAAAAAACCTGGAAACAAGAATATTCTACCATCTTGGTTACCACTCAGAAGTAATCCCTGAGTGCAGAGCCAGGAGTAAGACCTGAGCACCGGCAGGTATAGCTGAGAACAAGAAAGGAAGTGTATCACTTCACACCTGTGAGAATAACATTTATCAAAAAAGGCTTGAAACAATTACTAGTGAGGGTGTAGAGGAAAAGACGTCTTCATACACCACTGGTGCGAATGTAAAATATGGAAAATAACGTGGGGATTTATAAATATATTTACTAGATTTACAATTGACCCTGCAATCCCCTCTTAGATTTCTGTGCTAAGAACACAATACACTCAATTAAAAGTCATTCATGATTTAATGTAGTCCCATTTGTTTATCTCTGTTTCCACTTGGTTGGCCAGTTGCATGTCATCTTTGAAGATACCTTTATCTTCAATATCATGGAGGGTTTTGCCGACCTTGTCTTCAATGTACCTTATGGTTTGTGGTCTGATGTTGAGGTCTTTAATCCATTTTGATCTGACACTTTTGTACATAGTGTCAGGTCGAGGTCTAAGCCCATTCTTTTGCATGTGGTTGTCCAGATGTGCCGACACCATTTGTTTAAGAGGCTTTCCTTGCTCCACTTCACATCTCTTGCTCCCTTATCAAAGATTAGATGATCATACATTTGGTATATTACATGTGTGTAGGGATATTCCACTCTGTTCCATTGGTTTGCGGCTCTGCCTTTGGACTACATTAAACTAAAAAGCTTCTGCACCGCAAAAGATACAGTGACCAGAATACAAAGACAATCTGCCGAACGGGAAAGGATATTCACCCAATACCCATCAGATAAGGGGTTGATATCAAGGGTATATAAGGCACTGGTTGAACTCTACAAGAAGAAAACATCCAACCCCATCAAAAAATGGGGTGAAGAAATGAACAGAAACTTTCCCAAGGAAGAGATACGAATGGCCAAGAGGCACATGAAAAAGTGCTCTACATCACTAATTATCAGGGAATATACCACTGCTAGGAATATATCCCAGAGAAGCAAAAAGTATAGTCAAAATTACATTTGCACTTATATGTTCATCGCAGCACTGTTTACAATAGCCAGAATCTGGAAAAACCCCAAGTGCCCTAGAACAGATGACTGGTTGAAGAAACTTTGGTACATCTACACAATGGAATACTATGCAGCTGTTAGAAAAGAAGAAGTCATGAACTTTGCATATAAGTGGATCAACATGGAAAGTATCATGCTAAGTGAAATGAGTCAAAAAGAGAGAGACAGACATAGAAAGATTGCACTCATCTGTGAAATATAAAGTAACAGAGTAGGAGATGAACACCCAAGAATAGTAGAGATAAGTACCAGGAGGTTGACTCCATGGCTTGGAAGCTGGCCTCACATTCTGGGGAAAAGGCAGCTCAGATAGAGAAGGGAATACCAAGTAAAATGTGGTTGGAGGCCACGTGGGGGAAGGGTGATGCATGCTGAAAGTAGACTAGAGACTGAACACAATGGCCACTCAACACCCCTATTGCAAACCACAACACCCAATTGGACAGAGAGAACAAAAGGGAATACCCTGCCACAGAGGCAGGGTGGGGTGGGAGGAGATGGGATTGGGCAGTGGGAGGGATGCTGGGTTTATTGGTGATGGAGAATGGGCACTGGTGAAGGGATGGGTTCTCGAACATTGTATGAGGGAAATGTGAGCACGAAAATGTATAAATCTGTAATTGTACCCTCACAGTGATTCACTAATTAAAAAATAAATTAATTAAAAAATAAATAAAATATTCATTACTTAAAAATATTCATGAACAATTATATTTATTATAATATTTTTTACTATTTAGCAGGCTTGAAATAATCTGAGTTTATAACACAGATTATAAGTAAAGAAAGCATTGTATAGAAGCACAGAGAAATACCATGCATCCATTAAATCAAAGATGAAACATTGTCTTCTCAAATGGAGCAATAGGACTAGCAGGGTTCATGCTAAATGAGTTAAGTCAGAACAAATACAAATACTGGACGATTTTGATCAAATATGATAGGGAAAAAATAGAGCAAGGATAGAGATAGTGTCCACTGAAAAGAAACCGTTGGATTATGCAGAACCGAGATTAGCAAATGACAGATGGGTGTGATGAAAGAGAACTATGATATCTGTGAACTATGATAGAGGCATTGGTATTTTGCTGGTGGTGTGTTTTGGGTCACATTGGACCCCTCAAATATCAACATTAATAGTTTTGGAAAGCAATAAAAGAATACATTTTTTAATGAATTTATTCCAAAATATTTTTCCAATATGCTTGCTAATAGGATTTTTAGAGGCTGGGGTTGGCCGCACTGGGGACATGGGTGGTGGGAAGTGTACACTGATGAAGGGATTGGTGTTAGAACACTGTATGACTGAAACAATCATGAAAGTTTTGTAACTGTGTATTCCACATTGATTTAATTAAAAAAAATTTAAAGAGGGTTATGATCCACACAAACGTAAAATAAAATCTTATTTTAGCCTGCTGCATTGAGATTCTGATAGTGCACGGAGAAACTGCTGGTATAGAATAATTGGTGATATGGTCTCTAATTTATACTGTGTCATCAATTGCACATAATGTCTGATATTAAGCATCCAAAGTTAGGGGGAAATTGAATAATTTCATGTAAATTACCTGTAAATTAAAATTGATGCATGCACCCCATGAATAAATCTGATTCCCAAAGGAAGTTTTCTTCAAGAGCAAGTTATATTATGATTATTATAATCAGTAAAAATTATTTATGAAAAAGGAAGGGTCACTCAAAATCGAGGAAAATTCTTGCATTTTTTAATTTTGTCTTTTCTGTGTGTGTGTGTGTGTGTGTGTGTGTGTGTGTGTGTTCCTACATTTTTTAATGCTGTAACTAAAATACCAAGACTTTCTGGTTAGGATATTTTAGGAATTTTCCATATTAGAAACTGAGCAGAAAATATAACCCATATTTTACAGTTCATAATTTGTCATTTCTCAGAAGTACCATAGATAAAACATAGACACAAGCTGTGTAGGCCTAACTTGATACTAATCAGTAGTATAACATCTTTTGTTAATACCTTTTCTTATTGGATTAAAATTTTAGCAATGTGTAGTTTGGCTAATCAAATAAACTACTGAATCTATAATTCTCAGAAATGATTAGTAATTTTGTTTAATAAATTAGAACTTAAGAATTCAAAGGAAGATTATTAAATTATAATTTCAATAATTCATATGAACGTAAAATATATTTTATATAATAAATAAGCTATAAAATCTTATTAAAATTCATACTCATTGGTCCAAAAGCTTTATACTTTAAAACCTGAATTCTAACCAACCCAACTATTATAGATTATAGGTAGAAGGATGATTTTATTATAGGTGCCAAATATTTGCCACATTTTCACAGTTGCATCAGCTGACTTTTCAAATAACAATTTATAAAATGTGAAATGATGATTTTAGAAGAATTCCTAACCTCAGCTAATGTTACTATACTTGTAAGATTCAGGTTCTTTTGACTTTCTGATCTTCTATAAGCAGGCCCATTAGTCTATGTGCTTCCTTACAATTTTCACTTATTGTGTCATACATAATTTATAATGTTGTTAAGTATTTATTGACTGATATCCCTCCTTGCTATCGATGATTTATAGTTCCAAAACTCAGGAGTTCAGCATCCTTAGCATAGTAGTAAATAAAGTTAATGCACAAGAAAATTTTACAAGAAATATACATCACTTATGCACAATCAGTGTTTAGGGGATACTTCTTTTATAAAGTTTTTTCTGATAAAATTCTCTTTGAACACAATTTCACACAAAGTCTGGTTCCCAGAAGTTATCTTTTTGGTATAAGAGTCATTTTACGTGTTAATCACACACCTTTTTTCTGTTTTCTTTTTATTAGCTAGATTTGTACTTCCCTGTGATTACTTAATCCAGACAATGTAATCATTCACTGCTCAGTTGTGGCCCATAGGGCCTACAATTAACTTCACCAAATGGATTGGTTGAGTCTATTTACAAGGGAACTTGAAAACAAATGCAAAAAGAAGTGTACATCTTTTGATGTCCTTTCAAAGTGGCGTGTTAAAAACAGCAGTCACTGGGGCTGGAGCAATAGCACAGTGAGTAGGGTGTTTGCCTTGCATGCGGCCAACCCAGGTTGAATTCTCAGCATCCCATATGGTCCCCTGAGCACTGCCAGGAGTGATTTCCTGAGTGTACAGCCATGAGTAACTCCTGTGCATTGCCAGTTGTGACCCAAAAAAGAAAAAAAATCAAAGAAACAGCAGTCACCATAAGTTAACTTGACAATTGTATGATATAGATATACAATAAGAAGTTTGACAAATTATGTTAAGCCAAAGTATTCTTCTTCTTCAAATTGATATATAAAACTATTGCATGGAGACCAAGGTATATCATATCTTTGGCCAATTTTGAAGTGTAAAGACACTGATTAAGCAAAAATAATAAGTTTTAATAATTGCAATAGTAATGATACCAATTGTAGCAGAAATTGTAATGGTTCTTACCATTTATATATCAATTTTATCCCATTCTTCTTTTGTTTGTTTTTGTTTGGAGGCAATATATGGCATACTCAGAACCTTTCCTGGTTCTACACTCAGGAATTCACATGGCAGTGCCTGGGGGACCATATGGGATACCGGGAATCAAACCTGGATTGGCTGTTGCATGTAGGCAAATGCTCTACCTGCTCTAGCCTCATAATTTTATCACATTCTTAAAACCACATGAAATGACACAGCATTATGATTTTTTCCTTGTAACCAGAGAAATAGAGACTAAAAGGGTAGAAAGAATTAACCCAAAATAACGTAGTATGATGCAGATATGGTGCACTCAGGACTTTCAGTTTGCCAATTCTCTAGGATTTTTATAGCTTTATTGATCTATAATTGGCAAATAAATATGAATCTCTTTAAAGTATATGACATTAGGCTAAAGAAATAACTCAGGGGGCTGGAGAGCATGCGCAGTATACAGAGGTCACAAGTTAGATTCTTGGCAAACATATGATCCTCTGAGCAACACCAAGGTCAGCCTTCTGCCCCTCCCACAGCTGGGTTCAAGCAACATTACCAGGAATAGCTCCCTGATCCCCTGAATACTGTTTGATGTCTCAGAGACCAAATAATTTTAATGATTAAAATAAATGAATTCAAATGTAGTATATGACATAATAACTTGAAATATATACAAATTATTATTACAATTTAATCAAATTAGTCACACAGTTGTCATTTTTTGGCATGTGCATACATGTAGCACTGTAGCACTGTCATTCCATTGTTTATCAATTTGCTCAAGTGGCACCAGTAACATCTCCATTGTGAGACTTGTTACTGTGCTTTTTTTGGCATATCGAATATACCACAGGTAGCTTGCCAGGCTCTGCTGTGCAGGCTACTCTCAGTAGGTTGCAGGGTTCTCTGAGTGGGACAGAGGAATCGAACCCAGGCGGGCCACGTGCAATGCAAACACCCTACTCACTGTGCTATTGCTCCAGTTCATGTGCAATACTTAATATCGACTCTTAGCAAATTTCAACTCTATAATACATAACTATAGAATGGTTATGTATGTACAGCAATCATATTATCACAAACTATAAAAACTGGTAAACATTTAATCCCCCAAACGTATACAAATTATAATCAGAAATTTGTAATTTTTAACCAATATACATGCACCATCAACCCCTAATTCCCTAGTCTCTATAGTTTCTATGGGCTTGTTGATTTATTTTTGAGTTTTCATTTACAAGTAAAATTATAGAGTACTTGAGAATGTTATGTAAAGTGCAATATGTCAGACAGAAAAAGGAAAATTTTATGTTTTTAATTGCTAATTTTCAAGCTAAATATGGCCAAAATGGGAGATTACAAATTTTTGAAATTTATGAGTAAGAAATAGTGTGACCATATGTCTAATTTTTATATGTCAGTACTGGTTTGAAGCTATAATTTCTATAATGCTATAATTTCTAATTGCACCCACTTTTGTTCTTAAAAATGTCTCACTTTGTGCAGCATATTATATTGTCATTTGGCTAAATGCATTCTGTGAAAACACTGTATGTAACATAGGGGTGTTGCAAATAAAAATCAGTCTGAAAAGATGATGATTTTCTTTTGTGATCTCATAAGTAGTTATTGGTAACATGCTCTAAGAATTGTCTACTGCACCCTTCAAAAGTACTACTGACATTCATCTCACTGATACAATAGATACTTGATAACATACTTCCTCATACATAGCCCTTTAGGAAATATTGAATGCATTGTGAAGAATACAAAGAAGTAGACATACTCTTCATTACTCTTCAACTACTGAGGATTTTACTGGAAAAGCAAAATATCTGTCAAAAGCAACATGTGAATCAATGTATTAATATTCAAATATACAAATATAAACAAGTGAATCACCTAATATATCAGTAACTGGATTATTGAAGGTGAAAAAATATCAAATCTAGAGAATAATATCATCAGTCATGAACTAAGCATAGCACTGATCGTCATTAAATGTAAAAAAACATTCAAGTCTAATAAATCCTTGAGTACATTGACTAGAACTAATCTCTGTAATCTTTGCATTGTCAATAACCTAATCCATTTCTTAAGACCTCTGAAATATAATCAACAAAATATCAAGGAAGAAGGTACTAAGACTTGTTCACTTAAAATTGCTATATAGTGGAAGAGGCCAGGCAGTCTGGTGAGCAACGCAGCCGGAGAAATGCTCCGGACCAGAACCCGGGCCAACAACACCAGGGATCCAGATGGAGGAGGTACAGCTGGGATGCCTTCTCCAAATGGAGCCCTGGCGACACTGAGCAGCAACTAACACGGCTCCGGGTTGCGGGACTGGAACACATCCAAGCCGCGCGGCCGCGCGACCTTTTCTAAAAACTGAAAACATACAATCTTTTAATAGAAAACCAATTATCAAATGCTTCCTTAGTTAGGCTGTCTTTCTTGGGGGGAAACTCCAACAACAATAGTGAGTTTTGTTTTGCAATATGGAACGTAATCAAGGTAAAGAGAAAATGAAGTGAAATTCATCAGTTATAAGTGGGGGGTGGGGGGCGGGGGGTATACTGGGGATTCTGGTGGTGGAATATGGGCACTGGTGAAGGGATGGTGTTTGAATATTGTATAACTGAGACATAAACCTGAAAACTGTATCTTTTCACATGGTGATATAATAAAAATTTATAAAAAAATAGCTATATAGAAATATCTACAGCTATTTTTAATTAAATTTAGATAATATATATGGGCCTTTATACTAGTCAGTAAATTTTTTTTTTTGCTTTTTGGGTCACACCCAGCGATGCTCAGGGGTTACGCCTGGCTTTGCACTCAGGAATTACTCCTGGCGGTGCTTGGGGGACCATATGGGATGCCGGGGATCAAACCTGGGTTGGCCGAGTGCAAGGCAAACGCCCTACCCACTGTGCTATCGCTCCGGCCCCCCTAGTCAGTAAGTTTTAAGACCAATAAAGTCATTTCTATTTTTGCATCTATTAGGATATGTAGCTTATGTATTGGTGAATGTATGTATTCATTTATATATATATATATTTATATATATATGTATATATGTATATGTGTATAGGTGTGTGTATACATGCATATATGTGTATGTATAAAGTGGCTCATTTTCTGGGATACTGCACAGTACTACATACCAGTTAAACATAATACCCCAAGTATTAATATTCAAATGTACAAATATTAAGCGGGAGATTATATAAATTGATTTACCCATAGTATTTACAGGAAAATTTCTATAGAATCATACTTTAACCATTCTCATAAATATATAATAGACTGTCCAATCTAAAACATAATTAAATAATTTGTTTGAAGGCATTTTGACAAAGGTTAAAATCAAGGAAGGACAGTCTAGTCTAACCTTTGTTTGATTTCTACAACTAACCCCTTCCCGTCTATTTACATTAGACAAGTGAGAGGACTCTTTAAGATGCATTGTCCATAGTTTTAAATGTAGACATTATTGTGAAATTTATTGAGCTCTTGTTAAGACTAATTAACAAAAGAAATTTATTGTAATGAATTATGGCTTGTGAGAGTAAGTAAATGTTCCAGATTAGAAAAGTTGAATTTTTGGTACTTTGGTATTGTGTACATCTGTTGGGGCTAGACTGAGCTACTAGGATGAGCCCATGTAACTTGCTCCGCACAAAGGCAGGAACATAGGGACCCATGAAAATGGGCGCGATTTCTCCTGTGTCCTGACCACTTTGGATGAGACTGAACATCTTTTTCTTTTGGCTGCCTTAGTAAATAATTTCCTAAATTTCAGTCTACTGAAATTGCAGTCTTCCTTCTCTCACAGATCCCTAGTGCTATTTAGCCTGTTTGTTGTCAGTATGCAGAAAGCTTTTAGCTTTGCATGTTCTTCCTGTAACTCCTTTCTTGATGACCTCACTGTATAAGGAGATTTCGGGCTCTCTACCTTTGTCACAGGTCTGAGAGAACCTGGGCCCTCCATGACATAAATTTCTTTTGCATTCCTTGTCTCAGGGCCTCCGAATGAACAAACGTTCACGCAACGTATACCAAAAGCATGAAAATTAATACTGTAGCAACTGTTAAGTAAATAACAATAAAATATTGAAATAAATAAAAATAATATAAAAATAAGTAAATGGTTGCATACTTTTTATTTATTGGTTTTGTTGTTGTTTAGGTAACATGATTATATTGGTGTTAACTTACATGATTTTGATAAACAAAGCTACCTTCCTCATTACTGCTAAAGTGCCTAAGACCTATCATCACTATTTCTGTGTTACCCCTTGTCAATTTCCTCCCTCTGCATATCCCCAACTGCTTGGCATTCTCAGTTTTATGCTTAAATGCCAAGAGTTGTCATTAGACAATTTTCGTTTCTTAATTTTCTTTCTCAAACAGAATAACAAAATCATCTGGCATTTGTTCTTTACCCTCTAATACACTTCACTTAATATTATGTCCTACAGCTCCATCCAACTTGGACCAAGGTGCAAGATTTAATCCTTTGTTATAATTGGATAGTATTCTATTGTGTGTATATACCACCCTACTGGAAATTGGGTTGCTTCCATATTCTGGTAATTGTACCTAGCTCTACAATGAGCATAAATATTCAAACATCTTCTTAAATTATTGTGCTTGCATTCTTGGGATAGAAAAATTGGAATTTCTTGGTCAAATCAGAGTAAGATCAATCAATGCTTTCTGAAGAAGAAAAGCAACTGTGTGTCCTATAGTGAAAGAAAATGAAAATGCAGATGAGTTTCCAGCAATTTTCTCTATAGTACCTCCAATGTTGCAATAATAAGCAGCAAACACAATACAAAAGGCATGTTTAACATTTATTTTGAAGTATGTCAAAAAATAATAAACCTTTATAAAAGAAAAAATGATGGCAAAGAAAAATCAGGCTGATAAGGTTGGGGTACAGTGATTAGAGACAACCTTCGTTTGAGGCAAAGAATGAAAAACTCTATAATAAACTCTATCACATCATAACTTCAAATAACTACAAAGAAAGAATTCCACTAATATGTGAAATTTAAATCCTGACAAGCCTCTTTTGTGAGTATCTCTTTCTGAATTATAGGGCATAAGAGAGTATCCAATTTATGTATTCATTTTCACAGAGGCCAAAAGCCAGGGGCCTTTTGATACAGTGTGGAAACCAGAAGACAGCTGGAGTCAGCTGGAATAGCAAAGGCAATTTTCATGTCTCCAATCTATAGAGCTAATTGTGGAGTGAAAGCTTCCCAGAAGTGAAACAAAGGACGGGCAAAGGCTTCAGTAAATGTGAAGCTGTCCTTTAGACATTCTGGACTTGGCATGCTGAGTTCTAATATGGAATTTATAAGTTCCTAGTGCTAATGTAAGTGGGCAAGTTAATTCTAATTATAGAATTCTTGGATAGACTGTTTTTAAACTGCGCATATTTTTTATTCCCTACCCAGAGGGTAATGGATTTGAAAGAGGTTTTATTGAAACTAAGGAAATCATGAGGTAGTCCTTAAAGTGGTCCAGGTGTGATGATGAAATTGTTTGACAGACATAATTAGAAAATTTGAAATATATTTGTACAGTTCAGTCCTGGGTTAAGATTATGCATCTCTTATCTCATCCATAATCAGTACAACTTGTCTTTGTATTAATGGTTCCAGAATAATTGAACACCTCATTTGTATACTTTATAGATGTTTTTGTTAGAGACCTGTTCAAGAACCTTTAATGATAGCAATATTTCCTCCAAAAGATTTGAGGGCACTGTGATATGCAATATTGAATTCTTCTACCAAGTTAGCACCAGAGTCAAATATATTTGCTTGAATTTGCATGTCATTTTACAAACAATTACAAGGTAATTTTGGGTTTTAGAGCGACCCGGGTTCGATTCCTCTGCCCCTCTTGGAGAACCCGGTAATCTACCGAAAGTATCTCACCCACACAGCAAAGTCTGGCAAGCTACCCATGGCGTATTCGATATGCCAAAAACAGTAATAAGTTTCACAATGGAGATTTTACCAGTGCCCGCTCGAGCAAACTGGTGAGCAACAGGATGACAGTAATACAGTGATACAAAGCTATGGAATGCATATGCACTCTAGTGCTATATTTTTAAATTTCCACCCTGTATACTTATTCATATACCCTTAAGGATACTTACATAATAACTTATCACCACAAGGCATCAGGTTATTGGAGAGATTGTTTAAATTTTATTTTCTCAGCAATTTCAACCTATATCTTATTTACCACATTCACTCAACTCAGCTTTTTCTCCATTATAGACTTGGAACACAGTTGAAAGGTTTTATGTCCACCTACCCTATATACAGGCAATAACATGCCTTCTGCTTCTTGTTTTCTCCAATATTTATCATTCTCTTGTTCTAATTATTATCAATACACTTATGATAATATTTATGTGTGTCTGTGATTTAGAGAACACAGTTAATGTCGTCTGTTTTCCAGTGTTTCCCTAGAGCAGATAAAATAAAGCTATATCTGCTCCCAGCAGAGAAGACAATAGGGGAAAAAAGGTTGACCGAAAAGCAAAATAACAGAAATTGTAGTTCAGACCGCAGTCAGCAATAGATATCTTAGCTTACAAATAATGAACATGTAAGACAGTGTGGTGGGAGCAGGGGAGAGAAACTTTAGAACTCCTACTTTTGTTTGGCAATTACTCCATTAATAGACACAGTGAAGGATATGGATGGTGTTTATAGGTATGCAACAGTCTGTGAAATTCCAAGTATATGGAAATGAGAACTGTGACTTGTGGCTATGCCCATTACTGGCAGCTCCTTGCTGTGAGAGTGGTGTAGTCACCAGCCTCTCAAATGAACAATATTCCCTGAGAAATCTCATCAACCCTTGGTTACCTGACACTGCAGCTTGTCCGATTACAGACTTGCCAAGAAGGACTTGCCACTGCTGACTTGGGTGCACATTTTGGAGGGAGGAGTCCAGATGAATTATTCTCAAAATTATTTATAATAGGGTTGTTCTCAAAAATAAACAAACAGGCAAACAAATCGAAAATACACAAATCTATTTGATATAAGGGATAATCCTGTCTTGCTTCTAACCAGTCTGGTGACAGCAAAGTGTATACCCTTTTGATATGAGATTTTTTTTTTTGCCACTGTCATTCTCAAGCAAATGATTTAAAAGTTTAAGGGTTGGGGCCAGAGACATATTGCAGGAGTTAAACTGCATGATACCAACACTATTTAATCCCACATCCTGGCACCACCATAGTTCTCTGAGTATCAATAAGAATAATCTATCAGTAATCAGAGCCAAAAGGAAGCCCTGATCTCTGCTGTGTGTGTGATCCAAAAATAAAACAAAAAATTTAGACTTCTGGGCTCAAAAAGAAGTACAGCACAGATGAATGACTCTGGTTTGGTCCCTGCTCCACATAAGGTGCATATGGTCTTCTGAGCACCATCTAAGACCACGAATGATCATATTTTTTTATTTTAGTTTTAAAATTATTACATGGCTTCCTACAGAATGTTTATTCTTATTAAGAAATGAAAATTTATTTTATTAATATGTTATTTTAAAATTTTAGGTGCTATGATTAACAATACTGTTTCTAGGAGGATCTTATTGCTCCCTGGCTTCAACACCACACCTTCCACAGTCCTCTCTTTTTCTCACATCATGGTCCGGTTCCCTTTCCCCATCCTACCCCCAACTCCTCCGCACCCTCAGATCTAAGGTTCTGTTGACTTTGGGTACTTGTTGTTTCCTCACTTTTTCTCTGTATATCCAAAACATGACAGAGATCATTCTGTGTCTATCTCTTTCCTTCTGACTAAACTCACTCAACATGATACTCTCCAGTCTCACCCATGTAGCAAAAACACATTTTCTTTTAAATTTTCTTATATCTGCATAGTATTACATTGTGTAGAAATGTCATAAATTTTGTATACACTCGTATGCCTTTTTTATGCAACGTCCTGACACTTTATACTTTAGGGCTACTGTGGATGAAAGTCTTCCAATAGAATAAAAGTAATTCAAGGCAAATCGTGTACAATAGCATACACATATGCACTAATATCCCCACACTAACACTACAGAGATAACACGAAGTCATACCACTTGTCAGAAATAAACATATATATGGACTTGATATCACTCATAAGCTGCCGCAGAATTTATATACAAAGCACATCGAAAATATTTGATTTGAGGAAAACACAAGTTCAAAATTGGGGAAACCGCATGTTGGCCAGGTTTCCCAAGAGATCTTGAAAAAAGTAGTTTTCCTCTCTATAAATATTTTATTTTCTCATATAAAGAAAATGCTAACAGTGTCTTCCTCAAAGTGCCTTGTGATGAGACCATGGAAGAAATATTTTTGTATTATGCACCTGTTCATGAGGATGAAATATGTAAAGTAACACAATGTGCAATACTGCTTTTCCAATTATTTCAGGATGTTGTATGAAGCTCCCCAAGCTGAAAATAGTAAAATATATGACCCCTACCAATTTATAATTAGCACTCTAGACATATCTGAATGATATTCACCAGGAAAGAATAAAAACAGCCCTTTCATTGGTCACATAATATATCCAGGCTGTAAAATAATAAAGTGAGATATTTGACAAGAAATTCACTTAGGCAATTGGCTAGTCTTAATCATTTTTCCTCCCCTACTCCTGGGGAATGAAATATATCTCCCAATACCACACCAATAAATATGAGTACTCCCAGAGAATATTTTATAGATAGAGATGGAGTTGTTTCAAGGAACAGATATCACCATCTTACTACTCAAGTGAATCATTGTGAGCTCCCATGACAATAAGGTTATGGAAGCACAAAACAGCGAGTGAGATCCTGGGGAAAAGGCACATATATGTCCTGGAGTTTGAGGATTAATGGGATAGAAAAATACACAAACCATCTGCTTCTCAGAAAAGACTAAAACCTAGTTTCTGGAGAACATACATGACAGGGAAAGTCAGAGACAGAGGAGAGCAATGAATGCAAACAGACAAATATTTAAAGAGATATACAAATATTTTCCATATATTAGAAATATTGGAAAATTTTTCCTTACATTTGAAATATTCCGTAGCCCCTCAAAAAGCACCCCTCTAAAAGATTTGCCAGATAGAGTGAGGTAATTCCAAAAGAGAGAAGATATGGTTGGTGTAAGATCAAAGCCTTATGAAAAGTGTGAAATGGAAAACATGGACATTCCCTCTTATCAGGAGCTGACAAAATGTGAAAATAGAGTTTACAATCCCCCAAATTCTATGGAAAAGTTAAGCAATTAGATTAAGAGAGAACATGAAAGCAAATTAATGTGTCCCAACTAAAAAGAAGTTTTGGTTCTTTTTCTCCAGTCAGCTCTCTTCATCTTCCTGACTCTTATAGATGCACATAACCAAATATAAGAGCTGGGAAGAAGTGGAATCATACTGATAGACAAATCCCAATTCTCTTTCTCTCTCAGACACTCAAGCCTATAATCTCACTTCAGCTCTGGGGGTTTAAATTTTGAATTAGATGAAAAACGGAAGTGGTGATTTATGATGATTTGGATCAAAATTTAAAACCTAAAAATAGGGCTTATTACATTTCAAGAGACTGGGAGGTTATTAGATCCTCTCAAACTGTGGAGAGACTAGAATAACGATCCAACCATGTATGTATGAATGAAATAGGGATGGGGAGCAGGGGACGGTTGTTCCCTGATTAAACTTTAGCAAGGCAGACAAAAATTACTCTATGTCCATGTGTGCATTATATATACATACATGTATATGAAACTTCCATCTATTAGAAGAGAATTATATATGCATATACATATATACACATTTTTATATATGCACATACATATATGTGTGTTGTGTGTATGTGTGGTATGTGCACACATACACACATTTATAATTTAATATCTTAGTATAAGCATAATTTATAATTTTTGATTTGAAAGACCACACCATACAGTACTCAAAGATCTGGGATCATTTTTCCTGGAGTCAGGAGACAATGGATGCTGCTGGAGAATTAACCATGGTCAACCATGAGGTAACCAAATTTACCCCTAACTAGTCTCCAACTCCCTGTACTTTTAATATTTCAGTGTCTCTTCATTTCCTGACGCTTCTTGATACAAAAATAATACCCTAATTTCCATAATAAAACAACTCTGTACCCAATCTGTACTTAAAATTTGTGTAGGTGGACTGTCTTTCAACTCCAGGGTTGGATAGTATGCTAGTCTACACAGTATGTCCCTTCTTATATTTTACACAGTGACATTTTTATCAATAAGCATGTGATCAAATCTAGACCAATTGAATTCTAAGAATTTGAGAAAATTAACTCTTCTCCATCAGATTTAAAGCAAGTACAGTATGGTTATGATGCTGTTAAGAGATGTCACCTAAGCAGGTGACAGTAACTTACTCCTGCAATAGCAAAAACTGGGGGATGCAGAACAAAAATTAGAATAATTACTTGGCAATTGCTGGATTATTGAGTCCCTGAACTAAGCCGTTTGTCAAAAATAAATTCAATAGCTATAAAATACCTCAGTGAATAGATTTATTTTGTCATGTTGACTCATTTTTCTTCTGTTTTAATTAAAATGTTCTTCAGTTTGTTTGTTTTATTTTTGGTGTTTTTTGTTTGTTTGTTAAAAATACCCTCCTTAAAACTTGAAAACTTTCACATGAATATGGTTGATCCTTGCAAAGGAAAGATATCAAATAATAGCTGTAATAGAAATATTAAGGATGAGACTAATCAGTAAAGATTCATTACAGTTAAATTAGAACTATGTATTTCTTCTATCACAAGTAAGCTAGTTATGCATAATGCTTTTTAAATGTTATCATACTTGGAATTATTCATTAAAATAATGATGTTAAAATTTTAAAAATTGGATTATATAATGTTTCACTCAATAAGCAAAGTTACTCTTACAGTATTAAATATTTTACAGATTTTGTTGTCAAAATATACTGAACTCAAGCAATTTGAATTTGATTTCCTGGCTTTTTCAAATATTTCCTTGATGTTTGTAAACCATAAAAATCAATAAATGGAATCAGCTAACATATGAAAGTTTGATTTTTTGCCTGTAATTTGGCACTTACTGGTGAAAAAGTAAGCAGAGCACACAATTCAAGAAGGAAGCATTCAGCAATTCTGTTGAGTTGAGCAGTGAATTTGTAAGTCCTCTTGCCCTTGGCGCTAAATTTAGAAAAACAGTTTCTCTAGTTCTTCCCTCACATGCATTGACTTGAAAACAGAAAATTAAATGTAAGAAATTAAAAAAATAATTTGTTAGTTATATATACCATGTAAAATATAGAACACAGTACATAAATGTAAATGTCCTGTCACTTAAATTATAGATAGAATTTAAAGAGTGCTTATTTTGTTCCAGGAACTGCATATTATATATATATATATATATATATATCAACTCATTTAACAGTTATTTAATAAAATGCTCTTTATATTAATAAATTTCTTATTTCAGGCATTTTGATTTACAATCCTGTAATAACAGGTTTTCTCTCAGACAGTGTTCTAGCACTGCACCTGCCACCAGAATGTACACTTCCCTGTACCATGGTCCTGGTGTAACCCCTATATACTGCCCTTTCTTTTATTCTACCACATCCCTTTATCCAAGAAGACACATATATGTAGACCTGTCAGATTCTGTTTCCTTTGGGTATTTATTTCCTTATTATATTTCTTTTTGTCCCATATCCCATATATCAGACCATTCTGTAGCTGTTCTATTTTCACTAAGCATGATATGCTCCAGATTAATCCATGATGCAACAAATTGTGTATTTTCTGTCCTTTCTGTGATCAAGTAGTGCTTCATTGTGTACATGTACAATAGTTTCTTTATCTAATCATCTATTCCTAGACAATTGAGTTGTTCATAGATTTTGGTTGTTATAAATAGTGCTGCAGTTACTAGGAGTAATTTAGAAGTGCAAATGTCTTTTCACAATAGTTTTTGGGCCTTTAGGATAGATGCGAAGAAGTGGAACTTCTAGGTCATATGAAAGCTCAATTCTTTGTTCAGATGTATCTATAATATTTTCTAAAAAGGCTTAGCCAGTGGACATTCCCACCAGCAGTGAGTGAAAGAAGCCTTTTCCCCACTTCTGTACAAAATCTGGTTATTTTTGTTTTTTTGTAAAGTGTACTAGTCTAATTGGTGTGAGCAGATATCTCATTGTCACTTTATTTTCATTTCCCTGATGATAAATAAACAGAATTTTTTCATGTATTTTCTGGCCAACTGTATGTCTTCTTTAAAGAAATTTCTATTCATCTCTTATCTCCAGTTTTATAGGGGTTATTGTTATTATCTTGTTAACTTTTTATACATGTTCTATTTGTCTTGGATAATTACCCTTTATCAGATGAGTGGAGGGCAAATACTTTCTCCCAATGTTTGGGACATCTTTCTATTCTTGCATTATTTCATAATGGCACAAAGCTTCTCAGTTTGATGCAGTCCCATTTATTTATCTTTGCTTCTATTTGCTTGAAGAATGGCATTAACAAACTAAAGATACCTTTAAATTCCATATCATAAAATTTGGCTCAATATAATGAATGAATTTAGGTCTAATATCTAATATCTAGTTTTTTAATTCACTTTAAATAGACTTTTGTGCAAGGTGTGAGAAAGGTCTGAGTTCATATATATATGTATATATATATATACATGCATATAGACCACTGTATCACTATATCACTGTCATCCCATTGCTCATCAATTTACTCAAGTGGGCACCAAAAATGCCTCTATTCGTCCCTGTAGCGTTCAGGATCAGGAGAATGAGAATCATTATTGTTACTGTTTGGGGCATATCGAATACACAATGGGTAGCTTGCTAGGCTCTATTATGCGAGATTCTGCATCAATCTATTCCAGGATCTTTGTTTTATAGTCTCTGTATCTTGGCCATTGATGAGATTACATGGCGGGGGGGATGGGAGGCACGGTTTGTGGGTTTCGCCGCCAAGCTACTGGAAAACTGGGGATTTGGGTGGAGGAGGCACAGTCTTGGTCTTAGCAAGTTTGGAGATTTCAGCCACGGGTCCTGCATACCTGAGTACCTCTGTCGGTTCTTCATGGGTGTGGCTCATCTGAGTGTGTGGAGAGTGGCCACGGCTATGGCTGGGTTCTAGAGGTTTTTGGCTGCCAGGGATGTGTGTGTGTGTGTGTGTGTGTGTGTGTATATATATATATATGAAAAAATATTTAATGGAACAGTTTTCTCACCACCATTGTTGAAGGGTTTCCTTGCTCCACTTCAAAATTGTTTCATCTTTGTTGAAGACTACCTATCCAAATATTTGAGAAGCTATCTTTGAACTCTCAATTCTATTCCATTGGTCTTAGGCACTGTCTTTACTCCAGTACCACCTTATCTTTATTTCTATATATATATAGTAAATATATATATATATATTATATATACTATAATTTAAAGTTGGGAAAAATAAACCTCTCATCTTCTTATTACCTAGAATAGAATTCCTTTGACGACCACTGGACTGGAATGATAACACAGCAGTTAGGGCGTTTGCATTGCACGCGGCCAACCAGGGTTATATTCCTCTGTTCCTCTCGGATTGCATGGCAAGCTACCGAGAGTATCCTGCCTGCACAGTAGTAGAGCCTGATAAGCTACCCAGGCATATTCAATATGCCAATCGAGCAAATCGATGAACAATAAATAGGATGACAGTGCTATGACAGTACGACTGTGCTACAGTGCATCTGACCACTATTGTGTATATATATATATATTATATATCTGTATATATATATATATCTGTCACTGCCATCCCATTGCTCATCAATTTGTTCAAGAGGGCACTAGTAATGTCTCTCATTGAGAGACTTATTGTTACTGTTTTTGGCATATATAATACGCACGAATATCTTGCCAGGCTCTTCTGTGTGGGCTCGATACTCTTGGTAGCTTGCCGGGCTTTCTGAGAGGGGCGGAGGAATCGAACTCGGGTTGGCCACGTGAAAGGCAAATGCCCAAGCACTGTGCTATCGCTCCAGCCCTATATATCTGTATATATAATATATATGTATGTACATATAATATCCATATATATGTGTGTATATATATATATACATATGCATATGTATATATATAGGTCTATGTTGTTAAAAACGTTGTGAGGCCCAGAGAAATAGTAAACCATGTAGAACACTTTCTTTGCACATTAATGCTCATGTTCAAACCCCAGGACCACATATGATCCCCCAAGTATGGCTAAAAGTGATCCCTCAGGACAGAGATGGAAACAGGCCCTGAGCTGAGGACAATTGTTGGGATATTGACCAAAAAAAATCATTGGTATTTTATATGGATTTTATTTAGTCTGTATAATGTTTTGGGTTAGATTATCATTTTGACAATATTAATCATTCCAATCCATGAACAGGGGGTATGTTTTCATTTCCTTTATCATTCTTCTGTCTTGTTTCCTGTGTCTTCTAATAAAACACTCTTGTGGAGCGGTATGACTCTCACTCCCTATTTTATGAAGTTTAGGAAATGGAGGAATGGGGAGGATGTCATGAGCCCTGCTTAAGTAAGATAAGCTTAGCATGATGAATTGCAGAGAAGATACACGGACTGATTTGGATTCCAGTTGTTATCCTGTTTTTTTTGCTTTCTACCATTCTATCTTCTTTCAGAGGTGGATACCATTAATGTATTGACTTCCTGAGTTCTAATCTGTATTTGTTAAGTAAGAATTATAACTGACTATATTAAATACTTTTAAACTTATTTAACATTGTTTATCAAACATTGTAAAATTTATTATCTTATATTTAAAACACTTCAATGATAAAATTATTTTCAGCTGACTGGATATCAGTTAATATAATAGATGTCAGGCTGGAGTGATAGCATAGCGGGTAATGCGTTTGCCTTGCACACAGCTACCCGGGTTCAATTCCTCCACCCCTCTAGGAGAGCCCATCAAGATACTGAGAGTATCTCGCCAGAACGGCAGAGCCTGGGAAGCTACCTGTGGCGTATTCAATATGCCAAAACCAATAACAAGTCTCACAATGGAGGCATTACTAGTGCCCACTCGAGCAAATCGATGAGCAAAGGGATGACAGTGACACAGTGATACAATGATAATAGATGTCATATCCTGGGGCAAAGAATTATTTTTGAACTGTAATGATTAAAAACACTGTTGCTAAAGTAAAAATATGTTTGGCACATCGGTTTTCCTATATTTTAGTTTATTTCCTCAGGAAAGAATTCCAAGCTGAGAATTTCCAGATAAAAAAAAAATTAGAATTAGTTTGAGTCACATATTGCCATAATGTTTATTTTAAGAGAGTTCTTCTAATAATAACTATTCTAATAGTTATTTTAACTATTGTAATGTCAACAATCTGTTGACATTTTCTTTGTTATTATATATAATAAAAATTCTTCAACATTATTTATTATTTTAGATACCACTAAGTTAACATTTTTTCAAAGATTAGATATGGTTAAGCCTCCAGTGTATAACTTTTAAAATTATTATTCTACCTGAAACATCCACACATGGTAAGTGAAAAATTACATACTAACTCAACTACCATATTCTAAACATTTTAGATATTCTTATTTAAAAATAACACACAGTACATACACCACTGCTTAACAATTCTGACTCGTGATAAATTATTTCTATTTAAAACAAGTCTGAAAAATAAGGAAATATGTTTTGATGCAGAACTTCTTACATTTATCAGGCTTGCAATCCCTTTCACACTTGCAATCCCTTTCACATGAAAATACTTACATAACTCTAGGTATGTAGATGTATGTAATAGACATACAAATCAAACATTTTTTATGCAAACATTTTATTTTCATAAGATAGTTCATAGTAGTTCATTACAAATAATATCCAAACACCCACCCAACCAGAAAGCATCTTCCCACCACAATAAGAGGGAAGTGTGTGAAGGTTATTGTATTTCATTCTAGGGCCTTTTAAGCCTGTATACACAAGAATACAAACAAGTATATTAAAAATAATTAACATATAAACACACATGTGCTACTTTAGGTACATCAGTGAGCTAGAGAATAAGAACTCCAGAAAATACTGTGTTGCTCTCTTCCAGGAGCTTTATATTATAGTCTCTGGATCTTGGTCGTTGATAAGATTACACGGGTGGGGGAGGGGTGGTTTATGGGTGTGGCTGCCAAGCTACTGGAAAATGGGGGACCTGAGTGGAAGAGACTTGGAGATTTCAGCCACGGGTCACACATTACTCTGTTGGTTCCTTTATGGGTGTGGCTCGTGAGAATGGCTGTGTCTGAGTTCTGGAATTTTTTGGCTATGGGAGTTCTGCTTGGGGCAGGGAAGGAAACTCAAACTGAGCCCCTCCAAGGAGGCCCCCCCAGTGAAGAGAGCCTGGCGAGGGGGCAGGAGATTCTGCCCAAATCAACATTTTTGCTAAATTAATTTATTTTAAAACGGACTGCATATTTGATTACATGAACTCACATGGGATCACAACCCATGGTTTAAGAATCTAGGGCTGTTAAACTGTGTGTGTTTTTTAAAAAATAATAAATCTTAAATGTTTAAAAAATTGTGTTTCTTGGGGCTGGAGTGATATCACAGCAGGTAGGGTGTTTGCCTTGCATGTGGCCTACCCGGTTTCGATTCCCAGCATCCCATATGGTTCCCCGAGCACCACCAGGACTAATTTCTGAGTGCATGAGCCAGGAGTGACCCCTGTGCATTGCCGGGTATGACCAGTCTCCCAAAAGAAAGCAAAAAAAAAAATGTGTTTCTTTATATTTTGAGCATTGTTGATTTATTAATGCTTTTCTATTGTTTGCTCTTTCAGGTGGTAATTTATCCTTTTGGATTTTTAATATAAGTATGATTGACTAGTGCCTTATAAAAATAAGTTTAGATTTGTTTTATTAAATTACTTAAAACATGCATTCAATTCTTCAAACAACACTACACTGATCAGAGAGGAAAATGCTAGAAAGAGCACTCTGGTCACCTCTAGAGAATTCTGAACCATTCATTGTGTTCTGAACAGGGAGTGCATGTAAGGAAAATTCCCAAGACATTGGCAATAACCACATGAAATTATTAGAGGAAACAATATTTAGAGCTCACATAGTATTTCAAAGAAGAGCCTGTTAGAAACTTCATACTTCATTAAGCATTAATTAGAGTATTAAGAAGGGTCATTCTCCTGTTGTGGAATAAATCTTGCCCTACACTAATACTTCTCTAGTTTTCTATTTAAAAATCAATCAAGGTTCCAGAGCAATAATACTATGGGTAGCATCTTTGCCTTGCACATAGCTTAACTCCATTCAATCCCTGGCACCCCACATAGTCTAATGGGGATGTCAGGAGAGGTCAATAAATGCAGAAGTCAGGAGTAAGCCCTAATGCCGGACATTGTGGCCCAAAAACAAACAAGCAAAAAAAAAATCTATTAAGGTGCCAGGGAATGGCTTAAAGCACTGGAGCTCATGCTTTGTGTTTAGGAGTCTTGGGTTCTATCCCCAGCACCACATGGTCCATTAAAAACTTCTGGGTCTGATCTCTGCCATCCAAAAGGTACCGGTATCTAAGTACTTAATTTTCTTTTTATTTTTAAGTTAAATTCTGTGCGTGATGCAAGATAATCAAGTTTCATTCTTTTGTTTATGGCTAGCCATTTTCCCAGCACAATTTATGGAAGAGATCTTCTTTTGTTCATGTATATTCATGGCTCATTTGTCCTTGAAAAAAAAAACAAACCTGCCCATATATCTTAGAAACAAACCCTTATAATAAATTGAAGAATACACAAGCAGAACAATCCATGGTACTGGTTTCATTGGTATCTTAAATTATTTAATTTCATTTAGCAAGAAAAATAAAAGCAAATATAAGCCAATACAATTTCTTAAAGTATCTAAAAATTCTTCTACACTAAGAAAAAAACTATCATATAAATTGAACATCCAAGTGAATGGGAGAAAACATTGTACACCATACATTCATGAATGGCTAATATTCAAGATGCATAAAGAACTAACAAAACTCAACAACAACAAAACCCTCAAAAAATAGGAAGATGATCCTAGTAGATATTTATCAAAAGGTGTAGATAGATGACTAACAGGTTCATGAGAGAATGCTCATTTTTGCTGATTATCAGAGAATTGAAAATAAAAATGATTATGATATATGTCATGTCACTCCTGCAAGAGTGGTTAAAATTAAGTCTGGAAAATTTCATGTGTTTGTGGGGATGTGGAGAACAGGGAATTCCATATAATGTGGAATATAAATTTCAAGCCTCTACAAAGAAAGTATGAAAATTTTTCAAAAATTGTAAATAGATCCATTTGTCCACATACTTGGGAATTCCCATTCATATTTACAGAGAATACAAAAGCATATTCCAAAAGGACAAATGCATCTCTATATTTGTTATAGCTCTATTTGTAATAGTCAAGCTCTGTAAACTACCAGAGATCCCAATGTAAGATTAGTGCATTTAAAAAGTTGTGGTGGGGCTGGAGCGATAGCGTTTGCATTGCACATGGCCGGCGGGGGTTCGATTCCCAGAGTCCTGTATGGTCTCCTGAGCACCGCCAGGGGTAATTCCTGAGTGCAAAGCCAGGAGTGACCCCTGATCATTGCCGGTGTGAGCCGAAAAAAAAAAACAAACATAGAGGTTATTATTGAACTTTAAGCCAATTAAAGATGTCCATATATATCTAATTTATATCTGGTCAAATTCATACCATCTTTTTTCTTTTTGAGGAAATTTATTTGATTGACCATAATTTGTTTGCTGATGAACTTTTCACTTTTGTATGTATGGAAATATCATTTTCCCATTATTTTAAGAATATGGCTACTTTCTAAAGGAAGTTTTAGCTAGGAGTGGCACTTTTTCAGTGCTTCAGAAATATCATTCTGCTATCTCCAATTTTTCATTATTTTTGACTAGAAATGTTCTGTCTTACTATTTCTTGCTCTAATAATATATCTTTCACGATGAAATATTGTGGGGTCCACCTTTATATACTTCTTTAAATTCTTTACTAACATCTATTAAGAGATTTTAGCTCCTTTTTAACAATTAAATTGCAATTAAATTTTATGATCATCTGTAGTTTGATAACAATGTTGTTTGATTTTCATTGTAAACATTTTCTCTCAGTATGTATCTTGACCACTCAGTCACTTGAGTGTTATAATACAGAAATTTTAATAATATTGACCTGCTTAACAATTATTTCATGAGTTATAGTTATTGCTTTGGTTTATATCTGAAAGTCAATATGGGTATGGATGAATACTTAATGGCATGATTCTATTAAATATTTATGCTGAATAAAATATGTTATACTTTACAAATATAGAGTATTTTGAATTATTTCAAGATTCTAAAAATCTCTACCATACCCAATCTTGGCTAGTTTTCTGTCTCCATAGTTTGATTGTTTCTCCATAGTTGTCTAATTGTTTCGGCATCACTTGTGAAAGACTTTCTTTGCTTCATTTTATTTCCTTAACCTATCTGTCAAACAAAAGTTGAGTACATTCATGTATGTTTATTTCTGGGTGCTCTATTCTATTCCATTGATCTATTCCTGTATTTTTTATTATCATACTCTCTTGATTACTAGAATTTGTAAATTCTGGGGCTGGAGCTATATATAATACAGCGGGTAGGGTGTTTACCTTTCATGCAGCCGACCCGGCTTCCATCCCTAGCATCGCAGATGGTCTCCCAGCACTGCCAGGAGTAATTCCTGAGTGCAGAGCCAGAAGCAAACCATGTGCATCACTGGGTGTGACCCAAAAAGAAAAACAACAACAACAACAAAAACTAGAATTAGTAAATTCTGATGTCAGGTGCGTATCTTCAACTTTATTTTATTTTAAGATTATATTCCTATTCAGGGTGTTTTGTCTCCATATATTTTAGAATAAGTTTATAATGCCTTGTTTGATGACATTTTTATTGGGATTTCACTTAATATATAAATCGAGTTGACCAGAACAGACATCTCCCATAAATTTAAAACATCTCTTCATTAGTTAGTACTTTTGATTTTACGAGTTCCATGGGATGTGTTGCACATATAGATCTTTGTGTTCATTTGTTTGTTTTGTGGTTACACCAGTTGGGGCTCAGTGCTCACTCTTGGCTCTGAGCTCAGGGAACACTCCTGGTGGGGCTCTGGGGACCTTAGAGGCTGCTGGGGATTGGACGCAGGTGAGCCTTGTGCCGAGCAAGTGACCTACCTGCTTTACCTGCTCTATCTCCTCCATATGTACATCTACTATAAAGACTTATGTATTATGTACACATACATATTTGGTTATATTTTTATTGCAGCAGTCTATTTTATTTTTCTTGTTGATACAAAACAGTGTTGCATTTTTAATTTCAAATTCCATTTGCTCATTTCTAGCATACAAGAGGCAATTTTTGTGTGTGTATTAAAAAGATCCTAAAACCTTGCTATAAGTAGCTGCTTATTTATTAATTGAATTGATAGTGGGGTTTTGTTGCTTTAAACTTGTCAATAAAACTTTAAAATAAAACAATTGTATGCAAAGTAGTTAAGGGAAAAAAAGAAAATACTAGGAAATCCTAAAAATGAGGTTCACAAAATAAGTGTGATCAAGCATGTAATTACAGAAAAAGGCTTAAGTTTTTTGAATATAAAACCGAATGAAGGGTTAAGTTGCTTGTTTGCATGTGGTTGAGCCTGTTAAGTCCTGACCCCGCATATGGTCCCCTACACACCGGCAGGAGTAATCCTTAGAAAAGAGCCAAGAGTAAGCCCTGAGCATTGCTGAGTGTGACCCAGTCACAACCACCCGACCACCCTCGCCCACCACCAAGACAAAAGAAAGATATAAAGAAAGAAGGGAGGGAGGGAGGGAGGGAGGGAGGGAGGGAGGGAGGGAGGAAGGAAGGAAGGAAGGAAGGAAGGAAGGAAGGAAGGAAGGAAGGAAGGAAGGAAGGAAGGAAGGAAGGGAGGGAGAGAGGGAGGGAAGGAGGGAGGGAGAGAGGGAGAGAGGGAGAGAGGGAGGGAGGGAGGATGGCAAGGTAAAGACTGTGTAAAATTAAAATAATTTTAATTTGAGTGTTATTCCTTGCATAAGGAAATTACTCAAAAATAATTATGTACTAACGTGTAACTTCACTGTATCACTGTATCACTGTCATCCCGTTGTTCTTTGATTTACTCGAGCAGGCACCAGTAACATCTCTATTCCACCCAGACTGAGATTTTATTTTATTTTTTTTCCAAAATAATGTAGGAGTACTGCTATTTATTCAGCCATTGATTAAGCTGATTGAATTGGGCATGAACTCCACATTACATTTTTTTTTACTTTTTTATTAATGAATCACCGTGATGGTACAGATACAGATTTCTATATTTTCGTGTTTGTGTTTCAGTCATGCACTACTTGATCCCTCCACCAGTGCCTGTTCTCCACTGGTGATCCCAGCATCCCTCCCACTCCTCCATCCCATCCCTCCCACCCCATCCCGCCTCTGTGGCAGGGCGTTCTCTTTTGTTCTCTCTCTCTCTCTTTGGGTGTTGTGGTTTGCAATGGAAATATTGGGTGGCCATTGTGTTCAATCTCTAGTCTGCTTTCAGCATGCTTCTCCCATCCTGAGCGGGTCCTCCAACCACACTTTACTTGGTGTTCCCTTCTCTATCTGAGCTGCTCTTTCCCCCAACATGTGAGGCCTGCTTTCAAGTCATGGAGCAAACCTGGTACTTATTTCTACTATTCTTGAGTGTTAGTCTCTCATTCTGTTGTTTTATATTCCGCAGATGAGTGTAATTCTTCTGTGTCTGTCTCTCTCTTTCTGACTCATTTCACTTAGCATGATACTTTCCATGTTGATCCACTTATATGCAAAGTTCATGACTTCATCTTTTCTGACAGCTGCATAGTATTCCATTGTGTAGATGTACCAAAATTTCTTTAACTAGTCATCTGTTCTTGGTCACTCGGATTTTTTCCATATTCTGGCTATTGTGAACAGTGCTGTGATGAACATACAAGTGCAGATGCCATTTCGACTATATCTTTTTGCCTCTCTGGGATATATTCCCAGAAGTGATATTGCTGGGTCAAATGGGAGCTCAATTTCTAAATTTTTGAGGAGCCACCATATTGTTTTCCAAAAGGACAGCCCTGAGATTTTAGCAGTCTCTCCTTACTTGTCTTCCCCAACGATTGGAGATTGGAGGCTCTTTCAGGGTCAGGGAAATGAAACCTATTATTGTTACTGTTTTGGGCATATTAAACACGCCACGGGTAGCTTGCCAGCTTCTGCCCATGTGGCAGGGTATTCTCGGTAGCTTCCTGGGCTCTCCAAGAGGTATATTATATATATATATATATACATATATATATAATATACATATTACTTTGTAAAAAACTAAGACGCACCAACGGGTGTGTGCACTCGCGGGCTATCTGGACGGCTCTGTCTCACCGCCCGCGTTCGGTGCTCTGGAACCGCTGTGTATGGGCTGGATTGGGACGGCCGTTCACCAAGGACAGGCGAAGGAAGAACGAGGACCAAACTGGTTGCGGATTAGTAGCCGTTTATTCAATCTTCCATCTTTCTCATCTCCCGCACTCCCAGCTCCGGCCTCTCTCCGGATCTACTGCCGCATCTCTCTGGATTCTCTTGTCTCTCTCCTCCCTCTTTCTCTCTCCCCCCTTGCCCCTAGGCTACACACAGCCAGGTAGCAAAATCATCATAAGAAAGTCCTTCCTGAGGGCCAGGAATTCAAAAGCCCTTCCTGACTCTTAAGGTGTTTTTCTCCTTTCCTCAGTCCAAACACTTATTAACATCTTAATACTAGTTATTTTTGTATGGACATAGCAAGAGATACATTGAGGCTTGCAAAGCAGCTCTCCTGGCAACATCTTACCACAGACTCAGATCAGAGCACTCAGGCCAGATTAATCATTCCTCACCCTAGCAGGGTCCGAATCTAGTTATCACTGTTTGGATCATGACAGCATTTGTCCATGACCAAGCTCTTAACTCATAGTTAAGCATTAGGCACTTTGGCCAGGCCCATCTCGATGCTAGGGTAGCACACAACTCACTGCTTGCCCTGGGTCCATCTTGTCCCTCGTCAGGACCCTGCTTTTGGGGGTGCTTGGACGTAAGGGCAGCTGAGGCTTAGGTCGAGAGAACAGATGCCCAGGAGGAAAATATCATGTAGAGTCAAATGACTCCCAGGTTTCAAAAGCATAGCGTTTGCTAAGTCTTCCTGTGTCCATACAAAAAGGACATTGCTCTGAATAAACTATGCAAAGGAATCAAGGAGAAGAGAAAAACAATATTTGCAAGTCAACAGAACACTAAGAAAGAAGCTACAAATAAGCAAAGAGGAATGGGAGCACTGTAACGGGAGTAACCCAATAAACCTAAACTACCTGAGGCTATGTTATCCTACATTACTCTATGATTTGTTGCCTACTGTCTGAACTCCATCAATTATGGTGTGGTAATTATGGAAAATGGGTAGGAAGTGTCTCGGCCACACGATCCGGAAAGTGGCCTAGAGCGTGATGGAGGTTAGGTAGTTGAAGTGGAAGTTGGCTGTTGGGGCTGGGTCTCTTGGGGAGGGGAGGGTTCTCACCCGCACCTCTCTGGGTTGCCCCAAGTGAAAACAGCTTTCAGTTATAGAATAAAAAATCCTCAAAACCAGAATAATAGTGTTGCATAAAATATCTTTATATTTATTTAATACTGAAGGGAAATACAACCACATTTTACAAGTCATATGATTAAATATATATATAATTATAATTCCCATTGGAATTGGAATGTTAACTGCCTAAATTAAATTCTTAAGTTAAAATTCTTAAAAGTGTTATGTGGCACAATTTTTAATAGATAATGCATATAAGAGAGATCAAGTGAAGAAAACAGCACTTGAACACTTACAAAGGGCATTTCAATTGATATAGCACTTACAGAGCAATTTGACAACACATGCTCAAAATCTTTAAAAATCATTTACCTTTGTTAGAATAATTAACACTCTCTTTAACACTAAGTAAACAGAGAATTTTTGCCACTATGTATCTCTGAATAGGTCACTGAAATAGTCTCCAAAGGGAAAAGTCTGTAAGCAATATAAATGATGCAGTAGTATAAGTTATAAAATTGGATTCTAAATTTTTCATATAACATTCTGGTTAAACACCAGTAATGTAGAATTATATGAATGCAATTATAAAATCTAAGGGTCACCTCAGACTGTGCTCAGACCTTGACCCTGGTCTGCACTCATGCAGCCTTGGGGACCTCATGGGTGCCAGACATGCAACCTGGATCGGATGCATGTGAGTCACTGTATTATACAAATACACTGTAGAATTAAGGAAAAACCCTAATCTCAAATATCCCCAGGCATGTACATTTTATTGCATTAAATTGCAACACACTATCTATTATACTATAGAAGTTAGTATAGCACCTTCCACTGTACTATAGAAGCCCCTGGTCAAAATATTTATGCAGATTTATAAATATAACCACAGACATATCTCAGCTAAATTCAGAGTTAAGATATTTTGACCAATAATAATGAAAATTAAACATGTACTAGGATTGGGTCCAGAAAGATAATAAAAGCGTTAAGATACTTACAATGAATGTGGCTGACCCAATTCAATGCCCAGCACCACATCTGGTCCTCCAAGCACTGCCATAAGTGAGTCCTCATTGCAGAGCCGGAGTAAGTCCTGACCACTGCTGGCTCTAGCACAGATGCCCCACCAAGATAAAATAAGTTAAATTCTAATGAAATACTACACATTTGGTTCATCTTTTATAAAAGAATGCTATTACTTCGACCAATTCGACAAATTATTTCTCTTCTATCATTTATGAAGTTCTTATATTAGTATAAAATATTAGAAACTACAAAAATCACTAATAATGTGAAATGGTTTAAATTCTATTATATATGAAACATTGATAGGCGAATGTTAAAAATGGTTCTTCAAACAGTAATATGTGATTAAAGGAAAATTTCTCTATTTATAAAATTAAATAAAAAGCAAGTTACAAAACACACAGTATTGTCACACATATTAAAAAATATTTGAGGTTATTAGAAAAAAAGTTTGTTTATTTCTGGAATGTGTTTTGGGTTCACTTCATGTTTTTTCTTCATTATGCAAATCTCTATAATACACATGTATTAATTTTATGAACATTATAGAACCTATAAAAACAATTTCCTTAATAAAAATACCGCTTAGCATTCTTCTTGCTTGCTTCTCCTTTGTTTACCGAATTATAGTAGATAGTGTGTTTTTAATTTAATGCAATAAAATGTACATGCCTAGGGATATTTCATTTCAGGATTTCTACCCATGGGGGTATTATTTTCTTGTTAAATATCTTTATATGAAAAGGAATAGTAAGCAAATATGTTGAGAAATGTCTTAGAAGATAAAAAGAGAGCATTGAAAGTAGTTACTGGGCAGTAAGACATATTTTGGGAATTCTGCTGTTTTGGGTCTCTGGGTTCCCATTCAAGTAGGCAGTGCAACACTTTTTACAACGGGAATCCAAATAGTATGTGTAATCATTCTATGTTACCTCAAAGGGAATAATACTGTGTCTGTCCACTCTCTCAGTTTGTAAGGCACAGAAAGAAAACATGAGAAGAATCCATAATTTCTCTGCCTGATTGTTTGATTGCTGGCTATGCTGATGAACAAAGTTGCTTCAGCAGGCTGACTAATGGGATGCTCTGAACCTCAGTTTCTCATCTGAAAATATATGATAATGCAGATTTTTAATTTGCATAACTTAATGACAATTATAATTCGGTTGTGAAAAGCACAAAGCTTTCTACTACATCATATTATGATAGGTCTTAAGATGTGGCATATTGTAGCAAGCCTGGTAGTATGTGAAACTATGTGTTATTTTAGAAATGGCACAGTAAAATCTGTCCAAAAATATGTTAAATGTTTATGTATAATTGTGAGATTTTTCCCATTGAATTTAAAGACATTTGTGAATGGTATTAAAATGAGACCATGATTTTACTAAGACATATCTCTTGAGATGCCTTCCCATTAGCCATTACATTAAAGTTTAGATCAGACATTTCTAAATATAATTGCTAAACAAATTTTAGAATGCCACAAAATGACGTTGCCCCAAGCAAAAGCTTTGATTGATATTTCCATTGGGCTGATTTTGTCTTATTTAACTCACTAACTAGTTGCTTATATGATAATTAGTTTTATGATAAAAAAATTAAATTAAAAAAAGTGAAGCTACCAGGCAGAGCATAACATATAAACATGTGCATATTTAATCCTGCTTGTTTCTCAATATAATACACTATGGACAGTTGGAGGTATAGACTGGCATAAAAATTCAACACAACATTCATTTGTCTTGTACATTCTATCAATTGTCTACTCTGGTCTGGGTGGACAGCACAGACTGTAAAAGGAAAAGGCCATTTGTAGACCATGAGGCACAGAATGCATTTCTCTTTTTGATGTCCGTGAATGTGAGCTTGTTTGATATGGCCTTATTGAAATGCTCATACTGTTCAACTTGCAGCTAGAATGTGCCTCGAAATGACAGCCAACTAGCCCATGAAACCTGATATGGAAAGTTGCACATCAGTGCTCTCACCAAGAAATGGGAAACAAAATATTTGTATGCTTATGGCTGCAGGATAATGAATGGCAGACACCTGGCCCCTATCATTCATTAAAAGTAACTCCAATAATCTATTCATTTATGAATTTAATAGTAATTAGTTCCTGCTAAGTTCCAGACACTGTGCAGGGATTTCGTTGTGGTACAGTATAAGGGGGTACTCTTTCAAAGACATGACTGTGTCTTTATTTACTTAGACAGATACCTAATGACATCAGTTTTTGCTTACACCGGTAACAATTTTGCCGCTTGAATGATCAAAAAAGAAAGGTGAGAACAAGTTAAATGACTGTATGAAGCAATTACTCCAGTTCCTTCACATAAGGGCTAAATAGATTCACACATATATGTGAATATACAATATTGGTAAAGTTTTCTGTTCCTTTCCTAATTAGTCACAACTGAACTGTTGACATATGCATAGCTATAGACTGAGTTACAATTTTCTTTTTTTTTGTGACTTGGGCTGCAGTTTCTAGTGTAAAGGAACTTCTTCAAATCCCACATGCTTTCTCTGATCTGCAAGATGAGTGCATGATTCAGACAGAACACAAAACTCAAAAGTGTTGGGAGTTTTGCAGAATTGTTAAGATTAAAATGAACCCATTTTTCCGCTATGATGTGACCCCAGTGCTGCACGTGTGTGGCCTCTGCAGCTGCATGAGAATGATCCCAGAGGCCAGCTAAACTACCTTTGGTACTGGCAGCTTCTTGCAGAAATGTCTCTAGACTATGAACTAAGCCTCGGCTCCATGTCTGCCCAGGAGGGGAAGGGTTTTTCTCTCGCGCCTTTTCCTTGCCAGGGGCGAAGGGCATGGCGACTGCCAGCTTATGAGAACCACTAACGAAAGGTACAAGCTTGTAATGATTCAATTTCTGCCACAAATTTTCCTGGACTTAGTAAAATACAGAAATCCAAAACTGTGCAGCCGCAATTGCAGCCACGCAACCTCATATCTCTTTAGGTCTGATTCTAGGGGGAAACTCCAAGCAATAATAGTGAGTTTTGTGTTGAAATATTGAATGTAATCAAAGAGAAAGTAAAATGAAATTTATCAGTTATACAGGCAGGGTGGGGGGTGGCTGAGGGGCCTGGGTGAGTGGGAGGTATACTGGGGTTTTTTTGGCGGTGGAATATGTGCACTGGCAAAGGGATGGTTGTTTGAGCATTGTAAAACTGAGACTTATGCCTGAAAGCTTTGTAATTTTCCACATGCTGACTCAATAAAAATTTTAAAAATAATAATAAAATGAACCCATTATGTGGATCTGTGAACCAGTACAGCTATTTAGTTGAAAAAGTGGTGGACCCATCACTAGTCATCAGGGATATGCATATCAAAACAACAATGAGATATCACCTCACACCACAGAGACTGGCACAAATTCAAAAGAACAAAAGCAAGCAATGCTGGAGTGGATGTGGGGAAAAAGGAATGCTCCTTCACTGTTGGTGGGAATGCCAACTGGTCCAGCCTTTCTGGAAAACAATATGGACAGTCCTTCAAAAACTAGAAATTGAACTTCCATATGACCCTGCAATACCACTTCTGGGAATATATCCCAAGGATGCAAAAAAGCACAGTAGAAATGACATCTGTACCTATATATTCATTGCAGCACTGTTCACAAGTGCCAAAATATGGAAACAACCCAAGTGCCCTAAAACAGATGACTGGTTAAAGAAACCTTGGTATATCTACACAATGGAATACTATGCAGCTGTTAGGAGAGATGAACTCATGAAATTTGCTTATAAATGGATGAACATGAAGAGTATCATGTCAAGTGAAATGAGTCAGAAAGAGAGGAACAGACATAGAGGGACTGCACTCGTTTGTGGAGTATAAAATAACATCACATGAAGCTGACACCCAAGGACTGTAGATACAAGGGCCAGGGGGATTGCCCCAGAATAGGAAGACTGCTTCATGAGCAGAGGGGAGAAGGCAGATGGAATAGAAAAGGGATTACTAAGAAAATGATGGCTGGAGGAACCAGTTGGGATGGGAGATGCATGCCAAAAATAGATAATGGACCAAACATGATGACTTCTCAGTGTCTGTGTTGCAAGCTATGATGCCCAAAAGTAGAGAGAGAGTATGGGTAATATTGTCAGCCTTAGAGGCAGGGGGAGGTTGGGAAAGGGGGGGTATACCCGGGATATTGGTGTTGGGGAATGTGCACTGGTGGAGGGATGGGTGTTTGATCATTGTGAGATTGTAACCCAAACATAAAAGCTTGCAACTATTCTCACGGTGATTCAATAAAATTTAAATTTTTTAAAAAAATAATAATAATAAAAAAGAAAGAGTGGTGGACCCTTTCTCTGCTTTGGAATGGCTGCACTCATCTGTGTGATATTAAGATATATATATGCATATATATATGTGATCACTGTCATCCCGTTGCTCATCGATTTATTCGAGCGGGCACTAGTAAAGCCTCTCATTGTGAGACTTATTGTTACTGTGTTTGGCATATCCAATACATCACGGGTAGTTAATGAGACCATCACCGAAGGACAGAAGAAACAAGGGCCAGAAGGATTGGTCCATGGTTGGAAGCCTACCCCAAGGGCTGAAGATGAGGCAGTTGGGATAGAGAAGGGACCATTATGACAATGATATTGGAAGGGAACGCTTGAACGGAACATATGTGCTGAGAGTGAGTAAAGGACCAAATATGATGGCTTCTCAATATCTCTATTGCAAACCACAATGCTCAAAAAGTAGAGAGAGACACACACACAAAGAAGAAAGGCACTTCCCATAGAGGAAGGTTGGAGTGGGGATAGGGGGGTAGTAGGAGGATGGGGGAAATGTACATTGGTGGAGGGGTGGAACATTGGAACATTGTATGTCTGAAACCCAATAGTGAAAGCTTTATAACTGCATCTCACGGTGAGATTCTTTTTTTTTTAAGTGTACACCGTAAGACATATATTTTATGATGCAAAGGCACAAAGTTGGAAAGAAATGTTGAAAGGCAAGTCCAATCTGGTTTATAGGAAATCTAGAACTGGTCTTTTTTGTTGTTGTTGGTTGGTTCTTGGTCTTAATAACCCTCCTTGCTATTCCTCAAAGTATTTAGAATAAAAACAGGAGACACTGTTGTGGAATTAAATGCTGAATAATTAAATGTAATGAACATCAATAACAACATTTGTTCAATAACAAATAAGTGTCAGTAATGCTAGTTGTCATCCATGCCACCTGAAAGCACAACCTTGTTTCTTTAAAGCACCACATCATTGAGGAGCTTCATGATCACTGTTTTTTAGCTTCTATCATGATTTTATGTAAGCAAAAGCAATTGCTAAATCACATGCTTTCTTGTTCCTAGGTTTTAATAGCTAATATGAAATGCCAAACCACCACTAATTGAAAATTGATTTTGAAATCAATTAAACAGGCAGCTCAATGAAGAACAACACGTGGAGAAGTTTCACCAAATGCCTCTCTCCCAACTGCAAGTCTGTTTAATTTCTCAGACTGGGGCCTGAATAGTAATTTTAAACTTGCTCTCCAGGGAATAATGTACAAATTTAACTACTGAATATGGTGCCACAAGCTTACTAGGAAAACCTCACTTCCGAATTTAACAGAAGATAAAACTGGTTGTATTTTTGAGAGCATAATTCTAGTCAAATCTTTTTAAATTGTGAACAAAGTGTGTATTAGCTTTTCATTTCTTATGTTATGGATTTTATGATTCTAGGGTACAATACTAAATGTTTCTCATCACAATCTTAACGCGGGAGATTTATTATTCAAATTCAATAGATGTGAAAAATGTAGGGGAAAGTGTGACTAGGCTGGGTGCCAGAGATACGGCTCAAAGGGCTGGAGCACATATCGAATAGGCAGAACCTTGGGTTTGATCACCAGTACCCCATGGTTCTCTGAATACAACTGGCCTGACAAAGAAGATTTGAGCCAGGAGTATCCCCTCATAACCACTGGGTATGGCCCCAAAATTAAAAGAACAAAAATTGATTAGTTCTTAATTTTAGAAAGACATATCTCCAGACAGCAGAAGGAGGCTTCTAATTACATCCCTTACCCTAGGTTAAGAATGTACCATTTCATACTCTATTATATGCACATTATCTATGTCATTTTAGTGACTTCATATAAACACTACTGTGTAGTTACAATTACTTTCCACTGTTTATAGATGTTTTCTGAAGCTTAGAAATGAAATTGATATCCCCAAGGTCACACAGCTAGTGGAGAATAGATCTTTTAACCAGTCTCTGATTCTGCCTCCTTCATTCTCACCCAGTAGGCTGTGCCATTGACACTATTTTATACCGACTTGAAAACAGAATTCATATAGTGTTATTAATAACAGGCAGGTAATGGGGATGATAGCACGTGAACATTGCAATTCAGCCTTGAGGAAGATATAGGAAATTGAATCAAATTCCCAAAGCTCCATGCTAACTTTGGAGATATTAAAAGTGTATAAGGTCCTATATTACATAGAGGAATTAGAGCAGACGCTAACTACTTACCGGGTTCCTGATCAAAAGAGAGCTTTTTCCTTTTGGATACAACCTTGCTAATTATATCAATGAGAAGCAGAGATTTTTCTATAAAAACACCCTAGGCATTTAGGTTAGAGAGATGGGAGGTATAGTACAGACAAACAATACTAACCCACCAGTCAGTCTGTCTGTCTGTCTCTGTCTCTGTCTCTGTTTCTGTCTCTGTCTCTCTCTCTCTCCTCTCTCTAAAAGCCACACCCTTCTCAACAGAACTCAGAGGATCCTGTCTGTCTGCCTGCCTGCCTGCCTGCCTATCGGTCTGTCTGTTTTGCTGGCTGTTTGCTTTAGTGTCCATCTGTCTGTCTCTTCTCTCTTTAAAAGCCACACCCCCATCCAGCAGAACTCAGAGGATCCAGGAGTCACCTTCCTACAGTGCTTGGAAGAGTCACACAGTAGTAGAAATGAACTCTGAGGCTCAAAAATGCCTCATTTCTGCTCCAGCCTTTGAGGCAACTACCCAGACTTCAAGCATTTGTCTTTCAAACCAACCAAACAGTAAGGTATTAGAGAGTTGAGGCCGTGATGTCTTTTTAAGGTTTTTTAAATAGACGCCAAGAGTAACAGAGATAAACTGATATTTTGAATTAACTGAATATTTTTACAGAATCTCCTAGATTATCTTCTTAATATCCCGATGAACCTTCTTTCCCCCTCCCTGTTCTGGATGTGTTTGCGTCTATCGAAAAAGAGAACAATCATGAACAGTTCCATCAAAAGGGACAGATTGCTCTTGATGTGTGGCTAATAGTTTGGAATAAAGTAAAGTAGTGAGAGAAGAGGTTTTGTGGTTAGGAATATAAAGAAATCATGCTATGTCCAGAGAAATGTTTGCCTTATGGCTTAAAAGGACGAAAAGCCTAGTTGGAGAGAAAAGCAAAGGTAACCATCTTTGTTTTGTTTTTGTTTTGCTGCATACATTGAACATATATGGTTTTGATGATTGGAAATTATGAAACTGTCCTTCCTTACTAATACTTTCTAATACTTACCCAGACGGGTTAGTCTGGGCTGAACGCACAAAAGCATAATCTTACCCTGATCTATGAAGTCTTGCCTTCTACTATTAAAAACTGAGCAATATCACATTGGTGATAAAATTTTAAAAAATGGTTGTTTAAAATTTTCTCACCTTGTGCCCAGGTTACCACTGCATTGTTGTTCCATTGTTAATCGATTTGCTCAAGCAGGCATCAGTAATGTCTCCATTGTGAGACTTATAAAGACCAGATGAAATAACTTCAACTTGCTTTTTGGGGAGTATGGGAGACATTCTTTATTTTTTTAGAACTAAAATACCATGCAAATACAAAAAAAAGTTAGCTTGAACAGTTCCCCAATTTCAATGTCATCTTTAGTTGATAATACATATGAATAAAAAATTTTGTATGTCTTGACTTAGAAAAAGACTTGATCCCTCATTAGAATCTTGTTATACAGTCAAAAACAATGTAACATTAATATGTAAATATAAAAATAATAAAATAAAATTTATTTTGTATCTTAAGCTTACTGTGGTTTCAATTGCATAACAAATTAAAACAGTTAAAATTATTTATGAAGGGTAGAATATTTACAAGACATAAAACCAATGTGTTAATTTATATGATCGAATATTTACAACACATACACCAATGTGTTAATTTATATGATCTCACAACACTTGAGGCAGGAACTTTCACTGGCTTCTCACTGGAGAAAATGAGACTCAGAAAGGTGAGTTTCACTTACTCAGAGTCATACAGCTTGTAAGTCAGGATTAAATCATGTATTTCAGCTTGAGAGTTCATTATTTTATCAACCATGTGAGTCTATTTTTCCTCATTTAAAGAAAGGAATCCTAAAACTGTCTATTCACAATCGTATACTATACCTTCATTTCAATGAAACAATGCTTGTTAATTATATATAACCAAATGACTCTGCTGAAACCAAGTTGATATTACAGATAAAAATTAGTAATGGGTTATTATATTCTGGTTACATTCCAAAGGGGTTTTATTTATAAAGTCCCAAAGAACTATGTTAAGATGTAATTGTCCTGAGAGAGTAGAAGCCAGAGCATTTTCAAACTCTTAAGTGCCTTTCTCAGAGGCAATTAAAAGGCATTCATATAGAGCAACAGAATACTTCTATTTATTGAGTATATGATGTCAAGAAATTGCTTAAGCTTTCTAAACTTATGCTCTTCTTGGCACACACATGTACAAATATTTTACTCTACTGTCTAAGACAATTGTGAGTGAAATAATATTTCTGGAAAAGGCAGGTAAGCTGCTGGTCAAGATGAACTATGTCTTTCGGATTTTCCCACTCATAATACTACCAGAAAATTTGAATTGAAGAATTTTGCTTAACTATGGTACATATAACAATGGAATATTACCTGCCCATAAGGAAAGATAAAGGCATGTGATTTGTGGTACATGGGTGGATCTGGAAAGTATCATGTCTAGTGTAATGAGTTAGAAGGACAGGGATAGACATAGAATGATCTTCATAGTCATATGAAAGATATAAAAAATATAGAAGGGGATAACTAAGGCCCAAAGATGGAATTGAAATGGAAGTGAGAGCAAGAGAGTAGGGCCTCAGTAGGAACTTGTCACCCTGTAATTCATTCTGTGAATCAATAAGAAAACACATTCTTAATAAAAATAAGAACTGTACTTGAAAGCATCAAAATGATTCAAAAAAAAAAGTAGTGGTTATAAAATCATGATAGAGACTAGGAAACCCAGAAGATATATACTGAACATTCTGGGTTCTTTTCATCTAATGCTTCTGTAACTTCTGGAAGGGGCTGCTGAAGTGCAGAGAAGAGGAGCTGAATTCTGGAAAGAGCCAGGAGTCTTGAAAGATAGAAACTGGAGTTCTGTTATCTCTCTAGTCACCTAAGACAAGAGTGTTAAAAACCCTAAAGTTTTCACAAAGAAGCAATGATGAGACTGGACTGGTCTTCACAAGAGGTGAAGCTCTATATGTGTGGTAGAGATAAAACAAGAACTGTTTCCACACATGGGGTTCTAATTGGGAAAGAGCACACAGGATATCTGATATATATGTGGGCAGAGAAGAGATGTAAACACTAATTCTTGACCTGTGCAGTGATTGAAAGAGTTAATTACTCAAACACAACTATTGATTAGCACATTTATTATCTTTTCTCTGCTGTTTATATATTTGACTGAAAGCATTTTAGGCATTTAGTTGTTAAGACTGAAGTGAGGCCTTTGCAACTCTCTTTGCTTCATTACAAATTTTATTTTTTTAAAGATATTTCCAGCTGAAAAATATTGGATGGAGAGGAACATATACCAAGAAGTGAACCCAGGCCCTCACATATGCAAAGCACTAATTCTACCAGTGAACTGCATCCCTGACCCTTTTTTCTAGTTCTGTAATAGATCCTTTAGCAATGTGGAATTAAACTTCATTTACCACTTTTATGTGGATTTGTCATAGATGTGCATTTTTAATTTTTCTCTTACAACTTTTAAATCACATTTTTGTAGCTTTATTATCAGATCCTGGTCAAATATATGCCATATAAAGCACTGTAGCACTGTAGCACTGTTGTCCTATTGTTCATAGATTTGCTCCAGTGAGCACCAGTAACATCTCCATTGTGAGACTTGTTGTTACTGTTTGTGACATATTGAATATGCCACAGATACCTTGCCAGGCTCTGCCGTGCAGGGGGGATACTCTCTGCAGCTTGCTGGGCTCTCCAAGAGGGGCAGAGGAATTTAATCAGGTCGGCCGCGTGCAAGGCAAACGCCCTATCTATCCTCTGTGCTATCACTCCAGTACATGCCATATAAAATATATACTAATCAGCTGTTTACATTAACCTTATCAAGCCAGCCAAAGAAGTGAAGAGTTAAATTCAATATTAGAAAGCAAAAAATATTGTCTGTTTAGGGAGGACTGAAAATATTGCTAACGTCCTTCTTCATCTTGTCCTATAAACCTTAATTTGAATTCTTTATTGGAAGTTACAGGGGAAGTATGGGATCAGCCCCTAAATGAATTGATTGATCACCCATGGTGTCCATCAGCCTGTAATCAACCCTCTGGAAAATGTGCCTCTCTGTTCTCTATCTTTACAAAACAGCAATATTTGCAGTTATTATTTCTTTCCTTCAAGTGTGTCATCTATGAGTATTGTAGTAGTGCCACAAAATTCTGGGGAAGAAGCAAAAATCTCAGTCCAGTTTTTCACACTGCTGGATTTTCCGGCTCTGTCCTCATCATTTCATTTATTTACTATGCTTCCGCTTTTATATGATCATGTGTTGGGGATGGAGATAGTAGAGCAGATAGGGCTCTTGTCTGCTATGCGGCCACCCAAGATCCAGAACCCAACGTTTCCAGGAGTGATCCTTGAGCATAGAATCACGAGTGAGCCCCGAGCACAGCTAAGGGGAGCCCCCGAACAAAACAAAAAAATATTATTCTGGAGTTTGTGTTAGTGCACAAACCCTGCAGAAACCAATATTTCCTTCTGCTTCTCTCTGATTTGACTTTATTTTTTCCAGATATGCATTTGACTCTTCAGGGTCAGTGGAATGAGACCCATTATTGTTATTGTATATGGAATATGAATAAGCCACTGGGAGCTTGCCAGGCTCAGCCCTGTGCGGGCAGTAAACTTTCAGTAGCTTGCCAGGTTCTCCAAGAGGGAGAACTAGGCTATCAGAGTGCTGGGGTCAGTTTCTGGCTGTGACTGCCTAGCCACTAGAAAATGGGGAATCTGGGTGGAAGAGGCCCCATCCCGATCTAACAGCCTTGGAGATCTTGGTCCCGGGTCCCGCACACCTGGGTTCCTCTGCCCATTCTTTCATGCGTGAGGCTTGTCTGAGCATTTATACATTTATACATGTCATAAATATTCATATACATATAATATGGTTGTCCAAGGAATTTCAGTTCAAATCGATGTCAATGGGTTGACAGTGATGACAGTGATACAGTGATGTACTTGACAGTGGCTGAGCTTCTATATTGCAAAGCAACAGGTTGATAAAGTCAGTGAAGATTTTAAATGACAGAAAATCATGCCTCGTGTTGCATTTCGGATCAAATGAAAACACTTGGTATTTAGGAATCGAAGAGAGGTGGGTTATAATTACAAGCGAGAGTTTTGAGTATTAGAAAATGTTAATTTCTTTTTTAAACTCTAGTCCCTCACTTTCCTCTTTTTAAAGCATTTACTTTAGGAAATTGTGGCTTTAAATTCTTTCTCCGCACCTCTTAAATGTGAATTTATTAAAGAAACTTTGTTGCTAGTTATAAAACTCAGTTATGTTTTTCTCAAGGACTAGGGACTATTTTAATCTCAAGGAAGTTAGTGCCACAATCTATCAGTTTCTGTGGGATGGTAGAAAGTTATAAGACTACCTCTGCCTTGTCAGGGAGGTATGAGGAAAATTATAAAGCTTACTTTTCCCTTGGGTAAGGCCAATTAGCAAACACAGGTATTTAAAGATCAGCATGGAACTGAGTATTCCTAGGAATTCTGATTTGGTGTGTTCTTTCTCCTTCTTTACTGGCAATAGTTCTAGAAAAAAAATTAACTTCTGTTTATTGTTTTGTCCAGTTTATGCTTTTCCTTAGAAATGGCTGTGCATGGTCATACTCAGAGCTAACTCCTGGTTCTGGGCTCAGGTTTTATTGCTGATGTGGTACCTGGAGTTGAATCTGGGTCAGCTAGATTCAGCGCAAGGATCTTACCTGCTGCACTATCCCTTTTGTCTTGTATTTTGGTTTTAACCAAAGTGATAAGAAATGTTTTCAGAATAGAATATAAGGAAACCTTTGCCAAAATTAAGCAACAAATACATACAACTAAGTAAAGAAAAGATTTACACATAATCCAGTCTGGAGTTAATATCCAATACATAAGAAAGAAATTTTGGAATAGCAAAAAACATAACATCTACAATGGCACTGAGTCATTTCCCAGATCTTTATATGCTGTCACCATTGACTCGCTGACTCACCCAAAGCAACACCAGCAATGCAGCCCCATGATTGGCCACTATCCCGAGCAAGTGATTTTTCCCTCCTCTTTGTACTCTTTGTATCCATTTTTACTGTACCTTGTTAAAATCTACATGCTTTTTAAGTTTTTTTTTTTCGGTTCATAATGGTATTACAGTACCATGTCATTGAGACAACATACTTTTTAGTACACAATAACCATTGTGTTAAAGTTGTATATATTTACTAAAGCAAACAAGTTGAAAAAGATTTGTAACTTGTGAGTGAAGGATATACTTTATATAATCAAAGAGCTATGCTATATACCAGATAATCTGGGTTTGTAGTATGCTGTTCCATCTACTTTGCGACTTTTTAGAGAGCACATTCTAAAACTTCTGTGTAACTGAGGGCATTAAAATAACCAAAAGACCTAATGACACATTTTTCAGAATGTATTCCTAATAATAAAAGACACATGGATACGATACAGAGCACACTAATTCCCCTTATGCAGTTTTTTTTTTTGTTTTCCATGGTTTCAGATATCATTGTGAACTATTGTTTGAAAATATTCTGAGTACATTCACTAAACTTTTGCTACGTTATGTCATGATTATAGTTGTTCTATAATTATAGTTGTTCTATTTTACTATTAGTTACTCATTTTTCCTGCACTCAATTTTAAATTAAACTTTGTCACAGATATGTTTACATAGGGAAAAAATAACACATATCGAGTTTATTAGTGTCTATAGATATCACCTGGATGTCTTGGAATATATTACTGACAGAGGAAGGTAACTACTCTATTCTGGTAAGTTATTCAAATGAAACCCAATATTTTAAATAGATATTAGTAGAAAACCATTTTTATGCAGTTTACACAGTGTTTGACACCTTAAGCAGAATCTGGCTGTATTGCGTTGTAGTTTTTTTTTTTAATCCATTTCTTTCACTTGGATCCTATGAAAATGCTAGTCTTCATCCAAAAGAAGAGTTTCATTCTCTCACTAAGCACAGGTATCATTAACCACCTTTGATACGTCCACTTGCCCAATTGCTGTCAGCGAACATTCTGTCACAATTATCTTCCAACTCACTTTTCTCCTTGGAAAGCTAAATATTAATAATTAGTGAGTTACACCTTCCCCATCTGTCACGTTAGATTTATTACTTTCATAACAGGAATCTATCAACAGACTGAAGAAATCACAATTTGTCTGATTTTTCTTTTTCTTTTTCTTTTTTTTTTCCCAGAAAATGTGACTCTCAATCCAATCCTTTCCTAAGCTGTCTGGGCTGTATCTAATAACTGTGGGGGTGTTGTTGCTTTTTTAAAAACAGGAGATAGAAATCAATTCCTGTTTGTTCAATAACAGGGAAAAGGAGAGGAGAACACGTTTGCAAACAGCAGGTGAGGCTTTCAATTTTAAAAGCAATCAGAGTATCAGTTGTCTGCCTCCAAGGGCAGAGCTCATAGTGAGCTATATGCCAATAGAGGGGAGGAGTTCCAAATGCAACTCTTTATTTTGAGATTTACAAAGACAATCCTAACACTGCTTGCTTATGTGCTAAGACTCTGTTATGATTATCAGCAATCTACTTACACTTGTTGCTTTCTTCTTCATGTTTTTGTCTAATTTTCTTTAATATAAAATTGTATAGCTTAAAAAAATTGGGGATGTGGGCGGGCCACCAAAAATTTTTTAATTAATTTTTTTTTTAATTAGTGAGTCACCGTGAGGGTACAGTTACAAATTTACCCATTTTTGTGCTTGTGTTTCCCTCATACAATGTTCGAGAACCCATCCCTCCACCAGTGTCCATTCTCCACCACCAATGAACCCAGTATCCCTCCCACCCTCCAATCCCGTCCCCCCACCCTGTCTCTGTTGCAGGGTATTCCATTTTGTTCTCTCTCTCCTTTTGGGTGTTTAGTAAGTCTCACTTAACACTTCAAATTTTATTAAGCATTGAAAAGTCCCTACATTTGCCAGCAATTGTCTCAGGCATTGAGGACACACAGATGTTTGGCTTGGGATGGATGTATGTCAATGATGTAATTTTAGAAGTTAAATATAAAGGTACATTATGATACAGAAAAAAAAAAACACTACATAATGTCAGGAAATTTACATGATCCCAGCACAGTACACATGCAACTTTTTTATTATTATTCAAAATAAAACAACAGATTCTAAATGGAATTTATTGGGGCTGGAGTGATCCTATAGCTGGTAGAGCTTGCCTTGCATAAAGGTGAGCTGGGTTCAATCCCCGGCAATTCATACGGGCCCTGAGGAATGCCAGTAGCGATCCTTGAGTACAGAGCCAGGAGTGAACCCAGAATACCACAGGTTGTGGCTGCAAAACAAAACAAAATTTCCAAGTGGTGACTCTTATAATAAGTTCTATAATCAAATTGATAATTACCTAAGTTACTATGTCAGCTCTTCCGGAAATGTAACATTAAATCAGTAAACTAGAAATCACCTGATCAACATTTGTGGGTTATTTACCTGATGGACCTCTACCATCTTAAATGAAAATGATTTTTCCAATAAGCAAACTGCTTACCAAACTGCCATTTTTTTCCTTTGCCTAGTGTAATATCCTTGTTCTTTGTTGCCTTCTGCTTATAAAAACCTTTCATTTTTTCCAGTTTCCTTTTATCTGCTGGATCGGATGCTGCTTGATTCAAATCGATTTTTTTCTCAAATAAGGTCTTAAAAATTTTAATATGCCTCAGTTTATCCTGTAACATTCTTAAATTAGGGTACATGAAAACAGAACTGGGCTAAACAGTATTTAGTACGATATTGATTTTTCATTGGAGACACATGAATCACATGAGCAGTATAGGGGACTTGAATTAACTTAGTAAAGAAAAAAAAAGAAAGGATTGCTGTGTTTTTGCAAGCCCTTAGTACCTTTAAGAAAAATATCTGGTTCTACCCAGAATAATGGTGTAAATTGGACATTGATTTCCTTCTTGAAGGAAAGTAAGGACATTATTTACAACAGCATTTGCCAAAGGTTTCCTCTGCTTTCTTCTGCTGAAGAGAAGCAACCTCATTATCTGAACCCAGGAATTTTGACACTGATTCCTATTACTTCTGAGTATTAAATACCATTCGAAAACAACACATCTACACATTCATATCTAATTTTTATTTGCCAGTGACATTTATTCTTAAAACTACTTTATTTCTTAGTTGCACTTACAGCTTTATAGAGAGAAAGAAAACTATCAGATATGAAAAAGACAGCACATGCTCTGTCTTAGAGATTTGTACAGCCCACATCTCGACCTGAGACTTAAACTTTAGATTCTCTTCCCTCTGGACTAGCTGATCTTCTCTTTAAAACCCCCCTCCTCTACTCCTCCTTCCTCCATATTTCTCTAAATAAAACAATTTTACTTCAAAAATATGAAAATGATATGAACCTTACATTTGACATATAAGCATGCCAAAATATACCAGCCCATCTCCCTACATCTTCCTAGAAATTATGATAGAAAATTGAATACAAATAGCACAGAATGGAAAAGAAAAGATTTCGTATCATTGACATGAAATTGACCTATTGTATCTGCAGGGTTTCCTTAGAAGTAAAGAAGAGAAAACAGAAGACAAGAGAGATGAATTTACCAAATATGTGATTCATAAATATTCAGAGAGAGTTCAGAAAAACTAACAAGATATGGGACTCATCATTGGTGGATAGGGGAGAGGGAAAAGTAGGGCATCACCACCACGAGAAGAAAAAAGTGTAATAGTAAGGAGGATTACTAGCCACCTGTAAATGAGAGATACCTAATTTATCTGACAGAATATGACTTTCAGAAGATAAATGCAGTCAACTTCTACCGACTAAGTGTACAGCTTCTACCAACTAAGTGTAGGTCTTCTCCTCGTCTTAGGCCTCACCTGATAACTATTCATGTCTTCCACTGAATGAATCCAACATGGAATAGAGCAAAAGAAGCTCATTGATGCTCTCCAGACAGATTTGTCCTTCAGGACCATCTCAGGGAGGAGAGATTGGGTATGGAGGGGGCAGACAAAAAAAATCCAGAATAATCTATTCTTTTTTCCTTACCATCTTCATATCTTTGACTCATATCAAACTACTCAAAGTCTCATCAATTACTGTATCATCATAGAACTGTATCGATTCTTTTATTATTACATCATACTCTAACACCCCTCCCTGCTTTCATCATTATTATCATTTAATAAATAGGGGGAAATGAGGAAACAAAAATAATAACCAAAATATGACCATTATACCTCCCATTTTCATAGCTGTCTATGTTTATTTCTAGGGCCAAACTTGTTGTTCAAGACTGGTACTACAAGCATTCATTTCATGGCATCCCATAACTGCTGAAGTAGGGTTCTTTACTTCATGGGTTCTCTATAAAATTTTGAATACTGCTTTTATAGTCTATTTTGGGATTTTCTAGGATAAATAGCTTGGACAACTTATAAAATTTTTATCTTTAATTCATAATTCTGGATTGCCACCAAGTTCAAAATCAATGTGTCGGCAGATTCTGTCTGGATCTGGCAGATGTATTTCCTCCTTGCTTATTTTTTTTAATTCCTTTCTTCCTTTTTTATTAAATTAAAAAATATTCTTTGCTCACACTTCTGTATTGATGGAATTCTTCTTAAAAAGAGAGCTGGTGAAATGACCAGTTTTAAAAAATGTGTTTATGAAATAATCAGAATATGCAAACTGTTTCAATAAAATATGTTAAAAGGGAAGTGATTCAGAGATAGGACGATATTACAAGGGCTACATCGGGTAATTTGCATACAACTGACCTTGGTTTGTTCCCCAGAACCACAGGATTCCCTGAGCATTATCCACTGGAGCCCTTGAATCCCCAAAGCACTGTCACCAAGTATAGATTGGAGGCTCCTAAGCACCACTGGGGATGCCCCAATGATCCTGGGCACTAGGGAGCCTGACAGTACCACATTCTTGAATTAGCCTTAAACTGCTGGCCCTGTTAGCTGAATATCTCTTGGAGGGGCCTCAGGACTTCATCAGTAGCACTTGGGAAGTTCCTCCATTCTCTCTCTCCACGGAAGAGGAGAATGATTATAGTGATTTATATTACAACTTAACTTTTTTTTCCAGTACAGATTCTATAACTATGAATTTTTTAATAACAGCATCAGAGAGATAATGGAATTTGTTTGTAATTTGTAGTCCATATTTTTTTTCTTCAAAGGCAGCAGTGTCCTTGGTGGTTTCCCAAAAAGGATACCACTATTGCCTTTGAGATGATATCAGGTACTCTTTCAAGTCAGAAAAATGCACCTTGTGTGCTGAATTAATAAATTATTTCTAGTAATCTAATGGCTTTACAGTGTTATTGTATCTTCTCATACTATCAAATTACTCTTTATTAGGAACTTAAGAAAGTAGAAGAAATTGATTTAGCTTATGTACAAACATTATGCTTGATCTAGCAAATTGCTCTTTAAGGCAAATTATACATAAACTTATTGTGTTACTCCAAACCTGGTTTCTCTATTTTAGTCATATATTTTTAAAGTTATAATTTTATATTACTAACTTTCAAAAAATTCTAAATTCTTACTAAAATTATATTTCCCTATGGAATACTGAGTATTTTTTTTTTCTTTGAGGCCTCACCAAGTGGTGCTCAGAGCTTACTCCTGGTTCTGAGCTCACAGATCACTCCTGCCCAGGTTCAGGTACAATACATAGTGTCAGCCAGGGCTTAAGCCAAGGTAAGCTGCATACAAGGCAAGTATTCTACTAACTGTACCATTACTTGGCCTTGGAGTGCTGATTTTATAAAGGATTCACAATATAGCACTATAGCACTGTCGTCCCCTTCATTGATTTGCTCGAGAGGGCGCCAGTAATGTCTCCATTGTGAGATTTGTTGTTACTGTTTTTGGCATATCGAATATGTCACGAGTAGCTTGCCAGGCTCTGCTGTGTGTGCGGAATACTCTTGGTAGCTTGCTGGGCTCTCTGAGAGGGACGAAGGACTCAAACCTGGGTCAGCCGCATGCAAGGCAAATGCCCTACCCCCTGTGCTATCACTCTAGCCAGCTATGCTATTGAAAACTAATATATACGTATGAAAAAGAAAGTAGCCAGTATGAGGCATATAAATAGTATAGTGGGTATGCATGTAATATCAAGAGAAGTAGTAATATATACTAAAACAGTATAGAATATTATACTGTGGTACATATATACTACTCAACTAGTAAGAGTCATACTACTATTATACTACTACTATTATATAGTAAGTATCATACTACTATTGAATTTTGTTTGCTCCTAATATGTGTATCGAAGTAATAACTCTTAGTACCTCAAGTGTGTGTTCTTTTAAAAATAAGGTGGTTGGAAATGTAATTATATGAGATCACAACCAACTACAATAGACACTTAATCCGGTATAAATAATGCCCTAATATAACATTCATATTTTAAGTTAAACACAAATAACTCCACTAATATATAAGTTATAATATCATAGTCAGGGAGTAAGACATAGAACACATCCTGTCCTACTACCTGTGAAGTATACTATTTTGATGACAACTTGCTCTCAAATTGCTAGATTCCAGACTTATAAGACAATACATTTATATCAAGCCAGTGTTTTACACTGCTAGTCCATAATCCAGGACTGTCACTGTCACTGACAACAACTGTTGTCCAGTTGTTCATCAATTTGCTCAAGCTGGCACCAGTAAAGTCTTCGTTGTGAGACTTGTTGTTACAGTTTTTGACATATTGAGTATACCACGGGTAGCTTGCCAGGCTCTGCCGCGCAGGCAGGATGCTCTTGGTAGCTTGCCAAGCTCTCTGAGAGGGACAGAGGAATCGAACCTGGGTTGGCCATGTGCAAGGCAAACACCCTACTGTCTGTGCTATGGCTCTAGTCTAACCCAGGACTACCAGGTGTAAAAAAATAAAAACTAAGAGGTGTAAAAAATTTACATCTGTATACTAGTAGGTGTGAAAAATCTGAAAACCACCAGGTGTTAAAGTGCTGGTCTTACATGAAGCTGACCCTGGTTTGGTTCGCAGCACCATGTATGATCCACCAGAACCCCCTCAGAAATTATCTCTGAGCAAAGAGCCAGGAATAAACCCAGAGCATAACCAGATGTAGACTCAACCTGTTACCAAATTCTAAAACTATTAATAATATTATAGCCATATTACCTAAACTAGAATCTATTTTTAAAATTTTTAATTAATTCATTGAGTTCATCAATTTTATTGATCATACTTTATTGTGGCAAATAATAGAATTATAAAGACAATACAAATATTTAGAAAATAATACAAATACTTAGAGATTGACAATGTAGCACTGATATTTTGTGAATTTTCAATTGCATTACTATTACTCATTAAAAAAATTGAAAGGATAAAAAGGAGAAGAATGTGGAGAAAATATTAAAAAGTAAGCAAATCAGAAATGTCCATAGGAGCTTCATAGAAAGGGTTTATAGATACTTTGTCCACAATGTACCCCTGAAGACTGTTTTCTATGGTAAAATAGTGTCATGAAACAGTCTACAGGTAGAGAGTACTGTTGGCTAAAATGTTACATTAAACTACAGATCTGTAGTCACTCCAAATCAGATCCCAGACACTGCCTTAATCTATACAACTCTTCCGGATATGACATTTACATATTCAAATTCTACAGTATTAAGAGCAATTTTACTTCTGCCAATGTGATCAGTGTGCATATGAAAGGATGCCATGCTTTTTTTCTGCTTTTGGGCCACTGAGAACTCCAGTTCCATATATTTACCAACAAAAATGATCATCAGTTCCAGATCACATAAACCCACAAAGATTTCTAGTATCCCTCTATAAATTATAACAACAAAACCAATATGAAATGATAATCCCACTGCTTTGCCAACATGAAAATGTACAAATACTTCTAGGTATTTACAGTGACAAATATGTATCAGACAAAACACAAAAATATAAAAAGCATATATATATATACATATATATGAGAGCAAACAGCGCTTTGCAATAAGAAATATTAGTTCTTTGACTCATGACCTAACATATTTCTTTGTATATCTGAAAGTATTTGATTTAATTTTGCAAAAGAATAGTCTCTCAACTTTTATAGGTAATACAAATTTTATTCACTGATTAATGTGAGTTATCAGACATTCATAGTTAATTGATATTGGCATTATGGTTTTTACTCTACACTGTAGAACATTTTAAGAAGGAACTGCCATTGTATAAGAAGTGCTTTATGAAAGTATAAGAAGGACATTACAAGAAGGATTTTCTACTATTTATGGCAGGTAAGTGCTAATAAACCCATGGTGATAATGGACAAGAGAAGGCCTAGAGAAGGATGGTGAAGAGTGAGCAAAGTTATATGAACCAACAAAACCAATGCATTTCAGACCTGAAGATGCAAGAGAGTGGCTGTTATTCCCAGAAAAATGTGAGGCCTGTGCATAAAGGCAAAGTGCCTACTGAACAGGATTTCTAGGTTGAAGTGGAGACTGTACTTGCTGTTTAAACAATAGGTGCTACCTGGTGGAGATCCGATGAGTAAATACCTTAATTTGTTATCCTTTTTCCCTTCTTCTTTGTTGTTTTTCCTAAACTGCAAGGAATCTGGGAAAGGAATCCCAAACAATTCAGTTTTAAAAGGCATAGAGAAAACAAAAAATAATGAAGTTGGACTATGGCCATAGAATGAGACCACAAAGGCCCTTCACTGGAGTGCTACTGAGAGCACTTCACATCACTTAAGCACCATGATTTCCCCCATTCCCACCAATGCTAGGAATTTCCTGCAACTTTCTTTATCAGTAGAAACACCTTACACTCATATTTCTCTTTCTCTTTTAGACTATTTGTATATAATTAATTTCATTTTTTTTTGGTTTATAGGTAGTGTGTCCTTTGTCTAACTTGATATATTGATTTTATGGTATCAAATAGAAACAAGCTTATCTTTGGCTTTGATTTTAATTACTTAACTTTCAATTTTCCCATGACTTAACTACTTGTTTTGATAAAAAATAGATATACTCTTTACCCAGATACTCTATTCTACCCGGGGCCTCTCTTGAGGACCCATTTTTAAGGCGGGATCTTATCTGCTCCAATATGAGTGTCCATGTTCCACAGTTATTCATGATTGGGTTTCAGGCATACATTGTTTCAACACCAATTCATTCATCAGTGCCCACATCCCATCAGTGCCCACCAATCTCCCCCCACCCTCTCACACGCCAGTCTGCCTCTACAAAAGACATTTTTTAAAAAGTTTTTGCATTGTGCATTGTGTATAAATAACATTACTGTACTGTTATTTATAGTGTTTCATTCAAAACACTTCCATCACTACCTTCTCCTTCCGTTTGGTCTTTCCTCTGCTATATTCATTGCCCCCTCCCCGAAACTATCTGTCCTGTATCTCAGCCCTCTCAGAGGGTGTATTTCCTACTATCAGTTCTCATTTTCTCTGTTTCTATTCTCTTTGAGCATTCATTAGTCCTCCATTATGTTTCTTTATACTCCTCACATGAGAGAGATCATTCTGTGTCAGTCTCTCCTTCTGATTAATTTCACTCAGCATGATATTTTCCAGGTCCCCCATGTAGCAGCAAACCTCATTACTTTATCTTTTCTTCTGGCCTAGTAGTATTCTATTGTGCATATGTACCATAGTTTCTTTGTTCGATCATCTATTCTTGGACACTTAGGTTGTTTCCAGATTTGGGCTATTATGCATAATGCTGCAGGGTGCATAGGGACGAAAACTTCTTTTTTTCCATTTTTGGGAGGGTCACTGGGGTATATTGTGAGAAGCGGGGTTTCTGAATCTAATGAAAGTTCAATTTCTAGATTTTTTTAGGAATGCCCATTTTATTTTCAAGACAGGCTGAACCACCAGTGACTGAGACTACATTTCCCCCCACATCCATGCAAGCACCGGCTGTTTTTGTTGTTTTTGATATATGCCCATCTCTGTGGTGTGAGAGGATTCCTCACTGTTGTTTTTATTTACATCTCCCTGATGATTAGTGAATTTCTTCATGTGCCTTTGGTCATTTGTTTTTTATTTTAATTTTAGGAAATTTCTGTTCATCTCCTCTCTCCATTTTTTGATGGGATTGGATGTCATTTTCTTGTTCTACCAATGCCTTGTATGTAGTGGATTTTAATCCCTTATCAGATGGGTGTTGGGTAAATAGTTTCTCTCATTCCATGGGTTGTCATTGTATTCTGCTTATTATTTTCTTTAAGACACAGAAGCTTCTTAATTCAATGCGGTACCGTTCATTTGTCTTTCAAATGACACATAGTCAGTGGCATTTCATCCTTGAAGATGGCTTTAGCTTCCATGTCATGGAGTATTCTGCCTATATGTATGTACCTTATGGTTTTAGGACTGATATCAAGGTCTTTAATCCATTTTGATTTGACTTTTGTGCATGGCATTCTAAAGAAGTCTCAATTCAGCTTTTTTCATGTAGCTGAACAGTTTTCCCAGCACTGCTTATTGAAGAGACTCTAAAACGTTAATGTTTTTTGCTCCTTTATCAGCGATTAACTGATCATATACCTGTTTCAGGATATTCAACTCTATTCCACTTATCTGAGGGTCTGTCTTTATTACTACTACTTTGTAATACAGTTTGAAGTTGGGGAAAGTGATACCTCCCATCTTTTATTTCCTAAGGATTTTTGTAGCTATTTGAGATATACACGGGTACGTGTATTATTCCACATGGATTTCATATTTGATCTATTTAGTTGAAAAAAAACAACGTTGTGGGAATCCTTATTGGGATAACATTGAATATGTACAGTGCTTTGGGGATTATTGCCATTTTGGTGATATTAATCCTCCCAAACCATGAGCAAGGGATGTATTTCCTTTTGCTTATGTTCTTTTCATTTCTTGAGGAAGTGTTTTATAATTTTCTTTGTATAGAGCCATTTCCTTTTTAGTTAACTTGATTCCAAGTTCTTGATTTTCTGAGGTTCCGTTGTGAATGGGATTTTTTAAAATACATATCTCTCTTCTATTTTATTATTTTCATAGAGGATAACCATAGACTTTGCATTTTAATTTTGTAACCTACCACCTTACTGTATAAATATTTTGTTTCTAGCAGTTTTTGGCATAGAGTCTTTAGAATTTTCTAATACAGCATCATATCATCCATAAGAAGTAAGAGTTTGACTTCTTCCTTTTCTATCTAAATGCCCTTTATATATTTTTTCATGTCTAATTGCTACAGTGAATACTTCCAATACTACATTGAATAGAAGTGACAAGAGCAGGTAAACTTGTCATGCATCTGATCTTAGAAAAAAGATTTTCAGTTTTCCACACGGAGTATAATGTTTGCTGCGGGTTTGTAGTAAATGCTTTTGACTATGTTCACTAAAGTTTCTTCAATTCCCATTTTGCTGTTTTTGTTGTGAATGGAAATGTTTTCTCTAAACCTATTGAAATGATCATGTGGTTTTTAATTTTTTCTTTTATGTTGATTGACTTTCATGTGTTAAATCATTCTTTTATCCCCAGGATAAATTCTACATAGTGTATAATCTTTTTCATGAATGTTGGATTCTATTTGCTAATATTTTGTTGACAATCTTTGCATTTTCGTTCATCAGGGATATTGGCCTACAATTCTCTTTTTTTTTGTGATGTCTCTATCTGCTCTTGGTATCACCATGATGTTTGCTTCAAAGAAGCTGTTTGGGAGTTTTTGTCTCTTCAATTTCCTGGAAGAACCTGTATAGGATTGGCAGCATATCCTCTTCAAATATTTGAAAGAATTCTGTGTTGAATCCATCTGGACCTGGGCTTTTATATTTTGGTGAAGAATTTTGATGACCATTTCAATTGCCTTGATAGTGGTAGGGATATTCAGGAATCATCTTGGCTCAGGCCTAGGATGTTATAGGTGTCCAAGAATTTACCCATTTCCTCAACATTCTCCCATGTCATGACATAGAGTTTCTCAAAGTAATATCTAATGATCTTATGGATTTCTGTGGTATCTGATGTGGCCTCCCTCCTTTCATTTATGATCAGAGTTTTCTCTTTATCTCTCTTTTTTTGTGAGTACTGTTGTTTTGTCTGCTTTTTCAAAGAACCAGCTATTGCTTTATTAATCTTTTGGATTATTTTTTATTTATGTCCTTGTTTTAATTATTTTAGTATCAATATTTCTGTAAATTGGCCTGTTATTTTGATATACAATAAATATACTCAATATACTCAAACTAACAAAAAATTTTTTTGAGAAGGAGGCAATGCATTAGTCTGCCTTGGCCACTATAAGCATATGTTATAGTCTGGATGATTTAAACAACAGGAATTTAATTTCCCACAATTTTGGAGCATGGATGTCTAAAATCATAGTGCCATCATAGTTAGGTTCTGCTAAGTAATCTCTTTCTGGATTTTTATTCAGCTCAATTAAAAAAGTATTTCTTGGTACATGAACTTAGAGTTATAGTGTCTTAATTTACCTGTGAGTTATTCATTTATAAATATTATGAAATATGCTATGATAATGCTGAGATTCTTCATCCAACAACTACATTGAATCATATGTCTATTCTTACTCGCGCAAAGAGCAGTGACCTAGCTCCTATCAATCACATCTGATGATGAATTTAGAGAATTCCAACCTCATTTACTATCACCACATATAAGTCATTACCACTGTGTTAAGTTAAAAGTTCCAGTCTTTGGGGGCCAGAGATATAGGACAGTGGGACACTTACCATGCAAGAAGCTGATTGAGTTCAATTCCCAGCACTCCATGTACTTTGCCTGACATCTGCCATGAGTGGTCCCCGAATGCAGAGCACAGAGTAGGCCCTAGTATGTCTGGGTGTGCCCCCAGACAAACAAACAAACAAAAGATTTCAAGTTTCCAAAACAGGACTCATATATAAAATTAACAAATTTAGAATGCTGCTAACACAAGAAACATGATTGATAAAGGTTTAAAACATTTGTGTTCTTAGGATAAAAGAGAAGGTGATGCCTCTAATAGCAACACATTCTAGTAGAAATGACTAAAATGAAGTGCATCTTATATTTTAAGTTATAAGCATCAATTTTTTCCTGTTATAATTAATCACAGACTTCCTCTTTATACATGTTTATAAATATACAACTTTGGGAGTTTTTAAAATATTTTCAGGGGGGGTTACTTTAAGCTAGATGATCCATGATATAAGATTTGAGAAATTTATATTGTTTCAAAATTAATAAAATATATTTTATACAATACAGGGAATTTATGACTTAGGTAAGAAAATAATAAATTGAATAGTGACAATAGTGAATAGGAGTGAAGTGCTTAACTTGCAGGGAGAAGGCCCGATTTTCTTCGCTGATACTACAAATATAAATAAATTAAAAGTATATTAAATGGTACTACACTGGACTGGAGTGATATCACAGCGGGTAGGGCATTTGCCTTATGCATAGCCGATCTGGGTTCAATTCCTCGCTCTCTCTCAGAGAGCCCGGCAAACTACCAAGAGTATCTTGCCCGCAAGGCAGAGCCTGGCAAGCTACCCGTGGCATATTCAATATGCCAAAAACAGTAACAACAAGTCTCACAATGGAGATGTTACTGATGCCCACTCGAGCAAATCGATGAACAACGGGATGACTGTGCTACAGTGCTACAGTAAAGGGCAACTATATGCATCACTAGAGAGTGCCATACTCCAAGCTGCATGTTGAGAAGCTTGCCCTGTTTATTAGAGGATCTCTTTTAATGCTTCTTTCAAAACTGGTTCCAAGGCTCTGAACTGCCAAAACTATTGCCTGTCCATGGAGTAAGCTCTGTATTGTGTCTTCAAACCTGAATGACAATAGACCTGGATAGAATACACACGGTTAGGTGTACATTTCACTGGGTTTTTGTACTATATTCATCCATACTCTTCTGACTCGTGGAGTTTCATTTGATAGATTTGCTATACATTTTCTGGGCTTACATTTGTATATAAATTACATTTTAAGAATCTTTCTGCTTTCAGTATTCTGTCTCTATCTTTAGATTTTGTCATTTTGTGTAAAATCTGTCTTGGAGTTTCCTTAGTTGAGTCTATTTTCGCTGGAGGCTTCTTGAATCTTGATATCTGTAATCCTCAACTCTGGGAAATTCTTGATTATTTTACTGTAACTGTTCTTTCTTGGTTATGCCTTTCTGAACTTCAGGAACTTCTGTGATTCTTAAATTATTTCTCTTAAGCACATCCCATTGTTCTCTAGTAGCACTGTTGTCCTGTTGTTCATTGATTTGTCGAGCGGGCACCAGTAACATCTCCATTGTGAGACTTTTTGTTACTGTTTTTGGCATATTGAATATGCCATGAGTAGCTCACCAGGCTCTGCCATGCGGGCAGGATACTCTGGGTAGCTTGCTGGGCTCTCTGAGTGGGACAGAGGAATCGAACCCGAGTTGGCTGCTTGCAAGACAAATGCCCTACCCGCTGTGCTATCATTCCAGCTCATTGTTCTCTGGTATGCTGTTCATTTCTTTTCAAATTAGTTCCACCTTCTGCTGTTTCCTAGTAATTTCTCTTTCTCATGTTGGAGCTCCTTGATTTTTTGCTCAGTTTCTGTTATTTTGCTATTCTGTTATTTCGTTACTTTGGATTCAGAGCTTTTATCCCCCTTTTTTTGTATCACCTGCCAGTTTCTTCATTTTTGATTATAGCAGTGACTCTCCTACTTTTTTGTGCTTTGCTAACTATCTATGCTATCTATGCTCTTGGTTCTTTTTTTTTTCTTTTTGGGTCACACCCAGCGATGCACAGGGGTTACTCCTGACTCTGCACTCAGGAATTACCCCTGGCAGTGCTCAGGGGACCATATGGGATGCTGGGAATCGAACTGGGTTGGCCGCGTGCAAGGCACACCCTACCCGCTGTGCTATTTCTCCAGCCCCTATGCTATTGTTTCTTTCAATTCATTGAACATCCTCATCATAGTGTCACTCAACACATTGTCTGAGGATTTACTGGTATTGTTCATACGTTCAGTGATATTGTTTTCGCTCATTGAGATTGATGTTTTTCCATGCATCAACCCCATTGATTTTCTGGTTCTCTTGGTATAGTGAGATGACAAGAATAATAATTGAGCAGCATGCAATTTATTGAGTAGATCTGTCTACACAAATGTAGGTGCTGTAGTGTGGCAGCTTCTGGGAGTTAGTTGGAAGAAAGAGGTTTTGCCTCTCATCTGGACTACCCCCAGTGATGTGAGCAAGAGGAAGGCCTGGCTGACATTGAAATGGTAGAGCAGCAGACAGAAGCTCAGGGGCTGTGGTGTGAGCCCTATTATCTCAGATCACTTTTAAGAATGATACATGATTATTTTAACTACCACTTTTCAGATCATTCATTCTTATATTCATTCATCTGTTAATTTTTGTAGGTATTGATTTACAACTTACCACATAAAAGAATTAGATATTACTGTCAGGATAAACAATCGCAAGTAGATCATTGTGTTTTAATAGATACCAAAGCATTTCAGAAGATTAAAGGGATTTTTCAACAAATGGGATTGGAATGATTGGACAGCTATAGCTCACCCTTGAACAAGAAACTTAGGATGTCAATATTCTTTGCAGTTGAAAATTGGCGTCTAACTCAGAGCCAGCTGTCTGCATTCTGGTATTCAATCACTGACTTATTCAGCGACTGAATCTAAAACTGTAGACCCAGTAAGTAAGGGGGAAAATATGTATAATATACTGTTACAGTTTATGCCCTTTTTGTTCATGGAAAAATTTCATATGGATAAGAAATGTTTTAATTGACTGTTTCAGAACATACACACACATGCACACATACACACACATACACACACACCCCCATATAATTTGAAGTACATCTTAGTCCTAAATGTAGCAACTAAACTGTAAAATTTTTTAATTTCTCCTTGATATCTGATAAGTCTAATATATTATAATCATATATATAATTATACATAATATATAATATGCATTATTATAATCATACATAATATTATTTACATGATAAAGTAATATTGTATAATTGTGTAATATTATATACATATATTAGTCTGACTAGATGTCAAGTATACCCGTGAAGAAAATAGTTTTATTTAAAGGAAGTGAGAGAGATATGAGAAATAAAGAGAAAGACGTGTCCAAGAGACAGTCTAATACATTGTAAGACATGAGAAACAGTAATCATAGATAAAAATAAAGATAACTTTATCAAAACAAAAAGCTTTTGCTCTTCAATGGACTATTTAGAAACTAAAAAGGAAAGACACAAATGGAAATGAAAATTTACACATATACCTGGCAAAGAATGTCAATATAGAATATATAAAAATTTCTATAAGTCATTATTAAACATGGCATAATTATATAAAATTATTATAATGTCAGTATATAAATAAAATGAAAGATAGCATAAAGAAAATATTATTAAATAGATACTTTGTGTAAGGACATTGGGAACAAAAATTTATACTAAACAATTTGCCATTTTGTTAATCATATTAAGATATATAAATATGAGAAAAATAAACTAAAAACCTGAAAATTGTTCATTGAATAATTGGACATCACTAAATATTGGTAATAATATAGAATAGCTTGAAATCTAATCCGTTGTTAATGACAATGTGAAATATTACTTTCCTTTTTAAAACTATAATTTGTTTCCTTAGACTTGTACCTGGGCTGGAGCGATAGCACAGCGGTATGGCATTCGCCTTTCATGCGGCCGATCCGTGTTCGATTCCTACGTCCCTCTCGGAGAACCCGGCAAGCTACCGAGAGTATTGAGCCCGCACGGCAAAGCCTGGCAAGCTACCCGTGGTGTATTGGATATGCCCAAAACAGTAACAATAAGTCTCACAATGAGAGACGTTACTGGTTCCCACTTGAACAAATCAATAAGCAACAGGATGACAGTGACAGTGACAGACTTTATACCTATTCTGTCATCCCATTGTTCATCGATTTGCTTGACTGGGCACTTGCTTTGCACATGGCTGACCTAGGTATATTCCCCAGTATCCAATATAATATGATCCCCTGAGCACTGTACAGAGTGATCCCTGAGTACAAAGCCAGGAGTAAGCCCTGAGCACTACTGGGTGTGACCCCCAAACAAACAAACACAAATGATACTATCAATGCAGTTATAAATATTTTATTAAAAATCCATATGAGGTTTATGTATAATGTACAAAATATCATACATGTATATACATGCAAAACATGGAAAAAACTGGGATGTTCATAAATAATGAATCAATAAATAGTGTGTAGCACAAAATTATGTAGTATGAATGAAGGACTACCCAGCAGTTAAGCTAACAAAGTAATTTTAAAACATTCAATGCTAATCAAAACATGTGTGATCTGTTATCATTAGTCAAGCAGATCTGAGCAATAGATAGAGTGAATTTTCTAGGTAACTTCCTAGCAAACTTTGTAATTGGGGATCTGGAAATTTTCAATTTGGATGACTTTGGATGACTTTGATCTATTTGCTTTTGTTTTATTTTCATTTATTTTATTTATTTATTTTATTGTATCACTATGGACTGGAACGATAGCATAGCAGGTAAGGAGTTTGCTTTGCATGTGGCTGGCCTGTGTTTGATTCTTCCATCCCTCTCAGAGAGCCAGGCAAGTTATCGAGAGTATTCCACACCCAGGACTGCTATTCATGGTGTATTTGTTATTTCGATATGCCCAAAACAGTAACAACAAGTCTGACAATGGAGACGTTATTAATGCCTGCTTGAGCAAATCGATGAACAAAAGGACAACAGTACTACAGTGCTATTGGTCATTCAGGAGTGGAGGAGCCATTCATGTGGGGCCACTCGGGGTCTCGTCTGGACAGAAAGCTTGGGAACATACCTAGGGCTCCCACAGGTGATACTCCTCCTCTAGCTTATACCATCTCCTAGACCCCATGTTCATTATTCATGTAAAACACATTGAAATTTTCTACTAAAACAATACTTAATGAATATATTTTTTATTATTTGGGCTTATAAAACCCTTTTCATATTGTCTGGTATTTGGTAACAATACAATACACATTACTTTTAATACTACTTGTTGATTTAAATTATAGCTTGTTCAATAATTATTATTTTAATTGAAGCATTGTCTATGTTATCTAATAAAACATGTATGTTATCTAGTAAAACACAACAAATGAGTAAGAGCACACATCAAAAAAATAGGAATTGCCAAGTGACTTGATATTTTTTAAGAAAGAAAACCAACACCTTTCAAAACAATCTCAAAGGATATAATTAAATGCTCTGCAAGTGACATAGTGAAAAATGAAATTATGGCACAGACAGTTTGTGTGGTAAGGAGGGTGGAAATTCTCATGGAAAATGGTCTAAGTTGATCGGGAGGTATAATGCAATAGAAAATCTTTCTTTAAGAAGCAAAATCAGGCATGTACTTTGCAGACAGTTGATCTGGGTAATATCCCTGGCACCACCTCGGGTCCCCTGAGCATCATCAGGACTAACCTTGAAGCCCAGAGCCAAGAATATGCCCTCAGCACAGCTATGGGTGGCCCAAAGACTAACAAAAATAGGCAGAATCAATACTCTGAAAATAAAATATCTTATTTTAAAGGGAGAAAATGGACAGACAAATTTGAAGTAGATCATATGTGACAGTGTTCAAAAACAAATTAAGGGTCTTTAAAGGGAGAAAATATTAGCAGTTGAACCTGTAGCACAACTGTGGGAAATTGGTCCCCTAACTATAACCCCTTTTATAGTTTGCTGTAGGCTGATTTTAGGTTGACCTTGCAACCACTCACTGCTTGAGGGGCTGGAGCCATAGCATAGCGGGTAGGGCATTTGCCTTGCATGCAGCTGACCCGGGTTTGATTCCTCCATCCCTCTCTCGGAGAGCCCAGCAAGCTACCAAGAATATCCTGCCTGCACGGCAGAGCCTGGCAAGCTACCTGTGGCATATTCGATATGCCAAGAACAGTAACAAGTCTCGCAATGGAGATGTTACTGGTGCCCGCTCAAACAAATCCATGAGCAATGGGATGACAGTGATACAGTGATGCAGTGATAACTATAACCCCAATGTCAGGATAGTCCCCTGGGCAAAACAGTCTAGGTCTTAGGGCATCAAAGGACTCTGCAAGGCACCCAGGAAAAAATAGATTAAAGGGCAAGGTCAAATGCACCCAGGAAAGATAGATAGAATTTATTTAAATTTAAACCAGTTATTCAAAATAGTTTAGGATCTTCCATATGTAGAGGGAGACATGAAAATAAATAGACTAGGAAATTGCCATGATCTTTTTTGCTATACTTTAAGGGTGCCTGCTCATTGATCATATGAAATATGCCAGTCACTATTCTAAATGTACCCATTGCGTTTTTGATGTGCTTTCTAGCTATTCTTAATGTCTGACATCTTACACAATAACTCACAATAACTCCCCAGGGGTTGGGGAGCAATATGGTATTGGATATATGGCAAGCCTGTATGCTCACTTAAGGCTGCCCAGGCAACCCAAAAGCTTGGAAAGTAGTTGCGTGTTTGTCTAATTCTCTGCTATCGATCCCCAACTGGACAGAGGTGAAAGATGCCAATCCAACTGACTTGAGACAAACAATGGCATCTCATTATTTCCCTTATATTTTAATCTACAGCCATATGACACAGGAAGACAACAAAATGTGAAGCACAGCATATGAAGGCCAAAGTAGCAATGACAGGGCTGTAAAATCAAGTCATGGTCAGTGAGGTTTGTTGATACCGAATTATTCAGTTTTAGTTATTGATCTTGACTATCTGCCAATCAATATATTTTTCTCTGTTTTTCAACTGATTCCTTCAAGCTGTGTATATGTATGCATGTGTATGCACCAACAGAACAAGAAATCCTGCTCTCTTAAAGGGACAAAGGTCCAGAAACACTCTCTGGGCTCTAGGACTATGAAAAGAGCAGCAAGTTGCCGTCCCAGTGGAAAAGTGACTGTTCTCGAGGCTGTCAGGAGACTTTTTTCTGGCTATTAAATTTGATAGCTGTGGGCCTAGAGGAATTTTCAAAGTGTTTTCGTAGGCATGAAATATTATGCAAACTTAAGAGACTATGAGTGCTAGTGAAGAGAAGCCCAGAATTCCCCCAGGAGTATGAGACTGAGGACAGAAATTTCTGCAGTGCAGTTTGAGAATATCACTTAGTAGCTGAATGGCAAAACAGTGTCCAACATGCTTAGTTTCAGAGATATTTGCTGCTCTTTGGCAACAAAAAGAAAAAGCTATTCACTTTCTCTGCGTTTCTGGGAGCTTTAAACACTGTATACTTCTGCCTCTGCATTCCAACTAGGAGAGTTATCTAGATATTTGCATATGTTATTGATTCTATAGGTTATTTTCTTAAATATACCATTATAGTTATTATTTTTAGAATTTATACTTTTAAAACTACTTTTGTGCTCATTTACATAGCAGAATGTTTCCTGGCTATCTAATATACACATAACTGCCTATTCTAGAAAAAATATGGACTTTTCTGCTTTTCTGCAGCTGTCAATTGTCCCTCTATCTCTCTCTCCCTCTCTTTCCCTCACTCTCTCCCTCCCCTCTCTGTTTCTCTCTCTCTCACAGAACTCAGAACCTCCAAAGGATATATGCTAACTGAAGTAATTAGAAAAGCACTGAATGATATCACTTACATTTAGAATCTAAAATAGGAGAATTGAAACTTACTGTAATGCTAATTTTTCAAGAAATGTAATAACAGTGAATGAATAAGTTTAGCAGAAATATGCCTGAATATACATGTCTATTTATACATGCACATATCTGATCTTAGACAAGGATTCAAGGTAACATAATTGGAAAAACAGAAGTTATGAGGGACTCAGAAGCAGTCCTCAGGGGGGCCCTGGAAACTTGCCCCCCAGCAATTTTTGGTCATCCATACTGGTGATTCAATCAGTGATCCCGCAAGAATGCTATAATTCTGAGCCTATCCCCTTAAGTTGAGTTATAAGTGAATAGCATAAGTAATAAACAGTATGACTATGCCAGACACATTTGATTTCATAACTATTAATTCCTATTGGTGGTAAGGCTATTCATTTTAACCTGAAAATGTTGTTGGGATTTTTGCTGGTCTGGCAAGGCCATGGATTACCTGGACCAGCCAGTCATGCTTGGGTGTCTCCAAGGAAAAACCTGATGATACTCAAGGTATTATGTATTGCAGGGGATTGAATCAGGGTTGGATGCATACAAGGCATTAAGACATATGCCTTCTATGCAGCCAGTACAATCTCTCTGGTATAGAAAATAAAGATATTTTCTTCTAAAGGTTATAAACAAATAGACATCCATTGGCATGAATGTAAATAAATATATTTTATATTCCTTATAAACATTAACTCAAAATATAAACCAAAATCTAAAACAGTATTATAAAATTTCTAAAATAGAAAAAATATGGATGATTTTTAGATATTATACAAGACACAGCCCTTGAAATTAACACAAAAAAGATGTTATATTTTATTAAAATTAACAACATGAGGGGCAATGTCAAGGAAATGTAAAACAACTCACGTTCTGAAAAAATATTTGCAAACCACAATTGATAGAAGACTTATTCACAGTATACTTAAGAAAGTCTCTTTATAATAGAAAAACAATACAACTGAAAATATCAAAGACAATCATAGTAATTTCACCAGAAAAGATATGCAAATGACAAATAAATATATTAAAATGTTTCCCATTATATTGACTATTGGACTTTTAATGTATTAAAACACTCAGGGCTGGAGAGATAGCTAAGTGAAGCACATACTGAGTGTGAGGGTGCCTCACCCCCACAACAGGCCCCTCAGCACCTGGTACCAGGCTGAGCAACACCAGGTTTAACTTTTATTTATTTATTTGGGCTGGAGCGATAGCACAGCGGTTGGGCATTCGCCTTTCACGCAGCCAACCCGAGTTCGATTCCTCTGCCCCTCTCAGAGAGCCTGGCAAGCTACCGAGAGTATCAAGCCCACTCAGCAGAGCCTGGCAAGCTACCCGTGCGTATTGGATATGCCAAAAACAGTAACAATAAGTCTCTCAATGAGAGATGTTACTGGTGCCCGCTCGAACAAATCTATGAGCAACGGGATGACAGGATATTGTAGTCAGGGAAAAGTAAATTAAAACAATCAGATAAAACTACATCTGTTTTAGTATAGTCAAATGTTGAGTCCTGATTACATCAAATGTTCACATCAAATGTTTAGATATTGAATGTAATCAAAGTAAAGTGAAAGTAAAGTGAAATTTACCAGTTACACAGGCAGGGTGGGGGCCTGGGGCGGTGGGGGGGAGGGGAGGAGGTGTACTGTGATTCTCGGTGGTGGAATATGTGCACTGGTGAAGGGATGAGTGTTCGAACATTGTATAACTGAGGCTTAAACCTGAAAGCTTTGTAACTTTCCACATGGTGATTCAATAAAAGAATAAATTAATTTAAAAAAACCCAAATGTTTAGATAGGGTATGGAACAATGACTTTCATCATTGCTAGTATTAATGCAAAAATAGTATAGAAGACAATGACAATTTCTTAAAACTCTTGGTATAGTCTTACTACATGATCACATTCATTGATATTTTATCCAAACGAATTAAAAACTTATGTGAATATGACAAAGCTGTACATGAATATTTATAACATTTTAATTCATAACTGCAAACTTGGATGAAACCAATAAATTCTTTAGAAGGTAAAAAGATAAAGGTTTATTCAGAAAACTAAATGTTACTCAGCATTCAAAGAAAGAAAACTACAGCTACCCAACCAGTAATTTGGACAAAATGAAATGCATATCATTAAGTGCAATAACTCAGTCTGAAAGGCTATCAGCGTTATAGTTCCAATTATATGACACTGTGGTAAAACTATAGAGACAACTATAAAGGATAAGATTCAATACAAGAAGATCAATCATTTCTAGGAGTCATGAGGATGAGTGTGACAAGTAGAAAATAGAGAAATTTTAGGTGTAAGAAATCATGCAACCCAGAGATTCTTCTGGCAGCGATTTATTCAGAGATCTTCTCAAGCAAAATGGGAAAGAAGAGGATCAAGGGACGAACGGGGAGGATTCCCCTAGCTAGGCAGCTTCCCTCCTTATATACCCCTCACTGCTTGCTTATGCCCAAGTGTCTGCAGCTGATAGACTAGTTACAGCTCGTGGCATGACAAGACATCCTGATTCCTTATCAGGTGTTATCTACGAAGCACGGTGTAATTAACAAGAAACAGGTGTCCACGAACCATGGTCCCGTGGTGGCTCTCCACAGTTCCCCCTTTTTTGTTTTAGAACAGCAAGTCTGCATAGCGACCTCGGCCCCCTTGGCCTTACCGGTCATTGGGAGCCCTCTCGCTTGTAGGTCCCTGTCTTAGGTTGGTCCAAGGGTCAGGTAGGGTATAATGCACCCTTTCAAACTCCTCAACTACAGGAGGTTCCCTGCAGTTAAGGGCTCTCAGCTGCATAATACCTTTGCTACATCCAGCTAGACCTGATTGTTCTAAGCGAGATTATTGTTTCAGTGTTGCAAGCCAAAGTTGCGGGGGGATCGCTGTGCTTCCAGGGCCGCGAATGCCTGTAAATACCACGCCTTTGTAAATAGTTGTTCTTGCTGCATTTTGTATAGACACCAGGCAAAAATCGGAGAAGCAATAAGGATAGTACTGCTCCCACCCCTGCCCACTCTTTGATAAAATGGAGGGGACTTTCTCCTCTGGTTTTATCAAGATGAGTAAGGAAAGGATTAAAGCAGGCCATGTTGTAGCAATGGCCCAGAAAGCTGCTTCTTCAGCTCGTATAGTCACAGGAACCAGGCTGAGCAGAAGCACCAGTTTCCACATCTTGGTCTACTGGGGGCTCAGTCTTCCGTGTCAGGCATTCAGGAATCCACACTGGTTCTGCCCTGTCCTGTGGAAAAACACAAACAAAATTCCTGGCCCAGGTTAACACGGGGTCCGGGCCGTGCCATTCACCAGAAGGGATATGGGTGGAATTATAGGGGAACGGGGGTGCAACTGAGAACATCCCCTGATTTGGCGAGGCCTGAAGCTGTCCCCCTTGCAGGTTTCCCGAATTGGGGTTACCCACTGCATCAAAATTAAAGCGACAATCTCTGGCCCAATGATTTCCTCTCTTACACCGGGGACAGGGCCCGGGAGGTGTAAGTCTGGCTCTGCAGTCTCTGGCCCAGTGGTTTCCCTTCTTACACCTGGGACAGGGCCCAGGATGTGCTCTCATAGCACTGCTTGGGGGAGCTTTGCAATCTCTACGAAAGTGGCCTGGTTTTCCACAATTAAAACATCTTTTCTGAGCTTGTCTCTGTAAGGCATACGAGACACAGGCCTGTTTGAAACGACTGAGAGAATCCATCCTTAACCTACGATAAGATGGATGCTGCTTCTTCTCTGCCTGGACTGGGCGATTGAGAGCATGTCCCAAGCGGTCTGGAGGCCATTTGGCTGAGTCACTCTTGGACTCAGAATCTGAGTAAGTGGCAACAGACTCATAACTCGCATCGCTTCCATCTAATGCACTGGAAGTAGAGCTATATTCACCAGCTTCAGAAATATTTTTACTATTAAAACCCTTTCGAGGCTTAGTTGTGGGAGGAGCTGAGGCCCTATTATTCCTAATGTTCTCCATATCAATTGCACTATTCAAAAACAGGAGAATAGAATTAACAATCTCCCATGTAGTCCAGAATTCCCCGGGGATCTCAGTCCTTTTCTTAGATGCCTTATAGACATTTTTCCTAACTTGTCTCCATATCTTGCTATCTAGAGTTCCTTCGTCTGGGAACCATGGGTTAACCTCATAAACTACCTTAAGGCAGGACCGGAGTTGGTCTTTGGAAATGTAGAGTTCTGGGTCTCCTATTGTGCGGGAGAGAGACTGAGTCAAATTCATAAATGACTTGCCCTCTTCAGTCCGGCTCGAGAAAATATGAAAGATTTTGAGAAGGCCCAGAATCTGCCCCATTTTAGTGGGGGATTGCTGTTCGGATTCTAATCCGCAGCACACAAAAAAATCCTGATCTCCCGCTCACTTTCTAGAGTGGGGTGCACCGAACGCTTATTCTTACCTTTAGTTGGCAGTTCGGGCCCACCCCGGGACACCAGCTGTAAGAAATCACGCAACCCGGAGATTCTTCTGGCAGCGATTTATTCAGAGATCTTCTCAAGCAAAACGGGAAAGAAGAGGAACAAGGGACGAACGGGGAGGATTCCCCTAGCTAGGCAGCTTCCCTCCTTATATACCCCTCGCTGCTTGCTTACGCCCAAGTGTCTGCAGCTGATAGACTAGTTACAGCTCGTGGCGTGACAAGACATCCTGATTTCTTATCAGGTGTTATCTACGAAACACGGTGCAATTAACAAGAAACAGGTATCCATGAAGCATGGTCCCGTGGCGGCTCTTCACATGAAATGTCACACACACAAATACACACATACACACATTCACACATCTTGTTAGAAGTTTGTCCAGATCCATGGAATGTACAGCATCAAGAGTGAACTCCAAGTTTAACTACACTGGGTGATGATGTCTATGTGGATTTATCAATGAGAATAAAACTACCACTCTGGTCATTTGTATTGATAAAGATGGAGATTATGTGGGGTGGGGGAGGGACAATAACTTTATGATAAAACTCTGTACTTTGCATTATATTTTACATGGACCTAAAATTTCATATAAAATCTCATTTTATTTATTTAAAAAGTTAGGTGAAACACTAAAGAGAAATCTATTGCGATATTTTTATTATGTGTAAGGTGTGGAAAGTCCCTCTCTACTTGATGGCAAAGTAGAAGAGGCAGAAATTAATGAGTCAAAGCTAATTAAAGAAGTAATTGCTTCTGGAGATGTACCCTATGTTGGGAGGTAACTGTTCTGTAGGCTAAAAATATCATAGCTTAATAAAATAAAATTGCACAACTGAAAGGTATGTAGCACAATAAAATGCCAAACATATTTAAATGTATTCTGTTTATTAGAAAAATAAATTGTATTCTGGAGTTCAATAAAAACCTAATTAAGGTTGATTTTGGCTGGACATCCTTGTTGTTGCAATTGATGTTCTTTATTAATTGTTCTCTGGGGTTCAGAGATCTCTTTACAATTGCTGGTATCTGAGCTCCAACACTTCTAGAGCACAGTAATTGGATCTAGGATTTTAAAATATTTTTTTTAAGTGTCAAGAGCACTGAGAAAAACTGCAACTTTATTTAAATCAGTTCATACAGACTAATTAAAATATTTGGTTCCTTTGCCTTGGGGAAAAATTATACCTGTTCACTGTGGGAAAACTATCTCAAATATTTGTGTTGCATATATTCTATTAATAAAAAGAGAAACAAGTTTAGTATTTCCTGAACAATTACATGTTAAGAGTTTTCCTTTTTGTTTAGGGCCCTCACCCAGCTATGCTTAGAACTCCTTCCTAACTCTGTGCTCAGGAATCACTCCTGGTGATCTCAGTGGACCATGTATGTTCTTGGATATTGAACCTGTGTTGGCTGAGTGAAAGGCTAATGACCTACCCCTGTATATATATATATATATATATATATATATATATATATATGTATATATATATATCTCAGGCTTGGCCTGTCTCTTAATCAAGAAGTTCATTAACTAATAATTATGATGATAAACATTGATTCTTCCCCGGTTACTTTATTAAAGTAATCCACCACTGATATTTTTTCCCTACCCTCTTAATATTCATGTATAAAACGTCTGCTCTTGAGCTTCCTTTCTGAAGTACGCTTCTTTTTGAAAATCATATATATACTCTGCTACACAATTTGTTGTCTTCATTCGCAGCAGAGAAGACTGATAGATTCCTCCCTCCCTCTCTTCTGTCTTTCCTTCCTTTCTTCATACAAAATGCTGACAACTGCACACTGAGATCTTTCTTTTTAATTTACAATAGTCCCACTGAAGTGGGCTGTTTTTCCCACATCATTTGTTTTTTGGAGGAGGACAAGTTGTGTTTTGTTTAACTGTAATTCTTTGGTGTTAGTTTCCTCAGTAGTCCTGTGCAAGGGAAAAAAATAGTAATTCAGAGCATACATCACCTCAAAACTTACAGTTCAGTTTTAGGCTTAGATATGATCTTTCATAGCAAGTGCTAAATTGGAAAAACTCAACTCTTCTATCAACAAGCTGACGAATTCCTGATATTGCCAATGAAAATGATACTGGGCCGGCAAGTGAGAAGTTAGAAATTTTTACCCCATTTCCCACTCTGTAAAACTCTCTACTGTAGAACTTTTTGATTGACTATGTTGCTTTATAATTCAGCTCTCCTAATCAGTAGTTATGGTTTTTAATTTATTTATTATTATTTATGAATCTTGAGCATCAGAAATAAAAATAAATAAAAGCTGGAGTGGAGTTTTTACTTTGGGTTTAGAAAAATCACCAAGAACATGATGAACTGAAATCCCACCGCATTTGGTTTTGTTCATTCAAAAATATCTGAATTTGTCCAGATTTGTTGAAATGTCATGACATATAACCTGCTGTCATTTAAGGTCTGCGATATAAATTTTGATATAGTGTATTTTAGAATATTTTCACCATAATGTTAGACAATGAATGCTTGATGTCATAATTATGATTTTGTTGTTGTGAGAGAACAGGAAAGCCATATGCATGTATCACACATTTTCCAATGCTTTCTTAACTAAAATCTTACAAAAGGGGAAGCAGGGAATGTTGAGGCTATAGGTTACAATGGAAACCCCTGCAGAGAGTTCCGGCAGGGGGGAGTGCGTCGCGGCCTGCGTCTCCGGGCCTCGGGCCGGCCGGGGTCCGAGCTGGAGGGCCCCGGGGCGGGAGCGGGCTGGGGGCTGAGGAGACCTGGACTATGTCTGTTAGGGGCCGCCGGCCCGCCGCGATCGCCGGTCCTGGGTGCCCCCCTCCAGCGCGGACCCCAGGCCCAGCCGTGTGGCCGGGCCCTGGGGAGCGCCCGCCGGCCGCCTGCGGATGGTTGAACGCCGCAGAGGCCCCCGAGACCCCCCTTGAGGCCCCCGAAGCCCCCCGGGGCCCACCGCCCGGTCCCCCACCCCCACCCCTTGTCCCGACCACCACGGGCCACGGCCCGAAGGGGCCCCTCCAGGTGCGCGGAACCCGATCACCACCGCGCATATGGAGCGGCTCCCCGGCCCCTCGGCGCGGGATCTTCCTTCGACAAATAGATGCTCCCGGAGAGAGAAAATGATTTCTGGACCTAAAGTGCCCACCATCCTTTGGGGAAGATTTTTTTTTTCTCTTCCTGGCCGCCAAGCGAAGGCCTGTGTACATCCTAGGATAAAGCTGCTCTCAACTTCACCCCCAATCTTTTTTTAAAAAAACAAAGAACAACAACCAAAAAAAAAAAAAATACTTGTGCTACATCTTTAGTTCTAGGCGGGAAGAGGTTGCCAATGTATGATAGAAGGTAGGAAGCGACATGTAAATGCCCATTTGCTTAAAAGACAGAAACAAAAGGGAAAAAAAACTATAAAAATGTCTTCTGGAAATGATTTTTTGAAAAGGGATTGTTACCACCTCTGGAAGCGAGAATCAAGAGCGACTCCCAGACACCTTTGCTTGCCAGTGAGAGGACGGGGAATTGAAGACCTTAAAGAGAAGAAGGACCCATCCATGCCGGACTGGTCAAATTTAGAAGACATTTTTATATTATAACCATTTTTTTTTTGTGTGTGTGTCTACATTTTATTCCCCACTGTTGCGTGCCCGATTGGCAATGTTAAGTACTTTTCTGAAATAGCTAATCTTTCTAGATGTTCTAAAGTGCCCAATGTATGTTTAAAGTAGTAGTTGTAAAAATGTTTTGTAAATTAAAAAACAAAATTCATGTGGGGGGTGGGTGGGGAAGGTGGCAAAGCGCCTCTTTGAGCCCTGCACTTGGTGCACTGGGTGAGGCAGGAGTAGAGAGAGGTGTGTAAAAACACAAAAAAGAAAAGAGAGCACACCGCACCAGGCACACAGGGCAGTGGCGCTCTGTCTCTCCTGCCACCTGTGTTCCGTAGTTTCCAGCCGCTTCCCCCACCCCGAGGAGGTTGATGGTGATGATGAGGCAGGCGAAGAAAGGAATGGAGCCAAGCTGGCTGGTCTCAGTTGCAGTTTATTCCATTCCCATCTCCATTCTCCTCTGATTCTCCTCCTGCTTCTTCCTCCCCCATCCTACTTCATTCTCCTTCTCCTCTGGATCTGGATCTGGATCTAGCTTCTCCAGATCTGGCACTGGAACTGACCTTGGGACAGGCCCCCAGCCCATTCTCACAGCCTCGTTCAATCCCCAACCATGAGGGGTTGGGGCATACACATATGTGTGGTCACCATCTATAGGGGTAAAGTTCTTTCCCTCAGGGGATGCTTCTTCTAGGACAGATTCTCTTTCAGTAGGACGCCCACCCAAGAGTGGAATCCCATGGGTGTGTTTCTCCTCTCCTTGTCCAACTGAAATATAAGCATTCATAATATTAATCATTTTGTATGGACATAGCAAGAGATGCATTAAGCTTATAGAATTGCTCTCCTGGGGTCATCTCAATCTCAGACTACAGTGCTCAGGCCAGATTAGTTTTTCCTGTCCCTAGCAGGGTCCTAGTCTCATCGTTGCTTTTGGATCATGACATGACATGTCCATGACCAAGCTCTTAACATATAGTTAAGCATTAGGCACTTTGGCCAGGCCCATCTCGATGCCAGGGTAGCACATAACTCACTGCTTGTCCTGGGTCCATCCGGTCTCTCATCTGGACCCTGCTTTTGGGGGTGCTAGGAAGTAAGGGCAGCTGAGGCTTTAGTCGAGAAAGCAGATGCCCGGGAGTGAATAATATTCAAAGCCAATTAAGTCCCATGTTACCAAAGCATATTAGCAACTGTCTTTCTTTGTCCATACAAAAAGGATATTGCTCTAAAGTAAACTATTCAAAAGACATAAGGAGAGGAGAAAGGCAGTATTAACTTACAATACAAGTTCACTGTCCTAGCGAGGTCTGACCTTACAAATTAACAGTCTGATTAGGGGAAAAGCTGATAAACTGGTAGAAGTGGTTACAGATAAACAAAGGAATGGAAGTGACTCGGGAGCACTTTGGTGGGTATGACTGATATACCTAAGCTCCTAGTGTCAAGGGGAGCAGGACATACCAATGTAGTCTAGAATTCTTTAGAGATTATTACCAGATAAGCCCAAACTCTGTGACAAGGGAGAAAGGACAAACCGATGATATCCTACAAGAGGATCATGCAGAGAGCTCTTTGCCAGTGTGGTTATAGTGAGTCAGGGTAATTGTTCATTGTGTTTCTTTTTTTTGTTTGTTTCACATTGCTGTATATAGAATATATAATGGACAGTGTGTTCAAAGCTAATCACAATTAATCCTTATAGATGTTAACAGAGATTACCAGTGTAAAACCAAGAGTATATGTGCATTTTCTGCAAAATTTGGGAGGAGGGGAAGATTGTCTTTTGAAATGTGAACATTATAACTGGGGTTGGAAGAGGGAGAGGTGGGGAATGGGTGGTGTTAGGCTACAATGTTCATATTTCCAAGACACTCAGATTCGATTACATGTGTGCAGTTGGTTCAAAACTGCTGTGTATATAGTGGACAGATTTAAGTCCTATTTGAAACATCTAGTCCATCTAGATGTTTAGAAGTGTCCAACGTATGTTAAATGTAGAGGTAGTGAAATACCACGTTGTAAATACCATTTTCACTAAGACAGGTGGGAAATACTGTCCTGGGAGTAGGGCTGTTCAATCACCTCTGTGCAGTGTGCTTGCCTGCCAAGTAGTTTGAGGAGATGGAAGGGAAAGAATTGCAAAAGGTGATGTGCTAGTGTGTTTGTGCATGCAAAGACATCAATCATTTTAGTTACACGCATTCTCTCTTGCTCTGTTTATAAGGGGCAGAATTTACACGCATTCTCTCTTGCTCTGTTTATAAGGGGCAGAATTTTTGCAGCATCTAGTCTCTAGCTCAAAATGATTCTCAAAATGGGCTATACTGCCGCCTAGGGGCCACTGGGAGGGATGGGGGGCAGTAGTAGCCTTACGTGCAATTGGGGGTGTGGGGTGGGTCCTTTGTTTCCCAGAGGGTACTGTGAAAAGGTGGTGGCAGGTCAAATTAAACTTGGGGACCTCTGCTTTGGATTTTAAAAGCTGCTGGTGTATGGCAAAAAAGTAAAATTAGCACCTTTAAATCTGTTGACTGTTACAGGAAGCCTTTCTATAGAAGATTTTGGGGTATGAATTAATTCTCTAAACATACATTCCTGTACTTGTCTAGGAAGTTGGATTGGTGGTGGAGAGAAGAATAAGGGAAAAGTTAAGGTCATAATGGTCATATTTAGAAGATACCTCAAAATATAACCATTGTTATGTGTGCAGTTTGCTTTAATAGCGCTGTGTACATTGTGGACAGATTCTTAAATGAAATATCTAGTCTTTCTTGATACCTTGATACCTAGCTAAGTGCTGAATGTAGTTAAAAGTAGTATAGTGCTTCTTGTAAATAAAAAGTTGGTGGGAAATATCCTTAGAAATGCAATCTTTAAACCACCTCTTCAAACAGTATATTTACTGGATTGAGGAAGGTGGAGGGGAACAAATTGCTGAGTAGAAATTTTCAGCTTATTTTCAACTAACCTGCTGCCCTAATATGTTACATTGTATTTCATCTATAACTTTATGTATATAGTGTATATATACATATATATATATATATATATATATATATATACTGGACAAATGGGTCCTGATTTTTTAAAATACTTAATCTCCAGATATTAAAGAAGTTGCCAATGTAAGACCAAAGTAGAGTTAGTAAACTAACACATTTGTAACTTAGTGTTAAAATTCGTCAAAAGCTGTCTTCAAGAAAAAAGACCTTTAAAAAGAAAGAAAAGGACCTTGTTGGGAATGAAATTGCACTTACCCTCACCAGGGGCTGGTGGTGGAGTGGGAGAATTAGGGAAAATGAAAGGTTCTAGACCACAGTAAAGAGGCTTTGAGATAAAACCATTGTTTCATATGTGGTTTATTCAACACTACTATGTATATAGTGGACAAACTAAGTCCTTATTTGAAACATCTAGTCTTTCTAGATGTTTAGAAGTGCACAAAGTATGTTAAAAGTAGAGGTAGTAAACTTAACACATTTTGTAGATAGTTTTTTGTTAAAATACATTAGAGGTAGTCTTTTGGAAATGGAATGACCAGAATGATGCACCTGCTTCTGAACAGTTTTCATTTGTGCTGGTTCAGAGAGGGAGGAGGGGAGCACAAAGAGCGTTAGACTCATATATTTTTAGTTAGGCGAGATTAGCCATTGTCCCTTATGTCTGTCTTTTGCTTTATTTAGCTGTGTATATATTGTATATAAAGGATAAATGTTCTAATTGCAAACATCTAGTCTTCCTAGATGTTAAAGAGGTTGCCAGTGTAAAAGTAGAGTTAGGAAACAAGTCCATTGTGTACACTTTGTTGAAATTCTTAGGAAAGGCTTCTGAAAACAATTTGAGGGAGTAATACCTGTTAATATCCACTTGACATTAGAGTCGCTTTGTCAACCCAGTCTGTCCACTGGGTTGATAGGGATGAGAAGGGGCAAGATTCTAGGTGAGAGGAGCTGGAGTGACAGCACAACAGGTTGGTGCTTGCCTTGCATGTGGCCAACCTGGGTTTGATTCCCCCTTACCTCCAAACCCACCAGGCAGGATTACTGAGTGGAGAGGCAAGAGGAAGCCCTGAGCACAGCCGGGTGTGGCCCAAACCCCTCCCCCTCCAAAAAAAATGTAAAATCTTAAAAAAAGAACTAGGTTAGAAAGTTTTTATGTAGAAGGCACTCAGATTGTAGTGGGCAAAGGACAAAACAAATCCTTGTTTGAAACATTTAATCATAGATGTTTGAGAGTACAACATTAAGAGTAGAAAAGACTCTTTTTTAAAAAGAATTCATAGGAATGGTTGTAGCTTGGAAAGGAACTGATGAAGGGAATGCTGACTGTTGGGGAGGGGTTTGCAGGGAAGGGTTCTGCACCCATGAGTCTTATAGGCATGTTCAGATGATCTTTTGTTTTATATATGCATTTTAGCTAACATGGCTATAAGTCCTGATACAATATATTTTAAAAAGTAATATTAGTAAGAATTCCTATGTAATTTTTAGTTTTTAGGAAGGACTGTCTTCTGGGAGTCTATTAATCCACCTCTTGGAGCAAGATGTGTCCTGTACTTGGCCACTGAAATGGTGAAGAAAGAAGAGGAAAGGGTGAGGGAAGGGCTCTGATAGTAGCTCAGCTAGAAGACAGTCTAGATTATAACTCTAGGTCTAGATGTGTACTTTTGTATAGCCATGTTTATTGTGGACAAAGTTCATTGATTACTTTGCAACATCTAAGCTTTTAGACGTCTTGAGGTGACAATGCATGATAAAAAGTAGAACTGAATGAATTAACCCAATTTGTATATATATATAATATATATATGCATATATATATATTATCTGTTGTAACTGATGGAAAGGGAGCTTCTGGGACATAACCTTGTTAAACCACGTCTGAGTAATAAAACATCAAGTCTTGTTTCTGCGGTTGGCAGCGCAGGGGAGAGTGACTTGCAGGGGAAGGGGCTGTTCTGGTCACATTGGATGTTGCTGGTTGGTTTGATGCATCTCTAGCTGCGTGCAGGAACACAGTGTACTTCATTAGCACTAGGCTTTCTTACTAACATTTTACTAGAATGAATGGATAATTCTCTTAGAAGCTTATACTTTGTTACTGGGTTACTTTATCTCATTTTCACTTGAACATTACAGGGAATGCAGTATTTTAATTGTAACTATGCCAACATCTTTATCTAGAGGCCTTGCTGCCATTTTGGTCTTTTAAGAAATTTTCATTACCAAGAAAGGCTGGATTAAAATTTTTCCTTCAAAAGAAATCTTCTGCAGATGGAACTAATGGAGGATACCAAAATCAGAAAGGGGGACAGGTGATCTAATAGGATTGCAAAAAAAAAGAGGATAGAAAAAGAGGTGGAAAATGAGCTGAGGACTGGAGACACAAAAAAATGCATTCAAACTTATATTTAATTCACATGAAATATGGAATCTTTTTGGCCTTTTTATGTTCATTCTCCATGAAACAATACTACATCAGAGCTTATTAGATTACCTTTGGAATAAATGGAACTTAAATCTTCCCAAGTTTCACTAGAAAGAATTGTTTCAATTTACTTTATATACTTTAAAAATTAGATTTGGTGGAGCTCTGCAAGTTTAGCAATTGCCTAATAAGTTCCCTAGCCTATTTCAAATTCAATATACAGTATTTCTGGAAAGTATTAAGCATGATAATTATACTGCCTATATATTTCTCTTTAATGTTTGTAATAAGCAGTGGAAAATTAATGCAAGAGAAGAAATATATAATAGTAATTTTCTTCTTAAAACATATCTCTTTAAGAGAGACATTCTAGTATAAACTGTAAATTATTCTCCCCATTTAAAGTATTATAAAACAAAAACTGGTAGGTAGCAACTCTGATTTGTGCCAGACAGACTGTATTACAGAAATAAATAGCTTCTCACAATGGGATATTCCCATTTAAACAAAATAATTTCAAGTATTTTTTTCTTTATTTGATACCACAATGTTGTCATGACCTTCCTCCACACTAGGATTTCAGTAATATTTTCATTTATATCTTCTCTCAATGGGGATAAATGATTTTAACCTTGAAAGCTCAGTTTCTATGTAAAAAATAACTCTATAAATACTTCAAACATTAATATTTGAGGCAAAAAATATTCCATTATGAATACCAAATAGAAATTCCTGTCAAAGATAGCAATATATAGTTTGAACCCAAGCTACCAGGGTTTTTCTGCACACATAGTTCATTTTCAATTATCAGATATGGTTTATATATCCTTTAAGAGCACAAGATTAAATAAATATTTCTTAATTGGCAGTGCCTGATTAGAGGTATCTATATTTGTTTTCATGCAACTATAACATTTATTGATTTAGTTATAGCTTCTGACATATCATCATCATTGATATTAATACATTTATTTCACAAACATGCCTGTGACAACTATTATTTGCTCATCATTTTTAAATCCAGAATTATAAAGATAAATTGTACATGTTATCCCCTGTCCCTACAGAATGGACATGCCAGGGAAAAAATATTAAAATGAGTTTTAATTAAAACAACAAATCTGAGGACATTTGGTAATTTGATAGGACAGTGTGTGTGTGGGGGGGGTATGTAAGGGAATTCTTCTTACATATTTTAGGTTGATCCAAAAGAAAACCCTCAGCAGGGATTTGGAGTCAAATGGTTCATTAAGGAGGTAATTAAAAGAAGTCCTCTGAAAGACTGGCTTGGTTAGGCATCTCTTTAATGATCTCTAGGCTTAGACTAAAGCATTCTCTAGAGAAATTCAAAATTATCTTAGCACAAATGGAGGAAACCTAGACCTAGATCTTCTCACTATGATGGAATCCGTGAACCTGCACTCTATATACTCCTACCTGATCTTGAGGCTTCTTGTTTGGAGGAGGCTTCCTTTAAAAATCATTGACCTAATAGGTCACAGGAACCAAAAAAAAGGAAAAGAAAAAGAAAAAGAAAAAAAACACAAACACACACACACACACACACACACGAATTCAAAGTCATTACTCTTATACAAACATTACAATTTCCTCATAGTTTTCACCATTTTTTTTCTTCACAATTAAATTTGTGTAATTTTTAGGCATGCATGAACCTGGATAAGCCTTGTACTCTAATTAACCAGTAATTAACCATATGACTACAAAATCCGGATGGTTAATTAAAAAATATTTAACTAGTACATACATTCAATTTACTTTACTTTGGGGGATTGAAGCGATAATACAGCAGGAAAGGCATTTGCCTTGCATGCAACAGACCCAGGTTCAATCTCCAGCACTGTATATAGTTTTGCCAGCCCTATTAGGAGTGGAACTGGAATGATAGCACAGCGGGTAGGACGTTTGCCTTGCATGAGGCCAACCCAGATTCAATTTCTCCGTCCCTCTTGGAGAGCCCAGCAAGCTACAAGAGTATCTCACCCAGCCACCAGAGCCTGGCAAGCTACCCAAGGCGTATTCGATACGCCAAAAACAGTAACAACGAGTCTCACAATGGAGATGTTGCTGGTGCCCGCTCGAGCAAATCAATGAACAAGGGGATATCAGTGCTACAGTGCTACCAGGAGTGAACCTTATATACAAAGAGTAAGCACTCCCAGATGTGTCACCCCCACTTTAAATATTGAATATAAAATATTCTTGTTATGTTTTTATGTAATTTAAAAATGACTAGTGCATTTTTTTTCCCATTTGGTCTAGGGACCACACCCTTGGTGCTCAGGACTTAACTCCCGGCTCTGCTGAGGTCTCACTCCTGGTGGGCTTGTGGAACCATAGGGAGTGCTGGCATCAAACTGGTTCAACCAAAAGGTAAATGCCTGTACTGTTGCTCCGACCATGATTAGTGAACTTTTAATGTATTAAAACACTCAGGGCTGGAGAGATAGCTAAGTGAAGCACGTACCGAGTGTGAGGGTGCCTCACCCCCACAACTGGCAGTCAGGTGGCCCCTCAGCACCTGGTACTAGGTTGAGCACCACCAGGTTTAATTTATTTATTTATTTATTTATTTATTTATTTATTTATTTATTTGGGCTGGAGCAATAGCACAGCGGGTAGGACATTTGCCTTGCACACGGCTGACTCAATTTCTCCGTCCCTCTCGGAGAGCCCAGCAAGCTACCAAGAGTATCAAGCCCACACGCAGAGCCTGGCAAGCTACCCGTGATGTATTCAACATGCCAAAAACAGTAACAACAAGTCTCATAATAGAGATTTTACTGGTGCCGCTAGGGCAAATGAATAAACAACTGGTGCTACAGTGCTATTTATTTATTGAATCACCGTGAGATAGTTACAAAGCTTTCCTATTTGAATTTCAGTCATACAATTATTCAACACCCAACCCTCCACCAGTCCACATCTTCCACCACCGATGTCCCAAGTATCTCCCCAACCCTAGCCCCCCTCCCCCACCTTTATGGCAGTCTACTCCCGTACTCTCTTTTGTATTGCTTTTTATGAATAGCATAAGATGTCATGCAGTCACAAGAGTGGCTGCACGGTCCTGGAATTCTAAAATTTTAGATAATTAGGGTCTGGAAAAATCTCTGCTGTGGGCTGCTCGGTTTGGAGATTTCCTCCCTCCCCCCAAAAAAAAAGAAATATTCATTTTTCTTTTTCTGGGTTGTCTACACCTATAAACTCAATGTCCCTCTTTGATTTTAAAGAAGCAGGTATAAAGATTCCATCTGTTGGGGAAAAATTTCTTTTGGATAATTGATGTGAAATAGCTTTCTGCTGCTTATCAGGATCAGGACGTGTGAGGAGTGAAAGGGTGTGTGTCTGTGTGCATGCATGTGTATTAATGATATGTGCATGTATAGTAGAAATAACTATTTTGTGTTTATAAATATTTGATAAAATTTTCCAAGCATGAAATCAGAATTTTCTCCGACAAGGAAAGTGTTTCTCTGAGTTTCATGGAGTTGGAATAAAAACATAAGTCTCATAAAACAATTTGCAAAAATAAGTACATATAGACCTTACTGTTTCTGAATAAGGAACATTTTGTGAAGAAACCTTTTCACTTTAATGCTTGCCTGTATCTACACAACAGGTTTTAAAAAAGGTCATTTTTGGAGGGATATTTTTAAAGCAAAATGAATGTTTGTACTTATATCGGGAGTACAATAACAAAGAAATGTATTTAACTGCAAGATGCAATTTGTTTCCACAGAATATACATGCAATTTTCTATTCTAAGTGCTTATTTAAACCCATATGAAAAGGGCACTTTATTTTCCAAGGACACTAATGGAAAATGTACATTGACTGAAAACAAATGAATTCTACTACTGTACATACTTAGATTTTGAAGTTTATCAGAATAAGGAGAACTAAATAGATACTATCAGGTGTGCAATCTGTTCAGTCTATCATATAATTTAAGTTGACTAAGGCTTGAGACAACAATACCACCAATTAAACAGATATAGGAAGTTATATATAAAATATTCAAAACTTCAAATATTCAAAACTTCATTGAATATTTGATTAACTCACAGATATAGGAGTTACATATGAGTAAAGCATTTGAAGAAAAATCAGACTCAAACATCAATGTGCTGAATTCCTTAAGATCCTTAACGTGAGAAATAATAAATTAAATAAAATGTCTGTTATTATTAAAGATATTTTAAAACTTCACCTTAAATACCTTGAAAAAATAAATACTTCTCCAAGGTCAACACATATATATTAATTAAAGTAGAAAGTCTCCAGAAATCTTCATAATAAGGAAGCAAAGTGTCAGAAGAATGTGGATTTTAAATTCGGACTGAATAACACTTCACTGTGTTTGGGAAAGTGAATGTTTCATTTGTGTTTTAATTCTGGACTACTATTCTTTAACCTCTGCGTGCTTTTAGCCTGGACTGTACGGATCGTGGTTTTGGTGAAATTATAGGTCTACTTTCTTTCTCCAGATATCCCCTGTTTAAGACTAGGCTTTATTAAACCTTTATAGTAGTGTTAATGGATACTTCATCATAGGTCTGAGAGCTTTCCAAGATAGGTGTCTAAAAATGGAACAGAGGGACTGGAGTGATAGCACAGCAGGTAGGGCATTTGCCTTGCACGTGACCGACCCAGGTTTGATTCCCAGCATCCCATATGGTCTCCTGAGCATCACCAGGAATGATTCCTGAGTGTAAAACCAGGAGTAATCCCTGAGCATTGCTGGGTGTGACCCAAAAAGCAAAAAACAAACAAACAAACAAATAAAAATGGAACAGAGAAACTATAATGGTTTTTACTAGAAAAGTAAATTGTTGATGCTTATAAAATGTAGTGAAATTTAGGGTCTGTAGTTATAGTAGAGCAAGTAAGCCTTGCACATGGCTAACTTGGGTTTGATCCCTGGCACCACTTATGGTCCTCTGAACAATTCTAGGAGTAAATTAATATATGAATAAATGTTCCTTCATAGATTTTTAAAAATAAGTGCATAAAACCACCAAGGCAGGTTTTTTAAGAAGCCCTTAAATATTTTATTCACGGAGAGCCTAAGCAATGGAAGGAAGATGGCATTAAAAAGTCTATTTTGTGGAGCTGGAGCGATAGCACAGCGGGTAGGGCGTTTGCCTTGCATGCGGCCGACCCGGGTTCGATCCCTGGCATCCCATATGGTCCCCCAAGCACCCCCAGGAGTAATTCCTGAGTGCAAAGCCAGGAGTAACCCCTGAGCATCGCTGGGTGTGACCAAAAAAAGCAAAAAAAAAAAGTCTATTTTGTGTTAGTAAAAGATTATGGAACTTCCAGTACTTTTATCCTAGATATCAAATGCCTCATATTTAAAATCATGTCTGTGATACAACACACAGAGTTGTCTAAGTCTCTCTTCATAATTCACATGAGTGAATTACTGGAAAAACATGATCCAGGCTCATAAATTCTCACACTCATCTGGCAGAAGGAAATGGTACCTGAACTAAACTATTCATAGGACCAAACACTCTGGCCAAAGGAAGTTCAATATTCTTCAGGGACAAAGGTCTCCTGATTTGGGGAGGGTAACTTTACCAGAGAAATCTTGCTAGTGTGCAAAACCAGACCACGCATGTAACCTAGTTGTAGAAAACTTGTCTTCAGACGTCTATGGGACCCTGTATTTTATCCTTCACACTGCCAATTTCTAAAAAAAAAAAAATTAAATGCATGTAAATTATGTATAAACTTAAAAAAATGACACATATAAATTCATACTGCTGATGCTCAGTCCCTTTTTCTTTTTTTAAATTTACATTGGTCTTCACATTTGTTTCATGAGAAGAGAGAAAAATATAGAAGTAGACCTTCTTTTTCTTTTCTTTTTTCTTTTTTTTTTTAGAAGTAGACCTTCTTTACTTCCCAGGAAATTTTACCCATAGTATAACCAATACAATACTCTGATCCTAGAATTATTGCTTGAGATACACAGTGATATGAGGAATCATCCGCCATCTTCTGTTAATGCTGTCTTTACAATCTTCCACCAATAAAACCTGTCTTTATAACATAACTGTTCCAAGTCATGTTACAAGAGAGGTGAGGACTTCAGACCAATTTTATTGCGATGTCAAAGTCGTCACTTAAATATAAACACTATACTTTCCACTGGAGGACAAGTTTGGCCAGAGGGAGGAGCATGAGGATGCAACAAATTGTCTTTTAAGAATAAAACTACTTCTGGGAAAGATTTCTATCTTACTGTGAGCATTTCAAGTCATCCTTTTCCTCCAATAATGATGTCAATCCACATCTGACCATTCATAAATTGATATGTGACTGATGTCATCTAATTGCATCTGTATAATACTGTGTAATATGATGGGTAGTCCCAACTCAGAGAAGCTCAGTACAATGGTCAATTCCACAAAATTCATATTTGAGCTTGAATGCATCTGATTCTGACTTTTGATTCTTTCACTTCTTGCCAAAAGACAGCACTTAGGATTCTACAGATAGTCATTTTAAAAATAATGATAAATGAGTCTAAGGGTTAGAGATATTATTCCCATGACAGCAAGATTTGCCTTTTCTATCTATTGGTATATGTAATGGCACATAATAGTCGAGACTCATTAATATATGTAAAATTGGGGGCCGGAGTGATAGCACAGTGGGTAGGGCGTTTGCCTTGCACGCAGCCAACCCGGGTTTGATCCCCGGCATCCCATATGGTCCCCCAAGCACCGCCAGGAGTAATTCCTGAGTGCAAAGCCAGGAATAACCCCTGAGCATCGCTGGGTGTGACCCAAAAAGCAAAAAAAAAATAAATAATATATGTAAAATCATTAATTTTTTCATACTTGTGAAAAATTATGTAAGACTTTTAGAATTGTGCGTAACCCAACTATAGTGTAATTTTTAGTGATGTGAAAATATTGTTTTTTTATTTACTTTAGTCAAGGAGATCATGTTGGTGTATGTGGCCTATAGCTGTCTTATGAAATTCAAAAGTCAGCTTCAGCTTCTTCTCCAAACTTTACCAGAGTGACCTTGGGAAAATTTTAAGTGTTCTGGTACTCATTTTTCTGATAAGTTAATATTTATGCACATGGGGTGAACCAGAGTGTCAAATTTTGAAGGGCAGGGGCTGGAGCAATAGCACAGTGGGTAGGGCATCTGCCTTGCATGCGGTCAACCCAGGTTCAATTCCCAGCATCCCATATGGTCCCCTGAGCATTACCAGGGATAATTCCTGAGTGCAGAGCAATGCTCAGGGGTTATTCCTGGCTCTGCACTCAGGAATTATCCCTCAGGGGACCATATGGGATGCTGGGAATTGAATCTGTACATCACCAGGTGTGACCCCCCCAAAAAATTTCGAAAGGCAGATAGATCATTGAAGAATCTTGTAAAAATTCAGATTCAATTTTAAGGAGGTCTTGATTAGAACTTGAGAGTTTTCATTGTTGTTGTGTGATCACACCAGGTAGTGCTCAGGGATTTCTCTTTATTCTATCTCAAGGACCAATCCCAGCAGAGCACCTGGGACCATATGTGGTGCCAAGAAGTGAACCTGGATCAACTGTGTAAAATGCAGTCATCTTATCCACTGTACTATTTATAGAACACTTATATTCTGTATTTTAAAATGTATCTTCACTTTATACTGTTACGTGTGGATTTGGGATTAGATTTTGTACCAAGGAGTAGGGCTTCTTAGTTTTCTGTTATTTTTATTATTATTTTTTTAAATTTTGAAGCCACACTTTACAGTGCTCAGAATACCATAAATTGGTGGGATTGAACCTGGGATCCCTCATAGAGAGCTTTTACTAAAACCCTGTGAACTCTCACTCTGACCCTGGATAGTAGGATATCTCATCCACAGCACTGTTAAGATATCGTTACCTATTATGATGAGAGAGATGGGACGTGTTTTGCATAACCCAGAATTATTTATAGTCTTTTTGACACAGTTTCTGATGCAGAATAGAAACCTGATGAATGTTTATTTCATTCCTTTCATTACATCTGCTTTAACTTGGTCAGAGACAAGAAGGTTAAGCTGATAGTCTTTCCCAGTATGATCAGATTCCCTAGAGCAGGAGTCAGCAAACCATTATCCCAAGGCCAAATCTAGCGTCTCAGCTAATTTTATAAAGTTCTATTGGAGCACATCCACATCCATTACTTTACCAATTTTCTGTGGCTGCTTTTGCACTAAAACAGAACTGAGTAGTTCCAGCAGAGACTGTAAAGCCCCCAAATCTAAAATATTTACTACCTGGCTCTTAATAGAAAAAGTTTGCCAAACCCTATTCTTGATACATGAAAATCCAGGGCCGCTAGCTCTCTTAAACCACAGAAGCAGGGTTTCATAGCAGTCCTCTGGGCATAATTCAATAGATGCTAACTCAAGAACATTTCCTTTGGGCCAGTCCCAAAGAGAGTGGCTAGATTCTTTCCATTTTTCAAATGAACCTTGGCTTTCACACATCAGCATCGTATAACTTCTTTAGAAGCAGTGGAAACAACAAACCCCAGGTGCCAGAGAACATTGGATAGTTTTTTTTTTAAAATATAATTTTCAAAACACAGAAATGTACATGATAATTTTGACTGACAAGAGTAAGTTATGATAAAAATATATCCATCCCATGCCTGAACTTAATGTTTTTCATTTATCCTAGTGACTGTGAACTTTTAGTATGTGTTTGTTTGCATCTGTGATAGGTCCAATAGGAGTCTGTTTTGAAAACAAACTCAGAGAGAGTTGAACAAAAAGTATATAGTCAGGTTTTCTTTTCTGAATAAAAGCAAAAAATTATTTTCTAAGAAACAAAGTTTTATGTAATTATGCATTTTAACTGTACTTAATCACATCTCATAGAATGAATTATAGAATGTATAATTCTTATAGAATGATTGGATTACTTAAAATATAATTTTATTTGTTTGACCAATTATCATACATTATGTCTAATATAGCTGTCCCATGTATTTTTATGCTTATATTGAAGCAATGGAATGTATTCAGGTCAATATAGCAGGATTTGTCAATTTCACACTATTTGGACCAGATAACTTATTTTTGTATGGTGCACTATAGGATGCTTAGAAGTATACCTGACCTTAACCACTATATGTCAGTATTATTATGGAGCTATTACAGCTAAAACTATATCTGTGGTTTTCCACCCATTGGACTATGAACTGTGACTGACTCACAGGTGTTTAAAAGAATTAAAACCACTTCTAACACTATTTTCACTCACAATTTCTTTTCACCCAAGAACTGCAACATAGCTTGTGAGCTCCTAAACCATTCACTGTTGCCAATTTTCTCACAACTCCACATTTTAATTATGCTTTTCACAACCCCACATTCAGTTAGACTCCATCTGGAGTCTTTGTTAATACCCACAGTTTAAGAATCGAGGTACCAACATCGTCAAATAGCCTTTTGGATGACAACTCATGGTTAAAGAGTCCAGGGTTATATTATGTCACAAAAAGAAATAACTCCATGATTTCAATGACTTCACCCCACAAATGCTAGTCCTTGCTAACATCAGTTTTAGGGAGCTATGTTGTGGTTTAGATTCTGAGCAACTTTAATCTTGGGGTATGTGAGGTTAGCACATGGTTCATAGATTACCATGGATAGTAAATGGAAAGAATAGAATTGGGTATGAACAAGTAATATTAATGTTCAAAAGAACATACTCTACTTCTGTTCAAATTTGGTTAAAATTTCATCATAAAAATTTATATGCCAAAAGAGGAACAGTAACACTTTCTCCAAAATGAGTTGCTGTATAGAAAAACTGAATGTGTCTATTAAACTCCACTAAAATCCATGGCAGGATTAGTTGACGGGAGGCAAGAGTGTACATTATAAACCTAAGCATGAGAGACTGAACTATCTTCTATTATGATCATAGACAAGTTAGGTGATCTTACTATGTCTGAGAACATCATCTATTAAAAAAAATGATCATAGCATTATCATCCCTAACTCAAGGAAGGTTACCAGAGTGAAATGTGTTAGCATATGGGGAACTTCTGGATAAATGTCTAGAACATTATGTTTAAGTAAAAACATACAATATGTAGAGAGAATAATTATGTGCTTTTCATAAAAAGTACTGAGAAGCTGAGCAATATACAAAATAGTGTGCATTTAAAGATAGTTACCGCCTCTCAAACTTCGACTCTTATACTTTGCAAATTGTGTGTCTCCCCCAAATTGGATACTACTTACCAAGTTGAAGGAAATCAAAATGTTCACAAACAATTTGAAACTACATTTTAGAATTTGAACCAAGGCAAAACAAGAGCAAGATCCTTGCTGCCTACTGAATCTCCAACATTGACTAGAGAGAAAGTATGTCTTTTCTTGTCCATTGTTAGAACTTTATTAGAATCTTTCTCTTAAATAGGTGTGTAATGCCACTGTAAAATCCCAACTACTGAATCATAAAAGTACTACCTAATTTTCAATCCTCAGAGATCTTCATTGTTTTGGTTCAGCCTTCCTTTATATATACTCACTTATCCGTTATTTTTTCATCCAGAGAACCAACCACATACTAATGAAATGGACTACAGGGCCCCTGGCATTAATACAAAGTAACTGAACTACAGCATGATTTGCTATTGTGGCAGTGGTATTTTCTTTAGAAATCATGTAAGACGCTATTTTTATATACTCTAACTGCATGAAAATGAATGTTCTTCTCTACAGATTGTACTTTCTACTTTATTTTCTGAATCTCCCAGATTTGCCTCCTGTGTATTTCCCAGCTCATTCAAGATATGCAGACCTATGGCACGTAAGATGAAGAACATACATTCATATTATATTTATGTCACCTCTTCAGCAGTATTCTCGTCAAGTCTTTTCTGATCTTGGTTTCTTTTCTTTCTCTTTTGGGCCTCCTTGCCTGTTTTAAAGTTTTCATAAATAAATTTCTCTTTATCTCCCACATCCAATATCTTTATAATTGAGTTTCAACTTATAAGAAGAGATTCAGAAAGAGTAAGTAATTGATTTTATTAGAACGTGTTTTTCAAAATGAATACCAAGGATTATGTGTGTCAGAATCATATGATGAGTTTGTTTAAAAATGTGTTTCTAGAGGTAGGAAAAAAACAATTGGCAATGTGGTGTGTTTGATGCAAAAAAAATGCTATTTGTATATAAATATATCATTATACCTAGGTATGAGTTTTAAAATCTTACATTGCATTACTTAAAATCTTAGCCCCCAGCATCACTGTCACTGTCACTGTCATCCCATTGCTCATTGATTTGCTTGAGTGGGCACCAGTAACGGCTCCATTGTGATACTTGCTTGTTACTGTTTTTGGCATGTTGAATATGCCATGGGTAGCTTGCCAGGCTCTGCCATGCAGGCAAGATACTCTCGGTAGCTTGCCGGGCTCTCCAAGAGGAGCGGAGGAATTGAACCCGGGTTGGCTGCGTGTAAGACAAACACCCTACCGCTGTGCTATAGCTCCAACCCAACTCCCAGCATCACATTTTAAAAATCAAATATAGGGGTTTAAGCCGTAGTACAGTGGATAGGGTACTTGCCTTGCAGGCAGGTAACCCATATTTGATCCCTGGTACCCCATGTGATCCGCCAAGCTCTGCCAGAAGTGATCCCTGATTACAGAACCAGAAATATATTTCTGAACACCACAGGGTGTTGCTCCAAAACAAAATAAAAATAACAACAACAAATAAATAAATACCTAGTATCGTGTGTATAATGCCTCATACAGTCAAATACAATCCCCAAGTCAAGTACAATCCCCAGAACTCCAGGGTTCCCTGAGCACCACTAGGCGCAAACCATGAGCACAGAGTCAGGAGTAGCTCTCCTCCACCAACAAGTTGTTCCAAATTATCCCCCTGTACAAAACATATTTCTAAGATCTATATCTCAATCAGAATCAAGGGGCATAAAATTTGAAAACTGTATTACAAGTAAACTTTCTAGTACAGTCATACACATATCACATCAATGTATCCAAATTTCTTTAAGAATTGTATAATAGACTTGTTCTTCAAGCAAGTTTATTTTCTCCCTTGAACATGTATCTCATTTGCTTGCCTCTATGCTTCTTTACTTGCTGATTTCCACTCTGGAGAAACCTGTGTTCTCTCTCAAACACGTATTGTTCTCTTTCTTTCCCCTCAGATCTTCTAAGTAAGCTTCAATAAAAACTATCTTGCTTCACACACACACACACACACACACACACACACACACACACACACACACACCCTTATAATAGAATTAGGCTATAGGAAATTTGCTTGTAGAATAAATAAAAGTAGTCAGAATTAAGTATAGGCCATGTGCATATGAAACCATCTTGTTCCCTTTGCAGAATTACATATGGGATTTTTATAATTATTAATCAATGCTATGTAATGATTTCACCAGCTCAACTCTTGCTAGCTTTATAAATATATTTGAGTAGAAAAAACATAAAATGAATATATTTAGAATTTTTTCCATTCTATAGTAAATAGAAATAATGTGTCTAGTTTTGTGTGTATAGATTTTTTTTACTGTATTTCCCCTCTCCTTGTAACTTTATCTTCACAAAAATTTCAGAAACATTTCTAAATAATAGATTACAAGCTCTTGGAGAGCAAAGACAGTGCTTCCTTCTATCTCTGAAATATCCTAGTGTGTAGAAATGTCCCAAATTCTTTTAAAACATTAATAGTGATACGCAAAGTCTTCTAAAAAGTCCTACTTCAGACCATTGTCACTAGAATTTCTGCTTGAAATTATTGTCTATAACCTTTCAGCACATTAGCATATTTGACAAGAAAAAGGAGATCACTGTATTTTAATGTGATGACTGAGGCTCACCACTCTTGAATAATTAAGGCCCTTGATACTGGTTGAGTTATAAGCATGAGAAGTTTAATATAATAACCAATTGTTTTAAGATGAGTTTAAAGGATATATTTGCATAACAATATCAACTTTCTCTGTATTAGTACATTTTCTGCAATCAGATTTCCTTTGTGCTAGCGTAATCAACTTCCTACAAGAAACAGTGCCAATAACATTAAAAGTAGGAATAAGGCTCCACATTTTTTCTTAATGATTTGAAAACATTTATCTTTGGGAAACTCATTTGGATTTTGTTTTAAGATTTCTATCTCTTGTGGTATACAGAGTTGATTAACTCTGCAAACACCCCATCCCATACCCACCTGATATATTTAAATACTGCTAACATATTCACACTGGGGATTTTACTTACATTATCATGGACCTTTAATAAATATCCTGTATTAATGAATTAAATGTATCTTAAAAACACATTTTATAGGTATCTAATTGGATTAAAGTTTTATAAAAGAAAATAAGTGAATGTTGTAAGACAAAATGATATATAGCTTTAATCCTTGCATGCATAAGAGATTTCCTTTTTGGAAATTCTCTAATCAAGAATCTTGATTTGAGAACTTTTACAACTCAGTGCATGTTTTAAAATAAACAGATAAATATTGAGTCAGATTAATGCTAATTTCTAGCACTATTGTTATTGTTGTCAAAGATTGTTTTTTGCAAAATAAAAAGAACTTTTCAAAATAAGATGGTAATTTTTTAATATATTCAATATAGTACATATGCCTTTTTAACTCAAATGAATAGAATTAGTATTCTATTTCTAGTTATCTGCCATGTACACACAAAATTTGAGTACGTACTTTATTTATTTATTTAGTTAGTTATTTTTAATTTTATCAAATCACTGTGAGTGTAAGTACTTTAAAATTTATGTGTCAGGGGCTGGAGCAATAGCACAGCAGGTAGGGTGTTTGCCTTGCACTCGGCCAACCCAGGTTTGAATCCCAGCATCCCATATGGTCCCCTGAGCACCACCAAGGGTAATGCCTGAGTGCAGAGCCAGGAGTAACCCCTTTGCATCGCCAGGTGTGACCCAAAAAGAAAAAAAATTATGTGTGGTTGGAAAAATGCATGGGCAGATTATTCTGGGCAGATTATTCATAAATGGAAGTTTAACTTAGTTTATTTTATTTATTATTTTATGTCTCCTTATCTATTTATTTGATGACAAATTCAATTGGCTTCATCTCTTCTTACTAATGTGTCTTATGATCTCCAGTCTTTTCTTTTAATTAAAATTTTCTTTATATTTCTGCCATGTGGTCTCCACTGCTTAAATATTTTTTGCATTTCCTAGTCTTTAGCAAGTAGTTCCAAGCTTCTTATTCTAGTATGTTAGAATAAAATACCATAAAATCCATGCTCAATTCTATAGCCACATTGTTCTGTCTTTTCAACCCACTCACCACGTTACCCACATACATACATACACAAACTTGTTGACTTGGATAGTCATCCCAAGATTTTTGCAAAGTGCACTGTTCTTTTTCATGACTCCATGCTGTTTCATGGACTTTCTTTGTAGAAACTTCCATGTGACTCTTCACTTGCCATTCAATAAGAATCACTTAAAAATTTGTCCTACCTATAGCAGGATGAATTAAGTACTGAACAGAATCCTTTACTGCTTTACTCACCACAACCTAGTCCACTACCTAGTATGTACCACATTGTATGGAAAGGCTTGGTAGCCTCGTTTCTTTCAGACTAGATTCCAGATTCAAATTGGTGGGGAATGGAGGCTAATGTATTGATGTTCCAAGGGTTGGCATAATGATTTGAGATAAGATAAACTCAAAATGTTCACTAAATTAATAACTTTGAAAGGTGGAAGGATTATGTGATCAAATATATTTAAATAATATTGATTTAAACAAAATTTTTAAATGTTACTGGCATTACACTACTGGACTACATTTTAGTCAACAATAGAGCAGAGATAGGGTGTTGGTCCCCAAAGTTTTATTGTCCAGTCACCATCTCAGTATTGTAGCATTTAACACCTTCAGGAGATTCATATATAATATAGTTCTCACATAACTTCTTTTTTTCTTTTGGAGTCACACCTGGTAATGCACAGGGGTTCCTCCTGGCTCATGCACTCAGGAATTACTCCTGACAGTGCTCATATGGGACCATATGGGATGCTGGGAATCGAACCTGGGTAGGCCACATGCAAGGCAAACACCCCACCTGCTGTGCTATCACTCCAGACCCCTCACATAACGTTTTAAAGTAAATTATTTTCTTACTGAATTACCATTAGTTTGCAATATAGATTTTTGGAATAGGCATCAGACCTTGGTATAGGCACATGCCCCTTAATGGCAAAATTATCCTTATGCTGATTTAAGCTTATGATATTTTGCTCATTATGGCCCCTGAGTATACCAAATTCATCATTAATACTGCTAGGAACAGGTCATTCATGACCAGTGATAGAAGTGGAAACAAAATTAAATATGATTAGGAACCAGTGAAGTTGAAAAATTCAGGATGGTTATCTCCCACCAATCAGGCATGTCCCTGGAACTATAGCTGCAATCTTTTTTTTTTTTAATTTTTTTTTTAAATTTATTTATTTTTAATTAGAGAATCACCGTGAGGGTACAGTTACAGATTTATACACTTTTGTGCTTATACTTCCCTCATACAAAGTTTGGGAACCCATCCCTTCACCAGTGCCCATTCTCCACCACCCGTATACCCAGTGTCCCTCCCACCCTCCCCAAACCCATCTCCCCCCCACCCCACCCTGCCACTGTGGCAAGGCATTCCCTTCTGTTTTCTCTCTCTAATTAGCTGTTGTGGTTTGCAATAAAGGTGTTGAGTGGCCGCTGTGCTCAGTCTCTAGCCCTCATTCAGCCCGCAACTCCCTTCCCCCACATGGCCTTCGACTACAATGTAGTTGGTGATCGCTTCTCTGAGTTGACCTTTCCCCGGAACGTGAGGCCAGCCTTGAAGCCATGGAGTCAACCTCCTGGTACTTATTTCTACAGTTCTTGGGTGTTAGTCTCCCACTCTGTTATTCTATATACCATAGATGAGTGCAATCTTTCTATGTCTGTCTCTCTCTTTCTGACTCATTTCACTCAGCATGAAACTTTTCATGCCCATCCACTTGACTACAAAATTCTTGACCATCTTTTTTCTGACAGCTGCATAGTATTCCATTGTATAGATGTACCAAAGTTTCCTCAACCAGTCATCCGTTCTGGGGCATTCGGGTTTTTTCCAGATTCTGGAATAGCCGCAATCTTGAGAACAGGAACAGTGAGTTGAGATAATAAAGATCTGCTTCATTAAAATCAATGCAACTAATGTAAGTTAGAGAAGGGCCTATCTCTGATACAGGAAAATTTTTGGAGTGGGATCACACCTGGCGATGCTCAGGTCTGACTCCTGGTTCTGCTCTTAGGGATCATTCCTGGTGGCAGTGCTTGGGGACTATATGGAATGTTTTGGCTCAAACCCGCGTGGACTATGTGCAAGTTAAATGCCCTAGCTGCTGTATTATCATTCCAGCCCCTGATGCATAAAAACGTTTTTTTAAAATTTTCTATTTTATTTTATTTTTTAAAATTTATTTATTTTTCAATTAGTGAATCACCATGAAGGTACAGTTACAGATTTGCACATTTTCGTGCTCGTGTTTCCCTCATACAATGTTTGAGAACCCATCCCTTCACCAGTGCCCACTCTCCACCACCAGTAAACCCAGTATCTCTCCCACTCCCCCAATCCCAACTTCCCCCCACCCCACCCTGCCTCTGTGGCAGGGTATTACCTTTTGTTCTCTCTCTCCAATTGGGTGTTGGGTTTGCAATAGAGGTGTTGAGTGGCCATTGTGTTCAGTCTCTAGTCTACTTTCAGCACGCATCACCCTTCCCTCGCGTGGTCTCCAACCACATTTTACTTGGTGTTCCCTTCTCTATCTGAGCTGCTTTTCCCCCAGAATGTGAGGCCAGTTTCCAAGTCATGGAGCCAATCTCCTGGTATTTATTTCTACTATTCTTGGGTCCTAGTCTCCTACTCTGATGCAGAAAAACTTTTAAGGATCTTGTTACCGGAAGAAGTTCCTCAGGTGGCTTGTGTGAAGTGAGGGGGAGGTGGCAGCCTCAAGAAGAGAATCTACTGCTTCTCTCTACCCACCTCTGTCACCCAGGGAGGAGCCTGGGAGATTCAGAACTGATGAAGTCTGCTATGAGGCTGACCCATGACCAGCCCCAGTCAGCAGGGCCTGCCCTGACTCACCAGGTGCCCTGGGGCCTGCGCCCCCCCCCTTATGGGGTGAAAGTGGGGTCAGATCACACCAGCGTCTGTGAGCTAGTTTTGGGGGGGCCGTCAACTGGATCCCAGGAAAGCTGTGCAGTGTCACCCCACACGCTGCGTGGGAGAGGAAACCGAGGCAGGGAGGGGAGGAGACTCTTCCAAGGTCACGCGGCCAGCAGAAATGGGGTGGGGGGGCACTGCCCCACGCCAGATGAGACGCCCCGAGCCTGCGGCACCCGCTTGGTTTGTGGGGCCCCCTGGGACCGCATCCAGTCGGGTACAGCTTGGGGCAGCTGCCACAACCAGAGTAATCTCGGCAGGGCTCTGGGGGCACTGCAGGGGCAGGGCCGGGCACAGCTGTGTGCGGGGTAGGACATGAGTTGGGGGGGGGGGCACAGGAGCACCCTCGGGGGCGTCGCCCTGCAACTCGAGCTGAGGCCGCGGGTTAAAAATCCCCCGGCCCAGCAGGCTCAGCCTCCCCCATGGTGCCCTTGAGTCCCCGAAGCACACTGCCCCTCCCCCGTGACAGCATTGCCTCTGGCTCATCTGTAAGGGCCGGGGACACTCAGGGAGTCGGAGCAGAGGGTGCCCGAGATCAGGGAGCCGAAGGGTGTGTGCACTCTCGGGCTCTCCGGGCGGCTCTGTCTCACCACCCACGAAGGAAGAACGAGGCCCAAACTGGTTGCTGATTCGAGGCAAGGTGACTTGTCTTTCAGGGTCGCGCCATCTCCCTTCACCAATGAACATCTCATAAATCAACTTAATCCCTGAAAAGTTTTGTCCAGCATGGCCTAGGCCTTGAAGCTTTGCCTTGGCCTCATCACTGAGCCACATTCTCCACTCCAAGTACTGAGAAGGGCCTAAGCATGTCTTAACAATCATGTGAAAATCCTGAGGTGCACAGTAGGCCTTTTAATCCAGTCTGTAAGATACTCCCTACGGTACGGAGATGTAGGCCCATAGGAGGCACAGGCCTTTTTGAAACGACTGAGAGAATCCACCCTTAAAACCTGCAATAAGATGGATGCTGCTTCTTCTCTGCCTGGACTGTGAGAATTTGTGCATTGATAAAATCACCTAGCTTCTCTAGACATATCCCTACTTGTTAAGAGACTTGTTACTGTACCTTACTATGCTACACTAAATATTGAATTTGTATGCCATGTCCAAATAAAATCTTTTCAAGTCTTTAATGAGACATTTGGTCTAGCTTCCATGAACAATAAAAATTTTTTAGTATCAAATACTTTGCTTGAGATTGTTACACATGATTCTGGATCAAATGTGTTCACTAATTCTCTTTTCTGGAATTCGGCTGTCAAACACTAGAAAGGTAGTTGAGAGGCCAGAGTGCAGAGTCAGGAATAACTCCTGAGCACTACTAGGTGTGGCTCCCAAAAACAAAACAAAAATAGAAAGGTAGTTGAGAAAAGTACTTTAAATTTACATTTTTTTCATACCAGAAAGTCAGCTCTAGGGTCAGGGGTATGTGTTTTCTATGCATAATGTCTTGAGTTTGATCCCAAGGCCTTTCAGCCTCCAGGAACCTTCCTGATTTTCCTTGTTCAGCTCATGAGCAGCCTTATCCCCAACAGGCTCAAGTTGCTATGTTTCATCATATGCAGTCATTAATGACTAAGTTACTTGGAAGTCAGGGAAGTCTTTTTAAAAAGTTAAATGATATAAAATTTAATAGCAACAATAATAAAATTAATAAAATATAGTAAATACATTTTAAACATAAAATTTAACTGTAGTATAGAATTTTTCAATTCTGATATGAATTGTGACTTTATAAGAAAGTGAGACATGAAGATTATAATAATTTCCAAGTCTATGAATTTTTTCATTTGTTTCTCCACCTAGAAAAATTCTGGCAATAGCTGGTTCTATGAACATTCTTTTAAGTCTTACAGGTTTGTAACAATGAATAAAATAGAAATTAAAGAATACAGATCTCAATAACATGCTCTTTTTGACAACATATAACTTGATAAATTTAAAAATTCTTATTAAATTATAGTAAAAGTTATTACTACATACACCTAGAAGAGAAAAAAATATTGAGTAAGACAAAAATAACTTACCATGGAAGAAAGAATCAACTGCTGACTATTCATCTCGAATTTTGAAAGGTTTTACTTAGTTCAGCTTAGATTACTATTTTTTCTTATTTGTGGGGAAGGGTGTAGTATTCCCAAGCGGTGCTCAGGGAGTCTGACAACTTCTATTGACACCTGGTCACGAATCCAATGTTCAGGCCAGTAACACAGAGGTATTTAGAACTGACAGTGTTGAGGGTTGGAGTGATAATATAGCAGGCAGGGCATTTGCCTTGCATACGGTTGACCTGGGTTCAATCCCTGGCATCCCATATGGTCCCCGGAGCTCTGCCAGGAGTGATTCCTGAGTGCAGAGCCAGGAGTAAATCTTGAGCATCACGGGGTGTGACCCAAAAAGCCAAAAAAATTAAAGCCCCCTAAACTGGCAGTGTTGGAGGCCTCCAGGGCTATATTCAGTAGTTATCAAGGGGCTATTGAATGCTGGGGCTAGAACTGGGGTCTCTACAAATGCAAGTCAAGAAACCCTATAATTGAATACCTCTAAGTGGCCCATATTATTCACTTTTAAGCCATCCTAATATAAAATATTTTTAAAGAAACTATTTTAAGCTAGCAACTTATCATGCCTGTTGTTGTCTTTCTTCTCTTGCTGTCTTTGTACACAGATATCATTTAGAGTGGAAATTAGAGGGCCTAGCTCAATCTCACTTTGTTCTACACATTGATAGTTTTGTGATAGACACCATAAGTACTCTTTTTAATTTTCAACGACTTAAAATAAAAGTAACAGCTGAATTTGTATCCAGCTCATCAGGTTTCAATGGGAATAATGGGAAAAATTTGAAGTCTGATACGATGACATGACAATATAGCTAGTCAATCCTTTGCTATTTTAGGCAATTAATAGGCATTTACTGCATCAGGTAACCAGTCAGTTATATAATTGTTCAACAACATGAAAATATAGCTCTCTCTCCACCAGCTTGTTTCTCCCTTTCCTTCCAGTTTTTCCATCCCATTTGCACTAAGATAGAACCAAAGAGATTCTGCTATTTATTTACTTATTTTGGTGAGTGTTGTTGGTGGTGGTGGCTGGAGCAGGGTGGTTGGGAATGGGGTCTATACCCAGAAGTTTTCAGGATATAATCCTGATTCTGCTCAGGGAATCACTCCTGGCTGTTCTCAAGTGACCATACGTGGTGCCAGGGCTGGAATCAGGGACTGCTGTGTGTGAGATTAAGTGCCTTAACCTCTATTCTATCTCTTTTACCATGATATTCTGCCATTTCACACATCTCTTTCTTCAATGATGTTCAAAAATAATTTAGTTATTATGCCTCAACAAATATTGATTTCTTACTTCACAGTCCCATTTCAAAGAAATGCATTCATTCATCAAGTAGACTTGATGGCAAACACATTTCTATAATTCAACTTTACTACTAAGGTTGACAACTTTTAGAACTTTGTAAACTTGAGTATTTTCAAAATAAAAGAATTGACATAAGCCTATCGGGGAGAAAGGCTACCAAATAGTCCCCAAGAGTCATGGAAGATGTTCCTTTCAATACTCAGCCAACCTGACTGGGTTGTTTAATGTGACACAAAGCTGCTAAGCATCTGTGTTTCTGAGGGGCCCCAAGGGCTAAACTCAGCAATGTTAGGGGGCCTATGTGGTTAAAAGTTCCATTCTAGGTTCCAGGGTATGCTTAACTGGAGATATATATCTCTACCTTATTGTAAATCTTTTAAAAAATAAATAACTAAGTTTACCTTACAATTCCTTTTTACTGTATTTGAAAAGAGAGTTGAATAATATAACTGTTGCTATATGGAAGAGTAGTGTTTTCTGCACAAGAGAAAGGACATAGTTAATAGTCAGATAATAGTAATTCTTCAAACACATTTTGGGAGGTGCAGAAAGTAATCTTCATTATTATTTAAATTATTACAATATAAAACCCAGTATTTACGCTTTGAAGAGGTGAGATAATTTGCCAGCATCATATAGCTAATTGTTGGCAGAGTTGCTAAGGCCAGGTCTGTAATTAGTACTCTCTACCAAAATGCACAAAAAGCCAAATGTTGCCAAAATTCAGAATTTTTTTCTGACTCTAAATGCAATCTAAACATTTTATCAGAAGACACAACTGGAATGTTTCCAAATTAGTCTCAAAGATCAAGCTGAAATACTAGTCAAACAGGGAAGAGTATGGAGGAGATGGCAAAGAATTGAAGGAATTGAAATTAGAAAACTCTATTTAGATGCACTACAGAATAATTAAAATCTAATGTTTTGGAAAACAAGCTTATTTAACTGGTCTACCTCGCAGAAAATATGACATGTTTTTGTGCATACTTCACATGTACAGTGCTCAACTGATCATTCTAAACATCATTCTAAGTCATGTACATTTTAATGTATGGATCTTATATATATTTAGTCAAACTTTTTATTACATTGGGCTTTTATATAAGTATTTATTATGTTTATAAATGTAGCTTCTTAATAAAAAAATGTTTATAGGTTTTCTAACTTCTTAAGTGCAGTATATTTTCATATTAAAGCCAGATAATTTTTTTACTTGAAAACAGATCATTAAATTTTCTGTTTGAATGACTATATTGGCTACCTGGTTTTGGAAATACTGTATAATAATTTACAACTTATTTTCTATCACAGATATAGTGTCAAATATAGCAAATAGTTCTACGTAAAATAATACATGGGTAATTTTCTTGCTAAAAGAACTTAGAATCTAGCAGAAGTATGTTTAGAAAGATACAAAATTCATGTGACCCTGATTGTTATAGCATGGTTTAAACTGCATTTCCATAGAAACAAGATAAAAATAATAACATGTATTGTAATGGCTTTTAGAATAAGGTAGTAAGGAAGAAAAAAAAAAGAGAGCTCTTTTTTTTTTTTGATGTTGTTGTTGTTTGTTTTTTGCTTTCTGAGTCACACCTGGCAATGCACAGGGGTTACTCCTGGCTTTGTATTCAGGAATTTCTCCTGGCGGGGCTCAAGGGACCATATGGGATGCTGGGAATCGAACCCGGTCCGGCTTCATGCAAGGCAAACGCCCTACCCGTTGTGCTATGGCTCCAGCCCCAGGAAGAGAGCTCTTTTGAGTGCTCTGCGTAAACCATGAAGCAGAATCCACATGGGACCACAAGACTAACCCTACATATCTCAAATCACATGAACATTAGTAATAACTTTGGCTCAGTCATAAGAACCCATCTTTACTACATCTATTAAGTTCCTGTCTACAAGAATTATTGCTAAAATTATAAGATTTTTGTCATCTTTTACATCCTAAGTATTCCAAATTCTTACCCTATTTATCAATATTTTTTTTATTAAGAATAAAAAGGTTTCTTTGCTTCCTTTTCTATGTACTATTCCACTGGGATCTTGTGAATTTTCACCAAAGATTATTAACTTCTTTGTATCTTTATACTATTCTTCAGATTTTTCGTTCATCCTCTTGACATAACTTAAGCCTAAAGTATTTTAAAGATCCCATTTTATTCCCAGGCTTTTATGTTGGAATTTTCTCCTAACTCTTCATTTACCTTAAAAAAATTAGAAGCCTAGTCAGGAACTCCAAGTTCCTTGTTGCTCTTTCTAGAAAGTTAAGTACTCTCGTCAGAGCAAACCCCCTCTTTCCTTTGAAACTCATCTAGCTCAGAGACTCTCAAATGTTCTTTCTTGTTTGAATCACCTGGAGAGCTTAAAAAATTTCTTACATATATATCGTCTTACTCTTCAAGCACGTACTCTCCCTTGAATGTGTATTGTACTGTCCCTATATTTCTTTGCTTGCTTTTTTCCACTCTCGAGGAGCCTGTATTCTCTTTTGACATGCACTTCCCTCTTCCTCATCTCTCACAACTTTCTAAATAAGGCTCAATAGAAACTTTCTTGCTTCATCAGAAAAAGAAAAAAAAAATCCTACATACATCAAATATTCTTAAAAGCATTATTGAGGGCCAGGCTACCACCACGAAAATGCATCAGAATAATTCTTGAGCATAAGGGACCCACACTTCAGTATTTTTAAGTTTGTTTGGGAAATCCGGGGAACAATAAACTTTGGGAAAAAATGAGATGCAAGCTAAAACTTATTTGCTCTCTCCATAGCAATCATCCGTAAGCTTGCTTGCCACCACATCCTCCCTCATGCTCTAGCATTATGCTCATAGTAGTCAAGTTGTCACCAACTTCTGTCATCATTCTAGATTTCTTTTTTATTGGAACCCAACACCTGATGTCTGGTCCCCCATGGCCTCTCCAATGTAACATCCTTCACCTTCCTAACTTTCAAGAATAGTCCATATTTTCTGTCACCCCAGAAATAATTACTCTTCTGAAATCAAGAAATTAAATATCTAGTCCTTGATCTCAACCTTCTGTTCGCAGCTTAACCAACTAACTCCATGCAATAATTATTCAAATATGTTCTTGAGTTTGTTACTGGAACCCTTGTTTGTATGTTCTTCCCTCTGCCCAATTTAGAATTTCACTCAAGATGATGTAACCTCATTGCAAAGAGTTTCGTTCATTTTTTTTCCTATATTAAAAAAAAAAAATTAAACCTTACCCTCAAACAAAACCTAATTTAACTTAGTGGGCTCTGTTAACTTTGGCAAGGTGATAAAAAAACTATAGCACAAGGCAGACTTATCATTAATAATGCAAGACATTTTTGCCATAAATTCTAAAAATATCAGATATGTTTTTAAAAAAAATACGATTGAAGACTGAAGCATATAACAGTTGAACACTGTGTGCTGGGTCATAAAATCAGGAGCAATACAAAAACTGGTCTCCAAACAGGGAGAACAAAGAAATACCAAAAGAAAAGATAGATCACCCCATGTTATAGGTGACAATAATTTTTAATATTAATTTATATTTATTAATATTAAATATTATTTAATTATTAGCAGCCCCAAGTGTACCACTACCATTCTCCAGGCCGCTTTCTGGACACATTATAAGACACTTTTTACCCATTTTCCATAATTACCACACCATATTTGATGGAGTTCAGACAGTAGGCAACAAATCATAGAGAGTAATACATATATAAGTATATATATATGCATATATATGTCTTATATATATATATATCTTGGAGAGCCTGGCAAGCTACCTAGAATATCCCGCCCACATGGGCAGAGCCTGGCAAGCTACCCATGGTATATTCGATATGCCAAAACAGTAACAATAGGTCTCATTCCCCTGACCCTGAAAGAGCTTCCAGTCGTTGGGAAAGGCAAAGGCAAGTAAGGAGAAGCTGCTAAAATCTCAGGGCTGGGAGGAATAGAGACTTTACTCTTGCCTGCTAGAGTAAATTGACGAACAACGGGATGACAGTGACAGTGATACAGTGAATTCATTTTTCAGATTTATAATTGGATTAAACTATAATTGGAATTTCAGAGGCTTAGCTCCAAGCTTCTAGGTGTGTGCAATTGTCATTGTGCTGTCCATCATAAGGATCCTTCTCTGCTTCTCAGCACAGCACTGTTCCCCTTTCCCTCTCAGAAGGAGGACAGTTTTCATGCCGTCTTGGGGTTAGTTAGCTTTGTTGTCTTTGATCAATTATTTTGCTTTCACAATTCCACAACCATCCATTTGTTTCTTATTTTAGTGAACATAATCACTTCAGGCTATACACACATTTTATTTTTTAATTGCCAAGTACAATTCCATTATGTGTTGATAGGAAGGACCCCCCCAAAAGACGAAAAGGTTAAGGATCACATAGAAAAGATTGAGAAGGGGCCAGAGTGACAGTACTGTGAGTAGGGCCTTTGCACTGCTTGTGGACATCTGGGTTCAAACACAGCATCCCATCTGGTCCCCTGAGCTTTAAGCTTCAAGCTTCACGCTTTTAACCTATTCCATTGTTAGGATTAGGTGAATCAGTCCCTGGCAGAGCCAGGAGTAACCCCTGAGTATTGTGAGGTATGGCCTAAAGCCCAAAAAGAAAAGATTGGGGGCAGAGTAGCATTAAAGGAACATTTTCCTTGAAGGGACGGAGCAGGTTTTAATTCTAGTGAGGGTTTACCTTAAAGCAACAATTCCTGAGGAGCAGCAAGAACTTCACCTGGGGCACATAAATAAGGCAGTAACATCTGAAAGCGAGTCAGAATTTGCTGGATGTGTGGCCAATCAAGTCTGTTTTACCAAAGCATCAAGTGATGCTAATACATGGTGATCTATAACTCTGCTTGATAAACCCAACACTGGATTCAAGAACGTAGGCTGTCTCGCCTACAATGGTAGGAGAAATAACACTCTAGAGGTAAGGTAAAGCAAAATGAGTGGAGTAAGGGCCCAGAGGGACATGGACAAAGGGAAGTCAGGAGAAAAAAACTGTTGAGGTAAGGAGCACTGCATAGCTGAGGGGGTTCAGGAAGTGCAAACTTCTAGTTTTGGAGAAAAATATGTCATGATGATATGTTCTATCTACAGGTGGCTATGGTTGATAAGCTTTTTTTTAATTTATTTTTTTATTTTTAAATTTTTTTAAATTTAATTTAATTTTTTTATTTTTGCCTTGTGGGTCACACCCGGTGATGCACAGGGATCACTCCTGGCTCTGCACTCAGGAATTACCCCTGGCGGTGCTCAGGGGACCATATGGGATGCTGGGAATCAAACCCGGGTCGGCCGTGTGCTAGGCAAATGCCCTACCCGCTGTGCTATTGCTCCAGCCCTGATGGTTGATAAGCTTTTTGAGAGTTGCTAAGCACTGTTAAAACTCTTAAAAAAAGTTTTATCAGAAGAAAAAAATACTATTATATAAGATATATTTATGAACTTGTGATCTTTCTGCAATGTGTGGAGATGTCAGAATGTTATGTTGTATGTGTGAAAATTACTTAAGGTCATTGACTACACCTAACAAAAAATGTCTTGATAAATTTAACGTGTGCCAAAAGAAGCCTATTCTCTGTAAAATTGGAATCTGATCATCTGCTGAGATTTAAGAGCTATATTGAAATATTAAGAGTTTCAAATTTTTCTCAATGTTCTGAAATCTGGTAATTTGAAAAAAGGGTGCTAATTGTGGGTATGCATTGTTTGGGCTGCGGGAGGACTTGTTTGTGGTTAAAAACCATGAATTTCTACTGAAGGTGATTCTGTAAATAGGATTATCTTTCTAGGCACTCAAATTATGTAAGAGTAGTTTCCAAATTGAAAAGTGATACTGGGTTGATAAATTCATAATGGTATATCTCATAGTAGTAAATTTAAAATGCAGGAGTATTGGAAAGAGGGTAATTAATGTGATGAGCTCCTAATTGTATGTCACTCAAGATGAAAATGAACACAAAATGTTTGGGAAAAGTTTGAGAGAAAACAGATCCATAGTGTCTTTCATAATTAGAAATTTTTGTTGTTGTTTTTGATCTTTTTGTTATTGAGTTATATGAATCTTTGTAAATTTTGTGTACTGTCTCATCAGATATTGGAATTGAAAACAATTCTTGACCTAGAAGAGTGCTTTCTCATTCTGTTGATCATTGCCTTTGTGGTATGCAAGTCTTTTAGTTTAATATAGTCCCTCGTATATTTTTGTGCTTCTTTTTCTTTCTGTTTTAGACCTCATATAAAATTGCCAAAACTGATATCAAGTTGCTTACCGTCTGCATTTTATTCTAGGTAGTTTATGTATGCTGTTTCTTCATTAAAGATTTTGGTGCATTTTGAGTTATGAAGACATTACTGGCGCCTGCTCCAGCAAATCAAATCGATGAGCAACAGAATGACAGTGATATAGTGATACAGTGATAATATATAGCCGTTTCAATTTTTTGAATGTGACTATAGTTTTTCCTACTACCATTTATTAAAGAGTTAATTCTTTCCACAGTCTATGTTCTCAGTGCCTCTGTGATAAATTAATTGATTATGATACAGATTGCTTGTGTTTCATTGATGTATGCTTCTATTATATCTGTTTTGATTTGGATCATAGTTTTATATCAGCATGTATAATGCTTACCATCTTAATCTTCTTAAGACTGCTTTGCATATTTGTGGTCTTTGATAGTTCAGTACAAAATTTAGGATTGTTCTATAACTGTGAAAACAGCTGTTAGAATACTATGATGATTGCATTGAATATCTTGCCTACTGATATTTTGGCAGTATCAATATTAATCCATAAACATGAGATGTATTTTCATTTATGTATTCATTTTCTTTCATTGTCATATAATTTTCAGTATTTATATCTTTCATCTTAGTTATATAATAATGGTGATTATACCTTAATTTAAAAAAAGAATAATTTACAAAGGACAGTATAGTGAAAATAAAGTGAGAAAATTGAAGGGTGTAATTTAAAAATAAAGTACACTGCAGAGAAAATGGTATTTGGGGTCAGAGGTAGGTTTAAGTGATGTAAGCTTTCAATAAAAAGATTTTAAAAGTAGTTTTTTAAAATTTTTTAACTGTGAAGTAGGGCCTCTAAAAGAACACAGTGGGAATTTTTTCAATTCAGGAAATGATACAAATTCAGAAAAAAAGAAAAAGATATGCAGAGCAGTGTAGGGGTTCTGAGAGAAAGGCAGCTGGGGGTAAACTATAAGAAAAAGCTTGGAACTTGAACAAGGAAAGGAACCAGCTGAAATAGAGGTAAACCAGTAGTAATACTGGAGTAGGTCAGTTAATCAGGTAAGAGTAGGTGAGGGAGGCTTATGAAATCAATGGACGTCATGCAGAGCCTGTCCAGAATGCTGATATTATTAGGAAAACTGCCTGGAACTAAAGTAGGATCTGATTTCCAAGAATGCAACCTGCCCTTCTAATACATATACACAATTAGTCCATTCTAAAAAGCATGGGTATCACGTGCTACTGATACTTGCAAAAATCCTGGGAAAGATACGTCTTCCAGTAGATTAGAACTCCCCTCACCTGGAAGCAATATAGCAGTGAGAAAATTGTAAAAACTTCTGCCTAAAGTTAGGATCAAAGAAATAAATGGATAACCCTCTTGTCATGGCCAGGCTCTAGATGGGAAGTCTTGAGCCTGGGACCTGGAGGACCTCTTCCTCAACGACCCCAGATCATGAATCAGGGAGTAACACCCATGTCAGCGTTAGTTCTGGTTCTCCTATCCCAAAACCTTGCAGACACTAACTGAACACAATCTTCATACTGAAGGCAATGGATGAAACGACACTTCATGGACCTTCTACAGTCATATATTTCAGTCACCTAAATGGAGTGACTAGCTCAAAACCCCTTTATCACAGTCTAATAGCACTTCATGGTAAAAGAAATAATCTGAACGACAGAGGTATTATTGGTAGCGACAGGGGTCAAGGAGATTCAGGTACATTGATGCTACTAAGAGTTAAAGAGCTAAATACCCAAACCACAGAGTAACAGCACTGATACCTACACCATAATAATCAAACTTAAATGGAGGCTGTAAAGATGGCAGGCTGGAGCTTGGGGCAGGGGTTAGTAGGAGAGGGAAACTGGGAACACAGGTGGAGGAAGTTAACACTGGTGGTGGAATCAGTGATGGAATATTGTATGTCAAAAACCCAACTATAAGTAACTTTGTAACTCATGGTGCTTTAATACAATAAAATTTAAAATAGAAAGAATGGATAAAAACATAGGCAGTGCCTTTCAGTGGGACGCCTCACTCTTGTCTTGGACATCTTATGGGACATATATTCCTTTCTGTGCACTGCTTTCTTAATTTTATTTGATAGCAGGAAGAGGTCACGTACTATTTTTAGGTACTCTGGGTTACTTTTAGCTTAGTGATCTGGGACCACCCCTAGCCACGCTGGTGATCCAAAAAGGGTCAACCGTGTGCAAGGCAAATTGTCTCTCAAGCCCATCTCTTTCAGAACATTTATTATGCAAAGTTTTCTTTTTTTTTTTGTGCACCACATGCCTGTGCTCTGGGCTTACTTCTGGCTCTGAGCAGGATCTGTCCCTGATAGAGACTCAGGGGACCTATTGTGGAACTTGGGATAGCTGCATGATAAATAAGTAACTTATCTAGTGTACTATCACTCTGTCTCCATAGCACACCTAATTTTTGTAGGTTATTATTTTGTTTCTGACTCCCCAGTTTATTTTCTTGTCCCCCATAAAACTACTACACTTGTTTGACATTACTTAACAAACTGCTCAAAAAAAGCATTTTTTAAAATCAGCATTTTTAATATAATTTAATATATATCATTTAATATATCACAAGGGATACAATGTTTCTTGCTTTGAAAATACGAAATGTTTTCTGCTTTTATACCTTAATTGTTTTGTTTTAGCTAGCAATGACTACTTTTCAATTATTTTGTCAATTCATGCCATCATGCGTTTACTTTTCAAGTTACTTTTTAAAACTACTTAACAGAAAATCTAGATTTAGAGAAATATGTTTTCATAAGTCAAACTCAATATCATATCTGGGGGGTTAAGTTAATCTATGAATATAAGGCAATGGATATAACAAGCTTAATGGAGTTTTGTTTAACTAAACCTTGAACAAGTTAATCCTAAATAGTATATGAAATTGTAAGCAGACAGATATCACCAAGATTTTTTTGAACAAGAAAAGAAGTAGATTATTAAGCATTAGTTTCAGGAACCTAAATTAATTCTTAAAGTTGATCTCACTACATAAATTAAAGCTTTATGAGAAATAGAGGAGCAAGATTAGTGACAAATTATACAAACATGGAAATGAATGTTTGGTATTTGATATGGTTTTCAATTGTATGAAAAAATACATCATTAATGAAATGCTTTGTGTCTACATTTAAAATTAATACTTTTCTATTAAAAAGAATGCAATAAATTAGTTTGATAAAAATTATAACACATACCTAATAAATTATTTCTAAACATAAAAGAAATCAAAACAAAGTATCAGTAGAAATGGGCCATGTATATATTTTTTACATACACATATATGCATATATAAAATATTACGTATATGTGTGTGTCTTAGGTACTTTACCTAGAAAGAATATTGAACTTTTATGAAATGGAAAGATAACCAATGCTTTTCTTAATTAGGAAAGTGTAAACTAAAATAACACTTTGTGATTTATTATCCATGGTATTGTTAAAAATTAATACTCTCTTGCAAACATGAGCAATACCAAGTGGAAATTCAGACCATTATACATTGCTGATGGGGATATAAATTGGCATTATCACTTTGGAGAACAATCAGGACATCTCTACAAAAGGAATACATGCATATTCTATCACCGAGTAGTTCTACTTCCTTCTGCTTTCCCTAGAGACATTTTTTGAGCTTGTGTCCAGGGATATTTATTGCAGTACTGTTTAGAAGCAAAACATTGATAATGATAAAACTTTTCCAGTGGAGGAATGGACAAGTATACCATGACTTATTAATAAAGCAACACTATCAATTAAGTGTTAGCTCTATGTAAAAACATGGTTAAGATTTAGAAGTATAAATCTATTGGAAAAGCAATTTTCAAAATGACAGAAATGATAAGATATAATTTAAATAATGGTTTTAAAATGCACAAATGTTTTACATAAATATCCATGTAATAAAAGCATAAAATTGTGTATGGGATAGTGTGTACTCATAAGAGTAGCAGTTAATCTCTGGGAAATAAACTATACTGAAGATATAGGGTTTGACTTTCATTTAAAAAAATACCTTTAGATAGAAGAAATGATATATAGATTTAACTAATATGATGTTTAATTTATGATAGACAACTATGTTATTTACTACATTTCAACTATTTGATCATTCAAGATGGCAAAAACCCTGGAAACATTCTGACTACACTAGCTAATGTGAACCAAATATATCTAAACACCAAGGCTAAACATCCTTCTCATTTAGTTATTTGCAATAATTATTTACAAAATGCTAAAATGCTATCATGAATCCTCAATAGCAGAACCCCACTTTGAGGCAAATGCTAATGGGTAAAACATTTATGAAACACCACTGTTTAACAGATTCCTTGTTCCCAGGCGCAAACTGGGATGCAAGAAAGCAGTGTGGGACCCACTCAAAGATACAAACCATCAATATCTCAAGCAAATACAATGGGAGGCAATACCCTACACTTGCTCCTCTACTATGTCTCATCATATCCCTGCTCTCATGGTCAAAGCCAACGTGTGAAACTGTAGCAGCTCAGCAAAATATTTATCAGTATCATATCAGTTAGCATCGTAGCAAAAAGAGACTCTCCTAGTCCTGACTGCCAGGCCTGATCAAACTTCCCATAGAGAGAGTCTTACATCCAAAAACGAGTAAATAAACCAAACCAAGGATAACACTGTGTCTTTTACTCTTTGAAGTCCCTTCTTTACAAGAATTATATGTCCCTAATTAACTTTTCTTCTTCTTATATAAAATTCAGTGATTTTTTTTCATAAGCCCTTATACCCTAACACCGTTCCCAATAGCTTCTCCATAAGCCAGGTCAGGAAGCAGCATAAAATATCATAGGTTAATTTTCTACATAGAAAAAATTTCGTATAATTCATTCAGCTTTACCATAAACTTAAAAATTAATAGGATGATCAATTAGTACTTAAAAAGAATTTGAAGCAGTGTTCAGCATATTGGATGGTCAGTAAATGTCGGTTGCTAATCTCATGTAATGTAAGACTCAAATCAGAAGTCACCAACTCTCAAAATTTCAAAGAACAAGTTAGAAATATAAAGGGCCAAAAACTGAGTTAGACACCATCAGGCATTGCATTCCTTACCTGTTATTTTACTTACCTAGAGATTGATTTGTCTTAGCTCAGCTGAAGAATCGTGTGTGTGTCTGTGCGTCTCTGTGTGAGTGTGTGTGTGTGTGTGTGTGTGTGTGTGTCAGAGGGGGGCTTTATGCATCCCAAGATTCTAGGGGACACTCCTGCCAATGAGCAGCCAATTAGGTAGTGGTGTAATGCTAAGACCTGAGGATTAGATGTTGTTTGAGCCTTTCAGCGCCAGGGACCACCCAGTGCCACATCTAGGATGCTCTTGAGTTCTTCAAGGCTGAACCCAGCCAGGCTTTCTGGAAGCCATGTGATGCTGGGGATGCAGCTTGGGCCCTAATCTCTGTCCTATCTTCTTGTCCCTCTGGTACATAATCTTGATAAACAGGCCCATGCCTTTACTATCTTATAAATGACTAGAAAAAAAAAAGGAACAAAAGCATTGATGCTAGCAACAACTATGCACCAACAAGCAAATATTGCCGAAAGACTACACTGTAGAGATGAATATTTCAGTACACCATGCAACTTTTTTTTAATGAGGTAAATAATCTAGAAAAATGTCTAATTTGTGCTTAAAAAATGTTACAAGAATTTCTGCCGTGACCAACCTCACGGAGTTGTTTTGAGGTTTATAGAATAAATATATAAATATTAAGCTACTCAAAAGTCCAGAGCCTGCCCCTGATGAAGGCACCGTTAGTTTTCTATGTTAAAACATGGTTCACTTGCACAATATTTGGTATCTTATTATTTAATAGTTACAACTTAGTCGTCTCCATGAGGCTCATTTATCAGTCAACTTAAATATACCCTTGAAAATTAGTATAATTACACTAGTCTGTGACATTGTAACTCCACATATACAATTAAACATTTATAACTATGATCACCATTTCTAAACGAAATCATTGCATGACAGATTCCTCAAGAATTTAGATTAATGAGAAATTTTAACAACATTTAAATTCTCTGTAGATACTACCTCTGCGGAGCTCTCAATGTTTGAGAGAAATTTTCCACTGAAAATAGTGTTCCCATTTGATATGATATACTTAGGTTATTTTGTGGTGATGGTCGGATCTAATAGAACTTAAAAATAATTTCATATAAATCAACTTTTAAGAGGAGTAAATTCCAGGGATTAATGTATAACATCATGACTTGAGTTGACATTGTACTACATCTTTGGAAGTTGTTATTAATAAAATGTTGCTATGACAGTAAAGTTTCAGTGTTCTCCCCAAAGCAACAAGATAGTAATTATGTGCAGTCAAATACAAATTTATTATCCTTACTATGGTAAAAATTACAAAGTACGTACATGAATATGGTACGATATGTACAAATCAAATCATTATGTTGTGTTGCTAGCTGAATGAATGAATGAGGAGTCACAGTGTAAGAGGATTAACCACAGTACAAACATAGAACCCTTCTTTTAGTCACCATGACATTGGTGTTGATGTGTCTGGCAAAAGCAGGGTCTGTAGGTCTGCATGAATACTTTTTCTCAAAGGCATTACAGTCCTGCCAACTTCAGTAAGACAACCATCAAGATGTATGTGAGATTCACTTGATCTGCATAGCATAGTAGCCACCCACGATTTCAGGGAAGAGTTATTCTCAGGATAATTACATCCCCATCTCTGGATTTCCTAGATTGTCAGCCCCAGGATACAATAATTTCTGGAGAGGTTGAATAGGGAAGTAAAATAATTTCATTAGGAAATAGAGGAGATCACCTGTAAAACAAATGATAGAAATTATTCATAATTTGGAACGTACAAGGATTTCTTTACCAAATGACCCAGATTTAAAGTATTTATATGTATGTGAGTCTCTTTATAGGGTAGTTGTCAGGGTATCATAAAGGAAACATGACTGGAGGTCTACTTTTAGGGTCTTACCAAGGATTTTATTTTCCTGCTGAATGGTCCTCTGATGATAATGGATCCTGACCACTGGGTTTGTGGTTAGTGTTTCCAGCCTTAAGTTAGAGCTGACTGCAGAAACATCTTGATTTACATCTTGATTTCACCGCTTTTTAAAATTCATTACTCTCTCTGGCTACCTATTTTAATTGAGTAATTTACTTACACATTATGTCTCAAAGTTTGATATAAAACTGAATGATTATATACTTATAGTGTCATCTGAAAAAAGCACAGGAAAAACTGAATAGAAAAGAGAGTCTTTATTGGCATGAATACAACTTGAGCTCAGAAAACTGTCCACCAGTATGGGATAGAGAACAGCTACAAAGAGACGGAATAGGAGTCTGTTGGTCTTAAGCTCAACAGACATAATATAATGACAGTTTATCTATATTAATGTCATTTTTTTGGAAACTCATACATAACTCATGAGGTAGAATGGCAAGCAAGTGAAATTGCCCAGCAAACAATGACCATATGGAGCATATTCATGAAATGGCAGAAAAACATTGTGGGTGTGTTTTATAAATATAATAATGGAAATTAAGACAGATAAAGACCAAAAAAGACTCCACCACCAAGCAATGTCCACAGGGTCATTCTTATCAGTAGAAACGTGTTTTTAAAGTTTCACCTTGTCCCAATCAGAGTCAATTGAATGAAATGAAGAAATGGATAGGGGTAGGGGCCTTCTCCCAGAAAGAGGTTGCCATAACTTCAAACTATAAGGCTCAGGATACTTAGTTTTAACTTGTCCAAACTCCAGAGTCCTGAAGTTTCAGATGGGTGATGTGAAGAGGAAGAGAAGGTACAAAATCTGAGAGAATAGTTTTGCAAAGCAGTATCAGTTGCCTTGCCTCCTGCCTAATTTTTTTTTTTTGCTCAAAGCCTCTGACCTCTAATAGACACACCAAATGTATATGAGTTATGAAGAAGGCATTTTAAAAACAGCTTTACATGTAAGTTATAGTAAAAATAAAACTTGGATAATTGGTGAGAAGTAGGAAACAGTAAAGCAACCAAATCATGTATTTCTTTTCATGTGAAACTATAAGGTATGACATAAACTTTCTTGTATTAAAAAGAAATATGAGGGCAGAGAAATAATATATGGGTATTGTGCTTGCTTTAAATGCAGTTTTAACCCAAGTTTGATCCCCAGCACTGTATAAAGGCCCCCAAGCACCAGTTGGAGTAAACTCTGCATACAGCCAAAGAGAAAAATACATAAATATACATTTAATTTTATTTATTTAATTTTTTTGCTGTTTGGGTCATACCCAGCAATGTACAGGGTTTACTCCTGGCTCATACACTCAGTAATTACTCCTGGCAGTACTCCGGGGACAATATAGGATGCTGGGAATTGAACCCACGTCTGCCACGTGCAAGGCAAATGCCCTACCTGCTGTGCTATCGCTCCAGCCCTATAAAAGATGCACTTTAGATAAGTATTATACAATTATCTGCTCAGGTAGACTGCATTCTGACAATAATGTGCAGTTATTTAAGACTGTGGTTAATTTTATTTTAAGTCAAATCTAAAGTTCAATTTTGTGGGGGATTGGAGAGATAGTAGAGTTAGGGCACTACTTTGAATGCAGCCGGCCCTGGCACTACATATGGTTTCTTTAGCATAGAACCAGGATTACATCCCAAGCACTACATGGTGTGTCCCAAACTTCTCCCTTCCCCATAAAATAATAAAATTTTGTTATTCAAAAATTTTTATTTAAGTAGTGGGGCCATATCCTCCTATGCTTAGGGTTTACTCTTGGCTCTTACCTCTGGGGTTACTCTTGGCTGAACTAGGGGAAAATTCAGTACTAGGGATAGAATGCAAGTTGGCTGTGTGCAAAGCAAACAGTTTACCTGCTCCGATCACTTTTTCTGTCTCTTGGTCCTAAAATATAATTTGTGAGGAGCATAATGACTTTACTGGTAACGAAAAACAAACAAAAAAAATTTGATGTAGGAGGAAATTAGAAAGCCATGTAATACAAAGTCCTTAGCAATGAAACAAACAGCCCTGGGTAAAATGGCAACACCTCTCCTGGAATATGGCTTTATAGAGTGCTTGGGAACTATTGCTTCTCTAAGCTCTTCCTTCCTGCTGTGGCTGTAACATTGAAATCGCGCTCTACTGGGGAACACCAAGTAATATGTGATTGGAGATCCTGTGCGGGAAGGGAGATGCGTGCTGAAAGTAGACTAGAGACTGAACAGGATGACCACTCAATACCCTATTGCAAACCACAACATCCAAAAGGAAAGAGAGATATCAAATTGGAATGCCCCACCACAGAGGCGGGGTGGTGTGGGGAGGGTGGGATTGAGGGGGTGGGAGGGATACTGGGTTTATTGGTGGTGGAGAATGGACACTGTTGGAGGGATGGGCTCTCAAACATTGCATGAGGGAAAAACAAGCACGAAAATGTGTGAATCTGTAACTGTACCCTCACTGTGACTCACTAATTAAAAAATAAATAAATTTTTAAAAAATTAAAAAAAAAAAGAAATCACGCTCTACTACCCTACATTAGCTAGAATTTTCGAAAAGGAGCTGAGAGAGTTAGTCTTGGTTTTGATTAATTAACACTAGCACTTAGAGGCTACTGCTTCTGCTACTAAAATTTCATTATCAAGATGGTGTGTAATTATTCATAAAATTTATTTTGTTCTAATAACTAAGATGAAACTTGGACAAAAAATATGTACTGTGGTCAGATTGTCCTAGCCTTTCCTTTCCCTTGCCCCCAAGCCTAACACATTTTATTCAGATTTTCAACTAAGGTGTGTGCTTCAGGGGATCGGACCACAAGGAATTTGTTCATTTAACATAACACCCTATTTTACTGTTATCTTTCTCCTTAAAAATAATCTTCTTTTTGACTGTGGATACTTTGAGGATAGGAATCTAAAATCTTTAAACTTGCCAATTTATTGCCACAAAAGTAAAATGTCCAAGAGGTCTTCTATTTTCCAGCCCACTTGTCCTGTTCTTCATGACAATTACTTATTAGTTACTAAGTGAAATCTGTTAAAATTCTTCTGTGATGTTGTTTTCCATCATTCACATTCTCAACCTTTCCACTTATGCAGGAAATTTTTGAATTAGTTATCATTTTCCAGTTTTTCACTTATGTCTTTTGATCCAAGTAATGTCCTCTAAAGAGTCAGTTACGAAAGTGATAACTCTTAAATAAGTGCTCTTTGTCTATATTCCTTCTCTGTAAACCTCCAGAAATGCCTTATTGCTTTCCATTTTTGTAGATCTCCTATAAACTATATACCTTACATTATAAATATTTTTCCATTTCATCATTACGTCTAATATTCAATATTGATTTGTTCATCATATAACCTCTAAGAATTCTCAAGTAGCCACATATGCAAAATGCTTATTTCCTGAACGTGAGCCTCTGAGATTCAGATAATGGGTTCTTGATATTTAGTTATAAGTAATTATGGGTTTTCTATCACAAAGATCCCTACTGTTTATGATCATAGACTTACTGTCAAATTAAATATTTTCCTAATAACTTTGATAATTCTATTCCTGCTTATGTATATAATGTTCAGGATTAGTATGATTATTTTTAGAATTCCATAAAGATCATCCAACAAAAAAGATTACATATGTGGAGTTTGATATCTCTTGAGCAACTAGACAACTTTTAAAGTTTCTTTTTGCCTTAATAGTTGATTCAAGGTGGCTGACAGTTAACATTTTATTTATCACTTCTTAACCATTTTGCATGGAAATAAATTGAAATGATAAACACTGTGCTTCGAAGTGATGTCACTGTGGCTCTCCAAGTGACTTAAGTGAAGTGGGGAGGAAATAGGAGAGAGCCTCGAGAAGGGAATCTGCTTTCTATCCTGCTGTTGTCCCAGGACTGGCTAGGGAAATCAAGGACTGATAAATTCTCTGAAAACTTCACTCCTCTACACCTCCACGAGGCAGCTGACAAGCTGAGCCGATGTCCACTTAATTTGTGTAGCCTGGGTGTTGATCCCTATCACCCTATTTCTCGGAAGCTCTGGACTCATGCTGGAGTGAGGATTTGTTCTTTGCTGCAAAGGAAAGTCAGACCTAGCCCTTATCCAGTCTCTCAGATTCGTTGTCTTTCTCTTACAGAAAAATTTCAGTAGGAAAGAAGCAGCAAAGTAAAAGCAGGTTTTATGGGCCTGGAGCCATAGCACAGAAAGTAGGGTGTTTGCCTTGCATGTGGCCAACCCGGGTTCGATTCCCAGCATGCCATATGGTCCCTGGAGCACCGCCAGGGGCAATTCCTGAATGCAGAGCCAGGAGTAACCCCTGAGCATCGCTGGGTGTAACACAAAAAGAAAAACAAAAAAAAAACAGGTTTTATTTAGAAATTCTAGGGAAAAGGAGTGAAGAGAGAGATGATAATGTGCTCAAAAGAACAAGATCTTCTTTAAAAGGAGAAAGATCCCATATAGTAGTAAGGTGTGAAAGTACACGTCTCAAGAGGAAAATGTAGGTGGCATGTGCATGCAGGCAACATGTGCATGAGCTAGCAATACACAGGCACTAGGCAACACATGTGCTGGGGCAGCATATATATGTGCCTCCTTTGTTTTAAGTTTCTTCTAAGCTTCTTCCCATGGAGTCTTCCAGCTAGGTTAGAGTTCTGTGCTTTTGTGGTTGTGAAGAGGAAGAGTGGGGGGAAGTTGGTGGTCTTCTTGACATTTCTTTCCTCGTCTTGGTTCCTGGTGGAGTTTCTGTCTTTAGGGGGTCCAGCCTTCTCTAAGCCTCCTAAGGCAAAAATTAAAGGTCTTCTCAAGCCTTAGTTTCTGTGTCCACACAGTGGATCCTAGCATCCTTAGGGCCAGTTGGTATTATTACTGCCAAGAACTCATTGCCATGGGGATAGCAGTGTCCCTTCCCTAGCCGTCTCCCTACTTCACAAGTTAGAATGGGTCTTATCAACAAACTAAGTGGTAACTTCTTGAAGATGGAATTTAAAAAAAAACGTCAAATATAACTATCTTAGCACCCTGATATTTAAATTAAATAAAGGGCAACCAAAAAAGAATGGAATGCTTTATAGAATTGCTCCATTTTAAGATGAGAGAAAATCATGCAGAGGAGAATATAGTCATGGTATAGTCAATAGAGAATTAGAAAAATAAAAGGTTTTTTTTAAACTTTATTCTCAGAACAAACTTTTCCTTCACTTTTGTTTGCCTACAAAATAAATCACAAATACATCCAATCAGTTGTAAAATATAAACTGAAACAATGTTCTAAAGATACCTAAGGATACCAGGAATTGTGCAAGCTGACACGAAGAGGACAAGCTACCCACCGTTGTAGAAACCCAACTTATTTCATGCTGATCTCCCTTTGAGGTTTGAGAGTTCACCCTTTAATGGGTGCAACATCTTAATGGATGCAATTAGCTCTCTCTTTTTGTGTGCATATTTCAGAGTTGTTTGCTATTGCTTGCCTTTTTAGGGAACAGATGCTTGGGAATACATGTATATATGAAGTTCATTATTGGGTTGACATTAAGCAGAAGTAGTGAGAGAACTTCTGCCAACCAGATTCCCAGAAGGGAAATCAGCCACAAAGGCAAAAATCAAGTTATTTAACTGATCGTATAATTAGTTCAATCCGTGTACACAAAAATATATTCTGGGGAATAAATAGAAATTAATTCTACAAAAAACTGAGCTTTCATTTTATTTTACATTACAACTGATTCTATGTTGCCTAAATTCTTTGACCATATGAACATTTTAAGTCATTTGTCAGAAAGGGGAAGGAATCTAGCATTTGGGAAAAGATTATCTGTAAGAGTCTATACGACAAAAAAAAAACACAATAAAACTACATGATCCAACTGCATTGGAACATCATCCATATATATATAATTATATATAATATATATATTTATTAGTGGATCACCATGAGGTACAATTACAGAGTTATAAATTTTTGTGCTTGTATTCGAGTCACACAATGGTAGAGTATCCATCCCTCGATCAGTGTCCATTCTCCACCACCAATAATTCTAGTATCCCTCACACCATCCCCACCCTATCCCCTCCAACCTCATCCTGCCTCTGTGGCAGGGCATTTCCTTTTGTTCTCTTTCTCCTTTTGTGTGTTGTGGTCTGCAATATAAGTATTGAGTGGCCATCATGTTTGGTCCATAGTCTACTCTCAGCACATATCTCCCATCCTGAGCGGGTCCTCAGAACCCCCTTTACCTGGTGTTTCCTTCTCTATCTGAGCTATCCTCTACCCCAGCATCACACACATTTACCAATAGAGAGTTAAAATGTTTTCCTACATAATGTCCCCTATTGTTTCCCCATAGGTAATTATTATCAGGACATAATATGGTTGAATGATTAAGGGAAGATTTAAGTAAGGAAGAAAACATTGTCTTTTGAATAAATTAAAGGAACTTATCAATACATTCCATTGACAACTTGGGCTAAATATATAGGCATGGATTTTCCGAGCACAAATCAAAGTGAACACAATAATTTGGGATTGTGCTTAAGTAATTAATGTATGTTTAGTCATAAAAGGCTCTGCATATTATGTGCTTGATTGGGCTTTGTCAGTGACTAAAACACTCCCTGTATTTGCTATACTACCAGTACCAAACAATCACTAGAATGCTCTTGAATGACGTGTGGTAGGGTACCAATGACTGCAGGTAATAGAAAAAATGAATCAGATCTTTCAAAACACTTAGCATCTCACAATGTCCTTGGCCAGTTATAGACACAATGTTTCTCTTGCTTACATAAAATAATTGACCATAATCTTGTCATCTTAGGCCAAGATTTCTATCGGATTTGTGATTTGTAAACTTGAGTGGAATGAGTTTATAGTTTGTCTCTAACAGTTGGACAAAACCCAGGTAATGCAGAAATTTGTGACCTTGGACCCTGGGCTCAACAGGACCAGGAGCGGAGATCCGCTGCCCATTCCTCTCAGTCTCTGGTGACCCAGGGGTCACACCTATAAGCCACCTCCTGCTGGTGCCAGATAATCTCATCATCAGCCACCATCCAGATTAAACAGCTTTTTCTCCTGGAAGGGAGCAACATGACGCCTCCCATTGCCATGCCATTGGACTCTGTGCCAGGCTATTTCACTAGGGACGTCCCAGAGGGGTCGGCTGAGAGCCCTTCCCACACCACGGGACCTAGTCCCGGGAGCCAAAAACCTCCATAACCCAACTGCTACCATGCTCAAGGCCGTTCCCCACACGCTAGGGCCGAACCTCACAAACGAGTGAACATATTCCTGGACTGTGGTGGATGCATTTGCAGCCTCATGACACATCATAAGACACTCTCTACCCATTCTCCATAAGTACCACACCACGTCTGATGGGGTTCAAATAGTAGGCAACAAATCATAGAGGGAAAAAAATATATATGCATATACACATATTTTCTGATATATATATATATAAAAGCTCACATCACTTATCCTTTAACAACACGTTAGTGATATCCTAAAAAATGCTTTAATGGCCCCTGCCAAAATAGAACAATCTTCACACTGTTTCCTCTATGGATACATTTTTGTAGTATTTTCAGCACTTTTACATAACAGACAATACAAAAAATATTAATTTGGTTGTGTTTTGAGACAGAGATTGGGGCTTGAGATGGAAACATCCCAAATTTGGTGGTGAGAAGGTGTAATGGTGGTGAGATTGGTGTTTGAATATTAAATGCAATCAAATATTGTGAACTACCTAATAAAATAAAAAAAAATAAAGTTCTAACAGTAAACCATTAGTTAAGGGTAGTGTTTATAAATACAGCAATATAGACATAATTATCATGGGGTCATCTATAATCAGAGACTTTTCTTATTAAACTATCAAATATTCTCCAGAAAAAAATTCAACATCATACAAGTTGTAAAAACAAAGGGTCATCTGATTTACCTTCTACTGAGTCAGACTTTTCTTCCTAATTTCTAATTCTGCAGGTTTTTTGGTTTTTTTTTTTGTTTTTTTCACTTTTTGGGTTACAACCCAGCAATGCTCAGGGGTTACTCCTGGCTTTACACTCAGGAATTACTCCTGGCGGTGCTTGGGGGACCATATGGGATGCCGGGGATCGAACCTGGGTCGGCCGAGTGCAAGGCAAACACCCTCCCCTCTGTGCTATCGCTTCGGCCCGTAATTTCTAATTCTGATATATATGTTTTAGAGCCTCTTAAACTTTCTCTTGACTATTGGTTGGTTTACCTTTTCCCTAACAATGAAAATTGTACCCAACTTTTGTAACTTTTTATTCTAAGAAATAATAATATATTATAATCAGAGCCTCAAAATATTCTGACAGTCTATCAATAAACATGGGTGTTAGAGAGACTTGACAGTAAACGAAGTTCTCCCATCACCTGAAAACCGAGTGGGACCCCAGCCATCTCACTGTCATCACTGTCATCCCGTTGTTCATCGATTTGCTCGAGTGGGCACCAGTAATGTCTCCATTGTGAGACTTGTTACTCTTTTTGGCATATTGAATATGCCATGGGTATCTTTCTGTGTGGGCAAGATACTCTCGATAGCTAGCCAAGCTCTCCGAGGGGGATGGAGAAATCGAACATGGGTGTATACGGTGATAAAAAATTAATTCTATGAACAATTTGTAGCTTTATGAACCAGGGTTAGTACACCAAGAACGGCAAGTTGAAGTCACTGGCTTCTTCCTTTTTACTAAAATGACAAATCAAAAGAAATAAACCTTAAAACTGAGAGAGTGTGATATCAGCGTAATGTTTGATCCTTCAGATCACTATTTCACCCCCCAATTCAGGAGGCCGCATGAAGCACACAGCCACATAGCAGCTGTGTATTTCTTCTACATATCGCATTCTGTGGCCAAAAGACTTTAAAAAAATACAAGTCATACAATTTCCACGACATTGTAAATATTGATATTTCAAAAATAAGAATTATATGTTTATTTTTTAAATGTAATCAATTTAATACCAGAATAAATTGATATTTTCTAATAGCAACTTATAAAAGTGAACGAAAGGCTTTCCTTTAGAAGTCATGTTTTACATCTTTTTTCATCCTGACCATATATATTTCCATTCTCCTTCACATAAAAATGAAGTCATTTTTCTTAAAAATCTCTTTTGAAAAAAAAAAAAATTGGGGCTGGAGTGATAGCACAGCGGGTAGGGCATTTGCCTTGCACGAGGCCAACCCAGGTTTGATTCCCAGCATCCCATATGGTTCCCTGAGCACCGCCAGGGGTAATTCCTGAGTGCAAATCCAGGAGTTACTTCTGTGCATCGCTGGGTGTGACCCAAAAAGCAAAAAAAAAAAAATCTCTTTTGTTGTATTTTTTTGGGGGGAGGGGTCAGAGAGTGGAGGCATTTTAGGTTGCTCCCAGTGATGCTCAGGAACCAGCAGTGACAGGGATCAAATTGAGATCTACCATACGTAAGTCAAGGATCTTAACCCTTGCACTATCTCTCAGACTACATAGAATCTCTTTTGCCTGATTTGTTGAGTACATGCTTACATTTGGGGGGTAAACGTCACTGTCACTGTCACTGTCATCCCGTTGCTCATCGATTTTCTCAAGCGGGCACCAGTAATGTCTCTCATTGTGAGACTTATTGTTTCTGTTTTTGGCATATCAAATACACCACGGGTAGCTTGCCAGGCTCTGCCGTGCTGGTACAATACTCTCGGTAGCTTGCCAAGCTCTCCGAGAGGGGCGGAGGAATCGAACACAGGTCGGCTGCATGAAAGGTGGAACGCCCTACCGCTATGCTATCGCTCCAGCCCGGGGGGTAAAAGTAATTTCAGCAATTTTTAAGTGTGACTATGAGGCTCCAAGTATTAAACAATTCCTTTGATAGCAAGTTGTAATCTTTTCCCAAATGAGCTAAATTCAAGTACTTTTGATAAATTATTAGAAATTTATTGTGTAACGAAATACATTATTTCGAATGAGTTTGGATATATGTGGATAAACCAAAATAGTTCAACATTGCGTTTTTTTGTATTTTGTGTATGAGATGTTTTTACAGAGAAACATTGATGTGGACAAGTTGTACAGAATGAAAATAATTCATTTTAATGTCAATTAAGTTTTAAATATAGTTCTCCAAAGACAAAATACCATGCAGTGATATATTATCAAGATAATATTACTATCCATCAGCAGACAACCAAAATTCCATTGCAACAAGCTGTTCTTGTGAATAATTAAGTTACTATAATAACCCATTTCTTAAATTTTGTAGTGAGAAAAAATCTTTAAAATTGCAAAATTGCTGGAGGATTCTACATAGTATAGTGGGTAACATGCATGCTTTGCATAACTCAGACCCAGGACCTCCCATACGGTCCCCAAAGCACCACAAGGAGAGGTCACTGAGCATAGAACTAGAAGTAACCCATATGCACTGCTGGGTGTGGCCAAAAAACAAACCAAAAAACCAAAATTGCCTTTGATTGTGTCTTTCACTCTTCCACCTAAAGGCACCTTATTTCAACTAACATAGTTTTAAAAAAGTTTAAGAAAATTGCAATGATTAAAAAGAACTTTTTATAAAAAAAAATACTTCGGAATTTTTACACTATCAATTTTATTAAATATATTTTTATAAAAAAATTGGAAATGCATTCTTTGTTTATCCAACACAGGAAAAAAATCATGTTTAGTTTTAACTTGCTCTGCCTGAAGGTTGGAATCATTCTAATTAGTTGAGTAATCCTTCTGATTAATTGGTGTCTGAAGTTCTAAATACTTGCACTTAATGCAATTATCAGACCTACTGCAAACTATCAATCACTCTCAAACTAATATGTTACTTGTTGATAAGTCACTTAGAATATGGAGGATGGGGAAGAAAGACAAAAAGAAGAAAGAAATGGTGGAACATGGGAAGAAGATAACTAGAAATAGAAAAAGAAAAAGTAGGGAGAATGGAAAAGAAAACTGTTAAGGGGAGAGTGGCAGTGAATTTGTCATATAGATGAGATGAGCTACCTTCAGTGCCCATTAACAATGCTGTCTTTGTTTCATGTTATAATGTATATATACTCTGTAAAAATTTTTTTTGCCTTGGTCTTGTCATAGAAAAATTAAAGATATTATCTAAAAATACATTGTTCTTATCATACCACTGTATATGTGAATGCAGAAAATATTAAGCCTTGAAAAATATTCCATAATGATGCTGCCCTTTGATTTTAGCACAAATATAGCATTGTAGTACTGTCATCCCGTTGTTCATCAACTCATGCTTGATGTTACTGGAGCACAAATATGTAAAGGGAAAACTTCTTTAGGTTTCTAGTGTTTTAAAGTTTTAAAATTTTCCCCAGATACTTATCGACTGGTGTATAATAAAACTTTGGCTTAATACCTTCCAAACAATCAACCAAAGTAAATTTTGGGGTGTATGAGAGTTATGCCTCCATTTTGAGATATGAAAGAATGGCTCTCATGAAAGGAAGGAAGAGAAGACAGGAGAGGAAAATCTGCTTAATATCTCAGTAAACCTATTTTCAGGAAGATTCTTCTTTTTTGTTTTATAAAGTCACATGACTTCATATAGAGTTATTTCACTTATTTTTTTCCGTGTCCTCATATCTCTTGGTTAGTCCTAGTATACCGTTGGTGACATATGCACCCCATTCTATATCAAATTCATTATGTCCAAATGAAAGACATCTTTCTAAGTGTTTGCAGATACATCTTAAAGACATTACTGCTTTGTTCATTATTTAGCCATGTATCTTTTAAAATAATCTATTCTAATAAATAAATCCTTAGAGATTTTCTCATTGTTTAAACGTCATAGAATATAATTAAACAAACCTAAATGGCATTGTCTAGTATGTGCCTATAGTAGGGATAAAAGGGGGTGATTATAGGCCAGTGGAACCACTATACTGTTCATGTTTGACCCAAAACATCAAAACATCATAGAGCCATGACTATAATCTGTGAAACACAGTGATGTTTGGAACATCTCCAGTAGCCCAGGGTAAAATATGGAGACCAGAAGTGACTCCGAAGAGAAAATGAAACAAATTTCTTCCAGGATTTTACAGCAAGGCCCTTCCCTCAAGCAAGTAGCATCTTCCATCTAATCCATCTTCAGCATTTTCCCCATCTCTATTCTTGCCTTGCTAGCACACTATTATCTCTCTCCTGTCTTATAATAACCTCTTGGCAAGCTTTCTATTCTTCCACTCTTGTATCCTTATGATCTATTTTTAGATTTAATCAAATACTATTAACTCTTTTCTTACTGGTCCCCAATGTTTCATTATATTGAAAATAAAGACCTTGTTACTATTTCCAAATCCTAAACCTGCTCTGACTTCTGCTCACAACTCCAGTCTAAAATTCAGTGTGTCCCGTCATTCTAGATACTACATATATAAATTTCTTTCTGTCCTTTAAATGCTCAAACTCATTCTTATCTTTAGAGTGGTTATATGATTATAAGCCTTAGTGCGTTTCTACTTCTCATTCTCTAATTACCCAACTTTATTTTCTTATTCTTCACATATAAGAGAGTGTTGATATGTCTGAATGTGCTTGTTTCACTTTATTTGTTTACTGTATTTAGGGGCTGGAGTGATAGCACAGCAGGTAGAGCGTTTGACTTGCATGTGGCTGACCCGGGTTCAATTACCTCCCACCCTGTTCTGATTCCTCCGCCCCTCTCGGAGAACTTGGCCAGCAAGTTACTGAGAGTATTGCTCCCGCTCGGCAGAGCCTGGCAAGCTACCCGTGGTGTATTCAATATGCCAAAAACAGTAACAACAAGTCTCACAATAGAGATGTTACTGGTGCCCGCTCGAGCAAATCGATGAGCAATGGGATGATAGTGATAATGACAGTGACTGTATTTAGATTTGGATATTATTTTTGTTCTGCTCAAGGATATATGTTCAGGTATGGAATATACTTAGGAAACCAATGAGTATGAGAAAGTGATGAGTATGTTTATCTCTATATAGTCAATAGTATGTTAGTATGGAAGAGATTGTTGGCTATTTTTATTTCTCTTTCTCTTAGAAATTTTTTCATAAGCATTAAACTAATGATAGGGGAAATAAATATAAAATTGAATTTATGAAATGCAAGACACTGTAAATGAAGCATACTTTTAAATTTTCACATTAAAATTATGACAGGATATATTAATATCAGTGATATTAATATAAGATAGGTTATATTTAAAATAGGTTATATTAAAATAGATTTAGGACAAGTTACACTAGATAGGTTATATTAGTATCCCTATGGTTAGTGTGATAGCAGCAATTTGAACTTAGAAGTATCAAATGTCATGCCCAGTTTTAAAATTCTCTAATAGTAAAAATATTAATTGTTGGTGGCTGATGCAGGTATATACTTTTGTCTTTTTGTATTCTGTTGGCAATAGACCAAGATTCAATAAAAATATAAATGTGTAAAGTCAGAATTAACAGTACTGTAGCTATATTAGCAATTATATCCAAAGTATTAACCATCTGTATTTTTTAAGACTAGATTGGTGACTGTGGTTTTTTGTTTCTAATATCTTTCTTCATCTTTATCATAAAAACAACCCATGAAGAAATATCTGGAGAATCATTTTCTGATTCATGAGCATGATAATTGTTTTTCACACACTTATGTGACATGTACCTCCCTTAAATCTTATTACAAATTTGGCATATTACCCATGTGATGTAAAAAAAATAATACAATAGTCTAAAAATAATTTTGCAAACTTGTGTACATGTTAAACTTTCATGGAATGAAATGAATTTATAAAGTTAAATACTGGATTTTCTTAGATGTTTTCATATAAGAAATGGACTTATTGAAGTGAGAGTTTTCCTCCTGGTTTCTGTCTTCAATGACCTTTCTAACCTTTAGTGGGTAGCACTGTAGCATTGTTGTTCTGTTGTTCATCGATTTGCTAAAGCAGGCACTAGTAATGTCTAGTAATGACTAGTAATGTCTCCATTGTGATACTGTTGTTACTGTTTTTTGGCATATTGAATATGCAATGGGTAGCTTGCCAGGATCTGCCGAGCGGGCAGGGTACTCTCAGTAGCATGCCAAGCTCTCCGAGAGGGATGAAGGAATAGAAACTGGGTTGGCCGCATGCAAGTTAAACACCCTATCCACTGTGCTATAGCTCCAGTCCTTTAGCTGGCAAGAGTAATTTAAAGATGTGACTAGTACAAGAGAATACAAGACAAAAAGTATTGTGTGCATTTAACATTTGTTAAAATATTAAGGTGGAGTGTGGCAAAGAGGATGTTGAAGCCAATCTTTGAAGGTTTTCATGAGCCTCATTCATAATTGTTGAGTGTTTCCATCAACTGGTCAGTACTTTAACTTATTTTATGTGTACTTTTTCTTAGAGGTACCTTGTTTAATATATACTAAATCATTGATATTGAACTCATAGTCAATAGCACTATTGTTTATACATAAATGAAACTTACACATAAATTATATTTTCTCCACATAAAAAAATCAGGTATCCTGTGCTTTCTGATAAGGTAGCACTTCACAAAATAATACACAAAAAGTCTAGAAAACATAGCACTAAGCATATTGTGAAAAGGGGCACTTCTTTTCTTATCTCTAACTGGAGGAACAGGAGGCAGACAGCATTGCCCTGTTTGCTGTAAGGTTCTCAGGGTATTCAAAAGTGCTCTTTAGCCCCACGCCGGCTGATGACGGGAAATAACCATCTTTTTTGGTTTGTTTTCCCTTTGTCAGGCAGCGTGGTGATTACTAAACAGGCGTGAACTCAGTGGCGCGGGACGAGGGGGGAAAAAAATAGAAAAGTTATGTAACAAACAGCGGGACTTAATATCTCTGCATTCTCAGCAATGGAGAGCCATCAAAGGCTTCCTTGACAGTGGTACTGTCTTTTCTTTTTTGGGGGGAAACCCTAGCAACAATAGTGAGTTATGTGTTGAAACATGGAATGTAACCAAGATAAAGCGTAAACGAAGTGAAACTTATCACTTACAAGGGCGGGGACTGGGGAGGCGGGAGGGGGCGGGAGGTATAATGGGGTGGTTGGTGATGGAATATGGGCACGGGTGAAGGGAAGGGTGTTTGAGTATTGTATAACTGACATAATCCTGAGAATTATGTAACCCTCCACATGGTGATTCAATAAAATTTAAATTAAAAAATAATAATAATAAAAAAGTGCTCTTTATGAATTCACAAATAACTGTGAAAGTAATTTCATGAGTGTTTAATAGTTGCAAACTTAACGTAAAAAAAGATACATTTACAGTTTCCAGAAAGATTATATACATATATATGGAGATGTTACTGGCGCCTGCTCGAGAAAATCGATGAGCAATGGGGTGACAAGTGATATCTATATCTATATCTATCTATATCTATATCTATATCTATATCTGCAGGTACTCATATACATAATATACATGTATATCATGTATATTTTTAAGGTGCTATTATTTATCTACTAATTTTTAATTTAGTCACCATGAAATTGTAAAGTTATTCATGCTTGGGTTTCAGACATACAATGTCTTATCACTTCTCCTTTCACCTGTGTACAGTTCCTTCCATCAAATCCCCCCATAACCCCTATTGTCTTCACCCACCAACTTTTACAGAACCCTTCAGTCAATAAAAAAAACAGGAAAATTTCTGTAACATTGTGAAACCTGGAGAGTGTCTTGCTGTGAAGTTAGTCAGAGGGAGAGACAGACACAGAATGATCTTTCTCATGTGCAGGTAAGTTGGAACACTGGTGGTGGGGAACACACAGTAATCAAGAGACAGGTGTTTGATAATTGTATGACTAAAACCCAATCATGAACAACTGTGTATTTCACATGCACATGGGAAATGAGTTAACATGCATGTAAGCCATTGAGTTTGAGTATGTAGTGTAGGTTCAATAGTTTAGTGTATGTTACTTAGCAAAAATAAGATTTAAAATGTGCTTGAGAATCAGTGCATTCATTTTAGATAATTCTTAGAAAGTATGTAAGTGCATTCTAGCTATATTAAAGTGACAATTGACTGAAAGAATTTAATAAACAACTGCATGCATGTGAAAGACAGATGCCTAAAGGAAGATATATTTTGAGCCAAAAATATAATCTCAAAATTCAGTATGTGAATTTCACTAGTCTGAGTTTGTTCTAATTATTCTGTATGGTTAGAACGTAGTTATTGAGTTATGGGAATCTGAATGAATAAACTAGAGAGTTAATGGAGAACCATATATTTTTTACCATGATAATTCATCCAGATTTTATTCTGAGATATGAAGGCAAGCTTGTGAAGAATTTCCCAGCATGAGAATGAATTAAGATTTGAGACTAAGGAAGATTATACTTGTGATGGGAAAAAAAGTAGATTGAAAGGGGTGACAAAACTATGAGTAAAAAATACCAGGAAGGAAGCTATTATAATAGTCTGGGTGAGTGAAAATAAGGTCCTAAAATGAGACAATATCCCTTCCTGATGGAAATGCATTCAGCCTAATAGCATCCTCAAAGACTGAAGAGTACTGAATTTATGTTATCAGTACATCACTCATTTGTTGCTTTTGAAACTTGTTTGGGCCACTATTCTTTCAAAATTATATTTCTATATTAAGCAGGCTCTTATCCATCTCCACAGGTGGAAACTTGACATCTCTATGGGCAATAGCAGACACATCATCTCTAAGTTACCATTCTTTTATTCCATCATTTAAAGATTTATTTGGTCTTCATGCTTGACTGCCTTTGCCCTCTTCCTTTCATGAAGAGTCAGTGCTATCTTTTAATGCCCACTCAACATCATTCAAGTTAGGCTTAACTCTTCTCACTCTCAAAAGAAAATTATATAGAACTAAACATCAGGAGATAAACATCTTTATTTCAGAAATAACCACCAGTGAAACATAGATGCTAATGCTAGTGATTAATTCCTTTTCTTATTTTGACATGTTAAAGCTATTATTCAATTATTTGTGTAAAACATATTAACTCTTAAGGAGGGGGTAGTTGGGAACATAATAAGTAGAATTTCTTCATAATGACAAGTGGAATCAAATCTCAGATAATCCAAGTAAACTCGAGTTCCAAATGATCTCCACTTAATTTAAAATAGAATGCTTTTTATTGATTAATTTAGGTCAAGAATTCAATGCCACAGCATTGTGGAGGAGGCAAAAGAATTATTTTAAAGAAACTTTTTATATGTTACAGTTCAATAAATTTGGGTGTGGAAGAGGAATTCAAGAAATACACTAAAACCCAAATTATTTATGACCAGCTCTTAATTTTTATTTCAATTATTTATAGATTTTATTTACCAACAGCATATAACTATTATTCAGTTTTATCAATAGCTATCTCATTAGGTTCTTAACTACTTTTTGTGTCATTTTGATTGCAGATTTAATTACAGTTTCTAGAAAATAAATTTAGTTTACTTAAAATCATATCAAATGCTAATCTAGTAGTTCAACATCTAAAGTATGATCAGTTTAGGCACCATAGCAACCCAATGTAAAATGCTATAATTGAATCAAAAAAGGAGGGGAATCCCATGATCAGATAAATCAGTCTCAAAACTCTGACATACTGAGCATGCTTTTCTGGAACTTTAGTTGCATGACACGGCAGACAACATAAGTCTGTAAAAAGGGATTTATTTTGTATATACAATAATGTTACATGGAGCAGTAGCACAGTGGGTGGGGTGTTTTCCTTGCACATGGATGACCTGGGTTTGAGTCCTCTGCCCCTCTCAGAGAGCCAGGGAAGCTAGCCAGAATATCCCGTCTGCACAGCAGAGCCTGGCAAGCTATCCGTGGCCTATTTGATATGCCAAAAACGTAACAACAAGTCTCTCAATGGAGATGTTACTGGTGCCCGCTCGAGCAAATCGATGAGGAAGGGATGACACTGACAGTGACAATTTTAAAATATCATGTTAGTAATAGTTTTTGAACACATTGCACCATCCTTAGTAATCAATGCAAAGTCTTCTCTGAAAATTCTAGGTTGGTGTGGTCTATATTCATGAAAATTACCAAAATAATGTGCTAGGAAGTATCAGAGCTGATATTCATATCTAGAACCTGCTTTAAAGACTATCTTCTTTGTCTATTGATCTTTGTTTGAGATCTTGATCTGACCACCCACTCTTAGTTTAACCATTTATTTCTTTGCTCACACAGCAAAACACAAGCAGTACATAAGGTAGACAATCTGGTGGGTGAGAAAATTTGGGAGGATTGTTTTAAAGCTGTCTTTGCATGACTGCATTGCTATTTTTATTTATAATGTAGGTAGGTTTTTATGCTTTTATGGAAAAATATGTTATATACTCAAACCATTCAGTATTTCTTGGTCATAAAAATTTGATATAAAATGTAGCACCTAGAGATGATACATTTTGAAGGTTGCATCATACAATTTGCTGACACAAAGTACAGGTTTAACAAAGCTTAATGCTCTTCCCTTTTCTATTCTTCCCCTGCTCTCTAGTCTTCAATTCAGATCACAGGTGAGGCAATCATATTAGTTCTGTTTTCTGCCCAAGGACATACTCTTTTGTCAACCACCCATATTGTAACTTGCAATACTAGTCACCAAGGTAACAGGATGGCTAAGTGGATGGATTTCTTACTCTATTGAAACAACTACGCAAGACAGGCAGCCTTAAGTAACAGTCTCTAAAATAAGAAAGCACATTTGTGAGGATCATTACATTTATACTTACTTAATTAATGATTTAAAGAATTAAAGATCAGAAATTCCAAAGAGGTAATGCTATTTATTCATTTACGTGGACCGAGTATTTAAATTTGTCTAAGGATTAGACTAGTTTGCAAATGACTTTAAAAGATGCATAACAATTGTGAATAGACTCTTTATTTTTAAGAGCTACTTTATAATTAATAATACTTAATACTTGCCACATCTGTGAATTCCAATTCTAAAACAATTTTATACTTAAAACTTTATAACTTTTATTATACTTAAAACTGAATTGGAAGTAGCACCAAAAATGGTTTCAGAGATATTATGTCATTTAAAAATGCAGATGAATCCATATTTGTTTTGGTTTTATAATACATAATATTTAAGGACACACATGTATAAATTGTAGGTGAAAGATAAATACACGTTTAAATGCATTTGACCATTTCTAAATCTTATTGTCCTATTTCAAATCCAAATCTGATATCTCACCTCCTTAGATACTTATTCTGCTAATATTACCTTTTACTTCCCTATACTAGTAAGAATTTGGTATTCTTTCCTCTATCCTTCTACAAATATTCATAATTATTTCTACTACACTTGTCACATCATTTTATAATGGATTTCAGATCCTTCTTCCTTAAGAGTTACTTTTAATTTTTTGTATGGGTCACTTATTCACTGTGTAATAATTTATTACAAACTAAGGCTAGGGACCTGTATAGGCATTGGTTTTAGCTTTAAAGAAATGTAAGCATTTTGAGAGAGAAGAATATTAATATAGTTAAGCCACTCTTTATAAAAGTGTTATTCAACCATAATGTTTTCTATTAGAGGAGTGTTTTCTGTAGAGTGAGTGTTATTCAACCAGATTGTTTTCTATATAAAACACAATTTATCATAGTGCAAAAAATGATAAATTCAACCCCAGGTATAAGGGTGAGTAAAAGTTTTCCTAAGATAGAAGTGAGAAGAGTTGTGGAGGAAATAGGCCTTACAGAAATAACATGAAACTTTTCTGCCCCAATGACTATTCTTTAATTATAAAAATATGTGCAGGTGTATAAATTTATGCATATTTACATGTATGCACATTTATATACATTATTACTGGGCTAAGTGATAAAATTGCTTTATAATTCTTGACATAGAGTGGCAATTCCTTGCATGTATCAGAATCTGGTTTGATTTCTACACTAGATATGGTCCCCTGAGCACAGAGCAAGGAGTAATCCCTAATAACTACCAGCTATCACCTAAAATCTTAACTATTAATAATAAATTTTTGAAATAGTTTTTAGCAATTACCTGTACCCTGGACCCTCATTGCGTTTATCTGCATTTGTAGTAAATAGTCTTCATTCACTATGGGATCTTTCCCCCTTAAACACACATATCTATTTCTGTTTTTAGAGGTTTTATTTTTTTCTATAAAACCCCAGGAATTTGTTGCTTCAAAATAGAGTGGTCTTAAAAATACTGTATTGAGAGTTGCCCTCAAAGCAAGTCCTCATATAAAGAGTGACTGTTGTTGATAGATAAATACAATTTCTGCTTCACCAGTTGTTGATGGTCCCATTCTAAAATATGTTCTATCCAGTTCCTCAGAATGTCTTTAGAAGAATTGAGCCTTATCAAGTATCTCCTAACTTAGAAACCCTTTTCAATATAATATAATATAATATAATATAATATAATATAATATAATATAATATAATATAATATAACGATCACGATCAACAATCATGAAACCCCGTTAATCACCGATTTCTCAGGCAGGCTCAGTAACATCTCATTTCGTCCTTTCCATGAGATCTTAGACGTCTCTTTCGACTCAGCCCTCCTAACAATGTTGCACTGGGGGCTCTTCAGGGTCAGGGGAATGAGATCCAGCTTATTACTGGATTTTGCATATGAATACACCATGGGAAGCCTGCAGGGCTGTCCCATGTGGGCAGGAAACTCAGAAGATTGCCAGTTCCTCCCAGAGGGAGAAGTAGGCTAAAAATATCTTCTGAAAGCTTGCTTTTAAATCTCACTCTGGATGCTGGCCATTGATGGGATTACACACACCTGTCGGTACCTTCATGCATGAGGCCTATCCAAACGTGTGGAGAGGGGCCTCCAGCATGGCTGTAGCTAGGTTCAGGTGGTCTCTTGCCTGCATGCCTGGCTGTCTTCCCCGGGGCCCCTCAAAGGGGATGGGCTCCAGCTTCCCTCCCCACCCCGAGCAGAGGTCCTGGCAGCCGAAGACCACCAGAACCTAGCTACAGCCATGCTGGAGGCCCCTCTCAACATAATATAATATAATATAATATAATATAATATAATATAATATAATATAATATAATAGTGGGATGAGAGACATGATATACAAAAGTCCTATATAATTTTTCCCTGACATTACATGTTAGGGAAATATGTATAATTGTTTAAAGCAGTTGACATACATTTCTGCAATTTTTTCTATATTTTTCCCAAAATAATTTTATATGTTTGCATATGTATAGCTAGCAAGGCTATAGCTAGTTACTGAGTTAGAAAATCTTGATTTTTTTAAAGAAATATGATACATATATGTTCATTTCAACATTTGTTTTGTGTTTGTCCTGTGCTAAGCACTGTACACATGTATTTTCCAAGCTTCCCATCTAATTTGTATTCCAAACCAAAGGCATAAGTATCCCATGTTAAAAATAAAGAAGTTAACTTTTAAAAGTTTTCATTTTCTGGAAATAGTTAAATCATAAGTTGAATGTTACCAGGGACTTTTCCTATCACTTCATGGTTCAGTAGATTTGACATACATGTTACCTCTTTGAAAATAGATGGACATGGAGAGCATCATGCTGAGTGAAATGAGACAGAAGGCAAGAGGCAGATTTAGAATGACTCCATTCATTTGTGAGATTAAAAAAAATAAGTATGAGACTAATATCCTAGGCCAGGGAATATAGGGTCAGGAGGAGTGGTCAAGGGTTGAAAGTTTGCCACAAGTATAAGGAAGGCAGAGGGCAGTTAGGATAGATAAAGGACCAGCATGACAGTAATAGTTGGAAATGGTCACTCTGGACAAGAACTGAGTGTTAAAAGTAGGTAAAGGGGTATAGATGATAGCATGATAACTTTCAGTGGCAGTATTATAAATCATAATGCCCAAAAGGAAAGTGAGAGAGGGAAAGAAAAGTGCCTGTCACAGAGGGAAGCAGGGTGTAGGGGAAGGGAAACTAGGGACATCGGTGGTGGAAAATGTACACTGGTGAAGTGACGAGTGTTGGAACATCATATGACTGATAGTCAGTAATGAGCAATCTGTCTCTGGTGAGTCAATAAAAAATTTAAAATAAAATAGCTTTACAGAAATAATATAAAGTTATATATAGATATGTGTGTATAAATACACATATATATATCAACAATCCCATCTGAGAGTCAGATTCCTTCCTTGTATGTCAAAAACCCAATTATGAATAACTACTTATCATGAACACCCTGTAACTGTGTACTTCATGGTAAGTCAATAAAATTTTTGTATCATGATACATTAATTATGTATCAAGGTGCTTTTATAAAATAAAATTTTGAGAAAAATAAAAGACCTGAGTGTTGAAACTAGGGAAAGGGGCTGGAGTGATAGCACAGTAGGTAGGGAGTTTGCCTTGCACACGGCCAACCCCAGGTTTGATTCCCAGCATTCCATATGGTCCCCTGAGCACCGCCAGGAGTAATTTTTGAGTGCAGAGCCAGGAGTAACCCCAGTGCATTGCCTAGTGTGACCCAAAAAGTAAAAAAAAAGTAAGGAAAGATATATATATATATATATATATATATATAATAACTTTTCAGTATCTATATTGCAAACCATGATGCCAGAGAGAGAGAGAGAGAGAGAGAGAGAGAGAGAGAGAGAACCCTCTACCATAGAGGCAAGAGTGGGAATGCAGTGGGGAAACTGAGGATATTAGTGGTAGGAAGAATACACTGGTGAAGGGAAGAGTGTTGGAACTTTATATGACTGAAATCCAATCATGAGCAACTTTATGACTGTGTATCTGATTCAATAACAAAAATGTACAAAAATTTAATATATTAATGGTCAACACTGTTAAATAATTTCTGATGTGGGCTCTTAGAAAAATTTTTAACCCTTTAATCTCCTAATGAGAATCTCTCTTAAAAGGCATCTTGCACTGGATTTTAGAGTAAAACAACTGATATAATTTATTCCCCAATATTAATGTCGGAAACATAGAAGCACTATATCTCATAATGTGAAACCTACAAGTTTACTCATCTTAACATAATAAAAGTCAACCACAAAACTCAATGGTTAGTCACAGATAATGAGTGTTATTCAACCAGAACGTGAATATCAATTACCAATAAATCATGCAGGTCTTTACCTCAGTGGTTGCAATAGTTCCTTCTACACTTTACAGTTCCTATCTAAAGACAGGCACAGAAGTTTGAGAAGAAAGCCTTTGTATCTAAATATGTACACATGGAATTGTAATTATGTGCTAGTAATTGTTTCATCAAAAATTAAAATCTTGGTTATGGGAATGAATCTAAGATGTTCTGTACAATTTTATGACAGTTAAACTCCCATGACATTAATGCTATCCAGGATGACATGTATTGAATGCTTGATCATATACTCACATGGGTCTTTTATTTTGAATTCAAGATAGTTAATGTTTGTTTTCATTTTTTTTTGGTTGAAGTAATCAAGATTCAAATAGAGTGTGTTAAATTTAATTTTAGTGAATTTTTTTAGCAGTTTCACTAAGGTTAGAAACACGCATTCATGCCTCCTGGAAATTTATTTTTAAGGTCCTGACTTCTTTTATTTCTGAATCAGGTATCAGAATGTTTCAAGGAGACCAAAATTAGAGTGTTAATTGTTAATGGGCATGGAAGAGCAAGAGACCCTTAACGAACTGTCTGGTTAACCCTCTATATCCCTTAAAAATATCTGTATCACTGCATCACTGTCATCCTGTTGTTCATCCATTTGCTTGAACGGGCACCAGTAACGTCTCCATTTGTCCCTGTCGAGTGTTAGTGTAGCCCAATGGCATCTGCTCACTCCAGGAACACGAAGAGCACATTGCACGTTGTTGTTACTGTTCTTGCCATATTAAGTACGTCATGGGTAGCTCGCCAGGCTGTGCTGACCTTAAAAACATACTGGAAATAATAGTTAATGAGCATTACTTAATGAGTGTAGTATGCAGATAAATTATGGTCAGAAAATGTCAATTATCAGGAAAAATTTTATTTTGAAAATTGCATCTCTTTATTTTAGGATAGAACATTTGGCAAGGAGAAGAGGTAATTCATATTGCATATCATTGTGAAAAGGAATGTGCTACCCAAAGATTTTGTTCCAGATGGCTAAGTAGTTTTGATATGTCCTAGCAGGCTCATACCCATTGCTATATTAGAAGAACATGTTGGTTATTAGCATCTAAGTTTTATATGGATGGCTAGAGGATGTTTGTGAGGGAGGAAGCCTAGTGAAACAACAAGAGGAATCGTTTTAAATGTTAAGAAAATTTTCTAATATCAATAGAATATTTTGGTAATTCCAAATTTTCTGAATAGTCCAAAGCTTTATGCATTCACAAATGTAATATTCGTATTCAACTTTAAAAGTATCCCATTTTAGTTGAAATTCCCAGGCCTCTCTCAGGACTCTGAGCTTCATAAATGCTAATAATTTTATAGCACAGTAGAGAAAATGTTCATTCTACAGATTAAAAGACCTGAGCTCTTATCTTCCCATTTATTGATAATGGGACCTACATGAAGTTATTGTTTTAATTTCTTTCTATGTTAATGATAGTTGCTGTACTATTTCATTTTTTTGTAAGAATAAAATTAAATAATGGTAATAAATTATTTTACACATAGAAAACTCTCCATCATCAATCTTTTTTGTTGTTAACTATCTGGTGACATAGGAAGACAATGAGTATTAAAATTTATTTTCCAAAGTTTGTCAATAGTTCTTACATATACAAATAAAACACACCATATAAAGTACATATGTTATATAGCATAGAATAATTACACTACATTTTATATAATGTATTTGCCTACATATATTTTATGTTTTATAGATTATTTGCCTAATAGAGTAGCATTCTAATATATCTTATCCCAATGCTAATATCCTAATAACCTCATTGTAAATTACAACAACCAAAACAAGCATTAAAATAAAATAATTTTGGTGAAATAAATGATCAAATGTTAGTCGAATATACAAATATGTACTTATGAATGTATTTTCCCTTTTGTTATATTAGGAGGAGGCATGCTTGATTGTGGTATGCTGGGTGGTAAATTATGCTGGCTGCATTTATTATGGACTGGAAATCACAGTGACAGTTCCAAGGATTACAGTCTGAAATGTGTTTTAATACTTGGGATCAAGTTCCTAGCCTCACACGTACAAAGCAGATATTCTACCACTAAGGCCATATCCTGCGCCTACTTCATTATTTATAATGTGGGGTTTACCAGTTAGCATACATATCTATATTTTCGTAGCATGTAACAAATTTTTTGACCACGTAATAAATGGTAATTTTTCAAGAGTGCTTTTTTCCCAGTTTCACTTTCATCTTCATTGACAAACTCATTGACACTATAAATAGTAACTCTTGGAGTTTACAAATAGGTTTAAACAGCTGATGTTGTTCAAACAAATGTAAATTAAGGTATGGCAAATAATTTTTTTGCACAATAGGACTATGAAGAATATCTTCAAACAAAATATAAAACAAAGTTATATTTGTTTTATTGCCACAATATTGCCATTTGATTATTTTCTTTAAAAGTAATATTTTAAAATAACATCAAAGTTCCTCTGCTGGTTCCTTCGTGCATGAGGAATCCAGGTGTGCAAGACCCAGGGCTGAGATCTCCAAGCCTGCTCAGATCGGGACTGGGCCTCCTCCACCCAGATCCCCCATTTTCCAGTAGTTTGGCAGCCACACCCACATACTGTCCCTGGCACCATGTAATCCCATCAACAGTCAAGACCAGAGACTATAAAACAATGCTTCTAGAAGCACACAACCACATTTGTGGCTGTGCAACCTCTTATAGCCTAGTTCTCCCTTTCAGAGAACATGGCAAGGTACCAAGAGCATCCTGACCACACGGCAGAGCCTTGCAAGCTCTCTGTGGCATATTCAATATGCAAAACATAGCAACAGTGATGGGTTTCATTCCCCTTACCCTGAAAGAGCCTCCAATGCTGTACCACTGGGAAGTAAAGAGAGGCTGCTAAAATCTCAGGATTAGGACGAATAGAGACATTACTGGCGCCCACTCAAGCAAATCCATGATCAATGGGATTATAGTGGTACAGTGAACATCAAAGTATTGAGTAAAATGTTTTGAAACAACTTGTTAGTCCTGGAAGACAAAAGAAGGCTTCTCTGAGATTTGGTGTAAGAATTGAGCATCTATATTAAAGTTGTTCTTTGTGGAGAGGGATAAAATCAATCCCTAAGGTTTATTAATGATAGGGATACTGATCAAGGCCACTGTATTGATGACTTAAGAGTGTTCTTGAGGCAGCATTGAATTAGGAACAGAGTAGAAACATCAAATCAATTATTCCCACTAAAGGATGAAGCATTGATTCATCAAAGGGAACTAATTTGTAGTGATTTTTTAATGTAAAAGATAAGGGAAATGATAATAATAAGTTTATGCTGTTGATTTAGAATTAAGTTAGTAAAGGACTTTATTATAGGGTTTGGAGAGATAATACGGTGGGTAGGGTGTTTGCCTTATAAGTGGCTGACAGAGGTTCAATCTCCAGCATCCCATATAATACTCTTCCAGGAGTGACCCATGAGTACAGAACCAGAAGTAAACTCTGAATACAACAGAGTGTGTCCCAAAAAAAATTTCGAAAAGAAGCTAATTATGGGTGCAACAAGAAATTCACTGTTATACAGGAAATAGTATGAGCAGTAACAGATGAGTTACAATGAACAGAAATTCAGATAGAGCTCTCTTCTGTATATGAGAAGAAAGGGAAGACATGCTTAACTGACATTAAAAACTGATTGCAATAAATGGCTTGTATATAGTTTTGATTCCTTTATTGACATTTATTAGTTGTTGTGTTGTACAGATAGAAGTGAGAGCACTAACCTAGAAATCAAGAACTTAATTTGTATCTTAGAAATATTATTAGCAGTGTGACATTTACTGTCCTTTAATCTTTTTTTAATAAATTGCAATATATCACCTCTCTGTTGATAACTTATGAGACAGATCCACAGAAAATACATAGCAATACACTTACCACATAAGAGATACTCAGCTATTTTTTCCCTGTATTCTTAAACTAGAAGTTTTGGGACTATCTATCTTTCACTTGAAAGCTTTCTCTTTAACTGCATTACTCAAGGTTATAAGTTGTAGAACAGCATGGTATTGGGCTAAAAACAGACCTGCAGACCAATGTAATAGAGTTGAATGTCCTGTCACAGACCCCCAAATATATTGCCACTTAATCTTTGAGAAAGGAGCAAGAAATGCAAAGTGGAACAAGGAAAGTCTCTTCAACAAGTGGTGCTGGGAAAACTGGATAGCTACCTGCAAAAAAATGAACTCTGACCTCTGTCTAATGCCAGGCACAAAAGTCAGATCAAAATGGATTAAAGACCTCAACATAGAAATGAATCTTTAAGGTACATAGAGGAAAATGTATGTACCTCCAGAACTCTCCATGACATTGAAGCTAAAAGCATCTTTAAGGATGAAACATCACTGACCATCCAAGTGGAAGAAAACATAAACAAATGGGACTAAATCAAACTAAGAAGCTTCTGCACTTCAAAAGAAACAGTGACCAACATACAGAAAGAGCACACAGAATGGGAAAGAATATTTACCCAATACCCATCTGATAAGGGGTTAATATCCAGGATATACAAGACACTAGTAGAATTGTGTAAGAAAAAAGTCTCCAACCCCATCAAAAAATGGGGAGAAGAAATGAACAGTTTCCTCAAAAAAGAAATACAAATGGCCAAAAGCACGTGAAAAAATGCCCCACATCACTAGTCATCAGGGAGATGCAAATCAAAGCAATAAGATATCATCTTACACCACAGAGACTGGTGCACATTCAAAAGAACAAAAGCAACCAGTGCTGGCATGGATGTTGGGAAAAAGGGATGCTTTTTCACTGTTGGTGGGAATTCCAACTGGTCCAGCCTTTCTGGAAAACAATATGGACAGTCCTTCAAAACCTAGAAATTGAGCTTCCATATGACCCTGCAATACCACTTCTGGGAATCTATCCCGAGGATGCAAAAAAGCACAGTAGAAATGACATCTGTACCTTTGCAGCACGTTGCAGCACTGTTCACAAGAGCCAAAATCTGGAAACAACCCGAGTGCCCTAAAACAGATTACTGGTTAAAGAAATTGTGGCACATCTACACAATGGAATATTATGCAGCTATTAGGAGAGATGAAGTCATGAAATAAGAAAATGATGGCTGGAGGAATCAGTCGGGATGGGAGATGTCCGCCAAAGTAGATAATGGATCAAACATGATGGCCTCTCAGTATCTGTGTTGCAAACCATAATGCCCAAAAGTAGAGAGAGAGTATGGGGAATATTGTCTGCCATGGAGGCAGGGGGAGGGTGTGAAAGGATGGTGTATACCGGGGATATTGGTGGTGGGGAATGTGCACTGGGGGAGGGATTGGGTGTTTGATCATTGTGTGATTATAACCCAAACATGAAAGCTTGTAACTATCTCAGAGTGATTCAATAAAATTTAAAAAATATAGTAAAATAAAATTATTGAAAAAAAGAAGCTCTAGATAACAGCAGAAGAAAGGAAGCATCAAGGACAGTGGAAACTTGGCATCTGACAAGTTGCTCAGATAATGTGAATCCTGTCAAAAGTCCTCATAAGGCACCTAAACTCATGAGAGCATAGCAATATCTCTATGGGGATCTTTTGAGTAAAAATATTTTCCTTCTGATAACTGGACCCATGATTCACAGTTTCCATTTATAGATTCTGCTCAGGATTTTTTTTTTATTTTTGGATCACACCCTGCTATGCACAGGGGTTACTCCTGGCTCTGCAGTCAGGAATTACCCCTGGTGGTGCTCAGGGGACCATATGGGATGCTGGGAATCGAACCCAGGTCGGCCTCGTGCAAGGCAAACACCCTACCTGCTGTGCTATTGCTCCAGCCCCAGATTCTGCTCAGGATTTTGAAATGGAGCCAGATTGGGGGAAAAAAAAAAATATTGCCTTTACAAATTACTAGGTAGTGCAAACCACCAGAAAATCAAAATGCTATATGTAAATAACGTGGCAGTGGACTACCGTATTTCACTACAAACTGGTGGCACCATCTTTTTTGGTAAGACCAGCTGCTCTAATTTTATAACAAAAAGTTGGAGTTGAAGTTAGCAAAACCTGTATGTTTAGGGAGGGTTAAAGAGCTCGAGAATGTCTCTCTTATTTTTTTCTAAAGGATAAGAAGATGGAAACCTTAATCAGAAACCTTTGTTTATGGTCACATTGGAAGCGGGTTTCAGGGGATCAGTCCCCGTTGAATTCATTAATCACCCTGGCATCACCAGCCTGTAAACCATGCTTCCTAACAGTGTGCTTTCCCGTTCTTTTCATAAATCTTCTTGTGACCAGGCAGGGATGATGGGTTGCTCAGAGGAAATGAGGCCTCCATTTTCCAAGGAGAGGGAATGTTGCCAACAAAACTTTTTTTTTTCAACCTGTCACAAATCTCTCATTTGATTGAGCCTCAAACAGCAGGGGAACCAATCTAAACAGTTACACATATATATATATATACTTAAAAAAAACATTCACAAAATGGTCAAATCCGCTTCCCATTTATTTATTTTTTAAACAGGATCATAAAATCTGTGACTACTATATGATGAGATGTGATATTCATGAACTTTAGCAGTCTTGGAGACTTGAAGAGGGATCTGAGAAATGTTGAGCAACATTTCCGTTATAGCAGTTGCTACGGCATAAGAGTCCATTGCCAAGTGTTTTGGGATAAATGTGAGGTGAAAATAGGATAAGAGACCCAAGAGACTTGATCCCCATTGTCCAGAAAAATGTCTCTCTTTAACAGAAGGTCACTAAAAAGGCCTAGTTGGCTAAGCAGCCAGCTCATTAGGCACCAGGAATTAGGTTTTGAGTGGCTGGTTTGTATATAATTATTCTAAAAGTGACCTTAAGCAGAAATATTCCATGAAATATTTATGCATGCGTAAGTTAGTGCTCTAGCAGTTCTACCTACAAGGAAAAAGAGAAAAGTAGTGAGAGCACTTTGATGGGCAAAAAACTGAAAAGAGAACAATAAACAAAAAAAGTACCCTGGAGACCACGTTAAGTGGAGGGAAGTATAGTTAGAGAGGCTGGTGTCTTTAGCCTTGGAGGTTCTCCAGAATTCATCCAGGGCAATGAAGTGGGTTTCTGAACCCCAAGAAGAATCTCAGAGCATCATCCTTAAACTACTCTTTAGTGGGACCTAGCTTGAACTTGCAATCTGCATTCAACAAACTCTTCAGGTCAATCTTAAGTACCTGAAGCTTGGAACTCTTGTTCAGTTATTCTGAATAAAGGAAGTGACCTAAAGTCACTTGTTAAGACACGTATTGCATTTCTCCTAATTTCTTCAGAAAACACTGTTCATTGCCATTCTCATGAGAATATTATTCTAAAAATATTTCTTTGCCTGGGTGTGTCTGTGGAGGCATAGGTCTGAAAGAAAGTCTGACTTACCTTCTGTGAAATAAGAAAAACAGAACAAAAATATCCGGTACTACAAATTCAATAGCATAAGGCATTTATCTCCTTCTTTCCATTACAACTGCATGGGAATTTATTATCATGCCTTTTTCAAGAACTTAGCCTGGATGGACCTTTTAATTTTACTTACATGCAATAGGCATTAATATATATTGGTTCACAGTCCTGGAATTTTATCCCCGTTAATACCTAGCAATCAAATCTGTGGGTTCAATATCTTTATTTATGATCATCTCTATTTCTATTCACTCAGGAGTGAGACGCTTTTCTTGAACTGCCATTTAATAATAGTAACCAGGCTGATGACATGTACTTCGGTCTCTTACACTTGCTATTCTGAGAAGCTTTCATAATAGTTCCCTCTTGCTTCAAACACTTGCTAAAAGGTGAATTCATGTTGACATATCAGATTTTTGGGTTTTTTTTCATTTTGAATAACTCTTAGTAGTTATGAGGATTAACCTATACTTTTTCTTATTTTAGACATCTGTTATTAAGTCCAGGAGAACCCTTGCTTTCTATGGAAACCTCAAACATGGACTTTTCCCATTTCTTTTTTATGCTAGTTGGTTGCTAAAAGTATTTGTCTGGTTGCTAAAAGTATTTCTACATTTATTTTACTTCAGAATTAACTTTGTTATATTCAATAACTCCTTTGTTTTTTAAAGAGATGCATAATAAAGTCAGAATCCACTTATTTAAGATTCTGAGATTTTTCTATTCCTTGCATTTTTAAAAAAACTTTTTTATTTATTTTTTTATTTTATTTTATTTTTTTATTAGTGAATCACCATGAGTTACAGTTACAAACTTGTAAGCTTTCATGTTTGCATTTTGTTTATATCTCATCACCAGTGTCCAGTCCCCTCCACCAATGTTCCCAATATCCCTCCCGCCCTCACACCCCATCCCCCCCACCCCACGCCACCTCTGTGGCAGGGCATTCCCCCTTGTTCTCTCTCTCTCTCTCCTTTTGGGTGTTGTGGTTGGCAACAGAGGCACTGCGTGGCCATCATGTTTGGTCTATATTCTATTTTCAGAGTGCATCTCCCATCCCATGCGGGTCCTCAAACCACACTTTACCTGGTATTTCCTTCTCTAGGCGAGCTGTTCCTTGCATTTTATATTAACCAATTCTTCCTTATTTCATTGTGTCATTTCAGCTGTCTTTGCTTATTAAACAGTCTCCTTTTGCACAGAATTTCCACCAGTATGTAGTTAAATAACTTAAATCTATTTATGGGACCAAAATTCATTTTTAATTCAGCATAAGATACTAGAAATGGTACCTATAGGTAACAGAGATTTACAAGTATCTAAATATTAATTTTGAATTAATTTTTGAAATCACATCTGCTAAGGACTAGAAGTATATTAGTTAAAATAAGAATGCAATTCCATTATGTAGACTAACAATAATTTGTATGGAAAGAAGTAATAGCTAAAGGAAAGTATAAGAAAAAATATGCAAAGAATAAGAATAAGCAAAAGGTATAACAAGCACCAAAAAGATGCCTAAGCAAGGAAGGAATTGAAGGGTCCAGAAAAATTTCTGATTCCTGTATGATCTACTACCTCTGGTATTACTCTGAGTACCAGAAGTAGCATTAGTGACAATATCAGTCATAAAGTCTTGACATTCTTATTTAAATAGTGGTGATAATTCCAATGGAACCAGTTGAAGTTGCTGATAACATGATAATTTATTTGTGGGATATCAAAGAGCTATCAAAATTCTTACAATGGTGGGAGAAAGAAGTGACAAAAAGTCATGTGGAGGCAAGATCCTCCCACAAACTTTTTCCTGGAATAGAGAAAGGGATGTTAATGTTGATTATCTGCATTATTATAAAGAATTTTGTACCTTGAATAACTCCCTCAAGATTAAAATAAATAGGCAGGTTGTAGCAATTTCTGTAGCTATTATTAGCCTATTATCTCCTAAGGGGAACGCCTGGTCACTGACCTATGAGATCGTCATACTTCGTCAAAAACCTGAATGAACGGTTTGAGGCTCTTCATGCTCCTGGAGTGAGCAGATGCCATTGGGCTACACTAGCATATGTCAAGAACAGATGAAGACGTTACTGGCGCCCACTAGAGCAAATCGATGAGCAACGGGGACGACAAGTGATACAAGAAGTGATATCTCCTAAGGAGCAAAGGTCAGATCTATTTAAACAAGCCTAACCCCAAGAGTTTGGTGGTGAAAAGGGAAACTTACATCCTCCTATATTTGTAGTTCTCCAGATTAAGGGTGATATTCAGATTCTGGGAGAATTCATATCACGAATTTCCATTAGAGTACACTGCATATTACTTTTTAAGAGATAGTATTAAAAGTCAAAGTACTTGATACCTAACATGTATTCTATTAACAACAACCTCAGCCTCTTTCCTTGTAACGGATTCATATTTTCAAACAAATAGAATAGGACTGTTATTTGCATATTATCTGTGAGAAAATTGAGATAAATGGAGTTTCTGATCTGGGTCACCTAGCAAATTGATGACAGAACAAGGTATGAACTCCAGTTTCTGAGCAGTGGTGAACCTTATACTAAAGAGGAGAAAGGAAAAAATGAGTTTTCCACATTCAAAGCAGTAGGGAAGGCATGACCTTTTATATTAGACTCAGATTTATATTGAATTGTTTGACTTCAGTCTTTGCTCCAATATTTACTCAGATAACTCCCATCTACCTTTTAATAAATAGAGCAGCAAGACATCAAAAAGAGAGGGTTAATCATCTCTCTGTGTGCCACATTGCTGAGCTATAGGTTTAGCTCCTAGGTGTTTTTGTAAATCCCCAAATTCTTTTCCTCAATTTTTTTTAGGTGTTTGCGGTTAATTAGCAACACTAAGCTGCTCCAGAAATTCTTAGAGAATGTTTTATTCTGTAATAGTATTTTAAATGTCCATTGGTTTTGTTTCTGAGTTGTGGATCCTTGAGTTTTGTGTGAAATACTTGTACGCAAAATTCTAGATGCTTATGAAGTTAGAGGTGTTTATTCACAGCTTTAACAAGACGGTTTAGGATCCTCCAATGTTCGGTGTCCCACCTCATGCTGGTTCCTCACTGGTTCCTGTGTCTGCTGTCCTTAGCCTGTGCTGATACCCTGCTAGTTCTCTCCTACAAAGTTCACTCTGTTCTCACTGATGCTGGTTCCCAAATTCTATCACTGTCCTGCCTACTTGGTATGTTGCTAATGATTGTAGTCTTTTACTCGGACCTATGATCTACCTCTTAAGCCCTTGGGCCCAGAAGCTTTGTATTCCTCTGGCTTCCTGACTCTGAAACCACATGCTAGGTGAGTGAGAACTGCTTCTTTTCTAACATCTACCTGGACACTGGTAGGGGTCAATGAGAAGCTGTGGTTCTATGAGTCAAAGAGGAAGTTACCCTAGGGAAGGTTGGGATTCCCTATTATCTCTGTGTTTCTCACCCCCAGAATTCCATTATCTATTTTAACTGGCCATTTTTCCAGTGTGGGTGAGATTTTTAAAGGACCAAATAAGTTCAGTATATAAGACCAAGCCCCTCGAAGCTTTGCGCCTTGCGACATCCTATAGCCTTGTTCGCCCTCTCAGAGAATCTGGCAAGCTACAGAGAGTTTGTTGCCTGCATGGGAGAGCCTGGCAAGCTACAGAGAGTTTGTTGCCTGCATGGGAGAGCCTGGCAAACTCCCCATGGTGTATTCAATTGCCAAAACCAGTAAAAATGATGGGTCTCATTCCCCTGTCCCTGAAAGAGCCTCCAATGTGGCACTGTTCAGAAGGATGAGTAAAGAGAGGCTTCTAAAATCTCAGGGCTAGGAGGAATGGAGACGTTACTGAGACCACTTAAGAAAATCGATGATCAGGGGCCGGAGCACATAATTTGACTGAGCACATAATTTGCCTCTTATCCTAGAATTTCACTAAAAAAGACCAACAAGCATAACTAACATGAATTGATGGGGAGTGATAGATCATAGGACAAAAAATTTTTTTAAATCAGGAAGATAAAGATTAATGAAAAGGATAGAGTGAAGACAGAATAAATATAGAAAAGAAACCTAAGAGAAACAAATACTGAAGACTTCCAATTCCAGTACAATTCTGTTTCTGGCAAAGGTCATTGTTTCCCTTGGGTCAATCTCTACATTGGAAACAAGTTTAAAAACTTTAAGAGAATTGATCACCTGGGGCTGGAGCGATAGCACAGCGGGTAGGGCGTTTGCCTTGCACGCGGCCGACCCGGGTTCTATCCCCGGCATCCATATGGTCCCCCAAGCACCGCCAGGAGTAATTCCTGAGTGCAAAGCCAGGAGTAACCCCTGAGCATCGCTGGGTGTGACCCAAAAAAGAAAAAAAAAAAGAAAATCGATGATCAATGGGATGATGATGATGATGATGATGATGATGATATTACCATGCAACTACTGCCCTTCTGCCAGACACAACATACAGAAGGGAGAGTTATTTAACTTATTTGTCCCCATATTAGTGATTTATTATATAGTTATACCTCATATGTAATGTGCAACCTAGTATAATTTTACCCAAACATATCATCTTAAATTATTGTATCCATTTTAATCACAACAGGAATTACACATATTGAAAGATTAATAAAAACTGGAAACACATCATAGTTTTTTCTTTCCACCTCAGTGGTGTATGAATAAATATTAGGAAGTATTCAGCATTGCTTTTTACGTTATCTTTCACTCTTTTCTGTAAGGTACATTTCTCTCCTACTCTTCATTCTGCCTGTGGAGCTTGGGGTTATTCCATCAGATCTTCCCAGAAACTGTTGTTGGTGTCTCAAGAAGGCCAGCCAGCTCAGTGACCTACTGTTCAAAGGGACTGCATTTCCTCAATTAATGTTAGTGTTTCTGTGGTCTCACAGACATGGCCAGTGCCAAAAGTACATAGGAAAGGACTTTCTACTTCTTTAGTTTTATTCTTACCTAAGGATTCCAGAGGTATAAACTCTAACTAAAATAGCTTGCACTTTTAAAATACATAAGTCTTTCCCCAAGGAACTTATATCCTACCCAAGACATCAATTCAATGAAACTTAAATTTCACTGAGTATTCAAAATTTGTCCTGCATCAAATTCTACCTTCTCCTTTACACAATTATTAGATGCTAAAGTAATAAGACCTTCCTAACTGAACCTTCTCTTAACCAATTAAATATGTGTAAGTTCTCTTGAATTTCAATGATGAACTGCTCAAACCAGTACCCCACTGTATATGATCTCTCATGAGATAATAGTGAAGATATGTTAAAACTCCTCCATCTGAAGAATGCTTAGGGTAGTTCTTCATTATTGTTTTAGGTGCCTAAGGATTTTTTAATTAAAAAATGTACAGTTAAACCCTTGTGTTAAACAATTGCATCAGCCTTTGGTAAGGGCCCTTTCACTGAAGTGCTATCCAACTGTTATAACCTTTGCAGTAAAGTCAAAATAACACTATATCTCTGATGTTCAAAATAATAGCCACTAGCCATATTTTCACTGGTACTTGACTGATATTACTGAGAAATTCACAATTATACTCAGTATCAATAACTTTAAAGGAGGTCAAAAGGTATAAATCTGGTTATAAGTCATGGGGATGTAATCTACAGTGTGATGACTGTAGCTCAGTAATACAATATTTCATATTTAGAAGTTGCTAAGTGCAGATAGTATACCTCAACCAGAAAATTTTCAGTTGTTAAACTAATTGTGGCTAGATACTACCATATTTTTAGAAGTATGAAGGACAGATTAAGAAGCTGAAAATTCTTATTCTTACTTCCATTAGATGTGGACTGTAAATTTTGAAAATGCATATCTACTGAAACAACTGAAAGGAATAAAGCTAACTTTAATTTAGGCACAATTCTGACATCACTAAATTACAAATGGAAACAAAAAGGAAAGGAATGGTAAAGAAAAGGCTTTCCAAGAAGATTGTAAACAATCCATAATTCAAGCCATACATTGTCACAAAAACCAAAGATTTAACTATTTGGGTTTAATGTCACTGTGTAAAGCATGAAACAATTAAGAGAAATTGTTACAAGAAGAAAAATAATTTGATCTTGAAGTGTAATGGGTAGAAGTAATTGCCTTGGCTGGCAGGCATCTCTATAGTTTCCTGATTTTAATGTCTTAAATACAAGGCATGCAAGCAGTAGATTCAATTTTAAATACAGGTTTGTTTTGATGTTCCCTTGGGTATGGAGCACATTTATAACGGAGAGAAGAAAACACGTTAAGCAGAAGTGACATGGACCACCACCTCGTGACATGAAGGAAAACCAGAGTATAATTAGGAAATACACAAACTCATAAAGGGAAACATTGCTTATCCTCAAGCATAGCATTTTCCATTATTCTCCAATAAACCTGATTTGCCAGAATTATGCTAAATTCAAAGCTCCAAGTCATACCACTTTGAAATCTTGAGGTGGAGAGCTATAAGCAATTTAAAAATTTAAAATAAGGTTTCTTATGTGTGCCTGGGACACGAGTTTGCTTCTGATGACTGGTGAAGAGCTATGCTAATTTTTCTTTTTATAAATTCTGACATTGCCACCATAATGGCTCTGGGGTACCATGAGGATTAGATGCTTTTGTGCCTGAAATTCATTATGCCTTCACTAAATTTTCTGTGGCAGGGAATTAGAGATGCAGTGCATTGTATAGCATTGTATGGAGAAAAAGTTGGCAGTGAGAATGAAGAAAAAGACAGATCAGTCGAGACAGGTGGCTTTGTTTGCCCTGTCATTGTTCTTGTTGACTTTGTTGCTTTGCTTTTTAATCCCCAAAGAAAGTGTAAGAAAGAGCTGGAGCAAGAGTAGAGATAGAAGGAGTCCTAATCGCAGCCATGGGTAATTCCTCAGGGAATGATGAGACTCCGAAAGCCCTTGGAATTCAACATGGGGAAGAAGCATAGGGCTTTAATCCTTGAAGATGAATTACCAAACTTTTATACAGGGGCTGTTTAAGAAGAAACACTATCTAAAATGCCTTTTAATTGCCATTTTAAACGGAATAAAAGTATAAAACAGGCATCTGTCATGCAAATGGTAGGCAGCATGGTACAGTGAAAATATTTCACAGTCAAGCAGACATGGATTTTAATTCCAACTTTATAAATTATTTGTTGGAAACTCGATATTTGCAATTAGTCTTAGTTTACTTTGCTATAAAGCAAGTTCAGAAACACTTTTCAAAGAAAGACTCATTCTGGTTGTTCAAAGATAAAGTAGTAAAAGCATATCTCGCTAGCCACAAATGGGTCCTGGACCAAGGTTAGTTGTTTTGTTTTTTTTCCCTTTCAGTGTTCTTCTCAGTGGACCCTGCCCTAAGGAGATTAAGTTGTTTGAGACAAACACATAATTTGCTTCCCTAGTCAGACCATTTGCCCTGAAGTCCTGCCACTTTTCCTTTTGGTGAATCAAGCCATGACAATAGAAGAAAAGGTGAAGTGCTATTTATCAATTTATTCTTAAATCAAAAGCTGGTAACTCAGAATCTGGGACCACACCAAATAGCTAGTGAAAAAAAGCAAGCAAAACCTGTTATCTCCAAACTGAGGTATGCAAAAGACCTCTTGAAAGGTCTAATAGGCCCTAGTGTTCCCCATGAAGGGAGCCTATTTTACTCTCACAGAGGCCAAAATGTCTGTCTCCAGGGCTAGAGCAATAGCACAGCAGGTAGGACCTTTGCCTTGCACGCAGCTGACCCGAGTTCAATTCCCAGCATCCCCCTGAGCACCACCAGGAGTAATTCCTGAGTGCAGATCCAGGAGGAACCCCTGTGCATTGCCAGGTGTTACCAGCCCCCAAAAAAAGGGAAAAAACAAAACACCTGTCTCCATCCCTCCTCCCCCAGGCTTATTCCCAAGGCTCTGTGTAAGGCTCTGTGTAAGAAGCACTGGTTTCCCAGAAGCTTCTTCCAGCTCTGTGTGCTGATGGAAAATAGAGGGTTCCATCGTAATAGTGTTTCCTTCATATTAATGGTGATGGTAACTGTAGTCCCACCCAGCTTTATTACAAATGATTTCAGGGCACCTGAGAGAGCTGATTTATATACTTCCAGCAATTTCGTATTATATTGAATAGTAAGTACTTTCATGTCTATTTTACAGGGAAGTAAAGCTGAGCTTTGAAGTTAATTTACCCTTTCATGGAAAATGGCAGGTTGTAGCTCAAACCTTAATCTGAAATTCATACCTGTGCTTTTATTACAATGTTATTTTTAGTCACTTCTATCATCTTTTTTTTTTTTTTTTTTGCTTCTTGAATATCAGATTCCTTACTTGATGACTTTGGGGCACACAGTGAAGAAGAGTGTGGTTATCCCTGAAAATATAAATTAACAATGGTAGAACGAACTAAAAAGCTCTTCATTGTCAGTACCCTCTTACAAAGGGCTATTCTTTTCTCTGAGTCACCTGTTGTCACTGGCATGTACATTGTAGTGTACATTCATTGGAATAATTAAATAAGATATTTCATGTTTTATGTCAAAACACTGAAAACCATACACTTATAGGTAACACTGGGATTTAAAAAATTAGACATTCCTGAAGTTTAATGCTTTAGTGGGTAAGGGTGATAAGCATGAGAGACACCTTATCATCATTCACAGATCAATTTAAATAATAATAGTGTATTTTCTTTGTTTCATTTTCATTCAGAAAAGCTCTATTATGGTCATGACATTGGAAAACTTTAGAAAAAGACTGTGGACTTTAATTTGACAAGTTTGGATTTGTATGTCAGCTTGAACATGCATTTGTCTCATACTTTGCTGCTCTATTTACATAAGCTATGTCTCATTTCTCTCAGCTCTCTGATGAGACCCATATTATTGCCCTACATTTTTTTTCTGAGATTTGATGATAGCTTGACAAAGATACCTACTACTGTACTCTGTATATAGGAGTCAATACTCAGAATCTTTTTCAATCTTACCTAGGTGAACTGAGGAAACTATAGGCTGCACTAGGACTCCAGCAATGCTCAAGATCCACAAGCACCAAACCAATAATCACAATCAGAGTTAGGGATTCCATGAGAGTGTTAGGGATTAAAATGAGGGTCTCAAACATGCTATAAATGTGCTGTACTACATCAGCCACCTCCCTGGCTTCCAGAACCTTTTATTGTTGAGCTTTCTATGTAAATTTTCTGGATGCGGTTCTTAGAATCAATGATGAATTTTAGATAAATTATTTATACTAAGATTTTGGAGTGATAGTACAATGGGTAGGGCATTTGCCTTGCACACAGCAGACCTGGGTTTGATTCCTACACCCTCACAGAGAGCCCAGCAAGCTACCAAGAGTATCCTGCCCACATGGCAGAGACTGGCAAGCTACCCGTGGTGTATTCAATATGCCAAAAGCAGTAACAAGTCTCACAGTGGAGAGACTGGTGCCTGCTTGAGCAAATTGATGAATAATGGGATGACAGTGATGACAGTGATACAGTGATACTAAGATTTTACATTATTTTATCCCCAATAAACATCTTTACAATAAACTATGCAGTTATGATCATTTTGATGAAAGATATCTTTAACATTGTTTTTTACATTTTTCAAACTTATTTTCTACTTCCTACACCGCTGATAATTTTACTTTTACTATTTCTTTTTATTTCGGTTTAGCACATATGATTTCATTTTTTCCAAATGATTTTACACCATGAGCACTTGAAGAAAGAGATGTGTACATAAAAATGCATATTTAATCTGAAACTAAGTCCTCTTTTTACCTCCTAGTAGACAAACACAATTGAACTCTCTATTACCGATTCATTTCCTTTGGTTCTAAAATCTGCCCCAAATTTTAATTATAGAATTTTAAGCTATATTTTAATTTTATCATTTAATAGCATATTGAGACTTAGATTTACTAACACCTTTCACAGTTTGCGTACTTGGCATGTTTTTCTTGCACAGCACGCCCTTGCCCATTTGCGGCTTCTGTTTCTTGCAGAGTCAGAGCTCTCGTTGAGTCTTAGATGTGGAAAATACCTTCAAAAACCATTTTATTTCACCTTGAATACTGCTAATAGTTTAGCAGGGTTTAGGTGCTCACTTGCACTCTATCTCTGTGAAGTTAGACAATCATGCCCTTTGTGTCCGGGCATTGTTTGTAAGATGTCTATTACCAGTCTGCCTTTACCAAGAATCTGCCGTTTTTTTCTTGGAGCTGGAAAGAGTTTTCTCTTCAACACTGATGCCTGTAGTTGTAGCATGATGAGCCTATATGCCTATAATATATATATATATATATATATATATATATATACATATACATATATATCAACTTAATATTTATCATGCTAAGCATTTTAGTGTTTTTCTAACTTGACCATATATATATATTTTTTTGTCAATTGATGAAATGTTCAACTTGTATTTCTCTAACTATATACATCAGCTTACTTACTTCCATTTTTTTCTTTTTCTTCCTAAACACACTTGTGTGTGTATGTTGTTTCATATTTTACAGTGAAGATCACAGAAATTTGCACTCTCTGGACTTTAAAACTATGTTATATTATTTAAATGATTGTACTATTCTTGAATTATATTTTCTGGACTCATCTAGAGTGTATTTGTTTTGTTTTCTCTTTTATATGCCTCTTGTCCTGTCTCTGCATTATATCAGCAGTTTCTGCCACCAAGCCTCTCTAGAACACAATATAGAATGATGTCTTATTTTGTGACAGATTTTCTTCCAGTAATATCTTTGTACCAGTCACTGAGTATGCAAGTATCATACTTGATTCCCTGGCTAACCTTTCCTTGCCCTTATCCCCCCACCAACATTTATATATAATTGAGAATATAGCACAACAACTATACTGAGAATATAGCACAATCACTATAGACGCCTTCCACAGATAAAGAAACGAACTCCTGATACCATGCTGAGATCAGCAATGACCCCTGCCACATGTATGTTGATTCATAACATGACTACTCAAAAATTGAGCTTTAGGTTGAGACGAAGCACAGGAAGCTATCTAGTTATTCTGTTTTAGATCATAGAGTCCAGTGTAAGCACAACTATAACATTAACTAGAAAAAAAAAGATAAAAATATTTAGGTATAACTTTAAAAACCAATATATTAGCTGAAAAAAAAATTGCTTTGATTGAACAAACATTTAGTGACATTGAATACTTCTTAAGCAATCTTGTGTTTGCTCCTGAAATACCTTTGAAAAATTCTAAGCCTCTCCTCTTCCCCAAATACTGTCACAAGCTGTGTGTTGATTTGAGGCTTATTTATCAAGGACATCAAAATAAATTGCTCTTTAGTGCTTCCTGTTTACCAGATCCTAAAGTAATCTAATTAAGGATTCAATCCAGTTCACACTTACACATTATTGTCATCTCACATTTCAGTTACTTATCCTTTACTCAGTCAGACCTGTCATTTTAAACATGCTCTATTTCAGTCATTTGTATTAATAATCATTGGACTACGCATCTCTTCCCAGTAGTACTTATATGCTAAAAAATTATTTTTAGGATATTTTTCAAATAGGGTTCTCCAAGAGGTATTATGGGGAGCACTCCACGCAATTTTGACCCAGCTTGGACCCACAACAGTGTTTGGGGAAAAAAATGTTGTGCCGCTTAGGTCCTGTGGAGCTGGGTGGGCATTTGCTGCCACATTGACTGGTGTATAGGAGCCTCTATGGCTACAACTCATTTGAGAACTTTTGGTGACAGTGACTGAACAGCCCACACTTTGTGCCTTTACCCCTGTGCCATCTTCTCCCAGCCCTTAAAAGGGTGTTTTTTTTTTTAAGTTAAAAAAGGGTTTACCAAGAAGTCTTGAGGAAGAGTGTGTATGTGTATGTGTGGGTGTGTGTGTGTGAGAGAGAGAGAGAAAGAGAGAGAGAGAGAAAGAGAGAGAGAGAGAATATAAGGATGAATTTAGAAACAGATTTTTAATGTTTTTATCTGAGTTAGCATTATAATACATAATAAACTTGCTTCCATACCACATTAAGTTCACCTTTGAACTCCCAACAATTTTTTTCAACATTTGTTCATTTTCTTAACCCCAAATTTGCCCACTCCTCCTCCTCCCCCTTTTTTTTTTTTTTGCCTTTTGGGTCACACCCGGCAATGCACAGGGGTCACTCCTGGCTTTGCACTCAAAAATTACCCCTGGCGGTGCTCAGGGAACAATATGGGATGCTGGGAATCGAACCTGGGTCGACCTCGTGCAAGGCAAACGCCCTACCCGCTGTGCTGTGCTATCGCTCCAGCCCCTCCTTTCCCCTTAAATTGTGTTAACCCCTAACTGTTTGTATAGCCCACAAATTCATTTTTTGTTAGTTAATCAGATTGGTTTATCTCTATACCACACATGGAAATCATAATGTGTTCGTATTACTGTTTAGCCTATTTCACTATGCATGATGAAGTCTAAGTTCATCTATGCTATTCTGAATAACAAATTTTATCTTGTTTTATAGCCTAATAGAATTCCATTGTGTTTATATACATTTTTCCTATTTTTTGATGGATATTTAGATTGCTATAATAAGTACAGGAGAACATGTAAGTCTTTGAATTCATGTTTCTTATATTATTTAGTTAAAAACCCTGAAGAAAGATGATTGGACAATGTAGAACTTCTACTTTTAATAGTTTGGGGAATCGCCATGAAGAGGAGGGCAGGTTAAGGGTTAAATTTGCCTTTGTAACTGTTTGGCTGCTTTGAAAGATGTTTTCGCAACCTACCACTGGACAGGAAACTGTCACCAAATGGGTCAACAAACTGCCCTAGGAACTGTAAACAAACATTTGCAGGGAAACAGTAACAGTCAACAAATGTTGAGATAAGCAAATTAAGTGACCTATGTGTGATCCCCTTTGATCCATAGGTGTGATTTCCTTTGATCTAATCGGTGTAATTTCCTTTGGTGATTCCCTTTGATGCAATATGTGTGATTTTCCCTTTTCTCCCCCAAAAGGGTATAAAAACAGCTTGCTTTTTGAGTTCGGGTCTTCAGCTATGCCGCGCTATGAAGGCACAGTTGAAGGTCCCAATATAGCTATATTGGCTTGAATAAACCCCGTGCCTTTGCAGAAAGAGTTGTCTTGGTTTTGTTCTTTTGTTTCTCCTAGCCTCCCCCTGGCAGAGATCTGCCACCCCTAACAGTCATACTACTTTGTATGGCCTCTCAATTCTTTTTTTTTTTAATTTTTAACTGTTTCTTTCTTTTGGGGTCACACCCAGCTCAGGAATTATTCCTGGCTCTGCACTCAGGAAATACTCCTGGCGGTGCTTGGGGAACCATATGGGATGCTGGGGATTGAACCCAGGTCGGCCGAGTGCAAGGCAACGCCCTACCAACTGTACTATCGCTCCAGCCCAGCTGTTCAAATTTCTATTGCCAGCAACAGTTTATAAAGGTTCTCCTCCCCTCAACCTCTCTGACATTAGTTTTTTATTTTTGGATGATGGACCCTCTCACAGGTATGAATGAAATGATAGCTCTTTGTTTTGACTTGTATTTTCCTAATAGTAAGTGATAATAAACATATTTTTATGTGCCTATTGAACATGAATTCTTTGAAGAATATTAAAAGATACTAGTAGTATTTATTTATTTGTTTTTGCTTTTTAGGTCACACCCATTGATGCTCAGATACTCTTGGTTCTGATCTCAGGAATTACTCCTGGCAGTGATACTAGCAGTATTTATTTTAATTGATGATTGTTTGAAAAGTATAATCTTTAAAATTTGCCCTTCAGTGTAGGATAACATAGCTTCAGGTAGTTTAGGTTTATTGGGTTACTCCCATTACAGTGCTCCCACTCCTTTGTGTGTTTATTTGTAACTTCTTTCTTAGTGTTCTGTTGACTTGCAAATATTGTTTTTCTCTTCTCCTTGAGTCCTTTGCATAGTTTATTCAGAGCAATGTCCTTTTTGTATGGACACAGGACGACTTAGCAAATGCTATGCTTTTGTAACCTGAGAGTCATTTGACTCTACGTATTTTCCTCCTGGGCATCTGTTCTCTCAACCTAAGCCTCAGCTGCCCTTACTTCCTAGCATCTCCAAAAGCAGGGTCCTGACGAGGGACGAGACGGACCCAGGGCAAGCAGTGAGTTGTGTGCTACCCTGGCATTGAGATGGGCCTGGCCAAAGTGCCTAATGCTTAACTATAAGTTAAGAGCTTGGTCATGGACAAATGTTGTCATGATCCAAACAGTGATAACTAGATTTGGACCATGCTAGGGTTAGGAGTGATTAATCTGGCCTGAGTGCTGTGGTCTGAGCCTGTGGCAAGATGTTGTCAGGAGAGCTGCCTTGAAAGCCTTAGTGTATCTCTTGCTATGTCCATACAAAAATAACTAGTATTAAGATGTTAATAAGTGTTTGGACTAAGGAAAAGAAAAAATAAAAAACCTTAAGAGTCAGGAAGGGCTTTGGAATGCCCTGCCCTCAGGAAGAGCTTTCTTATGTTGATTTTGCTACCTGGCTGGGTGTAGCCTAGAGGGCAAGGTGGGAGAGACAAGTAGGAGGAGAGAGGAGAGAAGGGGAGAGGCTGCAGTTGATCCAGATAGAGGCCGGAGCTGGGAGTGCAGGAGATGGGAAAGATGGAAGATTGAATAAACGGTAACTAATCAGCAACCAGCTTGGTCCTTGTTCTTCCTTCGCCTGTCCTTGACCACCAGCCGTCCTGATCCAGCCCACACACAGCGGTTCCAGAGCACGGAACACGGGTGGTGAGACAGAGCTGCCCGGAGAGCCCTCTAGTGCACATGCCCCTCAACGAGCCTTAGTTTTTTACACTTCAGGATCAGTGAAGTATTAGAAATAAAGGAAGATTTAATTCTATAATTTCTCAAATGAATCCAAATAATATGTTTAGGAAATAAAAATTCTGATGGTACATCTCCAAACTTCAACATCAACATTTAATTATGCTGCTTCTGAACAATATTTATATATCAATAACTAAAGAAAACTATAAATATTGTATAAAGAAAGTTTCTTATTTCATAAAATGATGATACTCTAATAATACAAGATGGTTTTTATTTCAATATAAGCACGCCGTAAAGGTCTGTCTAATTTTGCTGTAACAGAGAACTGTTGGCGCATAGGTTTTAATGTGAACAAATTTCTTTTTAATGTTATTTTGGATACCAATTCCTTCCTTACTTCCTAGAAATACTCTGGTTTATAGCTGTGCCTCTATTATTTTAATGGGAAAAGTATATGAAATATATTTTCTAAGCAAATGCATTTTAAAAGCTATCTTTTCATCCTGAATATATCAGCAATTACCCCCATATCAAACAAATCCTCCTTGTAATTAGCAAGTATCTTTATACTGTGTTTGTTGTATGATTATACTGTGTTGTGCTATATGACATTAGCTCAGTTGTCTGTTATTATCAGGCCCTAGAAGACAAGTTGTGTGTCAAAAGTTTTTGCATTTTTTTGGCTGCTGAATATGCTGGGATGATTATTTGAAAGCAGATAAATAGTAAATACATTTAGATGAAAAGTTATCCCAAGTTGTAGCTCAAGCAGATGGTCTTTGGAATTTGACTCTGGTTGCTGTGAGACATGTATGAGAGATGTTGCCCAAAAAGCTGTTTCTGTGAAGGATACAAAACTGCATGTTATCCAAAACAACAAAAGCAACCGCTGTTGGAGAGGATGTGGAGAGAAAGGGACCCTTCTACACTGCTGGTGGGAATGCCGACTGGTTCAGCCCTTCTGGAAAACAATATGGACGACTCTCAAAAAATTAGAGGTTGAGCTCCCATTTGACCCAGCAATACCACTGCTGGGAATATATCCCAGAGAGGCAAAAAAGTATAATCGAAACAACATCTGCACATGTATGTTCATCGCAGCACTATTTACAACAGCCAGAATCTGGAAAAAACCCGAATGCCCTAGAACGGATGACTGGTTGAGGAAACTTTGGTACATCTATACAATGGAATACTATGCAGCTGTCAGAAAAAAGGAGGTCATGAATTTTGTATTTAAGTGGATGGGCATGAAAAGTTTCATGCTGAGTGAAATGAGTCAGAAAGAGAGAGACAGACATAGAAAGATTGCACTCATCTAGGGTATATAGAATAACAGAGTGGGAGACTAACACCCAAGAATTGTAGAAATAAGTACTAGGAGGTTGACTCCATGGCTTGGAGGCTGGCCTCACATTCTGGGGAAAGGGCAACTCAGAGAAGGGATCACCAACTATAATGTAGTCGAAGGCTATGTGGGGGAAGGGAGTTGCGGGCTGAATGAGGGCTAGAGACTGAGCACAGCGGCCACTGAACACCTTTATTGCAAACCACAACAGCTAATTAGAGAGAGAAAACAGAAGGGAATGCCTTGCCACAGTGGCAGGGTGGGGTGGGGGGGAGATGGGATCGGGGAGGGTGGGAGGGATGCTGGGTTTACTGGTGGTGGAGAATGGGCACTGGTGAAGGGATGGGTTCCTGAACTTTGTATGAGGGAAGCATAAGCACAAAAGTGTATAAATCTGTAAATGTGCCCTCATGGTGATTCAGGAATTAAAAATAAATAAATAAATTTTAAAAAAAACTGCATGTTAACCAAAACTTCTCATTAGCATGTTCCTACTGACTTCTCTCTTTGCCTTCAGTTAACATTTAATGTTAACTGGAGAATCATTGGATAAAAGATAGCTTTATTCCTGTCTTTATAGTGACTGTTCTTTCTAGTCACTGTCACTGTCACTAAGGTCACTGTCATCCCGTTGCTCATCGCTTTGTTCGAGCGGGCACCAGTAACGTCTCTCATTGAGAGACTTATTGTTACTGTTTTTGGCATATCCAATACGCACGGGTAGCTTGCCAGGCTCTGCCTTGAGGGCTAGATACTCTCGGTAGCTTGCTGGGCTCTCCGAGAGGGGCGGAGGAATCGAACTCAGATTGGCCTCGTGAAAGGCGAACACCCAACCGCTGTGCTATGGCTCCAGCCCTTCTTTCTAGTATCAAGAATTATTTTATTAGAAGTGTGCTACACGAATTATATGCATCAGCATCACCTAGAAACTTGTAAAGAAATTCAGAACTCTGGGGCCTCCCTCAATAAATTGAATTATAACAAGCTCCCACAGTGATCTTTATTCATATAAAATTTGTGAAGCAGTGACTTAGAAATTATATAATTGTTATCTTTTTGTTAACAAAAGGACATATGAGTAAGCAGAGAAGTTTTGTTGGCATCCCGAATCATATAGAAAATGAGTGATTGGAAGTGGAATAAATATTCGAGTTTTAAGGCAGTAGTGTAATTACAGACTTCAGAAACTAAAAAGATCAGTACAAATCAGAGTTTTGTATTTACTAGCCTGTGATTCTAACATTAAGTGTACCATGGTATCACTGAGATTAATATCCTGAAGTGGGAAGAATTTCAGGTAGAATATAAAAGAAAGCTAAACATTCAAAGGAAAAACAAATGAGAAATCAGAGAAAGGTAGATATGGAAGGTTATAAATCTGTACTGGACATAGTGGTTGTGAAGATTACAAGAGCTGATATAAATACTTAAGGCAAATCCAAATGCTCTCTGAATTTCAAGCCAATACAGTCTTTCAGGCATCAAAGTATAGATATAATCAGGTTCTTTTCAAGGACAACATACATGCATGATGGAGGGCATGACCACAGGATGGATGCTTTCCACCTGTATTCCAACTTTATGGAGAGAAGTTAAAGGGACTCCAGAAGTTAGGTCATACTTGGAATTCCTTTTTATTTGGAGGAACTGATATGTCCAGACATAAGTATTTCCAACAATTCCCAAAATCCAAATGGGGAAAAAGAAAAAGAGAAAATCCTGTGTCTTCATGAAGAAGAGGAATGTGAGCCAAGGAGGAAGGACAGAGTGTCCAGTGGCATTCACTCTGACTTTTGGTTTATGTGCACAATTGCTCAACACTTTCTATATGTCAGACACTGTGATGTGGCATATGCATTCAATCATGACCAGACAAAACTGTCTCCACGCTTATGGAATGTGGAGGAAGAACTGATTAAAACAAAATAAGTTTCAGTGTCTTTGTGTACAAATCAAAGGTATATAAAGTGCTTTTGTAGTCTAGCTTGGAATAGTGCTTGGAATTTACAAAATGAGGGGCTGGAGTGATAGTAAAGTGGGTAGGGAGTTTGCCTTGCATGTGGCCGACCCAGGTTTGATTTCCAGCATTCCATAGGGTCCTGAGCACCTCCAGGAGTAATTCCTGAGTGCAAAGCCAGGAGTAACCCCTGTGCATCACCAGGTGTGACCCAAAGAGCAAAAGAAAAAAAAAGATTTGCATAAATGAAACCAAAATTTTAGTGAAATCTATTTTTGCAGGACAGTAGAAGTAGAAGTTAGTACAAGAAGTGGATCCTGAAATCATTGTCTCTCCTGCTTGACCACTATTTCTCTACCTTCCTTCTCCTTCAATTTCTGTTTTAATAACTACTACCCTTAGTCTGCCCCTCTCGGAGAGCCCGGCAAGCTATCAAGAGTATTGAGCCTGAGAGGCAAAGCCTGACAAGCTACCCTTGCGTATTGGGTATGCCAAAAAACAGTGACAATAAGTCTCTCAATGAGAGATGTCACTGGTGCCCACTCAACAATTGATGAGCAACGGGATGACAGTGACAGTGACAGTAATGCCTTTACAAGAAATTTCAACAGTAATTTAGAATAAACAGTTATACCTTAAAGACCTCCTTTACACTTAGCCTAATGAACATATCTATATTTCAAATGCACGATTATAATATTCTCTTTTGTCAACTGATGAAGATTACACTTAACATTTCTATTCATTTTGCAATTTTAGGTAAATGTGTTAGAGTATCTTACAATAAAATGGTATTCACAAATATAAAGGGAAAAGTTGGTGGAATTTTGCCAAACCTAAGATTAAAGATAATGAGGTAAAAGGCCATGAATACATTTTTATGATCATTATACGCATTTGTAGAAAAGAGTAGAATCAAAAGAACAATTGTGTCTAACACACCAGTTTGAGGAAAATCAGAGTAAAAATAAATAGATTGAAGTTGATCAAGGAACTAATTAGAAAACAGCTGATTGTGAATCTGATACTGTAAACTACTCAAAGTCCACATTAAACTGATTACACATATGATTATTATTTCAATCTTTTAAGCCTATTTATATAGAGAGGGAGAGATTATAATTAAACAATGCCCCTTTATATTATAAACAAATGCATATGCTATGGAATCAATTTACTTTAAGAATTTTAGTCTTCAAAACACAATAAAAAATATTTGAAATGGTGATTGTGAAATTTTTATTTCTAGTGAATGATTGACTTCTGACTATTATGCTGAATAGATAATACCCAGAAAAATTTTCATACTTGTAACCAAAAAATAAATAAATCCATAGAACAGTTGAGAAATGCGTAGAGTACTTCTCTAGGTACTTATAGTTGGGGGTGCTAGGACTGTATATTTCTAAATCAACAGTCTCAAATTCCTGATACTCCTACTATGCTCTGCCCTATCAATTTCTATTTTAAAATTTTTCTCTCTTTTGGTTTTTGGGCCACACTAGTCCAAAGCTCAGGGCTTACTCCTGACCCTGTGCTCAGGATCACACCTGATGGGTTCAGGAACCATATGGGGTGCCAGGATTGACATGGAGGTTGGCCATTTGTAAGTCAAGAGTCTACCAGCTGTACTATCTCTTCCAGTCCTGACATATCACTATGTACTGCACTGTCCACAATGTGGGTAAACTGCAAGGAGTGGATCACTGGTGGTTCTCTGAAAACAACAAAGATATATACATATATATACAGATATATACATAATATACACATATATACATATATATGCATGTATACACATATATACATATATATCTTAAGATTTATATATTCCCTTGCTCTAAAATGTTTTCCTCTTGGTTGCCTTCCCATTTTCTCTACTCAGAGATTCCTTGAATTCCTAGAAAATACCTTCTCATTTTTGTTCAGACTTCACTTATTATATGGATTTTTTTGTTTCCCTATTTTAAGCAAAAGTTGCCTTCCCATCCCATGTTACGTCTCCTGTGCCTTTAGCTATATTCATACCTTTAATCTCAATCCCATACATAGTGACTGAACCATTGTGAAGGATAAATACAATAAATCTTGGATTTTGAATTATTTTCCTAAATAAAAGTTGTATTTCCATGTTTCAGGTATATTTTTCAACAATTAGACCAATATTTAATACCTAGAGATTAATATGCCTGCCATACCATAAATGAGGAATAGGCAACTGGATATGATATGATATGATATGATATGATATGATATGATATGATATGATATGATAGACAGAACGCTAGATGAAGAACAACCATGCGAGCAAGCTGGGTTCCAAAAAGGATTCAGCATGATTTACCATATCCACAAAGTGACCAAGCTCATTGAGAGTACAAGATGCCACTCTGTCTAACATTCATTGATTTAAAGAAGGCCTTTGATTCTGTTGAGACTGAAGCAGTCAGGTCACCGAAAACCTAGCCAAACAGGGCGTTCAAACTCAATACATCAGGATCCTCCGAAAGCTATATTAAGGATTCACCACCAGGATCTCACCATTCTACAAGGAAATAATCATCAACGTAAAGAGAGAGGTTCGGCAGGGAGATACCATTTCACCGAAACTCTTCAATGCCACCCTCGAGAATGTCATGTGATGACGGGAATGGGAAAGACTGGGAGTGAGATAGACAGTTGGCAATTTCACCACCTCCGCTTCACTAAAGACATTATTCTAATAATACCAAACATTAGCCAAGCGGCACGAATGCTTGCCTACTTCGACCTCAAGTGTGGAAAGGTCAGACTGCAGCTGAATCTCACCAAAACAATGTTCTTGAGAAACAAACTAATCTCTCACATTCCAACTGAACATTTCTGAATGCAGCAGCTGTGTGTACCCAGGTCAAGAACTCAACATGACGAATGACTTGACACCAGAACTGCACAGGAGAAAGAGAGCAGAGTGGAATGCCTTCATGAGCATCAAAGAAGTTGTTAAGAGGACGAAGAACCTCTGACTTTGGGCATATCTTTTTGACTCCACCATTCTTCCTGCATTAACATTTGCCTCAAAGACCTGGCATAATGAAAATAATAGGAGAATGCTATTCGGGTATCCCAAAGAGGAATCCAAAGAGTTATGCTTATAGTATCACATTTCACTCAAGTGAGAGAAGAAATCTGGAGTTCCGACCTCCGTCAACAGTCAAGAATCAGGGATGCTGTCTTGTTTGCCAAGGCATCAAAAATCAGATGGGCCGGACACGTAATGCGATTTAGACATGACCGCTGGACTACAGCTATTACTGACTGGATTCCAAAGGACGTCAAAAGACCGTGTGGCCGCCCACCTACGAGATATGGTCAGACTTCTTCGTCAAAACCCTGAATAAATAGTTTGAGGCTCTTTGTGTTCCTGGAGCTAGCAGATACCATTGGGCTACACTAGCACTCGACAGGGACAAATGGAGACTTTACTGTTGCCTGCTCGAGCAAATCAAAGATCAATGGATGACAAGTGATACAAGTGATACAAGTGATACAAGTGATATGATATGATGAGTACATGTATATATATATTTAGTAGGTTATCTAAACTCTTGATGACCCTTCCCTTTTTTAGTTATCTATTTGTTAAAGTTTATTTATTGAAGTGGGGGTGAGGTTGTACTATATCCAACTGTTCTTGGAACTCTTAACTCTGTTCTTGGTGTCACTCCAGGGGACCAACTGTGTATGGATGGAACTCTGGTCAGCTACCTGCAAGTCATGCACCTTTAGCCCTGTGTTATCTCTCTCTCCCGACCTTATTCCTTTGAAAGATAAACATTCAGTGAAGTAAAACAGTAATTTGAATTCTAAAAGATACCCACTTACAAATTATATTTGACTCTGTTACAGTGTCTCTTAAGAAGCTATAGATCTAGTTACTACACCAGCATTTCTTTTTTTTTTATTAGTTTATTTTTAATTAGAGAGTCATCATGAGGGTACAGTTACAGATCCATACATCTTTGTGCTCATGCTTCCCCCATACAAAGTTCGATAACCCATCCCTTCACCAGTGCCCATTCTCCACCACCTGTCAACCCAACATCCCTCCCCCTCTCCCCAGTCCCATCTCCCCCCACCCCACCCTGCCACTATGGCAGGGAATTCCCTTTTGTTCTCTCTCTCTGATTAGGTGTTGTGGTTTGCAATAAAGGTGTTGAGTGGCCATTGTGTTCAGTCTCTAGTCTGTATTCTGCCCGCCTCACCCTTCCCCCACATGACCTCCAACCACATTTTACTTGGTTACACCAGCATTTCTATCTGAACTCACCTTGTACCGATTTTGCTGAAAAATACTGTTAGCTTTAAGCCTAGACCTTTAAGTTTGTAAGTTGTATTTCTGCTAATCTTAAAATTTAGAAAAATTGAAGTAACCAAGTTAGAATAAACTGTGCAAGGCTGTCCTGGTCTTTGTTATGGTCTTTGGAACTACTTTGGAACTACTAGCTACTTTCGTCACCTCATAAGGTGTCAAACCAGATTCAAGCAGGTCAAGTCAGGCCAAAAGAGGTTTCAACTAATCCCTTAATTGCTGAAAGGGAAAGATGGGAAGCTATAGAATCTGTACTTCATAAATGATGTCTTTTAAAAAATAATCATAAGCCCTTAGGTTTGTTACACAGAGAGAATTAATGATACATTTTTATAAAGTTTATTTTCCAGGTTCAAAACTTTAGATTAAATGTGTAAGTGGTAAGTGGTATTTTGCTTTTAATTTGGAGACTCATTATTGATAACCCCCTATTACACCCCCCATGTCCTATCTTGGGTAATTTTCCCTTAAGTTTGTAGCCCTCTACTTTAGTTTTAGCTAAAAGGTCCCCACAATTCAAGGCTTTTCCCACAATTCCATGACAGTTTTTCTTGTAAAATATAGCCCCAGAGTCCTGGTTTGTGATAATTCCTTCACAAGTATCAATGCATTTTTTATGGCAGATTATATATTCCTGGTTTCATCGTTGAATCTGAACATTTATATAAGCCAAATCACTCATATACACGTTATATGCATATTTAATTGGCCTTAATTAAAAATCCAAAAAAGTAACTTGTCTAAAGCTAGTGAATGTATTTAACTGTAGGGCTCTAGACACAGGGTGCTCAGTAAAGTTTTCATTTCTATTTATTTATTTATTTATTTATTTATTTATTTATTTGTTTCAGCAATCCTCTCAGGTCAGTTTTTCTTAACACAGAAGCATCATTTGTATTCTCTAACCATCTCCACAGGGATGTTTAACAACTCCAGTAAGGAAGAACACTGAACGTGATGAAATTCTTTTAAGGAATTTTTTGTTTGTTTTTACCTCTGGAATTAGGAAGAAAAAAAAATTGCAATGTTGACATCACATCTGATGCAAGTATTTGCTTATTCTCAGATAGATCTATCTTTGAAGGTTTTTTGTTTTGTTTTGTTTTCTTTTCTTTTTTTGGACAACTGTATAGTAAATCATTATTTTTGCAGTCAATTTCTGAAATTCAAAGGTGCTGCATAAATATGTGTGGAGCCAAGCTAAGCCTGAAGCTGTGGGGCTGGATGTGTTTGTTTTCGTCGATGCCTCCAGCAGATCCGTTAGAGCTTGCCTACAGTAAGTAGGTGCAGTGCTGACCCCTTGGGGCTCACGGCAACTCCCTGTCTTCAAGGCATTTGATGGTGTGTTTGAGGTTTGGCAGGGGTGTTGTTTGCTTGTAGGCCCCACCTAACAGTGCAGAGGGGCTACTCCCAGCTCAGTGTTTGAGGGTTGTTTCTGGCGAGGCCCTAAGGACCAGGTGGAGCTGGAGTGCAAACCCAGGCCTCCTGCATGCAAGGCGCATGCTCCAGTCTGTGGAGCTGTCTCCCCAGCCAGCACTGGAAAGTTTCTCAGATGCTTATTTAACTCAGTGGAATTGCTCAAAAGGCCATTGAGGTCACTTAGGCCTGCCTTGTGGGCAGTTTCCTTTTACCTCACTCTGATTTTTTTGGTTCTACCTTTTCGTTCCAGCATCTGAAATTAGGAGGGATTCCCAGGTCGAGTCCTGGACTGCTTCCGTTTCTGATTCATAATTGCTTCCCAAGTGTCTTATGCCAGCACGGCTGAACGGGTGTCCTAAGTGTGGGACTGTATGACTGTTCATGCTCCAGGAACCAGGGTCAATAACTAGAACCTCCGTCACCCCAGATCGCAACCCTGCTCTACTTGGGGTGGCCCCAGGCTCTCCAGGGGGCAGCCCTGTCTTCCCGAAGCTCCTGGCTTCATCCTAGTAGAATCCCAGAACAAGTTGTGGTCTGGTTCCTTATTGCTTTGTGCTTCTGCCTTTCTGGAAGCCCGAACCAGCTGAGACTGACACCCAGGGTGCTTGCACTTCAGGTCCCAGAGCCCCGCATGTATCACCCCTTATCCCTCAATCTATCTTCACTGTATCACTTATCCCTTGATCTATCTTCACTGTATCACTGTCATCCTGTCGCTCATCGATTTGCTCAAGCAGGCATCAGTAACGTATCCAAGTGAGATTTGTTGTTACTGTTTTTGGCATATCGAATAGGCCAGGGGTAACTTGCCAGGCTCTACCAAGTGGGGGAGATACTCTTGGTAGCTGGGCTCTCCAAGAGGTACAGAGGAATTGAACTCAGGTTGGCTGCATGTAAGGCAAACACCCTACCCGCTGTGCTATTGCTCCTTTTAAAAATTAAAAGGGAAGAAAATTTTGTCACTACCCTTCCTAGGGGAGAAATCACTGGTGAAACACTTGAGCTGCTTTCTGCCTCCATACTTTTCTTCATAGAGAGCTAATGTGATTAGAAAATTTGAAGGAGTAATTATGCCTTTCCCACTTAGTTACTTTTCAGTCACTCTTTCTCCAGGATAAAGACATTTCAGACTGTTACCTGCTATGTTTTAAGCTGATAGAGAAGGCCTTAAGTAGTCCAGATCACCCAGAAACTGAGATAAGTTTGTTTATACTAAAATGAAACTATCTCTAAATTGTTATTCAGCCAGCTTTATCATGAATAAGTTTTCCCAACTGACTCTGTCCTACATGCTGTATCCAAATTGATCTTAAATGTGGGCGAAGCAATGGGATATTGCTGATTAATCCCTCTGTAGTGTTGACTATAAGACTCATTACACGAGATTTAGTTAAGGTATGTAGTCCAGATCACAGTATACCCTCAGTGCTCAACAAATGTGTTGTTATTAATGAATATAATTTGGCAATATTCATACACAATTTTAAACATAAGAACACACTGCTGCTATTATTATAGAGATCACTAAAAAAATTACATATATCTTAACAATAATAATACCTTCTCGATAAGGCGCTGATTTTATTTTGTTAAACTTGTATTTTGGCTAGCCAAAATTCCAGTTACAAGATATCAAGGAGTGAACTCGAGGGTTTATTGCCATGTGGATAGTCTGATATCATGGAAGAGGTACCATCCAAGTTTCCACCTTAGAGACTGGATTTAAGTTCATTCCTTCTTCAAATTAATCTTTCTTTCTTTAGCAGGACCTGTCTGTCTTTTTTTTAAGAGTTGCCTTTGCATTTGTTAGCTCTTTCTCTCATTCTTTTATTTTTTTATTTATTTCCATTTCCTCAAACTTGGACACATTTCAATCATTCAATACTGTGAACATCAAGTGCCTCTGGCAGTTATCACTTTCAAGCAGCCTTTCCTATAATCACCATCAGGAGCAGTAAACTCATAAAAGGTGTCAAAATGATGGATGACTCTCTGCAACGACCTTTGATACCTCCAACATACTGGGTTGTGTAGAGATGGAAAATTAGGAATCACACAGAAAGCAATTCAGAGCTCAAGTAATGCAAAATCATCTGACCAAAAATTGAAAAGCTTTTTTGTTTGGAAAACCAAAAATAAAAAATAAAGAAAATGACTGAGGAAAATAAAGGATATTTTAAAATAGCATTTTGATGATCCATTATAGAAAGAGATTATTCTCTGAGGCCAGGGGAAGCACACAAGGGAAGGACAGGGATTGAAATGACCATTGTCATTGGCATCTGCTATGTGAAGGGCAAGGTACTTAGCAAGTGCTCATCACAATCACACCAGAACACATGTATTATTCCTACTTTCCTGTATAATAAATGGTTATACTAAGCACAGAAAAATCTTTCTCAAGGTCACTACTAACAAATAGATGTGAGAATCTACTGAAAACTATAGAATCTCTCCCTGGACTTCTCAGGTTTAAATTAGTTAAGTTGTTTTTGTTTGTTTGTTTGTTTGTTTTTTTACTATATATTTTTTATTTATTTATTTATTTATTTATATTTATAATTTATTTATTTTTAATTAGAGAATCACCGTGAGGGTACAGTTACAGATTTATACACTTTTGTGCTTATACTTCCCTCATACAAAGTTCGGGAACCCATCCCTTCACCAGTGCCCATTCTCCACCACCCGTAAACCCGGCGTCCCTCCCACCCTCCCCAATCCCATCTCCCCCCCACCCCACCCTGCCACTGTGGCAGGGCATTCCCTTCTGTTCTCTCTCTCTAATTAGCTGTTGTGGTTTGCAATAAAGGTGTTGAGTGGCCTCTGTGCTCAGTCTCTAGCCCTCATTCAGCCCGCAACTCCCTTCCCCCACATGGCCTTCAACTACAATGTAGTTGGTGATCGCTTCTCTGAGTTGCCCTTTCCCCGGAACGTGAGGCCAGCCGCGAAGCCATGGGGTCAACCTCCTGGTACTTATTTCTACAGTTCTTGGGTATTAGTCTCCCACTCTGATATTCTATATACCATAGATGAGTGCAGTCTTTCTATGTCTGTCTCTCTCTTTTTGACTCATTTCACTCAGCATGAAACTTTTCATGCCCATCCACTTAACTACAAAATTCTTGACTTCCTTTTTTCTAACAGCTGCATAGTATTCCATTGTATAGATGTACCAAAGTTTCCTCAACCAGTCATCCGTTTTGGGGCATTCGAGTTTTTTCCAGATTCTGGCTATTGTAAACAGTGCTGCGGTGAACATACATGTGCAGATGTTGCTTCGATTGTACTTTTTTGCCTCTCTGGGATATATTCCCAGCAGTGGTATTGCTGGGTCAAATGGGAGCTCAACCTCTAGTTTTCTGAGAATCGTCCATACTGTTTTCCAAAAGGGCTGAACTAGCCGGCATTCCCACCAGCAGTGTAGAAGGGTCCCTTTCTCCCCACATCCTCTCCAACAGCGGTTGCTTTTGTTCTTTTGGATGTGTGCCAGTCTCTGTGGTGTGAGGTGGTATCTCATGGTTGTTTTGATCTGCATCTCTCTGATGATTAGTGATGCAGAGCACTTTTTCATGTGCCTTTTGGCCATTCGTATTTCTTCCTTGGTAAAGTTTCTGTTCAGTTCTTCGCCCCATTTTTTGATGGGGTTGGATGTTTTCTTTTTGTAGAGTTCAACCAGTGCTTTATATACCATTGATATCAACCCCTTATCTGATGGGTATTGTGTAAATATCCTTTCCCATTCTGTGGATAGTCTTTGTATTCTGGTCACTGTATATCTTGCGGTGCAGAAGCTTTTTAGTTTAATGTAGTCCCATTTGTTGATCTCTGTTTTTACTAGATTGCTTAGTTCCGTGTCACGTTTGAAGATACCTTTATCTTCAATATCGTGGAGGGTTTTGCCGACCTTGTCTTCAATGTACCTTATGGTTTGTGGTCTAATGTTGAGGTCTTTAATCCATTTTGATCTGACTTTTGTGCATGGTGTCAGGTCAAGGTCTAAACCCATTTTTTTGCATGTGGTTGTCCAGTTGTGCCAGCACCATTTGTTAAAGAGGCTTTCCTTGCTCCACTTCACATCTCTTGCTCCCTTATCAAAGATTAGATGATCATACATTTGGGGTTGTGTGTAGGGATATTCCACCCTGTTCCATTGGTCTACGGCTCTGCCTTTGTCTTCCAAACATTTAAAGAAGACCTATTGCCTGTTTTCCTCAAACTTTTCCAGGAAATTGAAAAAACAGGAACTCTCCCAAACAGTTTCTATGAAGCACATATCTCCCTAATACCAAAAGCAAACAAAGACACCACTAAGAAAGAAAATTACAGACCAATTTCCCTGATGAACACCGATGCGAAGATCCTCAACAAAATACTAGCAAATAGGATCCAACAACTCATCAAAAAGATCATACATCACGACCAAGTGGGATTCATCCCAGGGATGCAAGGATGGTTTAACATTCGGAAATCAATCAACATAATCCAGCATATCAACAAAAGTAAAGACAAAAACCATATGATCATATCAATAGATGCAGAGAAAGCATTTGACAAGATCCAACATCCTTTCATGATGAAAACCCTCGCCAAAATGGGGTTTGGAGGAACTTTCCTCAAGATAGTCGAAGCCATCTATCACAAGCCTACGGCAAGCATTATCCTCAACGGGGAAAAACTAAGGGCCTTTCCTCTGAGATCGGGCACAAGACAAGGATGCCCACTCTCATCACTCCTCTTCAATATAGTACTGGAATTACTTGCGATAACTATTAGACAAGAAAAAGAGATTAAGGGCATCCAGATAGGAAAGGAAGAAATCAAACTCTCACTATTTGCAGACGACATGATACTATATCTAGAGAAGCCTAAAACCTCTACTAAGAAACTCTTAGAAACAATAGACTTATACAGTAAAGTTGCAGGCTACAAAATCAATACCCAAAAATCCATGGCCTTCATATATGCAAACAATGAGGCAGAGGAAAGGGACATGAAAAAAGCAATCCCATTCACAATCGTGCCCCAGAAAATCAAGTACCTCGGAATCAGCTTAACCAAGGAAGTAAAAGACCTTTACAAAGAAAACTACAAAACGCTACTCCATGAAATCAAAGAGGACATGAGGAAATGGAAACATATACCCTGCTCGTGGATAGGGAGAATCAATGTTGTCAAAATGGCAATACTCCCTAAAGCATTATACAGATTCAATGCGATCCCTATAAGTATACCCATGACATTCTTCAAAGAAATGGATCAAGCAATCCTAAAATTCATATGGAATAACAAACGTCCAAGGATAGCTAAAACAATTCTTGGGAAAAAGATGATGGGAGGCATCACCCTCCCCAACCTCAATCTTTACTACAAAGCAGTAACAATTAAAACAGCATGGTACTGGAATAAATTAGTTAAGTTTTTAAGTCTTTATAAATGTTATATGGACTTTATTCATGTTCACTGAATTGCAGTTATTTCATAATTTAATGCAATACCATTGTCTATTACACATGACTTGGAATGCCTCAAATCCTCAAAGCACTGGTCTTCATGACCCTGATACATAGCAAGGATTTAAGGAAAATAAGTTTCTGGAACAGAGAAAACAATTTCCTTGCCCTCCTTTGGTTTATAATACTGCAGGCAACATGAATATTATACAGAACACAAATTTATAATTATAAATTGGGATCAATAATTGCTTCCGGTCTTCATTAGAATGTGAATATGTTCATTTTCTTTGATACTGTTTTTGTTTTGCTCACACAGGACTCTAAGACCTTAACAACTTTTTTTTAAATGAAATTTTCTCTTGGAAATTCCTAAGAAATATTCTCTAATTCTCTTCAACAATATGAATTGGCCACTTTTTTACCACATCCACCAGAAACTGAAAGTTTGGGAACTGAAAGTACATTGTTACTTTGATCCTAAGTGAGCCAGACACAAATGTATGTTCTCCTCGGATTTGGTGGTCATGCATTTCTCCCTACTAAGTCCAGCCAGAGCCACAAATTATAGCCCTCTTATCTGGTCCTTATTTGCCCAACTTTCTGGAGCACTTGGCATTTGAGTATCTGTACTCACATCTTGATTACAACTAACCCAGAGTAGCTAAATAGTAAATATCCAGAGAATCAATATAGAAAATGAGGAATGGACATCTTTGGAGCAGTTATAGATATGACTAGTTGTAAAAAATATCCGGCAGGAGGCGACAGGGGGAGAGCCCTGACGGCTCTCCCCGTTGGCAGCCCCTGGTTTTCAGGGGGTCAGTCCTGGGCCACTCGCCCAGCCAGGGTGGCCCTGGCCATGGGGCTGATGAAAGAGGAAACGAGGGCCAAGCCGACTGATCAATCAGTTGCCATTTATTCCATTCTCTCCACATGCCTGTTCCAGTATCTCTGAGCTCCCCATTTCTCCTCTCTCCTCTCCCCCAGCACTCTTCCTCTCTAGCTCCTCATTTCTCCATCCCCACTCTCTGGATTCTCCTCTTCTCTTCACTAGTCTCTCCCCTTACTTGTCTCTCTCCACCTTGCCCTCTAGGCTACACATAGTCTGGTAGCAAAATGAACATAAGAAAGCCCTTCCTGAGGGCCACCAGGTTCAAAGGAAACTCCACCTAGGGGCATTCCAAAGCCCTTGCTGACTGCCAGCAGGCAAAATACCTCTTAAGGTGTTTTATTTTCCTCAGTCCAAAAACTCCATCATCTTAATACTAATTATTTTTGTATGGACACAATAAGAGATACATTGAGGCTTGTAAGGCAGCTCTCCTGGCAACATCTTGCCATACACTCAGACCACAGCCAGGTTAATCATTCCTAACCCTAGCAGGGTCTGAATCTAGTTATTACTTTTTGGATCATAACAGCATATGTCCATGACCAACCTCTTAACTTATAGTTAAGCATTAGGCACTTTGGCCAGGCCCATCTCGATGCAAGGGTAGCACATAACTCACCGCTTGCCCTGGGTCCATCCCATCCCTCGTCGGAACCCTGCTTTTAGGGTGCTAGGAAGTAAGGGCAGCTGAGGTTTAGGTCAAGAGAACAGATGCCCAGGAGGAAAATATCATGTAAAGTTAAATGACTCTCAGGTTACAAAGCATAGCATTTGCTAAGTCTTCCTGTGCCCATACAAAAGGACATGGCTCTGAATAAACTATGCAAAGGACTCAAGGAGAAGAGAAAAACAATATTTACAAGTCAACAGAACACAAAGAAAGAAGTTACAAATAAACACAGAGGAAAGTTCCCAGTAAACCTAAACTATCTGAGACTATGTTATCTTACAACTAATCTCTTCAAAATCTTATGAGTCCAGTTGCTTGCTAATTTACAATAAAGAAAAGGGTTGATTGACTATGGTTCTCTTGGAGATGTTCACAATACAGAGATTGATCTGTATAATAAAAATGGAAATGTAGAAGCTTCTTTTTCTTAAATGGAGTTTATAACACCGAAAGCTATAGGGATATGTGAGAGGTTGTGACCTGCAATTGTCATTATGGTTGTTTTCAACCTGTGAGAAGGAGGCAGGTTACAGTAAGCACTTCATGGTCTGTAATGGCTACAAATAATTTGTAGGTGATCTTTTCAAAGAGAATGAAGCAGAATACTAATTTTTAAAAAGTAAATATATTTAGAAAGGATGAAGACTTTGATGCTGAGGTAGCTATGGAATCTCAAAATTTATACTATGATTATTTAGTATTTTTTAGTGTTCTGAACATAAAAATATGTTCAATGAACTCACCCTGGGACTGAACCCAGCGAAGGCTAAAACTAATGCTAACTTCTAAGTTATAAGTCATGTTCTTTGTATGGACTCCAAAGATGATATTGTAAAATATGAGACTATACTATTATTTTATTAGCATTCCTTTCTGCAGCTAATGTTTTCTAGTTTTTATTATATTCACGTCATCTCTATTTAACTGTACATATCAGAATATAGTACAGAGAAATAAAAGTTTCAGGAATTTGCTCCTGATTCTAGGCAAGTGTACAGACTTGTTCAATTTAGTTATTCAGTTTCCTCATTTGTCCAGTAAGAAAAATGATACTTTATCATGTATTTATTATCTAGAGAATAATGTGAAAACACAAAACATATCTGGTTTATCATAAGGTTTTTAGAATGTTTATGCCCTTTCTCTCATATTTACCTTTCAGAGTGTAAGATAACATTGGCTTTGTCCTTTATTTATTTTTTTATATTTTTTATTGAATAACCACGTGGAAAATTACAAAGTTTTTGGGCTTAAGTCTCAGTTTTACAATGCTCAAACAACCATCCCTTCACCAATGCAGATATTCCACCACCAAAAACACCCCAGTATACCTCCCCCACCCAGCCCACCCACCCCCACCTGTGTAACTAATAAATTTCATTTTACTTTCTCTTTACTTTGGTTACATTCAATATTTAAAAAAAAAAACTCACTTATTGTTTGGAGCTTCCCCCCTCTAGAATCAGACCTTCATTTGATAATTCGTCTTCCATTGCTGAGAATGAAGATATATGAGGACACGTGGCCGCTATTGCGGCCACGTCATTTTGAATTTTTGTATTTTAGTAACTAACTCCAGGGAAATTTCTGGCAGAAATTGGATCATTGCAAGCTCATACCTCTCATTAGTGGTCCTCATAAGCTGGCGGTCTCCACACCCTTCCCCCCCAGCAAGGAAAAGGCAAGAGAGAAAAACCTTTCCCCTCCTGGGCAGGCATGGGGCCACGGCTTAGTTCACAGTCTAGAGACATTTCTGCAAGAAGCTGCCGGTACCAAAAGTGGTTTAGCTGGCCTCTGGAATCATGCTCGTGCAGCTGCGGAGAGGCTGCACACGTGTGGCCGCTGGAGTCACATATCAGCAGAGAGCAGACCTGTACCACCCCCTTCCCGAGAGCACCGGCGAATCCCATACTGATTTTTCCTTTTAGCCTTGCCACAGGGAATTTAGTTTACCTTAAAACAATGTCCTTTCTGTATGGACACAGGAAGACAGTTAATATTGTGCTTTGTAAATTGGTAGCTGATTGACTCCAATAATATTTACTCCTGGGCATCTGCTTTCTCAACTCAGTTGCTCTTAGTTCCTAGCACTCCAAAAGCAGGGGCCTGACAAGGGACAGAATGGACCCAGGGCAAGCTGTGAGCTACCCTGGCATCGAAATGGGACAGGCCAAAGCACCACAATACTCAACTATAAGTTGAAAGCTTGGTCATAGACAAATGCTGTCATAATCCAAAAGTAGTCATGAGACTAGGATCTTGCTGGGTTTAGGAAGACTAACCTGGCTTGAGGACTGTGGTCTGGAATATATAGTGAGATGTCTTCAGGAAGAACCAAACTTTAAGTTTGATATATCTCTTACTGTTCTCATACAGAATGCCATGGCTAGAAATATTGAAATAAATTTACTATAACTATTTCAGTGGATCACTAGCTGAGGAAAGAAGAAAGTGACACACCCTGGATGGGATCCGCCCTTGAGCGGATCTCCTAGTAATCTGGAGTAATCTCCTTAGATGAGATTTTGTTAATCTCCTAGAGGAGTGGTCTTACCCCTCTTTGTTGATTTGTTAATGTTCAACCCACCTTTGTGTCAACACCCTATGTGATTGCTATATAAACTAAGACTGTAAGAGAAGCAGGGGGAAGACACAGGAGAACAGAGAAGACCCAGAAGCAGGGAGAAGACACAGAAGCAGGAGAGAAGACACAGAAGCAAGAGGGAAGACTAAGAAGCAAGGGAGAATACACAGAAGCAGAACACAGAGCGAAAGAGAATCAGGGAGTCATTGGAGCCAGAAGCAGGGGAAAGAAAGAGCACAAAGTGAGTGAGAATCAGAGTCAGAAGTAAGAGTCTGAGTCAGAAGAGAGAGCAAGACGGGCTCCAGAGAGAGAAGCAAAAGGGCTCCGGAAAGAGAGATCAGAAGAAGAGAGATCGAAAGAAACCAGAGGAGAGATTACAGAGACAGAGAGAGGTCGGAAGAGACCAGAGGAGAGACTGCAGAAACAGAGATAGAAAGACAGACAGAAGAGAGCACAGAGGTACACACAGAAGCAGAGCACAAGAAGGAGGCATTCCGATCCAGTCCATACACAGTGACTGGAGAGCACCAAATGCAAGCAGCGACAGAGAGAGAGAGAGAGAGAGAGAGAGAGAGAGAGAGAGAGAGAGACCCAAGAGCCCACAAACAACACACACATCACCCCATTCTGTGCATGCATGTTTGTAATTTTTTACAGATGATGTCCCTGGGTCCATTCCGTCCCTCATCAGGACCCTGCTTTCAGGATGCTAGGGACTAAGAACAACTGAGTCGAGAAAGCAGATGCCAAGGAGTAAATATTGGAGTCAATAAGCTCCCAAGTTACAAAGCATATTAACTGTCTTCCTGTGTCCATACAGAAAGGGCATTGCTTTAAGGTTAACTAAGTTCCCTGCAGCAAGGCTGAAAGGACAAACCAAATGTTATCCTACACCAGAAAAAATTATAAGGATCAATCAGATACACATATAACTATACATAGCTCCAAGTCCTATGATTTGTATATGCTTAAAATCCCATAATATTTATATAATAAAAGATAATTACAAAGTATGAAACTGTTTGAAATTTTGAAAACTGTAAGGGCATTTTAGCCTCAGAATTTGAGTAAATGTACAGGTTAGAATTAATGGGTTTCCCAGCCCTCTGCTGCTGGCTTCCAGTATCTCCATCTTCCTCTCCAGGTGCACCAACTTTCCTGACTCAGTGCCCCTGTTCGGGCACATGCGTCCCTGCCCAGTAACTGAACCCAACTCGCTGAGCAACTCGCAGGCTGACAGGTGGTGTGGCTTGCGCAGTAGTGGGCGTGGCTTCCGTGCCAGGGGGCGTGGCCTCTGGTGGTTGCAGCAGCTCATCACCACTGACATTCATCACCAGTGTCTTCCACCACACTGGACTCATATTTCAATCCCTATTACCTAATTCTGTGGAGAAATCCCTAGCTATCTCAAACACAATAGGCCAATAGCCCACTAACCTATTCAAATTCTACCAAAATACTGGTGAACACAAGTCTATTCCAATTTTACCAAAATACCATTGAACACAAGAAGCTGGATAATCCCAATATAAAAGAATATATCCTCTGAACCTTCACTGGAGGCCACATCTAAGTCACAGAAAAATACCTGAGAGGAAGTATGTGCTCTAGAAGGGAAAAAAAGGTGACCAAAATTGAATGAGCTCATCCAGAAGCCTTTTTTGTATTAAGAGCAAACAGTGCTAGTGAGCTGGAAGGTCCCACCTCCATACAATCACAACAACATGAAGAAACAGCACAAATCTCCACCACAAGGAGAGGATGATGAATAGAGCCCAGAAGCCTCAACAGGTGTTATCCACCAATATTATCTCTCCAATAAAGAATTCAGAGATGAAATGCTGAGGATGTTCAATGAACTCAAAGAAACAGTAGAGCAGACATCCAGGACATGAAAATCAAAAAAACAATCCAAAAGATCAATGAAACCAAAAACTTGTTCTTTGAGAAAATAAACAACATTGACAAACCAGTATCAAGACTCACAAAGAATGAGAGAGAGAGAGAGTACCCTAATAAACCGAATCAGAAACAAAAAGGGGGACATCACAGCGGAAACCAAAGAAATTCAAAAGATCATCAGGGACTACTTAGAAAGTCAGTATGCCATGAAACAAGAGAACCTAGAAGAAATGGATAAATTTCTGGAATTCTATAATCTCCCAAAACTGAACCAAGATGGTTTGGAATACCTGAATAGACCTATTACGATCAAGGAAATTGAAATTGTAATCAAGTCTTTCCAAAAATAAAAGCCCAAGTTCAGATGGATTCACTAGCAGAATTCTTCCAAACATTTAAAGAGGACATATTGTCAGTTCTTTTCAAGCTTTTCCAGAAAATAGAGGAAACAGAAACACTCCCAAACAGTTTCTATGAGGCACATATCACCCTAACAGCAAAAGCAAACAGAGACACCACAGGAAAAGAAAATTACAGGCCGATATCTCTGATGAATACGAATGCAAAGATCCTCAATAAAATATTAGCAAATAGAACCCAACAATTCATCACAAAGATCATACACCACGATTCATTCCAGGGATGTAAGGGATTCAGATGTCAATCAACATAATCCATCATATCAACAAAAGTAAAGATAAAAACCATATGATCATGTCAATAGATGCAGAGAAAGCTTTTGACAAGATCCAGCACCCGTTTATAATGAAAACTCTCACCAAAATGGGCATAGAAGGTACCTTTCTTAATATAATCAAAGTGATCTACTACAAGCCTACAGTAAGCATTATCCTCAATGGGGAAAATCTAAGAGCCTTTCCTCTAAGATCAGAGACAAGACATGGATGTCACACTATCACCATTTCAGCTCAATATAGTACTGGAAATACTTCTAATAGCAGTTAGGCAAGAAAAAGATATTAAGGGCATCCAGACAAGAAAGGAAGAAATCAAACTTTCATTATTTGTAGATGATATGATACTATACTTGCAAACCCAAAACCTCTACCAAGAAACTCCTAGAAATAATCAACCGGTATAGTAAAGTCGCAGGCTATAAAATCAATGTCCAAAAGTCCATGGCTTTCCTATACACAAATAATAAGAGAAAAGAAAGTGACATGAAAAAAAGCAATCCCTTTCACAACCATGCCTCAGAAAATCAAATACCTCAGAATCAGCTTAACTAAGGAGGTAAAGGAACTGTACAAAGAAAACTACAAAATGTTACTTCACAAAATAAAAGAGGACACGAGAAAAGGAAACATATCCTCTGCTCATGGATTGGGAGAACTAACATTGTCAAAATGGCAATACTCCCCAAAGCATTATACAGATTCAATGCTACCCCTATAAAGATACCCATGAAATTCTTCAAAGAAGTGGATCAAATACTCCTGAAATTCATATGGACCATCACACACCCACAAATAGCTAAAGCAATTCTGGGGAAAAAGAAGATGGGAGGCATCATCTTCCCCAATCTCAAACTCTACTACAAAGTGGTAATCATTAAAACAGCATGATATTGGAACAAAGGCAGAGAAGTAGACCAATTGAACATGGTTGAATATCCTCACACACACCCTCAAATGTATGATCATCTAATCTTTGATAAGGGAACAAGAAATGTGAAGTGGAGCAAGGAAAGCCTCATTAACATGGTGCTGATCAAACTGGACAACTATATGCAAAAAATGGGCTCAGACCTCTACCTAACACCATGCACAAAAATCAGATCAAAATGGATTAAAGACCCCTCATAAGGGACATTGAAGAGAAGGTGGGCAAAACCCTCTATGACATTGAAGCTAAAGGTGCCTCAAATATGACTTGCAACTGCCTAGGCAAGTGGAATCAGAGATAAACAAATGGGACTACCTTAAATTAAGAAGCTAGTGCATTTCAAAAGAAACTGTGACCATAATACAAAGACAATCTACAGAATGGGAAAGAATATTCACCCAATGAACATCAGATAAAGAGTTGATATCAAGGATATACAAGGCAGTGGTTGAACTCCACAAGAAGAAAACATCCAACCCCATCATAAAATGGGACGCCGAAATGAACAGAAACTTTTTCAAAGAAGAAATATGAATGGCTAAAAGGCATAAGAGAAAATGTTCTACATCACTAATCATCAGGGAGATGCAGATAAAAACAGCAATGAGGTATCACCTCACACCACAGAGACTGGCCCACATCCAAAAGAACAGAAGCAAACGGTGCTGGTATGAATGTGGGGAGAAAGGGACTCTCCTTCACTGCTGGTGGGAAAGCTGACTGGTTCAGCCCTTTAGGAAACAGTACGGACGTTTCTCAAAAAAATTAGAAATTGAGCTCCCATTTGACCCAGCAATACCACTTCTGGGAATATACCCCAGAGATGCAAAAATGTATAGTAGAAATGACATCTGTACTCTATGTTCACTGAAGCACTGTTTACAATAGCCAGAATCTGGAGAAAACCCAAATGCCCAAGAACAGATGACTGGATGAAGAAACTCTGTTACATCTACATAATGGAATACTATGCAGCTGTTAGAAAAGAGGAAGTCATGAAATTTGCATATAAGTGGAGTAACATGGAGTGTATCATGCCAAGTGAAATGAGTCAGAAAGAGAGGGACAGACATAGGAAGATTGCACTCATTTGTGGAATTTAAAGTAACAGTAGAATATAAAGTAACAGTATGGGAGACTTACACCCAATAATAGTAGAGATGAGTACCAGGAGGATTGCTTCACAGCCTCACATGCTGGGGGAAAAGGTAATTCATATAGAGAAAGGACCATCAAGTAAAAGATGCTTAGAGGACCCACTCAGGATGGTAGATGTGTACTGAGAGTAGAGTATAGACCGAACATGATGGCCACTTAATACCTGCATTGCAGACCACAACACCCTAAAGAAGAGAGAGAGTAAAAAGGAATACACCTGCCACAGAGGCTGGGGGAGGTGAATGGAGGGGGGTATGAAGGAGGGATACTGGGAACATTGGTGGTGGAGAATGGGCACTGGTGGAGGGATGGGTACTTGATCATTGTATGACTGAAACGTGAGCACGAAAGTTTTACAGTCTGTAAATGTATCTCACAGTGATTCATTAAAAATTTTAAAAAGTTTTTTAAAAAGTTAAAAGAAGAATTAATGGACTTGTAATGTGACTTGGTAGTAGAATTTCTAAAGTTTTGTTTATTTTATATACAATTATTGTTAACCTATGGAATACTTGGCATACATTTTGTTTTGTTTTGTTTTTGATCTACTTCTAGTGGTGCTCAAGGCTTACTTCTGACTTAATAGTCAGGGATCACTCCCAGTTGTGCTTGGGGTACCAGGGACTGAACCGGGTCAGCCACATGCAAGGCAAATGCTTTGCAAACCCATTACTCTATCTTGCTCACCCTGGCACACATGTTCTTAAAACATTAACTGTTTTCTATGCAGTTTAAGAATTTTGTAATGCTCATTTCCATTGATTTAAAGAGGGAAAAATATCAGACAAGATGATAACTTTTTTTACAAGCGTCTATTAACTAATTATTATAATTTATCCTATAGTGAAATCAATGTAAGTTTTGAATAATTAATTGACCCAAAAATACCTATATAGCTTAAAGCATCATGCTTTTCTGGAAATGCAATATCTATATACAGATGGGACGCTGATCAATGGTATAGGCAAAACAATCATTCAAGCCAACCTGCAATATACACAGTCAAATGTTACATTATCTGGAGACTTACTACATGATATGAATTATTCAAAAGAATCTATATGCATATTTTAACATTTTCTGTTAGCATCTTTACTGGCATTTGAGCTGAATTTTATTTATTCACAATTTTACTACTATAAGGCAGCTCATAAAACTTAAACTATTAAAGATGTGAATACATGTGCTTGCAGTTTGTTTATGTACTACAGAGATTATTGCATTCTAATGCCGCTTATTTCTATTAACAATAACTGAGTATAATAACAGTAAGGATCATTTTCTATTCTTTTGGCAATGACTCTTTTGAATTTTTATATTTGTACATCTTACACTGTACAAAGTATCCATGATATTCCCCTTAATCTACTCTATATTCTGATAATGTGCCTAGTCAAGGCGAATTTAATTCTTCAGTTTTATTCAGGCCACTAATAATGCAAAGCACTTCTAACAATTCTATGCTAAATGCTGGAAATATGAAGACAAATGTGATGTGAACACTAATCTAAATTTGCTCACAGAATTGGTATATATATATATATATCATATATTTCAACCAACATTCTACATTTAAAAATAAGATGTAACCATTGAAGGATTGTAGCATAATTTTGGGTATGTTATTTAAAAAACTTTTTTAAAAGGCGATTTATTTCTATACAAAATGGGATTTTCCTAGACAAAACAAGTTAGTAGCCATTTTTCTTCTTCAAGAGGGAAAAGGTAGTGAATTTGAGATTGTTCCTTCAAATCAGTCTGCTTTAGGGAAATACAGAATACTGTTTCCTGTTTTGTATTCTATAGGTAGCTGTCATCACCCAGACAAGAAGCAATCATTTAGAAGTGCACAGTGTTTAATTACTTGATGCAAACTTGAAAATGAGATTCTAAGTTATTCTTCTAACTCGCTGCCCACTCCCTTCTGAGAGTTGTTGAACACTTGATCTCTTTAGCCATGTGCATTATGGAAATGTTCCTTGGGCTGTGAAAGTTGAAGACCAAGAAGAATATTCAAAATATACATTATTCTCGATTCCTTCCCCTTCCCTATCCACACTCTAATTCCATTTGATATAATCATGTGTCACTTATGACTCTTCAGGTAGTGACAAATAGCAGGGTGCTAAGCCATTAATTTTTCCATAGTTGGTGCAGTGCCAGAGTCTAGGTACTAAAAGGTAGGGAAAAAATGAGCTAAACCACCATAGCCTAGATTCTTCATAAGCTATACCTCTGGTTTTATGTAATTGCACTTATTCACATTTGCACAATGATGAAATCCTGAACATTGTTGAGAATATATGATTCCCCCTTGTTGAGGAGGATTGACATACTGAATCCAACAATGCTTGACTATTGACTCCAACCCCTATGGCGGAAGTCATCTCTTGGCACACACAGTCATGCAAAAATAATAGGTATGCTTGGCCCTCCTTCAGACACCTGAGACTCGAGTATTTGTCACTGTGAATGAAAGTGATGCACAAGGTGTGTGAATTAGTGGGGGTTGACTAAGATAAAAATAGAAAAGTCCTTTGAAAGTAAGAGCCTCCTTTTGCTAGGTCTTCATTTTTGTGGACATTCCAAAGGCAGACGATGGAGTGAAATGCAGTTTATGTCAGACTCCTACTGGAAGTGGTTGCCTAATGTGCAGAAGAGGCTGCTGTGTATATATGGAAGTTCTTTTTAATCACAGCTTTCTAGAGCCCTTTGTAGAAATCAGCCTCGGCAAAGAGTACATCAAAAAAGAAACAGCTTGTTAAAGCTAAATGCTGTGTTTGGAGTTGTTATGGTTATATTAGTGAAAAATAATTATAGAGAGTCTATTGTATATGAAAATGAGGCAGTTTTGTTGGTAATTTATTTTAAGCATGGGAAACTGGCAGCTTTTAGCAATAATTACTATACACTGGGAAGCACATAAATTAAGAGGCATATATTTATAAAATGTACTCCTGTACAGGCATGCATACACATATAGAGCCGCATATGCAAATCACTGACATTTGTTGGTCACACCATATGTGCAAACCACTTTTCTGAGCTTTCATGTATTAAAGCATTTCAATCTCAGTACAGTCCTTTGAGAGAAGTTATTAATTTCATTTAGTAAATGCTAGAGCAGTTATATGTAGATGAGTTTGCTATTCATGCATGTGTGTATATATATGTGTGTATCTATACATATGTATATATATATTCATCATAATACATGTCCAAACACACACACAAGGATACAAATCTCTGTTTAGAAATATAAAGTGCTGTATATTGAATTCTCCAAAATCAAGAAGTAGACTGTGAGATAGGTTATGAGTTCTAGATCTTTATGATAAGTAAATATTTATGAATAAAAGTAATGTAATTTAAGATTAATCAGAGGGGAAAATGTGATTAATGTTCAACAAAGCCTTAAAGGCTCAGCAAGGAGTACAGAAGAAAAATAACTCCATCTTGCTTAGTTGCTGATCTAGGCTACTTCTGTAAAAACATGGCCTTCAGAGGCATGAAAAATGCTACGACAGATTCTAGGGAATGAGTCAGAGGCTATCTTCTGACCATATTCTCCATGACTAACAGACTTGTCTGGGAGATATACCCATGTATCCTAATCCTTGTGCACATACACCACATACATACCAATGCATGTGGTATAGACATGATATAGTTTATCTTATAAAACTTAAAACATTTGTTAGCCATATATATGCATATACATGCTTTTTGTACTTTGTCTAGTATTTTGTTCTTTGGAAAATTACCTTTTACTAACTCTATTAAGTTTATAGAATTTTTAAATGATATCAGGTGACTATTAACGTTCACAATGATTGAAGCTACAATGTGAAAGTTTCTAACCCACACTCACAAGAAGTTCAATACAAATATTCCTGATTGATGAATGATCTTCTCTGTTATTGAGTGATTAAAGTTTCTTCTAGTTTCTCAGAATTGTCCTGAAATGGTTGGTATTTGAGGAAAGAGAATAAAAGACTTAGAGAAGGACATTCCTGCTCTTCCAAATTGCACTGATGAATTTCAGTAATTAATCTACATTGAATTGGAAGGAAATATCATTTAGCTATCTACTGCTAAACAAAGGAAAAACAGTTTGGTAAATATAGTGATTTTTGTCAAAGCATGGAAATTTATACCTGATCAATATTAATGTTCTATGTCTTACATAACCATTACTGATAATAAATGATAATAGAATATCATCATGTCTGGCAGCTGAATAGCAAATCTAACAAGCTAAAGAAAAATTAATTTTCTTTCATCTCCTAAATTGCATGTATATGAAATTACAACACTAAGTGAACATCTTTCCCATAAACACAAAAAAATTAAATCTGCAGAAGGTAAGAGACCAATATACAGGAGAAATTCTACTGGATAGATACAAAGATAAGTTGACAAATTGATTAATGTTTAAATGACATTTATTAAGCCCCTGAATCCAGTCATTTTGAAGATACCTTAGAGGTCCCAGTTAAATGTCAGTTTGGGTTTTAGTCACTTGAAAATATAAAGTACCTTCCAGCATATACACATCAAGGTTATAATTTTAAGATAATTAGTAGAAAAATATTGACAGTGTGTGGCTAAATTCTTGCAGCCATGTGAAGTTTTAAAAATGATAATTCTTCTTCCAAATGTGTTCCTTCTCAAGCTGTCCCTTCTAAAAGCAAGCTTGTATATGAGAGGATTTTTCTGATTATGTTAGAAGTCCAATACTACTCAGGTTCAAATAAACCAGTGCTTTGTGAAATTGACTCTACCATCTTTTGTTTAAGACGGTAAAAGAAGAGCACATCAAAATATAGTAACATAGAGGCTGGAGCAATAATACAGCGGGTAGGGCGTTTACCTTGTACGCGGCCGACCAGGGTTTGATTCCCAGCATCCCATATGGTCCCATAAGCACCGCCAGAAATAATTCCTGATTGTAAAGCGAGGAGTAACCTCTGTGCATCGCCAGATGTAACCCAAAATGCAAAAATAAATAAATAAATAAATAAAGTAACAAAAATTGATACTGAAGAAAAGTGATGGAAAGTTGGAAGCCTGAATGAACTAGGTCTTTCTCAAATATCCTCTACCCTAGAGAAATATTAATTTTCCCAATCTTAAACACCAGTTTTTGGGAAGCTACCTCAGTTAAAAATCTAAAATTAAAGGCTACCATAGAAAATATAAACTAAGATCAAGGAGGAACACTAAGATCCACTGAAAAAATATAAATATTCATAATATAGAATACATACTTTTTAAAAAACCCTAAGATTTTGTGTTCAGTAGTAATCCATACATTAATCAGTTTATATCAAATTAGTTTTGAGTGACAATATTACAAGACAAATATAGGGATAATCCAGTTGCTAAAACAATTTTCAAACTATTATAACCATGCATTAGAAAGTGGTGAAGCCACCCAACAGTCATATTCGTATATTTTCTCTTAGCCATGATGATGGCCAATAAGAAACAAGGGTCTCCTTTTCAGCACACTGGTCTTTGATTGCCATATTGGCTGAGGAACTTAGTCTAAGAAGAAGCCAAATAAATAAAAAAAGTATTGGTAATATGCATAAAATTTGTATGCAATATCCTTTTGGAGAATCTGATACATTCTACACCAATTTAAATCAGTTGTGTTTGTTATGTAACCTGGATTCCAGTGTACGGGTGGCCTAAACTTGTCCAAAGTTGATACACCACATCTAGTAATGGGAAATTCTGTAAAACATAGGTAAATTGTAGCACTGTACTCCCGTTGTTCCTCGATTTGCTCCAGCGGGCACCAGTAATGTCTCCATTGTGAGACTTCTTACTGTTTTCAGCATATTGAATACACCACGGGTAGCTTGACAGGTTCTTCGAGAAGGAAGAAGGAATTGAACCCAAGTCAGCCAAATGCAAGGCAAATGCCCAACTTGCTGTGCTATACCTCCAGTCCTATGTACTTCCTTGTTTAAAAGCTTACAATGGTCTTTCTAAAATCAATTATAAACACACATTACCCACAGGACCTTGACATATATTGTGTCCTGTAATATTCTCCATATTTTTTCTGTACAACGTAATTCTTCCCATTTATTCTGAGCACTAAGTTCTTTCTGGTCTCTAGAACTTTCTAAGTGTTGTTTCCGCTGTACTACTTCTACTCAACATTTCCACTAATCTCCAAAACCATTCCACAGTTGATGAATGAACTTCTTTTTTTTTTCAAAATGGGGTCAAACCTGTGCAATATACTTTTAGAGAATCTGACACATTCTATACCAATTTAAATCAGTTGTGTTTGTTATGTAATCTGGATTCCAGTGTACAGTGGCTTAAATTTGTCCAAAGTTGATACACCATTTCTAGTAATGGGAAATTCTGTAAAATGTATCACTTGTATCACTTGTCATCCTGTTGATCTTCGATTTGCTCAAGCGGACGCGAGTAATGTCTCAAATCGTCCCTGTTGCGTGCTAGCGTAGCCCAATGACATCTTCTCGCTCCAGGAACATGAAGAACCTCAAACTGTTCATTAAGGGTTTCGATGAAGAAGTCTGACCATCTTGTTGGTGGGTGGCCATGTGGTCTTTTGAAGTCCCATGGAAACCAGTCAGTAACAGCTCTAGTCCAGCAGTGGTCTCTGAATCATATTACATGTCCAGCCTATCTGATTATTGACACCTTGGCAAATGAGACAGCATCCCTGATTCTTGACCATTGATGAAAGTCAGAACTCCGGATTCCTTCCTTCACTTGAGTGAAACGTGATACTACAAGCATAGCTCTTTCGATTCCTCTTTGGGATACCTGAATAGCATTCTCATCCTGTTTGTGTAGGGCCCAGGTCTCTGAGGCATATGTTAGTGCAGGAAGAATGATGGAATTGAAAAGAAGTGCCCAGATCCGGAGGTTCTTCGTCCTCTCAACCACTTCTTTGACACTCTCAAAGGCGTTCCACGCTGCTCTCTTCCTCCTGCGCAGTTCTGGCACCAAGTCATTCCTCATGTTGAGTTCTCTAGCCAGGTACACATAGCTGCTGCATTTGGAGATGTTCATTCCATTGAGAGCAAATGAAGTGTCAAGGACTAGTTCGTTTTTTATGAACATTATTTTGGTGAGATTCAGTAGCAGTTCAACCTTTCCAAACTTGCGGTCAAAGTCAGCCATCATTTGAGCCACTTGGCTAATGTTTGATGTTATGAGAACAATGTCATCAGGAAGTGGAGGTGGTGTAGTTGCTGAATGTCTATTATCACTCCCATTGCTTCCCATTCCAGTCATCGCATGATGTTCTCGAGGGTGGTACTGAAGAGTTTCAGTGAAATGGTATCCCCCTGCCGAAACTCTATCATTACATAGATGATCACTTCCTTGTAGAATGGTGAAATCCTGGTGGTAAATCCATAAGACAGCTCACAGAGGATCTTGATGTACAGAGTTTGAACGCTCTGTTTGGCTAGGGCTTCGATAACCACTTCAGTCTCAACAGAATTAAAGGCCTTATTTAAATCAATGAACGTTAGAAAGAGCAGCATCTTGAACTCTCATTAAACTTCAATGAGCTTGGTCACTGTGTGGATATGGTCGATCATGCTGAATCCTTTTCAGAACCCAGCTTGCTCGCATTGTTGTCCTTTGTCTAGTGTTCTGCCTATTCTATTCAGGATAACACGAGTGAACAACTTGTAGATGACAGACCGCAGGCAAATTGGGCAATAGTTGCCGATGTCGTGGATGTCTCCCTTCTTGTACAACAGAACGGTCCTGCTGGTTTTCCACTGGGACAGAACTTTGCATTCAGACAGGTAGCGTGAGAAGAGCCAAGCCAGTGTATTGATGAGTATTGGCAGCAGATTCTTCTGGTGTTCAGGTCTGACCTTGTCTGAACCAGGTGCTGTATGCATCTTTACCAACGAAATGGCATGTCGGATTTCGGGAGGGAGGACGTTGGGAACAACATAGCCATCCTGTGGAATTTGGTATGTGGGCAGGCAGATGTGGCTGTCAAAGAGATCCGAGTAGAAGTCATGAATAATCCTCTCCATTGCCTTTCTGGAAGATGTGATAGATCCATCAGGATGTCAGAGGGCAGTCATCTTGGTCTTGTAGTTGACGAAGGACAGTGAGCGTTGCGAATACTTTTCCCAGTTTCTGCCGCATCGGCCAACACTGCTGCTCTTTTCTCTTTGAGCTCTTCCTTTATCACTTCTCTGAACAGCTTTGTGAGCTCAGACATTAGCTTGTGGTTGCCTGAGGCTCTCGCCAAACCACGTTGGCAAATAAGCTCGAGTTTCCGAAGACAGGCGTCTGTGGCTTTCCCACTCTTGGCATTTTTCTCGCCCTCGTGGAGGTTCTGAACCAATTGATCGTATTCCTTGTCGATGTTGTTAAGGACGACATCTTCCCACGTTGCCGCAATAGTGTCAAAGAGCTCCCAGTTGGGGTCATTCTGGGATTTCTCTTCTTAAACTTAAACTTTGCAGACCTTTCTTCTCGCTCTGTGAAGTAGAATTTTTCACGAAGGAAATGGTGGTCCAATCCCGTTTGGAATTTTGGGACAACAGTGACATTGGTCAGGCAAAACCTTTGATTGAATATGATGTGATCAATTTCATTGTGGAACTGTCCACTGGGAGACTCCCATGTCCAACGTTTAGATTTGGCCTTCTGGAACTGTGAGTTACCATGGATGGTCCTGGTTGACATGATGAACTCAGACAGTCTCTCACTCTGTTCCTTTCATTCTAGGCCATGGGACCCAATGTGGAGTTCTTTGGACAAACTTCTCTATCCTATCTTGGCATTAAAATCACCAACAATGATTTTGTAGAAGGTGTGGTCTTCTTTATAGAACTTCTCCAGCAGCATGTAGCACTTCTCAATTTCTTCTTCATCGCAGTTGGATGTTGGTGAGTAGACAATGAAGATAGAAGCTGCCGGCAGTGAACCACATCTATTCAAGTGTAATCGTCCGATGTGGGTTGTTAGGCATTCAAATGAATCAATGATCATGGCCAAGTTCACGTTGACAAGGACACCAATGCCACCGATGCCTCTGTTGTCGCATGTTCCGAGGAACAGTTCTTCTCTAGCGTTGATATGATTGATGCCTTCTCATTTCGGTCACACCAATGATGTCATACTTGATTTTCTGCACTTGTACCTTCAGATCCTCGATAGATGCTTCCGATGCTAGCATATGTGCTTTGAAAGTACAGAGAGTCATTTTAGTCTTTCTTAGTTTAGGCAGTCCGGTTCATCCCTGAGATTTTATCAGCCTCTCCTTGCTCATCCTTCTTAATGCTGCCGTATTGGGGGTTCTTTCTGTGTTAGGCAGATGAGGCCCATTGTTGTTACTTTTTTTGCATATCAAATACACCATGGGTAGCTTGCCAGGCTCTGCCATGTGGGAGGGGTATTCTCATAGCTCACCGAGGAAAATTAATCAAATGAAGTCATAAAAAATAATGAGGTGAAGACTCAGGGGTCAGCCAAGTCAAGGATAGGTAAGGTGGTTTATGATTTACTAGCACTGGAACAATAGCACAGCGGATAAGGTATTTGTCTTGTATGCTGCCAACCCACGTTTTGTTCCTCTGTCCCTCTTGGAGAGCCCGGTAAGCTACTGAGAGTATCCCACCCGCACAGCAGAGTCTGGCAAGCTACCCATGGTGTATTTGATATGCCAAAATCAGTAACAAGTCTCACAATGGAGATGTTACCGGTGCCCGCTCGAGCAAATCGATGAACAGTAGGACGACGGTGCTACAATGCTATAATTAAAATATATTTGGCCAATATAGCTCTGTGTGCATACATTTGCACATATCTATCACATGCATATCCTAATATAGTACAATACAGGAGAGTATGTTAACTTTTTTTTGTACCATGGCCCCATTCTGATTTTGTTTCCTTCTGTCGACCCCCTGTGCTACCAGTTAACTCCTAGTCTAAGGTTATGACCTCCTTGGAATATCTTGGAGGCCCACACATAACCATAAGACTCCAGGTTGAGAAATCTTGAATTAGCACATGTACTTTAGAGCCAAATTAAACTGCATTCTAATACCAGTCCTACCTTAACAAGGTGCCTATAGCATAAAAGTTACTAAACCATATTAGCATCATTATCATTTCATATCAACTGGAGCGATAGCATAGTGGGTAGGGTGTTTGCCTTGCACAGGGCCGACGTGGGTTCGATTTCTTCGATCCTCTCGGAGAGCCTGGCAAGCTATCAAGAGTATTCAGCCTGCACAGCAGAGCCTGGCAAGCACCCGTGGCATATTCGATATGCCAAATACAGTAACAACAAGTTTCACAATGGAGATGTTACTGGTGCTCGTTCAAGCAAAGTGATGAACAAAGGGATGACATTGCTACAATGTTACAGTGCATGTATATATACTCAGTTATCCCCATATCTTGATTTACTGAAGTTATTTTCTTTTTCATTGACATATAATAGTTTTATGAGAGAATTACAAATTCAAGGAATAATGGGGGAATCTTCTGAAAGAGAAAATGTCAAAAATAAATAAAAATTGTTCCCAAATGAGAGATATTGGCATCCCCAGGGTAGAGTACCTCAAAGAAAAGATGAGTCCACACTCCCCAAGTTTGGATGAGTGATCTCAGAATGGGGTTCATCTGATTTATTTTTTAGCATTCTAGAACTTCACTCATTTTGAGACATACTGTCACTACAATTTCCTGAACTTTAGTATTCAGAGACTTTATGTTTTAAGTTACCCATCTCCCTACCATTCAAATAGCATTGTGATTAATTATTGTCATTTTCCTGGTATATAATAAGTTTGTTTCAAAGTAACTCAGAAAAACACTTTCACCGACAGGTTTGGGACTGTTGTACACTTAAACAGAATAACATTTGTGTTTTGCAATGTTTTAAATTTGATAATAAATATTTATCTCTGGGTTTAGATTCCTAACCTTAGATCTTATGTTAGAGGTCTGGACTTGAGTTCAGAGAGATTGCTATGGAACCAAATTTAAATGTTAATCACTTTATAGAGTAGGAAAAACACTATATTTCTTGAAGATCTCTTTAAATGACCAAATAAAAAGTTGAATAAAGTATTTTAGAAAATATTGCATAAATATAAGACATTGTGGACTATCAAAAAGTAATGCAATTTTGAGAAAAAAGGCAGTTTTTATCTTTGTTGTTGATTTTTGAAATGTCACATTCACCTGATTCCTTGTCTCACAGTCCTCTCTTCTTTTGTAATTTACACTGAGATTAAAGTTTCCCTTTGTACATTTCCTTACCTCTTAAAGACATGTACAAGGTAAACAAGGTGACGGGAATATAGAAGGCTCAAGTAAGGAAAGGTTCAAACCCTATTCATACCCATATAGCCATAGTTACTGGCAGGGGACCTTGCTGGGTCTAAAGGCAGGTCTACTTGGGAAGTATTTATTCAAGGACCCCTGCTACAAACAAGCAAGAGACTATTGCAAGAAAGGTGCAGGAGCATAGAGCAAGAGGGCAAGGGAGCCCAGGAAGAAAGACCACTGCCCTTTAAAAAGAAATAGCCTTCCAGATTGGCTCTTTTTGAATTAACTTGATTTATGCCAACATTTCGTGAATGCGTTCACATCTGTAGGGTGTTTTACTATTTCTCACTTGCTTGAGTCCATATTGGCTGTGGTAGAGGTTCTACCTGCAGAATGTTCCCCACTAGCCTGGTGGAGGATGGTAATCCCAAAAAGGGTAGAACTGAGAAGGCATCTGAGAACATCTCTTAGCTCCCACCACCACTGGCATCAAGCCCTGCAAGTCCTGGGATGTTCCCAGGACACACAAGACAAGCTGTGAGTTCTACTGGGCTGGCCCTAGCTTCACCCACCCAAACCTTCTCCAGAAAGGTGGAAGCAGTGGTGGCAGTCATAGGTTAAACTTGATGTGTGTGTGAATGGGTAGGGGTGTGGGGCTGCAAGGAGGGCTCTATGGAGCAGACTAGCATCCTCTAATGTTTACTGGTGTCTTTTATTGTACAAGATGAAGACATCCATAACATTTGTTTTCCAGCTTTCTTTTAACGAAAGGTGATAATGTAATTCAGTTTTAATGAAGAAATTTTCTTAGAAATATCTAGTGTTTATGTCCTCTATGATGAAACACATGAGGTAGATCCTTCTTCTGTCCTTGTTTCTTTTCTTTTTTTTTTTTCTTTTTGGATCACACCCAGCACTGTACAGGGGTTACTCCTGGCTCATGCATTCAAGAATTACTCCTGGTGGTGCTCAAGGAACCATATGGGATACTGAGAATCAAACCCGGGTTGGTCGCATGCAAGGCAAATGCCCTACCCACTGTGCTATCACTCCAGTTCCTGTCCTTGTAACTATTTAAAATATTACCCATTGAAGATGCCTGGCTTAACATACAGACTTTATTATTATGAGAAAGGTCAAAGGATTATGGAGAGTATTTTGTCAGGGTTGAGTTCATTGAACAAGTCCTTGAAACTATTTATCTTTTGACTTATTGCCCTGAGATAATTCTTTGTGCTATAACGCGTGCATTTATTGTTCATTCCACTGTCTGTGAAGTATTTTGTTTCTTTGCAATCAAATACTTCTCAACCAATAGTCAGCAAATCAGCTGTTCCAAAACATAAGAAAAATAATAGAACTTTATCATATTATGTGAGGAAGATCAAATGTCAGAGGCAAATTTCAGATTCTAAGACCAGGAAGTAGTAAGAAAAATAGGGTTAAGAGTCAGGACAAGACAAGAATTTGATTGAATATGAATAAGAATAATAAAGAAAGATTTATAGTATTCACTAGGAATATTATTGACTTCCAATTTGCTTTTACCTTTTTGTTCTATTTCTTGTATTTATGGGTCAATGGTTATGTAATTGGCCTAAAATTAGACGTATACAAAACTACCATAGTAGTCAGTTCTTTGAATAAATACAAGTTGAAATGTGTCTAGATTTTTAGAAAAATTTTCTAGTATAGATTATGTAGCATTTGTATCAAAATATCACTGATTCTCTTTCACTGACAAAGAGCACTGAATTTGAATTTCTTTGATTTACTGGACCATGAACTTCTTGAAAATGGATACTAGCTGGAGATCTAAAAAAATGTGTAAAAGATATTGGAAGAAGTTTAGATAAGTATGAAAATATAAAGGAGAAATATCAACTCCATTCTAATTGTCTCCAATTTCAGTACATATTAAAATAATCTGAAAAGCTTGTTAAAATGGATTGCTGGACTCTGTATGATGAGTCTCCACTTGGCTTGAGTAAAGATACAGAATTTATCATTAAAAATCAAAATTTACTTACTTGGAGATGGTGAAATAGGCTCCTCAGTTGGAGAATTATTGCTTAAAGTGGACAAGGCAATGAACGTGAAGTAACAAATGAGAGTAGAATCCCCATGTGAATCATCAGTTAGCATGGACTAATAGATTGTAGTATAGTCACCATATGTTTCACTTGATGAACTGACTTCATTGATTCTGGAGCCAGTGAAACAGTGTCAAAATTCTTCCCAGTGCATAAGGCAGCCCAGAAAGTTTCTGACAGCCAGTCTCGTAACTGAAAGCATATAGTGAAGGTAAGTGAGTGGATGCCTACTCAAGAAAAGATATCCTTCAAGATAATGTATGTGTTTTGTGTATGGAAGCAAAAAAATATTTTATCACAAAATTAATAATTAAAAAATAACCATTTTTACTGCAATCAATCAAAAGATCTTCACATTGCAACACACCTGATCTACAACTTTTATATTTTTTAAAGAAATGATTCAGTTTGTCTTTAGGTTCCAAGTTCTCCCCAAAAGAAATGGATTGCAAAGGTTTCTCCATTTATTATCTCCCCAATTGGAAGTGTGTAATTCCTTCTCTTTCTTTCTTTATTTTTTAATTGAATCACTGTGAGATACATAATTAAAAAGAGTTTCATGACAGTTTCAGTCATAACAATGTTCCAACACTCATCCCTTCACCAGTGCACGTTTCCCACCATTAATTTCCCCAGTTTTTCTCCCAAACCTAATTTTCCACCACTAATATCCACTTTTCCCTAGACTGCCTCTATGGTAGACATCCTTTATACTCTTTTTTTCTGGGTTTTTTTTTTCCCCTTTTAGGCTGACTCTATGTTTGCACTAAGGACCCAAAAACACAATGCTGAAAAGTCATCTGCTTTGCCACGTTCATTGCACCGTTTTCAGAGTAGCCAGAATCTGGACACAAAACAAGTGCCCAAGAACAGATGAGTGGATAAAGAAAGTGTATAATCTACATAGTGGAATATTACTTTTAGGAAGTACAGCTGTTAGGAACTATGAAGTCATGAAATTTCTTATACACAGATGGACATGTAGGGTATCATGCTGAAAATGAAATTTATTTTCTTTCTGGTTGTCTTAACTCAACTGTGTTTCTACCTCTTGATCATTTTTGAGAACATTTCTACTCTCTTTTATGCCACAAAGTTTTGGGTTAAATATTATACAAAAAATATTATACATCCTAAAAATTCAGAAGGATATAATTGGTTTATAATCATCTTCTCTACAAGATATACTCAATTGTTCCAATGTCTTACTTGGTCTACAATGACTTACCCTTTTGACATGGAATAGAGTTTATTAAAACAAAAAAGACAGGAACATGAATCTCTGGTTTTATTCCTTCTGTTAAATCACTCACTCATCTATTAAACTATCTTAAGCAAATGACTGTTTCCCTTTCCCTTCATTGGTATTGAGAACTCGAATAATAAAATTGTAAGAAAATATTCTCATTTCTTTGGTATGATTACTTTGTTCTCTGAAATATTTATTGATGTGACAAAATTTTATCAGGCAAAGTATCTATTTAAATATAATTAAAAGTGACTATATTTTGAAGGATACACATTTCAGACTCATTTATGAGAGACCTAATTTTCATGGTATAATCATGAATTTTATGGACCTAATGAAGAAAGGCTAAATTATATGAGGGCATCCAAGTTGCACTAATCTTAGATGCCTCCATTTTTTAAAAAATTTCATTGACAAAAAGTGCCCTTCCCCTTAATTTGTTCATAACATATTGCTTCTTCATTATTTATTTTCTGAATATCATACAAGCCTAATACTTGCAGAATTCATCAACATCATCCCATTGATCATCAAATTTCTCGATCGGTCTCAGTAACGTCTCCATTCGTCCTAGCTCTGAGATTTTAAAAGCCTCTCTCTACTCATCCTTCCCAGCGATGCCGCATTGGAGGCTCTTTCAGGGTCAGGGGAATGAGACCCAGCTTGTTACTGATTTTGAAATATGAATATACCCTGGGGAATTTGCAAGGCTCTCCCATGTGGGCAGGAAATAATTGATAGCTTGCCAGTTTCTCGGAGACCTAGGCTATAAGATATTGAGAAGCAGCCTCGTGCTTCCTGGAGTTTGCTTTTAAGTCTCTGGATGTTGGCCATTGATGGGATTGCAAGGCGCAGGGGGCAGTCCCTGGGTGTGACCGCCTAGCTACTGGAAAATGGTAAATCTGGGTGGAAGAGGCCCAGTCCTGATCCAAGCAGGCTTGGAGGTCTCAGCCCCGGGTCCCACACACTTGGGTTCCTCTGCCAGTTCTTTCATGCATAAAGCTCCTCTGAATATGTGGAGAGGGGCCTTGAACATGGCTGTGGCTAGGCTCCGGAGGTCTTCGGCTGCCGGTAGATCTGCTCAGGGTGGGGAGGGAAGCTGGAGCCCATCCCCTCTGAGGGGCCCCAGGGAAAACAGCCAGGCACTCAGACAAGAGACTCTCTGGATCGCTCTCTTCTGAGAACTTGCTTTTAAGTCTCTGGATGTTGGCCGTTGATGGGATTGCATGGCACAGGGGGCAGTCCCTGGGTGTGACCGCCTAGCTACTGGAAAATGGGAAATCTGGGCAAAATCCGAGCGCCTGGCTGTCTTCCCCGGTGCCCCTCGAAGGGGATGGGCTCCAGTTTCCCTACCCACCCCCCCCCCCCAGCAAAGCTCCCGGCGGCTGAAGACCTCGAGAGCCTAGCCACAGCCATGTTCAAGGCCCCTCTGCACACATTCGGATGAGCCTCACGCATAAAGGTACTGGCAGAGGAACCCAGGTGTGTGGGACCCATGGCTGAGACCTCCAAGACTGCTTGGATCTAGACTGGGCCTCTTCTGCCCAGATTTCCCATTTTCCAGTAGCTAGGTGGTCACATCCAGGGACTGGCCCCTGCGCCGTGCAATCCCATCAATGTCCAACATCCAGAGACTTAAAAGCAAGCTCCCAGAAGAGAGCAACACAGAGAGTTTCTTGCCCGCAGAATTCACAAAAATATATTTATATTTATGTTTAAGGAGTATTTTTTATGATTTAGTGCATTTTTAATTTAGAATTATAAAGCATGGTGCTATGTTTTAGATAGAATATTGAAGTATTCTTCCCCCCTTTATAGCATTCTGTACCCAAGGGAGGGGGCTTATAAGAAAATATTTACCCATTCTGATTGCTTTTGTTATTCATCCAGGGCTTACTTACAGCTGGCAATTTATACTGACCTAGGGCATTTTCAGTTATAGTTGGTATAAAGCCAAGTCAATTTTGTTTAAACAGTAAGATATTTGATTATCTAAACCTGCAAGAACTGACGAGGTAGTCTTCAGGTTTTTTAAATAAGGTCCTACTTATCTGCAGTTCTCGTGGCTCTGTCGTTTATTTTTCTCATTGGCATTACTTGTACCTTTAAGCTTTTAATATTTTTGACAATGTAATTGGACTTATATATCTATCCCTGATCTTTCCAATACATTTAATCAGGACAGTGAACTGAACTGCCTATATTAAATCTCAATTCCCTATGCAAACTCTAGCAAAAAGAAAATAAACCAAATAAATTGGATTAATTGCTTAGACTAATGAGCTCCATTGCCTAGGGCTAAGTCTTAAGATAATAATTTGCTTAAGATCACCCTTAACAAGAGGAGGAAGTAGAATGGATATGTGGAGTAAAGCAACAACGTTGAATTGAAAGTTACTAGCTCTTTTTAGACTTAGAATATTAAATTCTTGCCTAAATGATCATTGCCAGGAGGTTCCTTCACTAGACTAACATTGTTATCTATTAAGTTATTAAATACTTTTATTTTTCCAATTTTTATAACATCATGATAATATTGATACCAAATTAAATCATTGCTACAAATATCTAAACATACCTGTTTGAGACACTTGTGCACAAAATAATCTTGTGTTGACTTATTTATAGTAAGTTCAAGTCATTGGTAGAAGAAACAATATATATGGCAAATTACCCAGGAATAAATTTTATCAAATCTTCTGGAAATGTTAAAGATAGAGCTTTTTGTTAAGTAAAGAAACAACAGGAATTTCCCTTGTACCCAGATAGTTTAATGAACGATGTTCTAGAATTAAAGAATAGGAATGGATGGTGAAAGGTACAATGCCTATGTTTATATGTTTTATATTATATTCTTTAGGCTTTCATTAACTGCAGTCTATGTTTCCTGCCTCCCCAGTGCACAGACAAGTATATTAGTATATCTAAATATCTATGAATATTGGGAAAGGAGTAATAGCACAGTGGGTAGAGCATTTGCCTTGCACGCGGTTGATCCGGGTTGATTCCTAGCATCCCATATGGTCCCCTGAGCACCGCCAGGTGTGACCCAAAAAGCAAAAAAATAATAATAATAATAATTAAAAATAAATAAATAAATATGAATCCATCTCAAGTGCCACATTTTAATCATCTATAAACTTATCCTTTGAAATTTTTATATTTTGCCTCTATGTTCTATAATTTCAATATCAAAAGGTTTTATTTTATTATAACTCCAACTTTTAATCAATAATCCCCAATTTAACTATGAATTTGTAGAGTCAAATAGTATGCAGCAACAGTGGAGTTTTTTTTGTTTTTAATGTTTATTAAGATTTTTCAACCAATTTTATTTTACACAGAATACTTCAATAAAATTACTTGATTCTTCCAATAACTTTGGACACACTGATTAAAATATATTTCATTTGGGGGCCGGAGCGATAGCACAGCGGGTAGGGCGTTTGCCTTGCACACGGCCGACCCGGGTTCGATCCCCGGCATCCCATATGGTGTCCCAAGCACTGCCAGGAGCAATTCCTGAGTGCAAAGCCAGGAGTAACCCCTGAGCATCGCTGGGTGTGACCCAAAAAGCAAAATATATATATATATATATATATATATATATATATATATATATATATTTCATTTGCTCACTGCTTCTAGATACCATATCTATTGTGTTCATTTCATTTCCAGTATTGGTTATTCTCTGTGCTTGCATCAGCACTATCAAATTGAAGTTGCATTTTTTTCTCTAAATAACTGAATTTATCTAATCTACCCCAGTTTCTACTCAGATATCTTTGACAGCCATGTCCATCTTCCCACATACTAAATTCTGCAGGATGGATATGTCGTTCCCAACATCCTCCCTTCTGAAATCTGACATGCCGTTTCGTCAGTAAAGGCGCATACAGCACCCGATCCAGACAAGGTCAGACCTGAACACCTGAAGAATCTGCCATCAATACTCGTCAATATACTGGCTTGGCTTTTCACACGCTACCTGTCTGAATGCAAGATTCCATCTCAATGAAAATCCAGCAGGACCATTCTGTTGTACAAGAAGGGAGACCTCCACGGCATTGGCAACTATCGCCCAATTTGCCTGTTATCCGTCATCTACAAGTTGTTCACTCAAGTCATCCTGAATAGAATAGTCAGAACACTAGACAAAGGACAACCATGTGAGTAAACTGAGTTCCGAAAAGGATTCAGCACCATCGACCATATCCACCTGGTAACCAAACTCATTAAAGTTTCGAGAGAGCTCAAGATGCCGCTTGTCTAACGTTCATCGATTTAACAAAAGCCTTAGCTTCTGTTGAGACTGAAGCGGTCATCGAAGCCCTAGCCAAACAGGGCATTCAAACTCAGTACCTCAAGATCCTTCCCGAGCTGTATTACAGATTCACCACCAGTATCTCACCATTCTACAAGGACCTGATCATTGACGTAAAGAGGGGGGTTTGGCAGGGTGATACCATTTCACCAAAACTCTTCAGTGTCACCCTCGAGAACATCATGTGATGGCTGGAATAGGAAGAAATGGGAGTGATGATAGACATTCAGCAACTACACCACCTCCGCTTCACTGATGACATCGTTCTCATAACACCAAACACTAGCCAAGCGGCACAAATGCTTGCCAACTTCAATCGCAAGTGTGGAAAGGTCGGAATCTCACCAAAACAATGTTTATGAAAAACAAACTAGTCCCTGATGTTCCATTTGCTCTCAATGGAACGAACATCTCCAAATGCAGCAGCTATGTGTATTTGGGTCAAGAACTCAGCATGAGGAACAACTTGAACATGAGGAACTGCTCAGGAAGAAGAGAGCAGCATGGAACACGTTCAAGAATGTCGAAGAAGTGGTTAAGAAGATGAAGAACCTCCAGCTCTGGACACGTCTTTTTGACTCCACCATTCTCTCTGCACTAACATACACCTCAGAGACCTGGGCCCTACGCAAACAGGATGAGAATGTTATTCGGTTATCCCAAAGAGGAATTGAAAGAGCTATGCTAGGAGTATCACATTTCACTCAAGTGAGAGAAGGAATCCGGAGTTCCGACATCCGCCGAGGATCAAGATCAAGAATCAGGGGACGCTGTCTCATTTGCCACGGCATCGAAAATCAGATTGGCCAGACATGTAATACGATTCAGAGACGACCGCTGACTACAGCTGTTACCGACTGGATTTCACGGGACGTCAAAAGACTGTGTGCCCACCAACGAGATGGTCAGACTTCTTTGTCAAAACCCTGAATGAATGATTTGAGGCTCTTCCTGTTCCTGGAGGGAGCAGATATCATTGGGCTACACTAGCATGTGACAGGGACAAATGGAGACATTGCTGGCACCCACTCGAGCAAATTGAGGATCAACAGGATGACAAGTGACAAGTGATTCTAGTTTATTCTTTAATTTTGCCAGAGCAAACCTTATTTGTTTTTGTTTTGGGGCCATACCAGGCAGTGCCCAGGGACTACTCCTGGCTATACACTGAGGAGTAACTCCTGGTAGTGCTCTGGGGACAATACAGAATGCCAGGGATTTAACCTAGGTTGACTATGTCTCCAACCCCCTGAGTAAACCTTTTAATTCATTGTATATTTTTATTTTTTTTTTATTTTAAATTTTTTATTGAGTCACCATGTGGAAAGTTACAAAGTTTTCAGGTTTAAATCTCAGTTATACAATGCTCGAATACCCATCCCTTCACCAGTGCACATATTCCACCACCAAGAATCCCAGTATAGCTCCACCCCGTACCCCCACACCCCTAACCCCCCACGCCCCTAGCCCCCCACCCTTAGCCCCCCCACCTGTGTAACTGATAAATTTCACTTTACTTTCACTTTGATTGCATTCAATATTTCAACAAAACTCACTATTATTGTTTGGAGAGTCCCCTAAAGTCAGACCTGCTGAAAAGGAAGCATTAGATAATTTGTTTTCCATTGCTGAGGATGAAGAGTGACCACACTTAGCGGCCTCTCCGTTTCGGGTTTCTGTATTTTAGTATTTTAGTAACTAAGTCCAGAGAGATATCTGTCAGAAGTTGCATCATTGCCAACTTGTACTTCTCAGTTACATTATATTCCACATATGAGTGCAATCTTTCTATGTCTGTCTCTTTCTTTCTGACTCATTTCACTCAACATGATACTTTTCATGTTGATCCATTTATATGCAAATTTCATGACTTCATGTTTTCTGACGGCTACATAGTATTCCATTGTGTAGATGAACCAGAGTTTCTTTAACCAGTCATCTGTTTTGGGGCACTCTGGTTTTTTCCAGATTCTGGCTATTGTAAACAGTGCTGCAATGAACATAGAAATACAGATGCCATCTCTACTATACCTTTTTGCCTCTCTGGGATATATTCCCAGGAGTGGTATTGCTGGGTCAAATGAAAGCTCAATTTCTAATTTTTTGAGAATCGTCCATATTGTTTTCCAAAAGGGTTGAACCAGTCAGCATTCCCACCAGCAGTGAAGAAGAGTCCCTTTCTCCCCGCATCCACGCCAACACCGGTTGGTTTTGTTTTGAGGGATGTGGGCCAGTCTCTGTGGTGTGAGATGATATCTCATGGTTGTTTTGATCTGCATTTCCCTGATGATTAGTGATGTTGAACATTTTCTCATGTGCCTCTGAGCCATTCGGATTTCTTCTTTAGGAAAGTTTCTGTTCATTTCATCACCCCATTTTTTGATCGGGTTGGCAGTTTTCTTAAAACATCTTTCTTTGACATTTGAATTATACGTATACTATGGGTAACCTTAACATTTCAAGTTGAGGAGCTGGAGTGATAGTACAGTGGGTAGGGCATTTTCTTTGCACGCGGCCAACCCAGATTCAATTCCCAGCATCCCATATGGTCCCGTGAGCACTGCCAGGAGTAATTCCTGAGTGCAAAGCCAGGAATAACCCATGTACATCGCCTGGTGTGACCCAAAAAGCAAAAACAACAACAACAACAAAAACAATTTAAGTTGAAAATATTTTTTCATAACTTTAAGGACATAGATCCAGTATCTTTCAATGTCGCGTGCCACTTCATCCAGCGAAGAAACACGCAACTCGGAGATCCTTTTGGCTGCGACTTATTCAGGAACTTTCTCATGCATTAGAGAAGAAAACAGGAACGGGGACAAGGAGGAAGGAGGAAAGGGGGACGCATGAGGGAGAACCCACTAGCTAGGTGACTTTCCCCCTTATATACCTCTCGCTGCCTGCTTACGCCCACGTGTCTGCATCTGATAGGTTAGTTACAGCTTATGGGCATGGCAAGACATCCTGTTTCCTTATTAAGAGTTGTTTTCGAAGCACACAGGTGTTGATTACAAAGAACGCTACAAAGCATGGTCCCGTGGAGGCTCTCCACATTTCAACATCAATATGATGTCAGTTTTGTTAGTCTGTTGTAGAGATAGAGCTAAGCTTAAAGTAAAAGAATGGAGCACAGTATTCCAACCCAATAATGGAAAGGAAAGAATAAGAGATGCTACTCTCATGTCCACAAAAAAGATAATGACACAAACTTGGGCAATATACTTTAATCAAAAGGTCAGTGCATCAAGAAGGCATAAAAGTATTATATATATATATATATAATGTAGCTTATGTGTTTGTGTATGCTTTTAATGCCATTATGTAATGAATATATATGTGTGTATACAAAAATAGGGACACTCAGATATATACAATTATTAACAGACTTCATGATATTTTGACATAGAAATAGCATAGATATTATAAAAGATTGTAACAGTATTTATAGTAATAAACAGGTTATTAAAATAAAACAACAAAATAATGGCATTAAATGAGGTACTGAAGAGATGGACTCTATGTATAGGTATGTGCATATATATAAAATTATATGCACATACCTATACATATATACATGTATATGTATACTTCCATCTTAAAATGAATACATGTTATTTTAGTTTGAGGACACACTCAGCAGTACTCAGGGATTATTCCTGGCTCTGTACTCAGGGATCATTCATGGAGATGCTCATGAGCCCAATTGGCGTGCCTGGGATCAAAGACATTAGTCCATGTGAAGAAAAGCTAAGAATAAGTCCTTATCATAATTGGCTAAAAATAAAAATATAATAAAATTATGCCCCAAATAATATGATTCATTATATAATGGCATTAAAAGCATTCACACACATATAGCTACAGACATGTGCTGAAGAGTTGTTTTTGACACTTGGGTTAAGATTTGAAATGGTGTCCCTAGAGCATATTTCAAGAAAGAGGACACTTGGTCAAGGACTTCAATTTAGGGCACTGCCGTGGAAGGGAATTCTTAGAAAGAGTATTTGGGTTTAAGGGGAAACAATGGCTCAATATGAAAACCTAGGGATGCAGTGATTCTGGGGACCCTCTGATCCCATGGAATTACTCAAACCACATCACTATAGTTAGTGCTCAAGGACCTTCAGGGCTGGAGCTAGCTCTGAGGACCATGTGTGCCAGGATCCAACAGGATCAACCTGCGCTATCACCTTGCCTTTTTGTTTTATTATTTTTAATTTTTTTTTGCCACATCTGGCAATACATGGTTTACTCCTTGATCTAAACAATGGGATCACTATGGGGAGGGATTATGTGGGATGCAAGGGATGAAACAGGTCAACTGCTTGCCAGGCAAGTGTTCTACCAGCCATATTATCTCTCTGCTACTCTATTACTTTTAGATAACAGGATAAAAGTAGTGCCAGCCATTGTCAATACATTTAACTTAAAGATTTGGATTTTATCCCACCAATCTATTTTTCTCCTAGCTGAGTGTCTTAAGAAAGGTCATGGAACTCTCCAACCCTCAGTTCTTCTGTTGAACAATGATGATACCTCAGCAACATTTGAGAACATATAAGTGAAAATTTCAGTTGTGAAGGCAAAACAGATGTTTATGCTTTAAATTTTTTCTTTCATTTTACGAAAATTTTGCCAATGTCTGTGGCAGTACACTTCACCACTGCCTCCCCGGGGCCCCCCACCCCCACCGGCTATTGTTTTGCCTGCTCTAATTCTTACTCAACGCTCCTGTACATTCCTAAAAACTGGGTACTGATTTATTCATTGCTAGAAGCATAATGTTTACATTTTATCCTTTCAATTAAAAGAAAACAAACACAGCCTCCTTTGTCTCCTGAGTTCAGGTAACCATGTAGTATGTTCCCACAAATTGAGTTATAATATCAACAATACCTGCTAGGCAGTTGTCAATGGATTAAGTAGAAGTAGTTAGAAGGAAGCATGATCATTTGTCTGGTCTTTGAGGCAGATTTAGCAGAAATCCTTTCCCCAACCATGTTGAATTATGCATAGTGTCTTCAATATTCCATACTCATTGATCTTTGTATTTGACTCTACTCTTGCATGCTGCTAATAGAATCCTCCAAGAATAGCTTAAGAATCTTTTCTATGTGAATTTTTATTTGATCCTCACATGCATATTAGAAAATTCCTTTTATGCGTCAATTCTTTGCTTAATTGAACTTCTCACAGCCCCTCTACAGTATCATGACTATGAGCCATAAAGTGTTTTGGTCTTATCTGTGTTTTTTGTTATTATTTTGAGCAAATAGGACCTAAGGCATAAAATAAAAGAAAGTATCAAAATGTAGAACTGAACTGTAAAATAAAAAATAGGTAAAGAATTTAAATTAATGGGGTCAGAGTAATAGTACAGCATAGTAGGTGCTTGTATAAATAGTAGGGTGCTTGCCTTGTACAGAATGATAGTATAGATAGTTGGGTGGCTGCCTTGTATGAAGCTGACCTGTATTTTATCCCCTGCGCCTCATATGATTTCTGGAGCCCTACCAGGAGTGATTCCTGAACCTAGAGTCAGGAGTCAGCACTGAACACTGAAGGGTATGTGCCCCCACTCAAAAAAAAAGGGGGGGTATTATTTTTTAAATGCTCATTTATAAATTTACAAGAAAAGAATAGTATATGCTTTTTTCTGCCAAAAATTATTAAATTATCACCTATAATTTTAATCTGGAACTGTCATGCATATAGGTTTATACCGATTCATAATCCCAACGAGGTGCATCACCTATATCACTATCACTATCACTATCATCCCATTGATTGTCAATTTGCTTGAGTGGGCCGAGTAATGTCTCCATTCATCCTAGCCCTGAAATTTTAGCAGCCTCTTCACTTGTCCTTCCCAATTGTGCCACATTAGGGACTCTTTCAGGGTCAGGAGAATGAGACCCATCATTGTTACTGTATTAGGCATGTGAATTCACCATGGGAAGCTTGTCAGGCTCTCCTGTGCTGGCAGGAAACTCTCAGTAGCTTGCCAGCTTCTCTGAGAGGGAGAACTAGGCTATAAGATGTCGTGCGGCCTGGTTTTACAGTCTCTGGATATTGATCATTGATGGGATTACACAGTGCCAGGGGCAGTTTGTGAGTGTGACTGCCTAGCTACTTGAAAATGGGGGATCTGGGTGGAAGAGGCCCAGTCCTGATCTGAGCAGCCTTGGAGATCTCAGTCCTGGGTCCTGCACACCTGGGTTCCTTTGCTGGTTCCTTCATGTGTGAGGCTCATCCAAGCATGTAGAGAGAGGCCTTGAGCATAGCTGTGGCGGGGTTCTGGAGGTTTTTGGCTGCCAGGGCTCTGCTCAGGGCAGGGAGGGAGACTCAGCGTGCCCCTCCGAGGGGCACAGGTGAAGACAGCCAGGTGCGGAGGCAAGAGACTCTGCTCCGGGGACTAGAGTGATAACACAACAGATAGGGTGTTTGCCTTGCATGTTGCCCGTCTGGGTTTGATTCCCAGAAGCCAATATGGTCCCCTGAGCACCACCAGGAGTAATTCCTGAATGAAAACCAGAAGTAACCTCTGTTACACACTCCTTACAGAGTGTGACCCAAAAAGCATCACCTATACACTGAATAAATATTTCAATTTAATTCCACATAACTAGAAACACTTAAAATGTTAACAATTGAATTACCACTGAAGATTATTAATTGTAGAGCAAATTATATCAGAATTGTACATTTGGGTAAAACACACAGTTGATTTTTGCCACTCATAGTAGTTTAATAATATAAATTACTGCAAATATTAGATAAGCAATTATTCAACTTTTGCTTCGAGAGGAAATACTAAAACTTGTTCTGTTGAGCCTCCAATCACTATATCAACTGAACTGATCAACACATTTTAAAACAGAAATACATCAAGAAAAATATATCTATATAAAGTAGATTAATTTAAGATATATAAAATTGACATTAGATTCATGGTTAGTATTAGGATAATTTATTCTTAAACAAAATTTATCAGGTACAAGTATTGCCTCCATAAGACACAACAGTCATTTTGATTTTAGAGACCCCAGACAATACTCCCAACAGTATGTTGGAAAATTGCTTACCAAAAATGTAACAATGCAAAAATTGTTCATTAAATAAAACACACAGAAGATACTTGTTTATGATACAGGAGATAAACAAGAAGGCCGTGTTGCTTTCATTCTGATTGAACAACTCAATTTTTCAACACTCTGTCCGTATCCCCAAATAATATAAAAAGTGGTGCAAGTATTTTGAGAATGAGAAATAAGTTTTAGCAAGCAAAACAATTTACAGATATGGAATCTTGAAACAGTGAAAATTGGCTAAGTATTTATAAAGATGAAATGCGTTGAATTGCTCTTAACAGGGATCTTTTTTTTTAATAGGTATGACATTCATGGAAATTGACTCAATAGCTATATAGTACTAAGTTAGACAAAACTGGGTGGAAAAAACAACATTTAGAAGTGGAAAATATTTTTAGCGTTTCTGAAGATACGTAGTTCTCACCAACACAAATGGTTACATGACAGTTTCTTTTTACTTTGTCCTCTATATGGATCTGTCCTCTTGTATTGCCCCCCAAAGGCTTAGTTAATAAATTATTTAATATTATTATATAATTCATAAATACTCTAAATGTAAGTTTATAATGCCATAACCTAAAACATCCTAAGGCAAACTATATTTTAGACATCTATTTTTTGTCATCAAACTCTTAGCATCTTAAAACATAAAGCAATTTTTCTATGATTTTGAAATACATACACTAGCAAATCTATTTCTAGAAAATCAAAACTTTACACAATATACTACTCCATGTATGAATAATAATCATTCTAATATTTCCACAAGCCAACCTTATGTTACTATGATCTGGAGTCCTATATTTACTTAGCGAAGCAAATTTATACACATGCTCCTAATACTCTTTATGCAAACAATGTCTGAAGAAATGTGTCTTGCACTTGTTTGCAACCCACTGAAAAATATTACACTATGCTTAGTCATTGTGCCATTGATTAATAGGCTTCCTATTTATTTGGGTGGTAGGGAACCCTAAATAATTTTAATATAATTTAATAGTTGTGAAAGATAGCCTAATAAATACTTTTTGCTTGTTCTATTACCCCCACAGTTATTTTCCAACTTCAGCACATTTTCTACTGCCTTGTATGCATTCCAATTTGTATTTTACTCTGTGATTAGTACTTATGTTCACAGATAGAAATATTTTCTGAGATAAATATGGAATTATTTAATCACTTTGATAATATTAAAAGTGATAAAGTAGTGCTTATATTAAAAGACAACAAATAGCATATTTTAGTGATGTGAATCTATCATTCCTATTAAAATAGTGTTATTCTATATGTAATTTAAAGTCTTTGTTTCTGAGTATATGAGGATTAATTAGTACATCAAAATAAATATAATCAAAATCCAACATTATATTTCTTAGAAAGTCATCCTACAACAACAGAAAGCCTTTACCTAGAATTCTATCACTGTATCACTGTCATCACTGTCATTCCATTGCTCATCGATTTGCTCGAGCGGGCACCAGTAATGTCTCCATTGCGAGACTTGTTACTGTTTTTGGCATATCGAATACACCACGGGTAGCTTGCTAGATTCTGCTGTGCGGGCAAGATACTGTTAATAATTTACTGGGCTCTCCGAGAGGGGTGGAGGAATCAAACCCAGGTTGGCCGCATGCAAGGCAAACGTTCTACCTGCTGTGCTATTGCTCCAGCTGTACCTAGAATTAACAAACTTTATTTCATAGAATATATGGTTTTAATCCAGGACTCATGTTACTTCAAGAGATGCATGAAGTAACAGATTTATGTCAAAAATTAAGACTTTAAGGAAGAAATATGTGATTAACATCATCAATCTCAAGAGGATTTAAGGGTATTGTCTCATTACATGGAATAGCAGAAAGAGTTGTTCATTGCATTTAAATTATTTATTGATCTCCCTTTTGTCTATGCAAATTAAACATAAATATAATATATGCTCTAGATAGTATGCTATATAATATGATCTACATATTGTAATACGTCACTAAAATGCACAAAACTTTTTTTTACTTTAAATCGCTTGTGTCATCCACCATGCCTGTCACATAGTGGGGTGCTAAATTATTTATAAATGCATGAATGTAGCTCTATAATATGTATATAAATTATGCCTATACAAAATTTATTAAGTTCCTTTGCATAAAAAGAATTAGTTGTCTAATTTAAAATCTGTTCTTTAATGGTCTAAACATATCCAAGACAAAATGGAGCAAGTCAGGATTTATTAATCTGGGGATACAGAGGTAAGGCTTTTGCTTTGCATGTGGCTGATCTGGATTCAATCCTTAGTACCCAATATGACGTTCTGAACCCTGCCGGGAGTGATTCCTGAGCCTAGAGCTAAAAGTAGCACTGCACTGTATCACTGTCATCCCGTTGCTCATCGATTTGCTTGAGCAGGAGCCAGTAACGTCTCCATTGTGAGACTTATTGTTACTGTCTTTGGCATACCCAATACACCACGGATAGCTTGCCAGGCTGTGCTGTGTGGGTGGGATACTCTCGATAGCTTGCCAGGCTCTCCAAGAGGGACGGAGGAGTAGGAGTAAACCCTGAGAATTCCTTGATATGGCCTAAACACTAAAAATGAAAGCAAGAACTTATTACCCTATTTATATTAAAGTTTCCATCTTTATACTAGTTGTTATCTTCAAATATACAATTAGGAAAATTGCCTAAATGAATTCACCCTCTTATAGTTTGATTTTCAACAAAAGACAAAGATGCTGATGTCTTTGTAACTTGAAACTAGACAAAGAGCTCTTAGATATGACCTACAAAACTAAAAAAGAATGTGTGTGTATAAGAAATTGTACTGGATGAAATATTTACATCATAAGCAAAAAACTTCACCTGTATCACTTGTATCACTTGCCATCCTGTTGATCTTTGATTTGCTCATTCATCCCTGTCACGTGCTAGTGTAGCCCAGTGGTATCTGCTCGATTCAGGAACACGAAGAGCCTCAAACTGTTCATTCAGGGTTTCTACAAAGAAGTCTGACCATCTCATAGGTGGGCAGCCATGCATTCTTTTGATGTCCCTTGGAATCCAGTAGGTAACAGCTCTAGTCCAGCATCATCTCTAACTCAAATTATGTGTCTGGCCCATCTGATTTTTGATGCCTTGGCAAAGAAGACAGAATCCCTGATTCTTGATCATTGACGGAGGTCGAGACTCCGGATTCCTTCTCTCACTTGAGTGAAATGTGATATTCCACGCAGAGCTCTTTCGAATCCTCTTTGGGATACCCGAACAGCATTCTCTTCCTGTTTTCATAGACCCCAGTTCTCTGAGGCGTATGTTATTGTAGGAAGATTGGTGGAGTCGAAAAGATGTGCCCAGAGCAGGAGATTCTTTGTCCTCTTAACAACTTCTTCAATGCTCTTGAAGGCGTTTCATGCTTCTGCGCAGTTCTGGTGCCAAAGGGTTGGTCATGTTGAGTTCTCGACCCAGGTACAAAGAGTTGCTGCATTCAGAGATGTTCATTTCATTAAGAGCAAATTGAACGTCAGGGACTAGTTTGTTATTCATGAACATTGTCTTCCTGAGACTCAGCTGCAGTCCTACCTTTCCACATTCATGGTCAAAGTCGGCCAGCATTTGTGCTGCTTGGCTAATGTTTAGTGTTATTAGAATGGTGTCATCAGTGAAGCAGAGGTAGTGTAGTTGTCGTCTATCCTCATTCCTTCCCATTCCAGTCATCGCATGACGTTCTTGAGGGTGGCACTGAAGAATTTTGGTGAAATGGTATCACCCTGCCGAACCCCTCTATTTACATCAATGATCAGTTCCTTGTAGAATGGTGATATCCTGGTGGTGAATCCATAATACAGCTCACAGAGGATCTTGATGTACTGAGTTTGAATACCCTGTTTGGCTAGGGCTTCGATGACCGCTTCAGTCTCAACAAAATCAAAGGCCTTCTTTAAGTTGATGAACGTTAGACAGAGCACTATCTTAAACTCTTGTGAAACTTCAATGAGTTTGGTCACTGTGTGGATATGGCTGATCATGCTGAATCCTTTTAGGAATCCAAATTCCTCGCATGGTTTTTCTTCTTCTAGTGTTCTGCCTATTATAATCAGGATGACTCGAGTGAACAACTTTCCAGGTTAAATTACTTTGTTTACTAATGGTTTCTCCATGTCTTTGTAGGACTTTATGAATTTTTTTCTCTTAGTATTGAATAAGCATTTTTTACTCAAAACTTTGTATGTAATACACACTCCTTATTCAATATTGAGGTATGTGGGGTTCCCAGTTGCTCCCATGGTCTGTGGGCTTACCTGCTCACACGTGCTCCAGGGGTCTGTGGAGCTATGCTTTGCTTATTAATCCATTGAAAGGCTTATGAGCATTGTGGTTGCTTTTATGTTTTTGCCATTTTGACTAAAACAGCTGTGAACAGATGTTTTCAATTTTCGTGTTGAGGAAAAATAAAATTTTTAATGCCTTTGGTTAAATAGTTGTAATTGTGGTGTTGTGTAAGTATATACTTAGCTTTGATTGAAACCTCCAAATATTTTTTTCTCCAAAAAATAGTAGTCATGAAAAAAAGTGCCAGTGCCATTTTGAATTCTCACCAGCAAGAAATAGTAGTTTCTGTTGCTCCATACTCTGCCAGCATTTTGTGTTATTCTCGTGCCATATTTTGACAGTTCTGATAAAAATGTACTTATTAATCATATTTTGAATTTGTAATTCCTTGATGAGATATGATGTGAATTATCTTATCATGCGTTTTTTGACATGTGATTTTTTCTATCTCTTTAAATTTTTGGCCTTTTAAAAAATTCTGTTTATTTTACTTGCTTATGGTTGAGTTTTAAGAGTTCTTTGTTGTAACCATGAGATACCACCTCACACCACAGAGGCTAGCACACATCCAAAAGAACAAAAGCAACCACTGTTGGAGAGGATGTGGGGAGAAAGGGACCCTTCTACACTGCTGGTGGGAATGCCGACTATTTCAGCCCTTTTGGAAAACAATATGGACGATTCTCAAAAAATTAGAGGTTGAAATCCCATTTGACCCAGCAATACCACTGCTGGGAATATATCCCAGAAAAGCCAAAAAGTATAGTCGAAATGACATCTGCACTTATATGTTCATCGAAGCACTGTTTACAATAGCCAGAATCTGGAAAAAACCCGAGTGCCCTAGAACAGATGACTGGTTGAAGAAACTTTGGTACATCTATACAATGGAATACTATGCAGCTGTTAGAAAAAAATGAGGTCATGACGTTTGCATATAAGTGGATCAACATGGAATATCATGCTAAGTGAAATGAGTCAGAAAGAGAGAGACAGATATAGAAAGATTGCACTCATCTGTAGAGCATAGAATAATAGACTATAAGACTAACACCCAAGATTAGTAGAAATAAGTACCAGGAGGTTGTCCCCATGACTTGGAGGCTGGTCTCTCATTCTGGGCAACTCAGAGAAGGGAACACCAAGTAAAATGTGGTCGGAGGTCATGTGGGGGAAGGGTGATGCGTGCCAAATATACACTAGAGACTGAACACAATGGCCACTGAACACCTTTATTGCAAACCACAACACCTAATCAGAGAGAGAGATCAAAAGGGAATACCCTGCCATAGTGGCAGTGTGGGGTGGGGGGAGACTGGACTGGGGAGGGCGGGAGAGATGCTGGGTTTACTGGTGGTAGGGAATGGGCACTGGTGAAGGGATGGGTTCTTGAACTTTGTATGGGGGAAACAAGAGCACAAAAATGTATAAAACTAACTGTACCCTCACGTTGATTCACTAATTAAAAATAAATAATTAAAAAGATAAAAATAAAAAGTTCTCACTGAAAAAAAAAAGAGTTCTTTGTTGTATGGTTAATAATCCACCATCATATGTGCTTTTCTTCCAATATACTTACCCCTTTTTGGTACTTTTATAAAGTATAATTTTTCTCTTTAATCAAATGTTGGTTTTTATGCATATATTTATAATATGTGCATGCTTGTGTAGATTATGTATTTTACTATATACATATCATCACTGTATCACTATATCACTGTCATCCCATTGATCATTGATTTACTCAAGTGGGCCCAGTATAACCTTCATTTATCCTAGTCCTAAGATTTTTAGCAGCCTCTCTTTACTTGTCTTTCCCAATGGTGCCTCATTAGAGGATCTTTTGGGTAAGGGGAAAAAGACCCATCACTGTTACTGTATTTGGCATATGAATACGCCACGGGGAGCTTGCCAGGTTCTCCCCCGTGCAGGAAGTAAACTCTTGGTAGTTTGCCAGGTTGTCCAAGAGGGAGAACTAGGCTGTCAGATGCTTCTGAGAGCTTGGTTTTATAATCTCTGGATGTTGGCCATTGATAGGATTGCTCAGCGTCGGGGGCAGTTTCTGGGTGTAGCCTAGTTACTGGAAAATGGGGAATCTGGGTGGAAGAGGCCCTGTCCCAATCTGAGTAGCCTTGGAGATCTCGGCCCCAGGTTTCTCACACCCGGGTTCCTTTGCCAGTTCCTTCATGCGTGAGGCTTGTCCGAATGTGTGGAGAGTGGCCTTGAGCATGGTTGTGGCTGGGTTCTGGAGGTCTTCAACTGCCGGGGCTCTGCTCAGGGTGGGGAAGAAAACTCAACCCGCCCCCTCTGAGAAACCCTGGTGAAAACAGCCAGGCGCAGGGGCAAGAGACTCTGTGTCCCTCTTTTCTGGGAGCTTGGTTTTATAGTCTCTGGATGTTGACCGTTGATGAGATTACACAGGCCGGGGCAGTTTGTGGGTGTGACTGCCTAGCTACCGCAAATGGGGAATCTGGGTGGAAGAGGCCCAGTTCCGATCCAGTAGCCTTGGAGATCTTGGCCCCAGGTTCCTCACACCTGGGTTCCTCTGTCGATTCCTTCATACATGAGGTTCATCCGAACATTTATACATTTATACATGTTCATGTACATATAATACAGTTGTACAAGTATTTTCAGTCTTTTTCATTGATCAATCTGACGATTTGCTCAGCAGTACCATCCTCTCTTGATTACTTTTGCTTTATAGCAAGACTTGACAGTTGATTATATCAAGTTGATAAGATCTAACATTTAGGGGAAAATTTTCCTAAGAATTTGCTGGGACTGAAGAGCATACAAATATATTATCATGTGACAGGGATGTCTCACTGTTAACCAATCCAAGCATATATTTTAGTCACATTAATTTTAATAAAGCTCAGTACCTCCAAGTCTGTGTCTATTAAAATTTTAGTCCTGCAACATTTGTACTTTTTTTAAAGTTATTTATAATTCCCCATTTTTTATTTTGAAAGTTATTCTGGTAGTAGTTATGTAAGGGCTCCATTGTAGGTTACAAAAATTTAAGCTATGTTTATTAGCCTAATGACAGAAGTGTTGTGTTATTCTGAGATCAATGTTTTACCATTACTTTAACTTGCTTATGGCAAGATTCTATTGAAGTGTTACTCAGAGAACCTGACATACTGAGATTTTTCTGGGTTCCTTCTTTTTTCTCAACCCTTTGCTGTCTGCTTTCTATGGACTGCTGCAACTTCACATAATCCCATAAGATAGTGCATAGGTTATCTTACCAAATACCTTTTCTCAAAAGGTTTTTTAATAAAGAGTGGACACAGGGGCCAGAAAATTAGTACAGTGGTTACTTAGCTTCATTTACTTAATTAAATGTCTTACTGATTTAACTTAATTAAATAAGTTAGAACTTGCTTTACATAGGGCCAATATGGGTTCAATCACTGGCATGAAATATAGTTCTCTGAGCACTATCAGTAATGATCGCTGAGCACAAAGCCAGTAATAATCCCCGAGCACCAGTTGGTGTGGTCCCCACTCCCCAAAAGAGGTCAACATGAATTACAATATATTATTTCTTAAAATGAGGGATGTTGACTAAGTTCACTAAAAACACTATAGAAATTTTCATATGTTGCTATTAATTAAATTAATAAATTTAATTAATTAGTTAAATCCCTCTTACTGCAAAATGACAGAAAAATAAATTTCAGAATAATCCCAAACTGTAACTTTCTATTATTACATAACTTTATCAGATATAATTTAAAAAACAATATTGAGTAATTAGAATTAATGGATTGCATGTACTTTAGACAATTTTCATAAACTAGTTGTGATTGAACTCTAAGGACATAGAAGCAGTGGGGAAAGTGTTCTGACAATGATCTGGTGTATAAATTGACTCTAAGTCTAATTGTCATGATAATATATGCTTTGAGAAATAATTCAAAATGGAACTAGCAACTTCAAGTCAATGTAGATGAATAAATACAGATAATGATAGGCAGCTTTGTGATTCCTTTTAGAATCTCCCATATTTATCTAAAATTAGCAAAAAATTTCCTTGGAATTTTAGGGGGTTATATAACATGATTAAGAAATCAAGCTGTGGATCCAGACCTTAGTTGGAATTCAGTTCCAGATGCTTGGCTAAATTAACATGTTTGCTAGATTAACTTGGCAATGGGTTAATTGTTTTATGTCTCACTTTCCTTCTGTGTACAGCAGCAATAATAATAGTAGCTGCTGCCAAAATTGGTTAAGATTTGCTTGAAATATGTACATAAAGAGCGTAAAGTGTAATAATGCTTTGCATAAAATGCATGCCAAATCAATTTGAGCAAATATCAGTAGCATTTTGATAACACATTCAGAGCCTGTGATCAAATCAGTTTTAGAGATACTAGAAGTAATTTAAGAAGAATTTAAAAAAATCTTTAAAATATTAATGCATCTTATAAGTTTTCAAGTAGTTAGTAGAATAGTATTTTTCAAAAGAATTTGAACATAGAACCCTTATTTCACAGAACACCTCCGAAGTAGTGTGCCATAGAAATTGCATTAATTATATGATTTACCATTGCTATCCTAATTTAGAAGTTTTATATAGTCATTTAGTGCAAACTATTTAAATATAAAATTTTTACATAATTCCATCAAAATAGCCCTTTATCTTAATTGCCAGATGCACAACACACATCCCCGAACTCACCTCTTAGATAGACTTGAATACTCTGTTCATTTCCATGTAAGAACATTTATGAATCTCTAGTTTTATAAATGAGAAAAATGTATCTACTATTGATTAAGTTGTGTGATTTCAGTTCTTTATCCAAAAACCATCAATTAAAAATGTTTATTAAATGGTATTTTGCTGAAACAACTAAGAAATATAATTAAGGACTGACTGAACAGTTGACAGCTGGGTTTAAGGGATCATTTTCTGAACTCAAAATTTCCTTTCCCCTTTCTACTCTAGTGTAATATAGATTTAATCAAATAAAATTACCATAATGAGGAAGCTTACAAAAATCAGTTTAATTTGTCATCTAGGTTTTTAAAAGAAAATTCCATTAGTATTCTGAAACTATTATTAGAAAGTAAGTATGACCATCATAATGTTTATAAAGTAATGTGAATGTAAGAGACAAATCAATCAGGATATTAAAAAATGAGTAAACATCCTGGTTACAATGGTTGAAGAGCTTTTCTGTATAAGATCACATAGTATAAAAGTATTTGCTTATAAATAATCTGAATAGTGTGGTGGTTAATTTCTATCACTGACCAAACCTCCCCCGTGACCTCTATCTATATCTCTACAACAAAGAAGTATGCTTATGTGGAGATAAATCCTGATTCCTTTCTTTGACTCATACTTATTCTCTGTCAATAGCTATCAGTGGTTGAAATTTCTCTTTGAAGAACTAGGCCACAGAGAGGCCAACTGCAATGGAACGAGACTTTTAAGTTTAATGAAGACAGCTTTGTTTTCTGGTTTCTGTGATATTGTATGCCTTTGTTTATTTGATTGTTAAATTTCCTTAAGAAATTTAACATTTCAGATTTCTTTGCCAAACTATTTGCCTTGACTTAATTTCCACTTGTTGGTGACTGTAAAGATTCACCCTTGAGAATATTATAACTGGGAAGGTTTGGTTCCATTTCTGCTAGAGGGTCAATCAAGATTATCTCAAAACTTTATGGGCTGGAGCAGTAGCACAGTGGGTAGGGCATTTGTCTTGCATGCGGCCGACCCAGATTTGATTTCCGGCATGCCTGAGCACCGCCAGGAGTAATTCCTGAGTACAAAAACCAGGAGTTACCCCTGTGCATTACCAGGTATGACCCAAAAAGCAAAAAAATAAAAATATATATCTAGAAACTTAAAAGATTCGGGCTTTTGTTGAAGGGAAGGATGGTAAACTGAGGATTAACCGTGTTCTTTCAGTTTGGGGCATAGGCGGTTGTACTTGTCTAATATTGATCTCTGGTCCAGTTTTAAAACCTTCAGTTTCACCAGTTTACACAAGGTGCTGAAGAAGCCGGGTTTAATACAGACTGTAATTCAAAATTCTCACATATTTTCAGGCACATCAGTTCATATGAGCCACACGAGGGCATGTATGAATTTTTGAGAAATATAATAGTATGTGTGAGTTATTTGCTATAAAAAGAAAAGAGCGGCTGGAGCGATACCACTATGGGTAGGGCAGTTGCCTTGCACGCCGCTGACCCAAAATGGACTCCCAGCATCCCACATGGTCCTCGGAGCACTGCCACGAGTAATTCCTGAGTGCATGATCCAGGAGTAACCATTGTGCATCACTGTATGACCTCAAAAAGCAAAGTAAATAAATAAAAAGAAAAGAAATGGATTCTAAATAGTTATTTATGCAAATTCCCACCAAGACTTAATAACAAACCTTATTTCCATTTCTGCTTCTTTCCAAAATAGAATTTTTTTGCTTGGTTTGTTGGCTTTTACTTTCGTGGCTACACCCAGCTCAGAGCCTACTCAGGAAAAACTCAGTCTCTGAACTCTGGAATAATTCCTTGAAGGGATGAGGGGACCATAGGTGGTGCCAGGGTTCAGATGGGGATGATCACATGCAATGCAAACACCATGCCCACTGTACCACCTTACCCATAATCCTGCCCTAAAGTGGAATTCTTAAATCATTGTGGAAATTCCTGGTCAACCCTATTGAAGTGATCTGCTCAGAAGCCTCTGCCTTTTTATTCTAGGGCAAATGACTCTATCTGAAGTGATCATTTATTTCTTTGTTCCACCCACTTTCTGATTACAAGAACCTTGTATTTTATACCACACCGGGTAGCATGTTTTCTCAGAGGTTCCAAATTTACTGGGCTACCAACACTTGTCAAAAAAAAAAAAAAAGTCATAGCTTCCCTCCCAAATCTGCCTTTGTTAATTGGGTGTGTTAAGTGAATATGTTCAATAAAAGACTGAACCTACCCAAGGATATTATTCCCAGCATTCCTGTACCCCATAGAGAGAGGGCAGTATTACACAGTATGCTACCTAATTCATAAATGCTTAATAAAGCCAATTTGATCTTCAAAATTGAATGGTTCTGCTTAACATTACCCTAAGGAATACAGCAAGATTGTCGATTTTTTACTCATTGATATTTATGTGATATTTTCCATGGAGCTATGCTCATAGACTCATAGGATTCCAGTTTGCTTAAGACTTTCTAGGAAGAGCAGATAAATCTCCTAAATGCACTAGACAGATACGAACTTAAAGAATTTAACAGAATTTACCCTCCTCTAAAGAGCTATGCTTGGAATATCACGTTTCACTCAAGTGAGTGAAGGAATCCGGAGTTCTGACCTCCGTTGATGATAGAGAATCAGAGACAATGACTCATTTGCCAAGGCCTTGAAAATCAGATAGGCCAGACACGTAATGTGATTTGGAGATGACTGCTGGACTAGAGCTGTTACCAACTGGATTCAACGGGATGTCAAAAGACTGCATGGCCACCCACCTATGAGATGGTCAGACTTCTTCATCAAGACCCTGAACAGTTTCAGGTTCTTTGTGTTCCTAGAGCGAGAGATGCCATTGGGCTACACTAGCACTCAACAGAGAAGAATGGAAATGTTACTGGTGCCCACTATAGCAAATCAATGAGCAACAGGATGACAAGTGGTACAAGTGACACAAGTAAACCTCATCAAAGTTAATGGTATTACCCCACTTAGGAGACTTGAAAGACTTTCATTAGCACATTTACAATGAGATTTGATAGGGTTACTTTCCTCTGTTGTATTTTCTAAATAAAATATTAGGTTTTAAATCTGCAGCTGATCCTTTTCTTGACTTCTTTTTAGCTTTTTGGGTCACACCCGACAATACTCAGGGTTTACTCCTGGCTCTGCACTCAGGAATTCCTCCTGGTGGTGTTTGGGGGACCATACAGGATGCTGGGAATCAAACCCGGTCGGCCGCGTGCAGGGTAAACGCCCTACCCACTCCAGCCCCTTTTCTTGACTTCTTAATTAAGATGATGAGCAAGTTGTTCATTAGCTACCTGACTCAGTTTCTTCTTTTGAAAATAATAAATTTCTCATAGGATTTCTCACAAGATTATGGGAATAGGATTGCTGTGACAGGTAATGTTTTAGTTTATTTGAAATTTGGTGTAAGTCCTATAAAATAGTGAAACTATTATAGTTTGCTCTGGTCTTAATCTCTCTTAGTTTTAACCTCACACATGCAACTTTGTGCTTGACAACTTGAATACTTCCTAGAGATTTCAAAATTGGGTACAAAATTGAGTTTATAATATGCCTTCTCAGTTGTCATGCCCACCATAAATTCTGGTTTTGAAACAACTGTTAATTGCATTAGATAATAAAAAGTCATTCTACTCTTTTCCCAGATAATGTGATATTCATTTCAGTAAGAGGTTACCATTCAGATACTTTTTTTTTAAATTGAGTCACCATGAGATACACAGTCACAAGACTGTCCAAGATTGGGTCTCAGTCAGAATGTTCCAACACCCATCTCTCCACTAGTGTATATTTTCTTTCACTAATGTTCCCAGTTTCCCCTCCAGCCCCCAGCCTGTCTTCCCTCCTCTCCTTCCTCTCCTCTTCCCTCCCCTCTCCTTCCCAACCCACCCTTTCCCTCCCCTTCCCTATTTGGGGGATTTGTAATACAGATACTGAGAAGTTATCATGTTTTTTCCTTTACCTACTTTTAGCACACAGTTCTTATGCAGAGTGATCATTTCCCACTATCTTTGTCATAGTGGTTCATTTTCTATCCCAACTGCCTTCTTCTTAAGCATTTGAAGTAGGTTTTTGAAATAGGCTTTTAACTGTGGACCAGTCCTCCTGACTTTTGTTTCTACTGTCCTTGGGTATTAGTCTTATATTATGATTTTTTTATATCCCATAAATGAGCACAATCATTCTAGGTATGGGTAACAGAAATTAAATATGCAAGTCAAAGACCCTATCCACTGTACTTTTTCTCTGGCCTCAATATTATATATACGTTATTTTTATTTTTTTTATTTTATTTTTTTTAATTTTTTTTTTGTCTTGGAGCATTTTTATTTTTATTTAAATTTTTTTAATGTATCACTGTGAGGTACAGTTACAAACTTAAAAACTTTTGTGCTTACATTTCAGTCATACAATGATCAAGTACCCATCCTTCCACCAATGCCCATTCTCCACCACCAGTGATCCCATTATCCTTCCTCCCTATTCCCCCTAACTCCCCCCCACCTTTGTTCCAATACCACGCTGTTTTAATTATTATCACTTTGTAGTACAGTTTAATGTTGGGGAAGGTGATGCCTCACATCTTCTTTTCCCCAAGAATTTCTTTAGTTATTCGTGGGGATTTGTTGTTCCAGAGGAATTTCAGGAGTGTTTGACCCATTTCTTTGAAAAATTTCATGGGTATCCTTTTAGGGGTCTCACTGAATCTGTGTAATTCTTTGGGGAGTACTGCCATTTTGACAATGTTTTTTATTTTATTTTCTCTGGCCTCAATATTATATATACGTTATTTTTTTTTTATATACGTTATTTTTAAAAGAAAAGACAAAATAAAAAAAACTTTATGCAACCAGTATTTTATACAAACTCAATGTTTAATTCAGTAACCCTTATGGTTTTAATAAGACTCATATTCTAATAAGAATCATTACCTAATCTTTTGTTTTGTTATGCTTTGAGGTCTCTCTTGGCTCTGCACTCAGGAATTACTCCCGGCGGGGCTCAGGGGACTAGATGGGATGCCGGGGATCCAGGTCAGCTGCATGCAAGACAGATGTCCTAGAAGCTGTAATATTACTTCAGCCCCCTAAAAAAATCATTTTAAGTCACAGTTTGTTATCAAGAATCAAAAGTGGAGTAAGATTCAACAGAGACCAATGCAAGCTGAAAATACTTAGTACCTTACCTTATTTTTTTTATGCAGTAAAAAAGTATAGTCAAGGGGCTGGAGTGATAGCACTGCGGGTAGGGCATTTGCCTTGCATGAGGTCCACCCAGGCTTGGTTCCCAGCATCCTGTATGGTCCCCCAACCGACCACTGCCAGGAGTATTTCCTGAGTACAGAGCCAGGAGTAACCCCTGAGTGTTGCTGGGTGTGACCCAAAAAGCAAAAAAAAAAAAAAAAGTATAGTCAATTGTAAAAAACTATGGCACATCGAAGGGCGTATGCACTCTCAGGCTCTCCAGGCAGCTCTGTCTCACCGCCCGCATTCGGTGCTCTGGAATCGCTGTGTGGGGGCTGGATTGGGACGGCTGTTGGCCAAGGACTGGTGAAGGAAGAACGAGAACCAAGCTGGTTGCTGATTAGTTACCGTTTATTCAATCTTCCATCTTTCTTATCTCCAGCACTTTCAGCTCCATCCTCTCTCTGGATCTCCCTCAGCCTGCATTCTCCCTCAATAGTATCTCCCCCTACTTGTCTCTCCCACCTTGCCCTCTAGGCTACACACAGCCAGGTAGCAAAATCAACATAAGAAAGCCCTTCCTGAGGGCAGCCAGATTCAAAGGGAACTCTACCTAAGGGCATTCCAAAGCCCTTTCTGACTCTTAAGGTGTTTTTCTCAATTCCTAGTCGAAACACTTATTAACATCTTAATACTAGTTATTTTTGGATGGACAAAGCAAGAGATACATTGAGACTTGCAAGGCAGCTCTCCTGGAACATCTTGCCAGAGTCAGACTACAGCACTCCGGCCAGATTAATCATTCCTCACCCTAGCAGGCTCCAAATCTAGTTATCATTGTTTGGATCATGACAAAATTTGTCCATGATCAAGCTCTTAACTTATAGTTAAGCATTAGGCACTTTGGCCAGGCCCATCTCGATGCCAGGGTAGCACACAACTCACTGCTTCCCCTGGGTCCATCTCGTCCCTCGTCGGGACCCTGCTTTTGGGGATGCTAGGAAGTAAGGGCAGCTAAGGCTTAGGTCAAAAGAACAGATGCCCAGGAGGAAAATATCATGCAGAGTCAAATGACTCCCAGGTTACAAAAGCAAAGCATTTGCTAAATCTTCCTGTGTCCATACAAAAAGCACATGGCTCTGAATAAACTATGCAAAGGACTTAAGGAGAAGGGAAAAACAATATTTACAAGTCAACAAAACACTAAGAAAGAAGTTACAAATAAACACAGAGGAATGGGAGCACTGTAATGGGAGTAACCCAATAAACCTAATAAATCAGGTAGTTACCTGAGGATATGTAATCCTACAGTCGATACTGGTTTATTTGATCATATTCTCTTAGCAATGCTATCCTGAGATGCAAAAATAAGACATTTTTTGGAAAAGGTAAATATGATTTAAAGATTATATGTAGAAAATGCTGAAGCTATTAAGATAAATAAACACATTTCCTTTTAAAAATAATGATTCTTACTTGAACTTGTTCAAGATTTATGTTGCTAAGTATGAGTAAATTGACAATATTTAAACTCATACGCTGAATAGACACGCCTGACACAGATGACACTGGTGACACAGATAACATAATAGTCTTTTCTGAAAAGATTTTAAGTTGAGTTTTATTATTATTGTATTATTATTGTATTACTATTCATAAAAATATGAAAAGTCCATGAAACAAAGTTTCAGGCATCCCACTTGATTATACCTTTGAAATACATATACCTTGCACAATTAATTAGAAGCTAAGAAACACATTTAATTATTTTATTCAGTTCACTCTTCCTGGCAAGGCAAATCCATAAATTCCAGAGATTGGGCAATTTATGTTGGTTTATTAATTTTCTTACAAAATTGTATTTGAATGCTTTAGGTGAGTCTCAGAGAAGAAAGCAAAATCCAAAAACCTATTAGTTAGGGAAAAACAAACAAACAAACAAAAAAACTATAAGTAAAATGAGACCACCCTGGTTTTTTATTTGTTTCTTGAGTAGATAATGCTGTTTACTATAGGGTGGAGGCAAAGCCTTGGCAGTTAGTAATTGCCATGTACAAATCAGAGTAGTCTCATTTTTCACGGCCTTTGTATTTTCAGTGTTCTTGAACAAAGAATTTATCCATTTATCAAACTCTTTAATTTCATTCCCAGATTCATTTTTCTTTGCTTATCCAAGAAATTTTCAGTTCCCTCTCCTTCCAAAATGATTTCCCTAGCTGACCACTTTACAAAGGAGAATTCTACCTGCCATGGTGAATTAGATTCAAGGAGAACAGTGAAATACACAACCAATCATTTATCAAGTGGATAAAGCCACATAATCTGCTAAGTTAGCTCTCAAAAGACACAACATTTTTTTCATTAATATCAGTGCTTGTGGGATAAGACACCAAAATGAATGATGAAATTCTTCATTCATTTTGCATAGGTAAGCTTTCTCAGGCTCTTTACAGGATAAGAATTCTCCTGTAAGTAAATTTTAGACTCTATAAATACCCTACTTGCCAAAAAAAAAAAAAAAGCATCAGTTTTGGATTTTAGGTATACTATTTTAGGGAATTCAGGGTAAATTTCTGACAGTGAATAACTTCAGAAACAGACAATCAGTTGTTTTCAATAATCTTGTAATATTTATTACTTAAAATGGGCTACTGATATTAGTCTATAGTCTATGTGTATGAACTAATTCTATTATTGAAAATTATAGTCAATATCACACAGTAATATACTAATTACCATAAAAATAATGAATATATGGTAATTAGTATATTGTGGATTTAGAAATAATCTTTTGTAGTTTGTTTTTTGATAATTGCATGAACACATACTATTAGGTTACTATCTACCATTACTGTGTGTATGATCAAATCTGTTGTAACCTACTGAAACTAAAACAGAAGCCTACAAGCAAGATAATTTGTTTCAGCCTATTCTCCAGGGAATCATATTAGGAACTCATTTCTAAACCTTAAGGATATGAACATAAGCAATGAACACAAATGGGAAAAGTTCTTGACCTTTTATATCATGGAAAGATGAATACTCTATGATGAGGATAATTTTTATGATGAAGAATTTAATTCAGAATACAGCACTTCTCTCTAATAGGATTCTGTAGAACATGTTGTAAAGCTCACTTTAATAGTTTTATGAAAGTGCACAGAAAGTCCAAATTCTCTCCCAAATACACAGAAGCCCAAATGTAATGGATGAGCTCTGCCTGAAACTCTTGCTATCCCAAGGAGCCAGTCTTTTTATCCTGCCACCTTTTCTGCCTTGAAACCAGAATAAAAAAAGATTATCTGGGAGCATTTAAAAGGACTCTATCTCAAATCTTGTTTTCTCCAATTAAAATCTGAGGTCCTCAAGTTTTGGTGATTTTTCCAACATCACACAGCATTTTCAATTAAAAAATTAATATTAGACACTGCGGCAAAACAAGATGATTTTTCGGTTTCATGTTTTATCTTTCTCATCTTTATCTCATCTGGTAAAAGAAATCATTTGGTTTCATGTTTTTAATCTTATTCATCTTTTACTCATCCTTAACATACATATTGTGGGTACTGGTATTTTTGCGTGAAAACAGTCATTAATAATGACTTTGGTTATTAACTGGGCTTATTCTTAAATTGTTGTCCCTGGATCTATGACATCAGGAATACCTGGAATTTCTTAGAAATGTTAGCTGATGTAATCCTGTATAGCAGCCATAACAAAATGCAAAAGGAATAATCAATAGAAAGGTTTCCTCGCAATCTAGAGGCTAGAAATTCCAGATTAAAAAACCCTTCTTGAAATCATGAAATTCGCATATAAGAGGATGGACATGAAGAGTACCATGCTAAATGAAATGAGTCAGAAAGAGAAGGACAGACATAGACTGACTGCACTCATTTGTGGAATATAAAGTAGCATATTATGAGACTAACACCTAAGCAGAGTAGAGATAAGGGCCAGGAGGATCACACCATGGTTTGGAAGCTGGTCCCACATTCTGGGGGGGAAAGGCAATTGGGATGGAGAGGGGGCCACTAAATAAATGATGATTGGAGGGATCGCCCAGGTTGGGAGATGTGTGCTGAAAGTAGACCAAGGACCAAACACGATGACCTCTTAGTATCTGTATCACAAATCACATAAAACTGTATCACTGTCATCCCGTTGTTCATCGATTTGCTTGAGCAGGCACCAGTAACGTCTCCATTCATCCTAGCTCTGAGATTTTAGCAACCTCTCTTTACTCATCCCTCCCAATGGTGCCACACTGGAGGCTCTTTCAGGGTCAGGGTAATGAGACCCATCATTGTTACTGTTTTGGGCATATTGAATATGCCACAGGGAGCTTGCCAGGCTCTGCCATGCTGGCAGGATACTCTCAGTAGCTTGTCGGATTCTCCGAGAGGGAGAAGTAGACTACGAGATGCCGCGCATTTCCAGGAGCTATGTTTTATAGTCTCTGGATCTTGGCCGTTGATGGGATTACGTGGCAGGGCTGTGGCTGGGTTCCCAAAGTCTTTGGCTGCCAGGGCTCTGCTCAGGGTGAGGAGGGAGACTCAACCCACCCCGCTCCGAGGGGTCCTGGTGAAGACAGCAGGTGTAGGAGACTCTGCCCTCACAAATCACAATGCCCAAAATGAGAGAGAGAGTAAGAAGGACTGTACCTACCACAGAGGCAGGGAGTGGGGTAGGGTGGGGGTGGCAGGTGGGACACTGGGAACAATGGTGGTTGAAAATGTGCAGTGGTAGAGGGATGGGTGCTCAAGCATTGTTGGAATGAAATGCAATTATGCAAGTTTGTAACTGTATCTCACGGTGATCCAATAAAACTTGTTTAATAAAAAACAAACGAACAAAATTAAAACCTCTCTCTTCCTGTCTTGCAGAAGAACCATTTTTTCATTTGTCCTTATATGCTGTAAACAAAAGCACTTTTGTCTTCTCCTATTGCACAGCTTTAATTTATTAGAATCTCAGTCCTATGAATTAGAATATCAATCCCTATGATTTTATGGAACCTCTATCACCTACCCTGGGTATTATCCTATATAACACTGGGTATGATAAGGTTATCTTTAAGATAAACATTTCAAAGGGTCAAAAATGTTTAGGTAATACACCGCAATCTAAATGTAATGCATTAGAAAGTCTGAGTTTAGTAAGTCTTCTAGAGATTCTGATGTTCACTACACTAAAAGAATCTGGGGCAAGTGTTGATGAATACTGTTTGATATTCCTTACCTAAGGAGTTACTAAAATCTTACCAGTCCTAGAACCGACCCAAATTCTGAGGCTTTTATTGTTTAAGACTCCAGGTTGTAATTGAAGTAATACCATTGTTGATGTTTTAGGAGTGCCTTTTTTCATCTCCTTAGGAATAATTTTTCTTGTCACAATAATTCTGACAGTTAAAACAGCAAAGTGTTATTCTTATCTCAAGTCCTGAGTGTGTGCTCACACATGTGTATGAGTTGATTATAGCTATGTTCTCAATTGTATCATCAAAATCCCCTGCAAATGTTCCCCCTTCACTTCCTCATTTCCCCTGAAATTTGTTTTCTCATCTTTGTGAAATAAACTATAAATTATTGCCCAATTTCTCTAGAAATTAATAAAAACTTATATGTGTATATTCATAAAAGGTTTAACATTTTCATATTTACTCTATAAAATATTATATTATAGAGTTTTCAAATTCAAAATTGACTATAAATCATAATTTTAAATACCCCTTACTCTTAAATGTCTCCAACAATTTAATTATATATTTACAAAGTACTTCATTGAGAGATAAAATATGTTAAAACATTCCAATAGCTATAATGGTATATATTAATGTAAGGTATCATTACAATTAAATGGAATATAGTCTTTAGAAGACAGAAAAAATATTTATTGACCTATATATTCTGAACAATTCAAAAAACCTCGACATTTAGAGCCAATTAGTTTGTTTTAAATAACTTATTTCATTGATTTAAATTAAATTAAACATAAATAACTTGACTTTAGTAACTGAGCTACAATGAAATAGGCATAGAATCACATATAAAACAAAATGCCTAAACAAGAAAATTAATAAAAGAACATTTGTTAAGTTGATGTCAGAAATCAATAATGATAATTGGACAAATAAAAATTTTTTTTAGGAAAACATAAAAAGAAACTACCTTGAAAACAGCACTTACTATTGCATATTGCTTAAATGAATAGAGATGAGGATGAGTGGAATAGCAGGGAAAAGTTAAAAAGTAGGGAAAATGGACACAGATTATTACTGATAGAGTCTCTTAGTTTGAGACTTAAAGTCAAGGCTAAACAAACTACTGTCCAGACTACTGTGTGACTATTTCTCAGGCAATAGAGAAATATAGATAATATTTCAATAATCTACAAGAACAATATTAACTGTAAGATCACAATTGTGAGACTTGTTACTGTTTTCAGCATATCGAATACGCTATGGGTAGTATGCCGAAAACAGTAACAACAAATATCACAATGGAGACGTTACTGGTGCCCGCTTGAGCAAATCAATGAGCAATGGGACGACAGTGATACAGTAAGATCACACAGATGGGGCATCAAATTCTATTTTTTTCCTCACTTTCCCATGTGACCAGGGGTAGGTTAAGTGATTTACTTGAGACTACATGATTTTTTTCTGGGACTGAAGGGATAGCACAGCACGTAGGGTGTTTGGATGTTTGCCTTTCATGCGACTGACCCAGGTTCAATTCCCAGCATCCCACATAGTCCCCCGAGCTCCTCCAAGAGAAATTCTTGTGTGTATGAACCAGGAGTAAACCCTGTGCAACGCGGAGTGTGACACAAAAAGAAAAAAAAAAACACGATTTCTTCTGTGTGCTTCTAGTTAAAATAAGATCATAAACATCAATTGCCTTGTAGAACCCATCATATATAATAAATATCAAAAAACTTCAGCTCTCTTTCTATTTATTCTTCTGAAGAAATTCATACTTTTAGTAAACTTATCACTTAGATGTATTCAATTAATTTTAATGCCTTCCAAATAGTTTGTGAAACAAAACTTAAATAGCTTTTACAAAATTATTTCCAAAAATATTTGTCTTAAGAACTAATTCCATTTTCCCTATTATTTACTTATTATTTCATGCTTCTCTGAAAAGCAATGTTTGAGAATGGAAATAATATTTATCTCCAAATTTCATTAATACTTCATTAATCTTAAGATCACATTATCGCCTATAATTTACTTGTAAGAAACATGAAGTCTTGGTCATCCCTCCTGTCCAGAATATTGTATTTAAATAAACAATAGTATTTAGAGTAAAATGTATCTCCCCTTTAAATGTTACCAGAATCCCTTGACTTCCTTAGGAATATTAGCTCTCTAGATGAAATTACTTTCATTTATTTTGATGTGTAGTCCAGTCTTAATTTTTCTCGACAATCTTTTTGAAGAAGAAAAAAAAAGGGAAAACAACTAGGAAAGGTTAGTCCCATTACTGAGGTACAATGACTGGAATTGCAGATGAGAAAATATAAATAAAAGAGAGGATCTAGACCACACAGAAACACTCTTCTTTATTTATTTATTTATATCACACCCAGCAATGCACAGGGGCTACTCCTGGATCTGCACTCAGGAATTACTCCTGGCAGTATTCAGGGGACCATATGGGATGTAAACCCTAGTTGGCCACATGCAAGGCAAACGCCCTACCTGCTGTGCTATTGCTCCAGCCCCAGGAACATTCTTCTTTAGTGGTGATCATTAGCTTGAGCATATCTGCTTGCTATTTCGCTTGAAAGCAAATGACTTTTTCTAATTCTAAGCAATGATTTGAGTTCAAACCATGAGGAGCAATATAGTTGGAAAAATAAAAATATCTTTGACACATCTCAGCTTGATCACTTTTGAATTTAGGAAATTGTTACGCTAAGAAGAAGACATATGAAGTGCCAAGTTTATTATTGGCTCCACTCACTGGTTGTATTTATTTTTCATTTTGTTCATTTCCAATCATTTTGGAAATTTTTAACTTACTGATTTTAATTTTGATATTTAAAGGTATGCGCAAGGGTATTCAAAGTTTGTGTATATAGTTTAAAAGTTATGAAAACTATCCAATGATGACAGTATATTTAATTTAAATTAATCATGATTTTGGATGTCTCACCATACTGAAAAGGAAATGAAAGTAATGGTTCAATGGCTTGAATTCATAAGATTCTATCAGAGGAATGATTTGTGTCTGTGAAAGGATGGGAGGAGAAATCAACATATCGTCCACCACTCCTCCTTTTTTTAAAATTTTTAAAATTTTATTGAATCACTGTTCGATAGTTACAAGCTTTCATGTTTGGGTTGTAATCTCACAATGATCAAACACCCATCCCTCCACCAGTGCACATTCCCCACCACCAATATCCCGGGTATACCCCCCCTTTCCCACCCTCCCCCTGCCTTTAAGGCAGACAATATTCCCCATACTCTCTCCACTCCTCTTAAATGCCTAAAATTATACCAGCTTAAAGCTTAACAGATCCATTTAAGTAGATAGTATTATAAATATGTATATATAATACTCTATATAATATACAAATACTATCTCTCTATATATAATATACATACATATAGCAATGGCAACACAGAAGAATTCCCAGGAGAATCAGCAGAGTCTGAGATGCCTTGTACTTAGAAGCAAGAATAACAATTAAGTCCATTAAATATCAGAAAAACTACAAAACGTTTCTCTTAATTTATTACATGTTGTGGATTTTCTTGTGACCCGATCACTCTTTTTTTATAGTTAAAACATTCTCAACTGAAGGAGGAAAAGTGCACTTTTTTTTTTCTGGTGCAAAATTTAAAAATAGGGAATAAAGCCTATGTATTGGAATACTACACTTAAAATACCAAGGGTATTTTTATGAAGGCAAAATGTAACTTATTTTTCCATAGTCCTATAGCCTACTGCAGTAAGAAAATAGCAGGGGAAAAGCAGACTGCTCAGAGTTTTTTAATAGGGACAAATCCATAGTCATACTTCTGTAAAGAACACTAAGATTCCATGAAAAGTGTCCTAGGGTTGAAAAGAAAAAGTTCATATCTCATACCACATGTAAAGGGTGGAGCAGAGGGACATTTATAGAAAGAGGTAAGCATGAGATAGGAGACATATGTGTGTATGAGCCTGTGTGTTGATGGGGAGGGAGGAATTACTAATGTATAATACTGCAGAAACTAATTATCTATGCTTGCGCTAATGGGGCTAAACAAAGGTAACTTTGAAAAGATATGGAATATGACTGAATAGTTAGCAAACCACTTGAAATGCAATTAACAGTCATTTCACCCTCCATGACCAGGTTTCTTTCATTATCTGAAAGAAAAGTATTTTGGAATAAGGTTAACATTTGTGGATGCATTAGTACATTAAAACATAGCACTTGGGACTTGCTATGCATTATTGATGCGTTTTATCTATCTCTCAACTTCTCACTTGCCTTCAAACTCGGTAATATAAAGAATAACCCTGAAAGTTCAAAATTCACTAATCATTTTTGCACCTGCAAAAAAAAATGAAACGAATGTGGGTGTTCACAGTGATTGAATGTTTAATAATTTATGACCATAGCTGTTTATGTCTCAGATCTTCTCAATGGAGTTATGGCTTTTTTTTCTTAAAATATATAGGCTTCAGAAACAGTTCTTCCATCATGATTTTAGTGATAATTGTGCGTCTCTACTTGTCAAAATTCATATAATGTTATTGTAGATTATAACATAGAAAATGTTGTATAGTCAGTTGTTGATGAGTCTATATACCTGAAAATCGTATATTTTTTAACTTTTTATTGTTTTGTTGCTGTTGTTTTGTTTGGGGAGCCGTTTTGAAACATCCATCTGTGCTCCACCCAGCTGTTCTCAGGGTTTACTCCTGGCTTTGTGCTTAGGGATCTCACTATCAGCAAGGCTCAACAGACCATATGAGTGCTGGGGATTGAACCAGGGCCTACTGCATACAAGCAAGTGCCCTACCCACTGCATTATCTCTCCAGCTCCTGAAAACAATATTTTGAAACATAACGTTATGAACTATTTCAATGAGATGTAAAGTATATGTCAACAAGGGATAAGACATATTTTGCAAGCAGGACGCCGTTGTTTAATTCCCAACACCACTTTGTTCCCTGATCAGAGAATAGGAGTAATCCCTGTGCACTACTCAGTATGGCCCCAATAGAAACCAAGAAACAAAAACAAATTTAAGGCAACATGAATATGGCTCAGTGATTTGCCTTGTAAGTGTACTATTTGGTCCCCAGAGCACCACTGAACTGACCATTGAGCTGACCATTGAGTATAGAACCATAGTAGTCCTTGAGCACTGATCTGGGTATGTGGGTGTAGCCCCCAAATATACATATACGTATGTATTTGTGTATTATATGTAGTAATTTAGGATCATAGAGATAGTTTGTTTGATCTCTAGAAACTCATGACCCTCTAAGCTCCACTGGATATAGCAATAGAAGCCCTTAGCACTACTAGGTTTAGTCTTTGTGTCCCTCACCATAACTAGGCTCGAGCAGTGCTGAATTGCAGGCTCACCACATTGAAATATGATTAGCTATCGCTGGCAGCATACCCCAGGTTGCTTATGTAGTGCTTAAGAAACTTCATCACTCCAAAAGCAATTTAACTGTACATGTTAAATGTTTAGTTTATTTTTGGTTTAGGTGCTATACCAATTGCACTCAGGCCTTACTACTGGTTGTGCACACAGGGATCACTCCTGGAGGTGCTCAAGGGACCATATGCAGTGCAGGGGATAGACTATGGTTGATACTTATGGTAACTAAGCAAGTGCCTAACTTCCTGTGTTATCTATTTAGCTCACAAAATAACCATTTATTGTTAGATTTTTTCAGACATACCTGAGTTCTCAGGGCCTACTTCTGGCAATGTTCAGGGTAGTGTATGTAGTGCTGAGGATCAAAACAGGGTAAGATTCATGCAATCAAGTACCCTAACCCCCATACTATCTGGCTCTTTAATTGTACATTTTAAAGGTGTATATAATAAAAAAATATATATTTACTTCTATAAAAGCTTCTTCATATTAAATTGAGTGTATAATGAGAACAAAACAAAGAAAATGTCTATTAGAGTTGTAGCCACACCAAATTGACCTGAAAGTTAAGACCCACTTCTCATTCCACAGAATAGTCTATATTTACACCTAAATTCTAAGTGGTATAAAAACTATACTCCATAAAAAACTAACAAAAAACAAAAAAAAAGGTGTCAAGAAAAGAGAAGAAGATATTAGTGTACAGTTGAAAACAGTCTCAACTGGTCAATCAGAAAGCCTTGCTGTCAAGGTTAAAAATCAATGATCATATTAAATTTTTTTCTTACAAGGTTTTTATATATTTTGTGGAAAAAAAACATAGGCCATGGCTATTGATCATGGATACAACTGCTTTCTCTATGATGCTCTGAGTTCAATTCCTAGCATCAAAAAATAAAAAAATAAAAAAGTTTTTCACTGACATCAATCAAGAGAGGTAGAGATCTTACATGGATGCAAACAGTGTTCAAATCTAAGTCATGATGTCATGGCCTCTCAATTGTTTAACAGAACATAAATTAAAGGACAACACTACTCTATAATCAATGTTAGTTTCCTAATGATTATAGATAACAGGCTTCCATTCTGAGTTATTTGTTGGTTAGTTGGTTGGTACTGAGGATTTGAACAGTTGCAAAATAGTGAACTGTGACCTATAATAAAATCTTGAGTTCAAGTTGTATAAAAATTGTATATAAAATTATATACAAGATAAATCCTTTCATTAATTTATCAGTACTTAAACAAAAATTATATTGACATTAAAGTACCTTGAAATACTATAAAAATTTTTCCCAGTGTTATTAACTGCATTTACATCTATTCAACCTTGATAAAAGCCAGTTAAGTGTACAAAGTAGTGGTGCTACATTTTTTAGAGAGAAAGCAGAATGAAAACCCCAAGTCTATGATTTTGACAAACTAGTATAAATCTTTTTCCTCAAAAGTAATGTTGATGGCGCATATTCTGTCCCAGCCCGTGTGTCACTTGTGCCCACGAGGTAAAGCACATGTGGTGTCTGAGCATATGTGTCGCCTACATCTCCCCCCTTGAGATGTGTACTTTCATGCTTTCCTGTTTAATGCTGGGATGTTTGTAGGGGCCCCCTCAGTCCTTGGAGAAGTCCAGGTTCTCTCTTGAGCACATTACTCTCCACACTCTCCCACGTTCTCTTCCTCCTTTCCTTCAAAACCTCCAAATAAAATCTGCTTTACTTTTAAAAAAAGTAATGTTGAAATTATTCTGATAACTGTATTATAAATCTTTTATAAAGGTTGACTAAAACTATAATCCGGTTTATAGGTGCAAGATAGAATGTTAGCTATCATTTTAGCTACACTTTGGGAAGATAACAGATTTTAAAGACTCCATTCAACTCTGTTTACAATAGAACAACTTTGTATTTCATGTATATATTGAACAGAGTCCAAAGAAACAAAGTACTGATGGCAGTCACACAAATAGCCTCGCCTGCCCCTAAGAAAAGGCTAAGCTTCAGTTTGAACTATTTTTCCTTGGGTAATTTGAATCTGGCTAAAAAATTAAGTCAAACATGTCAGAAATAATCCATTGTTTGCTTTTACTTTTATGTGCTGTTTGAAGGACGGAAATAGGCATTTTATACATTATCAAAGTGGCACCACATACTGGCTCACATTACTGATTTGAGAAACAAGAATTTCTGAAAGGAAATCAATTTCAAACATGGAGCAATGCTAAATCTTGTTTAAAAAAGTCTTTGACTAAACATTTTATAGATAGTTTTCTATATCCTCAATTTATTTTATACTCCATAGAGCAATTTGACTAAATAAACCTTTATTTAGCACTGGCAAATGTATCAAGATTTTAGTTAAAATTCACATACAATACTTTACATATGCATTTGGATTAAATGCCTATTTGATTTATTTCCTGGAAATTTTGTAGGAGAAATAAAACTCATATTTTTAAAGAGATTTTAGGGGTGATCACATATAATATTGCATTTATTATTATCCCACAAATGATTCTCCTCTTACCACTGTGTTCTACAAAGTTTTACATTTATTTCCAAATCACAACATCTACATTATTACACTCATCTCTACTACCAATCTCATTACTACATTTTTCTTCTTCTTAAGGATACTTTGATCTCTTAACATTTTATCAAATTAATAGTATCTTTATTTTGCTACCTCATGGATAATGGATACTCTTTTTTTTTAATTTCTAATATCCAAACTAGATTTTATGCTCCATTTTCTCAAGTAGTGAATTTGTACATTTACAAGGTTCGTTATTTATAATTTAAGAATGATCTAAGCTTTCATCAAGTTTAAATTTTAATGGAATGCAGGTTTAGTGGGGCTGGAGCAACAGCACAGCGGGTAGGGCTTTTGCTTTGCATGTGGCCGACCTGGGTTCAATTCCTCCATCCCTCTCAGAGATCCCGGCAAGCTACTGAGAGTATCCCTCCCGCACGGCAGAGCCTGGCAAGCTAACCATGGTGTATTCGATATTCCAAAAACAGTAACAACAAGTCTCTCAATGGAGACATTACTGGTGCCTGCTTGAGCAAATCAATGAGCAACAGGAAGACCCAGTGACAGTGACAGGGTGCTTGTCTTGCAGATGACTAAGCTGGGTTTTATCCCTGGCATCACAGATTTCTCCAGAGTACTGCCAGGAATGACCCCTTAGCACAGAGCCAGGTGTTGTGGGTACGTGGAAGGAAGGAAGACAAGTAGCTCTTTTTCATTTTATTGCTAGCCAGTGCAAATGTTATTTGAAAAGGAATTTGGCCTATTATCAGGTTTACAGATAGGTTAACCGTTATTTCAGCCAAATATGTGAAAGCCTCTCCCTATCTTTGAGATGATCAGTTGAAGCTTTCAAAATTCTTCCTTCCACATCATTATCAAATCCTCTTCTATAGACAAAAGGAGCTCAGTGTATTTTCAGTGATGATAAATCTAATGTATTCTTCACCCACTGACTTTACTGTTTCAAAAGCCAGAATACTCACTGAGAGTCTGATAACTTTGGGAACTTGATTCAAAGATTGAACATGAGGAAGTGGCTACAGATGAAAGTCTAAAGATTCTGCAATTTGGAATATCTTTGTTTCTTCTTTTTTACAGATTCTACCAATGATGACAATATATACAAAATCAGAGAGGGATTAAAGTAATTTCTCCAAAATATCATCATGAAGATTGAATAGTATAGCTTGGACCTGAATTCTCATAGCTTCTGTGTCACTAATTAACAACCAAAATGCCCTGCCCAGATGACTAGTTTCAGGCAAAGGTAAAAAAAAGACGTTCTCTATCCATCCATACCCAATTCCCTGCTTCCATAAGACTTTGGTTCAGATGAGCCTGATATATAGATCTTGAAAATTTAGTGTTCTTCATACTGGTTCTTGGGGAGATAACAACAACATTCAAAATTTGTCTTAAATCTTTCCAATTGGCAGGCAAATGAAAGGAGTCTCAGTGCTCACAGTTTGAAATCTCGTTCTTTGTGAAGAATACCATGCTTGATACAACTCCCACACGAAAGGGAGCAGATATATATGTGACATCACTCTCCATGAACATGAAATAGAGGCATACCCCACAGAAATCCTGAGAATATATCTTTTGCTGCTTCTTTGTGTTTTCTTGGGAGAACACAGTAAAAACACAGGATATTTAATTTGTATGAGATTCTTCAAAGAAAGACTTTGAAAATACAATAATCCTTAAAACAAAATAGAAATCAGGTTCCCCGGCACTTAAAATGATCATAATGATAAACCTTATTCTAGTCCACCAAATTCCACAGATGAATATAAGCCTAAGAAAGTTGGAAGATAATTATTTTATAGTCCAAGTGACAATTCAAGGAACTTTACCTTCTAATTAAGTTCTAGAAATATAGTTCAGCTGTGTATCAAGAAAGAGGGGAAGTGTTTTTTTGTTTGTTTGTTTGTTTGTTTGTTTTTTTAGAGACATCCTGTATCAAATAGGGAAAAAAGCAGCCTGTCAATCCTAGCAAGAGAAAAGGGAGAGAACACAGATGAACCACTAAGGTGAACTAAATTGCAAAACTTTGGAATGTCTCAGAATCAGGAACACTGAGAATCTCGAAAAACAAATTTTAAGAAAGACTAAAAAGAGAGGAACTTCAGGGGATCAACAAGCATAAGTTAGAGTCCCCAGATGCCAATCTTCAACTTCAGAAAAACGGCAGATCTTATTTCATGATGTTTGTACTATTGAGAATAAAAGAAAGATAGTATATAAAAGCTAATGTAATGATTGAAAGTCTGTGTACATTCGGTGTACATAACACTGAGGACAACTATAGACCCTTTGGCTTTATTCAACTAAAATGTCACTAGACAGTAGGTGTATACCATGCCCAAAGTGACTTAATAAATATTGCTCTCTATGGACAGGCTTCATATAAATGCTTATTAGGGGGCAGCGCCAGCCCAGTTTCCAATACGCCCTGGCCTCTGGAAGTCATGCCCTCGACCCGCCCTCGGCGCCATATTGCCACAACCAGCAGTGAAGAACTTGGGCCGCTCCGGCAGGCACTGCCAGCTGGAGATTGCTCCGGACCCCAGACCGGGCCCACAACACCGGGGTGCCAGACAGAGAAGGTACATCCAGCACGCCTTCTGCAGATGGAGCCCTGGCGACACTGAGCTTATACTAACACAGCTCTAACACAGTATGCGGGACTGGGACACCTCCAAAATGCGTGGCTGCTTACATGGCCGTGCGACCTTTCCTAATATAGAAAATATGTGCTCAGGAATGGCTCCGCCACCCCAGAGCATCCATTATCCCAGAGGCACAGAAACCAATCTCAGAACGCAGCGGCTGCTGGCAGTTATACTCCTGAATTCTGAACCGTATCTTAATACGGCCCCATGCAGCCCCAGGAGGGGAAGGGTTTCTGTCCCTTGACCTTTCCCTCCCTGGACAGCATGGCAACCACTACAGTTCAGAACCAATTGGACAGAGAGGTAGGAGTTTGCAGTGATGGGACGGGATGCATGGGGAGGCAGAACCGGCCCTGCCTCCTGCTCAAATGAGACCCTGAGTGGTCGCCCATGTACAGCTCCTCCACTCCTGAACAGCCATGAACCCAGAGCCACAGAAACCAATCTTGGAATGCAGCAGCTGCTGACAGAAATACATCTGGACTTAATACCAGAATTCCAAATCCGGGCGGCCACTTTCACAACTGTGCAATGTCTTATGCTCTTTGTTACCAACAATAGAAAACATACAATCTAATGATGCCATCCCGATAGGTCTGACTGTTGGGGGAAAAACTCCAAATAATGATAGTGAGTTTCCTGTCGAAAATTGAATGTGATCAAAGTAAGGAAAGAGTAAAGTGAAAATCATCTGCCACACAGACAGAGGGGGAGTAGGAAGGGGGGGTATGGTAGGGTTATTGGTGGTGGAACATGTGCACTGGTGAAGAGATGGGTGTTTGAGCATAGTATGAGTGAGACTTGGTCCTAAAGGCCCTTTGACTGTTCTCACGGTGACTCAATTAAAAAATAAATTAATTAATTAAAAATAAAATAAAATTCTTATTAGTATTAGGGTATTAAAATACAAAATTAAAATTAAATCCCATGCTTTGTATCCATATCTTGATAAGGTTTGTCCATGTGATAAATATCCTCATTAATAGGTCTTTCAAAGCAAATTTCCAATCCTGTGCTTTAATCCAAAACAATCACGATCATTTATGGATCAATATGCATTTTAGAAAATGCTATCATGCAAAAGATACAGACCAATGGTAACAAAATAATCCATATTCTTGGGGGAAAAAGACATAATGAGAATAGTATAATACATGTTAAAACACTATAGTGTCTGCCAAAGAATAATGTATAATATACATGAAAAAGAACAGTCTCTAGGGACCAGAAGATAGTATGGCCATTATTATCAATGTCTAGCGTGCAACTAACCCACACTTGATTCTGAACACCACATGGTTCACCAAGGTTCAGATATACCTCAGACTCTAGCCCCAAGCAGCATAGCATCTTTAGGCCATGGCATGGTTGCCTGAGAAATTCCCCTGGGGTACCAGCCACCAGAGCACTTCTTTGGAGGCCCCCACCCCCCAAAAGAAATAGAATGGAGATTTAGAATTCAAAATTGACTGAAGAAGTAATATAATAATAAAGAAGAAAAAATAGACAAGTGTGAAAAAAGTTGATCAATGATAAATATCAAGAGCATTTGTCTGTGACTTGCAAGCATGTTCACTCAGCTCACACGTCTCTGTAGAAGCTCTGTTACTGCAGCTTAGAGAGTTAGATCAGGTACTGAGATGGAAACAATTATTTTAAGATTTACATTTTCTCCAAGCCCCGTTATTTATGTTTATCCCTAGCTCCTTCTGCTTGATTTTCTTGGATTCACAGTTGCAATAGGTATAATGCAAAGGGCATAGGATAGGCAGTTGGAAATAAGAGAGCTTAGTTCATGATTTGCCATTTATTCCATGGGCAAACCTCATCGATAATTTAAACTCCTTAAGCTTCAGTTTCTTTGTTATTTCTTTCTTTGTATTTTTATTTTAATTGATAGGAAAAGTTACTATTTGATTTTCAAGGTGAAATTCAGAGCTGTCTTTATGTCTAATTTAACATCCTGTGCAGTGTGCCATTCTCTTCCATGTAATGAATTGCATTCCTTTTGTTTGTGAATTTTATTGAATTAGTGCAAATTATTTGTATTAGTTCCAAGACTCACAAAGTTTTTATTAGCTATCTAAGGGAAAGAAGCATAGTGAACAAAACTGTATTCCTGCTTTCATGTGGAATAAATGCAGTCCTATTATTCATAGCATTTTGCTCTCTACACTGCGCCATGGAACAAATTACTAGAATTTTAAGAAAGCCAAAATGCAATTTTCTTTCCTGGTCTAAGGTTTGTTCAAGAAGCTCATTAGAGACTCCACGGTCATCAGTCCAAGCCCATACACATACCACCTGGGAGACACTACTTGGTTACCCCAGAAACTATTCCTTTCTCAATAATCACCCTGTAGTCAAATCAGAAAGCAGAATTCCCTTTCTGTAGCCAGAATTAACATATGTCAGGCAGAGACTGTTTTTTCGCTCAAACGCAGAGCCCAGATACAACACAGAGGCAAGTGTGAATGACATTCTCTTCCCACTGCCAAGTGCAGATCTGTCAGTGACCTCAGAGTGGGAGGGAATCTTGGAACTCAGCCCAAATCAGATCACAACCCCTAATTGTAAATAATAGATACAGCTGGCAAACGGAAACATCCGATTTTAATTAGATTCTTTTTAGCTATATGTCTTTGATTTGATTTAGTTCAATAAATCACAATAGCCCTGTGCCTTTGTTGCTGTGTTCCCATCTACTGATGCGTGGGTTAAGCTTATATAACATGTTTGATTGATAGGAACATCACTTGGGGATATGGGAGGGAAATCAACCAAAAAGATTTGTTAGTCTTACCAGTGAGTTTAGGAAATTGATATATTCATTTTAAGGCTCAGTTTGCTCATTATTAAGCTTCTTGTAAACTAAACTTCATTGGACCCACTTTGCAACAAAAAGCCCTCAATTACTTTTCTTCTATAATATGGAAATGGGATTTGTTAAAAAGCATATTACTTAGATTTTAGATTTAATCAGTTTATATTTAATTTAAATCTAATTATTTAATATTAGGTTTAGAACTAGAATATCAATGTCAAATACTATTCCAAGATCATCATATCTTAAAAAAGATATTCATATAAAATCTAGTTGCCGTAAAGATTAGTTGATAAAATATGCTGGAGACATACTATATGCATGACACTTTCAGAATTTAGGATTATGAACCAAGCTGATTGTATCCTGATTTGATTAAACATGTGGTTTAATTCATAGGTGCTCAAACTTGTTTACTGTACCACTCCCTTTTCAGAAAAACAAAAACAAAAACAAGAAATCTCAGTGAGCCCCTGGAAGTCTACATTCTTTAAAAGCACCCATCAATTTTATCTGAGGCTACTACTGCCCACCTCCAAATCTTTTTAGCAGTTTTCAAACGGTGTTTTTGCCAATTTGGAAAACACAGGTTTAAATGGAGAGACAGAAAAGTAAACCCATTATGCTATAGCTATAGTCAGATGAAGTAGTAACACTAAGCTGGAGACTAGAGGGACATAATTCGACAAATGAAAAATATCGAAGAATTTTAAGGGGCAAAAGAGATAGCATAGCGGATAGGATGCTTGTGCTTGCCTTACACACAGCCAACCCAAGTTTAATTCCCACACAGTATATGGTCCCCCAAGCCCTACCAGGATTGGTCCACGTGCACAGAAGCAGGAATAATCTCTAAGCACCATTAAAAAAAAAAAACTAAACTGTCATAAATTTAGTCATAAATACAGCTTTAGTGGAGTAATGAACACTGCAACTAGAATCATTTGAAAATTAGTTAAAAGTGAGGAAGTGGAAATAAAAATAATTGACAGTTTTCAGGAGAAAGTATGAGGTGCTGGGGATTGAGCCATGGTCAGCTGCATGAAAGGTAAATACTTGACAAAAAGAATATTTTTAAGTTTCAGGTTTCAAAAGTTAGTATCACACTGACATGTCCATGTTAAAAAATGCAAATTTTTGGAGAGGCCAGAGATATGGTGTGGAAGGTATGGGGCTCAATATGCATGTTGCTAATTCTAGTTCACTACTAAATACTAAATAATGCACACCCAGCACCACCAGGAGCGATCCCCAAGAACCACTGTGTTTGATCCAACATCCCCCATCCCGAAAAACAAAAAACAAACATAAATTTTCTGGGGCTAGAATGCAACCCATCAACAGAGTACATGTTTTATATTTATGAGGCCCTAGTTTCAATCCATTAATTAAAATGCTTTAATTAGTATGGAGTCACCAACAATCTTGCTATTTAAACACATTATAGTTGGGTATTTCAATTTGTAGTTTATTGATAATAAGTTCATAAGTTCATTCTATATCTGCTTTTATCACATTTTCTTATGAAAAATGTAGTCCTTCCAGATCAAATAACATACCTACTTATGCTTTAAAACTGTATAGTTTGATAACAAAAATAGTTATCAAAATATTCTCTATCATTCTGTAATTTTTAAATAATTAGGCTATTCTTAATTATTTATTAATAAAAACAATATAGTTATGGAGTGT